>NC_060144.1:456392410-457778660 GCF_021461385.2 Schistocerca piceifrons | reverse complement strand
TGGCTCTTGAAGAAGGGGTGAATGTTACGACGAAAGACAGGAGAACTAAGATGGCACTTCGTCCGCTTATAGTGAGGGAATCACTTTGACTTCTGCTCGCAGAATTCGGTGTGAGAAGTAGTTTCTTCACTTTTCAGCTCCAACTGGAGCATGATATAAAGTTTGCCTTAGGCAGGAACTACAGCTATCGTCCGACATAATGGCCGCCGACAGTAGACACAACGACGCAGTAAAAAAGAAAAAAAAAAGTGAGATCGGCACTTGGCTTCGGAGTGTGTAGGTCGCATTGTACTCGGGAAACTTTAGACTGTTAATGAGTAGGAGGAAGACGCCTCCCTGCCATGTGTAGATTACGAACTCAAATTTTGGCAGTCACTGTCGTCACATTGGGGAAACTGATGCTAATATTGTAGTAACCTACCTAATGGTTCCTTGTCAAGAATGTCTCCCAACGTTAGTTACTTGTTACTGTTTCATGTTCTTCTGATAATCTGTCAATGAATAGGGTGTTATAAAACATGTTCGTCTCATATTTCTTTGTTTTTTGTCAGGATTTATAACAAACAATTGGACTTATGGTATCTCTGACTTTATTTAAATACGTATCTTACCTGCTCACAAAACTACGTAAATTACAGTGTCACTATTCCACCACTCTTTTCAGGTCTATAGGGCCATAATATAGCGTAAATAAAAAAATCCTGGCGTTACAAAATGATGGTTTGCTATCTTCATTAGGCATTTACGTGCTGGTACAGGTTAATTACCTAAACGTGTAGGTGGTGAGGAAATACGAAATGCCACAGCACAACATCCAATGAAATATCCTGCTGTTCCAGGTACTTTCGAGAAGCACCGAACAAAGCCGAGAGAGAGGCCAATACTTCGACCACCTGCGGCACACGAGAAGTTGGGCACGCTGTGGCCGGTCTTGATTTAGATCGTCGAATGAAACTTAGCAATTGATGTCACACTTACGGCTGATATGTGTCATAACTAGTGAAGCTCACGTTCTGGTTCCAAACCAGGCAAAGAGATGGCATGTTTAAGTTTAGATTTGATGTATTAGTCTTCGAATTCTCATTGAGTCCACTAGCCGTATAAATGTCTCCAAGACATTTGGCCTTGCAGACGTTGGTCAGGTTTCGTTGTGTGTGTGATCTTTCTGTGTCATCTCGTTTTGTCCTAGCTGTATAACCGAGCGACGTGACGCAGTGGTTAGCACACTGGACTCACATTCGGTAGGACGACGGTTCAATCTCGCGTCTGACCATCATGATTTAGGCTTTCCGTGATTTCCCCAAATCGCTCCAGGCCAATGACGGGGTGGTTCTTTTGAAAGGGCACTGCGGACTTCCTTCCCCGTCCTTCCCTAATCCGATGAGACCGATGACTTCTTGGTCTCTTTTCAGAAACAACCCCCCCCGTAGTCTTAGCTTTATTTAATCATATCTAGGAAGACTTACTCGCCTCCGTAAGCGAGGTCGCTAACGCACACTAGTGCGGTGGCGCACGATTCCGAGATAAGCTGGTTCGACTCGTAGTGGTTCATAAACTTTCCACTGCAACTATTTGACCGGCTGCAGGAGAAAAGATGGTGCTGTAAGGTTCCTTATCACCAGTATTTACGGCAACGTCCTGGATTCAATTCTAAACCTCTCCACATTGTCCCACAAAGTGAGGGCATGTGACGTTCTTCATGTTGATCCGTCCGTCGGATGGGGATGTTATGCTCCGCGGTCCCCTTGGTGATATTCGCGACTACCTACGGGCATCGGATTTCACCCTTTCCCTTCCTTTCTTCCATAACAACACAAAGCCAATATTACCCGGTTCAAACCACTCATCACAGCCATGTACACGATACAGGGACCACTTAGCACTTCATATGAGGTGGGAGGAAGGTAACGGCAAACCACCTCCACTGTAACCTTACCATGAGCTGCTGTGCAAGTTTCCTGCATATGATTTCCCAACGCTCGTATTGTGGGTGTAGGACTTTGCATTGAAGGGTGATTTCTGTTGCTCCACCGTAAAATAATTTACTTTTACCTTGGTAATTATTAAGTGGCGTATCCATATATACTCCAATCAAAACAAGACACAATTCCTCTCTCCGCTGGTTAAGTACTGTTCTCGTGTTTTTTTAATGTATATAGCGATACCTTGTTTTTAGATTCAGGGATCACTGCATTACTTTAAAATGTTGTAATTCTTTTAACGGTATTTGGAAATGCATTTCATTTGCCTTTGTTTATGTAATCTGGAACAGACTGTCTCTCATTAGGTCCGTTAAATATTATAACTGTTCTTCCGTGATTCTTTGCTTTTGAAAACTTTTAAGGTAATATTTTATAATAAACTTTACAAATTCTTAAGATAGTTTAGTGTACTTTGACTCTTTTTATTACAGTAGCATTATAAGTCAGTAAAGATATCTCTCCCAATTTCCCTAGGCCTCTCTTCTCCTCGCCCCCCCCCCCCCACTCCCATTTCTGGTGTATGTTCGCCCATCCCCATATCCACCCAGTTACTGAAGAAATTTCACTTCGCTCTGCGATTCGGGTCCTGCTTTGTCTAATGGACTCACAGAGTGTCTTTCCTATACTTTTATGTTTTCCAGTGCTTAATACTGCTGATTCCTATTTGTATTATGTGGAATCACTTCATGTGCTTCCGAAATGTCATCTCTGTCCTACTTCCCTCCCGTGCCCATCTTTCTTTGATATTGCGTCTCCTAACGGTGTATGTTTGTTTGCAAACTTTTAATTGAGATTCTCAATTTTCCGCAAAAAAGTTGATGGTTTTTTATCCTTTTGCACTAGTTTCTCATGTTGATTTTGTTAATAATTGCTCTTTGACTTTTAATGCAAGGTTCTAACAATTCTACAACCATGTCAGGTCCTGGAATGTGATTGTAGTTTGTTTTGTAAGGGCAGTACGCCGTCAATTGAGCTTCAGCGTTACTGCTTATGTCATTTTCCGTCAGATTTGGTATCAAGTTCTTGCATCTGGTATGTAATTTTGATTGACAATGAATTTAAATATGTTTGCTTCCTGATTAATCTATAAGCTGTGCTCTAAACACACTTCTGACGGTTTTATCAGATATTCTGAAGATGAACTATGCTTGAAAATCTTAAATAAAAAGAATCAAAACGAGCCGACTCTTGTGATAACCGCCAAAATGCGGTGTTAAGGACATACTCAGTATTCGGGCACTATCTGATGAAAAGAAATCCGACACCTGTATGCAGGGCGGAATTGAGTACTAGATGTCATGAGAGGAGGACCAGCAGGTATTAAAGGAGGAGGAGAGTACTGTGTTATCATTGGGGAAGCAGCAACAGCAGAACGGCTCTGTCAGAAGAGCTCATTGACTGTGAAGGTGAGCTAGCCATCGGATCGGTTGTTACTGGAGGAAGTAATCCATCTGGGACATTTCAATCCTTCTATAGCTGCTGGAGCCTACTGTTGGTGATGTGCTTGTGGAGAGGTATAGGCATTTTCGTATGGTCACTAACTGCACCTAGTGGCAAAGATTTTTTATCTAGTAATATACTGTACAGCCTAAGCCAGTGTGGGCGTGATATTGTAATGGAATGATTATAAGTGACCTATGTTGAAAGTACGTCATCCGGCTTCACTGATTCATTGTAAGGTATACTTCTCTTTCGATTTACAGTGTATCCTTAACAAATCTGAAGGTGGGGTAACACGAAAAGGTACAAGTAAAGAAAAAAATTTCTAGCAACGAAGAAAAATGTATAATCTGTAGCTGAGCAGAAACGCGAAGGAACAACCACAACTGAACCAAAACCACATAGACAGCATGTACTGACGGACATGGATCGTCGGGCATTGCGGAGAATGCTTGCAAAAACTCGTATTAAACCCATGAAAGTAATCATACGTAAATCACAAAATCCTACCATCAGTCCAGCTAGCAAAATGACTGTCCTACTGAGTTAAGAATAATGGAATATAATGATCGAGCACTTCCTCATAAGCGATACATGTCCGTAAGCAGTGCTAAGAGGTGCTTCAGGATGTTTAGAGACGGACAGTACTGGACTTTGAAAGACTGGAAACGAGTGATTTAGTGTAACAAGTGACGCTATAACTTGTAGCAAATCAACTGGCAGGATTTGGGTTTGACGAATCCCTGGAAAACATTAGCTGCTGTCAAGTGCAGTGCGACCAATAAAGTTTGGGGAAGGGGATGCTGCAGTAGCGCTTTTCGTAATTGGATTGTGGTCCCCTTATTGGGCTTAAGAATGCAATCACTGCAATAGGATAAGATGTGATAGCATTCCGTATTGCTTACAGGTAGGAATACTTTGGAGACGACGATTGTATCAGATTGTCAATATACGAGTTTCTGTATTGAATCTAGTTGAGCTAGATTCCACTCGATAAAAATCTATGTATTACTAAAACTATACCCACAAACTGTTATCCAACTTAACATCGTGTGATAACGCTAGGTTAAACTGAACATAATTGGAATTGAATTGTAACTGGTCTCTACACAGCTTCTCTTTATGTTAAATGCGCAACTGAAGTAAGACTGTTATCTGGCCCTAATCAAAATTTCCACTTGCTTCGCGTCTTGACAACACTGTTGCAGATTTTTTGAAAGCACAACGGCAGACCGCAAGCAGGCAGCGCCTAAGCTAGATTTCTATTTTTAAAAAAATACTCAAACGGTTGAATATCACAAGGTGCAATGTTGTAATGCATAATGACAAAACTTCTTGAAACAGAGGAATGGGGAAAGTAACTATTACTACGACATGATATTCCTGGACAATCACTTTAAAATGAAGTACATATTCAGAAAGACAGATTAAAGCTTCGCGATTTTCACACATAACATTAGTCTGGACAATATCATGCTTGCCAAAGTGAGCAATGATTAGAAAAAAGGTACAATGTTAACAGAGACTTTCAATAAAAACCAAGCAGCTTAATCTCTTGATATCTTAATCCATGACTCAGGTAAGTTAAATGGTCTATCTTTCAGCTCGAAGCACGTTAAATAGCTGACAATAATTAATCTAACCAATTAGCTGCACATTGCTAAAGTCTTATCTCAAACTTCTTGTCTTCAAAAAATAATAACATTTTTCTAAATTTAAATTCTTTTCGCCTTCCAATATATACTTCATAGTCATCCTCGCTATCCTTTGCAATTAATCTTTCTTCCTCTAACACATACAATCACAAGTCGACACTGCGTACTGAATACGTCCATCATCTCCCACACTTCAACTAAGAAAGTATCACACAGTGCAGAGGCAAAATCTGTACCACTGGAAGACAAAAAAATGTTTAATATACACTCCTGGAAATTGAAATAAGAACACCGTGAATTCATTGTCCCAGGAAGGGGAAACTTTATTGACACATTCCTGGGGTCAGATACATCACATGATCACACTGACAGAACCATAGGCACATAGACACAGGCAACAGAGCATGCACAATGTCGGCACTAGTACAGTGTATATCCACCTTTCGCAGCAATGCAGGCTGCTATTCCCCCATGGAGACGATCGTAGAGATGCTGGATGTAGTCCTGTGGAACGGCTTGCCATGCCATTTCCACCTGGCGCCTCAGTTGGACCAGCGTTCGTGCTGGACGTTCAGACCGCGTGAGACGACGCTTCATTCAGTCCCAAACATGCTCAATTGGGGACAGATCCGGAGATCTTGCTGGCCAGGGTAGTTGACTTACACCTTCTAGAGCACGTTGGGTGGCACGGGATACATGCGGACGTGCATTGTCCTGTTGGAACAGCAAGTTCCCTTGCCGGTCTAGGAATGGTAGAACGATGGGTTCGATGACGGTTTGGATGTACCGTGCACTATTCAGTGTCCCCTCGACGATCACCAGTGGTGTACGGCCAGTGTAGGAGATCGCTCCCCACACCATGATGCCGGGTGTCGGCCCTGTGTGCCTGATTGTGGCGCTCACCTGCACGGCGCCAAACACGCATACGACCATCATTGGCACCAAGGCAGAAGCGACTCTCATCGCTGAAGACGACACGTCTCCATTCGTCCCTCCATTCACGCCTGTCGCGACACCACTGGAGGCGGGCTGCACGATGTTGGGGCGTGAGTGGAAGACGGCCTAACGGTGTGCGGGACCGTAGCCCAGCTTCATGGAGACGGTTGCGAATGGTCCTCGCCGATACCCCAGGAGCAACAGTGTCCCTAATTTGCTGGGAAGTGGCGGTGCGGACCCCTACGGCACTGCGTAGGATCCTTCGGTCTTGGCGTGCATCCGTGCGTCGCTGCGGTCCGGTCCCAGGTCGACGGGCACGTGCACCTTCCGCCGACCACTGGCGACAACATCGATGTACTGTGGAGACCTCACGCCCCACGTGTTGAGCAAGTCGGCGCTACGTCCACCCGGCCTCCCGCAGGCCCACTATACGCCCTCGCTTAAAGTCCGTCAACTGCACATACGGTTCACGTCCACGCTGTCGCGGCATGCTACCAGTGTTAAAGACTGCAATGGAGCTCCGTATGCCACGGCAAACTGGCTGACACTGACGGCGGCGGTGCACAAATGCTGCGCAGCTAGCGCCATTCGACGGCCAACTCCGCGGTTCCTGGTGTGTCCGCTGTGCCGTGCGTGTGATCATTGCTTGTACAGCCCTCTCGCAGTGTCCGGAGCAAGTATGGTGGGTCTGACACACCGGTGTCAATGTGTTCTTTTTTCCATTTCCAGGAGTGTATTTTATAATTTCGTAAATTACATAAAATTACGTGGTATGTAATACATCTTTTCAGGTAACAAAACGGCATATTAACTTACTTCACTATTCCGATAAACAGCAAGAGAAATACTTGTAAAATGGCAAGATTTTTTTGTTATTACACAAGCAGAGGAAGTCGGCACGGCACACACAAGTGGCCATTTTCCGTTGTTTATTATCCAAAGTAAAAGACCATGTTCATAGTTATGGAAGGCAGACCGAGCTACAACCGAATGATGTCTGCATTCAAAAATCGAGTCCCATGTTTGTAAAGAGAATATTATAACTTGTACAATATTATTTAGTGGTGCAGGGTGGCGCTCAGAAAATCGGCCCAGAGTACTAGACTGCTCATTGTCGCCTACCAATCGTCATCTATTGTTTCGAACTTATTGTTCTTCACTGCCTAATTATTACATGTTTATCTATCCTGCTCGTAGCTGTCAACAAATCCTGCGCAATTGGCGAGCGGTATGCACTCGGGGCCGGTTTTTTGTGCGCTATCTTGTATTATCTCACTACGTTCAGCCACAAAACGCTACAGTTGGCTAAACGAGAGGTTTTGCAGAATCACGAAAATTACAAGTATGTGAGAATTCTGTTATGAATAAAAACTCAGTACTCCAGGGCGGAGGCAAGTGTCCCCTCTATGCGTCTTCCATCTTCAGTCACCTATGCTACTAATTTTCAGTTTTTCGTAAGAACGGTATACCAAGCACAAAAGAACGATGAAAGAGTAAAAATGAACGGCTTCCAAAAAACAGCGATTACCAGTGAACTACTTCCCAAGGATGAACGAGTTTTCCCATCTCTAGTTCGACCTGATGGTAGGATTCAAGTATGATGACTTCACGAGCCATAGATCCAGTTTGTCAACAAGGCACTGTGCAACCTCGTGGTGGCTCCGGAATGGTGTGGGCTGTGTTTACATGTTATGGATTGTGTCCCCTGGTCCAGATGAACGTCTCATTGATTGGAAATTGTTGTATTCGGCTACATGGAGACCATTCGCTGCCATTCTTCAGTTTCATTTTTTTGGATTACAATGCCCCATTTCATCAGGCAACAACTCTTCAAGATTGGTTTGAAGAACATTCAGGAGCATTCGAGCAAATAATTCGGCCGTACAGATCTCCCTACATTAATCCCATCGAATACTTACGAGGACTATTCAGGAAGTAGGAAACGTTTTGGCATTAAAAAAACTAACTACAAGGAATACATTTTATTATATACATCTGAAAGAGCGACTGACATACCACTTTTCCGCATAATCACCAAACACATTGAGGCACTTATCATAGCGATGGACAAGCTTTGAAAGACTTTCGTCGTAAAATTCTGCTACCTGAGGCTTGAGCCAGTGAGTCACGCCTGCCTGGAGTTCCGCTTCGTCATCAAAGCGCTGCGTTGCAAGCCAGTTCTTCATCTTGGGAAACAAGTGGAAGTCGCTTGGTGCAAGATCGGGGCTGTAGGGGGGATGAGGGAAAATTTGAATGAATTAAGGAGTTCTTTAGTGCGGTTTGCCGTGTAAGGTTGGACATTGTCATGCAAAAACAAAATTTTGGACGTCAGCTGTCCTTGGCGTTTGTTTTGAACTGCTCTTCTAAGGCTCTGTAAAGTTTGATAGCACTGGGCAGAATTTATGGTTGCTCCACGCTCGAGAAAATCAATAAGAAGCACATCTTGTCTATCTCAAAACACTGTCGCCATCAACTTCCTGGCTGACAAGGTTTGCAAACATTTTCATGGTTGTTAGGGGGACCTTATGTGCCTCAGCTCCATGGACTGTAATTTTGTCTCGCAATTGACGCGTTTCACCCAAGTCTCGTCACCAGTTACGATTCGACCTAGTAATGAATCACTATGTTTGTGGTAGGCCTCCAGAAATGTCAACATTGCCCCCATTCACTGTTCTTTATGGTGCTCTGTAAGCATTTTGAGCATCCATCATGCACAAAATTCGTGGTAGCCTAGTTTTTGATTAACAATTTAAAACAACAAAGTCCGTGAAACTTGTAGAGAAGAAAGCAAAACATCCGTTATTGTGAAGCGACGGTTTTCACGAATTGTTTCATCAACTTTAGCTACAAGATCATCAGTCACAATGCTCAGGCGTCCACTCTTCTCTTCATAATAAACGTTGTTTCGGCCATTTTTAAACGGAATGCACGATATCCGGACGAAACATTCACTCATTACGTTGTTCCTATACACTTCGCACAGTTCACGATAAATTTATATAGGTTATGAGTTTTTTGCCAACAAAAACTGTATCACAGACCGCACCTCACTACCGGCGGGATTTTCGATTGCAGCGCACGTTTCAAACTCGAATATCGAAAAAACCAGACCTGCAGAGACGTTCCCGCTGTCGCGGACGGATGCCGACTGAGGTGCCGAGCACGCACATACCAAAGTATACGCGGTTGGCGCGCGCCTAGCGGCGTCAGACGGAAATGCTTCCTACTCTCTGAATAGCCCTCGTATATTCAGTTCTTGCACAAAATATTCCACAGGCGACACTTTCCCAATTATGGAGGGCTACAAAAGCAGCGTGGCTGAATATATCTGCAGGGAACTTCAAACGCCGTGTTGAGTCCATGCCACGCCGAGTTGTTACATTACGCTGGGCAAAA
Source organism: Schistocerca piceifrons (assembly GCF_021461385.2). Lineage (NCBI taxonomy): Eukaryota > Metazoa > Arthropoda > Insecta > Orthoptera > Acrididae > Schistocerca > Schistocerca piceifrons. Next base: position 457,769,251 of record NC_060144.1, on the reverse strand, counting down.
CGACGTCCGACGTGATCGTAGGGGGTATCCCATGACTTTCATCATCTCAGTGTAAGTTGCATGTTGAATTAGATGTTAAGACACTCGGTGGCAGCGTGACGTCCCTTGGAGGCGAGAGACTTTTTGCGCTATGGGCTTAACGGTTCAGCAACTAGTTGAAAAGTTATGTACCAGAAATACACATTTGCTAGCAGTAGCTAGGGCTCCGATACCAGTAGTTATTGATTTGCGGAACAGAATATTGTGTGGTGCAGACAGGGGCTGGTGGATCCGTTGCCCGGAGTTGGCTGAGGCGTCAGTCTGTCACGTGCCAGCCATCGCTCTTGAGTTAATATAGAAACAAGAAACAGGGCGCAAGGGGCGCGACCCGGCTCATCGTCCCCTCCCCCTCCCACCCTCACCCTCTCCCACAGCTGTCGCATGCGCTAAGAACCATGTTACCGGGAGGAGTTCACCAGCTGCCGCTGTCGCTCGACAACAGCCGGCAAGTGGCTTGTGACGTTGGGCCAGAGGGCACCTTGTCATTACGTCAACGCAGCTCCGTCTTCCCAAAGTGGTTAATATTTCACCGTCACTTTGTGTACAGATAAGTGCATTGTGTTTTCACAAAGCAGAGGTGAAGGAGGAAAACACAACAATTGATGCAGACTAAAGAGAATACAGATGAGATACATGCCATCTCTACGAAAACTAAAGATACCTTTATAGGAAAGAGAAGCAACTGTATAATTACCCACAGCTCAGGAATCAAGCCACTACCAATGAAACAAGAAATGGCTGAAACGTGGACGCAATATGTACACCTACAACACTACTCTGCAATTCACACTCATGTGCCTGTCAGAGGGTTCTTCGAACCACCTTTTTTCTGTTTCTCTACCGTTCAATTCTCTAAGAGCTGATGGGAAAAATAAACACACAAATCTTTCTATTACATATACGTCATGCTGAAGCAGTAAAGACAATTACGGAAAAGCTTGCAGAACGAATCGAAGTTGAAGGAGAAGAGATGAAAACTTTGAGGCTTACCGATGTCGTTTTATTCTGTCATAAATGTCATAAGATCAGTTGAACAGAATGGGTAGTGTTCTGAAAAGCCGTTACAAGACGGGTATCACCACAAACAAAGCAAGGGTAATGTAATGCAGTCGAGTTCAATCAGATGATGACGGTGTTAGATTAGGAAGCGAGACACAAAATTCTGGAAGAGCATTCTTATATGGGCAGCCAAATAACCAACACTGATCGAAGTAGCGAGGGTATAAATGCAGACTGGCATATGAATAGCATTTCTAAGCAAGTGAGATTTGCTGAGACATAATACAAATTTATATACAAGAAAGTATTGTCTGAAATTATTTTTGTGGAATGCAGGCTTGCATCGAGGTGAAACGTGGACTATATACATTTTAGACGAGAACAAATTTGAAGGATTTTTGCACACAATGCTACGGAATAATACTGATGGTTACATGACTAGATGGAAAAAGTAATAAGAAAGTACCTCTTAGAGGTCAGGACGTGACCCCTATGGTGCTGGACGAAACTGACAGCTCGTACGTCAGGAACATCCGTGGTTCTCGCAACTGGAGAGAAAATCAGTGACTTCTCTGAAACAGTGGCCCAAAGTAGCTGCAGCGTGCTAGCTTCAACGGTTTTAACCCAGGAGGGTAGAGCGTGCTACAGTCAGAACACACGTAAAGTGCTGACGCAAAGTGGTGGGTCATCAGTGACAGCCGACAAACAGCATCCTGGCTGCTTGGATGCTCCAGTAGCGACAGCATACAGCACACCTTATCTGGCGAAGCAGATCCGCGACTCCTTGCATGACAGAAGACTTTGCCATACGTCCACTCAAGGTACTGGACAGCAACAAACTACTGTAAAATAAAAAAAAAAAAAACACCTGATAATTTTAATTGTGTAGCTACAAAATAAATATGATCATAAGGACGGCTGTAGGCATTTCTTTTTCCTATAATATTCAACGGCTTTGATTCTCAAGACATCCAGTGAAAAGGATGGACACACAAAAACTTCATTAACAATGTATGAAGTCGCAGGGCGGTTGACAGCGACAGTGTAGTTGGCAGCCAGCTGGCCCAGGCTTATATCTGCAGCCCACCAGGGACGTGGACTTCGGTAGGACGAAGCCACCCTGCAGGTGACCAGTTGGTGCGAAGGTGCAAGGTGACGCACACAGATTTAGACAGAGGCTTGCATCTTTCGACAGCTTTGACAGCAAAATCTGTCAGCAAAACCAGGAGCTGGCTGCTTCATCTTGGACTGCGAGCAGACACATTATTGCGTAGCCTAGGGGTAGCGTATTTTATTAGTAATCAAAACGTCCCCAGTCCCGGGTTCGAACCCCGCTAGTGCTTAAATTATGATTAAGACTCATGAGCAATGGAGGGCTGAAGACGTAAGAAATCATATTAATCATACTCATTCCGCCAATGTCCGACGACGGAGAAGCGGTTTAGGGCCCTCTCTTGTTCTTGGGGTGGGAAATTGCCCTTAAAAGCGGAAGAATCAGCAATGATCAACAGCATAACGATGCAGTAAGTACTGGAAACAACTCCATTAAAGACACTAGATATATAGCCGGTAACTGAAAAGTGCCGTGATAGTATCTCCATTGGGTAAAGAAAGGTGACTGCCAAGGGGGAGGTTACCATGAGAAAAAGACTGAATAATCCACGAAAGCATAACGTTCTATGATTCGGGGCGTGGAATGTCAGAAGCTTGAACGTGGTAGGGAAACTAGAAAATCTGAAAAGGGAAATGCAAAGGCTCAATCTAGATATAGTAGGGGTCGGTGAAGTGAAGTGGAAGGAAGACAAGGATTTCTGGTCAGATGAGTATCGGGTAATATCAACAGCAGCAGAAAATGGTATAAGAGGTGTAGGATTCGTTATGAATAGGATGGTAGGGCAGAGGGTGTGTTACTGTGAACAGTTCAGTGACTGGGTTGTTCTAATCAGAATCGGCAGCAGACCAACACCGACAACGATAGTTCAGGTATACAAGCCGACGTCGCAAGCTGAACAGATAGAGAAAGTGTATGAGGATAGTGAAAGGGTAGTGCAGTGTGTAAAGGGCGACGAAAATCTAATAGTCATGGGCGACTGGAATGCAGTTGTAGGGGAAGGAGTAGAAGAAAAGGTTACAGGAGAATATGGGCTTGGGACAAGGAATGAAAGAGGAGAAAGACTAATTGAGTTCTGTAACAAGTTTCAGCTAGTAATAGCGAATACCCTGTTCAAGAATCACAAGAGGAGGAGGTATACTTGGAAAAGGCCGGGAGATACGGGAAGATTTCAATTAGATTACATCATGGTCAGAGAGAGATTCCGAAATCAGATACCGGATTGTAAGGCGTACCCAGGAGCAGATATAGACTCAGATCACAATATAGTAGTGATGAAGAGTAGGCTGAAGTTCAAGACATTAGTCAGGAATGATCAATATGCAAAGAAGTGGGATACGGAAGTACTAAGGAATGACGAGATACGTTAGAAGTTCTCTAACGCTATAGATACAGCAATAAGGAATAGCGCAGTAGGCAGTACAGTTGAAGAGGAATGGACACCTCTAAAAAGGGCCATCACAGAAGTAGGGAAGGAAAACATAGGTACAAAGAAGGTAGTTGCGAGGAAACCATGGGTAACAGAAGAAATACTTCAGTTGATTGACGAAAGGAGGAAGTACAAACATGTTCCGGGAAAATCAGGAATACAGAAATACAATTCGCTGAGGAATGAAATAAATAGGAAGTGCAGGGAAGCTAAGACGAAATGCCTGCAGGAAAAATGTGAAGGATATCAATGATACGATTCACTGATGACATTGCTATCCTGAGTAAAGTGAAGAAGAATTAAATGACCTGCTGAACGGAATGAACAGTCTAATGAGTACACAGTATGGTTTGAGAGTCAATCGGAGAAAGACGAAGGTAATGAGAAGTAGTAGAAATGAGAACAGCGAGAAACTTAACATCAGGATTGATAGTCACGAAGTCAATGAAGTTAAGGAATTCTGCTACCTAGGCAGTAAAATAACCAATGATGGACGGAGCAAGGAGGACATCAAAAGCAGACTCGCTATGGCAAAAAAGGCATTTCTGGCCAAGAGAAGTCTACTACTATCAAATACCGGCCTTAATTTGAGGAAGAAATTTCTGAGGATGTACGTCTGGAGTACAGCATTGTATGGTAGTGAAACATGGGATGTGGGAAAACCGGAACAGAAGAGAATCGAAGCATTTGAGATGTGGTGCTATAGACGAATCTTGAAAATTAGGTGGACTGATAAGGGAAGGAATGAGGAGGTTCTACGCAGAATCGGAGAGGAAAGGAATATGTGGAAAACACTGATAAGGAGAAGGGACAGGATGATAGGGCATCTGCTAAGACATGAGGGAATGAGTTCCATGGTACTAGAGGGAGCTGTAGAGGGCAAAAACTGTAGAGGAAGACAGAGATTGGAATACGCGAAGCAAATAATTGAGGACGTAGGTTGCAAGTGCTACTGTGACATGAAGAGGTTACCACAGGAAAAGAATTCTTGGCAGGCCGCATCAAACCAGTCAGTACACTGATGACCTAAAACAAAAAAAAGGGAAGCTAGAAATTCTGAATAGGGATATGCGAAATCTCTAACCAGGTACAGTAAGGATCGGTGAAGTGAAACGGAACGAAGATAAGAATTTCTGGTCAGATGGGTATGGGGTAATAGCAATAGCAGTAGAAAATGGTATAATGGGAGTCGGATTCGTTGTTGTTGTTGTTGTGGTCTTCAGTCCTGAGACTGGTTTGATGCAGCTCTCCATGCTACTCTATCCTGTGCAAGCTTTTTCATCTCCCAATACCTACTGCAACCTACATCCTTCTGAATCTGCTTAGTGTATTCATCTCTTGGTCTCCCCCTACGATTTTTACCCTCCACGCTGCCCTCCAATACTAAATTGGTGATCCCTTGATGCCTCAGAACATGTCCTACCAACCGATCCCTTCTTCTGGTCAAGTTGTGCCACAAACTTCTCTTCTCCCCAATCCTATTCAATACTTCCTCATTAGTTATGTGATCTACCCATCTAATCTTCAGCATTCTTCTGTAGCACCACATTTCGAAAGCTTCTATTCTCTTCTTGTCCAAACTATTTATCGTCCATGTTTCACTTCCATACATGGCTACACTCCATACGAATACTTTCAGAAATGACTTCCTGACACTTAAATCAATACTGGATGTTAACAAATTTCTCTTCTTCAGAAACGCTTTCCTTGCCATTGCCAGCCTACATTTTATATCCTCTCTACTTCGACCATCATCAGTTATTTTGCTCCCCAAATAGCAAAACTCCTTTACTACTTTAAGTGCCTCATTTCCTAATCTAATTCCCTCAGCATCACCCGACTTAATTAGACTACATTCCATTATCCTTGTTTTGCTTTTGTTGATGTTCATCTTATATCCTCCTTTCAAGACACTGTCCATTCCATTCAACTGCTCTTCCAAGTCCTTTGCTGTCTCTGACAGAATTACAATGTCATCGGCGAACCTCAAAGTTTTTATTTCTTCTCCATGAATTTTAATACCTACTCCGAATTTTTCTTTCGTTTCCTTTACTGCTTGCTCAATATACAGATTGAACAACATCGGGGACAGGCTACAACCCTGTCTTACTCCCTTCCCAACCACTGCTTCCCTTTCATGTCCCTCGACTCTTATAACTGCCATCTGGTTTCTGTACAAATTGTAAATAGCCTTTCGCTCCCTGTATTTTACCCCTGCCACCTTTAGAATTTGAAAGAGAGTATTCCAGTCAACATTGTCAAAAGCTTTCTCTAAGTCTACAAATGCTAGAAACGTAGGTTTGCCTTTCCTTAATCTTTCTTCTAAGATAAGTCGTAAGGTCAGTATTGCCTCACGTGTTCCAGTGTTTCTACGGAATCCAAACAGATCTTCCCCGAGGTTGGCTTCTACTAGTTTTTCCATTCGTCTGTAAAGAATTCGTGTTAGTATTTTGCAGCTGTGACTTATTAAGCTGATAGTTCGGTAATTTTCACATCTGTCAACACCTGCTTTCTTTGGGATTGGAATTATTATATTCTTCTTGAAGTCTGAGGGTATTTCGCCTGTTTCATACATCTTGCTCACCAGATGGTAGAGTTTTGTCAGGACTGGCTCTCCCACGGCCGTCAGTAGTTCCAATGGAATATTGTCTACTCCGGAGGCCTTGTTTCGACTCAGGTCTTTCAGTGCTCTGTCAAACTCTTCACGCAGTATCGTATCTCCAATTTCATCTTCATCTACATCCTTTTCCATTTCCATAATATTGTCCTCAAGTACATCGCCCTTGTATAGACCCTCTATATACTCCTTCCACCTTTCTGCTTTCCCTTCTTTGCTTAGAACTGGGTTTCCATCTGAACTCTTGATATTCATACAAGTCGTTCTCTTATCTCCAAAGGTCTCTTTAATTTTCCTGTAGGCGGTATCTATCTTACCCCTAGTGAGATAGGCCTCTACATCCTTACATTTGTCCTCTAGCCATTCCTGCTTAGCCATTTTGCACTTCCTGTCGATCTCATTTTTGAGACGTTTGTATTCCTTTTTGCCTGTGTCACTTACTGCATTTTTATATTTTCTCCTTTCATCAATTAAATTCAATATTTCTTCTGTTACCCAAGGATTTCTACTAGCCCTCGTCTTTATACCTACTTGATCCTCTGCTGCCTTCACTACTTCATCCCTCAAAGCTACCCATTCTTCTTCTACTGTATTTATTTCCCCCATTCCTGTCAATTGCTCCCTTATGCTCTCCCTGAATCTCTGTACAACCTCTGGTTCTTTTAGTTTATCCAGGTCCCATCTCCTTAAATTCCCACCTTTTTGCAGTTTCTTCAGTTTTAATCTACAGGTCATAACCAATAGATTGTGGTCAGAGTCCATATCTGCCCCTGGAAATGTCTTACAATTTAAAACCTGGTTCCTAAATCTCTGTCTTACCATTATATAATCTATCTGATACCTTTTAGTATCTCCAGGGTTCTTCCATGTATACAACCTTCTTTCATGATTCTTAAACCAAGTGTTAGTTATGATTATGTTGTGCTCTGTGCAAAATTCTACCAGGCGGCTTCCTCTTTCATTTCTGTCCCCCAATCCATATTCACCTACTATGTTTCCTTCTCTCCCTTTTCCTACACTCGAATTCCAGTCACCCATGACTATTAAATTTTCGTCTCCCTTCACAATCTGAATAATTTCTTTTATTTCATCATACATTTCTTCAATTTCTTCGTCATCTGCAGAGCTAGTTGGCATATAAACTTGTACTACTGTAGTAGGTGTGGGCTTCGTATCTATCTTGGCCACAATAATGCGTTCACTATGCTGTTTGTAGTAGCTTACCCGCATTCCTATTTTCCTATTCATTATTAAACCTACTCCTGCATTACCCCTATTTGATTTTGTGTTTGTAACCCTGTAGTCACCTGACCAGAAGTCTTGTTCCTCCTGCCACCGAACTTCACTAATTCCCACTATATCTAACTTCAACCTATCCATTTCCCTTTTTAAATTTTCTAACCTACCTGCCCGATTAAGGGATCTGACATTCCACGCTCCGATCCGTAGAATGCCAGTTTTCTTTCTCCTGATAACAACATCCTCCTGAGTAGTCCGCGCCCGGAGATCCGAATGGGGGACTATTTTACCTCCGGAATATTTTACCCAAGAGGACGCCATCATCATGTAATCATACAGTAAAGCTGCATGCCCTCGGGAAAAATTACAGCTGTAGTTTCCCCTTGCTTTCAGCCGTTCGCAGTACCAGCACAGCAAGGCCGTTTTGGTTATTGTTACAAGGCCAGATCAGTCAATCATCCAGACTGTTGCCCTTGCAACTACTGAAAAGGCTGCTGCCCCTCTTCAGGAACCACACGTTTGTCTGGCCTCTCAACAGATACCCCTCCGTTGTGGTTGCACCTACGGTACGGCTCTCTGTATCGCTGAGGCACGCAAGCCTCCCCACCAACGGCGAGGTCCATGGTTCATGGGGGGGATTCGTTAGGAATAGAAAAATTGGGCAGAGAGACAGTTACTGTGAGCAGCTCAATGATGTTTTGTTCTCATCAGAATCGACATCAAACCAAAGGCGACAATAATAATTGCGTTGTACATCCAGACATAGCAGAGGATGAAGATATTTACAAAGTATACGAGAATATGAATGAGAAATTCACTACGTAACAGACAGGATAATGTAATTTTCATTAGGGACTGGAACTGGGTTGTAGGGGAAGGAGAAGAAAATCGAATTATGTGAGAATACAGAGTCCGTAGCAGGAACGAGAGAGGAGAAACATTAATTGAGTTCTGCAATAAATTTCTTCAAGTAGTAGAGAATAGTCTGTTGAGAACCACAAGAGGAGGATGTATACTTGGAGAAGGCTAGGTGATAAGGGAAGAATACAGAAAGATTACATCATGGTCAAACAGAGATTCCAAAATCACCAATTGAATCCTAAGGCTTAAGCAGGAGCAGATACAGACTCAGATCACAATGTAGTAGTGATGAAGAGTAGGCTGATATCCAAGAGGCTAGTCAGGAAAAATCAACGCACAAAGAAATGGGATACGCAACTTCTAAGAGATGAAAACATACAGTGGAAGCTCTCCGAGGCTATAGCTATTGCAGTTGGGAATAATCCAATAGGTAGTTAAGTTGAGGGGGAGTGGACATGTCTGAAAAGAGCAGTCACTGAAGCTGGAATGAAAAACTGAGATAAAAACAAAGTAACTGCGGAAAAACCATAGCCGGCCGGAGTGGCCCTGCAGTTCTAGGCGCTACAGTCTGGAGCTGAGCGACCGCTAAGGTCGCAGGTTCGAATCCTGCCTCGGGCATGGATGTGTGTGATGTCCTTAGGATAGTTAGGTTTAATTAGTTCTAAGTTCTAGGTGACTGATGACCTCAGAAGTTAAGTTGCATAGTGCTCAGAGACATTTGAACATTTTGAAAAACCATAGGTAACAGAAGAAATACTTCAGCTGTTAGACGAAAGATGGAAACAGGAAACGTTCAGGGAAATTAAGGAATGCAGAAACACAATTAACTTAGGAGTGAAGTTAGAAGGAAGTGTAGGGAAGCTTAGACCAAATGGCGGTAAGAAAAATGTGTATAATTCGAAAAAGAAATGATTGTCAGATGAACTGACTCACACTATAGAAAAGTGAAAACCACGTTCGCTGAAATTAAAAGCCAGGATTTTAGCCTTAAAAGTGCAATGGGAACTCCACTATTAAATATTGAGTAGAGAGCGGATAGGTGGAAACAGAAGAGTACAGTGAAAGCCTGTATGATGGAAAAGACTTGTTTGATGTTGTGGAAGAAGAAACAGGAGTCGACGAAGAAAAGATAGAGGGATGCAGTATTAGGATATGAATTTAGAAGAGCTTTGGAAGACTTGAGGTCGAATAACACACTATCACAGTTCTTAAAACCATTGGGGGATGTGGGAACAAACCACTATTCACGTTGGTGTATAGAAAGTATAAGTCTGGCAATATACAATCTGACTTTCGGAAAAACACCATCCACACAATTTCGAAGATTGCAAGAGCAGCCAAACTCAAGAATTATCGCACAATCAGCTTCATAGGTCATTCAGCCAAGTCACCAGTAGTAGGGCAACCTACAGTCACCCCATTCTACGTTGTTGCTAAATTTATTCCAGATGGCGGCGAGGACGTCATCCAAGATGGCGGCATGTAGACTTGGCAACAGCGCATGACGTCATCAAAGATGGCGGATTTTGGCGGGAAAATAGGCCAATTGCGCTATGTCCACTAATCTAACCCTCGAGATAAAATGGCGGGAATTTTGAATTCTGGCGGCAAAATAGACCAATTGGGCTACGTCCATTAACCTAAGCCTCCAGAAGAAAAAGAATAGCTGGAAGTTTGAATTCCAACAGGATAATGGATGCAATACCGTACCTGTCCTTGTTACTATTCATTATCGTTTATTATCATTTCTTATTATCATTCATTATCATTTATTATCATTGATTATCATTTATTATTATTATTTATTATTATTGGCCTACTTCCACTAGAAAATTCCCTCCAAATTCAAATTCCTAAACGATAATAGGTGCAAAACCATAGTTTTGTTTATTATTAATTAATTACCATACATCATTTGTTATTATTTATTATCATTTATTAGTTATTACTATTTATTATCATTTATTATTATTTATCATTATTGGCCTATCTCTACTAAAATAGAAAATCCTGCCATGTTCAAATTCACAATACATAATCTCTGGATAACCGTACTTCTATTTACTATTATTTATTATCATTTATTATCATTTATTGTTATTTATTATTATTGAAGATGGTCGATGTTTGTGGCAAGAAAGCCAATTCCCTTATATCCGTAACAAAAAAATCTGTCACAAATTCAAATTCAAACATGTTAATCTGTCACACTACGAAAAAAAGACACCAATTGGGCCATATGCACTAACCTAAGTTCACCTCATCCTGCGAAGTTTGAATTTTTCGCTGTCACTTATTGTTTCACTCCCAAGCTATGAAAATCTCGTCAAATAATAATAAAGTGCACTTTTACTAACGTAGGTCACCTCCTGTGAATTCGTGGGATAAGGACTGAAGTCTTTATTTCAAACAGTAGCGTCATCATTTGTTCTCCAACATCACATCTTCGAGATCGCAGTTCGTATCTCAGCCACCTGAAGACGTCGCCGTGACGTCATTTAAGATGGCCGGGAGAAAGCCAATTGGGCCACGTCCACCAAGTTTGAATTTTCGCGGTCATTTATGCTTCCGCTGCTAAATTATTAAAATCTCGTTACTTGTACAAGGTCACAAGGTGGTAAAATGACTATTTATTTCAGGCATTACGGTCATGCAGATGTTTTCCAACTGACTTCTCGATGCTCACACAGCGAACTCCAGAGTGCAGCTGATGTACGCGCGGCCAGCTGAGCCCGCTCCATTGGCCGCTCCCTGGCCGGCTGACGTCAAGCGACCAGCAGCGCCCGCACAGCCCCCGGCCAGCGCGCCAGGTAGGCGGCGAGCGGCGCCTGAGAGTCCAGCCACAAACGGTCAGCCGCGCTCGCCTCAGAGTCCGGCTACGTAAACATCATGTGCATGTACACAGATATACAGAAAACAGAGCAAGCGCTCTCCGAATGTGGAGGTGACTGGATACGCCTGGGTTACATTTACAGACAGTTTTAGAACACAGAACGATAGGTTATGTCTCGGTCGCATGGATGGATGTGACATAAAATCGAAAGAAATACGAAAACTGATTAGCGCATAGGTATAAACTAACCTAATATACACCGAAATGCGGTGAAAATGAGGACGTACTTCCTTATCTTCTGGTTCGCGGGGAGCAAATTGTACATGGAGTCAAGTATGCTGCAACAAGAGAAATGTAGGAAATGATGACATCGAAGCGAGCGGAATAAGGAAGGTAGTCAATTTTTTCTCGTTGAGTTCGTATTTTAGTGGATGTCTACTGAGGTAACAGTGATACACGCGAGTTGAATACTGACGAGGACAGAGAATCATTCACGTCTAAACTTACTCACCTATGTGTTAAAGGTGAACAGAGAGTGTACGGGATGATCGATTGAGACAGAGCTGTAACTAGGTACGATTTAAACGTTGGCTCATCTATTCCAGAGAGGGGCAAGTTGATGAAGGTCGATTTTTTTTCCAGTGTTCTATCTGGATGTTTTAGTCACGCGATATAGCCTGCGTTCTAGTCGTATGCAGCTACAGTGCTTTACACATGATAGATTGGATGATTTACGTAAAAATGTATCCAACTACGTTGTGTATAAATATCACTCCGTTCTTGTTCTTCTTAACTGAATGCTGTTAAATTACGGCACTTTGAGATCTGTTACTATAGATCAATATGGTGTGCTAAGCTCCAAGACGTGGTTACATCTCGAGAAATGTGGTGCACTTGGAGGGGTTAGGACTAGGAAAGCTCCATTCAGACAAGAGAGGTGAAGTGTAGCTATATTCTTCTGTTCGGTTTAGGATTAATTGGGTAGCGATGTTGCGGGGCAGAGTGGTCAATGCCGAAGTGAGGATGTTCTTTTAACGTAAGAAGGCGAGATAGCTCTGTGACCGCCATAGGCAGAGAGATTGATCGAGTACTATCCACGAGGTCTTAGAAATATTTATATCGTTGTCTGATATACTTTGATCGTTTTTATGTGTTCGAGGATTAAGTTTGAATGGACGTACTGAGCAGTCATCTATCAATGCTCGCAATAATACTTGCAGAGGTGGTATGGTTTAGCTACGATACTGAAATTAGGAAAACATGCTGTCACATTATTGGCCAGTCTGCTTTATTACGAGGACAAGGTGCGCCTCGAAATATTGTTCAAAATGGTTCTAATGACTCTGAGCACTATGGGACTCAACTGCTGTGGTCATAAGTCCCCTAGAACTTAGAACTGCTTCAACCTAACTAACCTAAGAATATCACACACATCCATGCCCGAGGCAGGATTCGAACCTGCGACCGTAGCGGTCGTGCGGTTCGAGACTGTAGCGCCTTTAACCGCTCGGCCACTGGAATGTTGTTATCATTGGTTTGTGTATAATTATATAATATTAAAAGCCCTATCCTCAGTGACACGGGTGTGTATGTAGGTAAAAGTATCTGCTTATTTGACTACGTGTATGAGTAATTTAGTACTATCGCTAATCTGCTTTAGATGTCCTCCTTGGTCCGTCCGTCTTGGCCAGGAATGCCCTTTTGCCATTTCTAGTCTGCTTTTGATGTCCTTCTCGCTCCGTCAGTCATTGGCTATTTTGCTTCCTAGGTAACAGAATTCCTGAACTTCATCTACTTCGTAACCATCAGTCCTGATGTCAAGTTTCTCGCTGTTCTCATTTCTGTTACTTCTCGTTACTTTCGTCTTTCTTCGATTCACTCTCAATCCATATTCTGTACCCATCGATAAATCCTATGAACGTGTCTTGATTTGTTGTTAGTTATGTTTCCATTATTAACTGCAACGTCAGAATTGCCTCTCTGATCTCTTTACCTTTCCTGAAGAAAAGCTGATCGTCATCTAACACATCCTCAATTTTATTATCCATTCTTCTCTATATTATTCTTGTCAGCAACTTGGATGCATGAGCTGTGAAGCTGATTGTGCGATAGTACTTGTGTTTGTCTGCTCTTGCAGTCTTCGTACTCGTGTCGATGATATTTTGCCGAAAGTCAGATGATATATCGCCAGACTCATACTTTCTGCACACCAACGTGAATAGCCGCCTTGTTGCCAATTCCACCAATGGTATTAGAAACTCTGATGAAAAGTTATATGTCTCTTCGACCCTCGTCAAAAGCTCTTCTAAATTCTGATTCTAATACCGAATCCCCAAACTCTTCCACATTGACTCCTATTTCTTCTTCTATAACATGAAACAAGTCTTAGGTCTCATAGAGGCATTCAATGTACTCTTTCCACCTATCCATTCTCTCCTCGGCATATGAAAGAGGAATTCCAATTGCAGTCTTAATGTTAGCACTCTAACTTTTAATGTCACAGAAGATTGTTTTGACTTTTCTATATCGCGAGTCAGTCCTTCCTACAGTCACTTGTTTCTCGACTTCTTCACGTTTTTCATGGACCTATTTCGTCTTAGCTTCTCTACATTTCCTACTTATTTCAGCCCTAAATACTTTTATTTCTGTATTCCTAAATTTCCCTGAAAATTTTTGTACTTCCTTCTTTCGTTGACCAGCTGAAATATTTCTTTCTTCATCCATGGTTTCTTCGCAGTTACCTTCTTTGAACCATGTTTTTCTTTCCAGTTTCACTGATTGCCGTTTTTATACATGTCTGTCTCTCTTCAACCGCACTGCCTAGTTTGCTGTTCCCCATTGCAGTACCTATTGCTCCAGAGAACTTCAAGCCTACCTGTCCATCTCTTAGAAGTTGTGTATCCCATTTCTTTGCGCGCTGATTGTTCCTGGCTAGCCTCTTGATCTTCAGCTTACTCTTCAACACTACTACATTGTGATCTGAGTCCATATCCACTCCTGCGTTCGCCTTAGGATTCATTGATTTCGGAATCTCTGCCTGACAATGATGTAATCCAACTGATATCTCCCCGTATCACCTAGCCTTTTCCAGATGTACCTCCTCCTCTAGTGTGTCTTGAAGAGAGTATTCTGTATTATTAGCTGATACTTACTACAGAACTCAATTAGCCTCTTTCTCCTCTCTCACTCCTAGTATAAAGCCCATATTCTCCCTTACCACTTTCTTCTACACCTTCCCTTGTATCCGCATTTCAGTTCGCAGTAAGTATTAGATTTTCATCTCCCTTTACGTAATGAATTACCCGTTCAGGATCCTCATATACTTCCTCTACATCTTCATTTCTGACGTTGCTGGTGGTAATGGAAGAAAGACAGTTAAAGAATCAGGACAGGTTCATAGGGTTTGGCGATCTGGAAACAGCGTTCGACTACGTACAATAGCGCAAGATGTTCGCAGTTCTGAGAATAACTGGCGTAAGCTGTAGGGAACGAATGGTCATTTACAATATGCATAAGAAGCAAAAGGAAACCATAAGAGCCGAAGACCAAGAATGAAGTGCATGGATTAAAAACGACGTAACAAGGGATGGACTTTTTCTCTCCTTCTGTACAATCCATACGCCGAAGCAACGATGACGGAAATAAAATAAAGTTTCAAAAGCGCTATTATAATTTGCGGTAAAACGACGTCGGTGACAAGATTTGCTGATGAAATTGCTATTCTCAGTGAAAATAAAAATAATTACAAGATATCTTGTATGGAATGAAGAGTGTAATGTTACAGAATATAAATTGAGAATAAACTGAAGAAAGACGAAAGTAATGAGAAGCAGCAGGAATGATAACAGCGAGAAACTTAACATCATAATTGTGGATCTGAAGTAGACGAAATCGCAGTCGCCTTTTACATGTATACAACTGACATCTGAGATGTGGTGCTTTCAAGTATGGTGCTACAGAAGAAAATGAAATGGGTTCATAAGGTAAGGAATGATGAAGTTCTCCGCAGATATGGCGAGGAGAGGACTATATTGAAAACACAGACAAGGGGATGGTAAAGGATCATACGTCACTTGTTAAGACATCTGGAAACAAATTCCAAGACAGTAGATGAAGTTGTAGAGGGTAGATTCTGTATTGGAAGTCAGAGATTGTAATACATCTAGCAAATAATTGAGGCCATAGTTTGCAAGCGCTACTCTGCGATGAAAAGATTGGAACAGGTGAAGAATTCATGGCAGGCCGCGTCAAAACAGCGAGTAGCCTGACAGCTGGAAAATAAATAAATAAACAGCTGCCTTCAGATGGGGAGGGAGTTAGTAGTGCGTGGAGTGAGGAGACTGGAGGGAGAGATGGACGGTTGAAGCGGGGAGGAGGTCATGGAAAGACAGAGAAAGGGAAAAGTAGGTGGACTCTGCTATGAGGGAGGAGAAGATGGACACAGTGATGGGAGAGAAGTAGACAGAGAGAGGGGGGAGGAGGAGATAGACAAAGACAGGAGGAAGATCTAGAAAGATTTAAGTGTTAGGAAGTCTTTCTGAAACTATGTGTATGGGGTGTAGCTATGCATGTAAGTGAAACGTGGACGATAAACAGCTTAGATAAGAAGAGAATAGAAGCTTTTGAAGCGTGATGCTGAAGATTAGATGTGTAGACCACGTAACTAATGAAGAGCTCCTAGATAGAATTGAGGAGAAAAGAAATTTCTGGCGCCATCTGGCTACTAGAAGATGTGATAGGTTGATAGGACACATTCTAATACATCACAGGATCACTAATTCAGTATTGGTATTGTAATAAATCGTAGAAGGAGGCCAAGAGTTGAAGATAATAAGCAGATACAAAAGGACGGAAGTTGCGGCAGTTATTTGGAGATGAAGAGGCTTGCTCAGGTCAGAGCAGCATGTAGTGTTACATCAAATCAGTCATCGAACTGAAGACCACAACAACAACATCCTACCCTGTATATGAAAGGAATTATTGCTGGGTACAGTTTAGAAATACTGTAGGAGTGTTACATTTTTACATCTCCACTCTACTTGTTAAAAATTCTATCAAAGTGAGATCTTACTTCTGAGAGATGTGAGTAGAAAACAGCTATTCTCGCAGCGGTGCATCGCTGTGTAAGAAGAGTGATCACCGTAAGATCTAAGGGACAGAAACGGGATACAAGCACATCTTCTGGAAAATGACTGTCGGTTTCAAATCAGAAAGATATTGCTTCTGTCATAAATGTAGCTACAAGCGAACCAGTTTCGAACGAATGCAACCAAGAGGACTGATGCAACGGACATTTGGAGCTGAGTAAATAAGAAAAGGCCATTTGTCAAAGCTGCATGTACTACTGGAAAAAAAACAGAAACTGGACAGTAGCCGACTGGAGGCGTATAGTGGTACGGTCCGATGAATCGTGAGATTGCTTCCATTCGAATGATAAAATGAGTGCTTCACATCGACTTAACTACGACGAGTTTAAACTGTATCTGCAGTGGGTGGAGGTTGCAGTTCCGGTTAGGAGTGATTCTGTGGCTCTGGGACTGTTTTTCACATTATAACATAGTCCAAAGAATGAAGATCATTGTGAAAATGGAAAGGTACGTCTATTTGAACATTCGCTGTGTGACCCTTCATTTTCACCTTCATTACGATTACGCTGCTATACTTCCACATTCTAGGGTGAGAACATACGTGCATTGACGAACACTATTTCTTCGTTTTTCTCTGAGTAATCAATTTTATGAATGGTTCGATACGGCCGGCCTCGAATTTCTCTCTTGAGACTACTTCTTCATCTGAGAATAGCACTAACGCGCCTTATAGCACCTAGCCAGGCGCTCAGTCAACATTCTCTCAATTTTATAGTTCTGTGGGATTCAATCATAAATGAGCATTTAAAACAACCTATGAAAGATCTCAAGAAACTTAGGGAATCGCTTCCACGCCAGTTTCTGGTCGTTATTATAAAGGTTAGATGCGGCATTTCAACGTATAAGGCATGCTGTTACTTGTATAGTGTCACTACCTAGTTTCTAATGAAACTTGTACGAATTTGTGAGACAGTCACTGTGCAGTGTGGCGGACTGTGTGTACTAAGTCTCCACTGTGGGACTTAGTGTCACAGTGTCACCAACCTGCTGTCCACGGTTGCCCGCGAAAACTTCTGCCAGGAGACAGCAGGTCATGTTCTGTACATGACAGTCTCCTCTCGTCTCTGCAGTTGACGTGAGCAGGGCATGAGTCGCCTGAGTGTGGACACTCAGCAGCAGAATACAGCCGCAGCCAGAAGAGATGCGCTGCCTACGCTAATGCCCACTGACAGACTGCAGGCCGCTACTCGGTTAGTGGCACTGAGTACTGACATGTATCACTGTTCGCAGAGGTAAAGCCAGCCGCCTGCTGGCCATAAGCGGCTTGTCACGCTGGAGTGACTGGACTACTTCACGTTGTAAGTGAATAGACGTGGAATTGAAGTTTAATAAACTACTGCTCTCGACCACCAGTCTGTCAACAGGTCCCACTGGCCTGTCACTTCACCACTCACCCTACAGAGAGACGCCTGAAATCCGTGCCACACAGTGCAGAGAGGTGTCAGGAAAGCTGACCTCATCTCCAATGGACTGCAGAGTGTACCAATAACCACTCTCTGCAGCCTCATGTCCGAATCGCCACCTGTGTTGTGGGTGAGTGAGACTATTGTTAGTGTTTTGATGACAGTCATGGGATCGAGAGTTATGGGTCATTATAACTGCATCTTGGTGAGGACAGATGTACTGGTGGAGCTCCCAGCATAAGAGCAATTCTAAGATTCAATGGCTAAAGCCCATGCGATGTGCACAGTCTAATTTACAAGAGCGTTCTGCTTCTTGTTCCTAATCTGCGGCAGTTGTTCGTGTTACGTGTCATCGATCTGGCCAGATAGCAAGACAAAGCAGGGATTAGAGGTGGCTCAAGATTAGAAATAAAGCGTAAGTGGGGTAGTGATATTAAATGACGAGTATTCTATACTTACTATTGTCGGGTTGTTCGTAAACATGAGCAAGGATGACACAATGCAGATGTCAGAGACAAAATGTTTCACAGATTCAACCATAAATTTTTTGAGAACCTTGCTCATGTGGGAACTGGGGTCGGGCTAAAGCACCTTAAAATGGATTACAAACAGTCGTAACCATAATAAAACATTTGTTCAGAATGGGTACTGGTTTAGATAAGAATCTGATCATCTTCAGAACATTTATTCCATAATGGTTTGCAGTGGCGGTGGACTGAGCAGGTGTTGTGACTCAACTTGAGCAGCTGATGTTCGTGGAGTCTGTTCTGTTCACCATCACCACCTACTGTCATGGTATAAATGGTCTGCAGATGGGTCGCATTCTACCCGAAAAGAAATTGTGTGTGTGTGTGTGTGTGTGTGTGTGTGTGTGTGTGTGTGTGTGTGTGTGTGTTGGGGCTTACGAGCGCTCAACGTCGAGGTCATCAGCACTCTGACACACATTAAAAGAAACGAATTAGGACGAATTTAGTAAAATGGAAGCATACACACAAAGAAAGCGATAAAAGATAAAAAAAATGCTGTATAAGAAAATAAAACGTAAGGAAAACGAGAGAGTAGCATCAAGGATGCCACAGGAAATTGTCACTGGCCGGCGACTTACGTAAAATATGAGCGAGCCAGTCACCCTCTCCCTAAAATCTTGGTAAAAACATTGGACATGGCACAGAACTTTTAAAACTTTAACCTCATTCGTTTGAGTATTTCCTGAAAGAGATGGCAGATACGCAGGCTAGTCAGCCGCGGGCCCATGGCCAGAAAATAAAACGCAATCCAATAATTTTGGCAAACATTTTTGGAAAGCAGTGATCAATTAATTGTTATATTTTGACTAAAGTTCAGTCTTGATCATATCATGTATGTTTTAATGATATAGGTAACCGGTTTTTGTTCTTTCTACAAAACCATCATCAGACCTGTGGATAAATTTTAAGAAATACTAGATACCAATCTTTAAATAAAATGAAAGTGCCTAATGATGTCAAAATTTAACAAGATAAAATAAAATTAATTATACCCATGGCTCCCTTAGGATGGTAGGCGGAGCTCTCCTCGCTGCTACGCAGTCAACTGATGGTTATGAGTGCTGAGCACGAGCTTAAATATGCAGAGGTTCTGCCTACTTCCTGTCAAGCTACTTCACAACTGCCAATCAGCATTCACACTATGACGCCATCGTCAAAGTATAAAAGTAGGAAATACACTAATAACATGAAATTGATTCATTTAAATGTCTGATTAACAGATAGTTAGTATGTCTACAGCTTATTTATATTTTGGATAAAAACAGTGAACTACGATGTGTAATAGTTGTGCCCTCTATGGGCAACCTTAATACTATTCCAGTGCCAGTTACATCAAAGATGTGAAAGTCCTTGGCGTTGTGGTATATATCGATTATACCGAGTCGCCTACATCACAATTGCATCTTTGTTGGATGCTGCAGAATCGTCTTATTTTAACTGTAGTTTTTATAGCAATATTCTTTATAGCAGTAGGGTAGCAGCCAAGAGTACGTTCCACATTATGTATATCTGAATAACTGATAAGACTGCTGATTAAATTTTTAAAATCATCGATCTAATAGTATTAATAATAATTAATGTCAATTTAATATTTTTTTATGTAGTGCAGCATATTTTACATACATTGCTTTTGCCATGGGTATAACTAGTCTTATATATTTAAAAAACAAAAGAGTAGATGCTTTTATTATTAAATTTCGTGAAAAAGGTCGTAATAAAATTTTTCGCAAAAATCTAATTGTTCATTGATTTGGTTTTCAAATGAGCATATATCTCGATTTCTTCTAGGATATTCGTAAGTAAGCCTATATTTGCATAATGAAGAACTTCTAAATTCTGTTGTACTGTCCCCTCAGCATGATTATTGAATGCTATATGATGGCCAAATACAGACTTTGTTCGTGAGGTACCCGACGTATGTTATTTGTACCTTACTGCAAAATTTCGACCTGTTTGGCCGATATATATTTTCTCGCAGTCTCTACATTGGATCTTGTACACTCCTGGTCTGGTAGATTTTCCATTATCTTTACTTATGGTATGTCTTAATTTTTGTTGTAAAGTATTGTCAGTTGTAAATGCTATTGTTATTCCAGAATTTTTGAATAAATTAGTAATTCTATCTGATATGTTTCCCATATATGTCATCTTCATATATTTTGGATTACCTATTAGTGGAGTACTTTGTGATTGTTGTACTTTATTAAAAATGATATCTACCTGTCGTGTGTCGAAAGAGTTGGTTTCTGCAATTTGTTTTAAGATGGTCATTTCCTTTTTGATCTCATTGGCTTCTAGCGGTAATTTTAGTATTCGGTGTATCATAGACTTACAAAATGCTTTTTTATACTTGTCAGGATGACATGATGTGGCATTAATAATAACATCAGTGGTTGTAGGTTTCCTGTATATGGTGAATAAATGTATCCCATTGTTATTAGTTATAGTGAGATCAAGGTAGTTAATAGATTTTCGATTTTCATGCTCAACTGTAAATTGCAACTTCGGATGCATAGAGTTTAATTTTATAGCAAGTTTCTCAATTTCATCTTTTGAACCATTATAAAGCAATAATGTATCGTCTACATATCGCTTGTAATATATGATTTTATTTGCGATATCAGGGTTATTTTTCAGGAATTGCGTCTCAATGTGGTTCACGAAAATGTCTGCAACTGTCCCAGCCAAAGAATTTCCCATTGCTAAGCCATCTTTCTGACAATAGATTTTAGTATTAAAAGAGAAATATTTGTAATCTAAAGTGCATTCAAGCACTTCTATAAATTCGATTATTTCGTCTTCAGTCATATTTTTGTATTGTATTAAGTTATCCCTAATTATATTAATCGTCTCATTAATGGGTATATTTGTATATAAATTTTTAATATCTAATGAGGCGAAACTTGCACTAGTTGGAATGTCTATATTGTGGATTTGTTGTGCTAGTTCATAACTGTTTTTGATACTGAAATTGCTGTCATATGTACAGAATGCTTTCAAAATTTTATTAAGTTTCATATTTAGTTTATATGACGGACTACTTTTGTAGTTGACAATAGGTCGTATAGATTTCTCTTTTTTGTGCAGTTTAATCTGTGATCTTAATTTAGGTATTTGGGGACTCATATTTTTCATCATATTCTTTTCTTCAGGGGTCAAGAGGTGATTATTTTCATCGACTAATTTCTTGTTCTTTAACTGGAACTTTGGAGTGGGGTCTTTAGTTACTTCAACGATCCCATTCTCATTAAAAAATGAGTGTGTTTTAAATGTATAATCGTCTTATTTAATAATAACAAGGGTATTTCCTTTATCGGCCTTTACCACAGTTGCTTTCTCTGCTAGTAGATTATTATTGATATTTTTAAGTGTTTTATCTTCAGTTTTTTCTATGCATTTTATTTTTCTCTTTTAAAATTAAATCCTTCGTTTTTAGGGCTATCTTACATGCTTCGGGTTTATTTATTTTCGATATTTTGCTTGTTGCTATAACATCAGCAATTATGTGTTTAACATTCGTATTATTTAGTGGGGGAGTTAAGTTATATTTTAAGCCTTTGTCAAGTAGCGACATTTCTGACTTTGTGAACTGAATATCTGTAAGATTCATTGTCCTTGGATAAAATTGATGTATATTGTTGACCTTTTCTAAATGCTTATTTTGTTGTTTAGCTACGAGTAAATAAATGTTTCTCTGATGTCTTTGGGTAATCGCTTTACGTAAAAAAGTCTATTTTCTCATCAATGCTGCTTAGTAAAATAGAAAATATCAAAGGTGAGAGTTCATTACTTAGCAATAAATGCAGACTATACATCTCGACATTTATAAGATCTTTTATCTTAAAAGCTTCTCAAATTTCAGATTTAATTAAATTTTCGCGAAATATATTATTACGACCATTTTCACGAAATTTTATAATAAAATCATCTAAACTTTTGTTTTTAAAAAATATAAGACTAGTTATACCCATGGCAAAAGCAATGTATGTAAAATATGCTGCACAACATAAAAAAATATTAAATTGACATTGATTATTATAAAAACTATTGGATCGATGATTTTAAAAAATTTAATCAGCAGTCTTATCAGTTATTCAGATATACATAATGTGGAACGTACTCTTGGCTGCTACCCTACTGCTATAAAGAATATTGCTATAAAAACTACAGTTAAAATAAGACGATTCTGCAGCATCCAACAAAGATGCAATTGTGATGTAGGCGACTCGGTATGATCGATATATACCACAACGCCAAGGACTTTCACATCTTTGATGTAACTGGCACTGGAATAGTATTAAGGTTGCCCATAGAGGGCACAACTATTACACATCGTAGTTCACTGATTTTATCCAAAATATAAATAAGCTGTAGACATACTAACTATCTGTTAATCAGACATTTAAATGAATCAATTTTATGTTGTTAGTGTATTTCCTTCTTTTATACTTTGACGATGGCGTCATATTAAGAACGCTGATTGGCAGTTGTGAAGTAGTGTGACAGGAAATAGGCGGAACCTCTGCATATTTAAGCTCGTGCTCAGCACTCATAACCATCAGTTGACTGCGTAGCAGCGAGGAGAGCTCCGCCTACCATCCTAAGGGAGCCATGGGTATAATTAATTTTATTTTATCTTGTTAAATTTTGACATCATTAGGCACTTTCATTTTATTTAATGATTGGTATCTAGTATTTCTTAAAATTTATCCACAGGTCTGATGATGGTTTTGTAGAAAGAACCGAAACCGGTTACCTATATCATTAAAACATACATGATGTGATCAAGACTGAACTTTAGTCAAAATATAGCAATCCATTAAAGCTTGGCGCACAGTGACTTGCACTCCACAAGTACCACACATTGGAGAGTCCTCTCGCCAGAGCAGAAAGCCATGCGTCATGGGATTATGGCCTATCCGTAGCCTAGTGGGGAGAACCTCGTCCCTCCTACGTGGCTGGAAGGAAACAGAGCTTATTGTCAGTCATTTCCAGCCACTCATCCTCCCACCGACGCATGACACGTGAGCTCAACAGCGAGGTGAGTGCGTGCGGGGCGATTGCACCTTGAAATACTTGCGGATGGGGAAAGCCTCTGGTTGCAAGATCTGCCCTTTCGTTCCCAGTAATGCCAACGTGACCTGGAATCCAGAAGAAAGCCACCTCCTTCCAGTCGTTGTAGTTGGAGGAGGGCATCCTCGATGGTCTGGACTATTTTGTCTGCTGGATACAAACGTTGCAATGAGTGAAGGGCACTTAGTGATCGGAACAGACAAGAAATTTAGGACGGGAAGAGAGTCTCAGCTGCTCCAATTCCCGCAAGATCGCAGACAATTCTGCATCGAAGGTAGTAAACGCTTGAGGCAGTAGGACCTTGACGACTCGATTAGAAAAAAAAACATCAGAGCGACCAACGGAATCCCCCTGTTTCGACCCATCCGTAAAAACAGCTACATAGTCGTGGTGCTCAGATAAAATGGCAAAAACTGTTGCGTTAAAAACGGAAGCAGGAATGCAAACTCTCTTGTACCGCACCAAATCTAAAATCACTCTGAGCCTCTCCAGTAACCAGGGTGGCACACAGTTAAAAGCCTGGATTTGGGGCCGTATAGGCTCCACAGCGAGGGACTCCAGCACACGTTGCACACGGATCCCAAACGGTATCTTGGCTTGGGGACGGTGGGAAAAGAGACTGTCCAGATGCGGATGAGCAACAATATGGTGAGCCGGTGAGGTTGGAGCTGCAAGAAACTTACACATTGGAGTATCAGGAGGAACTGACGTCGGATAGTAAGTGGTGCTTCAGTGGCCTCAGCACAGAGGCTGGCTATTGGACTGGTTTGATAAGCGTCCGTGCCCAGTCGAATCCCCGCATGGTGGACAGCGTCAAGGATCTGCAAATAAGAGGGCGTCGCTCACCTATACACCGTGCACCTGTATGTAAATAAATGCTTTATTGAGATCGAGGGTACTTTTAATCGATTTGAAAGTATGTAATCGTCAGTTGATCAGATAACGTGGTAAAATCAGAGAATACATTTTCAAATAATAAAGTAGCTGAGAAAGATAAGGGAAGAAACGAGTCAATAGGTACATTCAGCGGTTGTGAACGTTCTTACTCCCTTCTGCGGTAGGGCGTCCGAGGCTGTGCTATTGTTTCCCGAGGATCTCAGGTCATAGGCTGCTATAGGAGATTGGACAGACAAACAGTTGTTGCATATGGCAAGATTGTGCCATTCGCAGAAGCGAATTCCTTTATGTGATGCACGGGGGCAATGGAAAAGATGGAAACCTTTGAGCAGCTCAGACAAGAGATGGTGCAAAAACATAAGATGCAGAACAGTGCGCGGTTTTTCCTTGAGCAGTTAAATGTAATTCCTAAGAGCCTTAATGAAGCCACGGAGGATTTTGCGGGAAGGATTAGAAAAATTAATGTGCATACATGTGGATGGACGAAGAGCGATGTGTCAATCGAGATGTTGTTGCAGGAAGTCGAGCAGAGGGTACTCGATGCTTCGCTGAGGAGTGTAGCATCAGAAATATCTGAGAGGGTGAATACTGCTGCACCTAGGGATCTCCAAGCAAAATTCTAGGTAGCAATGAAATTTGAAGAGATTAATGTTGTGACGGAATGTGTTTGCAGCGAATATATGGGTAAGGTGCTTTAAATGTGGGAGTACAGGGCATGTGTATTGGCCGTTTTGTCAACCACAGAATAATTGGGGTTTTGTGAACTGTCAGTGGCTTTGCGGGAATAACAGTAGGGGCGGTGTGAACTAACAGCAGTATCATGACAATGGTGATGGGGGTGGGGTCGGTGATAATAAGCCCCAGTTGAACTCGGAAAGTAACCCAAGAACCGGCGAAAGTTGCTCTCAGTAAAAGTAAAGGCAGTAAATACGAATGCGGAGGAGCAATGTGCCATAATGAATGTAGAAGGTTGTAGAATTTTTTGTGGGACACAGGGGTGCATGTGTCGGTGGCTTCGAGAGATATTGTGAGTAAGACGCAATTTGACCCACCACATTAAAATAGGCATGTGGTATATAGCCACTGGGGCAACCATGCTTAGGCAGTGTGTAGAAGTGGTGTCTTATGTAACGGAGGACAATGGCAAGATACTACGATCACACTTTCTCTCTCCGTATCATGTCGTGAAACGCCCTGCTGAACCCACAGGATAGAACAGATAGTTGGAATTGTGGAAAGGGGCCTCGAACACATATAACTTTATTTAATTGACCAAATATTACCGTACAAATTCCTGAACTTAGTTATCGGCTGAATATGCCACACTATCTTATGCCTTAAGGGCATAACCACATTAATTGAAAAAAACGGCTGAAAAACATAACTCAAAATTCAGACGCCAAAGAGAATATATAGAGGACAGAACGCCTCACATTAAGTAAGTTCTAAATTTGGCTGAAGGCCCAAAATCTAACACCTGAAAAGCAACAACCTTAATTTAAAGACGGCTGGAGGCCCAAAATCTAACACTTGAAAAGCAACAACCTTAATTTAAAGACGGCTGAAGGCCCAAAATCTAACACCTGAAAAGCAACAACCTTAATTTAAAGACGGCTGGAGGCCCAAAATCTAACACTTGAAAAGCAACAACCTTAACTTAAAGACGGCTGAAGGCCCAAAATCTAACACTTGAAAAGCAACAACCTTAATTTAAAGACGGCTGGAGGCCCATGATTTAAGGCTCAAGGTAAAATTAAGTAAAAAAACACAAGGCAGAAGGCCTTATCTTCAATTAGGCTGAAGGCCCCAAACAATCTGATGCTCGAAAGACAAAGACCGTTAATTTAAAAATGGCTGAAGGCCCTAAACAGTCTAATAATTGACAAGCAAGGAATTTTAATTTTAAAGCGACTAAATGCCCATGACTTAAAACTCCGCTATAAACAATTCAACTTTAATTCGAAACCATCTTTTATGAGCCATACAAATACACACAACAGAAAATAAAAAAAGGCAGTGCAGCTGACGGTGATTAGAAATTTCGGGGGTCGGCCAGTACTTCAAATACTAACGATCAGTTAGGTGAGACAGGCAGTCGGCCCAAATATTCTTGATCCGACGACAACCCCACCAACACTCAGCCAACGGAACCACCGACAAGGTAACTTGCGTTCCACTCGACCAGCACACAACCAGCATTTCAACGCAAAACGTAAAAAGCCTGGACGCCCACATCCAGCATACATTAAGCTGTGAAACTACACACCGTGCTGGACATTTACGTCAACGGCCAGGGCAGGTAACCGGAACGTTAACGGCCACAAGGCAGAAAATTCCGCTGGCGCACTTCAATCGCCAATAACCAAATACAGTTAGACTCCACCGGACGGTGGCTAAACCTTCGCCAACTCGAACACCCACGTTGTTGCTCGTGGAAATGTCACAACAGCCAGCAACGAGAACCAGACGGCACAATGTGAACAGTCTTGACTTGCTGATAAATTTAATCCAAACTCAACTTTCGTGTCCATGGTCGGTGAGCCAAGGATGAAGAACGCAACCTATGCCAAATGCAGTGACCGAGCAATGACACGACCGAACCACGAGCTGAGACAGTCACCGCCAGCCCATAAGCGACCGGCGAGCAAATACGCGTCGTCCGGTAAGACGACCAACCGACGATCAACCAAGACCATCCCCAGTTCAAGTCATGTGTGCCGGCAACGGTCGGGCGAGTCATGGCTATCCAAGCCTCACTACTGCTCCAACCCGACCGAGTTCCGTCGCATCCCAACTCTACGACTGCCAGGTCCGAACTGCACTGCAGGCGCGTTCCAACTCCCTGCGCTACAGACGTCAACTGGGAAGTAATAGCAGTCAGCAAAGAAAATACGGCAGGGCTATATCGATAAGTGCTGCTGCTGTCGCTCACGGGCAGGCAAAGCAACAACTCAGTGACAACAGAAACTGAAACTAACGTAATGAGGTGGCAGTATGGTAAAAAAAATTATGTAAAATATGAGATGGCGCGAACACGAGCCACGCACGGCTCATGCAGTGATTGATTTTTGGATGCAGCCTAGTGTTTGATAAGACGATGGATGTATGCATACAAGAAAGGGACAAGTGAACGATAGCGGCAAAGGTAGAAATTCCGGAAGAGGGAGATTGCTACACAGGATGTACAAGCTACAAAAATGCACAGGATGCCGTTAAGAGTGCACTGGGTGAGAACATTATGCATTTGAGGGAACAGAGTGGGCACAGATGACAGAACTGTTGCTAGAGTTCCAAGACTTGTTTTTTCGTGAGAACTGTTTCCTGCATCGCCCATAAAGCAGCACAGGATTCCTACAGGGAAAGAAGAGCCAGTGTACTGGTGCCCATATAGAATAACATTGTCTAATCGACATTAGAAGAGTTCATCAATCAGCAGTTAGCTGCCACTATAATAGACGTGTATAACCTCTGAAGGACAGGAATTGTAATTATATCAATAAAGCCTGCGGATATTTCAAGGCAGTATCGATTTTGCCGCCACTATCGCTATATGAATAGTAAGAAAACAACGGATGCTTACCCATTTCCCAACATCAACGAAACCATTTCTATACTTGGGCAATCCATGTTATATTTAGGTAGTGGCGATGCTGGACCAGCAGGCATCCACAGTAGTGCATGCGTTGATGAACAGATGAGTGTATAAGTTTGGGGTGCAAGAGGCAATACTAATGGTAGAAGGGATGAACTTCAGGCCTGATGGAGGAACTGTCCTGTTTGCTGAAAGTGAAAAATTTAATTAGTCCACTTCATTCTCAGTCAAACGGAACGACTGAGCAGGTTCGTTGACCAATTGGAAGGATACATAGTAATTATGTTAAATCCCTTCATACGGAGTGGGACACATTCTTATCTTTTGTGGTGAGTGTGCATGATTCTAAACTGCATCCTAGCACAGGATTGTTGCTATTTGAGGTGATGTATACTAAAACGATGCGGTCGCCATTCGATATAATTTAGCAGAAAGGGAGCAGGAGCAGTGTCTGTTCAAGAGTTTGGGAGAAATATGAGAGAAGTTTGGAAGAATGTCCTACAAGCGAACACCAAGGCGTTGGAAGCAAAGGGAGTCAGTAAAGCGTTTAATACAAGGTAGGCCACAGGATGATGTTTCTGAGTCCATATATTCTCAAATGGAAGACAAAAAGGTTTCACATGGTACTAGAACCTGCGTCATGTGAGTGAATCCACGTCACCTACTAATGTGAAGCTACAGTTGCCAAAGAAATTAATGATTTTTACATCCTGGACGCTCATGACCACTCAAGAGGCTGTCAGAGCTGATGTCGGTTGTAATATCGGTAGAACGAAGGAGGAAAGCAAAATATAAAGAGCGGAGAACTGAGGAACAACACAACGAGAGTCTTTTACCTCATATACCATATTCATTAAGAATGAGGAGGTAGACAAGATATTTTATGTTTTTTATGATTCGTGCGATTTTGGTTTTTTGTGTGTTGTGTAGACTTTTGAAGTAATTGCGGGCAGGATTGGTGTAATCAGGGAGGTGTGAAGGGAGCACAAGATGTTGCTCGTGGCAGATGTGCTGTTGAAGGAGTAGATGCAGGACGTAGTACGAGTAGTTTATCCAGGAATTATGGAGGAAAAGAGGGATGGGAAGATGCAGGAGGAAGGATGTTCAAGGCAGTATTTGAGACAGCAGAAGAAAATGTATCTGAACTGAATAGGAAAGCTGAAGCTGCAGTTCAGCTGGCAGAAGGGAACAGAGTGACTGAAGAGTGGCATTCAACAAGGATAGTGAGTTTGGCACATGCATGATTCGACATTTAACTAGAGAGGTAATGGCTTAGTCAGAACATCAGCTCGCACTCTACACTGGGGCACATCAAGCACAGACGAAAGTGTTAGATGCAAGAATAATGCAACCAATACAGCTGAAGTCTCTAGGAGAACTGTGAGTAACTGTGACGCAAGAGTGGAGTTAATGTACTTGCAGGAGATCGTTCATCAAGGAGTCCCAGGGCCACAAGTCTGGTCCTAATATCACTGAAGCCATATTTCAAAGGGTTGAGGAAAGTGCAGAAAGAATTACTGCCTGATCTACAGTTAGTAGCAGAGCCTTGCAAACAGGACCTGTCTTTGAACTGTGGAAGTAATAACAGGTATTGCATGGACGTTCGTGTCGGCGAAGTAACTAGTGGTAGACAAGTATGCATTGTTTTTTATGTATGACTCGATGCAGACCTATCCAGTAAGGTTGAAAACATGGAGGAAGTTTGTGTTGATATAAGAGGATGGAGCATTACTTATTTCAGTGCCGGCTGGAGTGGCCGAGCGGATCTAGGCGCTACATTCTGGAACCACGTGACCGCTATGGTCGCAGGTTCGAATCCTAGCCTCGGGCATGGTTGTGTGTGATGTCTTTAGGTTAGTTAGGTTTAAGTAGTTCTAAGCTTTAGGGGACTGATGACCTCAGAAATCCCGTAGTGCTCAGAGCCATTTGAGCTTATTTCAGAAGACATGGATCAGCGTACAGTAATTACCGAGCGCGAGGAACAACAGTACCAAAGCGGTGTGGTCACCCTACTCGCGAAATCCAGACAGGATGATTACATGTGGCACTTAATTGTACAGGGACAAGGTGGAAGATCGACAAGGAGGCGGTGGGACCAACGCTGTGCCTTCAGTGAGCGGGTCTAAATGGGATATACTCATTGTACACTGGTATAATAATGGTGGAAGGTTGCTATGAACAATGGAAACTCATCAGAGCAAGATAGAGTTAAGGGGTAGTGTGTTGTTGATTAATGGAACTGTGTGTGATATTTCGGGACGCACGTTTCATTTACCATCCACATCGTTGTGAGTTACTATTTTAAGTATAACACAACCACAGTAGTATTGTCTTGACGAGTTTTCAGAGGTGTCTACGTAAAATCTTTCCATATTGAAGGGTATTAGGGTACAAAGTATAGTTCATTCACTGAGTCAAATGATAGATGCACTGGAGGGATTGATAACTGAAGAGCAACTAATACAGCACGTTGAACAGTATCAGGGAGGTAAAGTGAGGTTAACCGTGAACTTGAATATCACAAGTTGTAGCATTGCAGTGGCTCTGATTTTGCTCCGCGTGGCTTACACTCGTCTGAGACGATGAGCTAGTGAGAAACACGATTCGTATGTAGTATATCTTCTTGTGTCCTGGATCCACTGAGCAAAACTTGGAGAATGAATTCGTATGACGGTATGGCATAATATTGGGAGTGCGTCACTTATGAGATACATTGTTATTTGACATCATGAAGTTGAAAGATCTGTCATATTAAAATCGCTAACATTACTTTGTTGATTTCTAATTTCAGCTCATTGTCAAGTCATCTTATGATCAATAATAGTTATTATTTAACTCGGTGTGTGGCCTTTTGATTAATATACACTGAATTAAATAACAATTTTTATTGATCTGAAAATGGCTGATCAATAAGCTGAAACTATTAATCAATAAAGTAATTTTCGCGATTTTGACCTAGGATACTTATGAAATAGATACATGGTGGATATAGTCATAGTGGTGATCAAATCTTGAGCAAGAGCCGAGAGGCTAGGTCTTCCCCTCTGGAGGGGAGAAATGTACTGTCGCTACTTAGTTTTAAGTGAAACTTTTAGGAATTGGGAATGTAGCAGCCGTGAAGCATTGCGTTAGCTATCACTGGCCGGTAAACTCAATGTGGTGACATACAAACTGTAGCAACGTGTATGTAAGAAAGATTGCAAGATGAGTTAGCCATGCTTGGCAAAACCTGCACTGCACAGCAGTAATAGTCAGAGTGGATATAGTGGTGTCCAGGGCAACAACATCATTATGAGTTAGGTTATTGAGGACTGGGTACTTGCGCGACAAATGCAAGTAAATAGTTATGAATTTTGAGACAGACTCATTTCGAGTCCAGCAGTACCACCAAGATGCTAGACGACGAGAGGTCTGGATGTTGCCAGCTGCAGCCACAGGCTCTAGAGTGGTTTCAGCCAGCCGCTTCCTACACTAAGTCACCGCTGTATGTCTTGGTGCCACACAACTGCTGTGACTTCTTCTCAGTGACTGCCACCTCTAGACTCCTGCCACAAGACAGTGGGTTATGTCCCACGCACACCAGTCTTCTATTGCGCCAATGACAAATGTGTCAGGCCTCAGTTGCCTGGATGCGAGCGCTCGGCAGCAGAATACAGTCACAGCAACAAGAAGAAACGTGCTGTTGATGTCTGGGATTTGGCCAACTGTCAGACTGCCGGCTACTATTCGGCGTGACATCAGCAACACGCGGCGCTGACGCACGTACCTCTTCACTGCGACATAAGCCAAACTACTAGTGGTTATCGTTGGCCTGCCACGTCAGAGTGGTGCGTGACTGCCTCACATTGCGAACGACGAGATCTGTAATGGAAGCCTAGCAAGGAGAACATAAAAAGCATATTAGTACATGCAAAGAGGACATTCCTGGCTAAGAGAAGTATGCTAGTATCAAACATTTGAGAAAGTGGTTTCTGAAAATGTACGTTTGGAGCACACCGTTATATGACAGTGAATCACAGACAGCGAAAAATGGACAGAAAAGAATCAAAGAGTTTCATATGCGGTGCTATAAAAGTAAGCTTAAAATCGGGTGGACTGATAAGGAATGAGTTTCTCCACAGAACTGGTGAGGGGAAAAGCGTGTGGAAAACACTGACAAGACTAACGACGAAATAATAAGACATATATTAAGACCCGAAGGAATAACTCCCGTGATTTAACAGGTTGTTATAGAAGGTAAAAACTGTAGGGGAAGATAGAGAATGAGACACATCAAGCAAATAATTTAGGAAGTTGGGTGTAAGTGCAACTCTGAGATGAAGCAGGTCCAGGAAAGAAATTCGTGGTTTGCCGCATCAGACCAATCTGAAGACAAATATCATGAAGAAAACTAAACAGAAAATCCGATTATAGGTGTATCGTCACTTGCTTCCTTGAAATGTAAAAGAAATTAAAAGAGGTTCCTCCACGGGAACTTTCTACATTTATTTGTCTTTTAAACCAATCAGTGTAACTCGTAGATAATCCATGCTAGTTCTCCATCGAAGGAATTTTTACCCTGTCGTGATATACTCCATATACACAGACGGAAAACAAACCGTAACATCAGTGAGGAGTTCTGCTACGTGTACGAAAGTTGGTAGGCCTGTTGTCTATTCAAATATCGCACACATCGCATGAGACTGGCCCTAGTAGTGCCATTAGTGCATGCAAATCATCTTTGCTTAAAATACACACTGTAACGTTCGTGAGTGTTAGTACCTTTGCGGTGGACAGGGTGAGTTAACGTCAGTCAAGAATGCCTTTAAGACAACAAAGACGCCATTATCAATACTCCACTGAGTTTGAACGAGGTCGTGCAATAGGGCTACGTGAAGCTGAACGTTCCTTTTGCGATGTTGCAGAAACTATTTTGAATGTAGCCTCTGCACGTGACTGCTAGCAGCAGTTGCCAAGAGAATATATGGTCGCAAGATGACCGGACAGCAACCGGCCACGTGGTATTACCGAGAAGGAAGACTATCGTGTTCGACGTATGGCTCTGGGACACCATACTGCATTTGCAGAAGTAATTTCATAATTAGAGCAGCAACTATCACCACAATGACACAAGAAACTGTTACAGCAAGTCGGTTACATCAAGGACAGTTGCGAGCCATACGCCATGTAGCATGCATTCCACTGACCCCAAACCACCTCCATGTGCGTCTTCACTGGTATCAAGTGGAAGCTCATGAGGGGTCGGGGGGTATGGTGGATGTCTGCTGTGTTGCTCATGAAAGCTGATTTGGTCTTGGTGCCATTGATGGTCAAGTGTTGTTTATAAGTAGTCCACAAGAGCGCCTGCAAGCGACTTGTCTGTGTGCTAGACACACTGAACATACACCCGTAGTTTCGGTCTGGTGGGCGATTCGGCAGACAGTAGGAGCACTCTAGTGGTTATCCCGAGCACCCAGATCGCAAATTTGTCCATCAGTCTGGGGATTCGACGTGTTGTGCTGCCATTCATGAAGAGCGCTCCAGCGGTTGTTTTCCAATAGTCTAACGTTCGCTCAATTACCGCTGTTGTAACCCAACATACACTATATAATGTCGACGTGTTGTCTTGGCCAGATCTGTCTCCAGTCGAGAGCATACGGGACATCATCGGACAACAACTCCAGCGTCATCCACAAACAGCATTAAACGTGCCTGTATTGACCGACCTTGTGGAACAGTCATGGAAGTCCATCCAATAAAATGACATCCCTCACCTGCACAACACAATGCATGAACGTTTACGGTTACGTTCAGTTCTCTGGAGGTTACACTGTAAGACGTCGTGGTCTCCTGACCTTCAGTGCTTACATATTCCGCCCTCACAATGATGTTCCGCACATCAAGACGCTTCATTCGAACCCTGGCTCGATAAGATAAAGTCAATGTTGTATGAATTCATGTAAACGACATGCAATTGACAAGTGAGCGTGCCGTGGTTGAAATACTCGAGGCTGGCATACACACATACATTCCAGACACGACGGTCACAGAGGCTTTTAGTTCGGGAGAGAGGCCACATAGCGGGACGCCAGGGCCTTCAGAGGACAACCCAGCCCATGTCGGCCGGTGACCGCCTGTAGTGGACAGCGTGGGCCCGAGTGAAAAGGGGGAACGACCCTGTGTTCGGCTTAAAAGCAAATTCAGCTACATTGTGTGGGAGCGGCCAGCCTACGCATTCTTTACACATAGCACGCAGTTTCAGAGATTTTTCACAGGCAGACAGCAAACGCAAAATGCCAAAGCTACAAGTTTCCGGATTGGCCGCCTTAAACGAAACGTCATTCTCCCGTTTTAGAAGAGCATTGCTAATTGCAGACGATATTTCTGACGCCTTGAGCTGAAGGAATAATGGAAGAGACCGAAAGACATACCACTTCACGTCTGGCGTGGAGAGGGACTGTTCCGTTGTCGCTATTGGGGCGAGAACATGTAACGAGAGCGTACGCGCTTGTACATGTACTCGAAAGGACGAGGAAGAAGTCTCTCCTCAGTACTTCACTGGGAGAGCACCTCTGTCGAGAGTGAATCGAAGTGCTACTCTATATTGAGTCCTTGGGATTAAGCGTTGTTCACTGTGTTGGCCGACACACTTATTGTGCAGTGTGAACAGAGTTATAGTTAAACGCCTCTGAGCGCATTTTGAGTGGCATCGCGGTGGACTGGTTATCTGAGCGGTGTACCACGCCAGTAGTTAGACTATGGGCGAATAGGAATCCTTGACTTCATCAGGGCATAGGGAGAGTTTGATTGGCGCAGGTCAATCCAGACAGAATGAGAGTTACCTTATTTGTCAGCAGCGAGCGGCACAGACAGCAGTCATCACAGCTTATGGTATTGTGCGCTACAGCTATTGCGAGCCCCATATTTCCTCCACAACAGTACACTGCACTGCATTTCACATGCGACAACCTCGACCGTACCTAGCAACATTCTGAAGGATAATTATTCAAGTTGAGTAGGCGCTCCTCTCAGCCATTCTGCCAAGGCAACAAGCATCTTAAACATTGTATAGAAATTTCATTAGCGAATCCTATCCTTGAAAGGTAACTTCACATTCCGAAAAGAACCAGGATATAACTTGTTAAATTCATAACTAAAAGTGTCATTGTGATTACTCAAAATTCTCGCAAAATAAATAATAACTTTCGTTAGTTTCATGTTTTTCTTACACTAACTAGCACTACTCCAGTACCCAAGTATCCCACTAGTTACATAAGAAAATTTGTGAATTTTTGTGTCATTTCCTTACAGCGGTCGACTCCAGAAGATATTTATTGCTGAGAGTTTTCAGGCAATTCTCTTTATAGCGTTAGGAGCGTCTGTCTGACTTCTGTAGTAGTGTGGGGGCGGAAATTACATCTTGCAAGAGCCACAGGGTAAAGGGTACGTCTCAGATTAATCCGTTGCGCAGGATAACAGAATAATAGATCAACCCAAAACACCTCATAACACCTGCTATTAATGTACCAGCGTCTCACACTTTCAGTGGCTTATCTCGCGCTTACATTTTCCTCTGATTTTAAAATGTTAATCACTTAAGTATGTTACCTAGAGAAATATATTCTCGGAATTTCTCTACTCTACATCAATTATCTTTCGTCGTTGCAATTTTTTTCCGTCAGTGTAGCACCAACATGGGTGATATAACTATTAAAACTGTTGAGTGAAATATAAGTTAGATGAAGATCACAGAAGGGAACTCCAAATAAACGGTATATCAGCGACTATATACAGGGTGTAAACCGTATAAGGCGCCAAAATTATACAGATGGTACATCTCGGTGTGCTTGACAAAAAAGTCTAATGACATTTTCTTGTATCATGTACTTTATTTTTGTATTATTAAAACCTAATGTTCGTAGAATAGATACACTCCTGGAAATTGAAATAAGAACACCGTGAATTCATTGTCCCAGGAAGGGGAAACTTTATTGACACATTTCTGGGGTCAGATACATCACATGATCACACTGACAGAACCACAGGCACATAGACACAGGCAACAGAGCATGCACAATGTCGGCACTAGTACAGTGTATATCCACCTTTCGCAGCAATGCAGGCTGCTATTCTCCCATGGAGACGATCGTAGAGATGCTGGATGTAGTCCTGTGGAACGGCTTGCCATGCCATTTCCACCTGGCGCCTCAGTTGGACCAGCGTTCGTGCTGGACGTGCAGACCGCGTGAGACGACGCTTCATCCAGTCCCAAACATGCTCAATGGGGGACAGATCCGGAGATCTTGCTGGCCAGGGTAGTTGACTTACACCTTCTAGAGCACGTTGGGTGGCACGGGATACATGCGGACCTGCATTCTCCTGTTGGAACAGCAAGTTCCATTGCCGGTCTAGGAATGGTAGAACGATGGGTTCGATGACGGTTTGGATGTACCGTGCACTATTCAGTGTCCCCTCGACGATCACCAGTGGTGTACGGCCAGTGTAGGAGATCGCTCCCCACACCATGATGCCGGGTGTTGGCCCTGTGTGCCTCGGTCGTATGCAGTCCTGATTGTGGCGCTCACCTGCACGGCGCCAAACACGCATACGACCATCATTGGCACCAAGGCAGAAGCGACTCTCATCGCTGAAGACGACACGTCTCCATTCGTCCCTCCATTCACGCCTGTCGCGACACCACTGGAGGCGGGCTGCACGATGTTGGGGCGTGAGCGGAAGACGGCCTAACGGTGTGCGGGACCGTAGCCCAGCTTCATGGAGAAGGTTGCGAATGGTCCTCGCCGATACCCCAGGAGCAACAGTGTCCCTAATTTGCTGGGAAGTGGCGGTGCGGTCCCCTACGGCACTGCGTAGGATCCTACGGTCTTGGCGTGCATCCGTGCGTCGCTGCGGTCCGGTCCCAGGTCGACGGGCACGTGCACCTTCCGCCGACCACTGGCGACAACATCGATGTACTGTGGAGACCTCACGCCCCACGTGTTGAGCAATTCGGCGGTACGTCCACCCGGCCTCCCGCATGCCCACTATACGCCCTCGCTCAAAGTCCGTCAACTGCACATACGGTTCACGTCCACGCTGTCGCGGCATGCTAGCAGTGTTAAAGACTGCGATGGAGCTCCGTATGCCACGGCAAACTGGCTGACACTGACGGCGGCGGTGCACAAATGCTGCGCAACTAGCGCCATTCGACGGCCAACACCGCGGTTCCTGGTGTGTCCGCTGTGCCGTGCGTGTGATCATTGCTTGTACAGCCCTCTCGCAGTGTCCGTAGCAAGTATGGTGGGTCTGACACACCGGTGTCAATGTGTTCTTTTTTCCATTTCCAGGAGTGCAGTATACGCATTTCTGTTTACATAGTCAACCGACAGTACTCGGCGTACCGAGCTTATTGCCTACAATGACGGGGCGGCCAGAGAAAGGCAACGAGCCGACCAGAGGATTGAAATCATTAGACGTGTACAACGACGTGGTGTGATAATCAGGTGGTACCGAAAAAAAGGAATGTAAACGGTTTTTAGGTTGACAAGAATGTGTAGTTCGCTTTAAATGAATTGAATACAACCAGTCTGTTTCTCAACAAGTCTATAACGAAGGTCTAGTAGTAATGACAAGCTGATATCAAACACAATGTATTTCCGTTAGTACAAATTCAATCAATCACCAAGTAGATAGTCGTGCATTGATTACAATCAACTGTTTCACCTTTGTACGGCAATGCCGTAACGAATACTAAATTCACATTATTTTCCTTCTGCACAACAACATCGTAACGAAAAGAAAACCCATTACTTCGTTTCCTCTTACACCAATACTACAATAAATGTTCGAAATGACCACCATTCGCTTCTACACATGCTTCATTACGGCGCAGGTTACTCGTCTACTGTCGTCGGTCGGTGTATTACAATGACGCAGCCACTCACGCCGCAGTTGGCTGTGTGTTTACGATTTACGCTCGCGATGTCAATACGCGCAGCGGGCAATAACGGGAACCGATTGCTTAGGTACGTGCACGGCCAAGTATCTACTTTGCCAAAACCATTATCCTGAGACGAACTGTTTTATTCTGCGACAATCGTAGGAAATACGCATACATGTTACTAGACTTTTTTGTCAAGCATTGCGAGATGCGCCATCTGTATAATTTTGGCGCCTTATACCGTTTACACCCTGTATACAGAGATGTGTCCTTTATGGCCATAGGACAAACTGGCTTCTCGGCCCACTGTACTCTCCAGTAAGTAAATACGTGCTCCGTGAGCAAGTGACACCGCCGGCAAACACAGCGCATTGTCCGCTCATATGAAGCACCTTTCACAGAGATTCGCCCCCCTCGTCCTGTGTCCACTGCTGCCTTGGCAGGGCATCTGGCCTGTTGGCCGCCGCGCCTAATTCAATTTGCGGAGTGGTCGGCACCGCTCAGCCGCGGGCCAAACTGCCGCCGGCAGCATTTCCCCCTCCCATTTCCACCCTCCACCCCGTCCCTTCCCGTCGCCTCTCCAGCAGCGCTCATGGCACAACTCCAGATAGAGTGGACGTGACTAGATGACCGCAGGTTGAATCTGGCTACAGAATACTGATGAACACAAGTCTGCATACTACATTTCCAATCACTCAAACAGTAGCATGCCGGAATTTTATAGACGACTCTAATGATACTCTGCTGCTTCACTACTTCCACTTTTTTAGTAAGAAGGTTGTCTACCTCTGTTTGGAGTCGTATAGTTTACCTAACACATATTGGTGGACAGATCATATTACCAAAACCATCAGTAACTAGAGAATACAAGCATAGCTACTCTTGTGATGTTTGAAACTTTCCCGGTGTAGTGATTGTTCCATAAAACCACGGGAGAACTGCCGTAAGTCAGTAACATCTTGCCACGATATTTCGGCACAAAGTCTTTTGGCCATCTTCAGGTGAGTGCAGATGTAGAAGTACATATGTAGAAGTACTTCTACATCTGTTCTCACCTGAAGATAGCTAAAAGACTTTGTGCCGAAATATCGTGGCAAGATGTTACTGACGTACGGCAGTTCTCCCGTGTTTTTATGGAACATAGCTTCTCTTAATTGAAATTGTAGTGGTGTTACACTACTAAATAGTGATGTTCCATTAAGAATAATAAGAATAATATCCCCTTCAATATCTATTTCTTTTTTGAGGTAAATATTTTCAGTTCTTCACAATACCACTTACTTCATCTAGTCCACTTCCTCCCCAGTCAAACGGAACAACTGAGCAGCTTAATATCTGTGAAAGACATTTCGTTTAAAAATGGACATTTTCCGCACAGAGTTACTAAATGTAGTTATTTGGCCAGAGAGCAATATCGATCCCAATTTCAAGTGATAATTCACTAAGAAGTATGTCAATGAATCGTTCGTTTTTACGAGACACTTTCCTCTTGTCTACCATATTAGAACAATCCATGTGCATAAAAAGACAGGGGTACCCATCATTTAAGTAAAGGAACGTCTTATTAAATACATGGAATTTGTAAACATAGCTTCGACGAGGATTGTGTCCTCTCAAAAGGAGCCATACATTAACACACTTTACAATGAGCTGTCACTTGAAAATGATATAACTGTCCAAAATCCCGATGGAGGTGAATAAATCCGTAAACAGCTCAAGTGAAAAAAGATGCACTTTTTAAAATATTGCGCGGTTGTGGGCTCAACCCAACAGAAAATAACAGACAGATCAGTTTCGATACAATAATAGTGGTCAGTTGTCAAAAAGCCTAACAGATTAATTAATCTAGCGTCCATAGAGACAAACACAGTGTAGATACCATGTTGTCATGATCTTAAAATGCTTTCCACAATAAGATTAATGAAGTACAATTTTACGGCCAGTGCCACACAATACAATCTGCTTTCTTAATCTTCCTTGAGCATCATATATGTGCGGTTTGTTCAGTCTGGCATTGTGAAGTACTACCACACTGTATAGAATTCACGAGTATGAATGTATGCTGGTGTGAAAAACTTAAGGAAGAAAGTAACTTTCGTATAATGTGTCAGTGCCAAATAACATAACTTGGAACTGAGACCATGTTGTTGTTGTGGTCTTCAATCCAGAGTTTGGTTTGATGCAGCTCTCCATGCTACTCTATCTTGTGCAAGCCTCTTCACATCAGTGTAACTACTGCAACCTACATTCTTTTAAATCTGCTAACTGAATTCATCTCTTGGTCTATTCTACGATTTGTACGCCCCACGCTTCCCTCCAGTACTAAACTGGTGATCCCTCGATGCATCAAAATGTGTCCTGCTAACGGATCCCTTCTTTTGGTCAAGTTGTACCACAAATTTCTCTTAGTCACTGTTCTTTTCAGTATCTCCTCATTAGTTACATGATCTACCCATCTAATCTTAAGCATTCTTCTGTAGCACCATATCTCTTTTTGTCTAAACTGTTCATCATCCATGTTTCACTTCCATATATGGCTACGCTCCACAAAAATACTTTCAGAAACGATTTCTTGCTATTTAAATCTATACTCGATGTTAACAAATTTCTCTTCTCCAGACATTCATTTCTTGCCATTGCCAGTCTAGATTTTGTATCCTCTCTACTTCAACCATCATCAGTTAGTTTGCTTCCCAAATAGCAAAGTTCATCTACTACTCTAAACGTCTCATTTTGTAATCTAATTCTCTCTGCATCACCTGATTTAATTCAACTACATTCCATTTTCCTTGTTTTTCTTTTGTTGAAGTTCACCTTACATCCTCCTTTCAAGACACTGTCCATTCCGTTCAACTGCTCCTCTGTTGTCTCTGGCAGAATTACTATGTCATCGGCTAACCTCAAAGTTTTTATTTCTTCTCCGTGGATTTTAATTCCTATTCCATATTTTTCTTTTGTTTCCCTTACTGCTTGATCGTTATACATATCGAATAACATCAGGGATAGGCTACATACACTGTCCCACTCCTTTCTCAACCACTGCTCCACTTACCTTCCTTCGACTCTTGTAACTGCTACCTGGTTTCTGTGCAAATCGTAAATAGCCTTTCACTCCCTGTATCCCTGTACTTCAACCCTACCACTTTCAGTATTTGAATGAGAGTATTCCATTCAACATTGTCAAAAGCATTCTCTAAGTCTACAAATTATGTAAATGTAGGTTTATCTTCTGTGGAAGCCGTAGGATCAGTATTGCCTAACATGTCCCTACGTTTCTCCGGGATACAAGCTGATTATCCTTGAGATAGGCTTCTACCAGCTTTTCCATTCTTCTGTGAAGGATTCGTTTTAGTATTTTGCAACCACGATTTGTTAAGCTCATAGTTCGGTGACTTTCACAACTGTCAGCACCTTCTTTCTTTGGAACTGGATTACGACACTCATCTTGAAATCTGCGAGAATTTTACCTGTGTCTTAAATCTTGCTCACTAGATGAAAGAGTTTTGTCATGGCTGGCTCTCTCAAAGCGGTAGTAACTCTAACAGAATGTTGTCTACTCCCAGGGCCTTGTTTCGACTTAAAGTCTTTCAGTGCTTTTTCAAATTCCTCACCCAGTATCATATCTCCCTTCTTATCTTCATCTATGTCTTCTTCCATTTCCATAACGTTGCCCCGAAGTACATCTGCCTTGTATAGATTTCTTATCTTCATCTACGTCCTCTTCCATTTCCCTAACGTTGACCTGATGTACATCTCCCTTCTGTAGAGCCTCTATACACTCCTACCATCTTTCTGCTTCTCCTTCTTTGCTTAGGACTGGTTTTCCCATCTGATATTCATATAGGTGGCTCTGTTTTCTCCAAAGGTCTCTTTAATTTTCCTGTATACAACATCCATCTTACTATTAGTGATATATGCTTGTACATCCTTATATTTACCATCTAGCTAATATTGCTTAGTCATTT
Source organism: Schistocerca piceifrons (assembly GCF_021461385.2). NCBI lineage: Eukaryota > Metazoa > Arthropoda > Insecta > Orthoptera > Acrididae > Schistocerca > Schistocerca piceifrons. The sequence goes on along the minus strand of NC_060144.1, from coordinate 457,727,600 downwards.
TCCATTTCCTGTCGATCTCATTTTTTAGACTTTTGTATTTCCTTTTACCTGTCTCATTTATTGCATTTTTTAATATGCTCCTTTCATCGATTAAATTCAGTAACTTTTGTGTTACCGAAAGATTTCTACGAGCCCTACATCGTTTTCTACTGCCTTCACTATTTCACCTCTCAAAGCCACACATTCTTGTTCTACTGTATACTTTTCTCTTGTTCTTGTCATTCGTCTCCTCACGCTCCCTCTGAAACTCTCTACAACCTCCGGTTCTTTCAATTTATCCACGTCCCATCTCCTTTTTGCAGTTTCTTCAGTTTTAATCTTCAGTTCATAACCAATAAATTGTGGTCTGGGTCCACATCTGACCCTGGATATTTCTTACTATTTAAAACATGGTTCCGAAATCTCTGTCGTACCGTTATACCGTGTGTTTCAAAAACAATATATGTATTTCGAATGCATATATTTATTAAACTATAAGACACACGAAAATGAAACTTTACACATTTACGAACCTCTCAAGTTCAATATGTCCTCCATAAGCGACACGAACAATATCACATAGATACTCAAATTCCTCCAGCTCCAACAGTCATGTCCTTCGTCAACGCTGTTATGGCAGTACTGATCTGGTTCTTCAACTCTTCCAGGTTCCGTGGGCGTGGTGGTACATAAAAGTTGTCTTTAACGAAGCCCCGCAGTAAGAAGTCAGACGGTTTCAAATCGCTGATCGTCCCCACAGGAAGAAGTCAGACGGTTTCAAATTGTTGACCGTGGAGCCCAGCTGAGATATGCTAAGTCGCCAGATCCTTGACGACCAATCCAACTGTTCGGTAGAGTTTCATTCAGATATTCACGCACTTGGTGACTCGAGTTAGGGGGTGCCCCGTCTTGCTGAAAAATGAAGTTGCTATCAGACGGTCCATAAGTAAAAATTATCAACATACCGTAATATTACACGCAACTGAGGAAGACAGGACTATAAAAGTTGAAAAAAAAATGAAGTTGTCTGCATGCAGCCTCGGAAATAACTAGTTTTGTAACATAGCGAGATAGTGCTGACCATCAACCGTGTTTCCAACATAGAAGAATTGCCGTAAACACATGATCGGGATATCGCACAAAACACATTGAGTTAGGGCGAATCTCGCATGTTTTCAATTCGTGCATGTGGGTTTAGTAGGCCCCAAATTCCAACACTTTGTTTGTTTACCAGACCACTAACATGGAAACGCACTTCATCAGTGAACACGGTGCGTTGTACGAAACTGTTATCATTGTCAATAGCAACCGGAACCTCATTAAAAAATGCCTCACCTTTGCGTTTATCAACAGGACGCAGAGCTTGTAACAGCTGTAACTTGTACGGCTTCATAACCAACCGACTTCTCAAAACACGCCAAATTGTTGTTGTAGGCAGTTGTAGCTCCCGAGTGGCACGACGAGTTGATTTTGAAGGACTACGCTGGAAAGCAGTTTGAATTCGAGCAACATTTTCTTCACGAACACGAGGGCGGCCAGGACTCTTTCCTTTACACACAAATCCTCCTTCTAGAAACTGTCGATACCACCTGCGTATGTTCCACCTATGCGTAGGATCAATTTGGCACCTCAACCTGAAACGTCTTTGCACTGTAATCACGAATTCTAGTCCCCCATAACTATTAAATTTTCGTCTCCCTTAACTATCTGAATAATTTCTTTTATATCATTATACACGTCCTCAATCTCCTACTCATCTGCAGAGCTAGCTACCATATAAACTTGTACTGCTGTGATGGGTGTGGGCTTTGTTTCTAACTTGGCTACAATTATGCGTTCAGTATGCTGTTCATAGTAGCTTACCCGTGTTCCTATTTTGTTATTCATTATTAAACATACTCCTGCATTGCCCGTACTTGATTTTGGATTTACAACCCAATATTCACTTGACCAGAAATTCTGTTCCTCCTGTCACCGGACTTCAATAATTCCTACTATAACCAGCTTTAACCTATCTATTTCCGTTTTTAAATTTTATAACCTACCTGCCTGATAAGGGACCTGAGATTCCACGCTTCGACCCGTAGAACACCAGGTTTGTTTTTCCTGATAATGACATGGTCCTGAGTTTCTCCACCAGGAGATCCGAATAGTTGACTCGGGAATATTTTACCCAAGGCAATGCCATCATCATTTAACCATACAGTAGAGTTTCATGCCCTTGGGAAAAATTACGGCCGTAGTTTCCCTTGCTTTCAGCCGTTCACGGTACCAGCAGAGCAAGGCTATTTTGGTTGACGTTTCAAGGGTAGATCAGTCAGTCATCCAGAAAGTTGCCCCTGAAACTATTAAAAAGGCTTCAGCTCCTCTTCAGAAATCACATGTTTGTCTGGCCTCTCAACAGATACCCCTCCGTTGTGGTTGCACTATGGTACAGCTAGCTGTATCACTACGGTATGTTTACCTCCCCACCGACGGCAAGGTCTGTGCTTCATGGGTGGGGGGGGGGGGGGGGAGGTACTTCGACTTTACATAGAAATAACTGCTACTCTGTGGTACGAACAGGAATGACAGTTTGTGTAAAGACATGATGGTTCCCTGAACATTTCGAAGGCATGTGTGATCACCATGGTTGGCAATGCATGCTCTGAAACATGCTCTCACCCTGGTCATAAGGTTGGTAAGGGGTGTTTTCGGCAGGGCATTCCATTCCTCCATTAGCGCAACTGATAACTGCTGGATGGTTGTAGCTGAATGCGGATGTGCAGCATCCCACACCGCCTCGATGGGATTTAAATTTGGCGACTGGACATGCCAGTTCATTCGCCGAAAGTCCTCTCATTTCAAGAGCTCCTCTACCTGCGCTGTTCGATGCAGTCGCGCACTATCATTCACATAACAGACGTCAGAGCCGCATGTATCCCTGATAAGAAGCACGTGGGGAAGGAGTATAATGTCAGAACAGTGTTCACCAGTGAGTGTAGAGAGTTACAAAACCTGGAAGTTCGTATGACCATCAAACTTCGTGCCTCCACGCCGTAACACCTGGACCACCAAAACGATAATTTACGACAATGTTCCGAGGCGCATTATGTTTCCCACATCTCGCCAATTGAGGGCACGTTCAGTGAGTTACAACAGGAGTGCTACTTTTGGGATTTGTACTCGGAATCTTACATATTTTTGAAAATAGTACAGAAAACTTTTATTCTTGGATACTAGACGAATTTTTCCGTTCCCAATCAGAAATTTATTACTACGTTTGTGTATTACAAGAAGCAACTCTGTGCGTTTTGTATGCATGTTTTTACGCTACATCCCCAGAATAACATTTGTTTAAGAGTTAATTTGGGACTGTATGTTTGTAAAAGTGCACATATGTTATGTGTTTAAGGTAATTTGTAAGCCGTTTTTGCGCTTAAGGAGTTTCAAATTCTTTTTCTAGTAACAGCTCCTACTTTTCTTACATGGTAATTGCTTTCGTCTTCGACTTCTTTAACAGGGACGGGATTAAGTCTGTTTGATTAATCGATTTTATTTCTTAAAGAGTATGGAATAACACTCTTTGGACGAACAGTAACAGCTTATGCTACTTTTGTCCTCAGATATAAGGAATAATATTATTCGTAAGAAATCACATTAACTGTTCATAGTTACCTACACAGCGTCTGTTTTCGCAAAACACCGCAGTTTCCGTTAATCTGACTTTGATCTCTTTCGTTTCCTGGTTTCCTCTGTAGGTACACTTAAAGGAATTATTTATTTAAAAGGGTACCGCTTAATTCTATTCGCTACATCGTTCTTTTTCTTAAGACACCTGGAGTAACATCAATTGTAGGAACAGTTTCAGTTCATTGTTCTTTATGTTAAGACAGCATGATTTTTAGGAAACCACTTTTGGGAAACGTATGGAATACACATCATTATTTGTTAACTATATGATATGTTACTGTGTATCTCTAGTTGAATGTGTAATTGTAATGTAATGTGAATAGATTTTTTTGTGCTCAGGTCGTGAAGATGGTCATAATAGACCGAAAATAATAACCTAGAGCGACGTACTGAGGTCAGTACGTGGAACAAATATCAAAAATATCATTAAAGCCTATTTTCCAAATCAAATCAATAAGCACCAAGTACCACGTCTCTCTCAGATGACCTATTTTTGGAACTGATAACTTTGCTGCAATTTTTAAAGGAATTCACTATCAGTACCCATGACATCAAGAGTTGTTTTTCTGTGCCTTAGTTTGTTGTCTCTTACCGCATGTTTCAGAACAACAACAATTATGCCTCAACTGTTAATGAATTTATTTGGCAAACGTGGTTTCGTCGTGCTTTTGCCATTTTCCAATAAGACTTGCGTCAGTAAATAATATTTACTGGCAAGAAGAAATCACACTTCTCTCGAACCATATTTATATTCCTCACATCATCAATAAGGACAGAAAAACATTGGTCGTCTGTATAAAAGCAGTCCGTAATATTTCATACAATAATTCCTGTATAATTCAATGTAAATACGGAAGTTTTGAGATAAATTAATCCAGTAACAGTCCAAGCGTAGTTTGTTTTGAAATACTGTTCGACTATGGACCCAAATAAACAGAAAAAAATTGCCACAAATTGTTTTTGGCTCACCTCACATGAACCGGGTGCTCAGCTATTGCAGTGGGTTTCACAGTATTATTTGCATGCGCTAGATGTTAATTTCGCTGTAGCTCACACAGGTCTAGCAAAGTATATTCTGAATTTATCATTAAGGAATTCGTGATAAAATTCAAACTTACTAACACAGGTTTTGAAATTTATGAATGTATTTGTACCTTAAAAAGCTGCATGCCCTGCATCTATAAAACTTGTAGATATTTGTACCTTTGAGTGAAGTTAAGAACCTACAACATCGCAGCGCGTCAGCAATCGTTGGTTAATATATTAAAAAACTAAAAACCCGCCTCGATTGCGAAAAAAGCACCTAGTGTTAACCTAGGTTTCGGCGTTGATAACTACACCTTCTTCAGAACAACAACAAAACCCACAAGTGCCTAAGAGGCCTTTGTCAATGATTAAAAGAACACCATAGCTATACATTTATAAACGAATAAAAAGGAAAACACAAACAGTATATATGTACAAAGTCAAAACCACTACTTAACTTGATGGTGTACGTTCCACCTCACACCGGACGGGCCAAGACCCGCCATAAACTGCCTTTGTACATATGTACTGTTTGTGTTTTCCTTTTTTTTTCGTTTATAAATGTATAGCTATGGTGTTCTTTTATTCATTGACAAAGGTCTTCTTAGGCACTTGTGGGTTTTATTGTTGTTCTGAAGAAGGTGTAGTTATCTACGCCGAAACCAAGGTTAACACTTGGTGCTTTTTTCGCAATCGAGGCGGGCTTTTAGTTTTTTAATATTTGAGTGAAGTGTTTGTGGAAGGAATAAAAATTTTAGGCACTTTTATTGACGACATATCATGGTAGAACATTCTCGATGTATCTTTCGTCCATGACTGGGGGACTTTCCGATCTAAAGTTTAATAAGACCAGTGACTACATAATGGAAATTGAAAATGTGATTATTTCGACATTACCGTAGAAATCCTTGTGTGGACCAGTGCTTGTGGTAAACTATTTAAATCTACTGATTTTGAATATGTTTTGTAAGTATTTGTCAAAACCTAGTAACATTGTATCTTTTAATCAGCTCTACGAAAATTAAATCTTGTTCGTTTTTAAATTTCCCATTATGCAAAATTACTACAATATTTTGCTTTTCAACGTCAGAAAACAACTTTATCCTGATTCCCAAATTCACAAACTGCGTCCGTTGTTTTATCTGGGACACTCAGGTTCTTTGGGGCAACTAATTTCTGCTTCTAGGTGTAGCAAGTTTCTCAGCTTTCCTTAAATGTTTGAATTTGCTGAACTTACGGTTTTTACTTCTTGTTTGTCTATTTACACTCTGATTCTAATACATTAACACAACTTACAGTCTTCCACAAACCCATCTATCTCTGATTCTCTTTCTCGCTCTTAGCATTTATCATTTTTTAAGGGAAGCACTATTTTCATGATCTAACAACATTTCTTAACTTTGTGATCGTATGCCCTTCCAATGCCCACAGATATCAGTAAAACTATGAAGGTAAGTCGTGTGCACAATCCTTCGATAAATTGTGTGACGCAGTTGTCTGCGTTGTCATGTTTTATTTAATTGTGTTTCGTATTCCCTGGGGCGATGACAGGATATCGGTCCGTCATTCGCCTAAAATGGTTGAAAACAACCTAAAATCACTTTTGGACTGGTATGTGTACCAGACCAACCACCATGGGTCTGATTCTCCTTCGCCTGTCACAAGTACAGCATTGTGCGTTAAACTAAACAAGCAGGTCGCTCATAAACCATTCATCTATTTATAATACTGTAAAACACAAGGCTAAAGAAGGCATACGCAACAAAAGGAGTCAAGTAAAACTCTCAAGTCAAATGATGGTAAAAGGTTTTTCGTTTACATCAGTGAAGAACAGCAAAAGGTCAGTTAACCAGCTAACGACTCTTTGCGATTGAAAATAGCATTCCTCACGTTTCATTGATTTGGCCTACCGTGTATTGGGAATAAATCTGTGGAAAGACGTCTATTAAAAGTAACTCTCAAGTATTTAGAGATCTATGATAATGATGGACGGTCACCTTCCTTACTAATCAGGTATGACAGACATTACACCACAGCAGCGCTATAGCTAGCATAGCTGCACCGATTACCCTAGTCCAATGCCATCCCTAACACAAACTTCTATTCACATCTTCAGCTTCTTTTCCCCTTTTTTGCTAAGATGAAGCTGTGAATTAAAATTTATGTTAGGTAGGGCACTGGACTAGGATACATCATGCAGCAGAGACAGCAATAGTGCTGTAGTGGTGTAATGGCTAGCATACCTGCATAGTAAACATTGAGACCCGACTTCAAGTACCGGCCATGGAAGGAATTTTAATTCATTTGTTCAGCTTTCATCATTATCGTAGATAAGGGTGACACGCAAATGTTTCTTGTAAAGTTTAATTGTATGTAATTACAGATCAGTGAGTGATACAATGGCTGTATACCCTTCTTGTGTGAATGCATTACAGTTACGAAAGGAAATTAAGTTGTATGTAACATGAACCAAGTAAGAAGTGACACCGACGGACTATTTCCTCCCAGCGTAGACTTTATTGGGTTGTACAACCACTGATGGTGTGTGGGAACTAGTCACCTTCAAGGGAACAAAAAATCAGTGGAATAAAGGGTTACCAGTTTTTAGTCCCAATTGTGTAATGTATCCCTTCTTCCACTCAGTGATGCAGTTGCTATACATTCTCTTACACGGAAGCAATATATTTACCGAAGAAGATTAAGTGTGTTAGTTAAGTATGAAGTAACGCCAAAAATTTATTTTTCTGGGTTCTCTAAAGTTGCTTCAACTCATAGTCGATGTTTCATCAGTTTAAGGTTACCTCAATTTCACTTTCCACTATTCGTGAAAACAGTAGGGCATGGTTTTGTTTTATAACAATGAAGAAATCAAGAATACTTGAAGTGCTTATCAAGGAAATTTTGTAAATTATGGTGTCTGCAAAGTGCACATAACCTTTAGTGTTAGTGTTAGTGTTAGTGTTGGTCTCACCGTTTCTGTAGTGTCTTTATTTCTGGCCTTACTTCACCAGGATACTTCCTTCCTCTTATATGCTACAGCTGCTACGTTCGCCACAAGGAGGCAGCAACGTTCGTCATCCGCTAAATCTATGCTGCTCCAAAAACAGATACCTCCAAAAATGTAATTTACAATCCCTTTAAAGTCCCTAGCAAGTTTCAGGAGAAAAAATATTTGTCCTGAATTGAAAGTTTTCATTATTCAGTTCTGACTTTGCTATAACAATATTTAAGTCCAAATAAATGAAAGAGAGAAGCTGAACTTTTTATCTAGAATGGATGTAACCAGGATGAAGCTTTTAATTTTTTATTATTTTTTAAATTATGTTTTGCAGCTCCAAACGTGACTGTACTCAATATACTCGAGGTATGACTTAAAAAACGCCTTCAGTCCAAATTTTTCGTGTTTTGTTCAGTACACGATGCATTTCGGAGCCTGTGGGTACAACTTATTAGTTTTGCCAATGAAATTTTGCGTTACCATAATGATTGCAGTGAATACTCAAAAGTGGATATAAGTTAAGCCTCTGTTACGCAATACAAGACTCAACGGTTACTGGGGCAGAAAAAGTTTGACAGAAACTGGTCATTAGCAAACAAACAAAACGACAATTAATTAATTTTCATATTTTTACGACACTCGGTCATTGCATGGAAAGAAAAGGGACCATTGCAGGAGAGCTTCTGTAAAGTTTGGAAGGTAGGTACTGGCGGAAGTAAAGCTGTGAGGACGGTGCGTGAGTCGTCCTTGGGTAGCTCAGTTGGTAGAGCACTGGCCCGCGAAAGGCAAAGGTCCCGATTTCGAGTCTCGGTGCGGCACACAGTTTTAATCTGCCAGGAAGTTTCATATCAGCGCACACTCCGCTGCAGAGTGAAAATCTCATTCTGAAAAGGGACCCTACATGTTAATAATGTCTGTGGACAATGACAACACAGGTGGTCTACAAGTTTTAACTATTACGTGTTATTATTCAAGAAAGTTAGTCATCAAATTTTGCGAAAGAAATGCCACTGGGTAATATCTGTGAAGTCTTAGTTATGCGTTGTCAGTTAACATTCCTATGAAGAATGTGGCCGAGACAAAGCTGAGCTGCTGCTGATTGCGATCCACGAGTCGTTTGCAGAGACACGAATGACTGTGGAACAGGCTATAGTTAGAACTGCAGTTTCCTCCTTCTGTCCATTCCAGCCGTGCTCTCAATACTCACTGGTTAATAAAGTAGGTGCGCCTACATTAGGGCGATCGTAACGGCACACTACGTCTGCAGCAACTCCCAACAAACATTTCCGCTCTCTTTCAAAACTCAGCTACGGTGTCTCCTCTGCTCGCAGCGCGACAGTCTCTCCATACGCAAGGATGAACACCGGTAGAGCTATTGAAATTTCGTCTTTGCTATCCGTACATTTATACAACTTTCCTTGGCGAATACCCAGCAATTTACAATATTTGCATTATAATTACAATCAGTCATACACTTTCACAAATAAATATACTTTTAGATCCATTACATGTTAAATATAGTTTCTGTAATAAAGCTTACAGATTCAGAATTAACGGTACATTACAAATTATCAAAGGATACTAAGCAGGGAAAAATTTTGGATGGTGCATAAGGTATTTCATCTGCATTTTTGGTGATGCATTTGCCCCACATTCCTTGATATTTTTCCTGAGGGGAAACAAAATCAGGGATGTCGGAAATGCATATGTCGAAAGACATTCAGTTTTGTCTACATACATTTTGTTAATCATTAATTAATCTTTTCACTAATTATGTTTATTTTGTGTGGGCACCTAATTAGCCTGATAACTCTGTGACATTATAACTCACAACATTGTATATTAACGTAACAAATTTTAAACAACAAAATTATATTTCAGAATATCATTATATTTGTAATGGTTTATGTGCTACTAGCATGAGTCGAGGCAAAATTTAAATGTTTACATGAAACCTTTACATTCCTTGTGCTGAAAAGAAAGGGGTCGCGTTCCCTAATGTATTTATAAAGGACGCCACAGAGTTATGGAGCCAGCAGCGGCTCTGTCCAGACATGGCATTGTTGCGTGCGCCACAGCTGCATGCTTGATCTCTATTCGTTTGTGCAGTGGAATTCCAGAACTTCCACCCACCTGGCAGCCATTGAAAACTTACTCCCGAATAATTTCAGAGTCATATTTCCAACACAGTGGGTAACGCAACACTGCCCATATTCTCACACACGCACGGACCTGAAACTTATACGTTGTCTGAGTGAATCGGTATTCACTTTCATAGTACACGATATAAAAGTATTTTTTACAGCATATTATTAACAAAATTACAAATGATACACTTAACAGATTAACATTTAGACACATTCGCCATGGCTTGCGTTTTTATTTCATGTCAGTTCCTTTCGGAACATTTACCTTGGAAGCTAAATTCTTCGTTACATTCTTTGCAAATTCATTGATGATTGTCAGATCCAAGACATCAATCTGGAATCCATTTTGAAAATTACAATACTAAGTACGATTTTTACTTCAAATTCTTTCTGAAATGGTTGAAATGGCTCTGAGCACTATGAAACTTAACAGCCGAGGTCATCAGTCCCGTAGAACTTAGAACTACTTAAACCTAACAAACGTAAGGGCATCACACACATCCATGCCAGAGGCAGGAATCGAACCTGCGACCGTAGCGGTCGCGCGGCTCCAGACTGTACCGCCTAGAACCGCTCGGCCACTCCGGCCGGCATTCTTTCTCAGATTAATCAGTTCTTAATTGATACAATTCAAGTCAGCAGTGTTACGTACACGCAACACCTTGCCGGAATTAGGAAAAGCTAAAAATTAAGCTTTACGTATGATGACAATCTGAAATGGTCCATTATAAATGAATTTAAATTTTGAAACCTCATTATCAATCTCGCTCTGTTTCTCGCTTGCTTTAACGAGAAGGAGGTCACCAATTGCAAATTTAGCACACCGTACTTTCGCGTCATGACGTTGTATTCGCGCCTCGCGCATTCATTTTCATTATCTCACGTGAACGTTCATTCTTCGTCTCTGTGTCAATACTAACTCGCGGAAGTAAATCAGTTGTCTCTTCCACCAAATCCTTAGACCTATTGTCTAATGGGATATCCTCTGGAGTGAATCCTGTACATACGTTCATTAAAGCATTCATAATCCTTTCAAAACTGTTTATACATTTGCTCCTGTGATTGTGGTGACAATACATTCGGCAAAGCCGTACCTCCTCACGCATCTACCGTCCGCTGGATTTCCTGCCGGGCAGTAGGCCGAGATGTGCACCACTTTAACGCCATTGCTTTCCGTAACATCATTCCATAATTTGAAAATAAGCTCTGCCCAATTGGCTCTGAGCACTATGGGACTCAACTTCTGAGGTCATTAGTCCCCTAGAACTTAGAACTAGTTAAACCTAACTAACCTAAGGACATCTCACACATCCATACCCGAGGCAGGATTCGAACCTGCGACCGTAGCAGTCTCGCGGTTCCAGACTGCAGCGCCTAGAACCGCACTGCCACTTCGGCCGGCTCTGCCCAATTATCGGACAAAATCGCTTTTTGGTTTCCAGTTACGCACAAAGTAATCGTTTGTAAGTTTGTCACAAACCGCTCTAGCTGTTGCCTTTCTAATCGCATATAATTTAAGTAACTTCGATAAGGCTTCCAGCACCACTAATATGCGGGGGAAGTTTCCTGAAGTATTTGGAAGGGGGCCATAGAGGTCTGTGCATGCTAACTCGAGAACATCGTCAGGTTTTATGCTCTGCATAGACCCACGATTTTTGCAGTTGGTCACCTTCGCCCTCCGACCCTTATCGCAGGTCCTTATCCTCCCTGTCATCCTCTTTAACACGTCGTTAAAATTCAAAACATCAGCCGTTTTCTCTGCTCATATTTGGTTCGCAGTGATCATAGGCTAAGTAATGTTGTTGATGTGGTCTTCAGTCCTGAGACAGGTTTGATGCAGCTCTCCATGCTACTCTATCCTTCTGAATCTGCTTGGTGTATTCGTCTCTTGGTCTCCTTTTTACCCTCCACGCTGCCCTCCGATACTAAATTGGTGATCCCTTGATGCCTCAGAATATGTCCTACCAACCGATCCCTTCTTCTAGTCAAGTTGTGCCACCAACTTCTCCCCAATCCTCTTCGACACCTCCTCATTAGTTATGTGATCTACCCATCTAATCTTCAGCATTCTCCTGTAGCACCACATTTCGAAAGCTTCTATTCTCTTCTTGTCTAAACTATTTATCGTCCATGTTTCACTTCCATACATGGCTACACTCCATACAAATACTTTCAGATACGTAGTAATAAGTAATAATAGTCTACTATTTCAGTGATGTACTTGGTGGGCCAACATACTCGCCTAGTATTGCTGCCCTAATCTCTGCTATACACAGGATATTGTTGTACATCCTGTAATATTTTCTCAACTTTTCTCCGTCTTTATTCTCTCTGCCGTTCTTGGTCTGCCCCAATTTCTCCTTACTTTGATGACGACTCATATTTTCATAAAGTACCCGCTATCTTTTTTTCGTCCTGCTACGTCTCAAATACTTTCAAGTTCAGTGCACCTTCGTATTAGCTTTCTCATAATAAGTTCTCATTCACATCAAGATCATTCCAGAAAAATCCATACGCCTGTGAAACCGATTTTTTAATTTTCTGTCCTGCAGTTGGTGACGCCTTTTTGAATCCAATATTGTAATCTCTTTGTAACTTTTTTTCGATTAATTAACCTTGCATTGCCAACGATTCGCTCACTCTCCAGTCACGTAAATTTTCTTCGGAACGATGGCTATCATCTTCCAAATTTCTTGGAAAAATGTGCCATTGTTCTGCTTCTAATTATTCTCTAATTGTTCTCTAATTCTTCTCCCAAGCTCACACAATCCACACCACTCTCGTCTGACTGTACGACGTCAGACTTAACATGGTATAAGTAATATACGTGGCTTTCAATTAGTCGTAACCTGTCATCATCGGCAAATACTTCTTGTCCCTCTTCAGATATTTCGCTTCGCTTTTCTTTAGGAGCAGCTTCGATGGAGCTGGAAGCTTCAATCACTACAGTATTTGGATAAGCCTGCCTCTTCGGTACCGAGCTTTCCGTTTCCTCATAAACTCTAATTACATGCGGGTTGAGAAGCGTCAAATGTTGCCCGCTCTCTCCATAACAGAGGTCCTATTCAATCCTATGTAACTTTTCATTTCGACATACATCCTGCTGAAGTGATGGTCACACCTCTTCGCTTTCCTCGTTGCCCTGCGCGAGAACGAAGTTTTTCCGATATCGGCTTCTTTAAATCCACCGGCGAATCACACAGTATTGGACCAGTGGTATCGTCCTTGCTCTAAGAGCGGCCGCCTCATCGTTAATGACCGGTACTCTATCTTCATCATTAATACGGACAGTGATCGCCTTCTCGACATCCGTTTCAACTTCAATTATTGTTACCGCGGGTGTGCTAATCGCTCTCTTGTCTTTCACATTCTCCTACCGCCGATTGAACCATTCGACCTGTCATAGCGACGTCGCCTAGGCTTTCTTCTGGGCCGCCAAGGTCTTCCCACGCCCGTTGGATCCCACACCGGCGCCGCTAATCGTTTCCCTGATTAGGTACGACAGGTCCCCCTCTAATAGGCTGTTGCAATTGCCGATTTTGCTCCCGCCTAATGTCATTCTGCTCAGACCCACGTAACATATTCACATAACATATTCTCCCTCATTTCTCTATTATTGTTCCCACTATCACTGTTATTGTTATAGTGGTGTGAGTTATTGTTACCATGGCGATGGTTACCATTAGTGCCATGGTTATTGATATCACGGTTGTTCTTGTTGTGGTCATTATTGCTTTTAAAATTTTTGCGTTTATCCCGCCAGTTATCTTCATCTTCGGACTTTTCTAAGAATGTTGTGATTGTTATGTAACTACTGCCTACATACCTCTGGAAGCTTTTCCAGAATTCCCAAATATTCTCCTATTCAGTCCGTCGATCAAGCAAATATTCTAATTTGCCGATCCAATTTTCGCAAAATTCTTTCATTGACGGCTAGTCTGATTCTACAGAATCACGCCATACTCTCTCCCACTTCAGCACTGACCTATATTCTTTCAAGAACGCCTGTTAAATTCTTTAAAGCTTAAGTTCGCAACATCGAGATTTAGGCCCTATCGACCGCTAGCATGTCGATTACAGCATTAATTTTTCTCTTAGCCATCCACGACTCAGGCAATACCCTTCCGCAAGTTTTAATGAAGTCGGTAGCGTGTAATCCAGCCTGCTTTTTGAGGGCATCGAAACGCTTCCTCCTTCGCTTTCAGTATTACGTGTGTAGTCGTTTCTTCACTCTACTTTCTACGTCTGATACTGATGTTTGCAAATTCTTACTTTTTCGCGCTAGTTCTACCTTTCCAATTACTTTATTTTCAATAATGAATTCAACAGTCCGTTCCAGTTCTGTTCCATCCTCTCTGTTTCCATCTCACTATTTATGCTTCCTTTTTTGGACTGTACATCGTCATTTCTTCTCAAGATTAGCGATTTCGGTATTCATTACAATTATATCTTCCTTGATTTAATCTACTTCCGTGTTGACAACTACAATGTTATTGTAAGCAGTCTCAGTGGTTTTGTTCTGAGCATCCATTTTACTTAATTGTGCATCAGTTGTATTGTTAGCTATTGTTAATTGATTCAGATTGAGCTATGATTGATTCGAACCGAATTATTAATTTTACTGATCAACATGCGCAATGAATCGTTTACATTTCCAGGTATTACTGGTTTTGACTAACTCTGTTTCTTCCTTAATGGTTTCCTCGTATCCACCGTCAATGGATTCGGTTTCGATTTTTATTTCGAATTTCGTAACATGAACCGTGGACCTTGCCGTTGGTGGGGAGGCTTGCGTGCCTCAGCGATGCAGATGGCCGTACCGTAGGTGCAACCACAACGGAGTGGTATCTGTTGAGAGGCCATACTAACGTGTGGTTCCTGAAGAGGGGCAGCAGCCTTTTCAGTAGTTGCAGGGGCAACAGTCTGCATGACTGACTGATCTGGCCTTGTAACACTAACCAAAACGGCCTTGCTGTGCTGGCACTGCGAACGGCTGAAAGCAAGGGGAAACTACAGCCGTTATTTTTGCCGAGGGCATGCAGCTTTACTGTATGGTTAAATGATGATGGCGTCCTCTTGGGTAAAATATTCCGGAGGTAAAACAGTCCACCATTCGGATCTCCGGTCGGGGACTACTCAAGAGGACGTCGTTACCAGGAGAAAGGAAACTGGCGTTCTACGGATCGGAGCGTGGAATGTCAGATCCCTTAATCGGGCACGTAGGATAGAAAATTTGAAAAGGGAAATGGATAGGTTGAAGTTAGATATAGTGGGAATTAGTGAAGTTCGTTGGCAGGAGGAACAAGACTTTTGGTCACGTAAATACAGGGTTATAAATACAAAATTTAATAGGGGTAATGAAGGAGTAGGTTTAATAATGAATAAAAAAATAGGAGAGCGGGTAAGCTACTACCAACAACATAGTGAACGCATTATTGTGGCCAAGATAGACACGAAGCCTATGCCTACTACAGTAGTACAAGTTTGTATGCCAACTAGCTCTGCAGATGATGAAGAAATTGACGAAATGTATGATGAGGTAAAAGAAATTATTCAGGTAGTGAAGGGAGACGAAAATTTGATAGTCATGGGTGACTGGAATTCGTCAGTAGGAAAAGGGAGGGAAGGAAACATAGTGGGTGATTAAGGATTGGGAAGAGAAATGATAGATGAAGCCGTCTGGTAGAATTTTGCACAGAGCATAACTTAATCATAGCTAACACTTGGTTCAAGAACCATAAAAGAAGGTTGTATACATGGAAGAATCCTGGAGATACTAGAAGGTATCAGATAGATTAAATAATGGTAAGACAGAGATTTAGGAACCAGGTTTTAAATTGCAAGACATTTCCAGGGGCAGATGTGGACTCTAACCACAATCTATTTCTTATTAACTGTAGATTAAAACTGAAGAAACTGCAAAAAGATGGGAATTTAAGGAGATGGGACCTGGATAAATTGACTAAACCAGAGGTTGTACAGAGTTTCAGGGAGAGCATAAGGGAACAATTGGCAGGAATGGGGGAAAGAAGTACAATAGAAGAAGAATGGGTAGCTCTAAGGGGTGAAGTAGTGAAGGCAGCAGAGGATCAAGTAGGTAAAAAGACGAGGACTAGTAGAAATCCTCGGGTAACAGAAGAAATATTGAATTAAATTTATGAAAGGAGAAAATATAAAAATGCAGTAAATGAAACAGGCAAATGGGAATACAAACATCTCAAAAATGAGATCGACAGTAAGTGCAAAATGGCTAAGCAGGGATGGCTAGAGGACAAATGTAAGGATGTAGAGGCTTATCTCACTAGGGGTAAGATAGACACTGCCTACAGGAAAATTAGAGAGACCTTTGGAGAATAGAGAGCCACTTGTATGAATATCAAGAGCTCAGATGGAAACCCAGTTCTAAGCAAAGAAGGGAAAGCATAAAGGTGCAAGGAGTACATATAGAGGGTCTGTACATGGGCGATGTACTTGAGGGCAATATTATGGAAATGGAAGAGGATGTAGATGAAGATGAAATGGGAGATACGATACTGCGTGAAGAGTTTGACAGAGCGCTGAAAGACCTGAGTCGACACAAGGCCCCGGGAGTAGACAACATTCCATTGGAACTACTGACGGCCTTGGGAGAGCCGGTCCTGACAAAACTCTACCATCTGGGAGCAAGATGTATGAGACAGGCGAAATACCCTCAGACTTCAAGAATAATATAATAATTCCAATCCCAAAGAAAGCAGGTATTGACGGATGTGAGAATTACCGCACTATCAGTTTAATAAGTCACAGCTGCAAAATACTAATGCGAATTCTTTACAGACGAATGGAAAAACTGGTAGAAGCCGACCGCGGCGAAGATCAATTTGGATTCCGCAGAAATGTTGGAACACGTGAGGCAATACTGACCCTACGACTTATCTTAGAAGCTAGATTAAGAAAAGGCAAACCTACGTTTCTAGCATTTGTAGACTTAGAGAAAGCTTTTGATAATATTGACTGGAATACTCTCGTTCAAATTCTGAAGGTGGCAGGGGTAAAATACAGAGACCGCAAGGCTATTTACAATTTGTACAGAAACCAGATGGCAATTATAAGAGTCGAGGGGCATCAAAGGGAAGCAGCGGTTGGGAAGGGAGTGAGACAGGGTTGTAGCCTGTCCCCGATGTTATTCAATCTGTATATTGAGCAAGCAGTAAAGGAAACAAAAGAAAAATTCGGAGTACGTATTAAAGTCCAAGGAGAAGAAATAAAAACGTTGACGTTCGCCGATGACATTGTAATTCTGTCAGAGACAGCAAAGGACTTGGAAGAGCAGTTGAACGGAATGGACAGTGTCTTGAAAGGAGGATATAAGATGAACATCAACAAATGCAATACGAGGATAATGGAATGTAGTCGAATTAAGTCGGGTGATGCTGAGAAAATTAGATTAGGAAATGAGACACTTAAAGTAGTAAAGGAGTTTTGCTATTTGGGGAGCAAAATAACTGATGATGGTCGAAGTAGAGAGGATGTAAAACGTAGACTGGCAATGGCAAGGAAAGCGTTTCTGAAGAAGAGAAATTTGTTAACATCGAGTATAGGTTTAAGTGTCAGGAAGTCGTTTCTGAAAGTATTTGTATGGAGTGTAGCCATGTGTGGAAGTGAAACATGGATGATAAACAGTTTGGACAAGAAGAGAATAGAAGCTTTCGAAATGTGGTGCTACAGAAGAATGCTGAAGATTAGATGGGTAGATCACAAAACTAATGAGGAGGTCTTGAATAGAATTGGGGAGATGAGGAGTTTGTGGCACAACTTGAGAAGAAGGGACCGGTTAGTAGGGCATGTTCTGAGGCATCAAGGGATCACCAATTTAGTATTGGAGTTCAGCGTGGAGGGTAAAAATCGTATAGGGAGACCAAGAGATGAATACACTAAGCAGATTCAGAAGGATGTAGGTTGCAGTAAGTACTGGGAGATGAAGCTTGCACAGGAAAGAGTAGCATGGAGAGCTGCATCAAACCAGTCTCAGGACTGAAGACAACAACAACAACAACACCTGCAGATGCCAGGAATTTCATTTTTGTCAGTTCCTGTGTTTCAGCGGTGGCGTCTGTGATGCTAGCCGCCGGTTCCTCAACAGTGGGTTGCGCTGCCAGCGTTCCGCTTTGTTCTGTCGATTGTTCTTCGTTAACTAAAACAAAATTGTCAGCCACGTTTGTGTTCATCAACTTGCCTGTTTCACTAATTACTTGACAGTTTTGTGGCTCATTTCCACCGCTTACTACTGATGTGCTTCAGCGACTATATTCGTAGCGTAAGGAATTTAATTAGCTACGAATCTGCACAATGCAAAATTAATGCCAAGAACAATACCAAACTGATATTGGCCTCTCACTAGCGCCGCCACGTGTAACCTCCCCCTTGCCAATCGGTCTATTGGAATGCGATATTAATTACCGTTATCACGTAAGCCTATCCAAACTTTACGATGAGTAAGGCTATCTGAAACACTAAAGCAAAGTTAAAGGAAGCTGTTGGTTCAATAAATGACTGACTAGAACTGAAAATTTGCTACTGTTTCCGTTGTGCGTCACTTTTATAGTAACTGTGTTCACGGGAGCCGTCTGTTTCATGAGGAACCGGGCATGGAAGCCAGTTTAATCGAACTTTGCTTCGAACTTCAGACGGCATCTTGCAGGTGTTCAAATAACACATTCCGGATACATTCAATCTGTGATGCTGCGTTTCAGTAATCTCAGTGTAACATAATGTAAGGGTTGCAAAAAAGCCGTCCACTTTTAATTATTGGAATATAGAGTTGAATTTATTTTAAGCAAATAAGTGACTAATTTACTTGTGCTGCATCCTTAGATATTAGTTTCGCCAGTGAAATTTTACATTACGTTAAATGGGATGCTTCTACTCAAAAGTACAAATTAGTTATGCCTCTTATGCAATACAGGAATAAACATTTACAGGGGCAGCAAAATTTGTACTGAAATTGGTCATTAGCAAACAAACAAAATTGGCTGTAAATAGTTAATTCTCATATTTTTACGACATTTGGTCAGTTAACAGTCATGCGATATTGTAGCTGTGCGGACGACGAAGAATATAGCCGACGACAATGCTGAGGTGCTGCTGTTGCTGGTGGTAGAGAACCACGACTCGTTTCCTGAGTCACGGGTAATTTCGTCGTTGCTACCCATACATCTAAACAACGTTCCCTTGGCGATTACCCAGCAATTTACAATATTTACATTACAATTACAATCAGTTAAACACATTCACATATAAATACAAGGTTAAATCCATTACAAATTAAATATAGTTTCTGTAATAAAGCTTACAGGTTCAGAATGAGCAGTGTGTTGTAAGTTATCAACGGATATTTAACAGGGAAAAATTTTGGATGGTGCAGAAGGTATTTTATCCGCAATTTCAGTGTTATAATCGGTAACAGATTTTGAGACATCGCTCCGGTTGGTTTTTCTTGTTTCCAGAAAGTGTAGCACGAAACATAGGAGGACACGCTGGAGGGCTATTTGGTCACGAGGAGGAGAGAGAATGGTCTATTCGGCAGCAAGCAGCAGTCCGTGCTGGGTCTAGCTTGCGCTCCGAACTCGGATCTTTTCACGCAGATGCGGAGGGAAGCAGCTGACGGTACATCGACAGGTTATATATAAACTGCATCTACTCATGGAGTGCAGTGTGGACTGTAATTATCGTATGACAGCAAAACTTAGTAGATATACTAATTCGTTTATGCGGAACCGATTTACGCTGAAAAAATTAGATCCAATTTTCGTCACCAGGTGCAAAGCTGGTGCCGTACGAAATGTCATCGAAGTCTCCGGTGTTCATATTGAACAAACAGTGTAAGAGGCGGTAAATAATAAAATCAACGTTATGCCTTTTTCATACGATTAACCTTTTTCGTCACGTCCAGTTTCTAATCCATTACGTCTTTTTTGCATTCGCAGTGCCACATTGGCAGCTTGTGGCCAAAACTGGAATTTTTTTCGAGTGCAAATTAAGTTTCATATTAACGCATTACAACATCTATCAAGTTTCGCTGCCGTATGATAATTGCAGCCCACACTGATCTTCCTTGAATGAGTGCACTTTAATTATAATCACCCGGTATATCTGGCCGTCTCGGCTTCTGATGGTGCATCTTCCGCTATGGCGATCTTTCTTCGCTTCCATCGTCGTCAGTGCAACGACAGGGCATGTACTTTTGAGACTGATCACGGGCTTATAGCTTAGAGCCTTGGGCTTTGGGCTTTGCTGTCTCTGGCCTTGGGTTTTATTAATCAGCCAATTCAGTAATCAACTGAGGGAGTACGTGACATACTTTCACTTGCGATATGACCATATTCTTTTCCGTGTTTCTTGCCTGTTTCGTCTTGCCTTCCAGTATTTCAATTGGATGTTTGCATCATTATTTTCGCTGTTTATGATGTTTTCTCATGTACGATGCATTATTATATAGCTTACATTTGCAGTTTTATAGAGCTCAGAAAAGCCATTTGAGACATTAAAATGGAATATTCCGGTCACTCAGTTGAATTCCATAGTTAGATTTTGCATTTTGCCTTTATTGTACATGGCGACTCCGTCGGCGAAACTCTCTTACTAGGTCCTAGATTTTAATTATATTAATTTCTTAGCAGTTGCGGTCCTTGCTACTGTTTCCGTAACTGTGTTCGTGGGAGCCGTCTGTTTCATGAGGGACCGGGCATGGAAGCCAGTCTAATCGAACTTTGCTTCGAACTTCAAACGGCATCTTGCAGGTGTTCAAACCACACATAACTGAATTCCGGATACATACAATCTGTGATGCTGCGTTACAGGAAGTATAAAACTCATGAGCTCTTACATTAATCATATTTACAAAATCGACTGAGGCATATTTACAGATGATAAAAGAGGCTGTAAAGTATAGAATAAGGAAAAAGAATTGAGAAAATGCTTTGAAAGAGGATATAAGAGGCTATAGGTGAATAGCGTGCCTGAGACAGCGGCATTGATACATGTTAAGATTCAAGCTCGGGATCTGTGAAAACCAAACTAACTAATCGATATTCTGGAACCATGACGTACCCAAATGCAGCTTCAATTTTGACCATTCGTTAATACAACTTACACAGATAGTTAAGAAAAACACTTGGCCCACCAAATGTGTTATTCCGTTACATAGTGACATCAGTTATGGGTTAAGGGCTTACGACAAGTGGATGGTGAGAGCAAGTTCGAATCGTCCAAAATCTTGGCATTTACTCACTCTTATTAAGCAGGAGGTGACCAGAAGGTCTTCCGAAGCACAAACAAAACTAATGGACGTTTTCGTTAACAAGTCACGACCTCACTGCACGGGCCACCAGGAGCGCTTATAAAAGATCTCAGTATCCCACTCTCAGCACTGAGTTTTCGACGATGAAAGTTGACGTAACATTCCTTCTCGGCGATTAAAGTTGACGACACATTCCCTTGCCAGTCCGCGAAGAAGCGAAAAACACGCCACAACTAGGCAACAAAGCCTACCCTCTACAGGTATATATATAATAACAAGAGATCTTTGGATCAACAAATATTTCGTCTACTGAAGACTGAAGAAGTACTAGAATGCTGCAAGTTAGAGTGAAATACGTTTATTATCTTACGAACGGGCCACTCATCCCATGTTCAAATTAAAATGTTATAATTTCATGATACACAACCGTGGTCTAGGGGTAGCGTCTGTGACTTGTAATTAAAATGTTGTCAGTCCTCAGTTCGAACCACCACCGCTTAAAATATGAATAAAATAATCAACAACGGCGGCCGAAGACTTGCAGCGTAAGAATTCACCATTATTCTGCCAACGGGTTCTTCAAAAATGGGGGAGGAGAGGACACAGGTTCAGAGCACTATCTTGCCTTTTGGGCGGGAAACTGACCCTAAAAGCAGATGCATGAGAATGCAGCAGAGAACGTAAATCACTGCATTATAGACACGTAATGCGTATACACAGTAAACGCTGCATATAACTGGAAGAGTGTCATCACGATGTCTCTATTGGCAAGAGACTCCAAACTAAACGCCCATTCAGGTCTCTAGGAATGGAGTGCCTAGAGGGAGGTGAGTCGAACCGCACACCTCAGCTTTCATGCCCAGCAGCTCATTCTCTGAAAATAATAACCTGTGCCGTAATCCTTCGTCAAATAGCCTATGCATTGGCCACAACTGTGACTTAATGAAATACTTAATGAAATACGCAGCTAGTGATACCATAAGATAGAAATGCAGAGGATGTGGCTGCAGTTCTTAAATTACCGAGGAAGGAGTTTACGGATAGCTTTGAATGGGATGATCGCTTTATGAAAAGGCAGGCGTGCACCTCCGTACAATAGTATTCCAAAATCTTCCACGGGATTTCGGGGAAAAGCTTCAGGTATTTCAGCAGTATGTCATCACACTTCGGAAATAGAAAGATTTTTCGATGAAAGCTCATGAGAGGCCATTTTGGTTTGACATGCAACGCAGTTACACGATTGATTACCATCAATACATCAAGGTGTGAAAAACAGCTGGTAACTATAATGCTGGCAATCATAGCGGATGGGCGTTAACTTTCCTCGTTCTTAATATTCAAGCGGGTAAACCCCTCCCCCCCACTCCTCTGTCCCCTAAAAATAAAAAGTTGTTCCCTGATGACGTCATTTTTAGAAATCATGAGAAGAGATGGATGATCGAAACTTTAATGCTTGGCAAGAACTCCGTCCTTGTGGTCTATCAAATTTACGTCAATGCTTTGTCTAGATGCATTTCATGGCCATCTCACTGGCGACGCGAAAAAGATCTTGTTGTTATTCCTAGACGAATAACTTCTGTGATACATCACATACACATTAGTATAAATAAATCTTCCAAAGATTTACGTTCAGGAAAGGTATGGAAAATGGTTTTGCGAACGAAACCGTGAATTGACTCCGACTTGTGCTGCACCTCACTAGATTTCTGCTGACTGGAAAAGCATCTAAGCAGTAATGATTGTAAAGTCATTGGAGAAATGTTTTTTTTTTTCAAATACTCGGGACGGCACTAAAGATGATGTGCTCTGGAAAGACGCCGATAATGATGGGAAAAGGGGAAATGATTCTGTTTCTGATATTTGCTCTTACGAGCATGCCAGGATTGATTACATAGTGAATAAAGATGAATACCGCCTCTAACTACCAGTGATGCAACAAGAATCTCTTTTTTGTTATTTTGATTACTAAAACTGGAGTGCGCATTACATTCGTAAATACGATATTGATCTGTAAAAACAAGACAGTAGTGCTATTCCGTATTGTCTGTGCAGCGCATTTAGTCAGTCATATTGTTGACAATAATTTACGAGGGCTGTTCAACAAAGAATGTTCATAATTTTTTTGACAGTATACTTTTACTCATCCTCATAATTTTGATGGTCCTTCTCAAAGTAATCTCGCATGAATGTGATGCACTTCTCCCGGCGTTTCTGCCCAGTCTTCAGATACATGCTGGAAATCATTTTTTTAGAGATTCTTCAAAATCGTCTCTGCATCCTTCACCACTGCTTCTGATGATCCATAATGCGTCCCACGAAGGCGTTTTTTCGTGTTAAAGAATAGAAAAAAGTCACATGGGGCTAAATCCGAGGTTTTGGGCCTGATATGGACTTGCAATGTTTTCGGGAGACCCCTGTTGTATTGTCCAGTTACTGATGTGTGTGCAGGTACAACATGCTGTTAAACCATTCCATGAATGTCAAAGAATGAGATGAGGATAACTTACAGAGCAGAAGCAAACACCTTTGCTTTTTTGGGGGTTGGTGATGAAGGAGATTTCCTCACTGAGCTTTGGTGTTTTCTCTCATCATCAAAATGATGTAGGCAAGTTTTATCAGAAGTGACTAGATTTGAAAGAAACCCTGGATCATCCTCTAACATCAACTTTAACTGCATGCAGACCTGCACGCTAATGTGCTTTTGTTGGGGAATCAACCGTCGTGGAACCCATCGCTCACAAACACGTGTTATGCGTAATTTTTCTGTCACCAACGTGTGGGTGGCATCATATGAAATGGTCAGTAGTTCAGAAAGTGGTCTTAAGGTAATTCATCGATCATCTCTCACAATGACAGCAGCAGTGTTGATGTTTTCTTCCGTAAGAGCAGTAACTGGAGCACTGGGTTGAAATGGTGCAACTGGCTCTGAGCACTATGGGACTTCACAGCTGTGGTCATCAGTCCCCTAGAACTTAGAACTACTTAAACCTAACTAACCGAAAGACATCACACACATCCATGCCCGAGGCAGGATTCGA
Source organism: Schistocerca piceifrons (assembly GCF_021461385.2). Classification (NCBI taxonomy): domain Eukaryota; kingdom Metazoa; phylum Arthropoda; class Insecta; order Orthoptera; family Acrididae; genus Schistocerca; species Schistocerca piceifrons. Next base: position 457,703,462 of record NC_060144.1, on the reverse strand, counting down.
ACCTGCGACCGTAGCAGTCGCGGAGCACTGGGTCCACCTTCCTTTGAAACTGATTGTCTCCCCACTTTAAACATTTTAAACACCTTACAGATTTGTTGAGACGAAAGCAGAATTTCAAAGCCCCATAATGTTCCTCGCGTGTTACCTCAATTGCAGCGGTAGGCGATGCTGAACATGTCTGACCTTGCCTGCCTCTCGTAGGCGGGAAGCAGGAATTCCAATGAAACTACTACGGCGTGTTTGTTTCAAATTAAGCTAACAGAATATCACAAGATTAAAATTTAGCGCTAGAAATTATGACCATAAAGAAATAATGATCGTTCTTTATTGAATAGCTCTCGTAATTAGTAAATATGAACACCATATGTATGGTAAAATATTGACCATAAACCATCTACCCGCTTGATACAACCTTGCAGCAAGCATAGGGTGAGTTATAAACAACGGCATCCTTACCTTATGTGTGGGGCGTATTTTAGGTCGTTGTTAAAAATATCTGCACTGGAAAATGTAATTTAGGAACCATTACGGATTTTTCTTTAGTATCTATTCTTCATTTACTTGTTTTCTCCAAGTCAGATCGTCCTGATTGTACATGCAGGAAACTCAACAAAATTGAGCTTACGTCCTGATTAACGGTCGATACTTTCGTATTGTTTCCTCTTCATGTGCTATTATAAAGCGTGAAACAAAAGAATCCATATCAAATGCGGTAAAATAATGGAAAGTGCAATTACTGTCAGTGGAACTGAAGTTGTAATTCATTTTTACATTAAATAAAATGACGTTTATTTGGCTCCGCTCGCTGGGACGAAATTTGAATCAAGGTCAATACAATAATTGTTGATTAAAGTCAGGCCTGGCGACGAATGACCGTGTGGGCAGTTAATGTTCAAAAAAATTATTCGGTCTTCAAATTAAGATTCCGATTTGACTTTCTAACAATAAAATAACTATCGGTAGAATGCTTATGACACTCGATCGTCGCATAACCAAGCAAGTGGCTTCAAAGGCCAATCAGATATTACTTGACTTATAGAATTAAAACTGAGAGGTTCCTCATTTCATAAAATAAAATCGGTTTGTAACACAATAGTCTAACAGTTACTAGCAAAAGGTTAGAAAAAGTCCACTTATATCCGAATCGTGTCACTCCCAGAAAGAGTACGAATGTAGTCTAAAATCGCTTTCAGCGTACATAAAATAATCAGAACGTCTTAGAACAAAGATAAGCATCACTTAAGGACTTAATTTCCCGAAGACTTTGCTTTTTACAAGGAAAATTAAAAGAAATAGTTTTTTAGTGTTAGTTTTCTGTTGTTCCCGTAATTCCGCAAACATTTTAAAGGAAATAACATTAGGATTTCGGTAGAAGTCCAGAAGCAGGAATATCACTTGACGTTAGCGCTTATGTCAGGTCCCTTTAGGACTAGTCAACCAGACAGAAGTGTTCACCTTTGTGGTTTTATCAGAAGGAATGTTATACTCTCCGTTGACGCTCCTAGACTCCGCCGAGTGCTCTCAAAGCTGCAGTGTAGGTGATCAACGGCCGGGCTTAAAGCGATATCTTCATGACCAGCAGAAATGTCAACGATGGACGGTCCCCTCCAGCGTTTGGGGATACAATGTGCCATAATTCATGTCATAAGAGCAGTGGCAAAGAAAATTCAGAATCTGCTAGACGATAAGCTTTTTTTTTCTTTCTTTTTTTTTGAAAGGCAGTTCTGATGATGGAAACAAGACTTAGACAAATACAAGACTCGTTCGCAGCATTTGAGCATTTGTCGAACTGGTCAAAGAGTTCAGCACTGTAAAATGCTCAAAATTCTGAGAAAAATGGGAGTTTATTACAGTGAAACACGAATAATATACTAAATACTGGCACGGAGATTGAACTGCAGTCCAAACTGTTCCGAAATATATTCTAGTGGGAACAAACCTAGCGATCTGGAAGGCCACGTGAGAGGCTTTACGTCATGCACAGATCCTAGATACTTGTGCCATGTGTGTACAATAGCATTGTCCTTTTGATATTGTACCAGTTCCCTGTGGCACGACAGAGAGCACATGAGAAAGCAGGATGCCCGTTGCGCATTCAGAGTTAATCTATCACATACAGCCGTTACCTGAAATCACACTTGGTGGCTCCCAAATCCATGACACCGAGAGTAATAACGCTATGCACTGTCAGAGACGTGGGAAGCATTACATCTCACCGACGATGGTCTACTGGAGTAGCGGAGAACGCGATTCGCCGCTGAACATAGTCGACCGAAAAGTGGATGCCAATTATGCCTGCCTGCCTCATAATCGCATGCAGTCAAATACTGGGACACTGTCACGTCCGAATGCCGCAGAAGCCTGGATACTACATGATTCGACCAGCTCCTCAACTGTATACACAAACTGACGCCCTGGTCCTACTCTGTCAGATGCTGATTACGTTGTGTCACATGAGTACGCAGCTAGTGTTCATAGATTCACTCAGCATGAGATGGTACTTACGCCCCTTACATGCTCTACCAGGTCTCGTAACAACGCTGAACACGAACACACACTGATTGCAATTCTACGTGTCTTGTGGAATCGCAGCTTATTTACATTACCACCGAAGATGCGTACGTGTACAAAGTTACATTAAGATCCAACCATGTTTCTTTCACTGCTTCACAATATTTTGCAGGCACTATATACAAAGAAGAATCAATAATGGAAATAAAAGAAAGAATCAAGAGTTTCATTAAAATTACACTATTGGCCATCAAAATTGCTACACCACGAAGATGACTTGCTACAGACGCGAAATTTAACCGACAGGAAAAAGATGCTGTGATATGCAAATGATTAGCTTTTCAGAGGATTCACACAAGGTTGGCGCCGTACCATCACGTTTCCGACTTTGATAAAGGTCGGATTGTAGCCTATCGCGATTGCGGTTTATCGTTTAGCGACATTGCTGCTCGCGTTAGTGGAGATCCAATGATTGTTAGCAGAAAATGGAATTGGTGGGTGCAAGAGAGTAATACGGAACGACGTGCTGGATCCCAACGGCCTCGTATCACTAGCAGTCGAGATGACAGGCATCTTATTCGCAGAGCTGCAACGGATCGCGCAGCCACGTCTCGATCCCTGAGTCAACAGATGGGTACGCTTGCTAAGACAACAACCATAATTTGCAAATAACGTAGTTCATAGTCCACTATTATTCTCACAGTTCACAGAACGCATTATTGAAAATAAAGGACAGTGTAAATTTGGAGCGTGTTAATGATTTACTTGCCACATTCCAACCTTTTGGATCACTTCTGTGCTGAATTACTGCTTTTACCCTTTCTCTGTGCATGAATTTTAATAAAAGTCAATCTGTCCATAAACAGTAGGTTAATTAGCATTAAAGTACAATTAAAGTGTTTTGGAGTGTAAACCTGGCGAGGACAAGATCATTTTAATTATTCTACTTCTCGATAACCAGTTTTCAGTCTGATTCGACAGTGGCGCAGCTCCCGGAGGCATAATGGCACGGGTATATATGGTAATATTAGATGCTCTAAAGGTGAAGTTGGCACAAGATTTAACTATAATGTTATAATTGACAGATACAGTGTATATAAATTAATTTACCTCCTATTGCTTTTTCCGCTGTTACGTCTCAACCCAAGCAAAAATTTTTATAATTATCTGCTATAACTACCCAACACACAAGCGCAACTATTGTAATAACAGTGATAGCATAACGACATCGAAACAACTGCTCTGCCTTTAATTGTTTTTATGTATCATGTCTGTCAGGTTTGAGCTGCGAGAAAACCTTTCACTGAGGCTATGGCCCCACGCGATTTTTTTACACCGGAAAAAAAAACGTGGCAGTTATTTCAGCAATTTAGGCAGGCACACAGAGCAGGAATAACTGCCGGGTGGTGGCTGTGTGATTGATAGATTGTGGGGGGCTTTGGAACTAAACGCCGAGGTCATCAGTCCCTGGCAATCAGACGCCAGGTACAAGTGGTGCACGTGCCGAAGCCCTTGAAACTGGCGCTGCCAAGGGTGCTTTTTCGTCGGGAGCTATTGAAACTGACTATTTTCTGCTTCCCGTTGCCCTGTGAATTTTTTTCTTTACTTGCAGTGATTAGAACTAATGGAACATTCGACATGCTTTTAATGTCTCAATAACTCAGTCTCTTAATCGAAAACATGACTGGAGAACGGATATTGGCTTGTTATACTTTTGCCTCCTTGCAAGTTTAAGGTTCTCAGATAGCCTTATGTTTTCTACAGTTTCTGTATTTCCTTACCCATAATAACATTTATATACATTACTAGACAACCTGGCAATGCTTCTCCCCCCTCTCTGTTTCCCTCTCCTGCCCCCCCCCCCCCTCGTTTACCCCATCTCCTTCTCCTTCCTCCTATTTCTGTCAATCACCTCACCACCCCTCTCCTTGTACATCTCTTATCCCTCAATGTTTCTATCCATCTCCTCCTACCTGATCTCTCTGTCCATATCCACCTTTCCATTCTTCATAACCATTTCCTCCCCTTTCTCTGTCTATCTCCTCTTCCCCCCTCTCTCTGACCCTATTTATTACAAAGGGAACGTTGATTGGGAACAAAAATAAAAATGAATGGTTAAAGTGGTTAGAGTTATTAGTACAGGGGATATAAGAGAGAAATTTCCAGCTGCAGCATCTATGACTATAGTAGCTTTAATGGTAGAATTCTGCGTGGTTTTAACCTACGAACAGGTAGCCTTACACAAAGTTAGTCGTAAAACAAATTTCTCGTTTTCTGTTACAAACGACTGCGAAAAGGAAAACAAAACTGCACATTATCACAGCACAGCTTAGCATGTTCTTTTTGGCAGCCGGTTTAACAGAAGGTGTTTGTCATGTAAAATATCTATGTCACCAATGGTTTAAGCTGTCCATTGCCTGTCACTCAGTGGGTTGGGAAAGCATTCATCTGACCGAGTGTTTCCTTGTATTTGTGTGAAATGAAAGAAACAGATTTTTGCAAGATCATGAATTTAATGAAATTAAATAAATCGGAACTTGACAATAATTTATTTATGTTTTCAATCCGTTCATCGCAACGCTTGGTGATGAATGATATTCGTTGTCTTTCTATGTGGCAAGAAAATGATTTGCGTCGATAGTTTACCGACTCTCGAGCATGTCACGCTCACATCGGCAGCGTAATCGACTGTTGGATACTGTCTGAGCGCCAAACGTTCAGTTCGAAATCTTATGTTTGGCCGTCTGTTTTGTCCACGTTCCACATTGTTTTGTGCGTAAGCTACAACTGAGTGGAGCCATAATAGATCGCGCTTTAGAATTTATTTTTCGATTTGCCTCCAAACGCCGTCTACGCTCTTCGTCAGTCTCATTGAGTCGACGATCATGTATTTGGTCCGCACTGCGGGTATGCCGACCGATATTTCGACTCCTCACTGGTGGAAATTTTTTCCAAAGAAATAAAACACAAACTGAAACCATTCAGAGTTTACAACTCGTCAAATTATAACGAACTAACTCAGTCTTTAGGACACACCAAAGGTACGATCCCCGCCGACAACACACTGAAATATTGCTTTCGAATTCTATTCTTTTTTCGCTGAATATAAATATTCAATGCGCACTTTGTTGTTGTTGTGGAAACATGCAATAGCAGAACTGTCGAAATGAATGTCACTTTTTTTGTTATGAATATATGTGACAGAAGAACTGTCAAACTGACCGTCACATTTCTTTCTTTGAAATGTTCATACAGAAACAGGCCTCCCATCCAAACTACCGATTTCTCCGATGAATTTTCCAAGAGTTTTCTTCCATACAAAGCTTTTCCTGACAATTACGAACACCACAAAGACAAAATTATCAGGTATGTCGGTGTAGCTGTTCGGAAGCGATAAACTTTCAAACATGCGGGAATTAATTTTTACTTACATAGACAATATAGTGATTATAGGTATCAAATAAAATCCCATATCCCTAGGATCAGGAAACTCATTCCGTTCACTTTCCTTCGGGTTTCTACTTGGTCGTTAGTTAATCGCATGCATTTTTCGTGAAAATGAGTGTGGCTGTATGGGAGGCGCTCAGAAAAGACTTCATGAAACTAACAAAATCTGAAGAGTCGATGGATATCAGTCGGTATGAAATGAGCGCGTTTTCTGCATCGTGCAGGAGCCGTTGACGGGAAACACATTATGATTACAGAACCACACGGATCTGGAAGTAAATTTTCCAACTACAAAGAGCTATTTTCCATTGTCCTAGTACGTGTAGCAAATGACAATTACAGTTTCAGATACGTTGATCTGTGACGCTATAGGCATGAAGGTGATTCAAAGCCGGGCGCGGTAGTCTAGCGGTTCTAGGCGCTCAGTCCGGAACCGCGCGACTGCTACGGTCGCAGGTTCGAATCCTGCCTCGGGCATGGATATGTGTGATGTCCTTGGGTTAGGTAGGTTTAAGTAGTTCTAAGTTCTAGGGGACTGATGACCACAGATGTTAAGTCCCATAGTGCTCAGAGCCATTTGAACCAGGCATTGATTCAAATTTTTTTCAAAGCAACGGCAGCGGCAGCCAGTCGAGACAGAAGCAGCAACAGGGAAGTAACCGATTTTGTGACTTTCACGAGTTCCTAACCAGGATCGAATTGTCTAATTTCATCTGTGTGCTTTGATAATTTATTTACTTGAGTTTTTACGTGTTAATTTAACTTCTAATAGAGACAGTTCTCACGTTTTCATTTGCTTCGGAAAGTAAGCCGATTTTGGGACACATTACAAGTTCCAAATCAGGGACGAATTATTTGGTTCACAGTGGTTCAAATGGCTCTGAGCACTATGGGACTTAACTGCTATGGTCATCGGTCCCCTAGAACTTAGAACTACTTAAACCTAACTAACCTCAGGACAACACACACATCCATGCCCGAGGCAGGTTTCGAATCTGCGACCGTAGCGGTCGCGCGGTTCCAGACTGTAGCGCCTAAAACCTCTCGGCCACTCCGGCCGGCAATTATTTGGTCTCGCCTGACTGCTTAGGTAGTTCGGTTTTTGAGACTAAGTATTAATCTAATTTATTAGACCCAGTTCCTGCTGTTTCGTCAGCGTTTTCAGTAGAGTGTCCAGCACTTGCCGATAGTCCGTTTATCTGGGTATTGTAGTTTTCCAAGGTCTTTAGTATGGGTAGGAAGTGTGATTGTCGTGTGCAGATGTGAGCCGAATTGGAGACAATTCGCTCTCAGGTCCAGGCTATGACGGTTTCGGTTATACAGCTTGAAGCTGCAGTAGATGGACACCACTGTTGTGAGCCTGCCGTGGGGATCCAACGGACGTCCAGCACGTCCAAGCTCTCCGATCTGTCCTCGTCGGTGGTCAGCCTCGTTACGGCTCGCACTGACATTGACCCCGACTGTGATCGAATGGGACGTCGCCGCGGCACGTGGCAGGCGGCGAAAGACTTCCCAGGGGCCGTACGTAAGGCCCTTCCTGTTAGTCTGACAGTTTTCAGGCGCTGTCTGTGGCAATCACTGTCACTTAGGCAGATACAATCGCCTTTCCTCTTTCAGAGAAAACCTCTCAGCCTGCAAGATCTGGCCATTCACAGATGCTGGGATTATTAATAGTTGGAGCTCCAACATTATGCGCGTTATGGGGCTCGTCAGGGACATGGCTCCCAACAAGGGGAAGAAAGCCAATGTGCACTCCGTGTGCATTCCGGGAGGAGTCATTCCAACATGGAGCGGGTCCTTGCGGATGCCATGAAGCGATCAGGGTGTAGACAACTACAGATGGTGACTCACGCGGTACCAATGCAATGCGTCACTTTGGTTCAGAAGACATACTCTCTGGTTTCAAGCGGCTAACAGAGATGTTATAGGGTGCCAGTCTTGCTTGCGAGATGAAAGCGGAGCTGACCTTTTGCAGCTTAGACGACACGACCGATTGCGGACCTCTGGCCAAGCGTCGAGTGGAGGGTCTGAATGAGAGGCTTAGACGGTTTTGCGACCATGTAGGCTGCTGATTCCTCGACTTGCGCCATAGGGTGGTTGGGTTTTGGGATCCACTGAATAGGTCAAGAATCCACTATACGCAGGAGGCGGCTACATGAGTAGCAGGGGCTGTGTGGCGTGGACTGGGCGGTTTTTTAGGATAGAGGGTCTCGGGAAAACACAAAAAGGGCTTCAGTCTCAAAAGGTACCGGCCAGACACAGGAAGAACGTAGATACAAGAATAATGGGTATAACAGTTGTAAATCGTTGTAGCTGTGTTGGAAAAGAACCAGAGCTCCACGCGCTAATAGGAAGCACTGATGCTGAAATCGTTATAAGCACTGAAAGCTGGCCAAAGCTGGAGATAAATTCAGCCGAAATTTTTGAGAAGAACATAACGGTGATCCGAAAGGATAGTCAAACATAATTATAGGTGGCTTGTTTGTTGGTGACTTAGGAAACATAGTTCTTGTGAAACACAACTAGGTCTTCGCGAGATGTTGAGTGCTATTGGAAAGAGATTTCAAATTGATTCCGTATTTCTGGATAACCGGAATGCTTTTGACACTATACCACACAAGCGGCATGTAGCTAAACTGCGTGCTCATGCAATATCATCTCAGTTATACGACTGGATTCGTGATATCCTGTCACAGTTCGTTATAAACGACGGAAAGTCATCAAGTAAAACTGAAGCGATTTCTGGCGGCCGGCCGGAGTGACCGTGTGAATCTAGGCGCTACAGTCTGGAACCGAGCGACCGCTACGGTCGCAGGTTCGAATCCTGCCTCAGGCATGGATGTGTGTGATGTCCTTAGGTTAGTTAGGTTTAATTAGTTCTAAATTCTAGGCGACTGATGACCTCAGAAGTTAAGTCGCATAGTGCTCAGAGCCATTTGAACCATTTCTGGCGTTCCTGAAGGTAGTGTTATGCCCTTTGCTGTTCGAAAAGTGTTAGGTCATCCACATGAGAGCTCAAAGGAATCCCTTAAACTTCGATTATACGACAAATCAGTCACATCTAAAGGGCGTAAATTCAACTAAATATCTAGGAATTACCGTTACGAACAACTTAATTTGGAAGGAAGACATAGAAACTGTTGTGGGGAAGGCTAACCAAAGACTGCATTTTATTGGCAGGACACTTCGAAAATGTAACAGGTCTACTAATGAGGCTGCTTGCCCTACCCTTGTCCGTACTCTCTTAGAATGCTACTGCACAGTGTAGGATCCTTACCAGACAGGAATCACGGAGTACACGAAAAAGTTCAAAGAAGGGCAACACGTCTCGTGTCATAGCGAAATGGGGATGAGAGTGTCAGTGAAATAGCATAGGATTTGGGGTGGACATCATTGGAACAAAGGCATTTTTAGTGGTGGCATAATCCTCTCACGAAATTTCAATCACGAACTTTCTGCTCCAAGTGCGAAAATATTTTGCTGATGCCGACCTACATTGGGAGAAACGATCACCATAATAAATTAAGTGAAATCGGATTCCACACAGAAAGATACAGGTGTTCGTTTTCTCTGCGAGCTATATGAAATTGGTATAATAGAGAATTGTGAATGTGGTTCGATGAACCCTCTGCCAGGTACTTAAAAATTATTTGCAGAGTATCCATGTAGATGTAGAACTGATGTAGGGACAAAAATTCACCTACCGACAATAATTTTTCCACAATCGAAACTATTTCCAATCTCTTCACGGCTACACCTGTTCCATTTGAAGATTTGGCTGACAGGGCATTTTCCCTGTTTGAAAAATTCTTAAGACGTTGTCTAGCATAAAGATTTTGACACCTCGAAAATATGTTTTCAACTACAGTTAACCAAAAACTAGGCATTCTGTTGAATGCTCATTTCTCCTGTTAGCAAATAAATGTCTGATTTTGCACCGACCAATAGGTGTTACTGTTGAATTTGTTAAGAGTCTATTTAAAACATGATGTGTACAACATGATGTGTACTTCACATTTACATCAGGTTTGTGGACGGTTGCATTTTTGAGGAATCTTGACATGTCCATTCACAAGAACATGAGCAAAAATTTTTTCAAAACCGTTTTACGGACTACTACGGTTGTAGTCATGGCTCAGTGCCTTGGTAAATCAACTGCACAGAATAAATCTTCTGACTGGAATTTTAAGAGGAATTTGCTTCTCAATATTAATCCAATAATGAACAAAACTTTTTTATAAGGTTTGGTACTTACCAACTGCATTTCTTTCTTCCGGTTCTATTTTCCTCTACTCTCCCCATATTCATTCTTCTGATTTTATAGTCTGGACATCTGGCATAATAAATACATGGAATTTTTGCATTTCCAGAATTACGAGGTCAGTGTCGACACATTCCACGTTGCTCGTCATAACTGCGTTGTGGTCGGGGGCGCGAGACAGATTGAACGCTGCTCGAAAATTTGCTCGTGTGGCAAGGATGGGAAAGGCCGATTGGTTAAAACCGATACCGATATTTCAGTTCTGAATAACATGTTTTTCGATAATTATTCTTGGCACCAGTTACAAAAGCTTTTTTTTTATTTTTTACTAAGAACTGAGTGAAAAAACGAAATATCAATTAGCAATAGCAACAGCGCTAAAAGTTTTCGTTAAAAGAAATTAAAGTAATAACTTCTGTTTGTAAAATTTGCATTGCTTTAAAATATTGTGCTATTATGGAAACTGGAAAAATCCATCAGAGCTATTACAATAACAATGCTGACAGGAACGACCAACAAATACAGTCCAGAATGAGATTTTCACTCTGCAGCGGAGTGTGCGCTAATATGAAACTTCCTGGCAGATTAAAACTGTGTGCCCGACCGAGACTCGAACTCGGGATCTTTGCCTTTCGCGGGCAAGTGCTCTACCAACTGAGCTACCGAAGTACGACTCACGGCCGGTACTCACAGCTTTACTTCTGGCAGTACCTCGTCTCCTACCTTCCAAACTTTACAGAAGCTCTCCTGCGAACCTTGCAGAACTAGCACTCCCGAAAGAAAGGATATTGCGAAGACATGGCTTAGCCACAGCCTGGGGGATGTTTCCAGATTGAGATTTTCACTCTGCGGCGGAGTGTGTCAACAAATACATTGCCAGTTTTGCCAACATAGTTCCATGCTTTTCGCCTAACCAGATTTCAAAATTTGTTAGAAAGCGGCCAGAAAAAATCTCTGTACGAGGAGCTAGCTTTTTATTATGTAATATTTATTTGTGTGCTTATTCGTTGTTCGCACTAGCGAACATTAACATTTCCATAATACGACAGAATTTTTTCTAACTATAAAACTTGAGTTTTCAAAAGAAGAGTTTACTTCGCATGAAAATTAGGTATTTCAGGATCATCTTCTCCCACGAGTTGTGTTAATGTTGTCAGTGCTAGGACCACGAGTCTTGCGATAGGCCTGGATGGTAATTCTGTAACAAAAAATTTTTATTTTGTAAAGCATGGTAGTACAGATAAATCGAATGTATTTATAAATTAATGCGGATATTCATTTGTTTGGAGTCTTGAATGTTGTGATAGCACACTCAGAGGCGCCAAGGCCACCAAGAATCGTCAGAATATAAGAGAGCATGGAGTTCCCCATCCTGTTCTTACACGAAATTCATGTGGTACTCATTTCACTAAAGCAAAGCTTTACTTCTACATTTGAAAAAGGCAGCACTAGAAGTATCTTAGTCACATTACAGGGTTCACTAAAAGGCTTGTGATTACATTCATCCTCATATTTTGATACTTCAGACAGAAATGCAACCGCGTCTGTTGCACTTTACCAATACATAGAGTTGATTTTCAGTCAGTGGAGATCAACGTCAGGTAGGATGATCTGTCTCATACCTTTTTCCAAGATTTAACGACGTGGTATTTTCCTTTACTCTTCTTTAATAGTTTCCTGGTGCTATGAATGATACCTTGCGTAGCACTTCAACATTTTTAGGGAGACGAAATTATAGTTCGCTGACAAGGCGTACAATAATATTAATGCAAATTTTCCGAATTTCCATTTAGGTATCCAGACATTCCACCACCGGTAAGCAAAGTTCTTACGTTCTTTTTAATAGCGGAACCGATATCTGTGGTTTGGGATGAAGTAAATTCTTAACATTTTCAAAAAACAGATCCTCTTCACACCCCTTCAGGATTGCCATTTGCATAAATGTTCTGATTGAAATAGTGACATTTGGCAGCAACTTGGCTGTTTCGGTAGAGCTAGACTGATGCGCCTATTAACTGTATTGCTCTCTCGCTGAATGGGTGGTATAGCGTTTACACATTTTATATAGTGTCTTGCGGTGTAGCACTTTTTATTCATTGAGGGCTTGCATGAAGTACTCTGTTAGAGCCACCCACTCATTAAGTACGGATTTACAGACGGGTCCAGATGACATCCACGGTATTCCGGAGATTTGTAGTCTTCATCATGTGTGTTAGGTCATTGTAGAACTTTCGCGTTACCGAGAAGCGTTGAAACCAACTTTGTTTTTCCGAAAAAATTAATTCCAAATCGACTGGTGATTCTTTTTTACTAGTATACGAAATGACCAACTGGAAAGAGTGACAAGAACGTGGTATGAGGATTAGGTGCAGATTTGCTCACTTAAGGCGAGCAGGAACTCCGTTGTCTTGGCATTCCTTAACAGATGCATCATCTGTGCCTATACCACACATTTTGTGCAACTTCAACTCAAAGCCAGTTAACAACGATTGTTTTTGCGTCACCTGAGTCAAGCTCTGACAGTTCCAAAAATGTTAAATCTACACACTATTTGTTCTATGAGAAATGAAAAAAAACAACAGCTTTTTCGTTATAGTAATGTCAGTATCCTCGACCGCATGCATGCTATACGAACTATAGTCAACATAAATTTTCGACAAAACTTTAAGGTGTGGATATATTACTTTTTTATCACTACACTGCGTTTCTTCGATGTAGTTTTATATCACTTATTTGGAAACACCGTTTGTCACCTCGTTGAGATGATCAACACAGAGTATATATAACTCACAAATAATGTTATTCCGACGTCGGCTGTAGCTAATGTGACTGATGCAACTTTGGCCTGAAAATTCAGTTTACACTGTCTAGCACAAGATAATGGTCAGCATCTTTCACAAGCTTGTCGGAATTAGAATGATCTCTTAATCCCGAATACTTGCAGTTGAGAAGGCACTGAGAAAAACAACATCGCACCTTTGTTTTACATGTCGGCACCTTTTGAATCCATTCTTTTATCTCTTCATGTTTAACAATACCTCTCTAAATTGGTGGATTTATGGAGGTTTCTTCGGCATTTTCTAACAAAACGTACACACGTCCCAGAAAACTGACTTCGTATACAAAACGAAAAGAGTTAAATAAATGCACTGAAAACTGTTAGGTGTAATAGCACTGCAGAATATAATGTAGCAAGTGTGATTGTTCATTCAAACAAACCCGTTGCAATTTGTTAGTGCGTCAGACGTCAAACAGTAGCCGATTGTAATCAGAATATTGCATAATGTATTAAGCTATTTATTGTTAAAGTCTACCCAAAATATTAATTCCATTACTAATTAAGTCGTATTTCTTGTTTGGACATTTATTTTTTAATAACAATGTGAAATTTTGTTAGTTACGTTACTTAATTGTGTTTAGTTTATTAAAATAAAGTAATACGAAAAATCTTCCGGCTTGAAAGAGCACGAATGTGCCAGAGTTAGCCGAAATTCGGCTGTACTGGCAACACTGCACATGGCATAAGAACTGGTACATCATTATTGAACTATAATGAACCTGCTACTGTGTGTCGTGGCTTAAGGTATGCGTGTAAGCACATAGTGCAAGACGGTGTCCACATCTGGTCTGTACTGTGGTTCCTCACCTTCTCATCAGGACGTCCGTCGTGCTGCAGAGTAGCACTAATCCTACTATGAGAATAGTTTTACGAAATGAGTTAGCAATGAAGTACAACGCTTCATTGCTTTAACAGATTAAAGATTTGTCTGCCATTCCTATTAAATAACAAAAGAGGAAGGAAATTATGGTAACAGTAATGAATTAAAAACTTAACAAAATTCATGCAATGAAAATAGAAAGTCGCTGATCTGCTGCCTGTGTCTTCGTAATATGCCTTTATCTGATTGTAGCCCTTAAATATGACAAATTAACACGAAAAACGGAGTTTTTGATCCTCAGTTTTCACCATTTAGCACTGACTACTCGTAATGCCCAAGTACTGATAAGATCCCACATCACAACATGATTTTTGGCAGATTTTCAAAAAATTTTTTCAATAGGAAAATATTTGTAGATTTTTTTATTATTGAATCCTGATTACTTTTCGAAAAGAGCAGTGAACAGAAGACGGAATAAGTTTTCCTTATTTGCTTATTTAATTTAATATTTTGATTCTACATGTCTTGAAACTGGGCGAGTCAAAACTTTTCGGCCTTTGTTCGATTTCTACTTCTATTAACGTAAATAATGCGAACAAAAAAACCGCAAATAGGTTATTTAGCACCCGGTTATTTTGAGCGGTTTTAACAGTTCGCTTAAAGGGGCATGTGAAGAAAAGAATGATATAACCGGAACACGACTGTTTCAGAGAGAGCCGCCAACCCTGGTGGCCACTGAGGCAGCCGGAATTTCAGCAGGGAAATATGTCACAGAGCATTTTGCTGCGCGTGACCTTGGAAACACGCCACGCATGTGTAGCAGCCGCGTAGATTCCAGTGGGGTGTGGCCGCCTTCACTTAAGACGCTAATCGTCTATTTCTGCCTTGTTTTATCCAGCTCAAATCCCGCAGGAAAAAACGCACGTGGCGCGGCAGCCTACGTCCCTCGTTGAATAGTTAATTGACAATATTAAACATTTTCAGTTACTATACCGCGAAAGTGGAGCTCTGACAAATGAATAGTGTTTCTCACTAAGTGGGTTAACATCGTTAAAAGTTCTGTAATTCGTCGTTCGTCGCGCGCGGTGAATTTGTTTGGTTTCACCTCTAGTAAGTAATCTTCTTATTCTGTGGTCCGCATCGGGCACTGCAGTAGAAGGTAGTGGAATATCTGGCGCTCTCCTGCTTAGCGGATGAAAGTCTTTGTTACTACAGATTTTGCCCCTTTGCAACCTTTTTAATACTAAATTTTACTGAAAATATTACTCTGCAAAACTCGGCTTCCAAGTCGTCGTCAGATGCAAATAAAAGTTTTGAGACCACATAAAGGGTATTACTGGAGAAGACATAGCGGGTGGCTTTAGCAAGACAGGTTTACTGTAGCAATATGGTCGCCTGTATTTATTTTGCTTTAGGTTATGCCAACTTATTAGCAAAGTCTCTTTCCTTAGCCTCCGTGCCATTCCCCTGCAAGTGCTGATACTTCCAGTTTAGGTGACCAGTTTAAATGTCCACGTAAACAATTACTTGTAAGCGTGATAGCAATGGAAATACTGTCGATGACAGTGCTGCCAGAGCAGAGTTACTAAAGACAGCCATCCGAAATTTCTTCACCAAATAGGGCGAGGTAAATATTCCCTCATTTGAATCAAGAACAGCTTCTAATATAACTTAGAAGTAGATATCCTCGAAGAAGTGAAGCAGTTTACGTCACCTAATAGAAGTAAGTCTTCCTGTCCGCACGTTATACCAGATAGGTTCTCATGCAGCAAGCTCCATACTTAAAAATCATATAGAGCCGCTCACTCAACGAAAGATTCGTACCCAAGGACTGGACCGTTGCACAGGTCACACCAATTTTCAAGAAAGGTAGTACGACTAACCCACTAAATTGCAGGCCTGTATCATTAATATCGATATGCGGCAGGGTTTTGGAACTTCTATTGTGTTCCAACATTATGAATGACCTCGAAGACAACGGTCTATTGACACACTGTCAAAACGGATTTAGAAAACATTGTTCTTGTGAAACACAACTAGCTCCTTACTCACACGAAGTTCAGTGTTATTGAGACGGGATTTCAAATTGATTCCTTATTTCTAGGTTTCCAGAAGGCTTTTGATACTGTACCACATAAACGGCTTGTAGTGTAATTGCGTGCTAATGGAATATCGTCATTTCCTGTCAGAGTGGTCACATTTCGTAGTAACTGACGGAAAGTCATTGAGTAAAATAGATAAAGTTTCTGACGTTCCTCAACGTAGTGTTATAGGCTCTCTGCTATCCCTTGTCTGTATAAAAGACTCAGGATCCAATCAAAGCAGCCGTCTTAGGTTGTTCGCAGATGATGCTGTACTTTACCGTCTATTAAAGTAATTCGAAGATGAAAACTAACTGCAGGACGATTAAGATACGTCTTTGTACGAAAACTAGCTATTGACAATATATAATGGAAATTGTGAGTTCATCCACATGAGTGCTACAAGGAATCCGTTAAACTTCGGTTACACGATAAAGCGATCAAATCTAAAGGCCGTAAATTTAACTAAATAGCTAAGAATTACAGTTATGAATAACATAAATTGGAAAGAATCCATGGAAAATGTTGTGGAGAAGGCAAACGGAAGACTGCGATTTAGTGGCAGAACACTTAGAAGATGCAACAGATGTGCCAAAGAGACTGCATACACTACTCTTGTCCGTCCTCCTTTAGAGTACTGCTGTACGGTGTCGGAGCCTTACCAGATGGGAAAAATGTGGTACATCCAGAAAGTTAAAAGAAGAGCAGCACGTTTCGTATTATCGCGGAATAGGGGAGAGGATCATTGGCAAGATGCGGGATATGTGGTGGACATCATTAAAAAAAAGGCGTTTTTCGTAGCAGCGGAATCTTCTTATGAAATTTCAATCAACAACTTTCTCCTCCGAATGTGAAAACATTTTGCTGACGCCGACTTACACAGGTAGAAACGATCATCAAAAGAAAATAAAGGGAATAAGAGATCGAACGGAAAGATATAGGTGTCCGTTTTTTCTGCGCGCTCTTTGAGACTGGAGTAATACAGAATTATTGTGAAGGCGATTCGATGAACCCCCTGCCAGGCACGGAAGCGTGATATGCAGAGTACCCATGTAGAATTACAGGTTATTTTTGGGCCTCTCAACTGCACAGTTCATTCACAGTTCACAGTCTACACACACTATATTCTCTCACAGTAACTATTACTATCTCCCTCAGTTAATGGGCTCTTCATAGTCCTCCCTCTCGTCCGGCTTGTTGTAATGCCCATCAGTTACGAAGATTCTCAAACTTTACATAAATAATATCAGCTATGTTAGTCTTTCCCCGTGTGTTCCGTTCTTCATCCTAGCTTGTGACTCTTTACTAGGAAAACAGCTCTGTCCACTTTCAGTCTTCGCTCCTATCATATAGATTTCTTTAATACCTCCGCCGTCTTCGTGTAGAGAAAACAACAGAAACTTCCACACAACTTTCAGCAAATAGTTCTACAATATCGCCTTTATGCGCCGATATGTGACGCCAGTTTATCCCGAAACAGTTTCTCTCAAAGTCAGTTTCATATGGCACAACATCTACATACCCATCGTTTGATAATCCAAATTAATATCTCTCCATCACTTTACTGGCTTTCTAAAACCACGAATTCTCGCGCACTTGCTTTACAGATTACGATCCATTCCCTCTTACAATTCTCTACTTTCTTCTTCCGTTTTGACTACATAGACTGTATTTATCCTGACTGCGCATAGAACATAATTCATTCATTTACTATAAATAATTTCATTCTGTAATTTTGATAGTAAATCATTATTACTGACAACACTCTAGTTAATGAAATACATTCACAAATACAAAGTGACAATTATTGAACTATGTGAAATAAAATCATCATAACTTCTGAACGGTTTGCATTAGGACATTCAAACTACAAGGTTCACCGCAGGGCACGATGTGAATTGTATGGTTTGGTTTAACGACAAAGTCCATTTTCATTCGGATGGGTTCGTCAATAAGCAAAATTGGCGCATTTGGGGGACTGAGAATTAGCATTTCGCGATCGAGAAGTATCTTCACCCTCAACGGGTGACTGTGTGGTGTGCAATGTTCAATCAAGGAATCATTGGTACGATATTCCTTGATCACACGGTGACTAACGAATGGTACGTGAAGATTTTGAAAGATGATTTCATCCCCAACATCCAGAGTAACCCTGATTTCTACAACATCTGGTTTATGCAAGACGGAGCTCGACCCCATCGAAGCAGGAGGGTGTTTGATATCCTGGAGGAGAACTTTGGAGACCGCATTCTGGCTCTGGGGTACCCAGAGGCCACTAATATGGGCCTCGATTGGCCACCATTTTTTTTTTTTTTTTGGTCGTCAGTCAACTGACTGGTTTGATGCGGCCCGCCACGAATTCCGTTCCTGTGCTAACCTCTTCATCTGAGAGTAGCAATTGCAACCTACGTCCTCAATTAGTTGCTTGACGTATTCGAATCTCTGTCTTCCTCTACAGTTTTTGCCTTCTACAGCTCCCTCTAGTACCATGGAAGTCATTCCCTCATGCCTTAGCAGATGTCCTATCATCCTGTCCCTTCTCCTTATCAGTGTTTTCACATATTCCTTTCCTCTCCGATTCTGCGTAGAACCTCCTCATTCCTTACCATATCAGTCCACCTAATTTTCAACATTCGTCTATAGCACCACATCTCAAATGCTTCGATTCTCTTCTGTTCCGGATTTCCCACAGTCCATGTTTCACTACCATACAATGCTGTACTCCAGACGTACATCCTCAGAAATATCCTCCTCAAATTAAGGCCGGTATTTGATATTAGTAGACTTCTCTTGGCCAGAAATGCATTTGCCATAGCGAGTCTGCTTTTGATGTCCTCCTTGCTCCGTCCGCCATTGGTTATTTTACTGCCTAGGTAGCAGAATTCCTTAACGTCATTGACTTTGTGACCATCAATCCTGATGTTAAGTTTCTCGCTGTTCTCATTTCTACTACTTCCCATTACCTTCGTCTTTCTCCGATTTACTCTCAAACCATACTGTGTACTCATTAGGCTGTTCATTCCGTTCAGCAGATCATTAAATTCTTCTTCACTTTCACTAAGGATAGCAATGTCATCAGCGAATCGTATCATTGATATCCTTTCACCTTGTATTTTAATTCCACCCCTGAACCTTTCTTTTATTTCCATCATTGCTTCCTCGATATACAGATTGAAGAGTAGGGGCGAAAGGCTACAGCCTTGTCTTACACCCTTCTTAATACGAGCACTTCGTTCTTGATCGTCCACTCTTATTATTCCCTCTTGGTTGTTGTACATATTGTATATGACCCGTCTCTCCCTGTAGCTTACCCCTACTTTTTTCAGAATCTCGAACAGCTTGCACCATTTTATATTGTCGAACGCTTTTTCCAGGTCGACAAATCCTATGAAAGTATCTTGATTTTTCTTTAGCCTTGCTTCCATTATTAGCCGTAACATCAGAATTACCTATCTCGTCCCTTTACTTTTCCTAAAGCCAAACTGATCGTCACCTAGCGCAGTCTCAATTTTCTTTTCCATTCTTCTGTATACTATTCTTGTAAGCAGCTTCGATGCATGAGCTGTTAAGCTGATTGTGCGATAATTCTCGCACTTGTCAGCTCTTGCCGTCTTCGGAATTGTGTGGATGATGCTTTTCCGAAAGTCAGATGGTATGTCGCCAGACTCATATATTCTACACACCAACGTGAATAGTCGTTTTGTTGCCACTTCCACCAATGATTTTAGAAATTCTGATGGAATGTTATCTATCCCTTGTGCCTTATTTGACCGCAAGTCCTCCGAAGCTCTTTTAAATTCCAATTCTAATACTGGATCCCCTATCTCTTCTAAATCTATTCCTGTTTCTTCTTCTATCACATCAGACAAATCTTCACCCTCATAGAGGCTTTCAATGTATTCTTTCCACCTATCTGCTCTCTCCTCTTCGTTTAACAGTGGAATTCCCGTTGCACTCTTAATGTTACCACCGTTGCTTTTAATGTCACCAAAGGTTGTTTTGACT
This sequence comes from Schistocerca piceifrons, assembly GCF_021461385.2. Taxonomy (NCBI): domain Eukaryota; kingdom Metazoa; phylum Arthropoda; class Insecta; order Orthoptera; family Acrididae; genus Schistocerca; species Schistocerca piceifrons. The sequence goes on along the minus strand of NC_060144.1, from coordinate 457,683,498 downwards.
TTCCTGTATGCTGAGTCTGTCCTTCCGACAACAACATATTCTCAGAATTTGAACACATACGATTCCTTTTTATGAGGCTATAATAAAAACAAGGTGTACTGCAATAACCCCAAAATCAATGCCGAGCTGAAAACAGCCATTCAGGTCATCTACCGTATCGATATTCCGACACTTCAGTGGGTCCTACAGAATTTCGCTATTTGCCTGGTCATATCATCGCCAATATCGAACATGCCATAACCTAAATCGGAATATCTGTAGTGAATTTTATATATTGAATGAAGCGTGTCCATGCCGTAGTTTGTAACCGATGTACCTTTTTTCGTATAGTTCAATAATTGTCGCCCTGTACATTGCACTGGTATTAACAGAAATGAGCTACGAAAATATGAAAAATAGTACTTATACTTGGACAAAATAGTATGTCAATCAATGAACACCAACCTCCCGGAACGGATAGCTACAGACAGACGAATGTCCGTCACAGGGCGAGTTCCTGGAGGTCGGAATCGAACTGGTCAGAGTCTTGTAACTCAAAACTAAAAGAAAGGAAACAAAAAAGGATAAAAAACAAAAATTCTTGCGGTTTGTTGATAATTTTTGCTTTCATACCGTCTGACTAGAACTGAATCAAACAAATTTCATGCCATACGCGTTCCAACTTTGTTCTTGGCAATACATCTTCCGTGGCCTGGAATATGTACGTAATTTTACTATTTAGATTACATTTTGGGACCATGTATAAACCGTTCTAGTGATTGGCTTTTCTATGGCGTAGTAATATTTTAAATTCTGCTTACAGTTTCCGTGGATGATGTTCTACATGTTGTGTTTATGTTCCATTTTTGCCGCTGTTCTTCTTCTTACAATTGCTGTTTGGATTTTTGTTTCCCAAACGTAGCAGCAGTAGGAACTAAACACTTGTTTTCTTGCTACGTTCTGGTTTGTGTTGCCGACTGTCAGATGTTAATCCCAGTGATCCAATGTTTTTGCCAAAGATTGAATGTTATTGCCAACTTTCAAACCTAATTTTTGGAACGTATGTGATCTGTTTGTGTGTGTGTGTGTGTGTGTGTGCGTAAAATGGCATTTGTTTTAGTATTTTTTTATAAAACTTTGTGTGTGTGTGTGTGAAATAGTATTTGTTTTGGTACGCTTTTATGTGTGTGGATGTGTTTGGTTGTGCGTCTGTGTCTGTGTGTGTGTGTCTGTGTCTGTGTGTGTGTGTCTGTTGTCTGATCAGAAGCCACAAAGAGAGGGAGAGAAAGAAAAAAAAGAGAGAGAGGTAGGTTTGTATTTGTTTCAATGTGTCTGCAAATATAAGGAGGATGACTTTTATCTTATCATTTCTTTTATTAAGTGTAGTAGGGAGTCTGTATTGGCGTGTCTTTGCTCATTTGTCACATGTTTGTTTTCAGCAAAGACTTCGTGGATGTGATAGTTTTCTTGCATTTGTGTGAGGTATTTGTCATGGTCGTTTATTTTAATTATATTCATATCTTGTACCTTATTAGTGGCATGGTGGTCATGGTGTTGTAAGTGTTCTGCAAATGCGAAATGGTTTGTTTCATACTTCCAAACCTGATGTGTTCTTTGTACTGTACGCCATAGAAAAGCTAACCATCAGAACTGTTTATAACATAAACTAATAATGTCGTGCGACTAGGGCCTCCCGTCGGGCAGACCGCTGGCCGGGTGCAGGTCTTTCGATTTGACGCCACTTCGGCGACTTGCGATGGGGATGAAATGATGATGATTGGGACAACACAACACCCACTCCCTGAGCGGAGAAAATCTCTGACCCGGGCCCTTAGGGTATGACACGAAAATTACGCTTCATTCATTTGCAGTTAAATGGTCCAAAAGTAAAAATTATCAGCATACCATAATATTATACGCAACTGACGATGGCAGTACTACAAAAGTTGCCGGCCGCGGTGGACGAGCGATTCTAGGCGTTTCACTCCGGAACCGCGCGACTGCTACGGTCGCAGGTTCGAATCCTGCCTCGGGCATGGATGTGTGTGATGTCCTTAGGTTAGTTAGGTTTAAGTAGTTCTAGGTTATATGGGACTGATGACCTCAGATGTTAAGTCCCATAGTGCTCAGAGCAATTTGAACCATTTACTCCAAAAGTTGAAAAAAAAAAATTCTTACTTTGACAAGCACGCCCTGTATATGCGAAATCACGAAGTACTAGTTCCTAATGGATTCCTTTCTCATCCAAGCGCATATTCAGTCAATATTTTGGTACACATCGCTACCGGTTGCAGACATTCGCATATAACCATCGTATTTCGACCAGATATATGGCTTGATTGTACAGGGACCTCTAGCTCAATGGCGTCTTCTGAGCATTCCGTTACATATGAGTGCAAGCAACGTACACGTATAGTATCGGTCATGATGGAAAGAAATAAGCATTGTCTCGTCAACAACGCTGTATCTTCAAAGAAATGATTATGTCCATCAAATGTGTTTCGATGTTGAAAGTGACGTTTCCTTCTTTATCCAATCGTTAACACAGAACTGCGTGGAAACCCTTCGAGATGTCATACAGTCATAAGAGCATGCACAGATTACCAGTTTAATAATAAACGCTCGACTTGTAGGTATGTTAGGCGTAAATGCGTACGCGTGACACTGTCATTATATGGAAAAATGAGACGAGCGAAGGATATACAAACCGAGTTAGGAATTTCTGTCGTTATCTGAGGCACATATCCAAATTACGCCCGCAGTCATCAAATATGAGACGACAAGAGACAGTTAATTAGAATGCGCTTTGAGCTATATATATATATGTTCGCGTGAATCATAGTTAATCACGGGTCAGCAGAAACCAGGCATATAGGGCAGCGGTGCGAAGCATTTGGTATTTACCTGAATTATGATATCACTTCAGTAAAATCTTATGCTCTAGGATAAGAATGTATTCTGCTTCATTTTATTTTTGTTTCCTTGTATTTTGTTTTGCTACATAATCCAGAAGGCAATCTCAAGACTTCCAACTTGTGTGTGGTGTTAAACGTGGGGTCGAGTAGTCCAAGCTCAGTCTCAATTACAACGTGAAAAAGGTTCAACGAATCCGAAGCAAAACCACCAGCGCAAGTTGTGGTGTCACCGCCAGACACCACACTTGCTAGGTGGTAGCCTTTAAATCGACCGCGGTCCGTTTGTATACGTCGGACCCGCGTGTCGCCACTATCAGTGATTGCAGACCGAGCACCGCCACACGGCAGGTCTAGAGAGACTTCTTAGCACTCGCTCAGTCGTACAACCGACTTTGCTAGCGGTGGTTCATTGACAAAATACGCTCTCACTTTCCGAGACGGTAGTTTAACATAGCCTTCAGCTACGTCATTTGCTACGACCTAGCAAGGCCCCATTATCAGTTACCATTGACATTGTGAATCATGTACCGGCTAGACCGACGTTCTTCATTAACGGATTAAAGTTAAGTATTCCACCAGCTACGTCCGTTTTTCTAAATTCTAATTTCCTTGTCCTGTTCCAGACCTCACGCCAGCCTGCGTGAGCTAAAACGCGTGCCTTTCGGCCTCCTCTAGTAACACGGTGTTGGCTCTCCTGCTAACCAAAACACAAGTACTTTAAAATTTGTAGCTACTCAGGCACATCAATATAAGAGTAGAAATTACACTCCTGGAAATTGAAATAAGAACACCGTGAATTCATTGTCTCAGGAAGGGGAAACTTTATTGACACATTCCTGGGGTCAGATACATCACATGATCACACTGACAGAACCACAGGCACATAGACACAGGCAACAGAGCATGCACAATGTCGGCACTAGTACAGTGTATATCCACCTTTCGCAGCAATGCAGGCTGCTATTCTCCCATGGAGACGATCGTAGAGATGCTGGATGTAGTCCTGTGGAACGGCTTGCCATGCCATTTCCACCTGGCGCCTCAGTTGGACCAGCGTTCGTGCTGGACGTGCAGACCGCGTGAGACGACGCTTCATCCAGTCCCAAACATGCTCAATGGGGGACAGATCCGGAGATCTTGCTGGCCAGGGTAGTTGACTTACACCTTCTAGAGCACGTTGGGTTGCACGGGATACATGCGGACGTGCATTGTCCTGTTGAAACAGCAAGTTCCCTTGCCGGTCTAGGAATGGTAGAACGATGGGTTCGATGACGGTTTGGATGTACCGTGCACTATTCAGTGTCCCCTCGACGATCACCAGTGGTGTACGGCCAGTGTAGGAGATCGCTCCCCACACCATGATGCCGGGTGTTTGTCCTGTGTGCCTCGGTCGTATGCAGTCCTGATTGTGGCGCTCACCTGCACGGCGCCAAACACGCATACGACCATCATTGGCACCAAGGCAGAAGCGACTCTCATCGCTGAAGACGACACGTCTCCATTCGTCCCTCCATTCACGCCTGTCGCGACACCACTGGAGGCGGGCTGCACGATGTTGGGGCGTGAGCGGAAGACGGCCTAACGGTGTGCGGGACCGTAGCCCAGCTTCATGGAGACGGTTGCGAATGGTCCTCGCCGATACCCCAGGAGCAACAGTGTCCCTAATTTGCTGGGGAGTGGCGGTGCGGTCCCCTACGGCACTGCGTAGGATCCTACGGTCTTGGCGAGCATCCGTGCGTCGCTGCGGTCCGGTCCCAGGTCGACGGGCACGTGCACCTTCCGCCGACCACTGGCGACAACATCGATGTACTGTGGAGACCTCACGCCCCACGTGTTGAGCAATTCGGCGGTACGTCCACCCGGCCTCCCGCATGCCCACTATACGCCCTCGCTCAAAGTCCGTCAACTGCACATACGGTTCACGTCCACGCTGTCGCGGCATGCTACCAGTGTTAAAGACTGCGATGGAGCTCCGTATGCCACGGCAAACTGGCTGACACTGACGGCGGCGGTGCACAAATGCTGCGCAGCTAGCGCCATTCGACGGCCAACACCGCGGTTCCTGGTGTGTCCGCTGTGCCGTGCTTGTGATCATTGCTTGTACAGCCCTCTCGCAGTGTCCGGAGCAAGTATGGTGGTTCTGACACACCGGTGTCAATGTGTTCTTTTTTCCATTTCCAGGAGTGTAGTTCTCAGGGCATGAGTTCCTTCCACAGTATTACGCTAGATCATGCTGGATCTAGAATTTATAGCACAACAAAAGTAAATGTGCAAGAAAGTTGAAAATGTCACGGGAAATTAATGTGAAAGCTTGTATAAATCCCAGCTTGTATAAATCCCAAACTGTATGGCTGGTATAGTTTGCAACCGATATATCAACGATTTCCTTTATATCTCAATAATTTGTTTTTGGCTATAGAACATAAAAAGTGAAGTGAAATTGTAGTTACGATCTTTTTCTTTTCCTCGCTGCCGCACGGAGGGGCCGTGCAGTTTGAGGCGCCATGTCACTGAATGCGCGGCCCCTCCCGCCGGAGGTTCGAGTCCTCCCTCGAGCAAATGTGTGTGTGTGTGTGTATGTGTGTGTTTCGTTTATAGCATAAGTTAGTTTAAGTAGTGTGTAAGTCTAGGGCCCGATGACCTCAGCAGTTTGGTCCCTTAGGAATTCACACACATTTGAACATTTTCCTAGCTTCGTTAATGACACTTCACCGATTGATTTTTCAGTTTTCCGTGGGTACTAGTCTAAATATCCAAGTGATAAAACATTTTATTATTTGAGCGTTAATTTCATTTATTTTAATTTAGGAATAGTATTCTTGAATAACTAATGGCATAGTTTCAACAAATACAGACCGTACTTTCATGCAATTTATCGACAATATACTGGTCATAATACCACAAATATGTTTTTGAAGAATTCGACTAAGAGGAAATAGTTCCTAGAAGGCTTGATCTCCTAATCTTTATACTTTTTCTAGCAGCGGAACAGAAAAATTATACTGTCAGTGGTCGAAAGATGAGGTGAAGGTCAAGTCTCTACTCTCCCTGTAATTAAGAAATTACAGGGAATGAAACCGTAATAAAAAGTGCCGCCCTCATTTCTTCTGCTTGATTACTTTCTCATCTAGCCTTCGCGTCTTCAGTACTTTTTGATGCTTTTCTCGGCCATGGTTGTCGTTACTAACGTCTTCCCTTATGACCATGAAAAATCCATTCTGTCGAGGTGTTTACGAGCCACAACTCTTTACGACCGCCGGATCATGAGGTGAACTGCTGAGCGTTGGCCACGGGCGGCGCAGTAAGACATTTTAAGCAATTTCGCACCACGCTCCGCTGCCGTGAATTATAACATACTCAAAGACTGTTTCGTCACATTACCAATTTTGTGTGCGTACCAATGCAGCTGTCGTGCTATTGTCTAAAAGAAAGAGCTGGAGAATGAAGGTATGAGTGGTTTGCCACATAAACTAAGCTAACTTTTGTGCAATCGAATTTCCACCAAAAGTCGTTTAGCTCCTACAGTCAGTATATGGAGAGAAAAATTTCGACCAAGAAAGCAACATAATCCACAGGTAACTGAATCGGAATATCTGAGTGATTCAGTATAACTATGTTATAACAACGAACTTGTTTTCCATGTTGCAGCAGTTTTTCTCAGATTGGTGAAGAGACGTAGAGTCTCAAGCATTGAAGAAGAAAACACCTCATTACAATTATCGAAAGTGATCATCGGAAAAAAATGTAAGTGTAGACTATTAATTCAGTCTCATGTAGATATAAGGAATACGTTTTGTGCTTACATGCTGTAAACGTTTTGAAACTCTTCGAAAATCGAGAGGTCACAAACTGAGTTTTTTAAGAACACCAATTGTTGCGAAAGTACGCTGAAATCAGGGCCGATGTTGTCCCAAGCTGTGGAACAAATATCAGATACCACACAATAACACGACGTGACATTTTAAATAAGGCAGGTAAGATAGAATAGATTAAAAGGAGCTGGTTACCACGACACCGAACGGCCCTCTTACACAAATACACGTAAGAAATATAGTTGCTAGATATGGGAAATGATGAGGAAAGGGCAAAGCGATAAAATAGAGAGGGATAAATCTGTTGCAGAGTCATACAGAGAGATAAGATGAATTGCCGCTATAGATACGACAATCTGCAGGTGAATTAATATTGCCATATCACGCAGGTGTACGTTTGGCTTGGTGCTGTAGATTTAAGTTCAATGTTTGCAGAGTTTTGGTACTTAATTTATGCAGTTATTTCTTACGTGATACTCAAGCGCATTTAATGAATGTGCTGTTAGACTTTGCCTTGGCATTCTCTCAAAGTCTCTCTCGTGCTATGCCTTTCGTATTTGCCAAACGAACAGTTGTTCGACGTAGGGTTTTACGTCCAAAAATTAGGTTCATTACGCTCCACAGGGAGACAAAATATAGCAGCTGTACGGAAACATCTGTTAAGGTCCAGGTAATTTTCATTAGAACAACCAGTAACAAACTTCAACATTTCTTGGACTCATAATACTTATCTTATCATTCCTGGACACTCAATATTGGGTCACCGATTATATAGCTGGCATTTTGTGTAAAAACCAAACCAAAAATACTCTGGTAACAAAAGTTAATTTGCTTATAAGGTAAAGTCGTCTAAACTACACTTCTGGAAATGGAAAAAAGAACACATTGACACCGGTGTGTCAGACCCACCATACTTGCTCCGGACACTGCGAGAGGGCTGTACAAGCAATGATCACAAGCACGGCACAGCGGACACACCAGGAACCGCGGTGTTGGCCGTCGAATGGCGCTAGCTGCGCAGCATTTGTGCACCGCCGCCGTCAGTGTCAGCCAGTTTGCCGTGGCATACGGAGCTCCATCGCAGTCTTTAACACTGGTAGCATGCCGCGACAGCGTGGACGTGAACCGTATGTGCAGTTGACGGACTTTGAGCGAGGGCGTAGTGGGCATGCGGGAGGCCGCGTGGACGTACCGCCGAATTGCTCAATACGTGGGGCGTGAGGTCTCCACAGTACATCGATGTTGTCGTCAGTCGTCGGCGGAAGGTGCACGTGCCCGTCGACCTGGGACCGGACCGCAGCGACACACGGATGCACGCCAAGACCGTAGGATCCTACGCAGTGCCGTAGGGGACCGCACCGCCACTTCCCAGCAAATTAGGGACACTGTTGCTCCTGGGGTATCGGTGAGTACCATTCGCAACCGTCTCCATGAAGCTGGGCTACGGCCCCGCACACCGTTAGGCCGTCTTCCGCTCACGCCCCAACATCGTGCAGCCCGCCTCCAGTGGTGTCGCGACAGGCGTGAATGGAGGGACGAATGGAGACGTGTCGTCTTCAGCGATGAGAGACGCTTCTGCCTTGGTGCCAATGATGGTCGTATGCGTGTTTGGCGCCGTGCAGGTGAGCGCCACAATCAGGACTGCATACGACCGAGGCACACAGGGCAAACACCCGGCATCATGGTGTGGGGAGCGATCTCCTACACTGGCCGTACACCACTGGTGATCGTCGAGGGGACACTGAATAGTGCACGGTACATCCAAACCGTCATCGAACCCATCGTTCTACCATTCCTAGACCGGCAAGGGAACTTGCTGTTCCAACAGGACAATGCACGTCCGCATGTATCCCGTGCCACCCAACGTGCTCTAGAAGGTGTAAGTCAACTACCCTGGCCAGCAAGATCTCCGGATCTGTCCCCCATTGAGCATGTTTGGGACTGGATGAAGCGTCGTCTCACGCGGTCTGCACGTCCAGCACGAACGCTGGTCCAACTGAGGCGCCAGGTGGAAATGGCATGGCAAGCCGTTCCACAGGACTACATCCAGCATCTCTACGATCGTCTCCATGGGAGAATAGCAGCCTGCATTGCTGCGAAAGGTGGATATACACTGTACTAGTGCCGACATTGTGCATGCTCTGTTGCCTGTGTCTATGTGCCTGTGGTTCTGTCAGTGTGATCATGTGATGTATCTGACCCCAGGAATGTGTCAATAAAGTTTCCCCTTCCTGGGACAATGAATTCGCGGTGTTCTTATTTCAATTTCCAGGAGTGTATATCGACTACTGTAGATCACTGTTAACAACTGAAGTGAAATCGTATCAGGCCTCGAAGTTAGTCCTGTGTCGCAGTCAACGCGAACTGAAGGAGAGATCCCGCAATATCATAAACGTTATTGGGTTATACTCTAGGAATAATTGTGGAGTCAGCATAGCGTACTGTACATGTCGCCATAGATAAGCCGAAGTAGTCACGTGACGTATGTATTACACTATTTGTTTACATGTTGAGCTAAGAAAGGGTAAATTATTGTACTTACAGTGACGAGCCCAAAAATTATGGCCACCCGTTTAATACTGGGTTGGTCTGCCTGTGGAACGTAATGCAGCAGCTACTCTGCATGGAATGGCATGCTAGGTTTGCGAACGATTCCCACTACAAGTCATGCAGCTGTTGTTAATTACGGGCCGATGGTTTGTGGGCGCGGAGCTGCTGTCCGATAGCGGGTTCAGATCCTGATTATTTGAGAGTAATACCACAATCATTATCCGAAAACAACTGTAGCGCGATTCTGGCCATGTGACACAGATGGGGGCTGTCATATACGTCACTGAATATATCAAGGATTACATGAAGCAGGTGGTCCGCAATGGTGATCACATAGTCGACAGCTGATGTGGTGTCTTCGATTAATACGACAGGTTCCGCGGAAGCCCAGGTGGATGACCTCATGAAATTCGCCGAGTGAAAAACCGTAAGCAACTTGAATATAGCGGTGGTGACTGCTGTCTGTACAAAAATATAAATAAATAAATAAATAAAACTAAATTTGATCATGATAATTGCTGACCAATATCCTTAACAGTGGTGTGCTTCATAAACCTTGAACGTATTCTGTGTTCAAATACAATAAACTGTCTCGAAAAGAAAAGCTTATTTCCATAAATCGGCACGGATTTAGAAAGAATCGCTTGTTGCGAAAGACCTTGGCCTTTTCTCACATAATGTCCTGCAAACCATTGATCGAGGGCAATAGGCAGATTCCATATTTCTAGATTTGAGGAATGTGTTTGACATGGTACCCACTGCCGACTGTTAACGAAGAACTGAGCTTAGTTTCTAGGTTGCCAAATTTCTTAAAGGCTCGTATACTTTTTAAGTAGTAAAACTCAGTACATTCTTCTGGACTACGACTGTGACTGTGATGAAGGATATCGTCAGGAATGTCCCATGGGAGAGTAATACATAAATGATCTGATAGACAGGGTAAGCAACAATTTAAGACTGTTTGCTGCTGTCGCTGTGATGTACTGGAAGATGTCCTCGAGTGACTGTAGGAGTGTACAACTGACTTAGACCTAATTTGTAGTTCGTGCGATGATTGGTAACTTGCTCTAAAAATGTAAGTTCATACTAATGATAGAAAAAAACAGCCCTTTAACGTTCGAATACAGCTTTAATAAGGTGCTACTTGGCACACTCATATCGATTAATATCTAGGGGTAACGTTTGAAACTGATAAGAAATGTAACGAGCACGCCAGTCTTGTAGCAGGGAAGGTGAATGCTCGACTTCCTTTCGTTGGGAGAATTTTGTGAAAGTGGAGCTCATCCATAAAGGAGACAGCGAATACAACACTAGGGTGACCTGTTCTTTAGTACTGTTTGAGAGTTTGGGATCCCCACCAAGTCTGATTAAAGGAAGATTTTCAAGCAGTTCATTATCGCACTGCTATATTTGTTATGAGTACTTTCGATCAGTATGCAAGTATTACGGAAACATCTCGTGAACTCAAATGGGAATTCCTGGAGGGAAGACGACGCTCTTTTCGCAAGGCACCTTCGCGAAAATTTAGAGAAGTGACATTTGATGCTGACTGTAGAACGATTCGGAGGCCGCCAACATACGTTAAGCGTAAAGACCGTAGAGATAAGACGCCAAAAATTAGTAGTCGTACAGAGGGTTTTAGACAGTCGTCTCTCTCTCACTCTATTTGCGAGTGGATCAGAAAAGGAAATGATTAGTCTGTACTGAATGATATACCTGAACTCTAGTTTGTAAGTGTCAAGAAGATCATAAAAATGTGTAAAACTTATTTTGACATCGAAACATATAAATCAAGTGCAGGGCAGCTGAGCTATGTGAAAATTTAATTTACAAAAGAAATATACACTATGCGATCAAAAGTATCTGGACATCCATAATAACATACGTTTTTCATATTAGGTGCATGGTGCTGCCACCTACTGCAAGGTACTCCATATCAGCGACTTCAGTAATCATTAGACATTGTGAGAGAGCAAAATGGGACGCTCCGCGAAACTCATGGACATCGAACATGGTCAGGTGATTGGGTGTCACTTGTGTCATACGTCTGTACACGAGATTTCCACACTCCTAAACATCACTAGGTCCACTATTTCCGATGTTATAGTGAACTGGAAACGTGAAGGGACACGTACAGCACAAAAGTATACAGGCCGACCTCGTCTGTTGACTGACAGAGATCGCCGACAGCGTAATGTGTGATAGGCAGACCCCTATCCAGACTATAACAGGGGAATTCAAAACTGCATCAGAATCCACTGTAAGTACTATGACAGGTAAGCGGGAGGTGAGAAAACTTGGACTTCGTGATCGAGCGACTGCTCAAAAGCCGCACATCACACCAGTAAATGCCAAACGACGCCTCGCTTGGTGCAAGGAGCGTAAACATTGTACGACTGAACAGTGGAAAAACGTTGTGTGGAGTGAGTAATCACGGTACACAATGTGGCAATCCGATGGCAGGGTGTAAGTATGGCGAATGTCCGGTGAACGTCATCTGCCAGCGTGTGTAGGGCTAGCAGTAAAATTCGGATGCGGTGTTGAACGTGTGGTGGTGTTTTTCATGGATGAGGCTTACGGCCCTTGTTGTTTTGCACGGCACTATCACATTACAGGCCTACATTGACGTTTGAAGCACCTTCTTGCTTCCCACTGTTGAAGAGCAATTCGGGGATGGCGATTGCATCGTTCTACAGGATCGAGCACCTGTTCATAATGCATGGCCTGTTGCGGAGTGGTTACAGGACAATTACATCCCTGTATTGGATTGGCCTGCACAGTCCTGATCTGAATCCTATAGAACACCTTTGGGAAGTTTTGGAACGCCGACTTCGTGCCAGGGCTCACCGACCGACACCGATACCTCTCCTCCGTGCAGTGCTCCATAAAGAATGGGCTGCCATTCCCCAATAAACCTTCCAGCACCTGATTGAACGTATGCTGCGAGAGTGGAAGCTGTCATCAAGGCTAAGGGTGGGCCAACACCATAGTGAATTCCAGCATTACCAACGGAGGGTGCCACGAACTTCTAAGTAATTTTCCGCCAGGTGTCCGTATACTTTTGATCACATAGTGTATGTGGAGCTCACTCTACACGATGCTAAATCCAGACTAGCCGGTACATCAATGAATATGTCTGCGAGAAAGCATTCGGTTTTCAATGAAATTTACATAAGCTATATGATTCCAAACAAAATGATTCAGATTAAAAAGTTGCCCCTGAATACTGTTAACCTTTGTCTTTAGTCTTACAGACAGTCACTGTACCAGAACTGTTGTTGTAATTACGTAGCAAATGAACATAAAAACTGAAGCAACTGACTTTCTCATAACTGCTAAAAAATTCATATGCTAACACTGTACTGAAATCTTCTATTGGTATTAAGCCTCTGAACTTACATTATGTTATTTTCACAAATACACTTTAAGAATGGCAGTACCGTACAGAGGACGTTAACTTTAATGGTTTTAAATTTGTTGGCCTACCTGTTCACACAGAACGCTCGTTTGCTGTGCAACGTGTCGCTATTACGAATAATGCTATGACTGTCAAAAATCAAATTTCATTTGCGGTATTTATGCGATATTCAATGCAAGAAGGTATCTTACCAGTTTTCATAAAATGCTTCTCAGCAAACAACTCGCAATGGGTAATGCAGGGTGTGTAGGCAGAGTCATGAAAGTAAAAATGAAAATGGGGAACTCAACGACTGACAAATGAGAACGAAGACTCCAAGTATAGCTATACTTCATTATGCCGTGACAGCACCACACCTTTTCAGAGTTCTCATACTTTAACTGATTAGCAAAAACATTTCTTAATTCTCTTCGATTCTTTTCTGTTCCGGTACCACAATACAACATTCAAAAACTGTGTTGAATATTTCTTAATTTACTTCAACTAAACAATTAGCGACATTTCAGCTGTGTCAGTTATCGCAAACAAGCAAAACGACCTTTCATTTAACTGTTAAAGGCTGTAAACGAAGTTTGTTCCAGATATCGAGTGGAAATTTTTGTGAAAGTCGTATGCGAAGTACGCCACTCCTGTCTCCTGCTTGTGCTAACAATGTAATGATGTAAAACTGCATCGCGCTCACGTAAAAATTTCTCGTTGCACAATAGCGAAGTGACTTTGAAAGTCGATGTACACAAATTTCGTCCTGTGCATCGAAATGCTCACTCCACATTTGTTTCTGCTCTGTGGATGTGGCTATAGAGTTTCTTTCCCTTCTGCTATAATTCGGCGACTGTAGAATTGAATTCGCCACATACATCCCCTTATAAACTCAATTAAATGCATAACATTGATTCATTTACATAGTAAGAAACTGAAAGCAGATCACTTACATCCAAGATACGATTACGACAATACTTATCTTGATATTTATGCACAATTCATTACTTGGTAAATTATGATATTTGTTGGATGAGTTTTCCATGCTTCCGTAAATGAAGATATATGCACATGAGGTGTTTGCTGTTACTAAAATGTATTTTTAATGTGAAACAAGACATTCGGTGAACCTCTTTTTATTCTTTGATCATAATTAATAATACAAATGGAGGTGAACTGAGTTAGCTTTACGAAATACGTATGACCACAGTGGTGGATGAGATGAGTTCACTTTTGTATCTTTACGTAATCATAAGCTAATTAGGTGCTGGATACTTTCAGTTGGTTTCCGAGCTTGCTATAGATACGAGGAGTGTTGTGGACGTGAGTCAAGTCACGGTGTGGGATGAGACGAAATGAAACATGTGGGAGGCGTACCTCTGGCCCTTTGCAGAAACAGGGAATGGTGCCATGTGGGGCATCCACCTCCTGCCGAGGAGATGAAAGCCGCTTGGGTGTAGAGAGAACTTGCGCACAAGCCTTTGTCCATTTATAACAGTCAGCGGGCAGCCGAGATGAAAAGGGGTCAAGTTCAAAAACCAGAATTCTGCCAGTAGATGGTAAGTACTGGAAGGTGTGGAGAGATATACTTCAGGAGATGAATGCCTCGTGACATTCCTAAACAACTCGAAAACATCTCTGCCCTACTTTATGCACAGATACTGTACCAGAGTCAGTTACTAGCTTTGTAACAAGATTTCTAGCTTCTTACGGGACTTGTAATGCGAGACTAACTGATGAGAGAATGAGCATCGACTGGTGTGTTGGTTTTGGCATCATTTGGACATAAGATATGGCATCAAGCTTTTTAGAAACATTTGTGCAGTTTGGCAACTCCTCCTCCTCTTCATCGAATGTCAATTCGTTACTGAAATTATTAATGATGCTAAATTGATAAATCGCACTAATACAGGAAGATCATTAATAAAACCGACAAACTGCAGTGACAGACTCCTGACAGAAAATGAGGAAAAAAGGTTCTATGAACATGTGTCCAGGAAGGGATTTTGTGTGTGCAACGGCAACAAATCGTCCCAGAACACAGTACAGAGCTGGATCGCATACACGTTGCATCAGATGTTCGATGTGGCCTCCATGGTACTCTAGATGACAGTAGCGGTTGTCATGCAGGATACACTTACATCATTTTGGTGGGCCACATGCCTGGAGCTTGTATTAGCGTTCGTCTCAATATCCTGTAAAACCGGCTCCTTTAAATCTGTCATACACACAGTCTGCCACCTCGCTGGATATTCCTCTGTCTAAAGGAAACCAGACCACACTAACATCCAAAATGGGCTTGAAATGCGGTGTGGAGATGTTGGCGTCTGTGAGGGTACTTGTTATGGTATAGTTGTACTGTCTCTTAACTTTTCCCATCAGCTTGGTCGTACACAAACACCATCTCGGCTTTTCCTGACATGGATACCGGACTGTAGATGACAAGGGTTTTTTTTAGGAAATATGGTGCAAAGTTGTGATTTAGTGTGTTTCAGTGCGCGATGCGCTAGCCTCATGGCAGACAGCGGCTGAAGGCTGGCCATCGCGTTATGCAGGTAACACAGTTGTGCAACGAGCGTCAGTATGTGTTTACGTGCACAGCAGCCATCAACAGTCAGAACGCAGCCTTAGCAGAATTACGTAGACGCGGGCCGCATATGGCGCGGTTGCGTTAGCCAACTTATCGAGAACATTCTATAAATAAGGTGCCCCATAACCAGAGGATTCAGCAGCAGTCTGCCCTATTTAAGGGCATCAGAGGTGGGCGTCGACATCGGATCGACCGATTGGGCGTTCGGTCGCTGTTACGTCGTCATCAGTGACGCTGTCCCTGAGGACCAGCTGGCAGAGGGCGTTGCCCACTGCTGCACCGGCGACTCCTGGCGTCGTCACGAGGCGCCGCGTCTGCAGGAGGCGAGCTGGGCCGGGCCTCGTGCTGCTAACCTCCTACCGCCTGCACAGCTGCTGACCAAGCATGGCGTCACGTTCCCTGGGCTGCGCACATCACCATGCCTCCACCACGAGATGAGTGGTGGGGCTGAGCTAACGGCAAATGTATTGGAGGAACCGACAATAAAGAGGAAGATTGCTAAAAACAGCCACCTTCTTCTACCCAGCCATGCCCTACAACCCCGACCACGTCACCCACTCCAGTCATACTATTACAGGACCACTCCGATTCTTACAGTACGCTTTGTTAATCATAGTGCCTGCAAAACACCAGGAACACACGGCACGTGTTCAGAGGAATTGTCATTTGTCAGCGCTATCTACCTTGGCAATGGTGTATTTCCCGACACATTCTCATAAGACCGTTCTTCCTCTACTTCCACCCAGGCATCCATCCATGCAGATTATCGGTTTTATTGACATTTACCCTGTATAGCAATACCTGCAAGTCGAATACATATGGCGGTTATTAAACTTTTGTTACCTGAGCCAGTGTAAAAAGAAAGCGATTTACCTAATGGGTACCTGGTTCTAAAGGAATGATGTACAGACTGTGAGTGGCAGGATTCGCTTTGTTGGTAGTTCTAGAGTAGTGACTTGCGGTTGGATGCCAGTAATGGTACAGCGACGTCAGGTTGAAACACAAACATCAGCGTGCATTACAGTTGCAGGCAGTCAACATGGGTCTAGAAAGGGTGGGCAGGACTTTACCTGTAAAATTATAAAAAAAACAGCCATAGTGCTATTTCTCAACGCGAGTATCGACGAACTAAAGAAATACGGAGAGGTCCTCTTTTTGCACTGGGATTGAAGAAGATCATTCCCAAGTTCGAATCTACCGACGACTTAGAAATCACTCCTGGGAGAGGTCGACGGCCAGTCGCATCCGTTACTGCTGGACAAAGTGTGTGACCTTCAAACAGCACATGAGCTGTGTCTCGACATCTAAATATTCCATGATCTATCGTTCGAAATGTGCCGTGTACAATTCGGAAGTGGAATCCGTAGTGCCGATACATGAAGTCTTGGATGCAGATGGTCGTCACATTGAGCAACGTTTGTAACATGAAATGTAAACATGGTACTCAGTTAACAAATGTTACCCTCTGTTGTGTACATTGCATTATTTCTGTTCCATTTGTTCTTTCAAATGTTTCCACCACGTTTCATTGTGCTATGATCACCCGTTCTTCCTGAGGGCCCTTTCAGGTACCGATAGTTTAATAATAACCACCTCGTACGTAGATCAGTTTATGACGCAATGTTTAGACTGGATGGATCTTAAAGATAATCGTACATCACTTAATTTAATATTATCACACATCTAATTTGGATTTGTCAAACAGACCATAATTGACTGTGTAACAGCCGTAAGGATTTAGACGCACTGTACCTACAAAATTCCTCTATTTCCAGAGCACTATTTTTATAGATGATCATCAAACATCAGTAACATTGTTTCTCCTACACAAGTCTAACGTATCACACACATTAAATCTTACAGTTCGTCTTAAACGATATGACTCGAACGATTGGTTTCTCTCATTTTCCACCAACTTCCACGCTGATAATTAATTCTTAGTGCAAACTACGGCAACGTTAGGGTCTCTTGAGCATCGTGCCACCAACCAGTGCACAAAAGAATATTACTACATTCTCGTCCGCACTGTCTTTCAACTGTCTTCATTTCCTTGTTCCTCTGAATTTACGTCGATATCAATTTTCTGGGCCTAGCCATTTTCTTTATACCAAATATACATGCTCAAAAGTGTCGGATGTAAAATTTACATGAGTTACATGAGACAAGTAACATTAATTTAAGATCGGTATGGAAAAAATAAACGATCACGCAAAGAATATTCAGTCTCGCGTTTAATTTGTTTCTTTAAGTTTCTGACTTTACCTTTTGAACCGTATATACACATAGAAAATTAATTCAAGTTTTGTAAGAAAATATTATATTGAACCACAAACGGTCGAATTGATGTGTCGGGCGTTTCACCTTTAATATTGCTAGTACAGATTCGAAAAATACGCACTGATTCTAGTTCTGGGAGTCGAAAGAAGAATTAAATCAGTGAAATTCCTATTACGTACTGGAGTATACAAATACAAATGTAATGATGTAATACAACAATGAAATACGTCAAAATATTCAAATTCAATAAAAGAAAAAAGTGGAAAACTGAACTTACCACACGGGAACTTCTTAAAAGAACCGAGGATCACCTTGAAAAACATCAACAAAAATCTCATACCCACATACACAACAAAACATTACGAAAACACACGCACACATTAACCCCACCCCCCATCCTAATGATAAATTAGCCAACATATTTCGGAGGGTACATTTGCCAAACACGTTTAACAAAACATTTTAACGTATGACATGTTTGGGGATTACTATGTCTCCATGAATATTAGTCTAAGTGACTTTGAAGTGTGGAAATCCGGTATTTCACCTTCCCTACAAGAGGTTTCACAGCTGACCAATAACCCTCTATGCTGTTTGTGCAAGCCCCTGTCGGTAATGATGTGAACCCAATATTGTGATTAACTACGAGATGCTGACAACCCCTTTCCCCTAAATCCCTATATGAAGAAAACCCATATGAAATTACAATGGAGCCCTCTGCAAGGTGACAAGTAAAACTTCCTTCCTTCGATTGCGTACTACTTTAAACACTCACACTCTTTACCTGAAACTACAGCCCCCCAAACCCATAACCCCCAAGGAGATTCCCTCTTCCCTCCTGTAGTACTTCCTTCTGCCAGACTGCGAATCGTCAATTCCGACCATAAACACCCCCCCCCCCCCCCCCGACACCCCCAGCCGTCCGCCATATTTCATGTATCCCCTACAAACTTCCCTACAAAAAGAGGTCAATCCAAAACTGTACGCTTACTCACACACTCACACGATATTCATGGACATGCAGCCACACAGGATATCTCAAACCCCAACAGTGGGACAAGTGTCTCAACAGACAGGGTCAATACTTCTAACATACCGGTACTGATTTCTGTAATTATGTGTCTGGCTCGTTTCATTTTGAAATCCCCTTCTACTTTTCAGAGAGTTAAAATGCAAGTTTTAAAGCTAGTGCCATGTTGTACCTTCCCCGAAATCAGTACCAGTTCCCAGATGTTTGATTAACCATTTTTCTCAAGAAGTTATTGTCTCAATCATATTCGATTTAATTAAAATATATGCTAAGCAACAACCTTGCACAATAGCTGTTTGCTCACTATATAGGTTAAGGTACTAACAGAGAGCGGTGAGAAAAACGTTACCATTGTGCAAATAAAGGTAATAAATTTTATTATTTCAGGAATTGCATTCGTTAAGCACAGGGGCCATTATTTTTAAACTGATCAAGTTTTGTTTTCTTACCAGGTCTAATTTCCTATCATTAGTGTTGCATTGGATTCCACTTTTGTGTTACGTAAATTTATGCAGTTTTGTTTAAAGTTATTGACAGTTTAAATTCTCGCAGCTAAATTAAATTTTCATTCTGTAAGTTAGAAAAGTTCAGTACAGGGCAATGCGTATAAACGACGAGATTAAATACACGTTCACATGCCATTCCCAATCTAACAGTTGTGTTTCAATCATGTTTCAAACGTGCATTTTTCACACGGCACTTTGATGGTGTTTGTGTTTGCTACTATGAGAACTGTGACATAGCTGTGGAAGGTCTTGTAAGTATAAGCCGTTTCACAACATTGACGCTTGTTGATTATAAAGAAACACATCACATGCTAGAAGTTATCAAACGATACTCATTCTTATCAGTAATGCTTCCATCATAGTAACGAATGCGTCCACTGTTTTTTTTCTTCATATTTTTACCACCTCCACTAGCTTTGTTACACACCATTGCGTTAAATGTCAAAAGTTTTCAGTGAAGGATTGTCGATATTTCTACATCTTATATTCTGTTTTCTTCCCAATCGGACTGTATTTAGAGCGCAGCGGTATGGAAATAACAAACATAAAAGGAATATATTCCATTCCGTTCACGGTGTCTACGAGCATACATTTCTTTCTTTTCTCGTTATAGAACAGTTTTCGGTTGCCTGTGTCAATGAGACACTCATTTCTCTCAACCGCGAGGATAAGCTCTGTTACGAGGAAATAGTCTTAGTTTCTAGTCTAATGCGTATCATTGTCAGATAAAACAATGAACCTGATCTGTGTACTTGGACAAAAATGTTCTTTAAGTTATTTGATGTAACTTGTTCTCTACATCTATTTAGGCCATATTAGCAGCAGTCATTTACTTGGACACCATTTACTTGGTCGTCCAGAATTCTACTTATTTAACGATTGTGAGTAGCAGAAAGAATTCCTGTAATTTATTTGCTCTATAATTATTTTTCATACTGTGCCACTTCAGCTGTTTAGCCTTTGTCAAGTAAAATGTTTAACTCGTTAACTACACATGTCTTTGGTTACAGCTAGCATAGTGGCCAGTTTCCTTCTCTTTTTAGCATGTAATGTATATTGATTGTCACAGGTAGGAAGAAGAACTTTAAACAATTAATTAGTTACTTATTTTACTTGATAGTTATATATGAGAATTGTGTTCAAGATAAATATACAATTCCTTTTTTTTCAAAATCGGCATCAATATGTTCCCTTTGTTCCACCATCTAACATTTATAATAGATCAAATGGCTCTGAGCACTATGGGACTTAACATCTATAGTCATCAGTCCCATTTATAATAGAAAAACACTCTCAATTTTGTATAGTCGATAATACTGTAAAATCTTCAGAATATAATAATGCAATTTTCTGATATTGGTCATTGATACATAAATTTTTTGGCACTTTAAGTTTTCAATTATATTACTAAAATCATAAAATTCAACATTGCTTTAATATTTTATGTTCCTTAGGGTAAATAACCAGTTTTGTGTCACTAACATAAACTATTTAGTTTGGTACTCTGAAACATCGTTAACAAATAATTAAAAATATGTGAATTTCACTGGCCACTTCTCATGGGAACAAGGGTTTCATTTTGGTGCCTCTGTAATGTCAAAGAAAGAGTTTCTGTTTCCTTTTTAATAGTTCGCTTTTAAGAGGATCCATTCAGTTGCTCATCCGACATTTCTCAGTTTCATTAAACAAATCTGGAATATACAAACATAAATTCAAATGATTTTCAGTCAAGTCATTTTAATGTTAATCATCAATAAGTTTTCCAAATAAAAGAACAGTCTTCTCCTAACTTTTGATGACTTACCAGCTTAATAGTAGTATACAAGAATCAATGCAGAGTGAAAGAGGGAGCTATCAGTTTTCCACATTCTCATCATGAACGTCTCAGGCAACTGGTTATATAATTTCTTTCAATCCTCATGTTTCACAACTCTGTGCGAAAATGAATACAAATTTTGAGAATAACAATAGCTCTGTCATGTCATAAAAAAACCCTCATGGCATGTCTCATGCAGTTATGCAGTGTGAGTACATAACAATTTCTGTTAATCAAATCTGGTACGAAACCTATTTATATTTCTAAAGAAACAATGATTAATTCCTTAATTAGCATTTCTGCTGTAAGCACATGGCCCAGATACATTGCCTTAAGATAATTTGTACTTTGTCAATGACTTTTGAATAGTTTTAAACATGCCATTACCAGATCCATCAATATTCCTATAAAACTTTCGTAAGTTATTTTGAATGACATGATTCGCTGTAAAATATTGTACCACTATGGAAATAGTTTTATGTTTATTTTTTGGTAGTAGCTTAATTTTTAAGCAGAAAAATTAATTTTGTGTGTTTAGATCGTCTATTGCATTTTGAATGGCATATGGCCCTTACACATCTGTAATTAGCGTTTCCATTTTCGTTCTGGCGAACTGCATACTTGGACTTATACTTAAATATAAATAATTTTGGTAAGTTTTGCAGTGTGTTTTATAGTTACTGTTTTTAATCTTAGCCTATTACACGATTTGATAAATGTAAGACAACCACAGAAGTATTAGCTATTCAGTCATTCATATATGGACAAATTACGTTTTATAGTGTGAAATTTTAAGGTTAGCTGAGGCACTGTAACATTTGCTTGACCACTTCAAAATTAACTTTTAGATGCGGAAGCAGAAACAGAGCACAGATTTTTCTTAGGCAGTCCACGCATTTTATTTTTCATTCTGGTTTAAACTAATGATGTTTGGTTTCCACATGTTGCTTAACATCAAAATATTAAAAATAAAACGTCCACTCCGTCCACAACCAACACAATAACTAGGCAACCATCGTAAACATAAGAAAACACGCACACACATAAATACACACCACATTCATCCACAAATGTTTTTCCATAGACCTGATCTATTCCAACCGAAGCCACTGTAAATGCAACCCCATATAATTTACATTTTCCCCTATGTTCGTTTAATGTATCATTGCTTAATTAAACACAATATTCAATCTCATATTGTCCTTTGTACTTCTGCAATCGTTTTGTATTCCACACTGTTTTAACAATTTCTATGCCGCCATTTTTGTGTCATATATTCACTATGTCATTTGTTTCACTATTCATATTATGTTTAGTACGTGTAGAGGGAGAACTCACATTACTAAAGTAGCCTTTATCTATGCTTCACTATTACATGAAGCTATAAAACCGAACACTCGATCCTCAGTTTACTCATTGACCACACACAAATCAAATTTAAAGACACACCACGAACAAGGCTTGTCACCCTACAATAGTAGCCAAAATGTTAAATCGCTGGGGCTGGCAGCAGTTGTCTTATAAGGACACAAAATGTTGCGACTATTACCAGTAACTTAAGAGGAGTCTTTTTAGGTCGTCAGCTAACTTTTCGTGAAATAAATGATATACATAGACATGCTGACTTACCTCTCACAGTTCAGCACTTAGCAGTTCACTCACTAGTGGCAAAGAATTTCAAATTAACGAGTTGGCATTTTTTTCTTAACTGAAAATATGGGAAGAAGTTTTGACAATGGTAATACTGACATTTTAGGTTAGGTTGGGTTCAAAAAGGGGTATTTGTATCATGTTTCTGTTACTCAGCCGATCCGTTATATACAAATATGCAATGAACTTACGTGGTCATTTAATGATTTCAGTAAAACGAATCCAATGAAAAGTCAAACATGTAGAATTTTCGCGTACTTTTATTGTTCTCATAGAGTATAGGGAATAAATGTCCGAAATAACGTACAATACTTTATAATGAAGTATGGGTGACAATCCGAGCTATACATTTTTTGAGGAGACCGTGGCTGATCGGTCTTTGCCTCTCTCCAGGGTGAATATTTCAAGTACCTCGGCAAATAGTAAATAAGTACGAATATGACGTGACCTCTTCGTGTAAAATACGTGAGATAATACGACAATACTCCTTCATAAGACTGGTGCGGTGACCTTATTATAAGTTGATTGTAAATACAGATGCATATTGCAGATTTTCAGTTCATTTATTATGCGTTTCGCCTGGGTAGGGCTCGATCAGATAATCTGAAAGCACAAAAGGAAGACAAATTTATAATTAGCGGCATGGTCGTGCACCATACTACGCAGGCGATAAGGAGCATAAATTTCGAAAAGAGATATAGTATATGATGTTGGGGACCCACGTTAGAAATAATGACACGGCGTATGTCGCGATAAAATTGATGCCAACAGCTTATGTCAGATCTAAAGGAACACCAGAACAGAATGTACTGGAAACAAAGAATACGTAAACATTGTTTGCGCGACAAAAAATCTCCACTTTCCCGAGTCTAGTTTTCACTATCGTCTCGTCGTGTTCTTTCGGACGTCCTTACTTTCCTTGTACTTCTGTTCGTCTTATTTTAAAGATTTCTTTTTTACTTTCTCTTCCGTAAGTTTGACTAAACTTCTCTCTATTTGTGCTTTTTTCTCATATCCCAGTATTAGTCTAATTGTCCCAGCACTTACCCATTTCCAGTTAACTGTATCTGTTGGACAAGTTATTTACTTTACTTAGATTAAATACATTCATGTATTATATATATTTAGTTTGGCCAGTTTTGTAATATTTGGATTTCGTTAATTCGACCACGTTCTTTTATCCCCGTTCAACTTTGATCGCTTAGTATGCGGCGCACTCTGCTCCTTTCTGCGCCAACTAACTTCCTACCCAATGCAAGCTACATATATGTTCTTTACGTGTCAGCTACCATAGTGGAAAGCGTTGAGACCGCGATTTGTATGAGGGCTGCGTCATGGTATCTATGGTAATTCCATCTCTCTTACATTTCATACACCCGTTCTTCGTTCTGTAATTTCGTCGTCCAAATGACGTTTATTTACTCTTCATGATTCTTTAGATCTGACGCACGTTGTTGGCATTAAGTTTAATGTGACACTATTAAAAAAGTTAGATTTAACCTTGAATTTACCTCCTCCTAAGCCAAAGTTAGATTTAACCTTGAATAGTGAAGATCATTCTTTCTCCTAGTGCTGTAGCCATGTACACTGCTATTACTTTTGAATTCATTCAGGAATGTAATGAAATGAATCGGTGCATCCAGATTAGTCATTGCATCCAGAGGTGCACTAGCGATATTTATTGAATGTTTTTAAGTTAAGTTCATTCGTAGCTGCCTTTTTAATCGCTCTTTACTGTTTGTAGTCATATGAACCGAGGAGTTGGGCTACAAAATGGGATCAGATGCCTGCGCAACTATCGCCAGTACCAAACATGCTTTTCTAGGACTGCTGTTCTCCGGTGCGCCGTATGTAAGGGCGTAAATAAAAATCAGTAGGAGGTGCCCGGCGGCGCGAAGCGCTGTTGCTGCCTTTCAAGAGGTGCAGACGTGCTCGCGAGGCGTTCGCCCTCGGCTCATTGTTATGGCTGACGGCTGCCGGCAGCACGGCCACCTCCATTGTGTAGGCCGGAGAATGTGGGCCGGCGCCAGCCGCCACAAAGCGGCCACTGCTTCTGACGCGGCGCCAGAATGTCTGCCGCAGTGCGTGTACGTGTATGTGTGTGGGCGCGCGTCTGTAGTCAACATGGCTGTTCCAGCAGTAGTACTACCTGTCAAGGTGTCGAACGTCATGCAGACTACGGCTACTGCTGTTCTCCTAAACTACATCTGGACCTCCGTATTTCATTCAACGATAATCAACAACAATGAGTGCTAATTAATGTTCACAGATTGCTTCATCGGCCCACGAACTCCATTTTTGTGTGTGTACCACCGAGCGAGGTGGCGCAATGGTTTGACACTGGACTCGCATTCGGGAGGACGACGGTTCAATCCCGCGTCCGGCCATACTGATTTAGGTTTTCCGTGATTTCCCTAAATGACTCCAGGCAAATGCCGGGATGGTTTCTCTGAAAGGGCACGGCCGACTTCCTTCCCCATCCTTCCCTAATCCGATGAGACCGATGACCTCGCTGTCTGGTCTCCTTTCCCAAAACAACCCCAATGTGTGTGTACCATCCTTGTAGATGACTCTCTTAGGCATTCACGCCTCATACAGTATGTTTAAAAACTGTTACGACTTTCGACGTGTGGCTCACCGGACGGGACGGGACGCCGTTGCCAGGTAACAACAATGGCGAGCCGGGTTTCCCTACCACGCCGCCGGCAGTTCGCTTGTTAAAGCGTCCCTATTTCCACGCCGTGGATAGACGGTACAGCGTGGTGTCCCGCATTAAATGCATCTACGCCCATTAGGTATTGTTGTAAAGTATTTTCTGGTGTTGAAGTGTCCTGCAGTCGTCAGGTATTGTGAACAAGTGTTTTCTGTTGGCGTTACATTAATAATAACATTGCAACAATTCTGAACACAAGATTCGCAATAAAAGTGGTCGTCCAAGAATACGTTCACCTGCTGCAGAGATACGGCAAAATATTCCTTCCACTTCGACAATAGTTATGGACAATGCGCCATACCAGTCCGTCGTGATGGATGTAGCTCCAACAATGCAGTGGAGAAAGCGGATATTTAGTTCCGGGTGCAAAGAAATGTTCCATTCGATGAAGTTGAACATAGCATGTAGGAGACGGAGTTAATGGAACTTGTAGTGTTTTACAAGCCAGAAACTAGCAGGTCGATAAACTGGTTAATACCAAAGGCCATAATTTACTCAGGATTTTTGTGTATCACACTCATTTAAATCCGACTGACAGTATATAGGCCTAGGTGAAAAAATGTGGCAATAAAACATAAAGAAATTTACGATCAGTGTTGCTGAAATGCTGAAAAAAGCAGCAATTGAAAATGATATATCACAGAACTTTCCTCAAATTGTCAGACATAACATGAAGGACTCTGACGAGTTTTGAGGAATACTTTACTACTCTTGTTGCCTTATTGAAATCGGCATCTTTTGCCAAAGTACAGCAGAGTTTACAAACGTATATCTCACATTCCAGTGCCGTTAAAATTTTGATTGAACCCTGAAACGATGTATAATTAAACCAGCAACTGAAGGGAAGATAGATCAACAGTTACAAAAAGCCCATTCTGAGTTTAAAAATAAACATGTTACTTCTTGAGTTACAGTTTTGCCAGCTAGTGGTAGTTCTTAAAATCTATATTATTTCATTAATTCATGGTGAAAAAGTTCTCTTCACTGATGACAGCAATATTATTTACGCTGAGAAAACAAGAGAATTCCTTGCATAGAAAGCAAATGAAGCTCTCAAATAAGTTTACGATTCGTCAATAAGCAATAAAGTGACATTGAACACAAAGAAAACTAATGCCATGAATTACAGTTTGAAGAGAGAAAATGACAATGTTACATTAAACGTAGACGGCACCTCCACAGATTGTGTAACAAATGCAACATTTATAGGAATGAATATTGATTCTCATGTGAAGTGGTGTGAACACACAAAGGTACTGGGAAACATAATGTCATCAGCATGTCATGCCCTTAGAATTCTACCCTCAGCCGGCCGGGGTGGCCAGGCGGTTCTTGGCGCTACAGTCTGGAACCGCGCGACCGCTACGGTCGCAATCAAATCCTACCTCGGGCTTGGGTGTGTGTGATGCCTTAGGTTACTTAGGTATAAGTAGCTCTAAGTTGTAGGGGACTGATGACCTCAGAGTTTAAGTCCCATAGTGCTAAGAGGCATTTTAACCATTTTTTCCTACCATTAGTGTGTAACATGCAGTGTCTATTAGTTACATAGCATTCAAATGTACACTCACTTCCTAGCTATGTCATTCTTTTTTGGGGAAACAGCGAATAAAATTGAACACAATTTTAAACTCCAGAAAAGAGCACTAAGAATCATAACCAAAAATGGTTGTCGAACTCATTGTAAAAACACTGGGGATTTTAAATGCTCCGTGTTAATACATTTACCAGCCAGCTATACACATCAAAAATAACGTTGGTAATTACTGCACAAAAAGTTCTGTCCATGACCATGGAACAAGAGCTAGACTCAATTTACATTTGACAGGAAAAAAATTAACATAAAACTCAAAACAGCACTTTATACCAAGGAATAAAATTGTACCATAAATTACCAAAGCAGAGAAAAGAATTTGCAAAAATACTCTTATTTAAAAATGTAGGTAAAAAGTACATGTTATGCATTAGATATAATACATTGAGGGATTACTTAGATAAAGCAGAGTAGGGGTATGGTAAAAAAATGTTATACAAATAAATAATAATAATGATTATAAAACATCCAACATGCGACATAACACCTACACACTATGTTTCTTTCCTTCTTCTTTTCTTTTCTAGAAAAACGTACCTCCAAGCTATGCATTGCACAATACTATTTAAAAATGCAGCTAAAATGTACATGTTATGCATTGGATTTAATACATTGAAGGATTACTTAGATAAAACCGAGTAGGGGTATGGTAAAAAATGTTATACAAATAAATAATAATAATGATTATAAAACATCCAGCATTGCACATAACACCTTCACACTATGTTTTTTTCCTTCTTGTTTTCCTTTCTAGGAAAACGTACCCCCAAGCTTTGCATTGCACAATACTAACACCTCTTCCACTTTCTGAGCTCAACATCTCACTCATTATAGAGGGATGCTGACTCAGTTTTTCAGGATAGTAAATGGGAAGTTGTGGTACAGGAAATGGCCCAGAGATCACCAGTATGTGTGTGTTGGTGTGTGTAGTGAGTAAAGTGTTGTGCAGTGACTGATAGTGAGGTATGAGTGAGCAGTGGGGCATTACATGATTTCACAAGTTATTTGTAAAAAAAGTATTGTGTACCAGGAGTAAATCTAATTATTGTCTCTAACTAGAAGTATGTAAATGTATGTGTATACGAATTAGCTTCTTTTAAATTAGTCTAAACTTGTAAATACTTCTACAAGTCTGATATCCTTGTAATAATAATAATAATTGCGTGTGACGAGGGCCTCCCGTCGGGTAGACCGCTCGCCTGGTGCAAGTCTTTCGATTTGACGCCACTTCGGCGACTTGCGCGTCGATGGGGATGAAATGATGATGATTAGGACAACACAACACCCAGACCTTGAGCGGAGAAAATCTACGACCCAGCCGGGAATCGAACCCGCGCCCTTAGGATCGACAGTCTGTCGCGCTGACCACTCAGCTACCTGGGGCGGACTATATCCTTGTAAAAAGAGATCTACAGTTGTATAAAGCTACTACTATTACTGCTACTTCTACTAAAAAAAACTGCAGTTGCTTGAATATCGCGATAGATACGGAAGTTTCCCATGATAATCTTATGGCAAAATACTCTCCTATTTGTGTGCTATTGTTTGTTTCGATGTCTCGGACCATTTATAACTACTTCATTCTGATTCTTCACTGTCACTTTGTTTCGTGAAGGGGCGCTTTAAATACATTCCATTTTCTCGACATTATGGAAAGATTGCGATATCTTCCCAAGTGTAAAGAATAATTCAAAATGTTATTTAAATTTCATACGCAGCAACATACGACTTGACACGCATCAAACGCATATTCATAGCAGTCCCTAGTTTTCACTGCAAACTATAGAAATTTCTTGCAGTAATTTACCTAATAAGGAAAGACCAGTATAGCTATTACCACACATTAACTAAATAATAAGCAGTTCACCATGAAGCTGACGAATTAAGGTATAAGATGCGGGAGAATCAGAGTTATTAAGGATTAGTTTCTTTAAAATCGTTCGAGAAAGACTGCAGATCGCCCAGCTTCTGCGGCTTGCCGTTCACACAATTCAACGGGTTTTACAGCTTCCACGCCGAGCAGGGCTGCAGTTACACTGTGGTCACCTGCTGACGCAGTCTCCCCTACCACACGCTGACAGCTGCGCATCCCTCCAGTCGCTCCGCACCGAACTGTCGTGAGTCGCAACTAATTTTAAACGCACTATCGGCATTCACCTGTATTTACTTATAATATGTTTCGATTATAGTACTCAGCTGTGTACACTTAAGATGTTTATATTTTTACGGTGTTCTACAGATTTTAATTTTAAGTATTTCCTTCCTGAGATGTCCATACAATATACAATAGCGCAGTTTTCAATTTTTGGATTTACTACATGCACGCTGAGTTGCTGGTTGTGCTGAATGGTCGACAGACTTAGTCAGACCTACGAAGGCTGCTGCAGCGTCCATACGATAATTTGCAAGGGGGCGAACATATATAGAGGGGAGGGGGGAATGAAGCATTTTAAACATTTTGGGAGACTAAAGACGACTTGTAAGTAATAATAATAAAGTTCAATTGTCAATCCTGTTAGAAGCCTGCAATAAAACCGTGTTTTAAATAATTTTTTTGAAAGGAAAACCTGTGACTGCATTATACTTGTTTCCTTTCTCTGAGAACTAGGGGGGGAAGGAGGGTATTTGCATTTGAAAAATAGAATCATAGACATATTTGAGAGCTACGTACTGGCATTGTTTGCTGTTATGTCAGTCTGGTTACTTACTAATTTTTGAATGTTTCATATTAATACTAGAAAGGAACATCACAAAGCTGCCATAGGAATTATTTCCACAGATCATTGTGAAGTATTAGCTGGAGGCTACTGAAACATAAATATTCAGCATCATCGTGTACTCAATACACGAACGTTTGGTACATCTTCATTCCTAATATAATAGTAGCATTCTTCTACCCATTAATTCATACCCTAATCGCAGACTCTTCAAATGCAGAGTTATTTTTCTTTACTCAGTTGACTGCTAGTGTTCAAATAATGTATGGCTTTTGCTTACTGCAAACTCAGTCTTGTTCTATGTTCAATTATCTGCCATCTTCAGAAATTTATTCGTAATTTGGTAAATGTTCTTAACAATATATTTCTGCTCTTGGTTATTGTCAGTGTCCTCTGTTAGTTGAGATTAGCTTTTTGATGTCCAGAAACGGAGCACCTACTGCCACCTTCTTGCAATTAGTTCCTGTTTGATTTCTCTGCACTTTGTCACTCAGTTCAGATTATATAAAAGATGGACAACAAGTTCAAAGATGAAAGTAGTAAGTCCATAAATTGATTTTTGTACTCGTGATGATTGTTTAGCCGTATAAATAACATTAAAACATGTTCAGATTTATAGAAAGGTGTGTACACAGTTCATTACTAATATCTAAATAATCTAATGCTTCCCATGAAAGCCATATGAAGCAGTGGGTATCAGCATTTAGGAGGAGCTGTTCTCGTAATTCATTTACTGTCACATTGTTCAGGATTTTCTAGGATGCACAAATTTCACGCACATTGAAAATAATTTTTCTTGAGTTCTCGATTTTCTCTCTACGAATATGCTTGTAAATGAGTCGTTGATACGCCATCAATGATATCGGCCTTCGAGACTGAGCATCCTCAGTTCAACTGTGACAGAAGGAAAAGAAGATTTCCTTCAAAACATAAGGATAAATTCTTTTTATTTTTTTATAGAATTTCTGTCATCTTGATTGAATCAAGACCACCTGAGAGAAATATGACATTCGCCAAAGCATTTCGGCTGTGAAGCCTTGACATGTCTCTCACACGGAAATAAACATGGACCCAGACAGGAAAACAAAGGTACAAGAAATTGATTTTCGGTAAAGTAGTAGATTCTTATTGTGTAGCTTGAGCAACAAGTGTCCTAATATATCTGAGGCAGAGTATCATATAATTTTGAACATTTGGTTATCAGATGAGATGAGGAAGAAAATTTGCTTTTATAACTGAGTATATTTTGCGGAAGTTCAAATTTTCATTTCACTAGATGATGATGGTTACGTAGAGTCCCTGAAAAAAATTTAACCTGCACAATTAAAATTTTACACAATCTCGACATAATGGCTTTCACAATATTGCAATGACATAGAACAAAACAGAAGAGCACACATCTTTACGAGCCTAAATTATATATTTAAGACGAATTCATTTACTGTATCCCTAATTTCGAATGACGCCACCTCCTTTTCTCAGCATATCGTTGTGACATTAGTTCTGCTAAAGAACACTACCAAAATACGGAAGCAGCAAAATATTTCATTTGATACAGCGTTTTCCTCGCATTTTAATGAAAAATTCCTTCGTAGCAGTCTTAATGAAGGGAATTTCTCCACCTTTAATTAAAAAGCTCCTCCAAAACCCCTTCCGAGTTCTGAGGAAGGAAAAGAAAAATATTCCTCTTTTCATTCTGCCAAAGTACTGAATAGGTGAAAGAGACTTAGAACGCAGTGACATCCGTTTCATTGCTTATGTAGTCCAAACTTTCTGTAAAGTACCAAATATTCTAATTTCTGGAGGTTATTCTGCTTTGCCTTACAAACATCAATAGCACAGAGTATTTTTATACAACTGTCGGATGTTACCGCCGCGCCGGACGTCTCGCTCTTCAATTTTTAGTCCACTTAGGAGGACCACTATGAGAAAAAATATAGGTTACTGGGCAAATTTTTAGTTATGAATCTGTATTTGATGAAGAACTACAGCATCAAATGTTGAAATTTGTTCCTGAAACTCAACTTGGGCTACAAAAAAGAATTTTGCAGTATCGGAACCCGAACCTGGATTTCCCACTTATTGAAAACGGTCGCCTTACCACATACGCTACTGGCAATAAATTTGCTACACTTCTAAGATGACGTGCTACAGACGTGAAATTCAACCGACAGGGAAGATGCTGTGATATGGAAATGCTTAGCTTTTCAGAGCATTCACACAAAGTTGGAGCCGTTGGCGACACCCACAACGGGCTGACATGAGGAAAGTTTCCAACCGATTTCTCATACACAAGCAGCAGTTGACCGGAGTTGCCTGGTGGAACGTTGTTGTGATGCCTCATGTAAGGAGGAGAAATGCGTACCATCACGTTTCCGACTTTGATAAAGGTCGGATTGTAGCCTATCGCGATTTCGGTTTATCGTATCGCGACATTGCTGCTTGCGTTGGTCGACATCCAATGACTGTTAACAGAATATGGAATCGGTGGGTTCAGGACGGTAATACGGAACGCCATGCTGGATCCCAACGGCCTCGTACCACAAGCATGGCTGTAACGGATCTTGCAGCCACGTCTCGATCCCTGAGTCAACAGATGGGGACGTTTGCAAGACAACAACTATCTGCACGAACAGTTCCACGAAGTTGCCAGCAGCATGGACTATCGGCTCGGAGACCATGGCTGCGGTTACCCTTGACGCTGAATCACAGACAGGAGCGCCTGTGATGGTGTACTCAACGACGAACCTGGATCCACGAATGGCAAAACGTCATTTTTTCGGATGAATCCAGGTTATGTTTACAGCATTATGATGGTCGCATCCGTGTTTGGCGACATCGCAATGAACCCACATTGGAAGCGTGTATTCGTCATCGCTATAGTAGCGTATCACCCGACGTGATGGTATTGTTTACACGTCTCGGTCACCTCTTGTTCACATTGACGGCACTTTGAACAGTGGACGTTACATTTCAGATGTGTTAGGACCCGTGGCTCTACTCTCCATTCGATCCCTGCGAAACCCTACATTTCAGCAGGATAACTCACGACCGCATGTTGCATGTCCTGAACGGGCCTTTCTGGATACAGAAAATGTTCGACTGCTACCCTGGCCAGCACATTCTTCAGATCTCTCACCAATTGCAAACGTCTGGTCAATGGTGGCCGAGCAACTGGCTCGCCACAATACGCCAGTCCCTACTCTTGGTGAACTCTGGTACCGTGTCGAAGCTGCATGGGCCGCTGTACCTGTACACGCCATCCAAGCTCTGTTTGGCTCAGTGCCCATGCGTATCAAGGCCGTTATTACGGCCAGAGGTGGTTGTTCTGGGGACTGATTTCTCAGGATCTATGCACCAAAATTGCATGAAAATGTAATGACATGTCATTTCTAGTATAATATATTTGTCCAACGAATACTCGTTTATCATCTGCATTTCTTCTTGGTGTAGCAGTTTTAATGGCCAGTAGTGTATCTTTTTGTCACCTTACCACAAATTTTCATAAGCTGTTGTAGGTAGCACACCTGTACACAATACAGTTATGTTGAATTCCAGGGGTAAATGCCATACTTTGAAACCGTAACAATACACCAAATATAAACATATATAAGGCGAAGACGAGCATGTGATGAAAATGACGATAGGCTATGAATTCTCGTTGTCTTGATTCTAAAAATTACACGGTAATCACGAGATGTGTGAGTGTCGGTAAACTAATTTATAATCTATGAGAAGAAACACACAAATGAATGACATACTGTTCTTTGGGCAGATATGGGGATCCAGGGAGCTAGTTTGGATATCCCGATCCACCACAAATTTTCGGATGCCGCCTTAGGTATTAATCTATACCTATCTCACTTAAGCTGAATTTCAGGAATAAATTTCAATGTTTGTTTTCGATTAATAACCTGGTCTGAATAATTTTTGACTGCCGGTAATGGTATGCTGTAGCTACACCATTTTTCTGCCTTTGTGGCAAATTCGTTCATTTTCGTCTCATTGCTACCCAGTATCCTTATCATATTTGTAATTTTGGTCCATTACATTTCTCGCCCTTATCTTGTTCCGCAGAGATTTGTATTTTTCCTTAGCAATTTCAGTTTGTAGACAGATTTATTTGCTATTTTTCTATCTAGTTTCTTTACATACTCTCTTGCTTTAGTTTTAACTCCTGTGGTGCATTACACATTCGTAGTTTTCCTCTAATGTCCTAATTTGTCCTCGCATCTATTCTTTTCTATCATCTGCTAGCCCAGAGCAATTTCATTCACGAATTTAGAAGACAGATATCTGCCCTAACCTTGAGTGCTTTAAAGGAAATTTGTGTGCTATAATGAACGTGTGACATTTCAGTGGCAGCTTAAATTCAACCAGGATCCGTCAGACGAGAATGTTCACCTTGAGTTTCTCATTTGTAACTCATTTTTCTGTCATTCACGTGATAGGATAATAACAGCTAACCTGGTATGTTAGACAAATAAAAAAATACTAAATTTCCTGAAAGAATTCTTTAGCTGCATCGTCCTTTCATCATTTATATTTGCTTCGGCACATGACCTGTTCTTTATTATTGCTCCACTCAATCCTCTGTTCTAAAGGACGTACAATCGGTTGCGTGGTTACAAACTGGAAATTATACTTTTTGCTGGACTTCTGCAACTGCTATTCTAATATGAGAGGTTCTAATTTCCGTTCATGTTAGATATCGGTTTTTATTCGGTACTAGCTGTTCCCAGCCACGCATTGCTGCTGCTCAATACAAGAATGATTAAACCGAAAAGGATGAGGACAAGGCACATTTTTTTAATTTGTGTGGGAATTGAATATAACTCCTAATTTCCTCTCCCACCTTGTCTCTACCCGTCTTCTCGTCCCCCTCTCTTAGATCATATACTCATTTTTCTCCTCCCTCTCCCCTTCTTCCGCAGTCACCTCCGCCACCTTTTATAGGTCTGTTTTCTCTTCCCCCTCTCCCTCTGCCTTCTTCTGCCTCCTCTCTGTCCATCTTCTCCTTTCTGCTTTCTATCTGCGTTTCCTCCCACCCCTGCGCCAGATCTCCTCCACTCTCTCAGACCTTGAGCCTTGTTTATTGTTATTGCATATTCAAATTCTGTGGTGGTTTTCCAATCATGACCCGATAAGTCCTAAATACTATTTCAACGTTCACTAACAAATTCCACTATTAAGTATAATGTGTATTTCTATATTTACACATTATTCATATTAAGAATACATTGACGGAAACAAACCGCAACGTAAAGAAAGTTGGTAGGCGTGGTTCCGCATCTGAATAGTGATGTCTACTAAAATTTCTAGCCTGTCGAATAAGAGTACCGCTAGTAGCGCAACTATGAGGATGTAAATCAGGTTTGCTTTAAATACACGCTGTAACGGTCATTGGCGTTAGTTATTTTTGAGATTGAAGGTGGTGAATTGATGGTATTCAACAATGCCATCCGTACGACGAAGACGCCATTATTGACACACCACTGAGCGAGGTCGTGTAATAGGGCTACGAGAAGCTGGATGTTCCTTCTGCGATACTGCAGAAAGATTGGCAAAAACGTAGCCACCGTACGAGATTGCTGGCATGGATAAGAACGAGAGTGTACAGTACCAAGAAGACCGGGCTCCTGAAGGCAACGTGGCACTACCGAGAGGCAAGACCATCGTGTTCAACGTGTGGCTCAGGCGCATCGTAAGGCACGTGCTGTAGTAATTTGAGCAGTAGTTGGCATCACAGTGATAAGAGGAACTGTTACACATCGATTACCTCAAGGCGAGCTCCGAGCTAGACGCCCTGTAACATGTATACCGTTTGCGACATCAATAGTGTCAAGCGAGAGCTCGTTGGAGGGCACGGTGTAGGTTTGTTGTGTTTTCTGATGAAAGCCACCTTGGTGCCAGTACTGATCATATAAAGGAGGATGTCAGCCTGGAGATTTGGCCTGTTCTGCTACCACTCATGAACATACAAGGAGGTGTTTTCCAACACGATAACACTCGCACACACAGAGCTGTTGCCACCCAATATGCTCTACAGAGTGTCGAAATATTGCATTGGCATGCTCGATCATCAGATTTGCCTCCAAGCGAGAACATAAGGGATATCATTGGGCGTAATTCCAGTGTCATCGACAAACAGCATTAACCGTCCCTGTATTCTACATCTACATGCATACTCCGCAATCCACCATACGGTGCGTGGCGGAGGGTACCTCGTACCACAACTAGTATCTTCTCTCCCTGTTCCACTCCGAACAGAACAAGGGAAAAATGAGTGCCTATATGCCTCTGTACGAGCCCTAATCTCTCGTATCTTATCTTTGTGGTCTTTCCGCGAAATGTAAGTTCGCGGCAGTAAAATTGTAATGCAGTCAGCCTCAAATGCTGGTTCTCTAAATTTCCTCAGTAGCGATTCACGAAAAGAACGCCTCCTTTCCTGTAGAGACTCCTACCCGAGTTCCTGAAGCATTTCCTTAACACTCGCGTGATGATCAAAACTACCAGCAACAAATATAGCTGCCGGCCTATGAATTGATTCTATGTCCTCCCTCAATCCGACCTGCTAGGGATCCCAAACGCTCGAGCAGTACTCAAAATAGGTCGCATTAGTGTAATCTTGCAGTTCTGATCACTTACATTTTTCACCTAGACAAACGTATTCCCGAAATTCCTTTACTCTACGTTTTTTTTTATTTTTTGGTGTTGCGATTTTTTTTTCGGCAGTGTATATAGGCTATGTCCATCTGAATGCTAACTGCAGTAGTGTGTAAAATTTTAAAGTAAATCGGTAGAGAGCTTTTCGAGACTTTTTTATAATCACGGTTATCAATTATATGTTACATATTTACTGATATATTGAAAAGTAAGTATATAAAATGTCGTTCATACTCGAATGCAACGTTGTGTCATAATTTCGAAGCAATCGGTGAAGACTTTTCAGAGATTTAAGAGTCTGAACAAATGAATATTAACATTTTTACATACGTATTCCATATAACTCTTACATGTATATTTGTAAATTGTATGTGATACTCTATCAGGTAAATAATGACGTACAGTTATTATATAACGTGAGGAGAGAGGCTACTGTAATACAAACCATAAAAAAATGCACGGAAGTATGTTTTTTTAACACAAACCTACGTTTTTTTAAATAGAACCCCGTTAGTTTTGTTAGCACATCTGAACATATAAACAAATACGTAAGCAGTGCCGTTTGTTGCATTGTAAAATGTTAATTACATCCGGAGATATTGTAACCTAAGGTTGACGCTTGAGTACCACTCCTTCGCTGTTCGATCGTGTGTATTGGAGAGCACAAAATTACGTAGGGATCCAAAGGGAACGGTGATGGACCTTAGGTACAGAAGAGACTGGAACAGCACATTACGTCCACATGCTAACACCTTTTTATTGGTGTTTTTCACTGACGCACATCTACATTACCATGAGGGGTGAGGTACACGTACACACGCGGTTTCCGTTTTCAATTACGGAGTGGAATAGAGTGTGTCCCGACATGTCAGGCCAATAGATGTTCAATGTGGTGGCCATCATTTGCTGAACACAATTGCAATCTCTGGCGTAATGAATGTCGTACACGCCGCAGTACATCTGGTGTAATGTCGCCGCAGGCTGCCACAATACGTTGTATCATATCCTCTGGGGTTGTAGGCACATCACGGTACACATTCTCCTTTAACGTACACCACAGAAAGAAGTCCAGAGGTGTAAGATCAGGAGAACGGGCTGGCCAATTTATGCGTCCTCCACGTCCTATGAAACGCCCGTCGAACATCCTGTCAAGGGTCAGCCTAGTGTTAATTGCGGAATGTGCAGGTGCACCATCACGATGATACCGCATACGTCGACGCGTTTCCAGTGGGACATTTTCGAGCAACGTTGGCAGATCATTCTGTAGAAACGCGATGTATGTTGCAGCTGTTTGGGCCCCTGCAATGAAGTGAGGACCAATGAGGTGGCCGCCAATGATTCCGCACCATACATTTACAGTCCTCGGTCGCTGTCGCTCTACCTGTCTCAGCCAGCGAGGATTGTCCACGGACCAGTAATGCATGTTCCGTAGATTCACTGCCCCGTGGTTTG
The DNA here is from genome assembly GCF_021461385.2 of Schistocerca piceifrons. Taxonomy (NCBI): domain Eukaryota; kingdom Metazoa; phylum Arthropoda; class Insecta; order Orthoptera; family Acrididae; genus Schistocerca; species Schistocerca piceifrons. The sequence continues at coordinate 457,645,837 of NC_060144.1, read as the reverse complement.
TGAAACCCGCTTAATCGGTAAACAGGTAGAACTGCAACGCATTCTCTGTTAATGCCCATTGACAGAATTGCACTCGATGATTAAAGTCATCACCATGTAATAGCGGATGTAGCGACACATGAAACGGGTGAAAGCGGTGACGATGCAGTATGCGCATGACACTACTTTGACTCAGTCCACCGGATCTCGCAATGTCCCGTGTACTCATGTGTGGGTTCATGGCAACAGCAGCTAACACACCAACTGCACCCGCTTGTCCTGTGACGGGCCTGTTACGGACACGTTTGCGTGCTACGACCATACCTGTTGCATACAGTTGGCGGTAGATGTTTTGCAATGTGCAGCACGTTGGATGCTCTCTGTCCGGGTACCGTTCTGCATACACCCTGCAGGCTTCAGCTGCATTTCGTCGACACTCGCCATAGATGAGTATCATCTCCGACTTTTCAGAGTTCAAATACACCATGGTCACAGTTCCTACAACACTACACTATCACAGACGTCTGGTAACACGGTGTACTACAGTTGGTCTGCGTGCGCAGATGAATGCAGAATAACAATAGCAGCAAGCGCTACATGCGGACACTGCGACAGCTAGACCAAACCACAACAGTGCACTACAGCCGCACTCGTAAACACGGTCGTCATCGTAAACATGTCCCTGCAGATGCTGCTCGCTGACCGTGGCCTGTGTTTCTTACAACACGCAGCTGAACGTCGGAGGTTTCAAGCGTCAACTTCAGGTTACAATATCTCCGGATGTAATTAACATTTTACAATGCAACAAACGGCACTGATTACGTATTTGCTTATATGTTCAGATGTGCTAACAAAACTAACGTGGTTCCATTTAAAAAAACCTAGGTTTGTGTTAAAAACATACTGCCGTGCATTTTTGTATGGTTTGTATTAAACAGTTACACTAGCCCCTCTCCTCACGTTCGGTCTGTGGAATCGGTTCGTCAGTATTTGATGTGGTTTACGAAATATACCCAGCGGTAACGTTAGGTGACTCACCATATATATATATATATATATATATATATATATATATATATATATATATATATATATATATATATATATATACAGCACTGATGCAAGTATGTATGTCCACAGGTGTCTTCGTACGGAAAATTGTGTAAAAATTTCAAAGCAGTCGATGCAGATTTTTTTTAGAGTTACTGTTTTTTTTTTTTTTTCAAAAGAGTAATATTTCTACAAATTTCTATGCTCTCTTCATAACGAGTTAGTAAACATGACGTGGTAAACTACATGAATGCAAACGTGTAACCTCTGTTTTGCAGCAAATCAGGCTACAGAAAATTTATGCTAACACCTGAAACTATCGATTATCGCACTTGACTTTGTAATGTTACCCTTCTACATATCACTATTAAAATTCTCTACTTTTGCACATATTTTGAAAGCTTCGAGAGGCGTAAGATGTAGAAAAGAAGAACATTTTACTTATCTAGATTTTTCTTTCCTTGTTGTTGTCACTAATTCTTGTTGCGTCTAGGGGAACATTATTGATGCCGTAGTTTTTATAACGTTGCGGTGTCCTGAAGACGAAATAACTCATGAAGATTTGCCTGTTACTATGAATATCTTTTTATTTTATCACATTCTTCTAATCACAGCGACTTTACAATTTTCACTTCTGTCACAACAAAAATTACATTATTAATAACACACTCAAGAACACTTCTGACTCCATCAGAGACATGACAACTACTTTTTACATTCTGCGGTATTAGAAGCATTCCAAATGTTTACAAAGATATTTTCTTGACTACAGAAGAATCATCACCAAGATATTACATTATTTTATAACTGAGTCCGGAAATAAATTTAATAATTTTCGTTAGTCTGTAAAATTAATAATATGAATTTTAAATGTACCAGAAATTACGTAATTTCAAATATTTTTAAAAGAAGAGTAATTTTTCACTACACATACAGAGAACTAACAAATTGATTCCTTTTTACATATTTTATCCTGAAACATATCGTACACAAAATCATGTGAAGCTCATTCAGTTAGATAGCTGATATAATGTTCACGTGAACAAAAATCGATAGTATAGATGCTATCGGCTATTTCTATTAAAAAAAGGCAATTTTATGGGAGGGTTACCGATTATAGCTTCTGAGAATACTACAAATAAAAGTCGTAACAGCACAGTTTACAAAGTTATCAAGAATAATAGAAAATGACAAAAACAACGGCCAAGGTAGTTGTTTAGCGGCCTTAAAAAGGACAGCTTCAAAGACGGTCGAGGTAACGAGTTTAAAAGCTGACTTCAGTTCAAAAATGTCGCGGCGTAACGTGCAAAATGATTTTATTCCAAGTTATCACATTATTTTACGCCATTAAATTGTACTGAAATATTACCCGCATTATCTGCAGAGGCAGTTAATCTGAAAATGTCCCAGTGATTCCTGCAGAGTGGGTGTTTATGTCGGGCATTACGCTTTCTCTTTCGCCTCAAAGGAAAGTCTGATGCAGCACTTTGCGGACATAGTCACAAAGGATCCTAATTAGATACATTACACAGCAAGACCAATTTAACTGCACTTTTGTGTCGTTAGTGAACTTTATGGGGTGAGTACTGCGAAACAAAGTGTCTACCCGATACTGGATGTGACCAGCAAAACAGCACAACGAACTTCCCGTCTTTGTATAGCACACTTTCTCGAGTTTTGCTGTCAACAGCTAAAGCTTTTGATATAGCACGCGGTTTTATTATCCACATAGAATGTTCTGCAGAAATTAATTGAAGACAACAATATTTCTCCAATGCATTGACACACAGATATATTTAGCTAAATTTGGAGTATTTCACGATATGCCTATTAAGTAATAAGCGTTCCCACGGCTAAAACTATATGGTTGACACATCAAAAAAAGTTTGCGTCACCCCGGTTCCCAGAACTCCTGAAGATAGATGTTAACTGTGGATATTGTATCACAGACACGGTCCCTTTGCCGTTCAGAAATGTCACTAAACCCGCCCAAAGATGTAAACGACCAAGCATCAGCAGCGCCTATTAGACGGAGGGGGTCCGACAGCCTATCAGTTCCAGTCATTCTACAAGGAAGGAGGTACACGGCTCGTGTCGTCTGCAGTTCAATCATACCTAGACGGTCAATACTGCGGTTAAATTGCGTCCGCATTGTTACTTTGTGCCAGGAAGGGCTCTCAGCAAGAGAAGCGGCCAGGTGTCTCGGAGAGGACCAAAGCTGTGTTGTTCGCAAATGGAGGAGATATAGGGACTGTCAATGGCGTCCCTCGCCATGGCCGCCCACGGGCTAGTACTTCTTTGGATGACCTCTACCTACGGATTATGGCTCGGAGGATCCGTGACAGCAACGCTGCCATGTACAATAATGCTTTTCGTGCAGCCACGGGACGTCGTGTTGCGACTCAAACTATGCGTAATAGGCTGCGTGTTGCGCAACTTCACTCCCGATGTCCAAGGCGAGGTCCATCCTTGCAGCCACGAGACCATGCAGCGCGGTACAAATGGGCCCAACAACATGCCGACTGGACCGCTCATCACCGATGAGTGTCGCATTTGCTTTCAACCAGACATCCGTCGGAGATGTTTGGAGGCAACCCGGTCAGGCTGAACGCTTTAGACACACTGTTTTGAGGTGGGATTATGTGGGGCCGACGTAGGCCGCTGGTGGTCATCGAAGGCACCGTAACATCCAAAAAAAAAGGGGGGGCCGAAAATAATGAATAATGTCTATGTTGATCTCTATTCGAATTTTCAGTACGGGTTCCGGAACTCTCAGAACCGAGGTGATGCAAACTTTTTTGTTGTGTGTATATGACGTCTTGTCAGGTGTTGGGTCTCCCGCAGAACATGGTGTTCACGACATTCTCCTGCGCTAGTATGGCATCTGACCGTGTTCGGCACAAAGAAAGATGGAAGATACTCCTTCTTTGTGGGATGTATTGAGTGATGGAATGGTTATGTTACTCAATGCCCTAAAAGCACATTTTTGCCTCTAATTTTGTCACAACAAACATACACACACAAAGGGTAGAACCATGGAAACTGCACTCACAGCAGACCTGCAGTAGACTATAAGAGTCACACTACAAGGATCGTAACTAGAAGTTTACATATGCTGGTATAACAATGGGAGTGCATCTACTTGTCATCGCCGATTTCGTCCGGATTTTTTGTATACGCAGGGCATAACCAGAAACGAAACTGGCAAAAGTGGGTGCTATAGACGGCCAAGCCTTTAGAACAAAATTAGAAGTGTAATGCGCTGCAAATACATAGAAAGAAAGATCCTTTATCATGTAGCTACAATATAGCAGGTCAGCAACTGGAATTTCATGAATTATCTGGGAGTAGGTATTAGGAGTGGTTTAAATGGAATGATCATATAAAGTTTATCGTCGGTAAAGCAGATGCCAGACTGAGATTCATTGGAAGAATCTTGAGAAAATGCAATCCGAAAACCAAGGAAGCAGGTTACAGTACACTTGTTCGCCCACTGCTTGAATATTGCTCACCAGTGTGGGATCCGTAACAGATGGGGTTGATAGAAGAGATAGAGAAGATCCCTCTTACGTATATCTCTCGAAGAGACCATGAAGATAAAATCAGATAGATTGGAGCCCACACAGAGGCATACCGACAATCTTTCTTTCCACAGACAATACGCGACTGGAATAGAGGGGAGAACCGATAGAGGTAATCAAATTGTGGGATCGAGTCCCTCTGCGGTATTCTTTTATTTTAAATTTTTACGTCCCTTACACCGAAAATAAACAGAAATAATACTCAATGTGTTCATAAATATTCTTTTAACGGTATGATAAAGAAAGACAAAGGAAAACTTGCGACTGCAAATCATTTTCGAGGAAGGGATTTTAAGGCGCACAGAACACATCTTTACTTAAAAATACGTACTTTTATTAGTTTGTAGTTGATGATTTACACGTGTTGGACTGATATTCATCACAAGTACAGGCAAAGAAGTAATTTTCACGGCATCTCGCACTCGTTACAGACACCGCATGTTCACAATTACATATTCACTTTAAATCTTTTATTGAAACATAAATTTGGTTTACGTTTATAAAATATTCCCTTTCATGTAACAGCTTGGCAGAGAACAAAGTATAGCGCCATCATTTCTCCAAATACCTGCGAGGATAGCTGGTGCTGTACAATGGAACATTTTCTGATGTAGTCATCTCGGGAAGTGGCTTATTTTCCTCTCGATAAGATAAGTGCAGTTTTGAAGATTTTTGAAGAAATTCTTTACCTCAAGATAAAAGCAGACATCCCAGCGTTGTACAAGCAAGATGCATTTCGGATGAATGACTTTAATAATGCTCGATGTCAATCATTCTTCATCTGGGAAAGCTCATAGTGTAATTGTGTATTTGTTTAGTCTCGCATGAGTCAGTTAGCATAAGAAATTTTCTTTCCTCGACGTTGGGTTACATTACACGTCAGTAACTTTTGGTGTAAGGCAGCAGTAAGTTTCACTGAATTTGGTCCACCACCGTAGCTGAGTGGACAGCGCGCCGGCTTTTCATGCCGGGGTTGGATTCCCGGCTGGGTTGGAAATTTTCTCCGCCCAGGGGCTGGATGTTTGTGTCACCTTCGTCATCATTTCATCCTCATCGACCCGCAAGTCGCTGAATAAGAATGGGTAGCTTCGTTCGTATCCTGCCGTTTCACAGAAATACTCTCCCCCCTTGATGGTTCATGTTCCGTTTATAGGTCTATTGGTATTGGCAATCTGGAAAGATAAACATACCAATGTAAATATTTTATTACGCATGACGTTGACAAGGGTATATCTATTTACATTTACGAATAGAGCTTCTTGACTTAACAGTTTAACTAGTGTTGAGAGCAAAATCCTTGTCATAATTGAGGGTTGGAGCTATAGTCGGGACTCAAAACGTCTTTGCAGCAGCAGAGAGTTTTTCAATGGTCGAAGTCCCTTTTCGGATACCAATTTCGTGGGTTTCCTCTGATGAGTCTTATACTTTTGTTTGAACTTTCTGATCCACGTTTCCGGGGCTGCAAACTACAAATTTCAAAAACGACCCGCAGCAGAAAATGCCTGTTGCTGCAAGGTTCTTGTGGTAACTCGTTCGTTACAGCTCAGAGCTTCTACGAAGCCATCACATGTCCCGGTATCAAATATGTCATATTTATCCTTCTGGATTTTTCAAGTGTTCTTCACAAATTTTCAAACACAGCACATACCTCAAGTAAGTGCACCTTTCGTTTCTAGACACTTCAGATTCCGCTATGGACGTGTTTTTGCAAGATTAACAATTACCTTGTCATCGAGTGACATGAATTCTGAATCCTCTTTCAAAATTTTTTGATATGGTGTGTAGTCATCGCTCGACAAGAAATCGTCCACCCCTTCTTCGTATTCCCTTCGTTCGTCGACTCGTTTGGGCCAAATCAACTCATTCTCGTACATATCCGGATACTCCGATAAAGCTCCACTTATTTTCTCGTATCTGAGGGGTTATCAATGGACTCCCAACGGCCGATGGGCCGAGTTCACCTGCACTGGGAACTTAGCGGTCGCGAGCAGCTGTCTTTGGCTTCTCGATGGTTAAAATGAAGTTAACGGATCACGAAGTCCCGTATGCATTAATTGCAATCTCTTCTTGGAAAGTTATCTGGGGACTCCTCGTAGACACTTTAACCCTAGGATACTAAATCCTCGTTACATTTGCGATTGCAGTATGGCATAAAACAGCATATTTTGTACTTAATTTTGTGAGTAACATAGCATTGTAGGTTTAACATTTGCAATTAACTAGTGCATAACGCATATATTATGTCTTCCTTTGAATGAAATGTGGTGTAAACTTTAGGGAGTTTAGTAACTATGTAACATTTCATCCCTTTAGTGGTGTAGGACTAAGCACAATGCTTTCTTTATATTTGCAGTAACAAATTTTGGATGTCTTTCCTTTTAGTTCCTTTCAAATCCATAGATAAATATAATATATTGAGGATTATTCCGGTTCATTTACAGCGTAAGTAACATAAAAACTGAAAATAAGAAATTGAAATATTCTTTGCATACTGAATCGACTCCACGACCATTGCATTGCCCTTTTTTACTCTGTTCGCTACACGAACCGCTAACTGGAAACTACGCTACTCTAAATGTCCTATGTCCTCCCCGGCCGCGCCGAACATGTATATTTTTTTCCAAACGCTTAGCTATATGGAGCTTCCACTTCTGTCACGTTTATTTCTGGCCACGTGGCCAAGTCATGCATATGGCATAAATTTGGACGAAGTCGGTGATAATGAGTACGTTCGGCATAAGCAAACAATCACCCGTGCGTTCTTCCAGTCTGAAGCATGAGCGGCGACAAATAAAGAAAGGAAATTATCTTCATAAAATTGACGTGTAGCATCTATACCGCTTGGACATACAATTGAAGAGAGAGGGAGCCCAGGGGTTGCCTTGTAGGACCAATAAAGAACAATGAAAAGAACAAATAAGTTAGTTACACGTGTGATACGCGTAGCTCATCCACAGAAGGCAGCAAGAGCCGACAGGTATCACACAATCAGCTTAACAATTCATGAACACAAGTTACTGACAGGAATAATACAAAGAATAATGGAAAAGAAACTAGAAGATCTGTTAGATGATGAACAATTTGGCTTTAAGAAAGGCAATTCTCACATTGCGATTGATAATGGAAGCAAGACTGAATAAAAATCAGGTCAGGTTCGTAGGAATTTTCGATTTGGAAAAGCGTTCGGCAACGTAAAAATGTGCAACATGTTCGCAGTACTGAGAAATATAAGGGTAAACTGCAGGGAAAGACGGGTAATAGTGGATGAATGAAGAGGGAACAGTGAATGCGGAAGACCAAGAACGAAGTACTCTGATTAAAAAGCGTTTAAGGCACGGATGTAGCCTCTCGTCTCCAATATTCAATCTGTACATCAGAGAACCGATGACCGAAACAAAAGAAAGGTTCATGAGTGGGATTACACTTCAGCGTGAAAAGATATCAGTGATGGGATTCCCTGATGATACTGCTATCGTCAGTGTTACATAGTTACAGGATGTGCTGAACAGAATGAACGGTCTGATGAATACCATGCATAGATTGAGGATAAACCGAAGAAAGACGAAAGCAGCAGAAATAAGTGTCACGGGAAACTTAACATCAATTTTGATGATAGCCAAGTAGCCGAAGACGAGCAACTCTGATACCTAGGCAGAGACGTAACCCATGACGGACGGGAGACGGAGAATATAAGAAGCAGACTAGCACTGGAACAGTGAGCATTCCTGGCCAAATGAAGTCTTCTAGTATCAAACATAGGCCTTAATTTGTGGAAGAAATTTCTGAGAAAGTTCGTTTGGCCCTCAGTATTGTCTGGTAGCGTTGAAACTGGAACGTAAGAGGATCCAGGTATTTGAGAAGCTGTGCTATGGAATAATGTTGAAAATTAGGACTGGTAAGGTAATAAATGGGTCGGTCCTGCACAGAGTCGGCGAGGAAAGGAATATGAGGAAAAAACTGACAAGAAGAAGCGACAGGTTGATAGAATATCTGTTACAACATCAGGAAATGACTTCCATGGTACTGGTAGAGTGTAGAAACTGTGGAGGAAGACAGAGACTGGAATACATCTAGCAGGTGTTTGAGGATGTAGGTTACAAGTACTAGTCTGAAACGCAGCTCTGAAAATTGCACGATATGAACTCGACCAGGCTGCAGAACACGAGTGAACATAACACGCTCATTACCAGCTAAGACGCAGCCAGCATATACGACTATCTATATATATATATATATATATATATATATATATATATATATATATATATATACTCCTGGAAATGGAAAAAAGAACACATTGACACCGGTGTGTCAGACCCACCATACTTGCTCCGGACACTGCGAGAGGGCTGTACAAGCAATGATCACACGCACGGCACAGCGGACACACCAGGAACCGCGGTGTTGGCCGTCGAATGGCGCTAGCTGCGCAGCATTTGTGCACCGCCGGCGTCAGTGTCAGCCAGTTTGCCGTGGCATACGGAGCTCCATCGCAGTCTTTAACACTGGTAGCATGCCGCGACAGCGTGGACGTGAACCGTATGTGCAGTTGACGGACTTTAAGCGAGGGCGTATAGTGGGCATGCGGGAGGCCGGGTGGACGTACCGTTGAATTGCTCAACACGTGGGGCGTGAGGTCTCCACAGTACATCGATGTTGTCGCCAGTGGTCGGCGGAAGGTGCACGTGCCCGTAGACCTGGGACCGGACCGCAGCGACCCACGGATGCACGCCAAGACCGTAGGATCCTACGCAGTGCCGTAGGGGACCGCACCGCCACTTCCCAGCAAATTAGGGACACTGTTGCTCCTGGGGTATCGGCGAGGACCATTCGCAACCGTCTCCATGAAGCTGGGCTACGGTCCCGCACACCGTTAGGTCGTCTTCCGCTCACGCCCCAACATCGTGCAGCCCGCCTCCAGAAGTGTCGCGACAGGCGTGAATGGAGGGACGAATGGAGACGTGTCGTCTTCAGCGATGAGAGTCGCTTCTGCCTTGGTGCCAATGATGGTCGTATGCGTGTTTGGCGCCGTGCAGGTGAGCGCCACAATCAGGACTGCATACGACCGAGGCACACAGGGCCAACACCCGGCATCATGGTGTGGGGAGCGATCTCCTACACTGGCTGTACACCACTGGTGATCGTCGAGGGGACACTGAATAGTGCACGGTACATCCAAACCGTCATCGAACCCATCGTTCTACCGTTCCTAGACCGGCAAGGGAACTTGCTGTTCCAACAGGACAATGCACGTCCGCATGTATCCCGTGCCACCCAACGTGCTCTAGAAGGTGTAAGTCAACTACTCTGGCCAGCAAGATCTCCGGATGTGTCCCCCATTGAGCATGTTTGGGACTGGATGAAGCGTCGTCTCACGCGGTCTGCACGTCCAGCACGAACGCTGGTCCAACTGAGGCGCCAAGTGGAAATGGCATGGCAAGCCGTTCCACAGGACTACATCCAGCACCTCTACGATCGTCTCCATGGGAGAAAGGTGGCTATACACTGTACTAGTGCCGACATTGTGCATGCTCTGTTGCCTGTGTCTATGTGCCTGTGGTTCTGTCAGTGTGATCATGTGATGTATCTGACCCCAGGAATGTGTCAATAAAGTTTCCCCTTCCTGGGACAATGAATTCACGGTGTTCTTATTTCAATTTCCAGGAGTGTATATATATATATATATATATATATATATATATATATATGTAGGAGTATATATATGCGAATCACACCCGAAGGAATTTAGTACGCCCAAGCGACCATCGAACCACGCCATAATGAACATTAGACACTTGCAGGCGTCAGAGGTTCGAGTCCTCCGTCGAGAATGGGTGTGTGTGTGTTGTCCTTTCTACCTACCGTTGATAACTGAACAAATATCGGTTTCTGACTCATGTACATCTTATTTTCTGTTTTCATTCATTTTATCCTTCTTCCACTCTACTGTTGTGCTACATGGAGCATATTATTATTTAATATGATGAATGCAGAAATACAGGTATACTGATTTCTGTCGCTTGGATCTAAATAGTCGTAGGTATCTCAACAACTGTCCAGAATGTTTGTGATAGATGATCACATACTATGAAAAATTTCTTAAACAACTTAGTAGAGTACCTAACATTCCCAGGGCCTTATCGTCACAAACTACTATTAAACTGTTTACTCTCTATAAAAAAGATAAGATTCAGCACTGATTGAGACTATCTTACAGATGCAGCCTGCATCTGTCTCTACATTACAGCTGTGAAACGCGAATCGAAGCTCTGCTTCGAAGAGTTGCTCTGCAGTCGCGAAGTATCCATGGCAACAGGGACTGAACAACGTGTGGTCAGTCATTCCTGTGGTCGCATTTAACACCTCATACAATGTTTATGTTTTATTGTTATTTAGGAGTGAAACGTTACTCATAGTATGGACCGTCACAGCACGTCAAAAATTTTGCATCACTTATGCAACGTGTCTATTAGGTCTCTTACCAATTCTTAACTTCCTGTAGAAGAAATATACCGTCTCCAATGATCGCGGTGTAGCCGGGTCGTTGCAGTATAACGTTTCTTCCACCCGTAAGTTGGAAAGTCACGAACGCTAAAAGCAATATCTTACAGTAAAAGATATATGCAACAACCAATGACGGAGAATACACAATATGTGTATGAAACAAGACGAAACGAAAGAATTGAAAATTAAAAAGTACGCAAAGCTGGGACAACATCCTTTCCGTTTATCACTCATTCTGCATAGAGAATAGGCAATAAAAGGATAAAATAAATGGTCAGAAATGGGATTAAAATTTAGGGTGAATGAACTTCAACAATAAGATTCACTGTTAAGATTGCTTTCATTTGTGACAGTGAGGAAACATTGGAGGAACTGCTGGATGGAATGAAGAGTCCACAGAACATAGAATTTGGGCTACGAATAAACTAAAGAAGAGCAAAAGTATTTAAGGGAAGCAAAAATAAAATCGGCGAAGTTCTGAACACTAAAATTTGGGAACAAGGAGTGGATAAAGTGAAGGAATTTTGCAAACTTAGAATCACATTAAAGTACAAAGGATGTAGCGTAGCGCACGTAAGAAAAAGACTAGTATTATTGTCATAAACAGCATACCATGCCGAAGACTTTCTAATGGTTTCAAAGATGAAAGTTAATCAGTGAAAGAAATTTTTTAGTGTACATGTCTTGAAATAGTATGGAAGTGAATCATGAACGATAGAGAAAACTGAAAAGAATAGAAACGATGCTGAAAATTAAGTGAAGCGTTAATAAATAATGAGGTTCTCTATAGAATAGCCGTAGAACATAATAAGTCGAAAGCACTAAACACAAGAAGGGGCAGGATGAACAGACATACGTTAATATATCACTAAATATCATCCATGGCATTAGAGACAGCGTTAGAAGACAAAAGCTGTTTGGCAAAACAGAGACTGGAATATGTCCAACAGACAGAGCGCGTAGGATACCCTGAGCTTAAGGGGTTGACACGGGTTTAGAAATCGCGGTGAGCTGCAACAAACCCGTCAAAAGACTATTATCCCCAGACAAAGAGGTGTTAAAAGTAGTACATGTATTACGAACTTTAGCACGCTGAGGGTGAAAAATAGTTCAGCAACTTGCTTTATAATAGAAATAAATGCTTATATTTATGCCATAAGCTGATGTTTATCAACACCACACTACACGTACTATTCAAATAAATGGTTGTGGCTCCGTCAACTTATGCAAGGTAGCTGCTGGGTTGGCGTTCAAAATTTACTGATCTTAATTTGATATGATTGATAGGGTAAATACCGAAAAGAAATTTTATTTATCACAAGGTGCTAAAGTCGCATGAGACCACTTCTAGCCTTGATAATACACTTATTCGGCGAGGAAGACAGTCCACCAGTTAGATATATTCCAAGTTCAGCTGATTAGTCGCATACATTTTCAACGGGGAGAAAATCGGCCGATTTAGTGGCCCAGTCGAGATGCAGTAGTGTGCCTTAGTGTTAGGAAAATCAGCAACGTCTGTGTACAGGCCTGTGACCACGGCTGTGGTCCCCTTTGAAGTGTCTACAGCGTATTCATCTTGAAGTTCCCGAAGGAAGGGCAGCAATCTGTCACCGATAATGTACTCAGAAACATACTGATACATATGCAGGGTAAACTAAATGAGTGAGCCCAATTCATTGTACGAAAAGCACCTCCTAAATATTACATAGCGACCTCCAATCTGAACTACGCACCTCACTCACTGTGGGTTAACGCGTAGATGGGTTGTCAGTGTACTCCATTCTTAACTAAAATTAAAATTCAGGAAATGACAGCTAAAAAAATAAATTTAAAATGTGAATGATAATTAGAAAAGAGGCAAAATTCCGGGTTGTCAGCCACGCCACAACCATGCAGTCATCTGTTGTCTGTTTCTGCGATGTGTTACGTCTCAAATAATTTACTAGACATTGTTGGGTAAAACTCAGACATCTTCCAACGTTAATGCAAGAGGCCGCAAAAGCGAGTCAGCCTGGACTGGCTAGGCAAATTTACATTGAAACTACATGCTGATATGCCAATTACCATGTAGCCCGATACATCAGAGACACCAGAGTAATGACATCGTCAACGCAGCTTAATACCGTAGCCACTGTGACATAGATGACAGCTTATCTTCGCTATGATCTTGTTATGTCTTATGTGAGAGGAACGCATGTTTCATTAAAACGATTACCTCTATATAGTTAATGCTCGTTCCAGATCGGACGTATTGCAGTTTAACAGCCACCAGCTCTGATGGGGGAACCTAAGAAGGGCCAAGAGTCTACGAGTCTGCTTGGATCGACCAGTGTCCTCCTCTGGACTCTGTCTACGCTAGCTGCAGCTCTGCAGTTCACACTGAGTCCAATGCTATTGGACAATCTCCAATCGGTGGAACATTGTGCGTCTACCTTGGCTGCTGCCAATCTCCTACCTTGATCTACCATTCGAGCCCTGGGACATGCAACCATAAAACCACCAACAACGTTGTGGGCAAACTCCTCGCCGGCTGTCTGCTCGTGTGAGCAGACCCGGCTGCTGCCACTAACCATCTCAACCACAATGGGTCCACTGCAATAATCAGCGTGCCTCTGCACATCCCAGACAATCTTTAGTCTTCATGAGAGCCACCGGTCGCTGCTGTCATCAGTGCCCTTGAAGAACCTCTGCTGTCTCAGATTACCTGTTATTCAGGACACAGCCACATTTCGCCGTGCACAATGGGCTGTTGTGCTGTTAAACAACGTGTGGGCCACGCATTTTGGGACCCACAGCTCTGAGTGGCAAAGTGTTAAAGGAAAATCTCGTGTTAGCATCACACGGTGGACTTAGAACAGCTAATTGTTAATGTTTTTTTTTTTGAGTCATCAGTCTTCTGACTGGTTATGTGCCGCCGCCTACGAATGTTCTTCTGTGCCAACCTTTTCATCTCAGAGTAGCATCTGTAGTCTAATATTTGCTGGATGTATCCCAATCTCTGTCTCGGTCTACAGTTCTTAGCTCTCCAGCTTCCTCTAGTGCCATGGAAGTTACTTCCTGATGTCTTAACAGATCTACTATCATCCTGTCCTTTCTTCTTGGCACTGTTTTCCACATACACCTTTCCTCGCCAATTCTGTGGAGAACCACCCGTCCCCCTAATTTTCAAAATTCTTCTGTAGCACCACATCTCAATTTGTTTTATTCTCCTACGTTCCGGTTTTCCCATAAGCTGTGTCTCTGTCTCACTGCGAAATAATTCTGTGCTCAAAAAGTTCATTCTCAGAAATATATTCCTCAAATTACGACTTATATTTGATACTAGTAGACTTCTGTTCGTCGGAATGCCATTTTTGTCAGTGCTAGTCTGCTTTTTATGACCTTCATGCTCCGTCAGTCATTTTTTATTTAGCTGCCTAGATAGCAAAATTCTTTATATCGGTCTACTTCGTGACCAAGTTTCTCACTATTCTCATTTCTGCTACTTTTCATTCCTGTCGCGTTTCTTCGATTTCTCTACATCGATGTTCTGTACTGGTGGAAGGTGAGGAGACCGGATGTTGACAAATTTGTAAGGAGTTGCATATCATTCGCACAATATGCCAGTCTCAGTCGAAACCACTGAAAATATTACTGGAGGCAATCAACCCATTGGAAACAGTAGGAATTTATTTTTCTTTTGGGTTCATTGATTGGGCTCTTGCCATACAGTGGGATGTATGGTACAAAGATTCCATCATCTTTTTAAGTGGTTAAGCCTAATATTTGGAAAAATATCAGTGAAGTCAGTGTAAAATGTTGTAGAAATATTATAATATGATTGTAATAGGTAAAGAGAGGGAAGACGAAAGCACTCGAGAGCGAAAGGAATGACATGTTGTTAAGCTGTTCAAAATGGTTCAAATGGCTCTGAGGACTATGGGACTTAACTGCTGTGGTCATCAGTCCCCTAGAACTTAGATCTACTTAAACCTAACCAACCTAAGGACAGCACACACATCCATGCCCGAGGCAGGATTCGAACCTGCAACCGTAGCTGTCGCGCGGCTCCAGACTGTAGCGCCTAGAACCGCTCGACCACTCCGGCCGGCGTTATGCTGTCTCAGTATAAAATTGGTCAACGTGTTTTGCTGGCAAACCTCTCCACACCATTGGGCAACGGAAAAACTCATTTCACAATACCACGGACCATATAAAGGCATAGAAATGACATGAATTGTGAACGTAAATTTACAATTACCTCGGAGAACTTCTATTGTGCTGCAGGGTGGGTTATCCCTTCTTAGGTTAACCCGAGCACTGTACTACAAGTGCCAATGTCGTTACCTGTAGGGAACGTTGGAACTAAATAGGAACGAAGGAAGTGTGAATCGAGAGGCTTAATACGCGCCGAATTCCTACTGTGCTCAAATCACATCAGTTGTCATCGAAATTTACGAGGTATATAAACGGCTCAGTGGTAAATTATGTCATTGTCTTATTGTAGTAGGGTTGTTGTGATTTAGGAGGTTATTTAACGTGACAGAAAGTTAGATAATAATGAAGTAGGAGGAGGCTACGATCGTACAGTACTTGATGTAGTACTTAACCAAGTATGACCAGCCTCGTGAGAGGAGCAGGGGGAATGATGTGAATTCCCTTCCTCCAGGTGGCGTGCAACCACGAAAATTTCCAGAATAAGATTTTCACTCTGCAGCGGAGTGTGCGCTGATATGAAACTTCCCGGCAGATTAAAACTGTGTGCCCGACCGAGACCCGAACTCTGGACCTTTGCCTTTCGCGGGCAAGTGCTCTACCATCTGAGCTACCGAAGCACGACTCACGCCCGGTCCTCACAGCTTTACATCTGCCAGTATCTCGTCTCCTACCTTCCAAACTTTACAGAAGCTCTCCTGCGAACCTGCAGAACTAGCGCTCCTGAAAGAAAGGATACTGCGGAGACATGGCTTAGCCACAGCCTGGGGGATGTTTCCAGAACGAGATTTTTCACTCTGCAGCGGTGTGTGCGCTGATATGAAACTTCCTGGCAGATTAAAACTGTGTGCCCAACCGAGGTCCCGAGTTCGAGTCTCGGTCGGGCACATAGTTTTAATCTGCCAGGAAGTTTCAACCAAGAAAATGTCCTAAAGACCATATACCATGCATTCATATAATTGATCCGCCTCAATGCCAATGCAGGACATGGAAGGTGACTGCAGTTAGGTGACGCTAGATGGGAATATGTGTCGGCCAGAAGGCATGTCGAGATAGCCCGTGCAGTTGCGATAAACACAGTGGCTGGCTTTCGCAGTGGCTAAAGCAACTTCCTAGTGAGCAGAAGAGTTCTCGTTCGAATCCCGGCCTGGCACACAATTTCACTCGTTCCACTAATTCCGGCTAAAGTCCCGACGCAACTGACATCTATAGTTCCTTCCCTTACCTTTCTTTTCTCCACCCTCTACCTTCAGTTTATTTAATTTTATTGATTACTACTTGAAAGGCGGCCAAAGTGGCCGTGCGGTTCTAGGCGCTGCAGTCTGGAACCGCGAGACCAATACGGTCGCAGGTTCGAATCCTGCCTCGGGCATGGATGTGTGTGATGTCCTTAGGTTAGTTAGGTTTAACTAGTTCTAAGTTCTAGGGGACTAACGACCACAGACGTTGAGTCCCATAGTGCTCAGAGCCATTTGAACCATATGAACTACTTGAAAATTTGTAGTAAGGTCTTATGGGACCCAACTGCTGAGGTCATCGATCCCTAAGCTTACACGTGACTTAATATATCTTAAACTAACTTACGCTAAGTACGACACACACTCCAATGCCCAAGGTAGGACTCGAAACTCCGACGGGTTGTATTGATTACAAGTTTCGAACTATCTATAGGCCATACTCAGATGACAACATAATACATTGATTAGCTGCAGTTGTAAATTAACGTATATTACTATGATCTGAAGATGACTTGTAGAAAGTCGAACTAATAACCAAATTATATTTACGATGTTGGCTTTTAAGGGATTCTCTGCATCCATAGCTTTACCAGCTACAAGGGTTATGAGTCATTTTGTCCCAGGAGAGAATGAAACGAGTTTGTGACAAACTGATCCACCCAATCCTTTCATGTTAGTAGGTCAGAGGGAGCAGTAGGGCATTCTGATAAGTGTGCTCGTAGTGACAATCTCTTCGTACGAGGGATGTTCAGAAAGTAACGTGCGACAGGGCGCGAGATGGAAACCATAGTGAAAATCCAATGGAGCTTTCACAGAGTTTTCTGCCATGTTCCTACTATGCCTGTCGACCATGCCAAGCCGCTATTCTCGGTTCTGAGCGCACAGTGATCACATAAAGATGCTTCCAAAATAGCGTCTCCCGCGTAGTATGAGGGGCTGGTGAGAGATTTTGCCTGTATCATGCAGCCCACATAACACAACTGTTACGCGGTGGCTGCTTCAAGCGCATTCTCGGCTACATTCTGCAGGGGCAATGAAGATGTCCCTATAGTGTTTTTAATGGTACGAGTTCGATCACCCATAACATGGGCCGCATTCGGCTGCCCCTGAGTTTCATTTTTGCTCACACGAACATTTTTGGCACAGACACGGAGCTGCAGACCAGTATAGAGAATTAGCGGAAAGCACAGGCGACTGACTTCTACGAAGAGGTATTAGAAAGATGGTATGACTCTACGACACATCTCTAAGTCGGAGGGACGACTATGTAGAGAAGTAGATGAAAGGTTTAGCTACTAGCTACAAATAAGACATTCTTGATTTTCACGGGGGATTCCATTTTCCGTCAGATCGTATCCTACTTCCGAACAGCACTCGTAAAATTGAAGAGCTGTTGTAGTGAGTGAAATAACATCAAACACTCTCTCAGCCAGCGAAGTTTCATTTCGTTTTCTTCAGTCCTTCGTTGTCAATCACTTTTTTTTTTGGTAGGGATTGTATTTTGTCCAGTGAGTTTATTTCATCAATATAACGTGTCTCCGATAGCGCCGTATCTTCTCAAGTGTTTTGTTTGTAAAAGGATGCGTACGGGAACCGTTGTGGACACGTGTTGTGGCTCGCCGCATCAGGTGCGCGTGTCGCAGGTGGGATGTGCGGAATCAGACGGGGCTCAGCGGGGGCGTCGCATTACGCACCAGGCAGTAGGCAGTCGGCAGTAGGCGGCGGGCGGCGGCAGGCGCGGCCCGTGCCGGCTGCGTCGTGAGTTACGGCCTGCGGAGGACGCCGTGATGGACGGCGCGGTGGCGGCCGCGCAGGTCGGCAAATTGGACGCCGCATCGGCTGCCTGCCAGCAGCCGTGGCCGCTGCTGCGTGGCGCGCGCCGGAGCCGCTCACCGAGTTCTCAGCTAACAGCCCGCTGCGGGGATGCGTGGAGAAGGCGAAGTGCCTGATTTCATTGGGAAATATAGTTTAACAAGTATGTAACACTCGGGAAAATATATTACTTGATGAAAAGCACCTGGATAGTCTTGCGTAATACGAATATCAGAACTACGCTACTGGCCATTAAAATTGCTACACCACGAAGATGACGTGCTACAGACGCGAAATTTAACCGACAGGAAGACGACGCTATGATGTGCACATCATTAGCTTTTCAGAGCTTTCACACAAGGTTGGCGCCAGTGGTGACACCTACAACGTGCTGACATGAGGAAAGTTTCCAACCGATTTCTCATACACAAACAGCAGTTGACCGGCGTTGCCTGGTGAAACGTTGTGATGCCTCGTGTAAGGAGGAGAAATGCGTACCATCACGTTTCCGACTTTGATAAACGTCGGATTGTAGACTATCGCAATTGCGGTTTATCGTATCGCGGCAATGCTGCTCGCGTTGGTCGAGATCCAATGACTGTTAGCAGAATATGGAATCGTTGGGTTCACGAGGGTAATACGGAACGCCGTGCTGGATCCCAATGGCCTCGTATCACTAGCAGTCGAGATGACAGGCACCTTATCCGCATGGCTGTAACGGATCTTGCAGCCACGTCTCGATCCTTGAGTCAACAGATGGCAACGTTTGCAAGACAACAACCACCACAAGTTTCCAAGAAGACGAAGACGTTCCCTACTCCGCCTTACATTGTTGCTGTAGGCTTCAGTCCTGAGACTAGTTTGATGCAGCTCTCCATGCTGCTCTATCCTGTGCAAGTTGCTTCATCTCCCAGTACGTACTGCAGCCTACAGCCTTCTGAATCTGCTTAGTGTATTCCTCTCTTGGTCTCCCTCTACGATTTTTACCCTCCACGCGGCCCTCCAATACTAAATTGGTGATCCCTTGATGCCTCAGAACATGTCCTACCAACCGATCCCTTCTTCTAGTCAAATTGTGCCACAAATTCCTCTTCTCCCCAGTTCTGTTCAATACATCCTCATTAGTTATGTGAACTACCCATCTAATCTTCAGCATTCTTCTGTAGTACGACATTTCGAACACTTCTGTTCTCTTCTTGTCCAAACTATTTATCATCCATGTTTCACTTCCATACATGGCTACAGACAAATACTTTCAGAAACGACTTCCTGACACTTAAATCTATATTCGATGTTAAAAAATTTCTCTTGTTCAGAAACGCTTTCCTAGCCATTTCCAGTCTACATTTTATATCCTCTCTACGTCGACCATCATCAGTTATTTTGCTTGCACGAACAGTTCGACGACGTTTGCAGCACCATGTACTATCAGCTCGGTGACGATGGCTTCGGTTACCCTTCACGCTGCATCACAGACAGGAGCGTGTGCGATGGTGTACTCAACGACGAACCTGGGAGCACGAATGGCAAAATGTCATTTTTTCGGATGAATACAGGTTCCGTTTACAGCATCATTATGGTCGCATCCGTGTTTGGCGACATCGCGGCGAACGCCCATTGGAAGCGTGTATTCGTCGTCGCCATACTGGCGTATCACCCGGCGTGGTGGTATAAGTTGCCATTGGTTACACGTCTCGGTCACCTCTTGTTCGCACTGACGGCACTTTGAACAGTGGATGTTACATTTCAGTTGTGTTACGACCCGTGGCTCTACCCTTCACTCGATCTCTGAGAAACCCTACATTTCAGCAGTATAATGCATGTTGCAGGTCCTGTACGGGCCTTTCTGGATACAGAAAATGTTCTACTGCTGCCCTGGCTAGCACATTCACCAGATCTCTCACCAATTGAAAACGTCTGGTAAATGGTAGCCGAGCAACTGGCTCGTCACAATACGCCAGTCACTACTCTTCATGAACTGTGGTATCGTGTTGAAGCTGCATCAACAGCTGCACCTGTACACGCCATCCAAGCTTTTTTGGACTCAATGTCCAGGCGTATAAAGGCCGTTATTACGGCCAGAGGTGGTTGTTCTAGGTACTGATTTCTCAGGATCTATGCACCCAAATTGCGTGAAAATGTAATCACATGTCAGTTCTAGTATAACATTTTAGTCCAATGAATACCCGTTTATCATCTGCATTTTTTTTTTGGTGTAGCAATTTTAATGGCCAGTAGGGCAGATGTCACGATTAGCGGAACGACCATTGCGAAAGGTGAACCTAATTAGCTTTAAACCTATTAACTGAAAACTGCGTGTGGATAAACCTCTGGGTAGTAATTTGAAGCAAAATACGAGTTCTTTTAAACGCCCGATTAATGATTTGCTACCCCACTTTTGGACATATCACTGAAGCGCCGAAGAAACTCGTATGTGCATGCGTATTCAAATGCAGAAATATGTAAACAGGCAGAATACGAAGCTGTGATCACCAACGCCTATATGAGACAACAAGTATCTGGCGCAGTTATTAGATGGTTTACTGCTGCTACAATGGCAGGTTATCAAGATCTAAGTGAGTTTGAACGTGTTGTTATAATCGGGGCACTAGCGATAGGAGACGACATCTATCCCACTGCATCCAATCTTGGATTTAATCTTTGTTGATACTTTTCGCTCTTTCTTCTTGAAGCAGATGTATCCTACTTGTTTATTTGGATCCTCCATATTTCCACCTCCAGCATCCTCCTCTCTTTCCTCCCTTTTCATCTTGATATTAATCGGAACTGCAATTTTTAAAGTGACTGTAAAACGATCGGAGCCACATCCTATTCCTCCTCTTACATCTTGCACCTTTATCGCTGCCCCCACACCATTACATTCTCTACAATTGATTTTAGGTTCCTTGACGGATTGATCCGCGTATATTTGTGTATTTAGGTGTCCTGGAATTGGGTATTCATATGACTACACTTCTGAACTTTTTTCAGAATTTAATCAGCCCTCTTCCTTTATTGTTTTCTAAATTCTCTCCCCACGGTCCTATAATGTCATCACTTTATCTTCCTCCATTGCTTCCATCTAGGTCTCCCATTACTAACAGTTCACGTCCACAGTACATTCGCGAACTACTTCTACGTAGTCGAAGAAAATCCCCTGTCAGGAGCATCTTCGTTAGGTGCACATAAGCCAATGAATTCCAGTATTATTCCAAGAATTTTTATTGTTACACTGATTATCCTCTCATTCACTCCCTTCCAGTTAATTATTCCTTGTTTCCATTTTCTTTTTATATGAACTGTTATTCCTGATTTTGTTGTTTCAGATTTTTTCGCACCATTCCAAACAGAATATCGTGTCCAATTACTTCTTGTCCACAGTCTTCCTGTTTCGTTTCTGTATTTACCAGAATATCCATTTTCAGTGCTCCTATTTCCTTGATTATATTCTCAGTTTTTCCTGCGAACACCTGTACATCCTATGTTCTGCAAATAAGAGTTCTTGTAATGAACGAGAGGCGATGCATTTTGATGCGTCTGGCTTTTTCAGGCTGTTTGGGAAACGTAGCATAACCTGTTTTTACTAGGGTGGGGTAAAACCCCCCCTGCTAAGCCCCCAAGCTGGAGGACCGGGATTTATTCTCAGTGATCACTCCCCTAGGGACGCCGCCTTAACTACGGCTAAGATTCTCCCCTACCCTGTGTTACCAACTCAGGAAAGAGAAACTCAGGATCGGATAAAGGGAAAGATGAGACCTTGGATACTCTCCTTGTCTGCCTCGTCTGTGACAGGCCTATCCGGCATGGGACACGTTGTCAGTAGCTAAACTATTCTAAAGCTGTGGAGCATCTGGTTCCGAGTTCTGATCCGTTCATAAATTTTCAATCACAACTGTTAAATTTTTCTAACTCCCAAAGCCGCTATGTCACACATATTTCCCCTTTAGTATTAGTTTTGAAAATATTTGTTTTTAATTTAATAACGAGGAAAAACTTTCCGAAACATTTATAAATGGAGAAAGGAATGTATTCTGAAATTATATTGAATCTGTTCAATAATATAGAAATAATTTTCACTAAAACAAATTGTGACTTTTTCTTGTCGCGCAGGATAAAATTTACTTTTTTACCTGATCTTTAAATTATATAAGATTCACTCTTCACTTTTGTTAATGAAATACTTTAACCAGCAGTGAAGGGAGGTAGCTAAGTAGCGTACTGAGCATACGACTAATAATTTACTCTGTATACTAACAAGTAGATATTGTTAGAGACAGTGCAATCTTTACACAATAAGTGTAACTACTCAGCAACCGCTTTCAACAAAATAAACTCAATACAAATTAGCTTTGTTCCAAATGACCCGTCTGTCTGTAGCAACCTCTGAAATTACCATCTCTCCTCAATTACACTGCAGGGGGCAGTCACGTTCATCCAAGCTGGGATGGGTGTCCACGAAAGGCACTGTGGCAGAAGCCGACACCGCTACGCTCACTCAATGAAAGAACAACGATTTAGGACTTGTACAGGAGAATAAACTGGTTTTTTCTTCTCTGAAGTATCGTAACTTAATGGTTTGATTTCTTTCTGCGCAATGCAATGACACTGCGTTGTTAGAAACTGACTGTACTGGCAGGAGGCATTACACCTAAGATAATGAGTCAGAAAACTCTATCATTTGTTCTTAAATCCGAAAACATATGAGACTTACTGTTAGTTAGACTGCTATCATGTTAAAGAAATTTTACATTTGAAGGATGCTGTTTCACCGTGTCTTACGCTGCACACATAACATCAGAAGACGCCGTGGGTTTTCTAAATAGAAACAGCTGACATATACAGCAAATGATTGAATTCTCACGTCAGCATCATGTTGAAATCAACGAATAATGCATCTAAATTAGTACAATTTGTACTTCAGCAAGTATAAGCTCGCTCTCCAGGTGTATTGCGATGTAAACAGCGAATGTAGCAACGAAATCAATCAAATTTCTACTTAAAGAAGCAATACATCTGGCACTCTCTATACTACGTAGCTGTCAGACGTATTCATGGTGCTATACGATTTTACACTTAAGTATAATTGAGTCTCAAAACAGAACTGTATCCTAATGTGGCAGAGGAAGGCAATGTAACAGTTCTGGTAACTCCAGCTCGAGCAGTTTACATGGTCCTCTCTTGTTCAGTTTTCAACCGACAGACGTTTCGTGCGAGGTGAATAGTTTCAGCAACCTCGATGGCTGTATGATGACATAGTCCACTGCAATTTGCGGACTTTGTAGGAGTCTGTTAAACAATTGCTTACAGATGAAGTCTGTATCCGATTCGATGGAACTGTTCACCATCCATCATGGATGTCGGTAATGTTGTTTATGTATCACCACTTTTTATTGCATGTTTGCAGTATGGATAGCTTAAGTGAAGGTGTGATCAGCATTCATTTTACAACAAATACGGCGACGATTCTTCGGTACACTAGCGATTGGTAGGTTTCCAGAGATACAAGGCATCATTTAGATCACGAAATTCACGTACATTTCGTGCATGGAGTGATATGCCAGCAGAATCGGCGGTAACCTCGAAGTGGGAACCCGAAGACAGGAAACGTATGGAGTGGTACGACGCATACATTCGTTTTCCTTCGCTAAGGAACCATTACCCGATGGTTTGATATGTTTTTATGCAACGTGTAATGACACGATGTTAGACACTAACTGCAGTAGGGTGATACCCAAGACGATCGGGTCTGTGTGTTGTATGACAGAACATGACAGAAGCGTTTATTTATCCAGGCAAACACTGCTTGCCAAGTCGTATGTGAATATCGTTATATCCTCCACGCCGGACAATGCAAAGTCCAACATTACAGCTAAAATTGTTTCCTCAAGTTTCTTTGGAAATTTGTGGTAAGATCTTATGGGACCAAACTGCTGAGTCATCTGTCGTGAAGCTTACACACTATTTAACCTAACTGGAACTAACTTACGCTAAGAACAACAGTCACACCCGTGCCCAAGGGAAGAATCGAACCTCCGTTGGGGGGAGCCGCGCGAACCGTGCCGGACGCCCACACCGCGTGGCTACCTCGCGCGGCGTTTCGTCTAGTATGTACTAGTTTAGTGTAGCACCGTGTTTTACATATACATTCAAACAACTGTAGGGGACGTAACCACACCGCATTATCCATTAATGTGCAGGCACAAGACCACAGCGATCGTATATCGGGCGCTTGCGGCCTTAGAAGAGCTGACTTGGGGTGACGGGTGCCAAAGGCTACGCCCCTTTCGCCTGTGCACGAGGCTCCGGCAGACTTGTTTCAGTGCATCGGGTACTTCTGCACCAGCTGCACGAACGAAAAGCAGACCGTCATTCCAATGCAATGACTATAATTCCGCAGAAGCTTTAGGGTAGGTGTCTGTTATAGCCCAGGCGCACTGCCCCTGATTTCGGTCGATATATGCTACCATGCCCACTAGAATTGATCATACTAGTGTCCTCTACGCCATTTTTCCTTTCCAGTACACGACATTTTTCGAGAACTCTTTCAGAAAATCTATTTGCATCCCTCTCTCTTGTATTTTACCCATTCAAAGAATGATTCACGTTAGCCGGTATGTGGCAAACGAACTGTATAACCATTGCAACGAAAACTAACTCGTCAGAAATAGAAGTGTGCAGGACAACAGCGTTTGATGTCCGCACTTAAACAGTCTGCAGGCCAACATCATGAACAAGAACAGGACAGAAGACTAGATCACCATCTAGGTCTCTCTGTCACAATAACTACACTCCTGGAAATGGAAAAAAGAACACATTGACACCGGTGTGTCAGACCCACCAAACTTGCTCCGGACACTGCGAGAGGGCTGTACAAGCAATGACCACACGCACAGCACAGAGGACACACCAGGAACCGCGGTGTTGGCCGTCGAACGGCGCTAGCTGCGCAGCATTTGTGCAGCGCCGCCGTCAGTGTCAGCCAGTTTGCCGTGGCATACGGAGCTCCATCGCAGTCTTTAACACTGGTAGCATGCCGCGACAGCGTGGACGTGAACCGTAAGTGCAGTTGACGGACTTTGAGCGAGGGCGTATAGTGGGCATGCGGGAGGTCGGGTGGACGTACCGCCGAATTGCTCAACACGTGGGGCGTGAGGTTTCCACAGTACATCGATGTTGTCGCCAGTGGTCGGCGGAAGGTGCACGTGCCCGTCGACCGGGGACCGGACCGCAGCGACGCACAGATGCACGCCAAGACCGTAGAATCCTACGCAGTGCCGTAGGGGACCGCACCGCCACTTCCCAGCAAATTAGGGACACTGTTGCTCCTGGGGTATCGGCGAGGACCATTCGCAACCGTCTCCATGAAGCTGGGCTACGGTCCCGCACACCGTTAGGCCGTCTTCCGCTCACGCCCCAACATCGTGCAGCCCGCCTCCAGTGGTGTCGCGACAGGCGTGAATGGAGGGACGAATGGAGACGTGTCGTCTTCAGCGATGAGAGTCGCTTCTTCCTTGGTGCCAATGATGGTCGTATGCGTGTTTGGCGCCGTGCAGGTGAGCGCCACAATCAGGACTGCATACGACCGAGGCACACAGGGCCAACACCCGGCATCATGGTGTGGGGAGCGATCTCCTACACTGGCCGTACACCACTGGTGATCGTCGAGGGGACACTGAATAGTGCACGGTACATCCAAACCGTCATCGAACCCATCGTTCTACCATTCCTAGACCGGCAAGGGAACTTGCTGTTCCAACAGGACAATGCACTTCCGCATGTATCCCGTGCCACCCAACGTGCTCTAGAAGGTGTAAGTCAACTACCCTGGCCAGCAAGATCTCCGGATCTGTCCCCCATTGAGCATGTTTGGGACTGGATGAAGCGTCGTCTCACGCGGTCTGCACGTCCAGCACGAACGCTGGTCCAACTGAGGCGCCAGGTGGAAATGGCATGGCAAGCCGTTCCACAGGACTACATCCAGCATCTCTACGATCGTCTCCATGGGAGAATAGCAGCCCGCATTGCTGCGAAAGGTGGATATACACTGTACTAGTGCCGACATTGTGCATACTCTGTTGCCTGTGTCTATGTGCCTGTGGTTCTGTCAGTGTGATCATGTGATGTATCTGACCCCAGGAATGTGTCAATAAAGTTTCCCCTTCCTGGGACAATGAATTCACGGTGTTCTTATTTCAATTTCCAGGAGTGTATTGAGCAAATTGCTATAGACATGTATTTCTAACATGTGACACTGCAATCCAGTACTTTTCCTGTACTCTACGAAGCCAAAGCACGACTCGTCTCTGTCTTCGAAAAGTTTTCATGATCTTGACCATAACAGTTTGATACGTTTCACAAAATTTCACATATTTGGCGGTACTAAATGATGTTTAAGCGTATGAAAAAAGCGGCAGATTGGAAGCTGAATGTACCATACATACTCTTGGTTCTGACGAGCATTGGTTTTAGCTGGCTTGGCCTGCTGGGCACGCATTCGTAAGTGCTGTATAAACACCTGACATATTTCCTCATAACACGGGCAAAGCTATGTGACAGGCAATACGCAATATATTTTCATATAAGAATATTTACACTTGGCAGTATAAAGGTTCAGGATTTATGGTTACAGTAATTTGTCACCATTGCTAAGATTCACGCTACAAAACGCACAGTTTATTCTTAGTAGCTATACCCACAGCAAAATTGGAAAGGACTGTAGTGATATTACGGTTTACTACTGTATTTCTAACAAGGACAGTTCTCCGAAAATGTAATGGCCCGTACGACAGTTTAACCGCCTACTACCACGTAAACATAATGCAGTGGACGTTATAAAAATGCAAGAAGATGAAAGGAAGGTATGAAGCCAATTCAGAGCAGTCTGAACGTTCTTTTCGCAGAACATTACTGGAAAAACTCTGAGCTGTCATCTTATCCTTTAGTAACAACTCGATACCAGTTGTTCTTACAAAAAAATCTATTCATTTTACTTGCCAGTGCAGTGAAAGCGACCTCCTTGACAGAACTAGGCACTTGCAGTACAGCAGCGTTTCAGATTTGTACGTAACTGTATTGTACTGATACTTAAGTAACATCATGAACAGAACAGAAAGCTAGCTCACCTCGATCTCTCTCTCTCAGAACTGCCAAGAAAATGGTTAGAGAAATGTGTGCATAGTGCCGACACAATCTCATCAATTCTTGTCACTTACACAGAATCGCTTTTTCGAAGTTTCATTAAGCCTTTCACACTAGATCTTTAAGTGCAGTTCATCTGTATGCAGAGACTTGCAGGACACTGCACTAAATATCACAGATGTAACGTAGAAGCTAGTAGAAGAGCCTTGTCTGTATGCATTAGACTACCTTCATAGTGAACTGTATGCACCCTCAAACCAATGTAGCACGATTCAGCCCTTGCACCACAGACGCCAAACTTCCTGCAAGACAGAGCACTGTACCTTATATCGGACTGCGACAGAGATACACATTAAGTAGTTCCAAGCGGTTTCTAAGCCATTTGTAACGAACACAGGCGTTAATTACTTTGGTCTGCAATAACACCATCAAGTCTTATACCGCAGTAAACTATAATAGCTTTCGAGCAGGAAAATTCTCCGCTACTGTCTCTTGGGGTTTGGCATCAGGCGGACCTATGAGCTATTGTGCTCGATATCATCGTCGTATAGCATTACGTGGAGAACTTTCATAATTCTTATCAATAAATTGAGGGTAGTCAGAAAATGTCTAAAACGCTTGTTAGGATGTCGCCGGGAAGGCTGTACCGCTACATACGTGTTAAGAAAAAACTTCAGTACGTTGCGCCGTTTCGGAGTTATTTAATGTTGAAGTTAGCCACTCGGGGCGTTGCGCGTCCACGTTCAAGTGGCCTGCAAAGGGCGGTGTCGCGCAACGGGTGCTTTCTTTGGTTAGCCGAAACTTGAATTTGCGCGCACAACTAACTGCTTCACTAATTTCAATGCTAAATAGCTCGGAAACGGGGCAAGGTAACGATCATTTTTAACATTTATTTCTCAGTACAACCTGCCCTGCAACGTCCCTACAAGTTAGGGGCGACTTTAACTTAACGAGTACAGACTGGATCCTCTATGAATTGCAGGAGGTAATGAAAGGCAGTCTTGAGGAGAACTTTTGAACAAGTTTTCCGTTAACTGTGTTGAGCGGCTAGATCGACAGCCCACACGCATTGGATATGTTTTGGACCTTGTAGCTACAAACAAGTCTAATCATATTCACGATATCAGTATAGAGGCAAAGATTAGTGATCATGATCTCATTATAGCTACGATAATACTGAAATCACTAAACCATTCCACTAGGATAGGAGAGTATTTTTGCGAGAAAGAGCAGATAAGAAGCTTGCATCGCACTTAGAAAACGAATGGACGTCTCTTAGTTTCAGTATGATGGAAACGGAGGAATTATGGGCAGGTTTAAACGGAGAAATGTGCTTATAGTAAGTGGATTAAAGACAGGAAAGACTACCTGTGGCTTAACAACAAAATTTCTGTTTCACTCTCGGTTCAAAAGAGAACATACAAATGACGTTAGGCAAAAGTTAGAAGAGACTCGGAGTCTTTAAAAAGATCGATTCCCAAAGCATACAATTATCAGCGTAGTACCTTAGAAAAGGATTCAACATAGAACCCGAGAAAATTTCGGCCCTCCGTTAAATCGCTAAGCGTGCCAGAAACCTTTATCCAGTCACTAGTTGACCGATCTGGTTTGCCCTCAAGTTTCAAATTTCGCGTCCAGGAAATCTATCACGCAGGTGTATCGCACAGACGTACCATTGACCTCGCACAGACTGCCATATGGAGGAAAAAAATGGTTCAAATGGCTCTGAGAACTATGGGACTTAAGATCTGAGGTCATCAGTCCCCTAGAACTTAGAACTACTTAAACGGTTCCAGACTGAAGCGCCTAGAACCGCTCGGCCACACCGGCCGGCCATATGGAGGACATAGTAATCGATATCCCTGTCGCAGAGAATCAGCTGAAAAAAAGAAGTATAAATAAATAAACCACCCAGTCTGGATGAAACCCCGACTCGGATTTACAAAGAGTAGTTTACGGCATTGCCCGTACCTTAGCTTGCATTAACCACGAATCTCTCGCCCAGCGCCAAGTCCCAAGCGGCTGGAAGGTTGAAAATAAGCATAGGAGACCCCTGTACATAAGAAGGGTAAGAGAACGACACCGCAAGACTACAGACCAATATGCCTAACATATTTTTTTCTGTAAACTTCTGAAACATACCCTCAGTTCGAAAATAATAATGTGTATGAGAAGGAAAGGCTTCTGTCCACAAATCAAGACGCTTTTAGAAAAAATCGCTCGTGCGAGCACAGGAATAGGTTGTCAGATATTTGAGTGGCTCGAAGACTTCTTACATAATAGAACCCAGAGCGTTACTCTCGCGGGCGAGTGACCATCACAGAGAAGGCTATCTATCGTCAGGAGAGGCTCAGGGAAGTGTAACAAAACAGCTACTGTTCTCTATATACATAAAATGAGATCTGACGGAGATGGTGAGCAGCAGTCTGTGGCTGTTTGCTGCTGATGCTCTGGTATACGGGAAGGTGTTGTCGTTGACTGACTGATGGGGGATACATAATGACTTAAACAGAGTTTCGAGATGTTGTTATGAATTGCAGCTAGGTCTAAATACAGAAAAATATAGGTCAATGCGGACGAGTAGGGAAAACAATCCGTGTAATCTTCTAATACAGAATTTGTAATGTGCTACATGACTGTCAGGTCGATTAAATATCTAGGCGTAATGGTGCAGAGTGACATGAAACGAAACGATCATGTAAGGATTAAAGTATGGCAAGCGATTGGTCTACTTCGGTCTGTTGAGAGAATTTTGGTTAAGTGTGTTTCATCTTTAAAGGCGACCTCATATAGGAAACTAGTGCAACCCATTCTTGAGTTCCGATCGAATGCCTGGGATTCCCGCCAGGTAGGATGCCAGGATGACATCTAAGAAATTCAGAGGCAGGCAGTTAAACTTGTCACTTTTATTCGATCAATATGCAGGTACTACGGAGATGCTTTGGGAATTCAAAGAGGAACGCCTGGAGGGAAGATGACTTTCTTTTCGACGAATACTATTGAGAAAATTTAGAAAACCGCCATTTGAAGCTGACTGCAGAACGATTCTACTGTCTGCATAACACATTTCGCGTAACGACCACGAACATAAGGTAAGAGAAAGTAGGCCTCATATGGAGCCAAATAGGAGGATTGGAACTTAAATAGTAGAAACTATTATTTACGGCTCGTACAAAATAGACACGTGTTTCAAAGTTTTACTGACCTTCAAAGTGCTCACCAACATTGTGTATAACCCGTTGCCACCGATGTGGAAGTCGTAGGATACTCTTAGCAGCGCCCGTTCTGTTGACAGTTCGAGCGACGTGGTCTATTGCCCGAAGAATTTGTTGCAGTTCTGAATCGAATGCCGTGAAGTGTTTCTTTCCGTTTAGAAATCGAGTTGAACTCACGAGGGCTTACGTCAGGGGAGTGCAGTAGGTGGTATAGCACTTCGCAGCCCCATCAGTCAAACAAATCAGTAACGTATTGCACTGTACGTGCTTGAGTATTGTCCTGCAAACTGATGATGAGGTCCTGCAGCAAGTGTCATCACTTCTGTCTCTAAGTTGGTCGTAGGTTGTGTTCCAAAAATGAACAGCGTAGAGACAGAAGTGATGACGCTTTCTGTAGGACCTGACCATCATTTTGAAGGACAATGCTCAAGCATGTACAGTGCAAGCTGTTACTGATTTGTTTGACTGATGGGGCTGCTAAGTGCTATACCACCTACTGCGCTCCCATGACTTAAGCCCTCGTGAGTTCAACTCGATATCTAAACTGAAAGAAACACTTCACGGCATTCGCTTCAGAACTGCTATAAATTCCTCGGGCAATAGACCGCGCCGCTCGATCTGTCAACGCAAATGGCACTGCTAAGAGTATCCTACGATTCCGCATCGCTGGCAATGGGTTATACACAATGCTGGTGACTACTTTGAAGGTCACTAAAACTCTGAAATACTTATCTATTTTGTACGAGCTGTAAATAAATAGTTGCCACTATTTAAGTTCCAACCCTCGTAGATAGACTTTTTCCCCTATTTGCGACTGGAACAGTCACATAGGGTATGATGGCTTGCAGAGTATATATATGTGGATGTGGATGTAGATATGCAGGAGAACTGAGAAGTTAGGAAATTGGAAGGAGAGATGCTGACGGAATGAAAGCTGTCAGGACGAGTCGTGAATCGTGTTCGGTAAGCTCAGCCGGTAGACCTCCTCCCCGCGAATTTCTGAGATACCGTATTCGAGTCAATGTCAGGCACATTGTTTTAATCCGCCAGGAAGTTTTAAATTAGCGAAAACTTCACCGCAGTCCCGACTTTGTGTTCGTTCTGGAAACAATACCCTAGCCTTTGGCTAAGTTATTTCTTCGAAATATGCTTTCTTCCAAGAGTGCTTGATGTATCTCAGGTTCGAGTCCTCGTCGGCAGACTAGCGCTTTGGCAGCGGTCGAATATGAGGAAGAATTCAGTGTGCTGAAGCAGAAATACATAAACGAAACAAGAACGCAGAGAGAGAAAAAGAAGACGGATGACAGGCACAGCTTGCAAGCACCGTGCAGCCGTCACTTCAGAGTTGGAGCGGACAGCTGTGTTAATTTTCGAAATTTGTGGTAAGTTTCTATGGGACCAAACTACAGAGGTCATCGGTCCCTAGCCTTAGACACTATTTAATCCAACTTAAACTAACTTACACTAAAGACAACACACACCCACCATGCCCGAGGGCGGACTCGAACCACCGACGGTTTTCTCACAGTCCATGTTTCACTACCATACAATGCTGTACTCCAGACGTACATCCTTTCCATAGCTCAAGGTCATTTGTAGACCAAACATGACTGAACGCGTCTCTTTTTTTTTTTTTTTTTTTTTTTTTTTTTTTTTTTTTTTTTTTTTTTTTTTTTTTTTTTTGGTCTTCAGTCTACTGACTGGTTTGATGCGGCCCGCCACGAATTCCGTTCCTGTGCTAACCTCTTCATCTCAGAGTAGCACAGGCAACCTACGTCCTCAATTATTTGCTTGACGTATTCCAATCTCTGTCTTCCTCTACAGCTTTTGCCCTCTACAGCTCCCTCTAGTACCATGGAAGTCATTCCCTCATGTCTTAGCAGATGTCCTATCAGTGTTTTCCACATATTCCTTTCCTCTCCGATTCTGCATAGAACCTCCTCATTCCTTACCTTATCATTCTACCTAATTTTCAACATTCGTCTATAGCACCACATCTAAAATGCTTCGATTCTCTTCTGTTCCGGTTTTCTCACAGTCCATGTTTCACTACCATACAATGCTGTACTCCAGACGTACATCCTCAGAAATTTCTTCTTCAAATTAAGGCCGGTATTTTATATTAGCAGGCTTCTCTTGGCCAGAAATGCCTTTTTTGCCATAGCGAGTCCGCTTTTGATGTCCTCCTTGCTCCGTCCGTCATTGGTTATTTCACTGCCTATGTAGCAGAATTCCTTAACTTCAATGACTTCGTGACCATCAATCCTGATGTTAAGTTTCTCGCTGTTCTCATTTCTACTGCTTCTCATCTTTCTCCGATTTACTCTCAAATCATACTGTGTACTCATTAGACTATTCATTCCGTTCAGCAGATCATTTAATTCTTCTCCACTTTCACTCAGGATAACAATGTCATCAGCGAATCGTATCACTGATATCCTTTCACCTTGTACACTCCTGGAAATTGAAATAAGAACACCGTGAATTCATTGTCCCAGGAAGGGGATACTTTATTGACACATTCCTGGGGTCAGATACATCACATGATCACACTGACAGAACCACAGGCACATAGACACAGGCAACAGAGCATGCACAATGTCGGCACTAGTACAGTGTATATCCACCTTTCGCAGCAATGCAGGCTGCTATTCTCCCATGGAGACGATCGTAGAGATGCTGGATGTAGTCCTGTGGAACGGCTTGCCATGCCATTTCCACCTGGCGCCTCAGTTGGACCAGCGTTCGTGCTGGACGTGCAGACCGCGCGAGACGACGCTTCATCCAGTCCCAAACATGCTCAATGGGGGACAGATCCGGAGATCTTGCTGGCCAGGGTAGTTGACTTACACCTTCTAGAGCACGTTGGGTGGTACGGGATACATGCGGACGTGCATTGTCCTGTTGGAACAGCAAGTTCCCTTGCCGGTTTAGGAATGGTAGAACGATGGGTTCGATGACGG
Organism: Schistocerca piceifrons; assembly: GCF_021461385.2. Taxonomy (NCBI): domain Eukaryota; kingdom Metazoa; phylum Arthropoda; class Insecta; order Orthoptera; family Acrididae; genus Schistocerca; species Schistocerca piceifrons. Next base: position 457,612,163 of record NC_060144.1, on the reverse strand, counting down.
TTTGGATGTACCGTGCACTATTCAGTGTCCCCTCGACGATCACCAGTGGTGTACGGCCAGTGTAGGAGATTGCTCCCCACACCATGATGCCGGGTGTTGGCCCTGTATGCCTCGGTCGTATGCAGTCCTGATTGTGGCGCTCACCTGCACGGCGCCAAACACGCATACGACCATCATTGGCACCAAGGCAGAAGCGACTCTCACCTTGAAGACGACACGTCTCCATTCGTCCCTCCATTCACGCCTGTCGCGACACCACTGGAGGCGGGCTGCACGATGTTGGGGCGTGAGCGGAAGACGGCCTAACGGTGTGCGGGACCGTAGCCCAGCTTCATGGAGACGGTTGCGAATGGTCCTCGCCGATACCCCAAGAGCAACAGTGTCCCAACTTCGCTGGGAAGTGGCGGTGCGGTCCCCTATGGCACTGCGTAGGATCCTACGGTCTTGGCGTGCATCCGTGCGTCGCTGCGGTCCGGTCCCAGGTCGACGGGCACGTGCACCTTCCGCCGACCACTGGCGACAACATCGATGTACTGTGGAGACCTCACGCCCCACGTGTTGAGCAATTCGGCGGTACGTCCACCCGGCCTCCCGCATGCCCACTATACGCCCTCGCTCAAAGTCCGTCAACTGCACATACGGTTGACGTCCACGCTGTCGCGGCATGCTACCAGTGTTAAAGACTGCGATGGAGCTCCGTATGCCACGGCAAACTGGCTGACACTGACGCCGGCGGCGCACAAATGCTGCGCAGCTAGCGCCATTCGACGGCTAACACCGCGGTTCCTGGTGTGTCCGCTGTGCCGTGCGTGTGATCATTGCTTGTACAGCCCTCTCGCAGTGTCCGGAGCAAGTATGGTGGGTCTGACACACCGGTGTCAACGTGTTCTTTTTTCCATTTCCAGGAGTGTATTTTAATTCCACTCCTGAACCTTTCTTTTATTTCCATCATTGCTTCCTCGATGTACAGATTGAAGAGTAGGGGCGAAAGGCTACTGCCTTGTCTTACACCCTTCTTAGTACGAGCACTTCGTTCTTGATCGTCCACTCTTATTATTCCCTCTTGGTTGTTGTACATATTGTATACGACCCGTCTCTCCCTGTAGCTTACCCCTACTTTTTTCAGAATCTCGAACAGCTTGCACCATATATATTGTCGAACGATTTTTCCAGGTCGACAAATCCTATGAAAGTGTCTTGATTTTTTTTTAGCCTTGCTTCCATTATTGGCCGTAACGTCAGAATTGCCTATCTCGTCCCTTTACTTTTCCTAAATCCAAACTGATCGTCACCTAGCGCATTCTCAATTTTCTTTTCCATTCTTCTGTATATTATTCTTGTGAGCAACTTCGATGCATGAGCTGTTAAGCTGATTGTGCGACAATTCTCGCACTTGTCAGCTCTTCTTGTGAGCAACTTCGATGCATGAGCTGTTAAGCTGATTGTGCGACAATTCTCGCACTTGTCAGCTCTTACCGTCTTCGGAATTGTGTGGATGATGCTTTTCCGAAAGTCAAATGGTATGTCGCCAGACTCATATATTCTACACACCAACGTGAATTGTCGATTTGTTGCCACTTCCCCCAATGATTTTATAAATTCTGATGGAATGTTATCCATCCCTTTTGCCTTATTTGACCGTAAGTCCTCCAAAGCTCTTTTAAATTTCGATTCTAATACTGGATCCCCTATCTCTTCTTAATCGACTCCTGTTTCTTCTTCTATCACATCAGACAAATCTTCACCCTCATAGAGGCTTTAAATGTATTCTTTCCACCTATCTGCTCTCTCCTCTGCATTTAACAGTGGAATTCCCGTTGCTCTCTTAATGTTACCACCGTTGCTTTTTATGTCACCAAAGGTTGTTTTGACTTTCCTGTATGCTGAGTCTGTCCTTCCGACAATCATATCTTTTTCGATGTCTTCACATTTTTCCTGGAGCCATTTCGTCTTAGCTTCCCTGCACTTCCTATTTATTTCATTCCTCAGCGACATGTATTTCTGTATTCCTGATTCCTGATTTTTCCGGAACATGTTTGTACTTCCTCCTTTCATCAATCAACTGAAGTATTTCTTCGGTTACCCATGGTTTCTTCGCAGCTACGTTCTTTGTACCTATGTTTTCCTTCCCAACTTCTGTGATGGCCCTTTTTAGAGATGTCCATTCCTGATGTAATTCTTCATGCTTTCCCGGCGATCTGTTGACATCTTGGATATTAGGGAACCAAGCCAGATGTCCGCGTCGTTCTCGCACGACATTTCAACAGCGTGCCTTGCCGTCTTCTTCAGGTGCTACAATCAAAACGTCTTCGGTCCCTGGTTCGATCCCCGCCACTGCCTAAATTTTGACAAATAAGCAGCATTGGCGGCCGAAGACTTCCAGCATAAGAAGTCAGCCTCATTCTGCCAACGGCCTTGTCAAAGACGGCGGAGGAGCGGATAGAGGTTCAGGGCACTCTCTTGTCCTAGGGGTGGGAAATTGCCCCTAAAGGCGGAAGAATCAGCAATGATCAACGACATGAGGATGCAGAAGGCAATGGAAACCGCTGCATTAAAGACACGTAACGTGTATCCACAGGACATGTGGCCTGTAATTGAAGAAGTGTCATGATGATCTCTCCATTGGCAAAAGATTCCGGAATAGTCCCCCATTCGGATCTCCGGGAGGGGACTGCCAAGGGGGAGGTTGTTGTTGTTGCTGTTGTGGTCATCAGTCCTGAGACTGGTTTGATGCAGGTCTCCATGCTACTCTATCCTGTGCAAGCTTCTTCATCTCCCAGTACCTACTGCAACCTCCATCCTTCTGAATCTGCTTAGTGTATTCATCTCTTGGTCTCCCCCTATAATTTTTACCCTCCACGCTGCCCTCCAATACTAAATTGGTGATCCCTTGATGCCTCAGTACATGTCCTACCAACCGATCCCTTCTTCTGGTCAAGTTGTGCCACAAACTTCTCTTCTCCCCAATCCTATTCAATACTTCCTCATTAGTTATGTGATCTACCCATCTAATCTTCAGCATTCTTCTGTAGCACCACATTTCAAAAGCTTCTATTCTCTTCTTGTCCAAACTATTTACCGTCCATGTTTCACTTCCATACATGGCTACACTCCATACAAATACTTTCAGAAATAACTTCCTGACACTTAAATCTATACTGGATGTTAACAAATTTCTCTTCTTCAGAAACGCTTTCCTTGCCATTGCCAGTCTACATTTTATATCCTCTCTACTTCGTCCATCGTCAGTTGTTTTGCTCCCCAAATAGCAAAACTCCTTTACTACTTTAAGTTTCTCATTTCCTAATCTATTACCCTCAGCATCACCCGACTTAACTCGACTACATTCCATTATCCTCGTTTTGCTTTTGTTGATGTTCATCTTATATGCTCCCTTCAAGACACCATCCATTCCGTTCAACTGCTCTTCCAAGTCCTTTGCTGTCAGGGGGAGGTTACCATGAGAAAAAGATTGAATAATCAACGAAAGGTTAACGTTCTACGAGTCGGGGCGTGGAATGTCAGAAGCTTGAACGTGGTAGGGAAACTAGAAAATCTGAAAAGGGAAATGCAAAGGCTCAATCTAGATATAGTGGGGGTCAGTGAAGTGAAGTGGAAGGAAGACAAGGATTTCTGGTCAGATGAGTATCGGGTAATATCAACAGCAGCAGAAAATGGTATAACAGGTGTAGGTTTCGTTATGAATAGGAAGGTAGGACAGAGGGTGTGTGTTAGTGTGAACAGTTCAGTGACCGTGTTGTTCTAATCAGAATCGACAGCAGACCAACACCAACAACGATAGTTCAGGTATACATGCCGACGTCGCAAGCTGAAGATGAACAGATAGAGAAAGTGTATGAGGATGTTGAAAGGGTAATGCAGTATGTAAAGGGGGACGAAAATCTGATAGTCATGGGCGACTGGAACACAGTTGTAGGGGAAGGAGTAGAAGAAATGTTACAGGAGAATATGGGCTTGGGACAAGGAATGAAAGAGGAGAAAGGCTAATTTAGTTCTGTAACGCGTCTCAGTAACCGAAAAATTTCATAACAAATTTTCAAAGAAATTGCGAGACATTGTACGACTGAGATGAATTTTGATTTATTTGCCACACCAGTCACACCACTTTCGCTTTCCGCTACTAACATATCTCACTACTTGCTACTTGAGGTGACTGACGAACACCGTAGCATCCAGCTCAACTACCTGTTTGTTCAATCCTGGAAATTACAAGTATTTTATACAACGTTACCCCAACAGCAATATCCTCGACTGCACGTACAGCCCGCTGAAATAATTTCAGTGTTGATTCAACAATGCGTGTGAACGTGTATTCGTCTCGTATAAAACTGACGAAGCCCCGCCAACGTTAGGGATTAACAGATCTGCGTAACTTCATGTGATTGACTACATCACAAACGATTTTTCCAGAATTATTTCGTATTCTAGAATCGAATTTATAAGTTTAGAAACATCCCAACGTAATGCTAAATTGCTGTATGTAACGTTTTTTGTAGTTACCGCATTAGCACTGTATAAAGTATTTATCTTGTTGAGTAATAAACTTAATTCCTTTGGAAGAAAAATAAGAAGTTGAAAACAGGCACACGTGATAAACATCTGCTTATAAAAGTATGCTGCAATAGTCGTCTCTTACAAGTAGCTGCACTGTGTTGAGCCTTCAGCATATAGCCGTCCCACTCACACATCTGGCCAGAATAGCGCAGTGGTGTGGGAAACCGGAGCGCTCAGACCTGTATTAGAGGCATCATCACAGTTTGGCTTTTATCGAATCAGGTAGCGGTTTCGCTGTTGACTTCTTTGGCATCCATTAATACTCCTTTAGGTACTCCTTTAGGTACAAATACCAAGCTACAAAACACAAGAATTAATTTACCTCAGAAATGGCAGGTCTTACAAGCAGCATTCATGCCCAAATGGCCATTGGCTGGAATTTTAGCTGCGTAGTTACTGCTGGACATTCAGAGCAAGAACCAGATATGTATTATATATCCAAGCTAAAAACTTTAATCAACGGATTTCAGTTATATGAGCGCTGGAGGCTAAATTACTTCAAATGAAAGGCTAATTCTTGTCTCACAGCTAACGTAACATAGCGCTAACGTCGCAGTAACATCACGTCTACGTATCACAACAACGTGAAACCAAATCCATACGGAAGTGTATTGGTCCACAGCCTTATCAGATCATTCTGCTTGAAAAGGGTTATGTGTAATAAAAATGAACTGCTATCACGAGCAGTTAAGTAAGGCTTTGAACTATTAAGTTCCGGCCGGAGTGGCCGTGCGGTTCTAGGCGCTACAGTCTGGAACCGCGAGATCGCTACCGTCCCAGGTTCAAATCCTGCCTCGGGCATGGATGTGTGTGATGTTCTTAGGTTAGGTACGTTTAAGTAGTTCTAAGTTCTAGGGGACTGATGACCTCAGAAGTTGAGTCCCATAGTGCTCAGAGTCATTTGAACCCACCAACTATTAAGTTATGCGGTAACACAGGGTGTCCCACTCAAATCTCCCTGATTTCAAAGATCCAGGGAAAAAATCCACAGTAGTTACGACAGTAAATAATGTACCACATTGTAGAGCACCTCAAAGAATTTATTAATTTGTCTTCAATACACCTCTGCACGTGAACCATTTGTAGCAAGAAGGATATCGAGTCTATATTCAATGTTTTGCCAAGTTTTCTGTAGCATTTATTTGTTATTGTTGCAATCGCATTAATGATACGATGTCGCAACGTAGGAACATCGTCCACTTTGGTTACATACACGCGTTCCTTCACTAATCCCCACATAAAGAAATAAAGCGGCGTAATGTCGGGTGAACGTGGTGGCCTAGCAATGCGTCCTCCGTGTCACATTCAACGATTGCTAAATTTCCTATCCAGGAACTTGTGAACAACTGTTGACCAATGCGGTAGAGCTCCATCTTGTTGAAAAATGATGTTGGGTTGCAAGTCTTGTATCTGGGGGTATACAAACTGCTCCAACATGTCCAGATGCACTGACCCATTCACTGTTTATTCTGCAAAGAAGAACGGTCCAACATTCCTCTCGTGCGTTAGCCCACACCAGACGTTTAGTTTAGAGCTATCACGAACATGTTCGAACGTGCGGATTTTGCGAACCCCAAATCCAGACATTACGCATGTCAACCCTTCCTGATAGCTGAAAGGTTGCCTCATTTGAGAATAAACATCTTTTCATGAAGCTGGCATCCATATCAATATGCTGCAGCAAATTGTTGTCGGCGTGTTTTGTCGTTCAGCGTCAGATGTTGCAGAATTTGCACTTTGTAAGCACACATATGAAGACGCTGGTGAGCTACAAGATGCAGTGTTGATCGAGGTACATCAAGTATCCTAGATGTATGACCAATTGACTTATGTAAGCTTCTGAGAAACGTTTGTCTGATGTCCTCAAATGTCTCTTCTGAAACTCAGAAACGTGCACCGCCAGAATGTTTCAGAACACTTCCTGTTGAAAGAAAATTCCTATAACATTCCTTAATTAATTTCACATCACGTGGATTACAATCATACACACGACGATAATTTCTCTGCATAATAATCGGCGGTTTTGTTTCTGCAAACCACACTACTGCTTGTGCCCGCTACTGTGGAGTCGCCATTTTCACTTCATTCGACCATGCTGCACTCTGGCGATGACACTTGGCACTTCTGACGCGTGAATATAAATTCTTTGAGATACTCTACAATGTGGTGCATGTTTCATGGTCGTATCTACTGTGGTTTTTCTTTCTTGGGTCCTTAAAATCAGGAGGTTTGAGAGGGACACCCTTTATATAAATGTTTATGCCACATAAATCAAATTAGATTTGACCACAACTGTGTATCTAAATAGTCACAACGACACACACAGTTACTTAAAGTAGCCACCACGGAAATGAATTCTGAACTGCTAGATACCCAGTCATCAAACAGTAGGTAATCATTACTCAAGGATCTGTCCAGTTGTAAGTAGGCTGTTTAGGTTTTTTACTGGTAACGCCACGTAGCGCTCTATGTGAAAAACACTGACTGTGCTGTGTGCAGTCTGAGACTGGTCGGCATTGTTGCAATAGTCGCTATTGTAGTGTTGGGCAGTTGGCTGTTAACAGTGCGTAGCGTTGCGCAGTTGGAGGTGAGCCGCCAGCAGTGGTGGATGTGGGGAAGTGAGATGGCGGATTTTTGAGAGCGGATGATCTGGACGTGTGTCCATCAGAGACGGTACATTTGTAAGACTGGATGTCATGAACTGATATATATAATATGACTTTTGAACAATATGAAGGTAAATACATTGTTTGTTCTCTATCAAAATCTTTCTTTTGCTAACTTTGCCTGTCAGTAGTTAGTGCCTTCAGTAGTTTGAATCTTTTATTTAGCTGGCAGTAGTGGCGCTCGCTGTATTGCAGTAGTTCGAGTAACGAAGATTTTTGTGAGGTAAGTGATTTGTGAAACGTGTAGGTTAAAAAGAGATAAGTGATTTGTGAAACGTGTAGTTTAATGTCAGTCAGGGCCATTCTTTCGTAGGGATTTTTGAAATTCAGATTGTGTTGCACTAAAAATATGGTGTGTCAGTTGAAGCACAGTCATGTATAATTGTTCAAAGGGGACGTTTCATATGTCGACCCTTAGCCGAGGATACCTCACTGGAATCTTCTGACTTTTTCTTGTAGTTTGTGTAATTAGTGTAGCTTTTGTTTATTGCTAGCATTTAATTGTAGAGAGAATCTCCTTTGTAGTTGCAGTCTTTCATTGTTGTACAGTAAAACAGTTGTGGCATGCATGTAGATTTGCACCAAGTATTTCGCAGCTGCAATTAACTAGATATTATTTTCAGTGCTATATTAATGTGTTCTCTTATTTTTGATATTCAAATTGTGATTTTCTGTGTTATCGTGTGAAATATTGTGACAATAATGGCGTGTGAAAAACGTAACACTAGGCTCCAAACTAAATTGAGAAATAATAGTGACGACGAGCGTAGCTTATCAGCGCCGCCGAGTAATGAATTTACTAATGTTCAAAGTAGTAATTTGGTAACTGTGCACAGGGAAATGGAGCGGGCGTCAAATAATGGTGTAGACAGTGAAACAGGTAGTGAACAGGGAAGCATTATCGATCGATCGGTCGGCAACAGCTCGCCTCAGGAATCCGAAATGACAAGACACAATTTTGCAAATACTGTAGATTCAGGTTTTGCGTCCTCACCGTTTTCTCAAATAAGTCAAGACACATTTTCAGCTTGTCAGAATGTGAATGTTGCCGGTGCAAATTCACTGGTGAAAAGCACTGAGGAACATATTTCAGACACCAGTGCATAGTTATTACAGTTAATGCAACAAATGGGACAAAGGCTACACAAGTTAGACAAAACGCTTGCATAAAATCAGAAACATATGGGACAAAATCTTCAAAAGTTAGACGCAGTGGAACAACACCAGAGACAAACACAGCAACAGTTAGACGCAATGGAACAAAAGCTTCAAAAGTTAGACTCAATGGACCATACGCTTGAATAAACACGTGAAGATTTAACTAATGAGTTACATAAATCGAATCGAAATGTCAAAAAGTCTGTAATGACGTAAAAACACAAATTTGTGAGCATTTCCAACCTATTTTTTCGCAGCATGAAAATACATTACAGAATCACGAAGCAGCCATAAAAGAACTGCACACTATTGTTCATGAAAATCATGAGACCTTGCAAGCTAAAATTGACTCAGTTGCATTTACCGATTCGGTTACGCAACTTGCAAAAACTCAGGAAAACTTAAAGGCCACAGTAGATACGATTTCAACACAAATGGACACTGAAACTTGGTTCAGAAAAACACACTGAGGAAATAAGTACACTATCGGAGAAAGTAGCCGAACTTTCGGATCAGTTCACTAACTTATCTGCAAACGTAGATGATGATCTGAATGAAACAAGACCCGTAGCCATCACTGACACAGAAGAATATGAACCAATTAAGAAATTCAAACAAAATCAGAATTAAATTAATACGCAACATAAATGAGAAATCCGGGGAGTACAAGATCAGTTGGCACAAGTAATACAAAAATTATATTTTTCAGAGGACACTCGCGCTCTAACACGGAAAGAGGGACTTAGAAATACGGAAAAGCCAGAAAATAATAACACAGGGCATTTCGGAAATTATGAAAGAAATTGGCAAGGTGCATCGAATTTTGAGATGGAACCGCCGACACGACGTAACATTGACCGATATGCTACTCGCCGACACGATGATTTTGACTATAAGCTGTTCATTACTACACGTAAATTCAAAATAATTAAGAATTCTGGCAACGACATTCATCCACAAGCGTGGCTCCATCAATTCTCTCATTGTTTTCCTCCCAACTGGTCATTAGAGCACAGATTAGAGTTTATGTGCGGCTACTTAGAGAATGAACCAGCTGAAAGAATGCGATCGGCCTTTCACGATTGTCACAGTGAAGGAGAATTTTATCGTTCCTTCCTCTCAGCATATTGGTAACAAGCTACACAAGAGCAAGTAAAACATAGCATCATAATGATGAAACATTTCGAACAATCTGAATTTTCCAGTCTTGTGAAATATTTTGAAGACATGTTGCACAAGAATCAGTACCTGTCAAACCCATACAGCACCTCAGAACTCATCCGATTTGCTTAATCAAATTACCTGAACATTTACGACATATTATTTTGGCAGGACGTTGCAAAGACGACACTGAAGCTTTTCAGGGACTCTTACAAGAATTAGAAATTGACACTGACAATCGCGGAACGCGAAAACAGGAACACAACAATTACAGGTCGCATCCGTCGCAATTCCCAGACGAAAGAAATAATAACTGGCCACGACAAGGCTATTCTCACAACACAAATCGTGACCAAAACAGACACCACCTGTATGACCACCGTGGGAGAGTAGTAATAATTACATGGAAAGATCACCTCTCCGTGGTAGTGACTATCACAGAGACAATCAGAGAAATAGACAATATGGGAACCAAAATAATTATTATCAAGGGAGACAGAATAGATGCAACGGTCCAGCGCACAGTTACGATTTAGGGAGAAATTCTCCACCACGTGACCGACAAGAAAGAAACTGTGGAATCTACCGACATGACGACAGACGATATGATCGTAACGACAGACCAGAATTTCATCAGAACTGGCGGGATTCAAACAGGGCAGGGCCATCTCGACAAGGTGAATTTGTAGAAGTTAGGTCTCCAAATCCCAATAACGACGCGCGCCATCAAAGAGACAATAGGCAACGACTCATACCGCTGGCAGCCACAAAACGTACTTATTAAAGTGATGACGCAGGTGCCGTAGCTAGTAATTACGTAAAAATGGAAGCCATTGGGGACATCTTACTCCAGGAACACGACGTAAACCATAACAACATTGCATATCCTGTGATTCACACTACAATAAATGGCGTAAAATTTACGGCAGTACTTGACTCTGGCAGTCCCATTTCAGTAATTAGTGAAACAGCCTTTAGCAAATGAAACAAATCGAACGATTGCCCCACACTTCCGTTACGTAAGATTAAATTACAAGGTGCAATCTTTGGAAAAAGTGTAGATGTACGCCAACAAACCAACTTAGAATTCTTTTGTCAAACCACAGCTTCTCTATGAACTTTCTTATTGTTCCATTATTGTCGACGGAAATTATATTGGGAGTAGACTTTTTGAATGAATACAAAGCAATCATAACTTTCACGATGCTGAAATAAGTTTAGAGAAAGAAGGTAAGTCAATAGCTTTGAAATTTGAAGATAGGCTCTCAGACCATGACGAAGAAATTAATCGGCTTTTTCCTCCTGTTAGAAAACAGTTCGGAATTTTCGACGGAACTTGACACTAACTATCACCCTGCAAGTACTGACAGGGATGATATCGACGGCGCATTTGATACTAATGAGTTAATTCAGAATAAAATTCAAACAATTGAGAATTGTAATGACACTGATAGGCAAGATCTTTTTGAGATTTTACAAGCACATTCCACAGTTTTTACTCACAAAACAGGAACAATGAAGGGATTTAAATACCAATTTCGTGTTCGTGAGCATACTACACTCCTGGAAATGGAAAAAAGAACACATTGACACCGGTGTGTCAGACCCACCATACTTGCTCCGGACACTGCGAGAGGGCTGTACAAGCAATGATCACACGCACAGCACAGCGGACACACCAGGAACCGCGGTGTTGGCCGTCGAATGGCGCTAGCTGCGCAGCATTTGTGCAGCGCCGCCGTCAGTGTCAGCCAGTTTGCCATGGCATACGGAGCTCCATCGCAGTCTTTAACACTGGTAGCATGCCGCGACAGCGTGGACGTGAACCGTATGTGCAGTTGGCGGACTTTGAGCGAGGGCGTATAGTGGGCATGCGGGAGGCCGGGTGGACGTACCGCCGAATTGCTCAACACGTGGGGCGTGAGGTCTCCACAGTACATCGATGTTGTCGCCAGTGGTCGGCGGAAGGTGCACGTGCCCGTCGACCTGGGACCGGACCGCAGCGACGCACGGATGCACGCCAAAACCGTAGGATCCTACGCAGTGCCGTAGGGGACCGCACTGCCACTTCCCAGCAAATTAGGGACACTGTTGCTCCTGGGGTATCGGCGAGGACCATTCGCAACCGTCTCCATGAAGCTGGGCTACGGTCCCGCACACCGTTAGGCCGTCTTCCGCTCACGCCCCAACATCGTGCAGCCCGCCTCCAGTGGTGTCGCGACAGGCGTGAATGGAGGGACGAATGGAGACGTGTCGTCTTCAGCGATGAGAGTCGCCTCTGCCTTGGTGCCAATGATGGTCGTATGCGTGTTTGGCGCCGTGCAGGTGAGCGCCACAATCAGGACTGCATACGACCGAGGTACACAGGGCCAACACCCGGCATCATGGTGTGGAGAGCGATCTCCTACACTGGCCGTACACCACTGGTGATCGTCGAGGGGACACTGAATAGTGCACGGTACATCCAAACCGTCATCGAACCCATCGTTCTACCATTCCTAAACCGGCAAGGGAACTTGCTGTTCCAACAGGACAATGCACGTCCGCATGTATCCCGTGCCACCCAACGTGCTCTAGAAGGTGTAAGTCAACTACCCTGGCCAGCAAGATCTCCGGATCTGTCCCCCATTGAGCATGTTTGGGACTGGATGAAGCGTCGTCTCGCGCGGTCTGCACGTCCAGCACGAACGCTGGTCCAACTGAGGCGCCAGGTGGAAATGGCATGGCAAGCCGTTCCACAGGACTACATCCAGCATCTCTACGATCGTCTCCATGGGGGAATAGCAGCCTGCATTGCTGCGAAAGGTGGATATACACTGTACTAGTGCCGACATTGTGCATGCTCTGTTGCCTGTGTCTATGTGCCTGTGGTTCTGTCAGTGTGATCATGTGATGTATCTGACCCCAGGAATGTGTCAATAAAGTATCCCCTTCCTGGGACAATGAATTCACGGTGTTCTTATTTCAATTTCCAGGAGTGTATATTTTGTGTTAGACCATACGTAATTCCGGCACATTATAGGGACCGTGTTAGAACAGAAATACAATCTATGCTTGACGAGGGCATTATTACGCCTGCAGTAAGCTCATACAACAATCCATTACATGTTGTTGAGAAGAAAAATGGATCGATCAGGCTTGTCTTAGATTCGAGACAAATCAATACTATCATCATTCCTGAAACAGATAGGCCGCAAACGTTGGAAGAACTTCTTCAAAATTTTAATGGTGTAAAAGTGTTGTCTTCTATTGATCTCAGATCCAGCTTTCATCGGATCGAACTTCATCCAGAATGTAGAAAATACACAGCTTTCCTTTGTTTCGGCGTTTGTTATCAGTTTCGGAAACTTCCTTTTGGTTTGAACATTTCTTCGGCAGCATTCATTCGCGGGCTAAATTCCATATTACCTGAGTTCTTGAAACGTCAAATCACCTTATATGTGGACGATATTCTGATAGCAGAAGCCTCTTGGGAACAACACAATCGCATCCTCAACAGCTTGTTACGTATTTTTGCAGAATCTGGAATTACAGTTAACTTGGAGAAGTCTGAATTCGGTAGGACAAAGGTGAAGTTTTTGGGACATATTAATTCTTCTGAAGGCATTCAGCCGGATTCCGAAATGTTAGAAGCAATCAGAGGCATTCCAGTTCCATCCACAAAAAACAAGTCCGCAATTTTCTAGGTCTCAGAAATTTTTACCGTCGTTTTTGAATATGGAAATTCTAGTTACACCAAAACTTTGTTCTCTCTCTGTAAAAAATACTATTTGGAACTGGGACGAACAAGCACAGTTGGAATTCAATTCTTTGAAAGAAGCGTTACTTAACGCGCCAATACTAGCTCATCCAGGTCTGTCACAAGATTTCTGCCTTAGCACGGATTCTTCTAAAGTCGGTCTTGGTGCCCATTTATTTCAAGAAGCCATGGGATATGACACTACTGTTCAGAAAACCATTGCTTTTGCTAGCCGAGTGCTAACAAAATCTGAAAAAAATTATTCTGTTACTGAATTAGAAGCTTTAGCTCTCGTTTGGGCATTTTACAAATTCCGTTTGTTTCTTTCTGGTAAGCACGTAAAAGTATACAGTGATCATCGTGCATTACAATTTCTTATGTCTTCAAAATGAAATCATGACAGGTAAAATCGTTGGGCATTGTTTCTACAAGAATTCCACTTCACAATAGTCTACATTCCCGGCAAGGAGAACATTGTTGCGGACGCATTGTCACGCGCACCGGCTGGGCTTGAGAAAAGTAACACAGAAGGCAACCTCGAGAAAAATTTCAGTATTCTTTACATTGAGAAAGTCGCCTTTGAAAACTTCATCACCACATCTTTAAAGGACATTGCTCATGAACAAGATAAAGATCCGATTTGGAAAGACATCAAAAGTAAATGGCACGAAAAGACACACACACAGATTCGGCATTATTATCTGTTTAGAAACAACATACTGTTCAAACGCTGCACTGTTGATGACAAGCTATGGGTACTTTGCATTCCAGACGATTTTGTTAATAAGCTCATTTGGTACATTCATTTCAGCTATGCACATTTTGGTCCACGAAAATGTTATCATATTCTTCGGACGACTTGTTATTTTAACAATATGGAAAAGAGAATTCGAAGAGTCTTGTCTATTTGTAAACATTGTCAAAAGGCTAAACCATCTACTGTCTCACATCGTGCTCCGTTGTTTCCTATCATTCCTTCTAAATTAAAAGAATTTACTGGTGTTGATCTCTTGGGACCCCTTGTCAGAACATCAGATGGATTTTCGTACGTTCTAGTTGCTGTTGAACTTACTTCAAAACTTGTTTCTTTCACTCAGTTACGTAAAGCCACTGGACGGTCTGTATCCAACGGCTTTGCTAAAAATTTCTTACGTGAAGTTGGACACGTTAGTAAAATCATTTCAGATAACGGACCGCAATTCAGATCTGCTGTTTGGTCACGCATGCTTCGGAACCATAAAATCAAACCTGCTTTCATTTCATTGTACTCACCACATTGTAACCCGTCTGAACGGATTATGAAAGAAATCAATAAGCTTTGCAGACATTATTGTTACAGAAAGCATCAGTATTGGGACGGATATTTACACTTATTTCAAAATGTGCTGAATGAAATGCCTCATGATTCCACTGCTTTACCACCTACTCTTGTACTGAAGAATGAAGAACCACCGAACAGAATCAGAGAGCTTGTACCTTTCCCGAATACACGTAAACTTCGACGCAAAGACATAATTGATTTGGCTATTAAAAATATAAAATCTGCAGCAGACAAAAGGAGAAAACTACACGGTAAAGCAAATGCAAAGAAATTATATATTGGTCAGAAAGTTCTCATTAAAGTTCATTCATTGCCACATAAGAAGAAACATTTGAGTCACAAATTCTTTTTAGTTTACAATGGACCTTACAGAATCCGACGTATACCATATGATAATTGCATTGAAGTTGAAACTCTGCGTACTAGGTAGAGTAAAGTTTTACACCACATTTCACATGTAAAACCGTTTATTGAAAGATAATCTGTTTTTTAACTTAGTCTTTGCCATAAAACTTTTCACTTCACGCTACTAGTACAATTTGTCACACTGAGAAACTGTTGACATGCAACAATGTTTTGAAGTTAACTATCCAGTCTAGAACCGAGGGAACATTTTTAAACAGAAATTATGAATGCATTGTTATAGTGAACAGGCGACACAGTGTTGTTATTTGTACATTCTTGCTTGTTAGCTGCACGATTACATAACGAGTATCAGGCTTACATATTTAGAACGTATACTGGTACTGCGAATGAGATTTTAATGCAACATTTTGGTTTACTTGAAAATACATTCTGGATTTAAAATGCTTTCTGCGAGATACCAGATGACACAGTGGTTAGTTTATGTGACAGCTATACGATTTTATCACGACGCTACTAATGAGTGACAATTCACAATGTTGCTTTTGTGGTGTTTCTGTTTTATATCTGCACAGTTTTTCTGAATTCTTCTGGAAAGGAAAACATGTTTTAGTAGTAACTTTTGTGCTATAGCTACAATGAGACAGCCTTTTCCGTAGCACAACAATACGTTAAAGCACAGTACTTTCTTCATCACGGCAATAAGTGTAATAAGTAAGATATTTATACGCAAAGCATTTCACTTTTGTTTATCATGAGGTAAGTACATTGACTTCTGCAGAACTTAGCTTTCGGAGGACGATAACTACGACACTACCACAGAGATTATCTTACGACAAGACACACAGTTTAGCGCTACAGTACACGTATTTGAGAGATTAATTTAGTACTTAAAACATTTATTTTTAAAGATTTTTGAATTACAATGATACAAAGGTTTTCCGTGATACATTTCATTCCATTGCTGTAATCTGTAACACCTGAGGGTATAATTACATTAATCCTCAGGGGGGTACATGCTTACTTTGTGTACCATGTGTCTGGCAAACACATGGAGCCCTAGCTAATATGGTATTTGCTTATACAACTTTACACATCGGTACCATATTCTCTAACACAGAATTACACAGCTACCTGATTATTTAACAGAGAAACAAAGTTTATTTTACTATGTCAGTGACACATATTTACGCAGTTACACAGTTGGCTAATTTCACACTTATGAAATTGTATTTTGTATGTACTTTGTGAACTGTTCATATATTTTTCGTAACCGTTGTGATACTATGAGAGCTTTGAATGATGTATTTGGTATGGGATCATGATTTTTAAAGTACGTATGAGGTAGATGACTCTATTGAAATGAGCTGAGAATTTTTTTTTAGGTTTTCTCATTATTGCAGAAAGCTACGACATTCTAGAGATTTGATAGAGGTGCTATGATGTTATTGTTACGATGACTATGTGTATTATGCTGTTGAGGTATGCTTATGATCAATAAGCTGATGATATATGAGGAATTTGATTATGCTACATATTTATTATGATGAAATATTGAAGAAGTGTCGACGAATATTTGTATGTGTAACAAGGTAAGGAATAATGAGTAGTGGTTAGGGACTCTGACTTGTGGAAAAGGATGTTGGAAACCAAGAATCGTACTTTAAGAGTTATGAAATGTGTGTATATGCATGAATGTACCACAATGCGGACGAAAATTTTTTGGAGACTGTTATATTTACAGGATTTTGTTTCTACAAATTTGTAACGCAAATTCTCGACCTGTGAAATTTTTATATGAGACTGTCACTGTAGCAGAAACTGATGTCGTAAATATTTCAGTAAGGAAGATAAGTCACCTTGACGTAATGCATTTTGGGCGCCAAGCTGTGAGATAGTCGTCTGACAAAAGAAAGCCATTAGGTGGAGAAAAAAAAGAGGCCATTATCCTCGCTGTTGACATTTCTTTGTCGAAAGCATCGCAAATACGACACGCTCAAACTCGAAAACATATGATTACACACTGGAGCTCTTAATTTATATTTACTAAAATGCCTAATGAAATGATGAGAAACATTTTACATCTACTGTCATTCTAGTTGAGAGATTGCTCATTTTCTATAGTATCTGGTTTCCAGCTGTGTTGCAGCATTGGTTTTATAAAATAAAATTAAGGGCATTTGCTAATGTGAACACTTTCTGCCAACAGATCTATTAAATAATAATTTAATGATCCATATTCTTCTTAAAAGGAGCACTTGGAATGGAAAGAACAATAAGAAGGGATTAATAACAGTAACTGCATACATAATTTTCTTTTCAACTACTTGGTAAATTTTTTGGTAGAGTAAGTTATCGTGATGCATCTCTCTAGTATTAAGATGTGACATAGGTATCAAACATGACCATTTTTACTGAAATATTTTTTCTGCTTCAGCTTTGTCATGTTTAGATATAAGTTATTGCATTTGCTGCTGCTGTTTGCCAGGCATAGTGCTACTAAATTTCACTTTGTATTACTCTGTTAAGCTAGTTTTACTACTGATTTTTTTTTCTTGTTGCTGCACATTGGCTCATATTAGTTGTAATGTTGCATTTGCTTGGTAATCTAGATTTACTGTAGCTTGCTTTGCCAATTTCCATTTTTTTGTCATTGCTGTTTGTGTTGTTTTGTGCTGCTGCATTGCCGCGTCCCTTAGTTTAGCATCTGAGCTCAGTAGATTTGAGTCAGCTTAAGATGGGGTAGGCTATATGTGGGAACGAGTTGTAATGAATTGGAAGAAATGCATTGAGAAGCAATAAGAAAATGCTTTGGCCAAAAAAGAATTTTGAAAGAGAATACAGAAAGCATGCTTGGATAGGATTTTTTTTTGTGGAAGCAAATGTTGAAATAAGGGGAAAGATCTACACAACGAAGTTTTGGGTTGGACTGCAGTACCAAATGTCACACTGAAAACGAACCCTGTCTTTCCTATGGTATTATTCCGCTGTGTGTTTATGTACCCTTGTGTATTTGTCTTTTTCCTGTCTTTAAATGTTTAGCTAATAAGATTTGTGTTGTAGAATTTTTCAAGTACTATGTTATTTACTTTGTAAAGATGTTTAAACATTATTTATCTGTTCTGTTTTGTTGCTCATGTGTGAAGTTGATGTTCCAAAAGTTATTCTGATCTTTTATGTATGTACTTATGTCATAATTCCTGTAACACTGATGTATATGTTATTTCGATTCTTTTGTAAAGCCCGTATTACTACAAATGTTATCTGTATTGTTATGTTCTTTAATGATGTATTTTGTACCTTTGTTATTGTATTCTCATGTTACAAAATTGTAATTGACACCAGTTCATCAAATTAAGTAACTTGTAAGTTACATTTCACTGCACATGTTTCTGTTGGTCATAGTGTATGGAAAATACGTGAGAAGTAGGGACTGTTAGTGTTTGCACGTGTGTTAATAATTCAGCAAGGGACTGGATAACAGCATTGCTGGTTCTAAGGACAATTCCAAAAACTTTGTGAGTGCACAAGTGGTGGTTTATGGACTTGCTATATTCTCTGCAAGACTCTTCGATGGTGATTGTGCACCTGCACAGTCGCAACAGATGGCTGCTTGCCGTGTCTACAAGGACTGAACTGGGTCTGCACCTTCGATGGCCCACCAATACCATTATTTCTAGAAGGACTGCAGTGGGTCTGCACCTCTGGTGGCCCACCAATACAATAAACATTACTAGGACTACAGGGAGTCTGCTCTGTGATGACCTACCTACCGTTATTCTTCAAAACTTCGACTGACTCTGCTGTGGGTTTGCTCTGTTGTGCCCCATTACTTGTCTTCATGTTAAGAGTCAGCACTGTCTTTCCGTTGGAAGGACAACACTACTTCTTCAAGAGTGCATGGAAATCCACTACTTCCGTGTGCATTTTCTTTTACCGCTCAGACTTTGAGAAAAACACTGCAATTTTACTATGATGATCAATCAGGACTGTCTTTATGGACTGTGAGAAAATTTTATCTTTTGACCAACATTGTATCAATAAGTGTGTGCATTTGATTTCTTTGTTATTGTAATTGTAAAAAAAATTTAACAAATATGTATTGGCCAGTGCCCAAAACAATTTGTAAAATTTTTTGTGGGGATCATGGGGGCTATGTAAGCAGGCTGTTTAGGTTTTTTACTGGTAACGCCATGTAGCGCTCTATATGAAAATCACTGACTGTGCTGTGTGCAGTCTGAGGCTGGTCGGCATTGTTGCAATAGTCGCTATTGTAGTGTTGGGCAGTTGGCTGTTAACAGTGCGTAGCGTTGCGCAGTTGGAGGTGAGCCGCCAGCAGTGGTGGATGTGGGGAAGTGAGATGGCGGATTTTTGAGAGCGGATGATCTGGACGTGTGTCCATCAGAGACAGTACATTTGTAAGACTGGATGTCATGAACTGATATATATAATATGACTTTTGAACAATATGAAGGTAAATACATTGTTTGTTCTCTATCAAAATCTTTCTTTTGCTAACTGTGCCTGTCAGTAGTTAGTGCCTTCAGTAGTTTGAATCTTTTATTTAGCTGGCAGTAGTGGCGCTCGCTGTATTGCAGTAGTTCGAGTAACGAAGATTTTTGTGAGGTAAGTGATTTGCGAAACGTGTGGGTTAAAAAGAGGTAAGTGATTTGTGAAATGTGTAGGTTAATGTCAGTCAGGGCCATTCTTTTGTAGGGATTTTTGAAATTCAGATTGCGGTGCGCTAAAAATATGGTGTGTCAGTTGAAGCACTGTCATGTATAATTGTTCAAAGGGGACGTTTCACAGTGCTTATACAATATGTATTTTTCCATCCTATTGTTAAAGGCAGTGCAGGGGTGATAAAACTCTTACATGTAATCACTGAATTACACCTGAAAAAATTGTGGTGGCACACTTCGTTAAACCACGTAAATAAAAAAATACACACATCAGAAAAATTTTTGCATCACCTCAGTTCCGAGAGTTCCTGGACCTGTACAGAAAGTTGGAACAGAGAACAAAATAAACATCATTTCCGCCCTTTTTATTGCTCATGAAAAACACACATTGCATATTGTACCACCATACACCTTCAGAGGTGGTGGTCCAGACTTCTGTACACACCAATACCTCTAATACCCAGTAGCACGTCCTCTTGTAATGATGCAAGCCTGTATTCGTCGTGACTTACTATCCACAAGTTCATCAAGGCACTGCTGGTCCAGATTTTCCCACCCATAAACGGCGATTCTGCGTAGATCCCTCAGAGTGGTTGGTAGGTCACGCCGACTTCCTGAAGGAAGTCATTCACAAGATATGCACAATGGGGGCGCGAATTATCTTCCATGAAGAGCAATGCCTCGCCAGTATGCTGCCTATATGACTGCACAATCGGTCGGAGGAAGGCATTCACGTATCGTACAGCCGCTACAGCACCTTCCTTGATCACCAGCGGCGTACGTCGGCCCCACATAATGCCACCCCAAAACAGCAGGTAACCTCCTTGCTGCACTAGCAGGACAGTGTGTCTAAGACGTTCAGCCTGACTGGGTTGCCTCCAAACACGTCTCTGGCGATTGCCTGGTTGAAGGCATGTCCGAAACTCATTGGTGAAGAGAATATGATGCCAATCCTGAGCGGTCCATTCAATATGTTTATTATTGAGCCCATCTGTACCTCGCTGCATGGTGTCGTGTTTACAAAGATGGAATTCGCCATGGACGTCGGGAGTGAAGTAGCATCATGCAGTCTATTGCCCACAGTTTCAGCCGTAACACTACGTCGTGAGGCTGCACGAAAAGCATTATTTAACATGGTGGAGTTGCTGTCACGGTTCCTCCGAGCCATAATCCGTTGGTAGCGGTCATCCACTGCAGTAGTAGCCCTGGGGCAGCCTGAGCGAGGCATGTCATCGACAGTTCCTGTCTCTTTCTGTATCTCCTCCATATCCGAACAACATCGCTTTGGTTCACTCCGAGACGCCTGGACACTCCCCTTGTTGAGAGCCATTCCTGGCGTAAAGTAACAATGCGGACGCGATCGAATCGCGGTACTGACCGTCTACGCATGGTTGAACTTCAGACAACTCGAGTCGTGTACCTCCTTCCTGGTGGAATGACTGGAACTGATTGGCTGTCTGACCCCCTCCGTTTAACAGGCCCTGCTCATGCATGGTTGTTTATATATTTGGGCGGGTTTAGTGACATCTCAGAACATTCGAAGGGACTGTGTCTGTGATACAATATCCACAGTCATCGTCTATCTTTATGAGTTCTGGGACCTGGGGTGCCGCAAAACTTTTGTTGATGTGTGTATTTTGAGAACAAAGTTTCCAGTGCAAATAGAGTCTCCCCCACAGTCATGTATTCCACAGAACAATATACCCGAATACTGTGTACAGTATCGAGAAATCGTCAGTCACATGTGTGCTATGTTCGCTTAAACATTACACGTTTCGCTTAATGCTGAGGGGGCCAATTTGAATTTATAATTTTTGGCCATGATTGCGTAGATACGGTGATGATACTAGCCCATAGTTCTGACACCAAATTCTTTGCACGTTTTCTACACACTTGTGACTAATTTGTGTGGGGATGTTTGATTGCCATAGAATGCTTAGGTGCGGCTTTGACTGATTGTTGGCTGATTCTTACTGAAGATTGCTTCAGTGAGTCCCATGTAACAAAATTCTGTGTATTACATACAAAAAGATCTCTAACGTCTTCTTTATGGTTCGACATGAATCCACGGAAAATCGGATGGTGATAACTTCGGGAATATTTTTTTCTGCGATATTTCTTGTGCCTTCCCTGAACATCTTGCTGAGGAATAGTGTCATTCAATGCTGGTACAGATTTCTCAGTCCCAATCCGCCGTTGATACATTGTATGTCTGCATTAATAATTGAACTTCGAGGGATATCATGCTATTGCTGTGGCACAAACGGAAACCGGTAAAAGACAACCTTGACGGACGACCGTCTGTAACTGTGCCTGCTCCGGAAGAGTATCATTCATCATCACCCGTGTGCGCGCATGTAGTACACACACACTGATGATTCCAGACAATTTCCTATCAGATCCCATTATATCTACGATTCATTCAAGTTAGTCAAATTACTCTATGCTATAAGCGTTTTGGAAATCGATGTATGCCACAGGAAAACCTGTCTGGGCTTCCCAAGTAACATGGATGAAATCTCTATAGTATGCCAATAAGTCAGTAATTCTACGTCTTGCGGCCGTGAATTTTTGATTGTGTTCCAAGACACTGGGGTATTCACTTTTAAGTGATTTCCACGTGAATATTTTGTGAGCAGCGTGCGCATATATTCAGCAGCAGTGATTCTGATTTTCTTTAATTAGCACCCTGGCACCCATGAATTTTGTAGGTGGGCCAACACCTTGCAGGGTATCACTTCAGATCGTTTCCAGGGTGCCTCCCAGTAAATGTCAGAATTTGATAAGAAATTACTACGTCAAACCGTTGGGGCGGGTCAATTTCTTCTTTGGGGCTTTTCTGAGCAAATCATAAATTTCGTCCATTGTAATGGAAGCTTGTAGATTTCTATTTCACTTTACGCTAATTTGAGACAAAGGCCTAACGTTCTTTAACCATGCTTCAACAACGCAGGGGCCACACTTTGTATAGTATAAGATGCGATACTGCAATGGCCTGTTTGAGTGTGTTTTATGTGCCAGGCATCACTTCTTGATTCATCCTAAAACTTTATGTAAGGAGTCTCCGTGCAGTTTTCAGACTTTGAAGTTGTGGGTTTGTGCTTGTTAACTGTTGCCATGTATCACATCCGCACCTGGCCTTATGTGACAATCTGACTTAGGCTTCTTTGTCAGTTCAACAATTTTGTTATCGCTTATGTTACTTTGTGTCAGCCTGCGTACCTCATGTAACTGTCGCAGTGGCAGAAAATACAATTTTCGTTTTACTTTTTGCAAGGTAGCCTTTTTCCGATGTGTATTCTTTCACACAGCTGATTAATGCGGGCCTAGTTTACCTCAGGGGACACCGCCTTAACGTAGCAATGTCCGTGCAGGCGAGGAGGTTTGCGTGCTTTGGATTCGAAAGCTTAGGTACCAGAAGGGTCACAAAAGCTGGACAGGCCAAAGGGGAGAAGCCAGACAGAGTGAGTCCCACAAAGGCTATCGCTCCCCCTTTCTTATCCCAAACCTGTCCTCACCACATCCTTCTCCTGTAATTTCCTGTTATATGTATAAGATCTCAAAGGCAGCGACAATAGAGATAGAGTCTTTCGGAACGGTGAAGCTGGTGGAAGACTCATCTTTGATATTTGGGTACAAAGAGAGTGCAATTAGCGTCTGAACCCAGATGGGAGGCTTCAGACAGCGTCTGACTCATAGTGAGTGGCTAATTTTAGGCTGGGCTACCTACTGGCTATGTGGAAAGTAAAGGGAAACTACCACATTACATTCCCAAGCCATACATGTTATGTCTCTCCGTGTGAAAGATTCCGGAGTTAAAAATTCTCCCCATTCGGATCTCCAGGAGGGGAACACATAGAGAGTAGACATATTTGAAAGGATGAAAGGGACAATGAAGGATAGAAAGATAATGATTGGAACATGGATAGTGTGGACATACTGCATGCAAGAAAGCTAGAGTATGCAAAACAAGAGATGAAAAGAACAGATTAGATGCCTTTTGTTTTGTGTAAAATAAGATGGGGAGAGAATTGGAGGAGATAGAAAGTGGAGATAATAAGCTCTTTTGCTCAAGGTAAATAAATAGTGGTGGAAGTGGAGTCGGAATATTGATAGGGCAAAATCTGGAAAATAAGATAATGAATGAAGGTACAGTATATTGTAGCGGCACCACTATTTACGATAGGTAAAGTTAGATTTGTGTGATGTTTGGGGCACGAGTTACAGCCAGTTGGGGGCCAGATTGCAGTAAGTTACGCATACCAACAGTTTTGAAGGCAAATAGAGGCCACAGGGGCGAAGAAGTGCCAGTGAGGGCGCACACAGCAGTTTCCGTGGCGCAAGTCACATGTAGAAGGAGGCCAATGGCCACCCTAAGTGTTATGAATACGTGACGTGAATGGGCGCACTTGGCAAAACAAAGGTCCACAGCCGAGTATACATAGGTGCCGTTTTCCAATGAGATTCATTCAAGTGTGGTAGCTCTCCTGGACGACGGGGCGTGTCACACCGCCAGGCTATACAAAGCAGCAGATGGGGCGACAGCGTCCCAGTCCACGGCAGGCCCATGGTTCGACCCTCTGAGGTCGACACGATGTCTACAGACATCCAACAGTGGGCCACTCTTCGGCTCGCTGCTGCGGGCATTCGTCTCAGCTCCCGACACACGCCAGAGACTTCCCGAGGCGAGGGCCGCAGATTCGGATGCCGGATAGTGGACGCTTGTTCGTCGCCGGTGAGGAGAAGGATGCAGCTGGCCGCCCGCGCTTCTACCGAGCACCGCAGAGTCAGCTGCTGGCGCAGCCATCCTGACATCATCGGAACTCAGTGGGCCGGTCAGTGAATCAGCACTGCGTTGTACAGGCTGCTGGGGTGCTTCCTCAGCATTCCGGGTTCCTGTAGCGCAGACCGAGGTGAACAGAGCACTGTAATGGAAGCAAATAAATCATTTCGAAAGTTCTCACCGAGTTTTAATGCGGCACCTCTTAGCACCCACCCACTACATTTGGTGTCTTCCCACTACATTTGGTCATGCGGATACATTTGGTGGCACAAGATACCACAAAATTTGGTGTCAGAACAGTAGCCATCGTCTGTCCATTACGACATTCCAGCCCACTGCATGCAGTGCAGTCACAAGAAAAGGTGAGTGCTGTCAAAATTTTTCTTTTGAGTCTTAGACATTATCTTCCTTTTTTGTTTGTGTTTTGAGTATGAAGTGTCAAAAGCCACATTGCAGGTGCTTTGCGTGGGCATAGTATTTTTTGTTGTCAGAGTGAGTGTTAGTGTATCTGGGGCAGTAAGATTAAATTTTTTCGTGGAATTTGATTACTTTTGTATTGGTTTATGATGATGCTGAGTATGACAATATGGAGCTGTAGGAAGTCAGATTATTCTTATACTTAATCGTTTTGTTTCAGGACTAACTGGAAACGAAAGCAACACAATGACAAAGTCAAGGATTCAAGGTGTGGTGTCGGAACCAGCAGCAGTATGGATTTTATTGGAAAAAGTAGCACAATTGGCAGCAGACAATATGCAGTAGAGAAATGAATTAACATCTAGAAGTGAGTAGGAAACCGCATCTGATCAGTTGTTGTTGTCTAGGGTGCAGGAGGTTCATACAGCCGCTGCAAGTTTGATTATTCCGTTTTCTGGCAAGGCATCTGAGGATGTGCGTTCGTTTGTGGAGGACTTCGTGACTTCAGCGGTGATGAATGGTTTGTCTGATGAACAGTTGTTACATATAGTCAAGATTAGATTAACGGGTAAAGCAAAAACATATGTAAGGTTTTTTGAGGCCTTAAGGAATGCAGGACAGTTTAAGCAGTTAAACGAAGGGCTTTTACTGGCGTACAAGAAACAGAATAGTGCTCGGTACTTTAGGGAGAGGTTAAGTACAATGACAAAGATACAGGGGGAGGCAGTGGAGAAATTTGCGGGTATGATAAAGAAAATTAATGACTATACTTACGAGTTGGGTCAGAGCGGTGAAGTGAATATTATTGTGTTGCAGGAGGCCGAGCAAAGGGCACTCGATGTATTTTGAGAGGGTTACCGGCGTATATGTCACGGAAAGTGAGTGAAGGGACTCCGAAAGGCTGGCTGGTGTGGCCGAACGGTTCTAGGCGCTTCAGTCTGGAACCGCGTGACTGCTACAGACGCAGGTTCCAATCCTGCCTCGGGCAGGATGTGTGTGATGTCCTTAGGTTAGTTAGGTTTAAGTAGTTCTAAGTTGTAGGGGACTGATGACCACAGATGTTAACTCCCATAGTGCTCAGAGCCATTTGAACCATTTTTTTTACTCCGAAAGATTTGTATTCAGCCGTTCAGCTGGCAGTTCAATGTGAGGAAATAGATGTGGCAACAGGGGTGCGTGAGAGGCAAACAGTATTTGCAGCGGGTATAAAATGTTATAAGTGTGGTCGTATGGGGCATGTGCAGAGGCAGAGGAGTAGAGGAAGGGGTGGAAATCAGCAGCGTGGAGAACGGAGAAGTGGAGATAGGAGAGGTGGACAGGTGTTAACCGGCATAGGGGGCCCAAGACCCACGT
Source organism: Schistocerca piceifrons (assembly GCF_021461385.2). Taxonomy (NCBI): domain Eukaryota; kingdom Metazoa; phylum Arthropoda; class Insecta; order Orthoptera; family Acrididae; genus Schistocerca; species Schistocerca piceifrons. The sequence goes on along the minus strand of NC_060144.1, from coordinate 457,585,945 downwards.
AATGGAGCTCCCGTTTAATTTCAATGCTGCGAATACGTATACAGAGGTGGAATGTTCAGTGGTAGGATGTGTAGGAACTAAAAAGTTAAAGATTTTGTGGGACACAGGGGCACAAGTGTCAGTGGCTACTAAGAATATAACGGGACGAAGGAAGTTAGACCCACCACGTTATAGGTTGCGTGGAGTGGGGGTAAAGGAGTTACGTATTTGGGGTCAGTGACAATTGACTTTCGCATTGGGGAAGTCCGATTTAATGCATGCATGGAGGTAGTACCATGGGTAAGCGTAGGCTAAGACATGATCCTAGGATTTCTTGTATCAACATCATGCCAAAATTGACCTTGGACAACGAAGTGTGGAACTTGGTGGAATGTTATTTCAGCTAGGAGAAACTGTTGTCAATGCAGAGCTGTCGATAGGGGCGTTCAACGTAATGACCAAACCAATTGAACCACGTACATTAGCATTTAGCCTTAATTCGCATGTGTGTATGTCTAGTGGTACCAGAAAGTCGCTTTGGCTAAGTGTGAAGTCGAATCTACCTGGGGGTACAGTATGTGTTGTTGAACCATTGCTGGATAGTGAAGTTCTAGGTCCATTGGGTTGTTTTGAGAAACATAGTGTTGTCTGCGTACAGGAGGGGAACGACGGGTGAGTAGTTACCGGGAACGTGTGCAATTTTAGCGTTTTTGACGCGAATTTGAGGAAAGGGGTTTTACTAGCAAATTTAGATGTGCCAGATGACGAAGACTGGTATTCGAGACGTAGGCGAAGCGATCAACCACTAATTGCCGATAGAACTGCATTTCGTGACAAAGAAAGGGAGCATATGGAAGAATTGTTGTGGGAATTTTTAGGATTTGTTTTACCACAAGAGCCGTTACCAGCAACTCCTTTAGTTCAACATAGGGTACAAAGAGGGAATGAAGCACCTGTTTACCGTATACCATACAGAATACCGAGGTATTTGCAGCGGATTGTGGAAGATTTCATTGATCAGCTGCTTGCGGATGGTATTATAGAGCATAGTAATAGTTGCTGGGGATCGGGCATTGTCGTTGTGCCAAAAAAATCTACGGATGGAACTAAGAAATACGGATTCAGTTGTGACTACCAATACCTCAATAATAAGACAGTAATGGACGCATACCCCATTCCAAACATATCGGGGACTTCAAACAGCGCGAGTACTTTTCTACGATGGATTTGACAAGTGGTTATCATCAGTTACAGGTGGTTCCAGAGCATCGTCCAAAAGCTGCTTTCTCTACACCTGGAGACCATTGCCAGTACATTAGAATGCCATTCGGTTAGAAAAAGGCTCCGGCAACGTTTCAGAGGTTGCTAGACAGCGTCTTGAGGGGTTTGAAACCATAGCAGTTTCTTGTCTATTTGGATGACCGAATAGTGTTTTCAAGTACTGTGGAGCAACATAGACAGCGGTTAAAAGAGGTTAAGAGCAGCTCGTTTGACGTTGAGCCGGGAGAAGTGTCATTTGGCATTAGAAGAAGTAAAACATTTGGGTCATATTATCGGTAAAGACGGGGCTCGAACTGATCCGAGGTTGGTAGAGGCTGTAAGGGATTTTCGGGAACCGAAAACAGTTAAGGAAGTGCAGCCATTCCCCATCAAGTCCGGTTCTAGTGTTTCGAGATTTTGAAAAGGAGTTTATACTAGCATGCGATGCATCGAATCACGCATTAGAGTGTGTTATTAATCAGCAAATTGATGGGAAAGAACATCCTGAAGCCTATGTTTGTAGGCAGTTGAATGCAGCAGAGAAGAATTACTCAACAACACAGAGGGAGATGCTTAGCGTAATCTATGGAATCACATACTTTAAATGTTATTTATATGGGAGAAGATTTCCGGTAGTGACAGATCATGCTGCGTTGAAGTGGTTCTTGGGGTTGAAGGATCCATCCACTAGACTCGCTAGATGGGCTGTGAGGCTTAGTGTATTCCACTAAGAGGTGGTGCACAAGCCTGGAAAGTAGCATGGTAATGCGGATGCACTAAGTAGGAAGGTGGCAAAAGAAGAAACCACAGGTTATGACCTAGCCTAGCGGTATGGCGAAAATTACAGGACGCAGACAATGAATATAAATTGAATCAGACACAGCCACAGTTTAATGTGTACGGCGGTCTTCTGTGCAGGGAAACTAAGTTAGCGCCAATGGTGGTAGTGCCAGCGAAGTTGAGGGATGAGGTTTTAAAGGAAGCACATGATCATGTGTTATCTGGTCATAGAGGGTGTAGAGCGACGAATAGGAGAGTGTCGGAGAGGTATTGGTGGAGAGGTAGGAAAGGAAATGTGGATCAGCATGTCAAGAATTGTATACCAAGTGCGCAGAGAGCAGATTTGAGTCGGAAACGGATAGAGCTACAAAGATACCGGAAGCAACATGTCCATTCTCTGTGCTCGGGATTGATGTCTTAGGACCTTTTAGGCGAACACCATTGGGGAACATATTCTTTCTCACAATAGTAGACCTTTCTTCGAGGTATGTGGAGATGGTGGCTATGCCAAATCAACAGGCAGCAATGGTCGCACGGGCGATAGTAAACAACTAGATTTTGAAGTTTGGTGTACCAGAGACAATAATTACTGAACAAGGGACCAACTTCATGTCGGATTTGATGAAGGAATTGTGTAAATTGTTGAATGTAAAGAAATTGAGGAAGAGCACGTTGCATCCACAGGCGAGAGGAAGGACAGAACGGGTACACAGAACAATCGGAAGATGCTGGGTTTTTATGTGGATTATCATCACCATCACTGGAACGATTATTTGAGGCATATTGTATGCGCATACAATGCAAAAGTCCATACAAAAATCGGTTTGTCTCTATATGAGATAGTGTACGGGCGAATAATGCCGTCACCGTTTGATTTAGTGAAGCTACAGAAAGGAAGGACGGGTGAATCCGTACGTCAGTTCGCTAGGACAATTCGGGATGTTTGCAAACAGGTACAAAAGGCGAATACAAAGGCTTTGGAAAGGCAGGAAGATGCAGTGAAGCGGAAAGGACGTTTACCACAGTATAGAGTGGGGCAATGGGTAATGCTGTCTAGCCCCTATACGCAAAAAGGGAAAACGAAGAAGTTCCTCACGAGGTATCCAAGGCGGTACAAAGTTGTTGAAACCACATATCCCATTAATGTTAAACTTCAGCTGGCAACTAGAACGATGATAGTACACGTTGGGCGGTTACGGTCATTTAAGGATTGCCCGGACATGATTCCAGGTGTGTCACAGGAGGGAAAGAAGAAGAAAGGGAGAGGGAAGAGAGGTGTTCAGTGCAGAGAAAACTAGGAAGATAGTGTAAAGTACGAAGTACCGTATGCCTTGCGATCCAGAAAGTAGTAGAGTATTTGTAGTTTCTTTTAGTTTTCTTGTTATGCATCATTGGGTTTTCGTAGAGTAACTACGCATTGTATTTTCGTGTGTGTGTTTTCGAGTATTATGAGCCTGCTGGGGCAGCAGTCCTTTTGAAGAGAGGAAGGTTTATGGTGATCCCTGTCCTTAGGTTACTGAGAAGGAAAGTATAGCGTCTGACGTACATAAAGTGTTGTTGGAGGAGAAATCGAACGCAGTTCTGGAGATATAAATGCGTCGGAGCAAATTTTGCGGTAAAGCCGTAATAAATAACTGTTGAACGATGTCAGATGCCTCAAATGGCTTTGAGCACTACGGGACTTAACATCTACGGTCATCAGTCCCCTGGAACTTCGAACTACTTAAACCTAACGAACCTAAGGACATCACACAACACCCAGTCATCACGAGGCAGAGAAAATCCCTGACCCCACCGAGAATCGAACCCGGGAACCCGGGTGCAGAAAGCGAGAACGCTACCTGTCGACCACGAGCTGAGGACAACGATGTCAGAGTCGTACGAAATGGTTCAAATGGCTCCAAGCGCTATGGGACTTAACATCTGAGGTCATCAGTCACCTAGAACTACTTAAACCTAACTAACTTAAGGACATCACACACATCCATGCCCGAGGCAGTATGCGAACCTGCGTCGGCAATTCCAGACTGAAGCGCCTAGAACTGCTTGGCCATACTGGCCGGCAGACGCGTACGATTTCCTGTTTAAATTTTTACTTATCGACACTGCTGGATCTGGAAGGTCGTGATTATTGCACCAGTTCATATAATTTAAATTTAAGAATGAAAGTAGTCACAAAATCGGTGTTGAATTTGGATCAAAAATAGTAAATGTTGGAGGAAAATGTGTGAAGCTACAAACATGGAACAAGTGCATGGTGCAGTTATTTTCAGCTAGGAAGAAAGCAATAGACTCCCTAAGGGACATCGTTGAGCCAAAATTGAACATAACAGGTTGGGTTCCATTGGATCTTCTCCACCTATGAGAATTTGGTGGTAGTAGCAAGTTGTTTTGAACAAGTAGTTTTTACGGAAGCGAAATGTGTAGAGCTCTAAGGAGCGGAATTTTAATCACTAGAACTAACTATAACATAATAGGATCAACCTTCCATCTGCCAGCGTCAATTTCAGGAGTCACACAATTGAATGTTACTCAACCACAGCTGTACTGGCCAGAAGCAACTTAAGAGTTTTTGCTAATGCAGAATCTGACCCTGTTAAATAAAACTCTGAAGCCTGATCTGTTGAGATCCGCCACAACAATATTGATGGAAGACTGATGATGATACGACTGAAGGGCAGTTCAAAGGATTTGTTCTAATACAGGTATATATACCAACCAGGTAGCATAGAGTTGAGGAAGTGGAAGAATATTATCAGAAAATACAAGAACCTGTCGAGAAAGAAAATAGAAATGCCTACATTATCATCATGGGTGGTATGTCTGCGTAAGCAGAAGAAACTAACGATCAAAGTCTGAAACAATTTATTGGACTGTTCAAATTAACCAAAACAAATTCTCCAAGTATAACACCAACACAAAACACTGATCCATCTTCGAATCACAACTACTTAGAAGAATAAGATAGAAAACAACCGAAATAATTTCCTACTAGCCTCTGCTAGAGACTTCTCCGATATACGAAGCCTAAACCAGAGATCAGCGAGAAGATCCAAGCCGGGCTGCCGGGGCGGCAGCTATCCAAGTCTGCTGGCGTTCGATGAACTGACGATGTGCGGCCGAGCGCCGGCCTTTATAGCGCTTCGGCGGATGAGTACCTCGGAACTATTTTCCATCAGGTGGTGGACGTGTGAAAATAGTTCCGGGATCTGCAGCGACCTCTTCCTTATGTTTATGTGGGCCGGTAGTGTGCCCTGGTGGACGCTGGTGACTTTGCTTTGTTGTTGTTGTGGTTGTTGCTGTGTCCGTTCATCAATATTGCCAGTCGGTTGTGTACTGCTTCGGTGTGCCTGCGAAGGCGAGAAATCCGCGGCTGCAGGCTGTCAGTTTGGTTGCTGATGCTCTAGGCACAGTGATGTCTAGTGGAGAAGGCCACAGCAATGGGGGACTGAAATGCAGTGGAAAAAGGAAGAGGTGAAGATACAATAGGACAATTTGGGTTAGGAATAAGCAATGAGAGTGGTGAACGACTAATTAGTTTCTGTAAAGAAAATTTATTAGTGGTGGGTAACACTTTATGTGAACACCACAAAAGGAGACGTTACATATGGATATAAATTTTGAATAGTGGAAGATATCAGTTAGACTACATCTTCACAGAGAAAAGGTTTAGGAACTGATTGAAGGATGCCAAAACTTATCCAGGAGCAGATATAAATTGAGACTACAACCTAGTACTGGAAGAACTACAAGTGAAGTTGAAAAAGTCTGGAGACGTAAAGCAAAAGAAAGACTTAAATAGAAAGACTCAAAGAGGTAGGATAGGCATCAGATGTGGAAAACAGAGTTACAGAAGAATGGGAAAGAGGTAGTGTTGATGAAAGTGTTAATGACAAATGGATAAACATGGAAGGACTCTTGGACACTGCAAAAAAACTAGGAATTAGAATATCCCAAAGTACCAGGAAAGAATGGGTAACAGAGAACACGTTGAAAACGATGGAAGAGCGGAGAAAGTGGAAAAATGTAGAAACTTAAGAAGGCATAAAGGGGTACAGGAAACTGAATAATTAATTTAGAAGAGAAACTGAAGAAGCAAGGGAAGAATGGATGAAACAGAAATGCGACGAAATAGAGAAAATGGAGAAATACGGAAGTATGAAATGATGTATAGACTTGCTAGTGAGATAGTTTTCGAATGTAGAAGAAAGAGGAATAATATGGAAATAGAAAGAGCGGATAGTACGCTAGCATAAGAACTACAGGAGGTTTTGAACAGATGGAAAGAATACATTGAATTTCTGTATAAGGGGGATGAAATACAAAGCGAAATTAAGGTTGAGGAGGAGCAATATGCGCCGGAAGACGGATTGACCAGCTCAGAAGCAGAAGTAGAACACCGGACCGCCTGGAGAACTACCATGTTAAAACCTACCTTTTGGCAAAACACTAATGATGATGATGAGCTTTTCCTATCCGCTACTGGACATCAGGTATGTTCAGGTCTCTCCTCTGTATCAGTCCATTCCTGGTTTTGATTACTTTGTACTCTAATTCCGAGTCGTGAAGAAATCTGCAGTTAAGTTTGAAATTTGCCTGTTTATTTGCTATTTCATTTTCTGCCCGCAATATTTTTGATTTTCTTAGATCACGAGTTTTTCTTTCCAGTGTTTTTGGTGTTTGTAATACGTCGAGCTTCAGTTAGACGAAACAAGCTCTTTATGCCCAGCTTCAGTTAGACGAAACAAGCTCTTTGAGGGATCTCTGGGTGTTTTTACTGATACTCCTAATGATGCATAACGTCTCTTTGGTGGCCTGTGGCGCCGCTTGATAACGGAAGAAGATCGCGGGTATGAAACAACGGGACGATATAGTTTCGAAGGAGTTGACGCCATTCAGTGTCTCGTTCTTGTTTCTGGTATTCGGTTTGACATATAGACTACTACTTGCTTTGCCTGGTACCGATGCGGAAGGCGCGCATGGATCAAGATTGTGTGTGAGATATTTTCAGTTACTCTCCGTGATGCCTAACAGGCGACGTATAGTTTATTATAGTCGTGAGTTCTAAATATTTGCACAGCTCTCTGCGATCATTCCGCGAACAGAATGTACAATGGTATCCTTCGGCGTGGCGATGGAAGGTTGATAGTTCGCTCACTTTTCGTGAAATGGATTGTAGGATCAAGTATATTTTTTCAATCCGTCGTGTTGTCGATTCAAACTAATCATCCTGTCCTACATTATACATGGCTCACTACAAATGAGGAAATGAAATGTGTTCGAGAAAACCTGTGCGGTTTCAGCTACATCCAGGTAGGCATTGTGAATTATATGAACGATTTTTGGAGTATGTAAAGAACATTTTCTCTGAATTATTTCTTCCAATCCAATACAACAAGAAGATGGCTATTATTTGGAATAGGGTGATGATGATACCATCTTTACAAAAACTGCCAAAAAGTGTGATAAATATCGATCAAGATTTCAGACTGGATTAGAAATCTTTCTATTATGATACATGTGATAGGAAATAGATAAATAATGAAATGATTAAACAAGCACATCAAATACCCTTTTTAGCGTCTGCTATTACGATCCAAAAAAAGTCAAAGGTATAAGACATGAATAGTCAAAGAAAATATCGTAACATCAGAGTTTCGTCACCGTTGCTTCCTCTTTGGCGGTTTGACCTATAATTTTAAACCAGAAAAATTATTACCAGCCTAAATCGGAAATAATTATTAAAGAAGTTCCCATATTATTGAAATGTTCAGTAAACCTAGGGTAGGGGAATGGCTCTAAGTCGCTCACTTGCATTAGTATAATGTAATGCAACTCCCGAGCACTTCAAAGCCGACACTTCTTTAATGTAAACTACTCTTACATGTGTGTCTAACAAAGGTCACAGGACGCGAAAGAATGTCAGTGAAGCATAAAGAGTTATATTTTGTTAAATTTATCTTAAGTTTTGCTTTAACTGATAAAACAGAACGTCATTGTGTCACATTTACAAGCAGCATAAGTTTTCAAATTTTAGAGTCCCCACTACGAAAAGTGCCACTGAAAATGGATCTATTTTTGAAGGAATAGGCACGAGAGTTGCCGGAGCCGAGGCGTCCCCGCATCTGTTCTTCCAACAGCCTGGGGCAAATCCGAAGCTTCACCCGGGTAGGCCTGTATCGCTGTCCGGAAATACGCCAGCGTGCTGCGGCCTGTTTGCGGAGCCGGCACTTGAGTTTGCGAGCGTAAACACGGCGCTACCTGTCACGTGAGTAGCGCCGCGGCCGTGTTTGCACGTAGGCTACCAGGCGGGCCGGTCGGCGCGCTCGCTCCCCGGCCGGGGAAGCCCCGAGCCGCCTCCGCGGGCGATGCCGCTGCCTCTGCGCATGCGTCAATATTTGAGACCCGGGATGAGGTTGCTGGCGACGGCGATGACGACTGTGTGCAAACACTGCGAGCTGCTGACCGCCGTGGCAGCCTCAAGCTCTCGAATGTACTTTGAAACGTCAGGCGATATGCACGTCCAAGGTTAATACGAGTTGGTACTCAAAAAATCAGGAAATTGGAATTTTTAAATGGTGACGACGATACCGAATTACGTCCTTGAATCAGTGTTGGGCGTGGCTGTGCACTAAATGGTTTGGTTAGATGGTGGTGGTCTTATTTCGAATGTTCTGTCTCCATCTTCGCGGTTTTGCGATGGGAATCTCAAAGAGCAGCGTGATAGAATGAAGGTTTGCTGTAAGCTTGGGAAAATCCTTGCAAAAACGCTCCAGATGCTAAAGGAGGCTTTCAGGGAAAACACTCTAGGTCCACCCACACACTTACCAACATCGACTTACTGTATTATAGTGCCGTCCAGCGGCATCAGGTCAGAAAGTGTTATTGAACTGAGGGATCTGATTCTGCTGGATCACTGCAACACTTTGGCAATGGATTTTGTCAGTAAGTTATGTCACACATGGACGTATTCTGCCAAAAGAAATGAACCTGAGAAGGGCGCGGCGAAGATTGTGCCACAACTAATAACAGACAGTCACTATCAACAACAGGTAGAAGTCTGCAGAGACTAAGACAACCGGTTAATGGATACGACACTGAAAATGAAAAGTAGCCCTCGCAATTGGTCTTTCTTCGTCTCGGCTAACAAAGAGCTCTACAAGTTAAGAGTAACATTTAGTCTTTGTTAATCTGTTTGTACGCAGTGTTTACTGTGCTGATGTTGTAAGACGTTTGAAGAAGGACGTGGTGAGAAAACATTTGCACAAGTGACGTACAAACGATTGGATACACCTCACTGATAATACTCGACTGCGGACGGCCTAAATGATTAATTAATTTTTACTAAGAAAAGAGAAGACATTGTTTCCCACTTTGTGTTCTCATCTATGTCGTAGTCCTCTCCAAGACGAAAATCGAGTTCATGGAGTTATGAGTTGACATAGTGGAGGAGGTTCAAGTGGAATGGCTGCGTGCGATAACACACAAACAAAGAAGAGTCCCAGGATGCATTTCAAAACTACCAGAAACGATGGATTTGTGTTTTCGCTCCCAAGGGGACTATTTTGACATTGGTGGTGCAGAGTATGCTCTAGCTAACGGCTAATACTTTCAGTTAATATACTGCGGGAACTTTTCGACCCTACCTCGTATTCTCTGTAGATCGTTAGTAGCTGCTAAAAAACGGTTCACACCTTTGAAACTGAAAAATTTTAAAGAATCGTGAGCACAATAAAAAATCTTCAGTCATATTCAAATTTTGTAAAGTGAAAGGCAAAAGTGAAAGTAAACACTTTTCTGAATTTCGTTATTGTTACTTCAATAGTTCTTCCCACAAGGGAGCAATGTGGTTTGAGAGTGCTAATGATTTTCTGATAGACAAATTACGTTCCTATAAAAAAGTAACTTAAATTATTTCGGAAACAATAACGTTTAGTGGTTTATAAGCGCTATGTTGGAGAAATCGTAAACGGTGTTATGTTGTTTATTCTAGCAGTGGTGACACATATCTGGAGCTAAAATCTAAGTAAATCCTGTACTCATCAGGAGGCCCGACACGGAGTAATGGCGGTTTATGAATAAGACTGTCAAGTAACCTTATGTACCCTGCGGAGCGGCAACGGAAGCACTGTTATGGACTGAGCAGACATGCGTAAAATAATTGATTTGCTGATTACATGCCAAAGATACTGGTGTAAGGAGACACCGGACATTTGTAAAGGAGTACATCACTAATAAACTGGCCGAACATTTGAGAAAACTTTTTTATCATGTAGGACTGAAAATTTGTAAAACTTGCTGTGGGGGAGCTGAGCAGTGTCAGCTTGCGAATCTGCTATCCAGAAAAGTCTTCGCTCTGTCATATATTTGCCCGTTGTAATCTACCAACGAGTGCTATAAAGTCGTGCGAGAGTTGCTCGGCATGGCGCTTATGCCCGATTTAACAGCGCTGCCTGCTAAGTGCAGGCCTCAGTGTTCGTTTCTCACTTTGTAGCTTTAAATATAACTGTTATAGTGCCCGTCGTGAAATTAGACGTGCCAGGGTCATCTCACCCTTTTACAGTATTGCCACTTACTGGCAGTTTCGAGTTTTATTAACAACTCCGAGAAAAGCAGGAGTAACCGCTGTTTCTAGTCTAGATGTGATGGGATACCTACCAAATGAATATTCTTGGCAGCCCTTACGAAACAAAGAACAAGTAAAGACGTAAGAATTTCCAAGAAAAAATATTTTGCATCAACCTGTGGGAAAACTCAGAAACACACTTGAACTGAAAAAAAAGAGCATCACAATGTCTATATACGCATGTGATGCATAATTTATGGTGAGAACATAAAAGTATTCCTAAAGAAAAATTAAGTACCGTACGGTAAGTGAAATTGTTACACCTGTGTAACGAAAAATACTGTCGCTGTTGAATTTGTGTTCCGTTGGACTCCGTAGAAACTTCCAGCAAGAAAATTGTTATGAAAACTACAAAATTAATTTTGGTATCATATGAGATATCATGATCGTGTTATGCGACCTATGTACGCAATATATTTATAAGGGACGCCATGCGTGGCAGCGCACTAATGCCAGTACGCCGCCGTCAACTGTAGGTACTTTTACAGTTATTGTCGTTGTTATAATTATTATTAGTAGTAATGTTATTATTATAACTATTAGTTGCTGCAGTTGAGGTAATTACCTTTGTTGGTTCATAGGATAATTTACTCACCCTGTCACTTCAGTCACCCAAATCATTTTAACACAAAACGTCTTATTAAAGTACTTATTCCTGAGATAACCATGATATAATAGATCTAATATGTATATTCTGAGGGAGGCAGAGGTAAAATACAGGGAGCGAAATGCTATTTACAATTTGTACAGAAATCAGACGGCAGCTGTAAGAATCGAGGGTCATGGAAGGGAAACAGTGGTTGGGAAGGGAGTGACACAGGGTTGTAGCCTCTCCCCGATGTTATTCAATCTGTATATTGAGCAAGCAGTAAAGGAAACATAAGAAAAATTTGGAGTAGGAATTAAAATCCATGGAGAAGAAATAAAATCTTTGAAGTTCGGCGATGACATTGTAATTCTGTCAGAGACAGAAAAGGACTTGGAAGAGCAGCTGAACGGAATGTACAGGTTCTTGAAAGGAGGATATAATATGAACATCAACAAAAGCAAAACGATAATAATGGAATGCAGTCGAATTAAATCGGGTCATGCTGCAGGAATTTGATTAGGAAATGAGACGCTTAAAGTAGTAAATGAGTTTTGCTATTTGGGGAGCAAAATAATTGATGATGGCCGAAGTAGAGAAGATATAAAATGTAGACTTCAATGGCAAGGAAAGCATTTCTGAAGAGGAGAAATTTGTTAACATCGAGTATAGATTTAAGTGTCAGGAAGTCGTTTCTGAAAGTATTTGTGTGGAGTGTAGCCATGTATGGAAGTGAAACGTGGACGATAAATAGTTTAGACAAGAAGAGAATAGAAGCTTTCGAAATGTGGTGCTACAGAAGAATGATGAAGATTAGATGGGTAGATTACGTAACTAATGAGGAGGTATTGAATAGAAATGGGGAGAAGAGAAATTTGTGGCTCAACTTGACTATAAGAAGGGATCGGTTGGTGGGGCATATTCTGCAGTATCAAAGGATCACCAATTTAGTATTGGAGGGCAGTGTGGAGAGTAAAAATAGTAGAGGGAGGCCAAGGGATGAATATACTAAACAGATTCAGAAGGATGTAGGTTGCGGTAGGTACTGGGAGATGAAGAATCTTCCACAGGATAGAGTAGCATGGAGAGCTGCATCAAACCAATCTCTGGACTGAAGACCACAACAACAACATATGTATGAAAACCTGGTCCGATCTAAGAGAGGGCCTGATGGTCCCAATCATATCAGATTAAATAGAATAAATAAGTAAGTAATACTTCAGTTGGACTCGAGCAAACTATATTTCATTTGTAAGCTTTTGTGAAACCGAAGGTTTATCGAAGTACAGTGTGAGATGATTGTCCTAAACAGGCGGTAACTACACTGTACAGAAAACCTTCGCTCTTGCTGCTGCAGTATCTCTACATTCCATTATAATTTTTCGTTCACCAACAAACTGTTTGAATCGAAAACCAAATGATCGGAGAAGACCAACAATGGAGTTATCTGAGGCAGAACAGTTTTTTCTCGGAGATTAACTTGTATTTCCGTAGCCTGTGGGTACTCCTCTCTGTCGTAGGAACCAACTACAGTTCTGCGCACTAACTTCTCGTTAAAATTGTTAGATTTTGTACATTTCCATTCTCGTTTATATCCTCTTCTTGAAGAATCAAAATGCTTGGTCACATCTGGAGATTGCGGCGATGTTAAAACGAAATGCAATCTGTTCAAGAATATCACAAGGTTTTAGTGTCAGCTTCAGTACGTTCGATGCAACACTTTAGTTAACGAATCTCTTGTCGAACATACAGTTGGCGCCGGCCTCCATCACTTTTAAAGTGTGTCTGTGGCAACAAAACTGTGATGCGGACAAAGCACTGTGTTTCGCATCTGAAGACGTCACGCCGATGGTATGGCCTTCTGCTGCCTATTTTGATCACAGCCACTAGAGCTACAAAGCTGTCAGTGATCATGATTCAACTGCTTCGATGGAGACATGGTAATGTTTTTCTTTGTGTTGTAATTCGATGTGTGCGCCTTCTGGCTCTTTAAGGAAGACGCACTGCATCCGCGACCTCGGCCTGAATATCCTATAATCTGAACGATCGGGCTGTTGGCAGACCGATGACAGCTATGCGTAAAACTCTAGGAGCAGTTTACTTCATTCATTCTACAGCGAGCAGAGCACTACAGAAAATTCAATTCCATGAGCAATAGTTTTAAAACAAAACGCTTTCAGCTTTCTTGTCTACCACAGTGGAATGACTTTGTGTAGTGTGGATGGGCGTCGAAAAAATAACCTTAGCTAATATTTGCTTTTCCCCTATTATTGCATAGAGCAGTTTGATTGTGTTTTCTATATCATTTGCTAGAATGTCAAAAATTTTACGTGTTAGGTTAACACTGGTTTTGCGAGGATTAGGTACACAAGTTAATGGAACCGACAGTTCTTTCATTGTTTACAGCCATGGAATTTAGAAGTGTTTCTTTATACAGGGTGTTACAAGAAAGTACGGCCACACTTTCAGGAAATATTCCTCACACACACAAATAAAGAAAAAATGTCATGTGGACATGCGTCCGGAAACGCTTAATTTCTATGTTAGAGCCCATTTTAGTTTCGTCAGTATGTACTGTACTTCCTCGATTCACCGCCAGTTGGCCCAATTGAAGGAAGGTAATGTTGACTTCGGTGCTTGTGTTGACTTGCGACTCATTGCTCTACAGTACTAGCATCAAGCACATCAGTACGTAGCATCAACAGGTTAGTGGTCATCACGAAAGTGGTTTTGCAGTCGGTGCAATGTTTACAAATGCGGAGTTGGCAGATGCCCATTTGATGTATGGATTAGCACGGGGCAATAGCCGTGGCGCGGTACGTTTGTATCGAGACAGATTTCCAGAGCGCAGGTGTCCCGACAGGAAGACGTTCGAAGCAATTGATCGGCATCTTAGGGAGCACGGAACATTCCAGCATATGACTTGCGACTGGGGAAGACCTAGAACGACGAGGACACCTGCAATGGACGAGGCAATTCTTCGTGCAGTTGACGATAACCCTAATGTCTGCGTCAGAGAAGTTGCTGCTGCACAAGGTAACGTTGACCACGTCACTGTATGGAGAGTGCTACGGGAGAACCAGTTGTTTCCGTACCATGTACAGCGTGTGCAGGCACTATCAGCAGCTGATTGACCTCCACGGGTACACTTCTGCGAATGGTTCATCCAACAATGTGTCAATCCTCATTTCAGTGCAAATGTTCTCTTTACGGATGAGGCTTCATTCCAACGTGATCAATTTGTAAATTTTCACAATCAACATGTGTGGGCTGACGAGAATCCGCACGCAGTTGTGCAATCACGTCATCAACACAGATTTCTGTGAAAGTTTGGGCAGGTATTGTTGCTGATGTCTTGACTGGGCCCCATGTTCTTCCACTTACGCTCAATGGAGCACGTTATCATGATTTCATACGGGATACTCTACCTGTGCTGCTAGAACATGTGCCTTTACAAGTACGACACAACATGTGGTTCATGCACGATGGAGCTCCTGCATATTTCAGTCGAAGTGTTCGTTCGCTTCTCAACAAAAGATTCGGTGACCAATGGATTGGTAGAGGGGGACCAATTCCATGGCCTCCACGCTCTCCTGACCTCAACCCTCGTGACTTTCATTTATGGGGGCATTTGAAAGCTCTTGTCTACGCAACCCCAGTACCAAATGTAGAGACTCTTCGTGCTCGTATTGTGGACGGCTGTGATACAATACGCCATTATCCAGGGCTGCATCAGCGCATCAGGGATTCCATGCGACGGAGGGTCGATGCATGTATCCTCGCTAACGGAGGACATTTTGAACATTTCCTGTAACAAAGTGTTTGAAGTCACGCTGGTACGTTCTGTTGCTGTGTGTTTCCATTCCATGATTAATGTGATTTGAAGAGAAGTAATAAAATGAGCTCTAACATGGAAAGTAAGCGTTTCCGGACACATGTCCACATAAACACCCTGTATATGCGTAGTTATCCATATATGTGAACACTAAGTTACGCCCTATTCTGATTGTGTCTTTTGTGTTGGTATTAATTATTATAGGCACCTGCTCTATGGTAAGTAATCTAAAGATAGTGCCTTTCGTAACGGGAATATTTTAGTTATGAGTGCACTGGAGTTTTCAATTATGAGTCCACTCTTGTTCCATACTTATGCGAATGACCTTTCCACTTGACATTGAACAAAAAAGATTGCTACTTTCTGCAGACGATACTAGTGCTACAATAAATTTTCCAAAAGAACTATGAAGTAGATCTCAAAAATGCGACTTCCTCTAATTTTTGAAAACGTGGTATATTAACTTCTGCACACAACTAGACCCGTACCAATAACTGACGTAGCACGTGAGCAGGAATCGATAAATATGGTTCAATGCTATAAATTTTTGGATGTTCATATTGATGATAACTAAAACTGAGGAAGAATATTACTGATCCTCTCAAACAATTAAGTTCAGCCACTTACGTTCTTCATGTAATTGCTGATATTCAATACAACAGAATTAACCTGCTGATATATTTGTCGTACATCCACATATAATATCCTACGGAATTATTTTCTGGGGTAATTGATGACTCTACTCGTTGCTCAAAATCAAGCAATAAAAATAATATGTGATGCTTACACACGGACGTCACGTGAGTATCTCTTCAAGATGCTAGGTATTTTCACTGCTCCGCCCTGTTGCGTATATTCGCTAGTGAAATTTGTGATAAAAAATCCATCACAATCTGAGATGAACAGTTGTGTCCATACTTACAAAACTAAGGGGAAAAATGACATTGCCCACAATTAAAGCCATCAGTGGCTCATAAAGGAGTTCAATATGCAGCAAAAAATTTTTTCGTCATTTTCTCACTATCTTAAAATGTCTGGCAGGTAGGAAAAAAGTTTTAAATCTAACTTAAAATCTGTTCCCATGGACAACTCCCTCTACGCCATTGGTGAATCCCTGTTTAAAAACTTAAAAACTAATAGACAAACAAAATATGTTTTTAAGTACAGTCGCATAAGAAAGACAAAAAATTTTAACCAACGTTAACACTGCTGAAGTTTACATGTCCTGTAAACTGACACGTTCCGCATCATTTCGAGGGAAGAATCACCTAAATGAACCGTCTAACTGACTGTCAAACTCAAGTTAGATGTCTATATGCCAATACATTAGCAGCAGAAAGGAGAACCGCGAGAAACTTTACATCAGGATTGATGCTCACGAAGTAGATGAAGTTCAGGAATTCTGCTACCTGGGCAACAAAATGGCCTATGACGGACGGAGCATGGGGAACATAAAACACAGACTAGCACTGGTAAAAATGCCATTCATGGCCAAGAGATGTCTACCCGTATCAAACATAGGCCTTCATTTGAGAGGGAAATTTCTGAGAGTGTACGTTTGGAGCACAGCATTGTATGGTAGTGAAACATGGACTCTGGGAACCGAACAGAAGAGAATCGAAGCGTTTGAGATGCAGTGCTGCAGGCGAATGTTGAAAATTAGGTGGACTGTTAAGATAAGGAATGAGGAGGTTCTGCGCAGAATCGGAGAGGAAAGGAAAATGTGGAAAATACTAATAAGGAGAAGGGACAGGATGGTAGGACATCTGTTAAGATAATAAGGAATGACTTTCATCGTATTAGAGGGAGCTGTAGAGAGAAAAAAACTGAACAGGAAGAGATTCGAATACATGCAGCAAATAATTGTGGACGCAGGTTGCAAGCGCTACTCACAGGTGAAGAAGTTGGCACAGGAGAGGAATTTGTGGCTGGCTGCATCAAACCATCCAGAAGCATGATGTCTCAGAAAACCTTAATAGTCATTGTATTTATTGTTATCATCTTTCATGAATCCATGAAATCTGATTCAACATTCTGAAAGCGTTATTGGCATTTACAGCTATGTATTACTAAAACGCTCTATGCGACGTGTGAGCCTGAATTTGTCTACTTTCATATTTTTTATTGTGTACGTTTTATGTGTTTCCATATTTTATGAAGGTTTTGCAAAAATTGTATTTATCATGCACGGAAAGTTTAATGACCTGGAATAGTCGTAAAATTGCTTTATGATACCAGGTGGTGCGTACATCAAGACTGTAGGGGCTAGCTGCTTATTGTAAATTGGATGCATTGATGCACGTTTCACAAATTCTTTTAATGCCTGTGGGGCACATAAGTGTATTTTATTATGTACTTGAGTTATGCTTGACGATAAAAATTTTATTGTGTTTCGTAAAAAGCTGCTGAAGATGATGTTACTGTGCAAATTTTTGGGAATTTTGTTTAATGGGAATTAGGAGGTGGTCCAAGAGACGCTTCTGTTCCCAACGTTTGGTCTCTTACTCAGGGGCTACAAAGATTCAGATAGCAGTTTAAGGCTTGAACAAGTTCGTCAGATCGGGATGCGGATAAACATTACGTCCACTGCGAGGATAATGATAAACATCCTCGCAGTAGAAGGTCGTGACGGACTCAGACGACTGCTTAAGGTCGCTGAGTTCCATCGATTTGTGATGTGGGACATCTAGTAGCGAAAACTTAGTGCTAAGCAAGCAGCCAGTGCCCTGTCCCGAGGCGGTTAATTCATCAGCGAACACGAAATAATGGCGATGTTGTCGTCTGCCTAAATATTGTGCCCGGTTGACACTGAAATACGGCCACACCCCCGTGAATTGTTCTGCCGTGAATTAAGCAGGGAGAAACTAAAAATAAAATTATGAAACGTTAAATAGCTTCTCGGTGTTTATTATGATGGAGATATACATTAGGTATTGGCGGAGTGTGAAACTGGTAACATTCTGAGTCCGTCAGTGAGGCATCTTAAGCTGACTGAGACTTGTCACTTCAAGTCAATAGGCTATGAGCCCGGTTCTCGTTGATCCACTCCTTTTTCTCTTCTCGTCTTCAACAAGAACATGATTATAGGTCTACTGCCACATAGACGGAACCGGTGCATTCCAGAAACAATACTGCACTTGTAAGGTTCACCTGTTGGAACAAAAAAGTAATACTTACTAGTTCACATCGCTACAGTCGTAGAGGAATTATTAGACTGATACTGGAAGATTTTAGATTTTTCATTTGTTTATTTACACCATCTACCAGTAACCGTAAGGTTTTATTTGTATGTGTGAAGTATTTGTCAAAATCCGAAGAATACTTGTATCTTGAAGGCGACATTGTACGTGAAATTTGTTGAAATTTGACATTTTCTGTTTTATACAGACTTTGGACTTCCCTGAACATTTTGGTATACAATACATTAAAATCAGACAATTGTCAGACCTTCAAACAATATTTTGAATGTTGATGTGTAACTGTCAAATTTCTCAGCTACGCATATATTTATACAGTTGAGCAGTCATATCTTGGAAACTACACAGTCTAGAAGGCTGTACATTGCTTTGTTTTGTACCTACTACAACGTCTCAGAAGCTGGCATCAGGAATAAACAAATTAGTCGTTTCTTTCTGATACTAGTTTTAGTTAAAAGTATTGTGACTATCAGTTAATTTTGTAGTAAGCTAACTTCTACTGCTTTTTATACATAAATAAAATAACTAAGCGTAAAAGTAACTTCAAGAAACACAAATTTGTGGGTAAAAAATATGTGAGACCTGCTTTTTCTTCCGAAGTATTTGAAAACACGTGTGATAGCAGTGAAGGAAATCAAGATAATGTTTCTGAAGCGACCAGGCTCCCTCGTGTATCGAAAAGGGAAGTAACTTTACACATAAACATTCTCTTCCTTTGGCGGTAAAGGAGGCAATCAAACATATTAACAGAGATTTTGCAAATCCTGACGCAGAATGTGAATGAGTCCAATAATGTTGTGTGTTGCCGTATGCCTAAAAATGTATTCGTTGGCCCTACGACTCTAAAGATAGCAATGTCTGATGCTTTAATAACTTTTATTGGTAGGAACTATGAGTGAGTTAAGATTCTGGGAACTGTATGAGCTTCATGTACGTGAAGCAGAGTTAGCCGCTCAGCAAATGACGAAAGTATTATGATGACGACGAACGACACGTTGTTAATGTTGACTGGTGGCCAATGCTAAATAGAAACATATAAATCACAGCAGGTTTGCCAGTAACGTCGATAAGGTGCTGGCTGCATGGTGGGGATGTCCAACGACTAAAATAATTAGAAGTCATTGGTAAAAAATAATATATATATTGTACTTAACTGGTTGTACAGGATCCTTCTTGCCTAAATACATAATAATTATAAACAGATAGCCATTGAGGCCTCACTTAGGCCATACGTTACTAAGAGCCTTGTTAGTGGTTGATTCCTGTCAGCTGAAGGCTATGCTACTTTACTACTTGACGTCCCGGGCAGGAGTGGACGAGAGCTCGCTAGAAACCTGATAAAAGCCGCGGAGCGGCTCTAGCGGCGCTGGTCGCGACTCGTGGGACCAACGATACTAATACGGACCGCGGTCGATAACTGCAACCCCTAACAAGGGTGGTATCGAACGTTGATAACACAGAAAAAATCAAGACAGAGAAGGAGGAGGCAAGCACTGGGCTGTTGCGACACTGAAGAGGACAGAATGGGCCAGGGCAATTCTAGTGCATAAATGACACAGAAGTCCGTATAAGCATCTGTATTAAAAAAACCTCACTACTTCTGAAGTACATTTTTTTTGTAATAAATGACCCGTTTTCTAAAAAAAATACTGATGTCTGAGACTTGAAATTTTCACAGCGTGCCAAGTGTGAGATTCGACACATATGGAACTAGAATAATTAAAATATCCTGAATTGTTTTGTTTTTATGTTCATTTATGAACAAACCTCTATCAATGAATTGAGTGAAAAAAAGGATAACATGTCCCGCAATACAATTTTAATGATAATTCTAGTTCAGTGTACCTAGAAAGGTGCATTCAATAATTATGGAAAATCGTAATTTGGTGTCCTAAAAAGTTTCCAAGATAATTGGTCACAAAATTCGATAATGTAACTTTCGCGCCATATGAAATACAATGTCGCCGTAAAGTTAACAGAGCATAATCAGTTGAGGAAGTCTTACTTAAAACATATAAATCTGCCCATTGTATTAGACAAGTGGTCATTAATCTGATATAGCTCACCTTCAAGTTAGTGGTCTACAAGTTACGCTCTTAGAACAGGTTGTGCAAGAACTCTGCACACGGGACAACAGAACTTTTAAATAGTCCAAAGTGAACCCCCCTTATAATGATGAGGTGATAATATCTCTTTTTTCGCTCTTTATTTTATGTTAGTACTAGCTCGTATTCTCCGCATGAAACGTGTGCATGCGCATGTACTCCTTTGTGCACGTGCTGTAGCAGGACTGGTTCATTTGAAAGTATCTACGAGAACACGAGGAGTCTGAGTGAATCTCACAGCTTGGCCGACCTGCCCTCTGGATGTCTCCCCTCTTCCATACCGCCGAGCAAGGGCGAGTGATTTATTTCCCGGCCAGCTTCCAACTGCTCTCCGGCTGCGTTATTCGTTTCAATTAAGGCGAAGCTATGGATAACCGTGAAGCGGAAGCATTCGTATGAAATAACAATTTATTCTCCTACTGCATTCTCCTTCCGCGGAAAACATTTCAGTAAATATATGTTTGGCTTCAGTGAATACAAAGGCATATTTATCCGAGTGGAAATTTATGGCTCTCAAATATACAGTCTCAATTAATTTCCCGACAACTAAATCTTTTCCTTTTTTCTTTATCTAGCCTTCCAGCAGGAAACTGTCAAAGAAAAGATGTTCATTGTTTTCGTAACGACTGAGAAATTGCGAAGCCCTATCGTTTTGAGATACATGTTTAAATCTACATGACTGATGAGATAAAGAATGTGGAGGTTCTCAGCTGAACTGGCGAAGAAATGAATATAAGGATAGTACTGACAAGAAGAAGGGATGTGATGACAGGTCATGTGTTAAGACATCGGAGTATAACTTCCATGGTACTAGAGGAAGTTGTGGAGGGTAAAAACACTAGGCGAAGACAGAGGATGGAATATATTCAACACATAAATGCGGACGCAGGGGGAAAGTGATCCACAGAGATGAGCAGGAGACACATTCTTGGAGGGCCGCGTGAAAAAAATAAAAAATAAGAGAGGAACGAAATCATCGGTTAGCGCATATTGCGAAGTCAAAAACAGATACTGAATTCCTGCAGCATCGATTTAGAATATGGTTGTCCAGGGCAGTCCAAAGACTTCTTTAGTCTGGGCAGTACTGACACAAAATGTAAGACAAAATAAACCTCGACATCTCCACCTATCCCCCATCTACCATGACTACTCATGGCCCTGCAGCACTAGACTTGAAAGGTAGGTGACAGTATATTTCGATAATGTGGCCAACCCTCAGGCAAGCACCAGTAGGAGCGTTCTACTAGTCAGTGTCCTTGACGATATAAGCCCTCACCTTGATCACGGAGCCATTTGAGAACCGGTAAGTGAACGTCTTCATCACTTGAAAATCCCTATCACCTCCCCCCTCTGCCCCTCTCCTACATTCCTCCCACCCTCACCAAATGTTCTTTCAGCTTGCAGTGAAAATGGAAATCGCATGCTGCAAGATATGGACATCCAAACAGAGCTCGCCAGTTCTATCGGCCGTGGTGACTTTGTTAGCACCATTTCACTACGTATGGAAGTGACACTGAATTGGTCCACATAGCTCCAGAATTTTACGGTGATACTGTGTGCACTTTATTCGTTTTTCAGCCGATGTGATGTCCCGCGTACTGTTTTTAGGAACGATGTTACCAGTTGTCGCTTCGTTTCAATCGCACACATGTGTTATCCTTACCACAGCAGACCTGTTTGCAGGATATAAGGAACATCGAGTACCATCTGACAACGCACCAATCTTGCTGCGGAATAGCGCGTGTGCCGGCCGCGGTGGCCGTGCGGTTCTGGGCGCTACAGTCTGGAACCGCGGGACTGCTACGGTCGCAGGTTCGAATCCTGCCTCGGACATGGATGTGTGTGATGTCCTTAGGTTAGTTAGGTTTAAATAGTTCTAAGTTCTAGGGGACTGATGACCTAAGATGTTAAGTCCCATAGTGCTCAGAGCCATTTGAACCATTTGAATAGCGTGTATGCATAAAATCTTCAATATGCAATTATATACCTTAGTAATTTGGAACCTGTTTACGTTTTATAACCTTAAAATGTATAAAAAGGCATGTATTTAGTGAGTGCTCTCGCTGAAGAGTTTCAGCGGACAATGGAATCAACTAAGAAGACAAGAAGGACAAAGTAATTACTACAAAAGAAAATGTGCTTTGCAATCGACAGTATAAGGTGGAACGTCGTATCCATAGTGGTCTATGTGGTATGGAAGTCAAACCCAAAGTACTTTAGTTAGTATTCAGTAGATGTGTTGACTCATCTACTGTCTCGTTTCATTCTATTACTTAATCACAAAATTTGCTGACAGATAAAACGCACATTTCTTTTTCCTTTCAGTGAAGCTTTATTACAACTTTGAAAGCAGTTATTCTGCACTGACATCCGCATTATGCTCTTGCAAAGAGATACTCTACAGCCGCTCACAGCAATACGCTCCGGTGCTGAGTACGAACTGAATGCCGGATTCCATTTTCGTGTCGAGGACCACATTGGCGACTCCAGCACTCGACTGCCTGCTATTCTGACAGAGTGGGATTTCATAAAGTGCTTCAGTAGCATCCTTTCGAAAATAAAATTTGCAGAGCTCAACTGAGAGGTACCACTTGACTAAGGCAAAACTTTGTAAATGTGGATATACAGTCACACTACATTCATCAACATGATGCATGGCAATTACAAGCAGCTGTCTGGAATATTATTCCCACACGTGTAGTTGAACACTTCGGTAGCATACTAACAAATTCTGTGTTATTCATCCCCATCACACACTTACGGATACAGGTCTTACTCAGTCATCTCCATCTGAAGGTTCTCGTAGAGAAAGTAAACATTTTATTACTGTGCACTTTAGGTATTAAACGATGTATTTATTGAAGAATAAATGCGTTTCATGTGCTTTGGATTATGTGAAATACTGCTTCAGATATGTCATTTATCATTAGCAACAGGCAAGTTTTAAAATTTCTTTCTTGATAGTTGCCACCTGATATTTTCAAATCATATCATCCCTTAGTTCTGTGATGTCCACATCCATAAAATGACTATCAGGCCAATGCCTGTCATGTAGCGAGAGCAATCGGTTACTCTGCCTTCAAAGGTGGTCAGTGCTCATCATTGTATCTCCCATGTCTGAATGCTTTTCCGGTAATGGTTTTCCACTTATATAAAGAGTCTGCGAGGAGACATTTCAAACGCTGTGGGCAGAGCGTCTGGCGATTGACAGAAGTAATAGCTTTCAAAGTTAATTATCTTAACAAAATCGGATGAAAAGTTTCGAAAACATTTCCAAATCGCTTGTACGTAGTAGGATTGAGAGAATCTCGGTTATGGGTACTGCGTCGTCCGATCAAAAACCAGCGAGGGCCCAAGCACCACAGACCCAAGCAATGCGGGCTGGTGCCAGTGCCATAGAGACTCGCCACTTGCGCGAGTTCCACCAGCGCCACAGGCGGCGCTGAGGATGAAGATATCGACTTCGCCCCGGCCAATTGCCGGTCACGTACAATCCGCCAATGAGCGGACGACAACAGACAGAGGCCTACTCGGGAGATAGAAGAGCAGGTCTCGCCCACTTGCTTATAAATCATCGTCCAGGGCTGACTCAGACAGGGAAAGTCGTTTAGTGAACTGTTAGAAGTGAACCGACAGTTGTAAATTGCATTTCCTATGTGCTGTGAAGTTTACCTACGATTTTACACTTAGCCATTGAGGGCCGTTTTTGTGTTATAAGACAAGCAGTGTTGCAGACTCATATTTCAACAAGTCACCAGGATAAGTAAACCTTTCTAACTCATTTGTGTGACTTTGTTACTAATTTGTTGGAGTGTTGTACAATCTTCGTTCTGCTAATCTGTTACCTGACCCTGGGGCATAGCTGTGTAATAGTGGCAGGGAGAAATTGTGTTATCGGCGTACTGCACGAGAAGCCGTTTCATGAACTCACAAACTCGGCGTGCAGTGACAAAAGTGATGGGAGTGTGTTTGTCCTTAGGATAATTTAGGTTACGTAGTGTGTAAGCTTAGGGACTGATGACCGTAGCAGTTAAGTCCCATAAGATTTCACACACATTTGAACATTTTTTGATTTGACAACAGTGGCAAATCGGCCTCCACAGCAGTTGCGATGAGGCCTTTACAAAACTGGCGACGAGGGTTTACAAAAATAGGTATTAGTGTGAATCGTTTATACTAACACTGGTGGATACAGAGGTTCTCCTCCCAACGTCGATTTCAGCGTTGCTGTCAAGCCAAAACTACGAATCGTTTAACAATGTAAATATGTATAATCTAACTGTTCAGTGGCTGTACAAGATACGTAATATTTTATATGATGCTACAGTGTTGTTACATTGTCTTAAGTTTCCAATATCGTCACGTACCAATCTCCTATTCACGTTCCAATTGTTTTGCAAACAGTAGTTAAGAAAGTTGTGGTACATAAAATAGATACTAAGAAATGTACACTACTCTACAAAATTTAAGAACGAGATAGATAAAGAAACATAATGCAACCCAGGAAAGGAAGTGCAGGAGCGTCCCGTCAGACTGGTGCACAGAAAGTTGGACATGACATGGATTCAGATCAGTGTGACTGTAAAGCCAAAATGGGGCTGGTCACCATGCACGAAGTAGATAAAGTAACGGGAAAGACGTGTGTGCCAAGAAGCGAGCAGTTATGGTGAACTGCGGAGGTGTTCTTCTTTACAGTACGTCCCAGAGACACCACTTGAATGACACCACAGGGGGAAGAATCGTAGGCAGTGCAGCCCTGGTGTTTCGTATTGCTCACACTATTGCTTGTCTTGCATGGGTTCCAAACGACAGCCGCTGCTGTCCAAAGGAGAGGAGGTGATCGCCCACAGTCAACCACAGTAGCAAGTAACCATTACACCGACGTCAATTGGCATGTGCAACCACTTTGGACAGTACTGCAGGGCACATAATCTCGCTCTCCACAGTGGCGCGGTGACTGACTGGTGGGGATCCCTTTTTCGGACAACCAGTGCGTTGCCTTCTGTTGAGACCCGCGCATCGGCGGCGTCGTTTGCGGTTCTGCCAAGAGAATAGGACTGGACCAGTAAGGAGTGGGGTCGTGTGCTCTTCTCGGATGAGAGCAGATTGTCTGATTAGTGATTCGGGACTTACCCTCATATGGCGAGAGGTGGTAACGCGTAATGCACCGAGGAACATTTTTGAACATGATCTTTCTGCTGGTCAAGGTGCTGTGGTGCAGCGAGCCACAATTTTGCATGTGCGTACTGACCTGCAATGGACATGGTTCACTCACTATTCAACGTTATTGTGATTCTGTAGTCCTTTCCATGTGCGTCTTTCCAAGCGTACATTCGGCCCTGACTTAATTTTTATGGACCCGTGACCTCATCGTACACCGAACGTGGAGGAGCTCTTGGAATGAGAGGATATTCGGCGAATGGAGTGGCCCGCCAGTTCCGCCGACTTAAATCCCATCATGCACGGGTCTGATGCACTGGAGAGACGTATTGTAGCTCTTCAACATTCAGCAGTGACCATCCAACAGCTGTCAACCACGTTGGTGGAAGCATGGAACGCCCCATCATAAGGAATCCTTGTCAGTCTCGTGGCTTGCGAAGCTTGCACTGTAGCCGTGCTGATTACACATACTATTTGGAACCATGTTACGCCTACTATGTATTTAATCTTTTTACGATCACAACGTACGGTGACCAGTGTAATTATTGTCTTCCAACACAGGTGTCATTTCTGTTGGTATAATTGTGTATTTATCCCGATACCTATCGTACTACAATAAAATAGTTTTCATCGAACGACGTTACGTGGCAGTGACAAATCATGCGAAAGCTACGTTCGCCATAAGGTTTTCTCGCCAGTGTAAAGGAGTAGACAAAAAATGGAATACATGCACGATCATAACTGCAGATGCCAGGCAAGTCTGCAAGATGCGTTGCGCTTTTCACTACGAATATCCTCGATACGTCAGAACTACCAGTCGTGATAGGAACAGCACTCTGTTGTTTTGAGTGAATTATGTCGCTGCTAACTGAATACGAACGTGAGCAGATAGTTGACGCTCATATGGCGTGCGCCTCCATTACTAAACGAGTCAAAGTGTCTGTTACTTCAAGAGGCAACATGCTGAACTTCTATGTCGCGTGCCGGGGGATAGGAATAGCGTCATCCGCTAATTAACAACACGGGAAAAGTATATGAAGAGTATTAGTGACAGTCTTTGAAAAGGACGAGAGCTGTAAAAGTCGCTGCACAACTAAACACGGCTCTCGCGAACTCTGTAAGCACCGTAAAACACGAAGTAAACTTCATATGCAGGAAATTGTCAGGTGAGCTGGAATTCCAAAACCATTCATAAGTGATACACTACAGGCCATTAAAATTGCTACACCCAGAAGATGACGTGCTACAGAAGCGAAATTTAACCGACAGGAAGAAGAGACAGTGATATGCAAATGATTAGCTTTTCAGAGCATTCACACAAGGCTGGCGCCGGTGGCGATTTCTACAACGTGCTGACATGAGGAAAGTTTCCAACCGATTTCTCATCCAAAAACAGCAGTTGACCGACGTTGTCTGGTGAAACGATGTTGTGATGCCTCGTGTAAGGGAGAAATGCGTACCATCACATTTCCGACTTTGAGAAAGGTCGGATAGTAGCTTATCGCGATTGCGGTTTATCGTAACGCGACATTGCTGCTCGTGTTGGTCGAGACCCAAAGAGTGTTAGCGGAATATGGAATCAGTGGATTCAGAAGGGTAATACGGAACGCCGTGCTAGATCCTAACGGCCTCGTATCACTAGCAGTCGAGGTGACAGGCATCTTATCCGTATGGCTGTAACAGATCGTGCGGCCACGTCT
This sequence comes from Schistocerca piceifrons, assembly GCF_021461385.2. Taxonomy (NCBI): domain Eukaryota; kingdom Metazoa; phylum Arthropoda; class Insecta; order Orthoptera; family Acrididae; genus Schistocerca; species Schistocerca piceifrons. Next base: position 457,558,717 of record NC_060144.1, on the reverse strand, counting down.
CGATCCCTGAGTCAAATGAATACAGAAAATGTTTGACTGCGGCCCAGGCCATTCGCATTCTCCACATCTATAACCCATTGAAAACGTCTGGTCAATGTTGGCCAAGCAACTGCTCGTCACAATACGCCAGTCACTACTCTTGACGTACTGTGGTATCGTGTTCAAGCTGCATGGGCAGCTGTACCTGTACACGCCATCCAAGCTCTGTTTGACTCAATGCCCAGGCGTATCAAGGCCGTTATTACGGCCAGAGGTCGTTGTTCTGGGTACTGATTTCTCAGGATCTATGCACCCAAACTGCGTGAAAATGTAATCACATATCAGTTCTCGTATAATATATTTGTCCAGTGAATACCCGTTTATCATCTGCATTTCTTCTTGGTGCAGTAATTTTAATGGCCAGTAGTGTATGTACGCCCGAAACAGGTTGGTTGGTTGGTTGTTTGGGGAAGGAGACCAGACAGCGCGGTCATCGGTCTCATCGGATTAGGGAAGGATGGGGAAGGAAGTCGGCCGTGCCCTTTCAGAGGAACCATCCTGGCATTTGCCTGGAGCGATTTTAGGGAAATCACGGAAAACCTAAATCAGGATGGCCGGACGCGGGATTGAGCCGTCGTCCGAAACAGGAATACATAGTACTGAATTCATAAAAGTTGGCTATGGAACAGTGGAAGAAGGTCATTTGATCGGATGAGTTTTGTTTCTCACTGTTTCAAATATCTGGCCGAGCTTGTGCGTCAAGAAACATTGAGGAGGTAGGGGGAGCGGGATTTTGTTTTATCAGATCTATCCCATAATAAAAAGTTTGTTCCCCACTGGCAACGCTATTTCCAAGGCGACAGGGCTCTCTTCAAACAGCTCGCATCGTCCTGACCCAGTTTTGTAAGCACGAGGATGTATTGTATGTCCCCTGATCACCGTACACTCCAGATCTCAATGTAACTGAGCCATTGCGGTTTACTTTTGTTGAGAAGGATGCTTGATCGCTATTCGTCCGACCCTTGATCTTGAAAACAGCTTCCAGTCGTCTCGGAATGGACACATACGCCTCCCATATAGTTTACGAGGGAATCTTACACTGCTTTTCCACCAAAACAGCAGCAAGATCCGGTAACGCTGAAGCCATCGTTACCGGACCTTGGGGCTATTTTGGAGGAAAAATGACACAAGAGCCGTTGCAAACCATGCACGACCTGTATTTAGTTATTTGGAGACGACTGAAAGCTGTTTTAGATCTCAAAGAATTTTTCTACTTCGTATTAGGCATGAAAATGCGTTGTGTTTTTTGGCATTTCCATGTCTGTCGACCCTTGCGTATAAAGTACATGAGAAAACAGCAAATATTTTACCTTATAAATGTTGTTTTTGTCGTATTCAGTCCAAAGAATGGTTTCATACAGCTCTCCATGCTACTCTATCCTGTGCAAGCCTCTTCATCTCCGAGCAACTACTGCAACCCAACGGATGAAAAAAAAAGGAGAAACTGTGTTTAGACAGCGTCCAAGCACTTGGTCTTAACGGTTCCGACGTAAATGAGACACATCCATTCTTCTGGAGATACTGATGAATATATTTTCATCGAAACATGTTATCTGAAGTTGGTAAATTTACAACTATTTAAACAATTGCATCCAATATGTACCATACTTTTTCGTGATTCTGCAAAGACTGCTTTAGCAGTCCTCTATTTATAGGCACCACTGCTTTCGCACAATTTTAGCTGCATCATCAGAAGGAATAAAATCGTCATCTTCCGATCGACAAACAAAAGAAATAAATAAAAGGTAAAAAGAGGAATGACACAGCATTCATAGTCAGCAGTGTTTTGTGATTCTTTCCACATACCATCGTTCTTCTTTCTTTCATTTATTTTGCTTGTACTTAGTCCTGCAGTTTTTGCAGGGTCGGCATGGTTACAATCGGATTTGGCATGGTTAATACGAAGGGTTGGCCAGATGCCCCTCCTGCCAGCACCCCATATCCCCCAGGACGGAATCAGTGTACCCCAACTGTCTGTGTCTAGTGTAAATCATGAAATAGTGCGAACGTGTTGCAAATGTCTGCGCATCGTTGGGACCAGACCGGTATTCACCTAGTGATATGTGGAAAACCACCTAAAAACCAGTTCCAGGCTGGCCAGCACACTGTCCCTCGTCGATGATCCGCCTGGCGGATTCCATCTGGGGCCGGAGCGCCTACTCGAGTCCTGGAAGCAGCGCATTAGCGCTCTCGGCTAACCTTGTGGGTATTTCCACATGCCATAATTAGTGAATGAACGGCCCGTGTCCATAGCATTCCAGATCAAAAGTTCCCTTGTTGGTTGAGATGTTCGAAGTGGGCGTCAGCTCCCCCGCCTCCCACGCCCCGCTATATTGCCGTCTGGATAGAGTATTCATATGATTGACAGTCACGAAATTACTCTAGATGAAAGATCAGATAGCGTCATATAACGGGTTTACATACCTGATTAAAATTCTGTAGCGGACGAAATGCCAAGCCCACATCTTCGAAATTCGGTTGCAACGCTTTGCCATCTCAACTGTGTGGTCGCCAATCAGTAACAAATAGAAAGGGTCGCGGACCCAGCACCTCACCTCAGCCTCTTCTGTTTTCTAACTCGTGTACTTTGGCAGAGTGCACCCGAAAACGTAGAAGATGGCTCTAAGCACTATGGGACTCAACTGTTGTGGTCATAAGTCCCCTAGAACTTAGAACTACTTAAACCTAACTAACCTAAGGACATCACACACATACATGCCCGAGGCAGGATTCGAAACTGCGACCGTAGCGGTCGTGCGGTTCCAGACTGTAGCGCCTTTAACCGCTCGGGCACTCCGGCCGGCCCGAAAACGTAGAATTACACGAAATGTGAACGTGAAGAAATCCTAGTTAAAGATCCTACTGGCATCCAATAAAGTGATATATACTCCCTTTCTTATTGATGTGTCAGCTTTTTAATATGTTATGCAGTGCTGTCCATTTGACAACCTATACCTGCATATAACTAGTGTCCCTAAAACTGAAAGTGTTCTGTATTGAACGCCTGAGAGGCCTATTCGTTCTCGCAAGACAGGTTATAAATCCAGTAATTATACCGAATTTCTGATTTGACAGAATTTGTAGCATTGTTTCTTCCACTTTGATTGGTAGTTTTGCGTATTTCGCCCCTCATTCATCTGCATACTGTTAAATTATTAATCAGGACACAATGGTTCAACAAAGGTTCAAATGGCTCTGAGCACCTTGCGACTTATCTTCTGAGGTCATCAGTCGCCTAGAACTTAGAACTAATTAAACCTAACTAACCTAAGGACATCACACAAATCCATGCCCGAGGCAGGATTCGAAGCTGCGACCGCAGCGGTCGCTCGGCTCCAGACTGTAGCACCTAGAAGCGCACGGCCACTCTGGCCGGCCAGGACACAATGAAAATGTTTTCGTGTCATACGCCATACATTTATTGTCAGTTGAATTCCTTGACCCTTTGTATTCATGGATGTGAGTATAGTTTCCGTGATACGCCCGGTGAAGGTTCAGTTGCTCGTGAAGGAACAATCGAGCGTTATCAACACTTGATGTACACAGATGTTGAAAATAGTGCTCGCTCTCCTGGAAACAGCTGCAAGCGAACTGTGAAAATGGGCTCTCTCTTTCGATGGCTGTCAACTAAGACTTCGAGCCTGGCCTCCGGCAGTTTCCTGTACATTTTATTCCGCACAAGTAAGACAGGGACAATATACTCGTATTTGTGTCCATACGTATTATAAAAATGGTTTTACGTATCTAGGTATGTGTATATCTATGTTCTTCATCTTCTTCAAAACCATTCGACTGACTTCAACCATGTACAAACTCTAGGGACTGATCGTGAGAGTGATGTGTTGGCAGAAGAGCCAACACCGTGTAGCTAGAGGAGGCCGAAATGCACGCGTTTAAGCTCACGCAAACTGGCGTGAGGTCTGGAACAGGACAATGTAATTAATATAGCCAATAAGGTGCGTTGCTGCTGGAATACTTAACTTTAATCCATAATTGGTGTACATCGCTCTTGACGGTACATGTTTTACAATCTCAATATTAACTGGTAATGGCGCCTTGCTAGGTCGTAGCAAATGACGTAGCTGAAGGCTATGCTAACTATCGTCTCGGCAAATGAGAGCGTATTTGTCAGTGATCCATCTCTGGCAAAGTCTGCTGTACAACTGGCGCTCGGTCTGCAATCACTGACAGTGGCGACACGCGGGTCCGACGTAAACTAACGGACCGCGGCCGATTTAAAGGCTACCACCTAGCAAGTGTGGTGTCTGGCGGTGACACCACAGAGAGAATATGGAACAATAAAGGTCTAACGAACTTATGTCCGGAAATTCATGGTTTCCATGCTAAAGACCATTTATTCAATCATACTTTGTTACAGAGACTGCGGTCTAATACGCGCTGTACCATGCAGCCGCAGTTACGCTATGCTGGTTTCCTCGTAGAGGGTTGTACTGTTCCTAATTCTTCATACTCTAGCGTCCTCTCCTGCCATAGTAATTGGTAATGTTGAGTGAGATTCACTTCTTTCGCTGACTACCCTTGTTGCGAATGTGATACAGCTTTATACACAATGGTCCCGTTTTCGAATCGAGAGCTTGCCTAAATGGTGTTTACTTACGCAAAAGCAAAGGGCAACGGGAGGTGGGTAGCAAGGGTGTGTCGGGAGACCTATTCCCGCCGACAACAACCACAGAAATCAATGTTTACAGCAGTGTTTCACAGTTTGTATGAGACAGGGTCGTTTCAGGAAATAATGAAGGACATACCCGAAATGGAAAACTTGGAGGAAAATGTGATTAACTCTGTGGAAGGCGACTGCGGTGTCAGTACCAGGCAGTTGGTCCGCCGGTACAGGGTAAGCCACACGACCGTGTAGAACATTCTCCATGACAAGTCGTAATGCTGTTATCACTTACAGCGTGTGCAGGGTTTACTAGCGACAGACTTTCGACATCTGGAGCAGTATTGTCACAGGTCTATGAACCATTATTTATTTTCAAAAAATATTCTTAAGAATTTATTTTATTTACTAGCGATTCATCAAGAACATTAACACATTTAATCACACTATGGAAGTAGTTTCCAGGGAGTAACTGATGAAATAATAACCAAATTCCTTTTAACAAATGGGAATTTTATTCACTTTAATAGTGCCTAAAAGCATTTTTTAAAAGAAACAGATTTAAAATTGTAATCAGAAAGCACCCTCTATATATCAAAGTTACAATTTATTCAGAGGCAGAAAGAAACAAGTTTTGAGTGCATGAGCTTTCGAGCAGAAAACCTTGCCGCTCCCTTTTGACACCGCCGTAGTTACGACCGCTCACAACAGCCTCTGAAAGACTACATTGGTGCAAATCTGAAACACACCAGATAACTTTAAACTAAGTGTTTTAACAATTTACGCAAACTCACAAACTATGCACCCCCAGTAGAAGGGACGGAAATGGTACAAATTACTAACAATTAAAATATTAACCTTGCCACCGAAGGTGCAACTTAATTTTAACTTCTAAGAAAAATCTTACGGTGAAAGGGTGGCAACTTTACATACTAAAATAATCACTTAAATAAAAGCCCATGAAATGCAATTTTTAATGAAATTCTACAAGGTTGGCCGAACAATAGTTAAGATGCTCTACAGTACACAGATACCGCCTCTCAAGATCATAGGCAATAATATCATAGTTTCCAAACATCAAAACATATTTCAGGTATTAGGCCGTTACACAAGCAATAAATTCGTTAACACATCATATCCGACAAACATGACAGAGGCAGCTACTAACGTACGGTAGATTGATAGGGAGATTACCGAACAACCCGAACCGCAGGTTGCTCTAACTCGCCCCTACTCCATAATGGAAAAACGGACCACCCAATTTATAAACAACCACCTTCCCGTGGGTGGGCTAACGGAGAAGAATGGTGGGACGACCCCAAAGCAAAACGGCTGGTGACCTCACCAAGAAAACTAGTAGATTTTAACAAGAGTAAATCAAACAACATAACACCAATCACTTAACTTCTAATAAACTGCGATTTCTCGAGAAGACCTGGTGCAGCATCCCCAAATCGCTCTCCCGGACCGTCCGCTGCTAGCCGCTTCAACGGACGCCAAAAGGCGCGCCAATCTCCCGTCTCACGGCGTAGCAGCTCGCACCGGCCAGACTGATGTCGTGGATTGACCCCTGTTGCTCTCGTGTCGACAGCGAAGTCACTACCCCTCGCTATACGCCGCGGCCCACTGGACTCACGTGGCGTCCTCACATGCGCCGACGCTCGAGACGGACAAGTCATCTTGTTTCTCAGTGCACGACCGACTGACCGATCGATCCAACCGCCAATGACCATTTGCCTGAGCAAACTCGAGCAGACTGGCGGGGTGGAAAGACTCTCATTTTGCCGGCTTTAAAGGTTGATCCGAACGACATACTAGCACTCGGAACGACAGACACTAACTGGCTAAGAGATGCGGACGAGAGACAGACTAGCAAGCTGGGGACGAGAGACTGACCCAGACTGCTCGACTGGCGAGCTCATAGCGCCCCTTAAATGCACGTGAGCAGGCAACCTTTGCCCTTTCCCACCAGACACCAAAGCTGCGATTGCCCCAGCGGCGCCACCGCCAGAAACGGAGGGCAACTGCTTCACACTACGCGCTGCGACGCTCTCTTCAAAACTGCAATCTTTACCATGGCTCAGTCTGTTCACCAGGCAACCACGATTCCGGAACGTGTGTCATCCATCCAATTCACACATAAGGCCACCTTTTCGTGGGGCGGTACTTTCAACTTCCATAACAGTCATCTGTGGGATAGTTTGTAGAGCCCCCCTTGGTAAGGTGACAGCGAATCAACAGCATCGGTGTAGCCGGAATATGTGGGCCGAGATAACTGGCAACCTCACTTGGGTACCAGTCTTCCTTCTGCGTCGCCTAACAGGCTGGAACTATGAGCATTTCTTGCCTTCCTTGCTGGAAGAAGTGCCGTTGATAATTCGGAGGGTTATGTGGCTGCTAGATGGTGGTGCTCCGGCCCACTTCGTCTTCAATGTCCGGACGCATCTCAGTTGTGACTTGCCTGGTCGATGGATCTGACGAGGGAGTCCAGTTGCACGGCCATCTCATTCACTGGATCTGCGATTTCTGGTTATGGAGCCATCCCGAAGGTGTCGTATATGCAGAGCCCGTTCCAGGTCAGGTGACACTGGAGCAGTATATTCATGCTCCCTTTGATACTGTTCGGGTGCAGCTCGGCCGATGTGAGCGTGTGAGACAGAACGCGCTACGGTATGTACACGCGTACGCTGAGACATATGGAAAACACTTTCAGTACATACGGTAATTGTGACTTTCTGGTATGGCGCGTATTGGACCACAGTCCCCGAACCAATGTATGATTGAATAAATGGTCTCTAGCATGGAAACAATGCATTTCCGGACGTAAGTTCATAAGAACTTTTTTTGTTGCGATCATCTCATCTATCAATCCGTAGAGTTTGTACACGTTGGAGAAACTCATCCTGTATATCACTTACAGCCGGGAAATGGAAATAGACAGAAAGGTTGTTTCGAACAGTGATAGTGGGAGTAGTGGATGGTCTGGGGGAGAAGAGATGGACAGAGGTGGGAGACAGAGATGGACAGATTGCCGGAGAAGGAGGAGATGGACAAAGAGAAGGGGAAGGAGGAGATGGATAGAGAGACGGGCAGAACGAGAGTCGGTGGTGGTGGTGAAGGAGACGGAGAGAGAGAGGCCAAAGATGGGGGAGAAGATATTATGAACAGAGATAGGGTAAGAAAGAAAGGGACTAAAAGAAGATTAAAATAAATACATATCTGGGCAGTGCTCGTTATTCAACCAGTTTCTTATAAAAGTAAACTGTTGTTCTATCCGTTTCAGAATACTGCATTGTCGATGAATGCTTTAATCAAAGCTTGTAATCATCAATAATGCTCAGAATTTTGTCAATAATCATTGTAAATTATAGGAAAGTAATTTAGTGATGTGAATTTAACATAATGATAAGGGGAAAACAAACTGTTGCCCGGATTTTCGTAAGCCCAATGTAACAAATTCGACGTAGTAATTGAAGACACAATATATCACGTAATTGTGACTTATTATTATTATAATGGAAAATACACCCTCTGAGTCTCTTCAAACGTTTTATTTGGATAACTAGGTAGACTTTTGATACACATCATCCTCAGATCCTTACAATCAAAAAGAAAAAGTTTGAAAGATAGCACTAAACTGAGCTACAAGATAAGCTACTAAAATATTGTCACAACTCTAACAACATAGTTTGTGTTGTTGTTGTTGTGGTCTGCCGTCCAGTGACTTGTTTGATGCACCTCTCCATGCTACTCTATCCTGTGCAAGCTTCTTCATCTCCCAGTACCTACTGCAACCTACATCCTTCTGAATCTGCTTACTGTATTCATCACTTGGTCTCTTTCTACGATTTTTACCCTGCGCGCTGCCCTCTAGTACTAAATGGGTGATCCCTTGATGCTTCAGAATATGTCCTACCAACCGATCCCTTCTTCTAGTCAAGCTGTGCCACAAATTTCTCTTCTCCCCAATTCTATTCAATACCTCCTCATTAATTATGTGATCTACCCATCTAATCTTCAGCATTCTTCCGTAGCACCACATTTCGAAAGCTTCTATTCTCTTCTTGTCTAAACTATTTATCGTCCATGTTTCACTTCCATATTTGGCTACACTCTACACAAATACTTTCAGAAACGACTTCCTGACGTTTAAATCTATAATCGATGTTAACAAATTTCTCTTCTTCAGAAACACTTTCCTCGCAATTGCCAGTCTACATTTTATATCCTCTCTACTTCGACCATCATCAGTTATTTGGCTCCCCAAATAGCAAAACTCATTTACTACTTCAAGTGTCTCATTTCCTAATCTAATTCCCTCAGCATCACCCGATTTAACTCGAGTACATTTCACTATCCTCATTTTGCTTTTGTTGATGTTCACCTAATATCCTCCTTTCAACACATTATCCATACCGTTCAACTGCTCTTTCAGGTCCTTTGCTGTCTCTGACGGAATTACAATGTCATCGACGAACCACAAAGTTCTTGTTTCTTCTCCATGGATTTTAATTCCTACTCCGAAATTTTCTTTTGTTTCCCTTACTGCTCGCTCAAAATACAGATTGAATAACATCGGGGATGGGCTACGACCCTATCTCACTACCTTCCCAACCACTACCTCCCTTTCATGCCACTCAACATATTACAGATTAGAGGTTTCAGTGCGAATTAGCAGATGTTCTCATTTCATTAAATTCCATTCTACGAGGCTGCTGCCCAACTAATGGTTACAGTATATGGATAGACAGTAATCCGAAGAAATACAAACGTTTTGAGAAACAGCAGAAGTGACACACAACCGGAAAATTTTAGGGAGCACGCAGTACAGAAATAAATGATATTCTGGTATTTTGGAAGTGAAATAACGCTTGACCGCCGAAACATTGTAGATATAGGAAGCAGATTAGTGCAATCATAGAGAGAGAGAGAGAGAGCATTTCTTCACAACAAAGTTAAAAAAAACAGAAGTTAGCTTTATTTAGTCAAATAATTTCCTATAATCAACTTCTGCAACGCAGCATAATATGGAAGTTAACCTAGAAAGTTTGGAAGCTGGTAAGAAAGGGAATCTTAGTGTGTCACATGTTAAAAATTAAGTGGCATGATAACAAATTTAGTATATTCATAACAGAATCGGCAAGGAGATGTATATGCGGAATGCACAGCGTAGTAAATATGGCAGGATAACGGTACTTGAGCTAATGCTGTCAGAGAATAGCTTTCGTGGTACTAAAGGCAGATTTTAAAAGATTGTTTGGAAGGAGAATATAGATATTAGGTTATACACACTAAATAATTGTGGGCGTTGTGTAGTAATTTTTCTCTTTGGTGAAGATGTAGGCATAGGCGAGTAATTCTACTAGGACCGCATCACAGTAATCTCACGACTCATTTAAAACATTAAAAAATGACACTTTTTTCTTGGGAATTGTACATACACCGTTGCATGCTCTAAAGGAACATTTGTAGGAAGTCGTGTATGCACATCAAATTAGTAAGAAAACTGTTTTACTCCGTTTCTTCCCTCCACCAAGGAAAAAGAAGAAATATAAACACAACTCGGCTGCGATCTACGTGAACAGTACAGAATCTAAAGGAAAGAAAGGAAAAACATTTTGGAAAAATTCCTTTCTGGGCATCTCTCTTCTCTTCTTGACTACACAAATTTGTGTTCCAAAGTGTTGAGTGTTGATAAGTGACACAACACTGCATGATGTCTATTCCTAGTCAGTATGGCTGAAACTAGTCGGTGGCGAACAGATAAAACTTTTGAAATATGTTTTACTATCGCGCAGACCACTCGGATACTGAGACCTATCTGGCAAATTATTTATCTGCGACGTTCGTTGCCCTTCATCACGAGTGGTTTACGTATGATATGTGTAGCTGTTGTGAGGGTAAGTGTAGGTGAAGGAATGAGAGTTTTAGGCACGTTTTGCGGTTCTGGGGGACAGCACATTTGACAGCCACAAATTAATACCAATTTTTATAATATTCCAGTCGTTTCCACAATAAACCACTAGTCGAATAATCAACCACATTGAAATAAACGTTATATTCATCTAAGAGGCACAGTAACTGCATGGGGCGAAGAGTGAAAAAGTGAGTGGTACGTCTGTTGCTGGGACCAAACCTGCATTAGCTCTTGGTTTAGAACAATAAGTACTTTATGCCAATTGTAGCTCTCCGCGTGGCGCTTCTGCAACAGTCGTTCTGCAATGGTGTCACTACAGCATACAGGTAATACGAGAGGGTAGATTTCTAACCGATCAAAGAGGATGCTTGCATCATTTATGATAATACGTAGTACCACAGTTACCGACTTTGATTTGCAATCACAAGGTCCTCGATCCCGCGTTCGAACCTCGCCACTGCTTAAATATTCAGTAAAAATCATCAGCAATGATGATAGAATACTTCCGGCAAGAGAAACCACACTCATTCTGCCAATGGCCTTGTCAAAGAGGGCAGAGTAGCGGACAGAGGTTCAGGGAACTCTATTGCCCAAAGGGTTCGAAACTGCCTTTCAGAGGTGGAAGAATCACCAAACACGAACAGCATGAGAATGCAGAACTTATTGGAACCACTGCATTAAAGACACGTAATGTGGACACATGGGACATGTGGACTGTAATTGAAAGAGTGTCATGATGATCTCTCCACTGGTAAAAGATTCCGGACTAGCTCCCATTTGGATCTCCAGGAGGGATCTGACAAGAGGGAGGCAACTATGAGAAAAAGACTAGATAAATAACGAAAGGATAACGTTCTACGAGACGGAGAGTGAAACGTCTGCAGTTTGAACAGAGCAAAGAAGCTTGAAATTCTGAAAAGGGAAATGCTAAGGCTCAGTCTAGTTATAGTGGACGTCAGAGAAGTAAAATGGAAAGAAGTCAAGGACTTATGATCAGACGAGTATAGAGTAAATATCAGCAGCAGCAGGGAGTAGGAAGGTAGGTCAGAGAGTAAGTTGCTATGAACAGTTCAGTGATAGTGTTGTTCTCATCGGAATTGACAAGAGGCCAACACCGACAATGATAGTTCAGGTAAACGTGCCGCGTCGCAAGCAGAAGATGAAGACACAGAGAAAGTATATGAGGTTATTCAGTGGGTAATTCAGTAGGTAACAGGAAATGAAATCTGATATTCATGAGGGACTGGAATGCGATTCAAAGGGAAGAGTAGAAGAAAGGATTACCGGAGAATATGGGCTTGGCAGTATGAATGAGAGGTGTGAAAAAGTAATTGAGCTCTGCAATAAATTTCAGACGAAGTAGAGAATACTCAGTTCAAGAATCACAAGAGGAGAATGTATACTTGGGAGATATGGAAAAGTTTTCTGTTACATAGAATCATGGTGAGGCAGAGATTCCGAAATCTGATATTAGATTGTAAGGCGTACCAAGGGACAAATATAAACACAAGTTACATTTTGGTAATGATGAAGAGTAAGCTAAAATTTAACAGACTAGTCAGGAAGAATCAATGGGAAAGAAGGGGTATACGGAAATATTAAGGACTGAAGGAATACACTTGAAGTTCTCTATGGATATAGATGCTGTGATAATGATTAGTTCATCGGGGAGTTCAAATAAAGTGGAATGGGCATGTCTAAAAAGGACAGTCACAGAAGTTGGAGAGAAAAACATAGGTGCAAGGAATGTAACTGTGAAGTTACCATGGGTAACTAACGTAGGAAGTACGAAAATGTTCAGGTAAGTTCAGGAGTGAAACAAATCGGAAATACTGGGAAGCTAAGGTGAAATGGTTGCGTGAAGAATGTGAAGAAATCGAAATAGAAAGACTGTTGGAATGACTGATTCAACATGCATTAAAGTCGTAACATCCTTCGGTGAAATTAAATGAAACGGTGATAACATTAAGAATGTAATGGGAATTCCAATGTCAAATACAGAGGATAAACGGATAAGTGGATAGAGTATGTTCAGAACATGAATAGGGGGGAAGGCTTGTTTGATGACGTGACAGTAGAGGAAAGCCAGTAGGGAGAAAGAGGGGATCCAGTATAAGAATCAGAATTCAGAAGAGCTTTGGAAGTCTGAAAATGAAATAAGGCAGAAGGGATAGATAACGTTCCACCGGAATTTCGAAAATAATTTGAGGAAGTGTCAACAAAATTATTATTGACACTGGTGCGCAGAATGTGTGAGCCTGGCAATATACCATCCGACTTCCGGAAAAACGTCATCGACATGATTCTTAAACCTGCAAAGGCCTACAAGTGGGAGCAATTATAGCACAATCAGCTTCACACTTCATGCATCCAAGTTGCTGACAAAAATAATATACAGAAGAATGGAAAAGAATACTGAGGATCTATTAGATGATTATCAGTTTGGCTTTAGGAAAAGTAAAAGCAACAGAAAGGCGGATCCGAAGATTCAGCTGATAACGGAAGGAAGACTGAACAACAATTAAGACACATTCATAAGATTTGTCAACCTGCAAAATGCATTCGATTGTGTAAAATGGTGCAAGTTTTTCGAAACCTTCAGAAAATCGGGGTAAGCTATTGGGAAAGACGGGTAATATACAACATGCACAAGAACCTAGAGGGTACAATAGGAGTGGATGACCAAGAACGATCTGCACGGATTAAAAAGTTTGTATGACTGGGATGCAGTCTTGTGCTCCCGCTATTCAGTCTATACGTAGAAGAAGCAATCACCGAAATAAAAGGAAGGTTGAAGAGTGGGATTAAAATTCAGAGTGAAAGGAGATCAACTTTAAGATTCGCTGATTGCATTGCTATCCTCGGTGAACTTGAAGAAGATTTACAGACCTGGTAAATGGATTGAATAATGAGAACAGAATATGCACTCAAAATAAATCGAAGAAAGACGAAAATAATGATAAGTATCAGAAATGAGAACAACGAAAAACTTAACACCATAGCTGATGATAGTGACTTAAGGAATTCTGCTTCCTAGGCAGGAGAATAACTCAACGACAGACGGAGAAAGGAAGACACGAAAAGCAGACGAGCACTGGCAAAAAGGGCATTCCTGATCAAGAGAAATCTACCAGTGTCAAACATAGGTCTAAATTTCAGGAAGACATTTCTAAGAATGTAAGTTTGGAGCAGAGCACAGTATTGTATGGTAGTGAAACATGGGCTGTCTGAAAACCAGAACAGAAGGGAATAGAGGTATTTGGGATGTGATGATACAGAAGAATGTCGAAAATTAGGTGAGCTGATAAGGAATGAGGAGGTTCTGCGCAGAATCTGTAGAGGAAGTCAGAGATTAGGATACATCCAGCAAATAGTTGAGGATGTATGTTGCAAGTACTACTCTAAAATTAAAACGTTGGCACAGGAGGGGAATTCGTGGCGAGCCACATCAAACCAGCCAGAAGACTAACGACTCAAAAAAGAAAAAGAAGAAAAACACTGTTGGATCTGTTTCTAAGGAGCTGAGGTTTTTTCATCACAATCGAAGGTAACAGTAACTACAGTATACCTATTTTTAAGAACAATCAAAAGAATAACATTTTGTGCTTTAATTATTAATGATTCGGAGACAGATTGATTAACGGCAGGTGGAAATTGGCTAGGATGCTTCATTGGTCTTCATTGCTAGGCAATGAGTGGCGTATTAATGGTGATGCGGGGCTTACACGTTGTGTGCGGAAAAAGGCTTCACCTGCTGTTGGTCGGTGTGCACGAGGCCAGACTGTGGCCTGGCCAGACTGAACTTAGCATCCGATACCACTGGGACTGACTCGCCATATACTTACACGATCAATCACGTTTTTTGAGGCACCTTCCAGCAGAAAATAACATGAGTTTCGACAGAGTGGATATTTTCTGCCGACACAAAATTTGACCAGAGTGAGTACACACTAAGCAATTACACTTGCTACATTTGAATAACCAGACTATTACCGGAGTAGTGTAAAATTTTATATTGTCTCTACCAATATTTTGCGATTTTCTCTGTCCTTTACGGTTGAGAAGTTTTATGGCCACAAACTGGATCACCAGCTCACCAGCAGCATACTTGGCGTATCTATAACCTCAACAGGGCTCTTAATGATGAAAGTAATCTATTACTGTGCAGGAAGGAAGGAACTATGACGTTGCTTGGTCTTATAAATGATTTAAGTACAAGGCCTATATTCCTGAGCACCAGTGATTAACAGAAAAATAAAAAAAAAAAATAAAAAATGTACCCGATTGGCTATAGGCTGATCGGAGACTGTCTGTTATTTAAAAGAATATTTGCATCACGGAATTGTCATGAGAAACAATGTCCCTCACACGGAAGTGTAGATTACGACCATCGTTAATTTAGATTCAAGTGGCATGAGGTTAAATAACTACTGAAATTATGTCAAGATGAATAAAATTACTACACATTTATATCGCAAAGGTCTACTCACAAAGATAAGACGCAATCAGTAACTCCACTCCGTGATAACAATGGTAATGTTATTGATGACAGTGACGCTAAAACAGCATAGACTTATGTGACTACAGTCGATCTGTAATAGGATTTTGGAACATATCCTCTTCTCGAACATTATGAATTACCTGAAAGAAAACGATTTATTGACAAATATCCAACACATATTCAAATAATATGGTTCTTGTGAAGCACAACTATCTCTTTAATCTTACTTAATCTTACGAAGTAAAGAGTTCTATTGACAGGGGACGCCACATAGATTCCATACCCTTAGATTTCCAGAAGGATTTTGACACCGTTCCTCACAATCAACTTAAAATCATATCAGCGCACACTCCGTTGCAGAGTGAAAATCTCATTCTGGAAACTTATAATCAAATTATGTGTCTATGGAGTATCGTCCCAGTTGTGTGAGTGGATTCGTGATTTCCAGTCAGAAAGTTCACAGTTTGTAATAACTGACGGAAAGTCACCGAATAAAGTGGAAGCAATATGTGATGCTCCCTAAAGAAGTGTGACAGGCCCTCATCCGTTCCTAATCTATAATCTTAGCAGCCACTTAGATTATTTTAAGATGATACTGTTATTTAGGGTCTTGTGAAGTTGTCAAATGATTAAAACGAACTACAGGTGAAGGGCGCATTTGAAGAGTGGTACAAGTCCATTTTTGTTCATTTTGAGATCCAGTGTCCTAAAATTAAATGAGCGCTGAAAAATCTGCAGTTCAGGTACCATAAATATTCAAGCATATGGCTTCTTGCTAGAGATGAAACTTTCTTTCTGTTTGTTTCGATCATTAATTTCAGAAGCATTATAGGCAGTAAAGTGGAGGTAATGAACTTGTACCACTATTGTAATAAGCCTTTAAAATGACGTAGAGAAAATACGTATGGTGCAAAAAATGGTTGTTGACTCTAAATGACGAAAAGTGTGAAGTCATCGACATGAGTACGAAAAGCAATCCACTAAATTTTCGTTACCCGAACGGCTGTGAATTCAACTATACTACTGGCCATTAAAATTGCTACACCAAGAAGAAATGCAGATCATAAACGGGTATCCATTGGACAGATATATTATACTAGAACTGACATGTGATTACATTTTCACGCAATTTGGGTGAATAGATCCTGAGAAATCAATACCCGGAACAACCACCTCTGGCCACAATATCGGCCTCGATACGCCGGAGCGTTGAGTCAGACAGAGCTTGGATTGAGTGTACAGGTACAGCTGCCCATGCAGCTTCAACGCGATACCACAGTTCATCAAGAGTAGTGACTGGCGTATTGCGACGAGCCAGTTGCTCGGCCACCATTGACCAGACGTTTTCAATTGGTGAGAGATCTGGAGAATGTGCTGGCCAGGGCAGCAGTCGAACATTTTCTGTACAGGACCTGCAACATGCGGTCGTGCATTCTCCTGCTAAAATGTGGGCTTTCGCAGGTATCGAATGAAAGGTAGAGCCACGGGATGTAACACATCTAAAATGTAACGTCCACTATTCAAATTGCCGTCAATACGAACAACAGGTGACCGAGACGTGTAACCAATGCACCCCATACCAGAACGCCGGGTGATACGCCAGTATGGCGATGACGAATACACGCATCCAATGTGCGTTCACCGCGGTGTCGCCAAACACGGATGCGACCATCATGATGCAGTAAACGGAACCTGTATTCATCCGAAAAAATGACGTTTTGCCATTCGTGCACCCAGGTCGTCGTTGAGTACACCTTTGCAGACGCTCCTGACTGTGATGCAGCGTCAAGGGTAACCTCAGCCATGGTCTCCGAGCTGATAGTCTATGCTGCTACAAACGTCGTCGAACTGTTCCTGCAGATGGTTGTTGTCTTGCAAATTTCCCCATCTGTTGACTCAGGGATCGAGACGTGGCTGCACGATCCGTTACAGCCATGCGGATAAGATGCCTGTCATCTCGACTGCTAGTGATACCAGGCCGTTGGGATCCTGCACAGCGTTCGGTATTACCCTCTTGAAACCACCGATTCTTTATTCTGCTAACTGTCACTGGATCTCGACAAACGCGATGGTACGCATTTATCTTCCTTAAATGAGGCATCGCAACAACGTTTCACCAGGCAACGCCGGTCAACTGCTATTTGTGTATGAGAAATTGGTTGGAAACTTCCTTCATGTCAGCACGTTGTAGGTGTCGCCACCGGCGCCGACTTTGTGTGAATGCTCTGAAAAGCTAGTCATTTGCATATCACAGCATCTTCTTCCTGTCGGCTAAATTTCGCGTCTGTAGCACGTCATCTTCGTGGTGTAGCAATTTTAATGTCCAGTAGTGTAAATAATTAGGGATTACAGTCAGATAATGTTGTGGGGAAACCAAACCAAAGGCTGCAATTTATTTGTAGGACACAGAGCATGCAACAGGTCAACTGAAGAGACTGCCTACACTGCGCATGTCAGTCCTCTTTTGGAGTATTGCTATATGTTATGGGATCCACATCTGATAGGACTGACGAAGGGCATTGAAAGACTTAAAAAGAAAGGCAACTTGTTTTGTAATATCGCCGAGCGGGGGAGAGAGTGACACTAATGTGATACATGTATTGCTCTGTCAGTCATTACAACAAACTTGTTACTTCCTGCGGTGGTGGAACTTCGTCATGAAATTTCAGTCACCAAATATCTCCTCAGAGTGTGAAAATATTTTGTAGGTGCACACCTACACTGATCGGTCCAAACATTACGAACGCTGCCCAATGCGAGGTCGAATTGCCATCGGCGGTCACGTGACGCGGTAATAAAAGTATGGAAGCGGGGCAGAGACGAGTAGGGAATCATTCTAGCGATGGTATTAGCAGCAGAGGGGAAATCCGCTTATGTGATCGACTTTGAAAAACTTCAGGCTGTTCCGACGCGGCCCCTGAGGACGAATATCTCAAAAACTAAGAAGCTGGTCAGGTGTCCACGCCCTGTTGTCGTGAGTATCTGTGAAAAGTGTCTAAAGGGAGGTGAAATGATGAATAGGCGACAATGTGTTGGACGTCCACGTCTCTACACGGCAGGTACAGTCCGGAGGCTTGCCCACTCTGTAAAGTATGATGGGCGGAGATCTAAGGGAGTTCTGACGACATCTTACAATTCAGGTGCAGCAATAAGTGTTTTGGAGGACATTATTCAGTGGACGACCTCTGCATCTTTTATGTTGACCCTGCTGTGAAGTCAATTACGACTGTATCAGACATGGAATCATTGAGACTGGGCCGTAGGCCAATGAAAAGTGTCGCTTGGGTAGATAAATCACGTTTCTTGTTAATTCCAAGTCGATGGTCGTACCCAGATACGTCTTCATCCAGACAAAAGTCTGTTGGGAGGCGAGTAGCGCTAGGAAGTACATGGGCTTCCATGAGACCTGTGGTAGTAATCGAAGGTATCCTTATAGCTGTGAGTTAAACGAACATTATTGCAGCTAACAGCGTCCTTAAAGGACGATGTTGTCCACGATGGCGATGGCATGTTCGAGCAGGATGACTCTCCACGTCGCAAGGTCAGAACCGTGCTACAGTGATTTGAGGAACATGACGGTGAACTCAGGCTGATGTCTTGGCCACCAATTTCGCCTGATATTAACACAAAAGAACAAATTTGGGATTATATAGGGTGTCAGCTCCGCACCGAGCAACCATCGGCCAGTAATTTACGAGAAATGTTTGACCTGTGCATTGACATAAGCTAACACATACCTATGGAAAACCGAGCGAGGTGGCACAGTGGTTAGCCCACTGGACTCGCATTCGGGAGGACGACGGTTCAATCCCGTCTCCGGCCATCCTGATTTAGGTTTTCCGTGATTTCCCTAAATCGCTTCAGGCAAATGCCGGGATGGTTCCTTTGAAAGGGCACGGCCGATTTCCTTCCCCATCCTTCCCTCACCCGAGCTTGCGCTCCGTCTCTAATGACCTCGTTGTCGACGGGACGTTAAACACTAATCTCCTCCTCCTCCACCTATGGAAACCTAATAAGGAATTGTCGAACCCGTGTCACACAGAAGCGCTTGTGTATTGCGTCCAAAAGGTGAAACGGCTCACTGTGAAACAGGCGGTCACAACGTTTTGGCTAGTGCTAGTACTGCATTATCTGACGTTGCTTTTTATCTACGTATAGGAGTGTTGTTAGAGCCTGTCCATACAATATATATCTCCTAAGAGTTATTAGTATCTAAAGGGTCGCGAAGCACGGAAACCATGACATATAGTGAAGAAACAACGAATGGGAGACATTCTAGGTAGAGGACAAGACTGGAAAAAAATCAGAATTGTAGAATTTTGTAGATACGTAGATTTGAAGTGCTACAGCAGGATGGGGAAAAGTAGAGGATGAGCTCAAAGCAGTGCTAAGGGTTAAGAGGTACGGAATGAAATGGGGGATGTAATTACTTAAGTGAAATACAAAGATTATTAAATTAAATCCGGAATCTAAATAAATATAAATCAAAAATTTAAAATTAATAACTAAAACATACTCTTAAAGATAGCTGATTAAAGCCGGCCGCGGTGACCGTGCGTTTCTAGGCGCTTCAGTCCGTGACCGCTACGGTCGCAGGTTCGAATTCTGCCTCGGGCATGGGTGTGTGTGATGTCCTTAGGTTAGTTAGATTTAAGTAGTTCTAAGTTCTAGGGGACTGATGACCTAAGATGTTAAGTCCCATAGTGCTCAGAGCTATTTGAACCATAGCTGATTAAAGCTTACTGTCATATTTTAAAGTAAATAAATTGTATGTTAATAACATTAAAGCTCATCCCCTAAAGAACAAATGAGTTAATATTTATATTGAAAAAATTAAGTGTATAGAAATCAACTTTAACAAATTGATCGTATAATATAAACTGGGTACGTGTACCGTTATTTATCCCGTGGGATTCAGTGATTGACAAGAACAATGTGGATTAACGTTCTATCTGCTACTTACCACGATAGTCACAAACTTTTAACTAGCACCCGGAAACAAAAAATACGTACATTATTTATTGTCTGTGTATCTAGAGCCCATGAACACACGGTAATCCTCGCGCCGCAGTACTGCAGCACGTCACTAGGGGAGACAACACAGAATGATGCGGCCCACTAATATACAGGAGTATCGCGCCGTAGTTCGTGTTCTACATTTGTAGAGGAACAAAGCAGCAATGACCCTTGCTGATTTGGTGGAGATGTACGGCAACAGTGCTACGTCACACGATACTGGATTTAAGCGGCGCAGGCGCTTTCAGTGTGATCAAACAAGTTTCACTGACGAAGAACAAAGTGGCAGAGCGTCTCTCGGTAGAAAATCGGGAATTACATAAGTAGTGGAGGCTCACATGCTTGAAAATCGGCGTATCGCAGTCGAGGCGGTCGTCAATTAGTTTTCATTATGTTGCACGATGTTTTGATCTCTGTGATCGCCACAGGCTGTGTTACGCGATTACCAACATATATTCAACTGAAGCTACCTGATCACCCTGAACTAGTCGAGTGTATCTCAGACGAAGCAGTAATGCCAGCAGTGGAATATGCGGACTGAACACTACCGGAAAGGCGGCACCAGGATGGTGTGTTTTTTTTGGAACTTTCTTAATGTCACTACATAACAGGCTCTGCCGGTAAGGCGCAGACGTCCTGCTTAAGAGTTTATGAGAGGATGTTATTACGAAGCGTAATGGGAATCTTTCCCAAGGGGTACATCTCCTTATATACTACACAAGCCATCTTGTGTTGTGTGGGGGAGAGTACTTTGTGTACCACTATCACCCTCCCTCCCCCCCTCCCCCCTTCTTGTTCCAAACGCTAATAGTTCACGGGAAGAACGATTGTGAGTAAGCCTACGTGTGGGCTCGAATCTCTAGGAGAGAGCAACACATTTTTTAAAATTCAAGGAATTAAAGCTCTCCGAACTTTAACAATAAGCAGTATCCTGCTGCAGAAAGTATCTCTTGTAGTGTGTCCCACTGGAGTTCGTTGATCATCTTGTGCCGTAACATGTAACGAAACGCGCTGTTCGTCTTTGGATCTTCTGTGATTCTTCTGTCATCCCTATTTAGCATGGATTCCACATTGACGAGAAATGTTCTGGTGCTGATCGAACGAGTGCTTTGTGAACTACTTCATTTGTCTGTGGACTACATTATCTGAGGATTCTTCAAACGAGTCTCAGTCTGGCATCTGCCTTACCGGCAATTAATTTTATACGATCATTCGACTTCAGATCGCTCTGTATCCATACTCCTAGATCAAATATAAAAGTACCTGCTTCCAGTGATGATTCTGCATTCACGTAATCATACAATAACGTGTCTCTCTGAGTATGTACACTACTGGCCATTAAAATTGCTACACCACGAAGATGACGTACTACAGACGGCAAATTTAACCGACAGGAAGAAGATGCTGCGATATGCAAATGATCAGCTTTTCAGAGCATTCTCCCAAGGTTGGCGCCGGTGGCGACACCTACAACGTGCTGACATGAGGAAAGTTTCCAACCGATTTCTCATGCACAAACAGCAGTTGACCGGCGTTGTCTGGTGAAACGTAGTTGTGACGCCTCGTGTAAGGAGGAGAAATGCGTACCAACACCTTTCCGACGTTGATAAAGGTCGGATTGTAGCCTATCGCGATTGCGGTTTATCGTATAGCGACATTGCTGCTTGCGTTGGTCTAGATCCAATAACTGTTAGCAGAATATGGAATCGGTGGGTTCAGGAGGGTTATACGGAACGCCGCGCTGGATCCCAACGGCCTCGTATCACTAGCAGTCGAGATGACAGGCATCTTCTCCGCATCGCTGTAAGGATCGTGCAGCCACGTCTCGATCCCTGAGTCAACGGAAGGGGATGTTTGCAAGACAACAACCATCTGCACGAACGGTTCGACGACGTTTGCAGCAGCATGGACTATCAGCTCGGAGACCATGGCTGCGTTACCCCTGACGCTGCATCACAGGCAGGAGCGTCTGCGATGGACTACTCAACGACGCACCTGGATGGGCGAATGGTAAAACGCCTTTTTTTCGGATGAATCCAGGTTCTGTTTACAGCATCATGATAGTCGCATCCGTGTTCGGTGACATCGTGGTGATCGCACATCCGAAGCGTGTATTCGTCATCGCTATACTGGCGTATCACTCGGCGTAATGGTTACACGTCTCGGTCACCTCTTGTTCGCATTGACGGCACTTTGAACTGTGGACGTTACATTTCAGATGTGTTACGACCCGTGGCTCTACCGTTCATTCGAGCCCTGCGAAACCCTACATTACCTCAGGATAATGCACGTCTGCATGTTGCAGGTCCTGTACGGGCCCTTCTGGATACAGAAAATGTTCGACTTCTGCCCTGGCCAGCACATTCTCCAGATCTCTCACCAACTGAAAACGTCTGGTCAATGGTGGCCGAGCAACTGGCTTATCACAATACGCCAGTCACTACTCCTGATGAACTGTGGTATCGTGTTGAAGCTTGGCAGCTGTATCTATACACGCCATCCAAGCTCTGTTTGACTCAATGACCAGTCGTATCAAGGCCGTTATTGCGGCCAGAAGTGGTTGTTCTGGGTACTGATTTCTCAGGATATATTCACCCAAAGTGAGTAAAAATGTAATCACATGTCAGTTCTAGTATAGTATATCTGTCCAATGAATACCAGTTTATCATCTGCATTTCTTCTTGGTCTAGCAATTTTAATGGCCAGCAGTGTATTTCCAATAAATTACATTTGTTTATGCTGACGATCAAATCCCATTCCATACATCAAACGTTAGTGTTCTGCAGGGATTCCTGCAATTCATACAGTTTGCTAGCATTGTCATTACTCTGCTGTATGCATCAGCATTATCTGCGAAAAGCCTCATGGAAGCTTCGACGTTATCTGCTACGTTAATATATTTGATTTGACGAGTGATACTACTAGTGGTTCTGAACAAAAAACTTCTAATACACATAAGCCCTCTTCTTAACTGTCTCCGGGTAAATCAATGAAAACCGCTAGGAACGGGAAACGTGCAGGTGACGATAAATTAAGATACTGTTATGTTGCGGTTTGTATAATTGTGTACGTTTCCTCACAGAAAATGTTCAAACAGTCCACCGACAACTTCAATGCATGTTGCTGCTCTTGTAGACAGATGTTCTGTCGCCGATCGGAGCTCAATTTTGGGTTCCTTCACCTGGATATAAGCATGTAAAATATGAGCGAGTAGTTCTCTCTTGTGTCCACTCTGCGCTTGTAGGCGTCGCTCTTCAACCACCCTCAAAATTAGTAATCCGTTGGGGTAAGGTCGGATGACCTCGGTGACCAAGCAATGACTCCACGGTGACCGATCCAACGACCAGGATACGTTGAGATACTGTGTCTCTGGCCTTACGGAGTATGTAGGAGCTCCGTCATGCTGAAAGTACATATTCTGGTAAAACACTCTGAGGGAACTCAAGATCCGTGTCACTGTAAGACCCTTATCTAAAACAACTGGACCGATGATTTGGTCATCAAAAATACCCCACCAATTACTGACTGAGAAACGTCGTTGAAATTTCGTTTCCACAGTAGCGTGCACATTTTCATATGTCCATACATGAGGGTTGCGCGTGCTGGGGAAAATGGTTCAAATGGTTCTGAGCACTATGGGACTTAACTGCTGAGGTCATCAGTCCCCTAGAACTTAGAACAACTTAAACCCAACTAATCTAAGGACATCACACACATCGATGCCTGTAGCAGGATTCGAACCTGCGACCGTAGCGGTCGCGCAGTTCCAGACTGTAGCGCCTAGAACCGCTCGGTCACCACGGCCGGCCATCAGTGAACAGAATACGTAGAATTAATCGAACATTGGCAATGATCAAATGACAGAATTTTTGCCAGGCGGCAGCATGTGCTTCATGTAGATATTGTACACTCTGCCGATGAAAGGGATACAGACTGTGCTCGTGTACTGTGCGTATCATTCGTGTTTGTGGAATACCACATTGGGCAGCAATTCTTCTAGAGCTAGTAGTAGGGTTGCGTTCCACCACTTGACGAATGTTCTGAACTTCATTTAGAGTCTGTTATACGGGACGTTCAGAGACAACATTTACACTGAGAAGCGTAGCACACTCACGCAATCCGTGAAACACCCTGTTAAACTCTCTGCTATCTGGCACTCTGCGATTCGGAAATTGTTGTTGGTGTTCTCGCACAGCAGCTCTTGAATTTACATTGGACAAACCATAGACATACACCATGTCAGCATGTGGCATTTTCACTACACAAAACTGTATTCGTTGTTCATGTAACAACACTGTAGTACCGTGCACTACGACAAGCACTGTCGGACTGAGACTTGAGGTAAAAAACTGCACCATGCGCAAGTGAAGTGCGTACTCACACGGTTAGTATGGACGCGCTACACGTTTCGCATTCCTAGTTGTTTTCACTGGTTTACCCGGGAACGGTTAAGAAAAGGGCATATGTTTATTAATAGCTTTTTGTTCAGAATCACCACTAGTATTACTCCTCAAAGCACGTACCTTCCCTCCTGACTCACGCAGTATATATTTTATGATAAGTAAAGGTCCATAGCCAGACGGCGTGGCCGAGCGGTTCTAGACGCTTCAGTCTGGAGCCGCGCAACCGCTGCGGTCGCAGGTTCGAATCCTGCCTCGGGCATGGATGTGTGTGATGTCCTTAGGTTAGTTTGGTTTAAGTAGTTCTAAGTTCTAGGGGACTG
Source organism: Schistocerca piceifrons (assembly GCF_021461385.2). NCBI lineage: Eukaryota > Metazoa > Arthropoda > Insecta > Orthoptera > Acrididae > Schistocerca > Schistocerca piceifrons. The sequence continues at coordinate 457,533,900 of NC_060144.1, read as the reverse complement.
ATGACCTCAGATATTAAGTCCCATAGCGTTTAGAGCCATATGAACCATACAGTGGTCCATAACATTCCCCTGGGACAAGTCCGAAGTTACTTCCGTCAATATGCTGTGTTCCGTTTGCTAGAAACTCTTCAGCTGAATCACAATGGTTGTCTAATATGCTGTACTATCGTCTTTTGTTCATCAGGAGGCAGTGCATATCTGTATCGACTGCCTTCCGAAAGTCAAGGAACACGGTATGCACCTGGGCGCCTGTATCTACTGCTTTCTGGGTTTCGTGGACGAACCGAACGAGCTGGTTTGCACACGATCGTTGTTTGTGCTACAAGGGAGATTTTTCAGCCCCCAGAAATGTCTTGATACGCGAGCATAAAACATGTTCCAAAATTCTTCAACTGTCCGTCGTCAGAGAAATAAACATTTAATTTTGTGCATCTGTTCGAAGATTCTTCTCGAGAACGGGAATGACCTGTACATTTTCTCCAATCGCTGGGAACACTTCGCTCCTCGGAACACGCATGGTACGCTTCTGCTAGAAGAAGGAACGTGGTTTTGCATACTCTGTGTACAATAGTATCGGTATTCCACCGGGTCCACTGACCTTCCCTCTGAGCGATTTCAGGTGCTTTTCCATCTAATGTAAGGTATTTCGATCAGCCATGTTGTAGTTAGTTCGACACTTTAATGTACGGACTACAGTGCTATCCTCGTATGGACAGATGATACCGATCCCTATACCGATTTAAACCCGATTTAAAACTTCGTAGGGCCGGCAGGAGTGGCCGAGCGGTTCTAGGCGCTACATTCAGGAACAGCGCGACCGCTACGGTCGAAGGTTCGAATCCTGCTTTGGGCATGGATGTGCGTGATGTCCTTGGGTTAGTTAGGTTTAAGTAGTTCTAAGTTTTAGGGGACTAATGACCTCAGAAGTTAAGTCCCATAGTGCTCAGAGCCAAAACTTCGTAGGATCTTCTGTCAAGTCGCTACACGGAATTTTGCTTTCAGATTCGTTGAATCCTTCAAAAATTGCTCTCCGTGCGCTAATTTGGCTTCATGTAGTACTTTTGCTTCGAAACTAATCCCAAACTCATTATGCAAAGGACACATTCACGCAAGCAGCTTCTTTGGGCTACGTTTTGACTTCTCCGCTCTACTCTTCCGACAAAGATGGGAGTGACTGTCTCCTCTTTCCTAAGTCGAAGACAGCAATGCGTAAGAAGGGTTTCCAGCATGATCGCGACGTGATTTCCAAAGAGAAATATTTCGTGAACGGTCAAAATGCAAACTCCTCTAACTGAAGTCTCCAGTAAATGTATCCCATAGAATGATGAATGTGTAGAAAGGGACTCACTCCAAGTTACATGGTCTCAGTTAAGTATTTTCTAGGTGACGACTAAAAGCGAAGTATTGCTAGCACTGAATAAGTTAGACAGAGGTTCGTACTGAGAGGGAGAAAAATTAATGCCTGCAAGAAGTTAGCAATGAGAGCACATTGCTGCCGAAGTTGTACATCCACGCATCTCGCATATCCAAGTGCACCTGTTTCTCAGTTGTTCCTAGGAGGACAAGATATATGTGGATGGTGGCACCATACGTGCCATGACGGCCGCTTTAAGCGCGGAACCTGTTGCACTGACAGGTGAATCGCCCGTACGGCTCCCATGTGGCTACTTTAACGCCCATATTTCACTAGAGGGGAACATTACGGCACTGACTGCCTCTAGAGACGCTTATCAGCTCTCAGATATATGGATAGATCCCAGAACGTATCTGTGTCTGTCGGCAGATTGCCGAATGCGGATCAGACGTCCGGAAGTCTTGATATATGGCGATATAAAGATGCAGAAATTTTACGGTGTCATCTACGCTTAAAATACTTTGTCGTTGTTTCAGCGAATAGTTTCATTTGTTCATTGGACTGTCAAATGGAAATCAGTTGGTCTTGATATAAGGCAGTTTACAAATACAGAAACTTTACAGAGTTGTTTGCGTTTTAAAATGTTTTTAACGAATAATTTCGTTGGTAGTTTAAGTAAAGAGCTGAGTGGCAATAATTACAAACTTAACAGTGAAACTGAGATACGTCTCAGTTACGTATAGAAACTCTGTTACTTTCTTTACTGAACACAGACGTGGAAACCTCTGTTATACAGACTCAGCATAATAAACGACTAACACAGTTCAAGCTCAGGTTGCCAATCCTACGACCTCCACGAACAAGAAAAATTTGATATTTAATATATCATACAATTACTGAACGAATTTAAAAGTTGAAAATGCTGCCATGATCTACTCATTACGAGGTATAATCTTGTGTTAAGGGTTTATCTCAGTAAGACAAGTATTACGGTTAGAAACTATGTTTATGTATTGAGGCAGCGTAAGTAATGGTGCGAAAATTATCCATACTATATTCATACACCGTCAGAGAACGAAAGCACTTAGCGGCTTCGAACGAACTTCACAAATACGTGGCGTGTTTTTTAGGTAAGTACCGTTTTGAAATTAAGAAAATACGTGCTAAAATATCTGAATGATTTTATTTTTACATGAAAGCCTGTACCTTTATCTAAATTTCTTCATAATTTCCGTCAATATTGAGGCACTTGTCATAAGGTTGTACCAGTTTTTGAATACCCTCCTCAGAGAAGTCTGCCGCCTGACTTGTTAACCACTGCATCACCACTGTTTCGACTTCGTCATCGTCTTGAAGACGTCTGATCCCCATTCGGCAATCTGCGGACAGACAGAGATACGTCCTGGGATCTATCATATATTGTCTTGCAGCAAAACGTTGCCCTTGCTCAACTTCCATGGACTGTTGCTTTGATTCTGGTGTGATGCAGGCCACCCATGTTTCATCGACCGTAGCAGTTTGGCTTAAGAAATCATCACCGTCGTTGTGGTACTGCCCAAGGAAAGTCAGTGCACTGTCTAAACGTTTGGTTTTGTGCACATCCGTCAACATTTTCGGTACCCAATGTGCGCACAATTTTCGGTAGTTCAAGTGCTCGGTCACGATGCCATACAAAACACTACGAGAAACATTAGGAAAGTCATCCCGCAAGGATGAAATCGTAAAGCGTCTGCTTTCTCACACATTATTGTCCACTTCCTGCACCAAACTTTCATTAATGACCGAAGGACGCCCACTCCGTTGTTCATCATGCACATTGGTGCGGCCATCTTTAAATGCTCTCACCCACTTTCTTACCATTCCTTCACTCATAACGTTTTCTCCGTAAACAGCAAAGATCTCACGATGAATATCGACCGCTTTTAGGCCTTTAGCACTAATAAATCTTATAACAGCCCGTACTTCACAGTCGGCGGGACTCAGGATTGTCGGAGGCATCTTAAACACTCAGTACATAGTGTAAACAAGGAAGAATTAGACTCTAATGGCGTCAGTGCGCAGATTAAGGTACAGGCTTTCATGTAAAAATAAAATTATTGAGATATCTTAGCAAGTCTTTTTTTTAATTTCAAAACGGTACTTACTTAAAAAACACGCCTCGTATTTTCAACTCTTTGCTTTACATTATGCTTTGATACCTCCCACAAAATACTGAAACGAAAAACAGTTGAAATTTTTACTGTTCTTGCGATAAAACTTGAGCAACAGGGATGAAGCTGTAATTTATTTACTCTTTACTTCTGCCTCTGCTATACATTTGGCTTGTATCACAGAATGTTCCTGAAAACGTATTTCATCGTACGACACACATTCCGGGAGATATGACGTCATAAACATTTATGCACGTGAAGTGAATGTTTCATACAATAGGAGTTGGGGTTACGGACCTCCTATCTCCAACATTACTGATATTGGCAAATATTCTGTGATGACAAGTCTCAGGACAGAAGCTTCTTTCCGTAACCACACTCATCTCTACTGCACTAAACTTCTATTAGCAATCCGTGTGTTCATTCACTCCTCACGATCACTGAAACATGTAGTTCAGAATCTTACAAAATTGATATCTTGGTGAACAGGGTCGTGCGACGCACCCATAAAAAGTCCATGCACCTTGTTCGTTACCGATAGTCACGTGATCTGTCAAGCCTGGGTGGAGATTTTACACGGATCTCAACTGCCAAATATGAAAGTGCTCCACGGATTCCCCTCTATGTATCTGAAGTGCAACGAATAGGATACATCTCACAATATTTCTATGGTTGGTGGGCGCATGGCATGCTGTACATTCCGTAGCTTAGGCTGGAATGCAGGAGGTGAATGATGAGAAGCTCCACAATATTACCGTTGGAGTGGGTGATACAACGACAAAAGTTACAATGAACAGGCGATACTACAGAAAGGTTAAAGTGAAATACATTGTTCTGATATGATACATTGGGAAAGAAGAGTAAGGTCGCGGATAAAAATATAGAGTTTTTCCTTCTAAAAATAGTGTTAAACAGAAACAATGGATGCACAAAATAATGTGATGCACAGGCTCTACGCACAGTCTATAAAAATGGACAAAATTAATATTTTATAGTGTTTTGTTTACAACTAACAGAGAATTTTCACTTTGAACGCACATAATCGCGGAATAATATATAAACCTACATGTTTTTTTTAAAGCTTTCGTAGTGGTAGCACTCTCCGGAGCTTTTCCTCTCGTTGCAGATTTTCGCAGACATAATACATTACCAAGTGCAGTAATTGGGCTTGTTTCGTTAGATGAAGCTAGGTTACAGATCGATTACTGTGCGGGAACCGAGTGACACACAGTGTACGTCTTGTCACCGATAAATATATGTATCGTGTCGCGAATTTCTGAAAATTGCTCGTCACTTCAATACTGTGTTTGATCAGTCTCTGCTAAATGTTGTGGAATTCAGTACTATCGTATCAAATAACTTATCTTATAAGTATAATCGTAATTTGATGCTGTAGAAATTGTTCCAACGCCGGCATGTATGACATTATCCGTGTAATAGATTGCCTCCATAATTGAAACTATGGCATGACATAAACTCGCGAAATTTAATATTGGAGGTCTTATAACATCTGGGTAACTGTGCAAAAAGCATCTTCACTAAAAAGAAGATAGAAAAAGGACTCAGCAAACTTTCATACTTTCCTCGAGACGTAAACGCTGTAAAAGCGCAGTAAATTTATAAAGTTAATCCCTCCCAACCGACAGGCCTGGAAGTTATGATAGCGACGTAAGAACTTTCTGCCTATCTTAAATATACAGACTTTTTCCCTAGGTCATTGTGAGACCATAAATATTTCCGAAGAGCGCATACTGCTGACAGTAAATAAATGCAGCACAATAAAACCAGCATGCACCCACATTTTTACTATATGGAAAGATTATGCAGTGGGTTTCCCAGTCAGAAATCACAACTAAATATTTGTTGTTACGAGAAGATCGCGATAAATCTACTGTAGATCCTTGAGTGGTTGATGGAAAGGTATTTTCGTGGTTCTTTTTACGTATAATAAGTATGATGATATAGGTACATTTCTCATAGTTCTGTCTTTAAAAAACCATTTCCGTGTCCACATCGGATGCTTCCTGTAACCTCTGCACCTGGTGGATGAACCCCTGGCACCCAACGCCTTGGTCAAAGGCGAGAATTCCTGAAGCTCTTTCACTGAACTTAAAACATAGCAATTCCGTGTAAGCCATTTCCCACATATTTTCTATGAGAATACATAAGTTAATTGAAAAATATTAAGTTACAACACAACTGTGACGTGTTGAAACAAATGTCTTTTCTTTGTCCACAAAATAGAAACGGAAGTTTGCACCGAAGACAGAGTTTTGAAGATATAGCGCAACGGCTACGCACACTGATGGAGAATTCGATTTAGAATCCCGGAATCAAAATACGATTAAAATCAATTTTACTGTTCTCACGTTACGTGACCCACAAACGTAAGTAATACTACTTCGAGAAAAATGCGTTTGAAATTTTGGGTTATACTCTTCGTAGTTGCGTCGAACATATGCTGATGCGACAAAAGTTATGGGATATGTCCAGCGTAGTGCAGCAACTCGACTTGGTGTGGACTTAAGAAGTCGCTACATGTATCCTGCGGAACTACTCAGCATTGCTGCCTCCGTAGCGAGTGTGCTTCCGGTATAAGATTTTGTTCATGACTGACCTTTCGACTATAGCCCATGAACGTTAGATGGGATTCATGTCGGACGATCTGGGTGGCCGAAGTATTCGCTCGAACTGTGCAGAATATTCTTTAAACAAATCGTGAACAGTTGTGGTTTGGGAACATGAAATCCACTGATGGCTGCAAATGGTCTCCAAGTTGTCGAACATAACCATTTCCAGTCAATTATCGGTTCAGGTGGACCAGAGGACATAATCCATTCCGTGTATACACATCTCATAATATTATAGAGCAACCTCTAGCTTGCTTGTTGGTTACCTGGATGGGATCCGCGCCACACACAAACCCTACCATCAGCTCCTACGAACTGAAGTCGGAACTCTTCTGACCTGGTCACGGTTTTCCAGTCGTCTAGGGTCCTACCGATGTGGTCACGAGCCAAGGAGAGATGCTGCAGGCGACATCGTGCTGTTAGCAAAGGCGCTCTCGTCGACCGTCTGCTGTGATACCCCATTAATGACAATTTACCCCTCACTGCCCTAACGGATTCGTCGTACATCCCACACTAATTGGTATGGTTATTTCTAGGAGTTTTGCTTGTCTTCTAATTCTGAAACCCCTGTGCTCTCCGTCGTTAAGTGTTGTCCGTGGTGAGAGGTAATGCCTAAAATGCGTTATTCATGGCACACTGGCAGTCTCTTGGCACTGTGAATTCAGGATTAATATATTCCGTAATTATTTCCGAAATGATCTGCCCCATGCCTCTAGCTCCAAATACCATTCTGCGTTTGAGGTCTGTTAATTCCCATCGGTGCGGCCATAACCGCGCGGGAAACGTTATCACATGAATTCACCTGAGTACAAATGATAGCTCCTCCAATGCACTGTACACACGAAACTATCGTCATATGTATATGTGCATATTGCGATCCCATGACTATTGCACCTCTAATCAGAGATCCACGGAGCATACAGGAATCCTCCCAGATCAAAGAGGAGGTCGAGGGGCGTGGTGGTACTGCTGGCCATTTCGGCAGTTTCTGACATCTGCATCTCTGCGCACTCAATACGCTTTGACCCGCTCTTTTGCAGAAGTTGCAACAAGTTGTTCCGATCTCAAGTTCAACCTCATTCATTATTTCTAATAATGACTGTTCAGCCGTCGTTGAAATTACACGACTGGCCATTAAAATTGCTACACCACGAAGTTGAAGTGCTACAGACGCGATATTTAACCGACAGGAAGAAGACGCTGTTACATGCAAATGGTTAGCTTTTCAGAGCATTCCCTACAACGTGCTGACATGAGGAAAGTTTCCAACCGATTTCTCATTCACATACACCAGTTGACCGGCGTCGCCTGGTGAATGCGTACCATCACGTTTCCCACTTTGATACAGGTCGGATTGTAGCATATCGCGATTGTAGTTTATCGTATCGCGACATTGCTGCTCGCGTTGGGCGAGATCCAGTGACTGTTAGCAGCATATGGAATCGGTGGGTTCAGGAGGGTAATACGGAACGCCGTGCTGGATCCCAAAGTCCTCGTATCACTATCAGTCTAGATGACAGGCTTCTTATCCACATGGCTGTAACGGATCATGCAGCCACGCCTCGAGCCCTGAGTCAACAGATGGGGACGTTTGCAAGACAACAAACATTTGCACAATCAGTTCGACGACGTTGGCAGCATCACGGACTATCAGCTCGGAGACCATGGTTGCGGTTACCTTTGACGCTGCATCTTTTTTTTTCTACCGACTGGTTTGATGCGGCCCGCCACGAATTCGTTTCCTGTGCTAACCTCTTCATCTCAGAGTAGCACTTGCAACCTACGTCCTCAATTATTTGCTTCACGTATTCCAATATCTGTCTTCCTCTACAGTTTTTGCCCTCTACAGCTCCCTCTAGTACCTTGGAAGTCATTCCCTCATGTCTTAGCAGATGTCCTGTCATCCTGTCCCTTCTCCTTATCAGTGTTTTGCACATATTCCTTTCCTCTCCGATTCTGCGTAGAACCTCCTCATTCCTTACCTTATCAGTCCACGTAATTTTCAACATTCGTCTACAGCACCACATCTCAAATGCTTCGATTCTCTTCTGCTCCGGTTTTCCCACAGTCCATGTTTCACTACCAGACGTACATCCTCAGAAATTTCTTCCTCAAATTAAGGCCGGTATTTGATATTAGTAGACTTCTCTTGGCCAGAAATGCCTTTTTTGCCATAGCGAGTCGGCTTTTGATGTCCTCCTTGCTCCGTCCGTCATTGGTTATTTTGCTGCCTAGGTAGCAGAATTCCTTAACTTCATTGACTTCGTGACCGTCAATCCTGATGTTAAGTTTCTCGCTGTTCTCATTTCTACTACTTCCCATTACCTTCGTCTTTCTCCGATTTACTCTCAAACCATACTGTGTACTCATTAGACCGTTCATTCCGTTCAGCAGATCATTTAATTCTTCTTCACTTCCACTCAGGATAGCAATGTCATCAGCGAATCGTATCATTGATATCCTTTCACTTTGTATTTTAATTCCACTCCTCAACCTTTCTTTTATTTCCATCATTACAGATTGAAGAGTAGGGGCGAAAGGCTACAGCCGTGTCTTACACCCTTCTTAATACGAGCACTTCGTTCTTGATCGTCCACTCTTATTATTCCCTCTTGTACATATTGTGTATGACCCGTCTCTCTCTGTAGCTTACCCTACTTTTTCAGAATCTCGAACAGCTTGCACCATTTTATATTGTCGAACGCTTTTTCCAGGTCGACAAATCCTATGAAAGTGTCCTGAATTTTCTTTAGCCTTGCTTCCATTATTAGCCGTAACGTCAGAATTGCCTCTACTTTTCCTAAAGCCAAACTGATCGTCACCTAGCGCATTCTCAATTATCTTGTCCATTCTTCTGTATATTATTCTTGTAAGCAGCTTCGATGCATAAGCTGTTAAGCTGATTGTGCGATAATTCTCGCACTTGTCAGCTCTAGCCGTCTTCGGAATTGTGTGGATGATGCTTTTCCGAAAGTCAGATGTTATGTAGCCAGACTCATATATTCTACACACCAACGTGAATAGTCGTTTTGTTGCCACTTCCCCCAATAATTTTAGAAATTCTGATGGAATGTTATCCATCCCTTGTGCCTTATTTGGCCATAAGTTCAAAATGGTTAAATGGCTCTGAGCACTATGGGACTTAACATCTTAGGTCATCAGTCCCCTAGAACTTAGAACTACTTAAACCTAACTAACCTAAGGACGTCACACACATCCATGCCCGAGGCAGGATTCGAACCTGCGACCGTAGCAGCCCCACGGTTCCGGACTGCAGCGCCTAGAACCACACGGCCACCGCGGCCGGCTGGCCATAAGTCCTCCAAAGCTCTTTTAAATTCCGATTCTAATACGGGATCCCCTATCTCTTCTAAATCGACTCCTGTTTCTTCTTCTATCACATCAGACAAATCTTCACCCTCATAGAGGCTTTCAATGTATTCTTTCCACCTATCTGCTCTCTCCTCTGCATTTAACAGTAGAATTCCCGTTGCACTCTTAATGTTACCAGCGTTGCTTTTAATGTCACCAAAGGTTGTTTTGACTTTCCCGTATTCTGAGTCGGTCCTTCCGACAATCATATCTTTTCCGATGTCTTCACATTTTTCCTGCAGCCATTTCGTCTTAGCTTCCCTGCACTTCCTATTTATTTCATTCCTCAGCGACTTCTATTTGTGTATTCCTGATTTTCCCGGAACATGTTTGTACTTCCTCCTTTCATCAATCAAATGAAGTATTTCTTCTGTTACCCATGGTTTCTTCGCAGCTACCTTCTTTGTACCTATGTTTTCCTTCCCAACTTCTGTGATGGCCCTGTTTAGAGATGTCCATTCCTCTTCAACTGTACTGCCTACTGCGCTATTCCTTATTGCTGTATCTATAGCGTTAGAGAACTTCAAACGTATCTCGTCGTTCCTTAGTACTTCCGTATCCCACTTCTTTGCCTATTGATTCTTCTTGACATGTCTTGAACTTCAGCCTACTCTTCATCACTACTATATTGTGATCTGAGTACGCCTTACAATCCAGTATCTGATTTTGGAATCTCTGTCTGACCATGATGAAATCTAATTGAAATCTTCCCGTATCTTTCCAAGTATACCTCCTCCTCTTGTGATTCTTGAACAGGGTATTCGCTATTACTAGCTGAAACTTGTTACAGAACTCAATTAGTCTTTCTCCTCTTTCATTCCTTGTCCTAAGCCCATATTCTACTGTAACTTTTTCTTCTACCCCTTCCCCTACAACTGCATTCCAGTCGCCCATGACTATTAGATTTTCGTCCCCCTTTACATACTGCGTTACCCTTTCCATATCCTCAAACACTTTCTCTATCTGTTCATCTTCAGCTTGCGACGTCGGCATGTATACCTGAACTATCGTTGTCAGTGTTCGTCTGCTGTCGATTCTGATTAGAACAACCCAGTCACTGAAGTGTTCACAGTAATACACCCTCTGCCCTACCTTCCTGTTCATAACGAATCCTACACCTGTTATACCATTTTCTGCTGCTGTTGATATTACCCGATACTCATCTGACCAGAAATCCTTGTCTTCCTTCCACTTAACTTCACTGACCCCTACTATATCTAGAGTGAGCCTTTGCATTTCCCTTTTCAGATTTTCTAGTTTCCCTACCACGTTCAAGCTTCTGACATTCCACGCCCCGACTCGTAGAACGTTATCCTTTCGTTGATTATTCAATCTTTTTCTCATGGTAACCTCCCCCTTGGCTGTCCCCTCCCGGAGATCCGAATGGGGGACTATTCCGGAATCTTTTGCCAATGGGGAGATCATCATGACACTTCTTCAATTATAGGCCACATGTCCTGTGGATACACGTTACGTGTCTTTAATGCAGTGGTTTCCATTGCCTTCTGCATCCTCATGTCGTTGATCATTGCTGATTCATCCGCCTTTAGGGGCAATTTCCCACCGCTAGGACAAGAGAGTGCCCTGAACCTCTATCCGCTCCTCCGCCCTCTTTGACAAGGCCGTTGGCAGAATGAGGCTGACTTCTTATGCCGGAAGTCTATGCACCCAAATTGCGTGAAAATGTAATCACATGTCAGTTCCAGTATTATATATTTGTCCGATGAATAACCGTTCATCATTTGCATTTCTTCTTGGTGTAGCAATTTTAATTGCCAGCAGTGAACATGTTGCAACGTTGGACACAACGACGACTGTTTTTCCGCCTCTGTGAATGGCGTTAAGAGAAACTTTTTCACAACATGCATTGTAACATGATAACGGAGTTTCTGGGGAACTTCGGAAAAACAGTAGACATGCCAAATAGTATTTAATGTCAAAAAGTTGATTTTTTGAAGTTTTCTCAGACTATTATGCCCTAAGAAGGAGAAGCGTCTATTAACAGGCCTCACAATTTGATAGCGGAAGGGCAATGTCCTATCGAATCTGCACTTTAGTGTTTCGCAATTATGTTGCTCGTGATCGTCAACATCCAGCGATTACCACAGGAATTTTTCAGGAGGGCCAGATTTCAATCCATCCAGGCTGTTAGCAGCCCCAAGCTAATACTGCTGAAGAAGAGAGACATCTTGTTCGCTCGCTTGTGCTGGATCGTACAGTGACGTCGTGTGCTAGTAGTGAAGAATGGTCTTGTTAGCAGATACACAAGTATTCTCACGGACAGTGCATGACTCCGTGGCAGCCAGAAGTTGGCCGACAGTGGTGCATTTGACACGAGCAGCATCGCGTGCCTTTTCATATGAGACCTGGCTTTGCATACGGCACCTAGATGGACCCATCTGTGTTTGTTTTCTCCGAGGGCATCTGACGTCGCCAGACTCAGTTCGTCATTGTGCTGTGAGTGTGACTGTATGGGTTGCGATGATGTACACAACACGATTATCTCTATTTCATTCGGCTGGTAGCTAAGACAGAAACCGTTACATTTCTAGCGTGGTAAGTCCGCTTCGTCGACACAGGAGGTGTCTCCACATCTCACATCCGATCAAAGTCACCGGCCAACAGACTGGCACCTCACGACACGTCAGACACATCAAAGATTTGCAAAACACATGGAAAACGCATTTGTGGTCCAATCTCAGATCGACTAAGTACACAGAAAGTCTAGAGCCAGTGTTCCAGCAAGATGCGGTAGCTCTGTGTGTTAACTTTCGCAGTCTGTACACCCCCAAATCACCTACAAACTATACACACATTAAGAAAAAGTTTTGCATCACCTCGGTTCCGAGAGTTCCGGAACCTGCACAGAAAATTGGAATAGAGATCAACATAAACATAATTTCTGTCCTTTTCATTCCTCATGAAAATCACACACTGCATGTTGTACCACCACACGTCTCATGACTTTCAGAGGTGGTGGTCCAGATTGCTGAACACATCGGTACTTCTAACACCCAGTAGCACGTCCTCTTGCATTGATGCAGGCCTGAATTCATCGTGGCATACTATCCACAAGTTCATCAAGGCACTGCTGGTCCAGATTGTCCCACCCCTCAATGGCGATTCGGCGTAGATCTCTCAGTGGTTGATGGGGTGCGGCTGATCCCGGCGGAGGTTCGAATCCTGCTTCGGGCATGGGTGTGTGTGTTTGTCCTCAGGATAATTTAGGTTAAGTAGTGTGTGAGCTTAGGGACTGATGACCTTAACAGTTAAGTCCCATAAGATTTCACACACATTCGAACATTTGATTTGTTGATGGATCATGTCGTCCTTACACAGCCCTTTTCAATCCCAGGTATGTTCGATAGCGTTCATGTCTGGAGAACATACTGGACACTATAGTCGAGCGATATCGTTATCCTGAAGGAAGTCATTGACAAGATGTGCACAATGGTGGAGTGAATTTTCGTCCATGAAGACGAATGGATCGCCAACATGCTGCCTATATGGTTGCACTGTCCGTCGGAGGATGGCATTCAAGTATCGTACAGCCACTATGGTACCTTCCATGACCACCAGCGGCGTACGTCGGCACCACATAATGCCACACCAAAACTGCAGGGTACCTCCATCTTGCTGCACTCCCTGGACAGTGTGTCTAACGCGTTCAGCCTGACCGGGCAGCCTCCAAACACGTCTCCGATTATTGTCTGGTTGAAGACATATGCGATAGTCATCGGTCAAGAGAACGTGATGCCAATCCTGAGCGGTCCATTCGGCATGTTATTGAGCCAATCTGTTCCGCACTGCATGGTGTCGTGCAAAGATGGACCTCGCCATGGACGTCGGGAGTGAAATTGCGCATCACGCAGTCTATTGAGCAAAGTTTAAGTCGTAACACGACGTCCTGTAGATGCACGAATAGCATTATTCAACAAAGTGGCGATGCTGTCAGGGTTCCTCCAAACCATAATTCGTAGGTAGCGGCCATCCACTGCACCAGTAGCCCTGGGGCGGCCTGAGCGATGCATGTCATCGACTATTGCTGTCTCTCTGTATTTCCTCCATGTCCGAACAACATCGCTTTGGTTCGAGACGCCTGGACAGTTCCCTTGTTGAGAGCCATTACTGCGGACGGGATTGGACTCCGGTTTTGACTGTCTAGACATGGTTGAACTGCAGATAACACGAGCCGTATACCTCCTTCCTGGTGAAATGACTAGAACTGATCGGCTGTCGGACTCCCTCCGTCTAGTAGGCGCTGCTCGTGCATGGTTGTTTACAACTGTGGGCGGATTTAGTGACATCTCAGAACAGGCAAAGGGACTGTGTCTGTGATACATTATCCACAGTCAACGTCTATTTTCAGGAGTTCTGGGAATTGGGGTGACACAAAACTTTTTTTGATGCGTGTATATTATTCCTACTAAATGGTGTAACCACAACAACATTATGAAATTCCCGTCCATGTAATGGATTATTAATCTAGAAGATCCAAGTAGAGTAGGCAATATCTTGCATAGAAAATCTAAATCCTACAAGCAATTAACATTTTGGAACATGACACAACACGAGGGTGTTAGGAGTGTAAGTGTAAAAATATTTATCACTGCTGCTTTAAAATGTACCCACTTCAGTGTTTTGTTTTTCCTCCGGGTCTAACAGTCTTCCCACAAACAAGTCTGATAATTACATACCTGACTTTTCTAGACAGTCGTAACTGCAGTACCAAGTGTACTACGTCTGTCAATAGAGACTCACTGGTTTATATCCACGCCTCCCCAAATCAACATCTGACCTGCTGGAGAGGGGAAAATAAGCATCAGTGATTTGCGATTGGCACATGATCTTGGAGGTACTAACCAAGCTACAAACATATTACTCAGAATATCTACAATTATTAGCCTGCAAATAAAGTACATACTAATGTTCAATACACTGTCCTCAGTCACCAATAAAACTAGCTGCTCAACACCATAAGTGGTGATAAAAAGTTTCTGTTCGAAAGCGATACAGTCCAGAATTCGTATGTCAATCAGGCAAAATCGCCGTAACCTAAGATGCAGTCATCTCACTGACACACAAGGCTGAAGGTACCCGTTTGGTAAAACGGCGTATTCTGTTGCACGAAAAAGTCTGTAACAGTCTGCAGCACATCCTCATTCGACAGGAATAGTGGACCAAAATAATGTTCAAATGTGTGTGAAATCTTATGGGACTTAACTGCTAAGGTCATCAGTCACTAAGCTTACACACTACTTAACCTAAATCATCCTAAGGAGAAACACACACACCCATGCCCGAGGGAGGACTAGAACCTCCGCCGGGACCAGCCACACAGTCCATGACTGCAGCGCCTTAGAATCGTCGACCCTTCAAGCGCTTATTCAAGAGACCAAAGGCGTGGTAATTGGATGGGGAGAGATCAGGACTTCAGAACTTATACTCGTCGTACAGAAAGCGTAAATTCTAAGCTAAGGCATTTGGGTTACCATGAAGTAGCATCACCCCTTGTGTTACGGAACTAGGCGGATCAGTCCACAACGGTGGTTTTCGACAGACACGCCGCTGCCACACACACATTCTACATTCTCCGATGGGTATCTATCTGTGTTTATCCTTTGGCAGCCTAGAAAAGAATAACAACACGTTGATCCTCTTTGGACGCATTTGGTAATAACGTCGCTGTAGTTCACGTTTCCGCATTTAAGGCACGCACGTCGGAAAGGTACGAACGCCACACTAATCCACCGCATACATGTCGGTGCTTATACACATCTAGATCTACATCAACATCTACATCTACATGGTTACTCTGCAATTCCCACTTAAGTGCCTGGCAGAGGGTTCATCGAACCATTTTCATACTACTTCTCTACCATTCCACTCTCGAGTGGTGTGTGGGAAAAAGAAACAGCTAAATCTTTCCGTTCGAACTCTGATTTCTCTTTTTTTTTATAATGGTGATCATTTCTCCCTACGTATTGGTTGTCAACAAATTATTTACGCATTCGGAAAAGAAAGTTGGTGATTGAAATTTCGTAAATGGATCTCACTGTAGAGAAAACCGCCTTTGTTTCAGTGACTGCCACCCCAACTCGCGTATCATATCAGTGGCGCTCTCACCCCTATTGCGCAATAACACGAAACGAGCTGCCCTTCTTCGCACTTTCTCGATGTCCTCCGTTAATCCTACCTGATAAGGATCCTACACCGCGCAGCAATATTCTATCAGAGGATGGACAAGTGTAATGTAGGATGTCGCTATAATGGGTTTGTCGTATCCTCTAAGTGCTCTGCTAACAAAGCGGTCTTTGTTTCGCCTTCCTCACACTATTATCTATGTGGTCTTTCCAATTTAAGTTGCTCGTAATTGTAATTCCTGGGTATTTAGTCGAATTGAGAGCCCTCAGATTTGTGTGATTTATCGTATAACCAAAATTTATCGTATTTCTTTTAATACCCATGTGGATGACCACACACTATTCTTTGTTAAGTGCTAATTGCCACTTTTCGCACCATACAGAAATTCTCTCTAGATAATTTTGTAATTGGAATTATCGTCTGAAGATTTTACTGGACGGTAAATTACAGCGTCATCTGCAAACAATCTAAGGGGGATGCTCAGATTATCACCTAGATAATTTATATAAATCAGAAACACCAGAGGGCCTGTGACACTACCTTGCGGAACGCCAGATCTCACTTCTGTTCTACTCGATGATTTACCGTCTATCACTGCGAACTGCGACCTCTCTGAGAGGAAATCACCAATCCAGTCACAGAGCAGAGCCGATACTCCATATGCATGCAATTTGATTAATAGGAAATCTAGGAATATTGAATCGATCTGAGAGCCGTTGTCGACTACACTCATTACTTCATGGGAATAAAGAGCTTGCTGTGTTGCACAAGAGCGATATTTTCTGAATCCTTGTTGGTTATGTGTCAATAAGTCATTTTCTTCGAGGTGATTCATAATGTTCGAATACAGTATATGCTCCAAAACTCTACTGCAAATTGAAGTCAGTGATACGGGTCTGTAATTCAATGGGTTACGCCTCTTTCCTTTCTTGAATATTGGTGTGACCTGTTCTACTTTCCAGTGTTTAGGAACAGACCTTTTGTCAGGTGAGCGGTTGTATATGATTGCTAAGAAAGGCGCTGTTGTGTCTGCATAGTTTGAGAGGAAACTGACTGGTATACCGTCTGGACCGGAAGACTTGCCTTTCTTAAGTGATTTGAGTTGTTCAGCAACACCTGAGATATCTATTTTTATGTCACTCATGCTAACAGCGGGTCTGGCTTTGAATTTTGGAATAGTTACTTCGTCTTCTGTTGTGAAGGACATGCGGAAAACTGTATCTAGTAACTCCGCTTTAGTGGCACCGTCATCGGTAACATTTCCATCGTAATCGCGCGGTGACAGTATTGACTGTTTTTTGCCACTGGTGTACTTTACGTACTACCAGAATCTCTCTGGTTTTCTACCATATTTTGAGACAATATTTCATTGTGGAAACTTTTAAAAGCATCTAGCATTGACGGTCCGCACTAAATTTCGAGCTTCCGTGAAACTTAGCCGGTCTTTGGAGTTTACTTTCTTCTGAATTTGGCATGCTTTTTTCGTTGCTTCTGCAACAGTGTTCTGACGTTCCCATCGCAGAAAACAGAAACTTCTTGACGCACTTTGTATTAAAAAACTTTAAATTAATATTCTGAGTTACACGCCATGCTCTGCGGTGAAAATAAAGAACTAAAACTAAAATTTTATTAGAAAAAATTTCTATGTTGTATGTGGATTTTATTTCGTGCAGCTGACCAGTTTCATATTTTATTACCTACTGTAAACAGTTGTGAGTATCATCGACCATTCCTACGCTCCGCTCACGTCTTTAGTCGTCTGACAGTGCAGAGATCCCCTCGGGAAGCTACACAACGGGAAAAGTTGGTGCGCAGGTAGTTTCTGAGAATAGTGCGCGATATTACAAGTGCTGACTGAGGCGGAGACTGCAAAATAGTTTTGAAATACTGGGATTGGAGTAACTCAATTTGGAAGCCCATTTCACTACACCATTAACGAAACAGACTCTTCGACTTACAGAGCCTCTAATGCCCATGAGTCTTGTGCTAATTTTACATAGACGAATTATGTCAGGAAAGGCTGCCTCTTAGATTTATAGATACGGCACTGTCTTGACGTGGCAGAGCGGGCAACTTCATCCTGCTCCTGAGAAGACGTAACGTGACGTGGCGGAGAACTCGCATCTCCAGCGCTTTGCTGTGCGCTCGCGGTCTCCTGCGCATGCGTAAATCCGCCGGTTGTGGAGCGAGTAAACAGTCCCATTATCAGAGTCGCTGCCCACAGCAGCCGCAATTGCTAAATAGTGGGGCTCCGCCCACCACGACGTGCGAGGACTAGTTAATCAAATATTCGTTATCAAATTGTGTACGATAGCCAGAGCGCGCACGCGAAATTGGAGTCTGCGGCAGATTGTCACAGACTCAGTCTCCCTCGTGATCAATTACGCAGAAGAGTCAACACCTCCGGTCATTTAATTTACTTAATGCTTGCCCATTAGTGTGTAATGGTGTGTATGTACCAACCGCTTGTTTGGAATCAGTACGGCGAGGTGGGTCGACGTGGAGACGGGACTGATCTGGTTTATATTGCGCCACGAGATCGAGACAGTTACACTAACAACTGAGCATTCACGTAACACTGTTTCGCGTCACTAATTAAAACGATACTCCTCTTGTAAATTCCTTGTGCTCCATCATCAGTATATCAGAAGCAGGTACCTAAAACCTGGTGAGCACCGCTGCCCGACGTTGAGCAATTTACATGTACTCTGCACCACCAGTAAAAGGAAAAGGCTAAATCTTTTAGAGGAAATTGAAATTCTGAGACAATCGGGTACAGCAAAAGCATTTTATTGAACGATAAACTGGTTGGCAGAAACAAGCCTTATTATAACATTATGGTAACCACTACTGCATAGACCTTTATTGTGAATGTAACGCTACCTTTCTCATTCCTTGTCTTTTAACTGGTTTTATCCGACTGACTTTTTTTTTCTCTTATTGGTTTTCGATTCCCCCCGAAGGAGGCGGGGTGGCAGCAGCTTAGTATGCCGCTCTTCAGCCTACAGAATTTGTTTTAAAAAGATGAAGATAACAACTAATAAAAACAGGCGATAAAATCGGAGACTTCAATGGTAACATGGCGGATAAATCGTGGAACTTAAAACATAGAACAAAGGGTCGATGATGCTAATAGAATACATATGAAGCAGACAGGTAAAATAATAGACAGACAATTAAAAAATACGGCGACAGTCTGGTTTCTGTTCGCAAGAGATATAAAATCCGCACCCAGCGACAGCATGATTTTTGTTCGCAACACTTTTGGAAAGACGAACAACTCTGAACATTCACTTGAACACTGCACTAAAAAGTTGGCACAAATATGACATGCCATAGCCGAGGGCAGACAGGGGCAACCTGGACAGATGATGGGAAAGAAAAGAGGGTTGGGGAGGTAAAACGAAAGGGGGGGAGGGGGCAACGGAGCCGATGGAGGACGAGGACCCATAAGAGGGGGGGGGGGGGAGGAGGGTGCTGGTCAGACGCGACAGGGAGTGGGGAAAGGCAGAGCAACGGAAGACAAATGACTCGGGTGGGGGGGGGTGGCTGACTAACGTTTTGGCGTCATTTTCAGTTTTACTGCTTGACAAGTTTTAAAAATTTTACGCATTATAGACATCATCTTACCCGCACGAATTTTGTGGTTTTTCACCTATTTTATTAATATTCGTATTCTTGCACTAAATTCAATTCTAGTAATTTACTGTTTTACCTCATTTGTCTTGCGCATATGTAATTTAGTTTGCAACCGCTTTTTGTAAGGTCGTTGGCTAGCCAACGGCATCTGTCTTTAATCTCTGTTACTACGATCGTATAACCTTGCCTCTACGGCTCTGTTTTAGTGTGGCCGGCTTGGAGGGCTGACGTATGCTGTTCTCGTCCGAATTGTTTCCTAAATTTTTCTTCTTCTGTCATAGTTTTCCTACCGAGCAGGTAGTGTAATTACACTTGGCATTGTATCCCACGTTCCAGAGGTTCCGCAATGATTTTACTAATCCCATGACGATAGGACGATGGTTCGCTAGAAAATTTTATCTCTATGCCATATGTGAGCATTAATGGATGAATGTTGGCTTTCCACATCAATTTTTATATAGGTAATTACAGAGATGACTGCACAGCCTGAAACTTTGCCTCTTTTGTGTTTTTACGTTATGTTGTTTCTAGGGCTGACAACCACAGCCAAACTTCGACATTTTTTCCAAGAAAATCCCTCACTGGTTGTATGAATGATTTTTATTAAATCTGCGACCGGTTTCGCACCTCTTATCAGTTCATCCCCAAGCAAGATACGCTATTTATAACAAGGTAACGTTGAACATTGCGCTGTAGCTACTCCCCGCCATTCACGTCCAATATACCGACACCTGTTAAAAGCGGTCGTTAAAATTTAAAAAAATTTTTAAAGATATTTTTTACATGACGGCGGTGGAAATCACCGTGCTAGTTGAGAGGAGCCGCGCGTTAGCAGAGACGGCCTTTTTAAAAAAGATTTTTATATTTTAACTACCGCTTTCACCAGATGACGGTATACTGGACGTGAATGGTGGGAAGTGACTACAGGGCCATCGTCAGCGTTACTATGTTATAAATAGCGTATCTTGCCTGAGGATGCACCGTTAATTGGTGCGAAACCGATCGTATATTTAATAACAATCACTCACACAGCCAGTGCAGTTTTATATACATTTCCTCATTTTTCTCTGCATATGCCTCTCTATTGTAATTTTTCACCCCTAAGCCAATATGATGATGCCCCAAAAGGGCAAATCACGTTATTTCCCGTAAATAAAAAAAGATTTAGCAACCGACGCTGTCTTATTTGAACAGAGGAAAACTTGACTGATGTCAAGAGTTAGCTCTGTTACCAGAGAAAAAAAGGTTTTAGTAGAAAAATGGCTCTGAACCCTATGGGACTTACCAGCCGAGGTCATCAGTCCCCTAGAAGTTAGAACTACTTAAACCTAACTAACCTGAGGATATCACACACGTCCATGCCCGAGGAAGGGTTCGAACCTGCGACCGTAGCGGTCACGTGGTTCCAGACTGAAGCGCCACCCCGGCCGGCGCTTTTAGTAGAGTTATCACTTGACGCAACAAGTTATGCCAAGTTTGTTGCTGATGTCCTTGTTATAAGCGATGTCTGAAAGGTGTAATGAAGGACGTGCTCAGTCAAATGTGACACAGTGGCGAAAAGTAGCTGTATCGTTTGGACATACCCCTGATCACATCGTGAATGACGTTGCCTGATTTTTTTGTGTAACAACGTTTACTGTCCAAATTGCTTACAAAAAATGATGGACCACCTGCATCCTTGTGAACCGTTGTAAGAACAGAGATCATGAAAAGACCCTAACCAATAGACACCGGATTCGAGTATCACGCATTATCAGTGACAATAGTTTATAAACAGGACAGAAATTACTTTTGTTGCTGACTAGAGTCCAATTCGAACCAGTTCCCGAGCTAATTTTGAGAATTGTGGTACCCACGCAGACCATTTGGAATCGAGTACCATGCAAAAGGGCTTTCCTCACGGCGTCACATTGAGCCGCAAGTCTTCAATGGACGAACAGCTCAAATAGTACGACCGAGACTCGAACTCGGGACCTTTGCCTTTCGCGGGCAAGTGCTCTACCAACTGAGCTACCGAAGCACGACTCACGCCCGGTGCTCACAGCTTTACTTCTGCC
This sequence comes from Schistocerca piceifrons, assembly GCF_021461385.2. Classification (NCBI taxonomy): domain Eukaryota; kingdom Metazoa; phylum Arthropoda; class Insecta; order Orthoptera; family Acrididae; genus Schistocerca; species Schistocerca piceifrons. The sequence goes on along the minus strand of NC_060144.1, from coordinate 457,512,554 downwards.
AGTACCTCGTCTCCTACCTTCCAAACTTTACAGAAGCTCTCCTGCGAACCTTGCAGAACTAGCACTCCTGAAAGAAAGGATATTGCGGAGACATGGCTTAGCCACAGCCTGGGGGATGTTTCCAGAATGAGATTTTCACTCTGCAGCGGAGTGTGCGCTGGTATGAAACTTCCTGGCAGATTAAAACTGTGTGCCCGACCGAGACTCGAACTCGGGACCTTTGCCTTTTGCGGGCAAGTGCTCTACCAACTGAGCTACCGAAGCACGACTCACGCCCGGTGCTCACAGCTTTACTTCTGCCAGTACCTCGTCTGCCAGGAAGTTTCATATCAGCGCACACTCCGCTGCAGAGTGAAAATCTCATTCTGGAAACATCCCCCAGGCTGTGGCTAAGCCATGTCTCCCCAATATCCTTTCTTTCAGGAGTGCTAGTTCTGCAAGGTTCGCAGGAGAGCTTCTGTAAAGTTTGGGAGGTAGGAGACGAGGTACTGGCAGATGTAAAGCTGTGAGCACCGGGCGTGAGTCGTGCTTCGGTAGCTCAGTTGGTAGAGCACTTGCCCGCGAAAGGCAAAGGTCCCGAGTTCGAGTCTCGGTCGGGCACACAGTTTTAATCTGCCAGGAAGTTTCATATCAGCGCACACTCCGCTGCAGAGTGAAAATCTCATTCCAGCTCAAATAGTAAACATAGCTTCCAAAAGATGTGATAAAAAGTTTATTTCTTAACTCATTCACATGGATGGAAAGACTGGAAAACCAAATTTTGGCAACAAATTTTATGTTGGCTAAACTTTCTGTAGCCAAAACAAAAATTCCTAATTTTTTTGAATTTCTTTACGAGAATCTAAGTTGCTTGAGATCCTAGCGCTTTGACGTCCGTTTCTTTTTTAAGAGAACATGGAATTCCTTACACCTTTGATTACCACAAATTTTTCTGTGCCTAATATCAAGAGCGCTACAGTTCGTCGAAAACTTTAAGTTTCTCAAGATTTGTGCAAAATAGGAAAATAATTAACTTTTGATCAATATTATCTCAATTTTTATTTATTTAGCAGAAGTATATTATATAATGAAAGTGAGAATCTCAGTTTACGGCATTCAATTACTCCATGTGCAATCGGGTGATCTGGACATCACTTATTGTGATACATACTTGACTACTCTCTCTCTCGCCTCATGCAAACTGAGATAGATAACTAATTATACCAGTATAAAGAAATCATGTAATCTAAATCAAACCTACACTTTCATCATAATTAAAAAAGGCGTTAACATATACAAACACTTTTTACTATATAAATTATAGAGTGCAGCAATGAGTCGTCCCTTTTAGATTTTATTATGCAAATCCAGATTTCGGCTAGTAGCTAGCCATTCTCAATGCGCCATTTTTCATTCTCAATGTTTGTAAGTGCCTGTTGTTCGGGCTTCAATCACAGTTCTTTCGAATGAACGAGAATAAAACATAAAATCTTCTATCCTACTTTTCGCTAGCTGTAGGCTCTTTCTTCCGACTTTTTGACTGGACTACAAGTAACAGAACCCAACAGTAGCTGACCGGACTGCGCGGTGTGTTCCGATGAGTCGCGATTTTGTCTTTTTTTCAAATGACAGAATGCATGTTCTGTACCGAAGGCACAGTATCGCGTTCAACGTGCAGCTGGGCACAGGTTTATTTCAGGTCAGAGGTTGTTTTATGACATTTTGGGGATGTTGTTCGTATCATGAACTGAATCCGCTAATTCAGGTTACCGAGAGGACCAACCATCATATTGATTTCACAATTCATCATGACGATGTTTCGCCCTTTCTACTATGTTACTAGTGTACTGTGGTTCCTACTGTCAACCAAGATGACTACAGCCGCTTCACAAGGCTGATTTTGATCCTGTAGAATAAAATTTAAGACTATCTGTAGCAGACGGTGGAACATAAACAACATTTCAAATGTCTGGTAGCTCTACGAGCTCAATCTGAATACGATGTAAAACATCTCTGACGCTTTGGTGTGCTAGCGTCGCAGCCTCGAACTAGCGGCTCATATTTACCGGGAACTGTCTGCCCTGTGCGTAGAGGTTTGCTGCCACATAATTCCGGAAAACTGCCAAGTACCTGTCGAATTCATACCAAGCAAATTCGCTGCTGTATTACGCTCAAAAGGTAAGCCAACACGCTTGTAATCAGGTGGGCGTAATGTTTTGGCTTATCAGTATTGGTGCATTGCCTGTCATAAAAGCGCTTTTGGGTTAGCCCAATAGTCGAAATATTTAACAGTAGCAGATGTTGACTGAGCGCATACTAGAACGTGCCTTATGCTTCTGGTAGTTGCAATGACCTTATGAACAGCATATGTACACGATTTTTGATTCACCTACACAATGTGACTGAATTTCTTTTCGCACTACTGTTGCTCATTACTCTTGACTTTATTACCTGATGACTTTGCAGGGCCATGAGTGAAGGTTATGTACACCTTTATGTGCACATCAGTGAGGTACCACGAGATACACTACTGGCCATTAAAGTTGCTACACCAAGAAGAAATGCAGATGATAAGCAGGTATTCATTGGACAAATTTATCATACTAGATCTGACATGTGATTACATTTTCACACAGTTTGGGTGCATAGAACCTGAGATATCAGTACCCAGAACCACCAACTCTGGCCGTAATAACGGCCTTGATACGCCAGGGCATTGAGTCAAACAGAGCTTGGATGGCGTGTACACGTACAGCTGCCCATGCAGCTTCAACACCATACCACAGTTCATCAAGAGTAGTGACTGGCGTACAATGACGAGCCAGTTGCACAGCCACCATTGACCAGGCGTTTTCAATTGTGAGAGATCTGGAGAATATGCTGGCCACAGCAGCAGTCGAGCATTTTCTGTATCCAGAAAGGCCCGTACAGGGCCTGCAACATGCGGTCGTGCATTATCCTGCTGAAATGTAGGGTTTCACAGGGATCGAATGAAGCGTAGAGCTATGGGTCGTAACACATCTGAAATCTAACGTCCATTGTTCAAATTGCCGTCAATTCGAACAAGAGGTGACCGAGACGTGTAACCAATGACACCCCATACCATCACGCCGGGCAATAAGCCAGTATGGCGATGACGAATACACGCTTCCAAGGTGCGTTCGCCGCGATGTCGCCAAAACGGATGCGACCATCATAATGCTGTGAACAGAACCTGGATTCATCCGAGAAAATGACGTTTTGACATTCGCGCGCTCAGGTTCGTCGTTGAATACACCATCGCAGGTGCTGCTGTCTGTGATGCAGCGTCAAGGTTAACCACAGCCATGGTCTCCGAGCTGATAGTCCATGCTGGTGCAAACGTCGCCGAACTGTTCGTGCAAATGGTTTTCTTGCAAACGTCCCCATCTGAGGACTCAGGGATTGAGACGTGGCTGGACGATCCGTTACAGCCGTGCGGATAAGATGCCTGTCATCTTGACCGCTAGTGATATGAGGCCGTTGGGATCCAGCACGGCGTTCCGTATTAACCTCCTGGACCCACTGATTCCATATTCTGCTAACAGTCATGGGATCTCGAACAACGCGAGCAGCAATGTAGCGATACGATTAATCGCAATCGCGATAGGCTGCAATCCGACCTTTATCATAGTCGGAAACGTGATGGTACGTATTTCTCCTCCTTACACGAGGCATCACAACAATGTTTCACCAGGCAACGCCGGTCAACTGATATTTGTGTATGCGAAATCAGTTGGAAACTTTCCTCATGTCAGCACGTTGTAGGTGTCACCACCGGCGCCAACCTTGTGTGAAGCACGTCATTTTCGTGGTGTAGCAATTTTAATGACCAGTAGTTTTGTGGCGGCGTTCGTAGGGACAAACAATTCGCTGTAGAAACGGCTTACGAAGTCACCGCCACACTTTTAATAGCGGGCCGACCGGTCCGCTGGAACAGTGAACAGAAAGATGAAAACCCAAACACTCTGATTAAATAAAAGTCGGTACTTATCTTTATTAACGAAGATACAGAAACACAGTAGTGAACTCCGTGTCTACAGAGATCTGTCTAGTTCGAGTCGGAGCGGCTTGGTCAGCGTCGGCTGACGACAAACAACAACTCTGCTGCGATGAACACACAACTGACTAGCAAGTACACAATTCGGTGGCGAGTATACAACTGAGCGGCGAATACAGAACTGTCCTAGCGCTCGCGACTCCAGCGCTTAAGAAACGAGAAGCCAGCGGTGGCGCGTGCAGACTTGCGGCGATTTCCTGTCTCGCTGGCGCTGCTTTTGCGGACGGCGTCCGGACTTTGATGCTGCCAACCTTTTGGCAGCGGGCTCGGGTGGCATTACTGGCTAGGACATAACAAGTAGTGTAGATGAAAATGGAGAAGAGCTATAACGTGTCCACGCCCCCCCCTCCCCCTCCCCTTTCCCAACATCATCGACTGTGGTAAGACTGCAAAAGATGAGTGTGAAGGTCTCTGCACGCCATCTCCGGTTCACATCTCACAACTGTTAAATTGATGTCGCTAACTGCCAACAAGAGGTGCTGTTGGAAGTTGGTTTAAATGTCAGTTTTACGATTTAAGACAAACTATGTTTTTTGGATTGCAAAAGATATAATGTAATTTTAAAGTTTGTTAAAAAGCGTTTTCGAAACCCTGTGAGCTGTACTTCATTGTTTACTAACTAAACTGTTATTCGAATGTGCAACCCATCGTTTGTCGCATCTGATGCAGAGTAACAAACAAGTATGTGGACATCACTTTCTGCAACATGTCAATTATACGTATAACAGCAGAGACTTACAGGCATGTGAGTTACAAGTTCTTTGCAAAACTGTATACATTATTCGTTAGGTTGGTTGGTTGGTTTGGGGAAGGAGACCAGACAGCGAGGTCATCGGTCTCATCGGATTAGGGAAGGACGGGGCAGGAAGTCGGCCGTGCCCTTTGAAAGGAACCATCCCGGCATTTGCCTGGAGCGATTTAGGGAGATCACGGAAAACCTAAATCAGGATGGCTGGACGCGGGATTGAACCGTCGTCCTCCCGAATGCGAGTCCAGTGTCTAACCACTGCGCCACCTCGCTTGGTTATTCGTTAGGAGGAAGCCTTAGTAATTTACGTATATTATTAGAAAGAGAACTATTGATAAATTTTTTTTCCGTAGACTCAAGAGGAATCGTTCATTGCAGGTATTTCGGTATAACAATACTTTGGAGGCAGATTGGTGTATAAACTCCTGTGCTCATCGAGGTCAATAGAAACGGAATACGAGCTCGGATTAGGAAAGAAAGGGAAGGAAAATCAGCTCTGCCCTTTCATAGGAACCATCCTGGCAATTGCCTTAATCTGTTTAGGAAATTCACGGAAAACGTAAAGCTAAATGGGCAGACGGGGATTCGAACCGCTGTTTTCCTGCTCCCCCTCGCTCGGTAATAGAGTACTGAAAACACTGGAGAATGATTTTCTCGTGGGAATCACTTAGTCTTGGCACGAAGACATGTTAATATAATGGATAACTACTGACTTTAAACATAGCTTAACACAAGCGTGTGACGTTTACTGAAGAAAGCCTAGACCACACAGGAAGGTTATAGTTACAGAAGTTTACATGATTACTTTCTGAATTACTGATGGAAGCAGGTACATATCTGCTACGTAACATTGCCGTCAATTTGAGATCCGTCACCTGGGCAGTAGCTTGGAAATATGCTTTCAGCTGAAGTAAGTAAGTCAGTATTGTTTTGCTCTCTCAGAAACACTCACTCACAATTTACAATATATACAATAAACTTATTCTCAGTTCCGATTATGGACAACCATCAGCTGTATAATGGAATGACGACAGTGAAAGTTTGTGTAGGACTGGGACTCGAACCTGGATTCCCCGCTTATCGCGAGCGGTCTACAACACATGCTCGTCCATCCATTGTGTATAAAGTGTGATGATATCTCCGTCACAGTTCACTGCCTGTACTATTTTACCAGTCTGCTCAGCGTATGATGTCCGACGTCCGTAATGAAGGGTGGCCGCGCAACCTCACGACCTCTGGACGCGGTTTCACTTTAGTTTCGCCACATGCAGAAGACACTCACCACAGCGGTCCTCGACCACCCGGCAAGTCATACAGTTTCCGAAATGCTGGAGCCGAGTCCCGTGGCCATCACAATCTTCCCTCGGTCAAACTCAGATAGATTCCGCGCCCTCCCTGTTATAAACACGGGCAGCGCCCTCGCAGACACTACAAGCACAGGGCGTGTGTCTGAGTAGTAGTCATTCCTTGCCAGGTGACGCTGCTATTGCTTGGACAGGTTTTTATCGATACTAGGTAGGTTTTCATAACATTTTGGCTCATCAATGAAGATGTATATAGGATAAAATGTAATTTTAACTTTCTGTCTAGCAAGAATTATTGGAAATTGGTTCAGGTAAGCCGCAACTACTCATCATTAAATAGAAAAGTGAATGTAATAAGTTTGGCTGTTTCTGTATCGGAGTGTTAAACACAGGTAATGCACTGAATTTAATCCAGAACACTGTAACTCAAAAACTGTAATTAGTTTTCACAGGTGCACTGAAAAAGTTCTACATCGGTGACAATGAAGTGATGAAACGAAGATTCCTTTTCCGAAAATACTTTTATTACATACACAATACTGAAGTGCCTGTGTTACCCCGAATTACAATGCAACGTTCCAATGCACGTCCGAATGAACATCGTAGGCTGGGCAGACTGGTAAAATAGGACAGGCAGCGAACTGTGACGGAAATAACATCAGACTTAAATGCTCGGCTGATTACAGTCGTGTCTGAACGCACGGTGCACCAAACACTCCTAACGATGGGTCTCCCCAGCGAACGACCCATGCATATGCCAATGTTAACATTACGACATCGCCAATTACGACTGAAGTACGAGGTGCATTCAAGTTCTGAGGCCTTCGATTTTTTTTCTAATTAACTACTCACCCGAAATCGATGAAACTGGCGTTACTTCTCGACGTAATCGCCCTGCAGACGTACACATTTTTCACAACGCTGACGCCATGATTCCATGGCAGCGGCGAAGGATTCTTTAGGAGTCTGTTTTGACCCCTGGAAAATCGCTGAGGCAATAGCGGCACGGCTGGTGAATGTGCGGCCACAGAGAGTGTCTTTCATTGTTGGAAAAAACCAAAAGTCACTAGGAGCCAGGTCAGGTGCGTAGGGAGCATGAAGAATCACTTCAAAGTTGTTATCACGAAGAAACTGTTGCGTAACGTTAGCTCGATGTGCAGGTGCATTGTCTTGGTGAAACAGCACACGCGCAGCCCTTCCTGGACGTTTTTGTTGCAACGCAGGAAGGAATTTGATCTTCAAAACATTTTCGTAGGATGCACCTGTTACCGTAGTGCCCTTTGGAACGCAATGGGTAAGGATTACGCCCTCGCTGTCCCAGAACATGGACACCATTATTTTTTCAGCACTGGCGGTTACCCGAAATTTTTTTGGTGGCGGTGAATCTGTGTGCTTCCATTGATATTACTGGCGCTTTGTTTCTGGATTGAAAAATGGCATCCACGTCTCACCCATTGTCACAACCGACGAAAAGAAAGTCCCATACATGCTGTTGTTGCGCGTCAACATTGCTTGGCAACATGCCACACGGGCAGCCATGTGGTCGTCCGTCAGCATTCGTGGCACCCACCTGGATGACACTTTTCGCATTTTCAGGTCGTAATGGAGGACTGTGTGCACAGAACCCACAGAAATGCCAACTCTGGAGGCGATCTGTTCAACAGTCAAAACAATTCTCTCCACTTTCTTGATCATGTCGTCAGACCAGCTTGTGCGAGCCCGAGGTTGTTTCGGTTTGTTGTCACATGATGTTCTGCCTTCATTAAACTGTCGCACCCACGAACGCACTTTCGACACATCCATAACTCCATCACCACATGTCTCCTTCAACTGTCGATGAATTTCAATTGGTTTCACACCACGCAAATTCAGAAAACGAATGACTGCACGCAGTTCAAGTAAGTAAAACGTCGCCATTTTAAGTATTTAAAACAGTTCTCATTCTCGCTGCTGGCAGTAAAATTCCATCTGCCGTACGGTGCTGCCATCTCTGGGACGTATTGACAATGAACGCGGCCTCATTTTAAAACAATGCGCATGTTTCTATCTCTTTCCAGTCCGGAGAAAAAAAATCGGCCTTAGAACTTGAATGCACCTCATACCAGCGTGACCGTCTTCACTGGACGTTGGCGCTGTGGCAGAGCGTTGCATGGTCTAATGAATCCCGATGTCTACATCATGCCGAAGGGACGGCACGAATCTGTCGTCTTCCAGAGGAATCGCTCTTGACACCATACATATACTCGTTCCCCAAAGTGTAACACTTAACTCCTTTCGGACGTGGTGGACCACTGGTATTAGTCGACCACGATATTATCGCATCTGAGAGGGCAATCCTGTCGCCTTATCGTAAGCCAGCACGTAATGGGATTTGACAGATTATGGACAACTGACCTGGAAGTATTGACATCATGATGACCATTTTACTTACTTACTTACTATGATGTCACCGTGTGTTTCTTGTTAACGGCTAAAAGCAATAATACGAAGGTTGGAACTTTAATAGTGGCAACTATTATTTACAGCTCGTACAAAATAGACGTGTTTCAAAAGTTTTACTGACATTCAAAGTAGTCACCAGCATTGTGTATATCTCGTTGCCAGCGATGTGGAGGTCGTAGGATACACTTAGCAGCGCCAGTTGTGTTGACAGTTCGAGTGGCGCCGTCTATTGCCAGACGAATTTGTAGCAGTTTTGAAGCGAATGCGTGAAGTGTTTCCTTCAGTTTAGAAATCGAGTTGAGCTTACGAGAGCTTAAGTCAGAGGAGCGCAGTATTTGGTGTAGGACTTAGCAGCCGATCAATAAAATAAATCAGTAACAGCTGGCACTGTACATGCTTGAGCACTGTCTTGCAAAATGATGGTCAGGTCCTCCAGAAAGTTTCATCATTTCTGTGTCTATGCTGTTCATTTTTGGGACACAACCTACAACTAGCTTAGAGGCAGAAGTGATGACACTTACTGCAGGACCTGATCATCATTTCGCAAGACAATGCCCAAGCACGTACGGTGCAGGCTGTTACAGATTTGTTTGACTGATGGGGCTATTAAGTGCTGTACCACCTACTGCACTCCCCTGAGTGAAGCCCTTGTGAGTTCAACTCAATGTATAAACTGAAGGAAACACTTCACGGCATGCACTTTAGACCTGCTGCAAATTCGTCATGCAATAGACCATGCCGTTCGAACTGTCAGCACAACTGGCACTGCTAACCGTATACTACGACTTCCACATCGCTGCCGATGGGTGATACACACTGCTGGTGAGTACTTCGAAGGTCACTATTACTTTGAAACATGTATCTATTTTGAACGAGTTGTAAATAAGTAGTTGCCAGTATTGAAGTTCCAACCCTCGTATAATGGTCGAATAGTAAAAGCGTATGCCTACAAGCCGTGAGGTCGTGTGATTGAATTCTGAGCAAACCACGTGAATATTTCACTCTACATTTAGCCCACACATAATCTCTCAGTGATGTGTAGATTCACCGGGAACGGTCTTCGGGTTTCACGTTAAACTGCCGGACCACTTTTCTGATGGGGTTACGCAAGTCGCTGAAACAGCTTCCAACTGAAAGATCGACATAAGGCGGTCGAACCATAAGGAGCTACTGTTATTATTATTATTATTATTATTATTGTTATTGGTTGCTACAATCAACTGTGTGCATTCAGTGCTCAAACATAAGAACCAGGCAAAACTGTGGTTTACTAATCTATCGCCAGGTGGTGTGGCCGAGCGGTTCTAGGCGCTTCAGTCTGGAACTGCGCGGCCGCTACGGTCGCAGGCTCAAATCCTGCCTCGGCCATGGATGTGTGTGATGTCCTTAGGTTAGTTAGGTTTAAGTAGTTCTAAGTTCTAGGGGACTGATGACCTCAGAAGTCAAGTCCCATAGTGCTCAGACCCATTTGAGTTTGAACTAATCTATCAATATTTTTCTGTCATACAAGCTTTTATCAGTATTTTTTTAGTTATTATTCTTCTATGCGATACCATCTGAAGACTATTTTCAGTTATAGGTACGTACGTACCTTAACAATCCTTGCATTTACTTTTGGAGAGTGTCTGCCTTGAGCAAAACACAGCATTTCCTTTTTGTTCCCCAGACTTTTTACGCCGAATTTTCATCTTCATCATTAGGGTATTTTGTTATCTTCTATGAAACAAGAAAAATGCTTTTTATCATTTGCAAATACATTTGAGTTTTTACGACAGTATTTACGTACTTGAAAAACCGACAAGTTTTGTCTCTTTTTAAAATATGTATATACTGTCTTAAAAATTAAATTTATATGTGTAAAGATAGTAAAAAGCGTTTTTCCTGTTTTACAGAATATAACAAAAGACACCTGATGATGCTAAAACTTCAGCAAAACATGTCTAGAGAATATAAATAAAAATAAAAGTTGTGTTTTGCTCAAGGCGGACCTCTCCAGAAACGAACCTGTTTGTAAGCAAACATGGACAAATCATCTTCTAATTCAAAATGATTAACTGTTCTTGTTATATGAGATTCTATTAATGTTACGCGCTAAAGTTAACGGTTTGTTCTAATGACAATATCTAAACTAAATCATCTAACAATTAACTTAGTGTGTGTCTGAGTATTACTATCACCCGTCTTAGTACGAGTGTTGCCCAGAAAGTAAAGTACCGAATCTTTATTTCTCAGCCGGAAACGATGCTACGAGTGCCAAACGGTACATATGTATTATTTGAAGTCTTCTGAGTGAACGCGCCAAGTTTCTGTCACTTCAGACAGTCAGCGTAGATGCAGGACAGTTTCAAAATGGCGTCTGTAGGTGATATACGTTACAAGCAACGTGCCGTCTTTGAATTTCTCACTGCGGAGAAAGAAACTGTGGTGAATATTCATAAACGCTTGTGCCAGGTCTATGGAGCATCTGCTGTCGACGGAAGTACAGTTAGTCCTGGGCACGGAGGGCGAGGTCATCAGAAGGCAGTTCGGCATGGGCAGAGCCCCACGATTTGCAGCGGTCGGGGAGACCATCCACAGCCGTCACACCTGACATGTTGCAGCGAGCTGACGTTGTCATTCTCGGGGACAGACGCTTTACGACTCGACAGTTAGCGCTACATCTGTCAGTCAGCAAATAAAGTGTGGATACAATTATCCGCAGTTTTGGTTATTCAAAAGTGTGTGCAAGATGCGTCCCCCGGTGTCTAATGATGGATCACAAACAGCACAGAAAAAATATTTGTCTTGATTTGTTGCAACGTTTTGATGCTGACAGGGACGCTTTCTTGTCCCAGATTGTGACAGACGATGAAACCTGGGTTCAACATTTTGTGCCCGAAACAAAACGCCAGTCGATGGAATGGCAACATTCCTACACCCAGAAAAAAAAAAGAAAAAAAATCGAAGCAACTGCGTCCGCCGGTAAGGTCATGATCACCGTGTTCTGGGATTGTGAAGGTGTGATTCTCATTGATGTGATGCCAAGAGGCGGTACCATTACTTAATTAGCAAATTTCAACACATTAATAAAACTCAAGATGCGCTTCCGGCAGTCTGAGGACTACTGAATACATCGCAAATGATTGGACAGTGTTACCTCATTCATCCTACAGCCCTGAACTAGCCCCCTAGGTCTTCAAATCGTTTGTGCCATTTAAGAATGCCCTTCGTGGAAGACATTCTGAGCACGATGAGTCCGCAGCTCGTGGTCGTGCGGTAGCGCTCTCGCTTCCCACGCCCGGGTGCCCGGGTTCGATACCCGTCGGGGTCAGGGATTTTCTCTGCCTCGTGATGACTGGCTGTTGTGTGCTGTCCTTAGGTTAGTTAGGTTTAGGTAGTTCTAAGTTCTTGGGGACTGATGACCATAGATGTTAAGTCCCATAGTGCTCAGAGCCATTTGAACCATTTTTGAGGACGATGAGGATATGGTTCACACAATGAAGCACTGGTTCCTGGAGAAGGATTGGTACCGACATCGCAAACGCGCCCTTGTTTTACGCTGGAGTAAGGCCAATAAATGGGCGGAGATTACTTGGAGAACTGGGGTGAGTAGATAAAACACCATTTTTTCATGTGTGTAATTCTCATTACGTTCAAAACAGAATTGTTGAAGAAAATATGCGGTGCATTTCGTTTTGGGCAACCCTCGTATGTTATCCAAATTTTAGAAGATTCTTTGTTGATTTCTTCTATAACCAACAGGACAACATTTAATTAGTTCAAAAATATTTTTTCCTGTTTTCATTAACTAGTGAAAATGCTATGATGATCGGGTGGTTTCCGGCATTTGCCTTAAGCAATGGGGGGAAGCCATGGAATCCTAAACCTGAATGGTGAGACGGGAATTTAAATAGCTGTCCTCGTGAATATGATTCCAGTGTTTTACAACTACTCCATATAGCTCGGATTGTACGTGGGCAAGTAATAACAGGAGACAATGAACAAGTTGGCTACCTGAGATCTGAAATACACATAAAAAGATGATGCAATTGTGAGATAGTGGCGACGATTGCACAAGACCAAAAGGCTTTCAGTAAACGGCAACAGCTGCTAACGCCCACAAATTTTAACCCTGACACCAAACGAGGATTAATGAAAAGTGGAAATGCAGTTGCTAGTAAAAACGAAAGGGGGCAATGCTAACAAAGAGAATGGAAACGATTATAAGCCATACAAATAAGATATCACAAACGACTCTTAACAATAAAATGGATTCATAATAATGAATGAGTTCATGGAACTTATAAACGAGAACAAATACATAATAAAGAACAAAATTAATCGAAGAATGACTGGATACCTGTTACATGAGCCGTTGCTAAGAACTAAACTTGAAGAATTGATGGAGAACATGAACAGTAAGAGGAGCCATAGGTATGAGTATACACAGCAAGTTGTTTACCGTGATTGATGAAGCTATTGCGCTGAAATGCGAAGAGGTAGGAATGGGACACTGTAGCAGTTGAACTGCTGCAATTATGAAGGAAGAGGAGGCGTGCGTTCTACCATGGCACACTTTTCAGGCTGTAGCCAGCCCTGTAATAGAAATTCAATACATTTTTTTATTCCATTTTTAAATGGGGGCATTTGCTTTATCAAGTGCTGCAGTCCTGTTCTGAAATTACAATAATTACTCCGGGAACATAAAGTATTCCCAAACTGAAAACGTTTTCCTAGTTACAGCATGGGCATGTGCCTAGAAAAAATTGCTCTATTGAAATTTAAAATCGTTGCAATAGAGAAAATCTTATCACAACTTTGTTCAGTCGTCTTTCTGTTACATTGTTACTCTACAATACACCAATAATCAGTACGTGAAAGAAATTAAATAGAAATATTATGAAAAACAAGTTAGAGCTAAAATACATTTTAAATGAAAGTTTCGGAAAATAGCACTAATTTCCGTTTTCAAGTCAGGTAAAATATTTACGTTAAAGGGTCTCAGTTCATTTGCAAGTATCACACCTTCCATAGTAAAAGTCCTTCTCCTGTTTCAGGGTACAAGGTGTCCCGCAAAACACTGGTATTCCTCACACCTACAAGTAAGAGTGAACTAATTAAAGAAGAATGGACAATAGTAACGTTAAAAAATATATAGTCAGCTATTCACAAGAGATGATGGACGTGGTGGCCATGAGCATCCTGGCCACTTCACACGCAATTCAACTAGAGATGATTACCCTGTACGTGAGGCGTACCTGTTTCATGTGGTACACCCTGTATAAGGTGGTGTATGACTTAACTTTTCACATTTTGTATCTACAGCTCAGAAACATACGTCATTTTAATCACACTAAAATTCTGTGACTAAAGAATTAATAATGTGCGCCAAATCATCTCACTATATTATACAGCATCTAAAAGAATAGAACGTGAAATATTTACAAATGCTTCGTAAAACACAACCTTACATGTAACAAGAAACTGAAGAAAATGGCGGAATCTGCTCTGGATGCTCTCTAGTGAGCATACCTTCATGTAATTCTAAAATCAGTCACTAGACAGAAGTAACGAAGAAAAAACATAACGAGTTCCTAGGTACACTATGGTATAGATACGACACCCTGTAATTTTAATTAAGCATTATGCAAAATACTCATTAATGGAGCGTGAAATAAAGTGAGTATAATGGTTTTACTTTGCGGTAAACCTATAATTTCCCTTTATTTCGAAATTAGTTATCCGTCACAATAAACAAACGTATAAACTGGACTGACAGCTCAGTAAACTACGAGTAAATAAATTTCTTTATTTGCACAAGCATTCAGTAAATGACTTACATTATAGCATAGTGTGTATATGGAAAAATTTATGTAAAACTTGATATTTCATCTCGTACCAAGCGACATTGCTTTAAAATGTAGTCGGTAAATTTAATTTACATTAACCGTTTGAGAAAGGAAATTTATAACAGCTTTCATTTCAAATGTTCAGAAGTGCATTGCGTAGCTGATCTGTCAGAGGAATACCACTCTCTGTAGTTAATACAGATATGTTGAATGCTAAGAGATGAATGTAGATACCATAGTGAGAGTCTGACATTGTTTGTAGTCTGTCATGGACTAATATTACTTTAACTTATTCTACAGTATTGTTAAATCTATACACAGTAGCATTATTATAGTATATAACATGTTATATATTGCAAGTGAGTTTCAAATCCGGTGATATGCGCATTGATCCTTCTAGAAAATAAATTTTGATATTCTCTTCAAAATTTTAGACCAAAAGCAATTGAAAGGAATTTTATCTAATTAACACTCTGAACTAATGTTAGTTTCTTGAAGGTGATCAACGTCGTGACGATTAGCTGCGTTTGAAGTCTTCAGGTGCTGACGGAGTCAGGTTCACTATTCAGGAAGTTTCGTACAGAGAAATATAAAAGCGACGGATTAAATTAAGGTGGGGGTGTTTCCCAACGTGAATTACGTAAAACATGTCTACAACAGTTAGCAACCAGGAATCTGTTTTAATACCTATTAGTGAAGATTCTTGTGACAGGTGATGCGATCAGCTGTGCGGTGTGTGTGCTCGTTGCCTGCACTTCGGTTTTCAAACAAACATCAAACAGCTAGTTCTCATAAGGTGGGTAAAGAGATGCATTACTTCGGCAATAAATAGTCTAGTTCCTACTATACAAATTCTTGGTTTCAGTATGATATGAAATAATAATAGGCTGGCGGGAAAACTATTAATCGCCGTCAACGGCTGTATTC
This sequence comes from Schistocerca piceifrons, assembly GCF_021461385.2. Classification (NCBI taxonomy): domain Eukaryota; kingdom Metazoa; phylum Arthropoda; class Insecta; order Orthoptera; family Acrididae; genus Schistocerca; species Schistocerca piceifrons. The sequence goes on along the minus strand of NC_060144.1, from coordinate 457,497,248 downwards.
CCGGCACCTGAGTACAATATGTGCATAATGAGAGGTTGTAATGCCAGTGATGCATTTTTCATGGTAATCGACGATCAGTTGGCGCTGCACTCACTGTGCGCCTTCCGTAGCCACTATGCGGGCATTCACTGTGCTGAGCTTAGAAGTCAACAGTGATTAAAACATTTACTCTAGGGAACAACCGTACTCGACTCGACAGGAGTATTTACTCCTGTTGTATAACTCATTTGTACAGGATCGCATTGGGCACCTGCGGGAGGCTGGATGGAGGCATAGAAGGATTGCTGGGTATGTTGAGCAAGAAGTATCACTGCTGTGTTGCTGCTTTCAGCAAAGTTCTACGTAAAATTTCCGCAACTGTTCACCAGGTTTGGTTGTCTACGTAGTACAGTCGCACGTCAAAATGATGCCGCACTCTGCGAGCAGCAGTGGCTGACCTATCAACGTCAGGCGATTAAACGAGGGCACATGTAGCTTTGTGCTGTGTCATGAGGGACGACTGGGAACCGTCTACTTGCAGCGGAGCTAAGATCGCGTGTGCCTTTGACCAGGCTACCAGTGACACCACGACACCTCCAAGTTTGACTTTTTGATGTCATGAAACGAAGTGCAATGGCGCTACCTTATTCTAAAGTGTATTCGACCACGACACGCTGATCCTCTAGCACGCTTGATGGAGTGGCGGCGGTGGGGGGGGGGGGGGGGGGGGGCTTATTTATAAATAGCGGACACGTTTGGTGTTTCCGCATGGTAAGGGAACCAGTGGCCGCTACACTGAACAGGTAGTTAGCCCCGTGTTGCTGACGTACGTACATTTCTTTTACATGAAGGTAATATGCTTTTATAGCAGGATAATGCGCTTCCACATGCCGTTGCTTTGGCGCTGCGTCTTTTCGGGGCGTACAAAAAATACCCTGGCCATCAAGATCAGCAGATCTCTCGCTAATATAGCACGTTCTCCAGGGCCTGCAAGAACCGTTGCCAAACTCCAACAAAAGACGTAATCTATCGCAGGATGTCATTAGGCGCGTTTATGATCGTTTGCATGTAAGAATACATTCCTGCGTTGCCACCCAAAGGGGGCCGGGGGGGGGGGGGTGCGGGTTACACTGTTTAATGATGCGGCTGTTTTGGCACCTTTACCGTGACATGTGCGTCTAATTCGTTCTGAATTTATTATCATGTATTCCTGTGAAGATGAACTACCTGTCACCTCTCTTGTTAATAAAATGAGCTTGTCCTTGAGGATGTTTTCTTCTGGCACTGTATTTTCTCAGAACTTCAAGCCGGATCAAGTGTTCAAATATCCACGAGGTTTTTGAGGAGTGCTCTTCGGACATTGTCAAAAAATAACCGTCATATGATTGCCTGCTTCTGTTTCTTTATGAGGGCGGCAACGACAATCACATGACAGTGACCACCTGACAATATCGAAGGAGCACTAGTCGGAAAGATCGTTGCTGCAACCTCGAGGAAATTTTATTTCTACTTGATAGTTTCAGGCAGTAACAAGTTTATTTTAAGGGTTTTAATGGGTATCGAAATGCCACGAAAGAAATCAACTATAAAATAAAACAAAGATGTTTTCTGTTTCCTAGTTAATTCCGTGAGCGAAATGTCATCAGAGTGACTGTGTACGTTACGAGGGCTGACAGCACCGTTAGAAACATGCGCGGGCCAAGGATCTCGATTCCAAAGACCTTAAAAGTCGGCCCTAGGTGGTGGGAGAAGTCGGCGAGTATCCGCAGCTCGCGACAGGTGCCTCTGTTGGAGCCGTCTCCAGCAGCGAATATCCATGGTTCGTCCATCAGCATCGTGAGTGCCAGCTGATGCGTACTGTTCGATACTTCCGACACCTGCTGTACCACTATGGCGACCGTCATCGCCACCATGAGCATTGTGACGACTGAAGCTAGCAGCAGATTCGTCAAACCCGCGTCCGTCGCCCCGTCGGGTAACTCGCTGCGCAGAACCAGAAGGTAGGCGACGTCGACTCCGCGTAGTATCAGAGCAGGCAGGTACGGTAGCAAGAAGAGGGCGTGGATCTCCGTCGCCTGGTGACATAATTCGCAGAGTGCCTCAAACGCGTGAATGAGGCAGTGGATGGCGACCTTCCGGTATTCGGCTGTCTCGGTCGCCGCCGTACCGACATTTTTTAGGAAAAATAGCTGCGTTTCCTTAGTAGCTCTTGGGCTCTCGAACCTCGCCAAAGAGCACGTATCATATCTAAATTCGGACAGACAGTGGTTTAAATACCTCATTCTCGTTTCCGCTGTCTTTATTAGGGCATAAAATTTTAATAAGTTTGCCATCACCACGACGGCAGGCAGCGTGTATGCTATGAACGCAATCAGCTTATCTCCGGGAACCCACAGTACTGCTGTCCATAAACATTCAACAATGCCGAATACCACAATGGAACACATGAAAGTGAAAGCTAGATAATTAGCTGGTGGTTTAGCGTCGACGGCCAGTTCACTCAGCAATTTGTCGCAGGTCTGTAGCAGCTTAAGCATCCTTTCATAATTGCTACTTGTTGTGAACAGATCAGTAGCAATAGCTGTGGAGGACAGTAAACAGTCGGTAACTTCACGTAGGGTATCAAGATACCACAAGATATTTCTCTCTTCCAGTGTGCTGGTTGTTCTGGATTGTATCACCGCAGCTAGTATGCTCAGTTGAATGAGCAGCCCTATAAAAGCATACAAAGTGCGAAGTTTGGTCTTCTTCACTGTGCAGTCCACTACATTGATTTCAAATGGAATTAATCCAAATACTGAGAAGAACATGTGAAGAATTTTGATTTTTTCAGTCTTCTTTCCTTCACTACACACAGCCATGATGGTTTAGTCTGTGCCAATGAACCTGCAACAGAGCAAACTTGAGAAACAATGTATCCATTACAGCTCCCAACTACAAATAGTTATGAATAAATCATGATAGTTTGTGTTGGTGATAAATCATCAAATTCATGGAAGATTGAGCCCGGTTTTTGGAATTTTCGTGCATTGTATTTTTTGCATTGTAACTGAGAAGATACTGTTAAAGGTACAGAGAATAGGTACAGAAATTACAATAACTCATTGTAAATGTTTCACATAAAATAACCATCAAAGCATTAATACACAAAAGAGCATTAAGGAATAACTGAAACACAGATGCAGATAAGACGTCATGTTTAAAATTGTTAACGCTCATACGTGGTGTCCGTATGACACAGTTATCAAGCTACGGATCTGTAGTATGAATGTAGCCAAGACACGACCCAACTGCAGTGCATAATTCAAAGTATGAAAATTTTAATTGTTGTTGGGTTCTATTCCATGTTAGTTGATTAATTGCGGTAACATATATTACGAGAACATTATAAAAAGTTCTTTCGAGATAATTTAGACTTACGCTGAATTGCATGTTGGTAAAAATAGTTGGACATAATGCGAAACCTCTGTGTTTGAACATCGTTATCTTGACAAATGAAATCATCACATCCACCTCCAACCTAAGGGCGTATGTAAAAACGTATATATGATCACATTTCTACGACGTAGCCACGACCTCTTGACGGAATGATCCTCCACGTTCAAACAATCCGTATTCTGGTACAGCATTTATTTTCAGTTTGTGGCGGATTACAAAGAACTGATAGTCTTTCCAGGTCTGGAAAATTGTCTCACAGAGTAAAGCATCCAAAGTTGTGTTACTTTTGTGAGCAGTTCCCGACTTAGTTGCATTCGAATTCGGACGATGTATTGTGCCTGTATGTGGTACCAGACAAGAGTTTCAGTGCCCAAGAACAAATGCGTTGTCATATTGACCATGTCAGGTCTCACGATCAGTGACGAAGCACATTAAAGTCCAGAGAAAGTGGACTTGCCTCGAAACTGACACGACGATTTATTCTCAGAATTTCAGGTTCAAACACAGCAGTCTGTGTTTGGGTATCCAGGACTTGGACTTTTGGATCTCCCTGACGCTCACTTATTAAAAGCTAATCTGATGTATACATGCACTCCAAAGAACAACGGAACAGAGAAAATGTCGAGTGACAACCGTCCATGCTTTCTGCCTACGTATTTTTGATGTCCGAGGAAATACTGGTAAACGGGGTCGGAGTGGTCTACGTCTCAAATTGTTTCCTTCTTATTAGGGCGCATCGCCCACGAAAAAATATTCATATTAACAACACCGGTCTTTTCTTTGGGGCAGTGTAACTTGTGGTTATGGATGCTAACTCGAAGATTCCGTGTGTAATGTGCACTACAACCATAACAAAGCAGGCAATAACAAAGCTATTAAGCGTATGCTTTCCATTAAGAGAGTCTCTAAAACTAATGGCTCCTTCATTAGGCCTCAGGTTTCTTCAGATCAGTTTTGTGTTTGAAAAAGATTCCATTTGTATAAAATGTATACTTCCCAAATTACATAGGATACACAAATACACTGAAGAGCCAAGGAAAAGGGTACACCTGCCTAACATCGTGTAGGGCCTCCACGAGCGCGCAGAATAGGTGAAACACGGCGTGGCATGCAGTCGACTACTGTCTGAAGTAGTGCTGGAGGGAACTGACATCATGAATCCTGCAGGGCTGTCCATAAATCCATACGAGTACGTGAGGCTGGAGATACCTTCCTGAACAGCACGTTGCAAGGCATCCCAGATGTGCTAAATAATGTTCATGTCTGGGGAGTTTGGTGACCAGCGGAAGTGTTTGAACTCAGAGGAGTGTTTCTGTAACCACTCTGTAGAAATTCTGGACGTGTGGGGTGTCGCACGTTCCCGTTGGAATTGCCCAAGTCCGTCGTAATGCGCAATGGGCATGAATGGAAGCATGTGATCAGACACGATTTTACATACGTGTCGCTTGTCAGAATCGTATCTAAACGTATCAGGGGTCTCATACCATTCCAATTCCACACGCCTCACACCATTACAGAGTCTCCACTAGCTTGAGCAATCCCGTGCTGACATGCAGGGTCGATGGAGCTATGAGGCTGTCTGCATACCCGTAAACGTCATTCCGCGCCATACAATTTGAAACGAGCATTTTCCCAGTCATCAACAGTCCAATGTCGGCGTGGACGGTCCCTGGCGAGGCGTTTGTTTGTGTCGTGCAGACACCATATAGATGATGTTTCGTTGAATGGTTTGCACGCTAACCCTTGTTGATGGTCCTGCTAGGATATCTGCACCAACCAGCGGAAGGGCTTCACTTCTATCGAGTTGAACGATTCTCTTCAATCGTCCTTGGTCCCATTCTTGCAAGATCTTTTACCGGCCGCAGTGATGTCGGAGATTTGATGTTGTACCGGATTCCTGATATTCACGGTACACTTTTGACATTGTCGTACAGGAAAATCTTCACTTCATCGCTACCTCGGGGATGCTGTGTCCCATCGCTCGTGCGCCGACTATAACACCACGTTGAAATTCACTTACATCTTGATAACCTGTAATTATATCTAACAACTGCACCTGCCACTTATTATCTTATACAGAGTGGTCCATTAATGGTTACCGGGCCAAATATCTCACGAAATAAGCATCAAACGAAAAAACTACAAAGGACGAAACTCGTCTAGCTCGAAGGGGGAAACCAGATGGTGCTATGGTTAGCCCCCTAGTTGGCGCTGTCATAGGTCAAACGGATATGAACTACGTTTTTTAAAATAGGAACCCCCATTTTTATTACGTATTCGTGTAATACGTAAAGAAATATGAATGTTTTAGTTGGACCATTATTTTCGCTTTGTAATAGATGGCGCTGTAATAGTAACAAACGTATAAGTACATGGTATCACGTAACATTCCACCAATGCGGACGGTATTTGCTTCGTGATATATTACCCGTGTTAAAATGGACCGCTTACCAATTGCGGAAAAGGTCGATATCGTGTTGATGTATGTAATCAAAATGCCCAACTGGCCTGTGCTATGTATGCTGCTCGGTATCCTGGACGACATCATCCAAGTGTCCGGACCGGTCGCCGTATAGTTGCGTTATTTAAGGAAACAGGAAGTGTTCAGTCACATGCGAAACGTCAAATACGACCTACAACCAATGATGATGCCCAAGTAGGTGTTTTAGCTGCTGTCGCGGCTAATCCGCACATCAGTAGCAGACAAATAGCGCGATAATCAGGAATCTGAAAAACGTCGGTGTTGAATATGCTACATCAACATCGATTGCACGCGTACCATATTTCTATACACCAGGAATTGCATGGCGGCGACTTTGAACGTCGTGTACAGTTCTGCCACTGGGCGCAAGAGATATTGCGGGACGATGACAGATTTTTTGCACGCGTTCTATTTAGCGACGAAGCGCCATTCACCAATAGCGGTAACGCAAACCATCATAATATGCACTATTGGGCAACGGAAAACCCACGATGGCAGCGACAAGTGGAACATCAGCGACCTTGGCGGGTTAATGTATGGTGCAGCATTATGGGAGGAAGGATAATTGGCCTCCATTTTATCAACGGCAATCTAAATGGTGCAATGTATGCTGATTTCCTACGTAATGTTCTACCGATGTTTCTACAAGATGTTTCACTGCATGACAGAATGGCAATGGAATCCAACATGATGGATGTCCGGTACATAGCTCGGATGTGGTTGAAGCGGTATTGAATAGCATATTTCATGACAGGTGGATTGGTCGTCGAAGCACCAATGGCCCGCACGTTCACCGGATTTCTTTCTGTGGGGAAAGTTGAAGGATATTTGCTATCGTGATCATGCGTCAGCGCATTGTCAATGCATGTGCGAGCATTACGGAAGGAGAACTACTCGCTGTTGAGAGGAATGCCATTACACGTATTGCCAAATGCACTGAGGTTGACTGACATCATTTTGAGCACTTATTGCATTTATTGGGTATTTAAAGCTAATTACGCTGTAACAGCATGCGTTCTCAGAAATGATAAGTTCACTATGGTACATGTATTACACAGGATAAACCGAAATAAAATGTTCAAACGTACCTACGTTCTGTATTTTAATTTAAAAAGCTACCTGTTAGCAACTGTTCGTCCTAAATTGTGAGCCATATGTTTGTGACTATTACAGCACCATCTATCAGAAAGCGAAAAAAGTGGTCCAATTAAAGCATTCATATTTCTTTATGTGCTACACGAATACGTAATAAAAAATGGAGGTTCCTGCTTAAAAAGACGCAGTTGTTAGCCGTTTGACCTATGGCAGCGCCATCTAACGGACCCACCATAGCGCCATCTGGTTTCCCACTTCAAGCTAGACAATTTTCGTTCTTCGTAGTTTTTTCGTTGGACGCTTATTTCCTGAGTTATTTGGCCCCGTCACGATCAATGGACCACCCTGTATAGTCGTTGCCGACCGCAGCGTCGTATTCTGGCTTCTTACATATCTCTCTGTTTGAATACGCATGCCTATACAATTTCTTTGGGTAGTCATTGTAATTTTGAAGTCAGGGAGAGAGGGTGTTGTACCATGGCGGAATGAACGGCTTGTATAGCGGATTTGCCAAACAGAGCTTTCGATCTGAGATATTCCCTGACGTATCACCTGAGGATGGAGTAGGGGTTTTGTGATGACTTTATAAATATACACTACTTCAGGAGGAGGTAAGTTATTCTGGGTTTGTTATCTGCAAGCGTGAGCTCAGTAATCATTGCTGTGCTAAGATTTCACTGTGGCCAAGAACAGCCACGTGTTGGTATTCAGGGAGGACTGTAAATCATGTGTTCAGTATTCTAGTTAGCGCTCCCCCATTTAGATTATTTTATAACAGTGTGTTAGGAAGAGCAGGAAATAAAATTTTATAGCAGATAAATTTTTTAGGAGTTGACGTTATCGAATACAACAAATGCAGACAGAGAGAGAGAAACAGAAAGAATGCTGTGTATTCATAATAGTTGGAATTTACTTTTGTACCATTAAAATGATTGAATTTCAAAGCACTTTCTTTTGTCATTTACAAATATTTCATGCAGCATATCCCAACAGTTTAAAGAAAATTGTTTGGAAAAATTTTCAAAGTCTGGCCTTGCACTTTCTCGTGAACCGTAATTAATAATTCTTGAAAATATTGTTGGAGATATTAGAACTCTGAGCAGAGAATAAAAAATAATTTTCTAAGACATCAGCTGAAATAGGAATAACAACATTAAGGCGAATTGCTGTGCAGTGATTTATTTCAGATCATCATTTGGAGGCATGCTAAGCTGAGTCAAGTTACCGTTAGCAAGATAAGAATTTGTTGTAGGGCCTACATGAACATTTTCTGGCAGTAGGTTAGGTATAGTTTCCAATTAGTGATATTTTACATAAATTCAACAGATGCGAGTTTTTGTATTATGGCAGATTTAAATCATGTAACACTTAGTCATTGTGAGTATACTTGTGTATTGTTCTCTTATGCAGTTTAATTTACAGGTCATCAGATGTATTTCACATTAATTAAAATCACATTCATTTGCGTTAATATGCATGTGTTCAAAAGTAGGGCAGCTCCACCAATTCTAAATCTTAATCTATGTAAATATTAGTTTGAAGACATGCAGTTTTCAGATAGCGAGAAATTCAGTTACACACAGTTTCATTATACAACGACAACACTAAACAGATAACTTTCACATGGCGACTCTGCCAGGATACATTTTTTTTTTTTGTATTTCGTTTTTGTTTCTTATTTTTTTGTTTGACGAAGACGGTCTGCTCTACAACTGCTGCTACAATCTAGATTAATTAATGTTTCTTTTATTTTTTTATTACATTTCCTGTACTTGTAAGAATTTGGCTGCATGCTGCATAGCATTTCTACCATAAACTAATTATTTGGCTATTGTACTTATTCATTAACTGTGTTGGATGAATTGTGATTTTTTAAGTTTTTTATCGTCTACATTTGTGTTAACAGGTCATAACCATCAGATCCTCATCAAATGCTAGAGGTCTGGACGGAGCTGCTTCTAATAATGAATCATGATGTGGTGACACAATGAGCAAATAAAGCCCTGCGCACGTTTTCGCTGCTAAAGGGGTAGGAGAGATAATGACAGACAGAGAATCTGAGGGTACTAACTTATCTGTGATTAGAGATGAATGCAAGAATGTGGTAGGAGATTTCACATATGAAAACATATTTGTAGGATGTGCTTTATCACAAAAGACAAGTTGAGACACTAATGCAAACCAATGGAAATTTGCACACTCAGTAATAAGGCACACCCAGGTAGGAAGGGTCCTAACAAAAACTACGCTTACTGGCATAGAAAACATTCCAGCCTACAGAACGAAATGTTGCAAGTGGAATATTTTACAGACTCTCTCTTAGAAGAGAATGACAATATACAAAGTTGTTTAAATCACTTGATCGTCACCAGGTCTATTGGGAATACCTCATTACCTGTGGTTTCTGATACTGGGAGTCCCATTACTGTTATTAGTAACACAACTTTTGGTAAATGTGGGATAAAAGTAGTTTGTCCCACATTAGCACTAAATATAATAAATTTTGAAATCTCTGGAGACAATCTGCCAGTGGGAAGAAAACAATAAATATAGAACATTTATGAAATACGCACCAATACTTTACCAGAAGAGAATGACAGTAGCCAAAATTCTTTCTCTGCTACTGGTGAGACTGCTGAGCCACAGGTGGAAGGCACTAAGTTTGTACATAAATTTCAAACATGTACACATATAATGTGGTTAATGTGGGGACATATGCACACAACACAAGCTGAAATAATATTACAAGTAAGAAGAAAGAGGTGGGGTTCAGCGAAAGAGTTAAGGAAAGACACTGCAGACTGGGGAGGTAGGCATCATGACTGAAGTAAGAGTATCACTGGAGTAGCCTTATCAGACACAGAGATTAAGGATGAAACGGAACACATGTGAGGTAAATTAAGTAGAAGATTAGTACTGGTAAAAAATGGGATTAACGAAATAATCTAATCATGATGACAGTAATAAAGAACAGTAAGCTAACAGTTTCAATTCTCAGGATGATGGCACTGGTGTTTATGAGACGTAAGAGTGTACTAAAGAGAGCAGAGAATCAAAGAACGATGACAGTGATTGGGGAGATATGATAATAACTTTCGATCATTACTAAAATGTAATCTGGGTCTACATCTGCACATCAGTACGACATACAAAGCAACATTTGATTTCGTAATATCTTCCTACCCATGCTGTAATTTAAGCAAAATCTTCCTGTACCCCCCAGACTGTTCTAAGCATATCTCCTCCTCTTGTTATTGTTGCACAGAATATTCATATTCCTAGACGAAATTTATTGAAAAACACAATTAATTTTTCTCCTCTCTCGTTTCTACTACAAAAGCCCATATTCTTCCAAAAACCTTTTTTCTACTCCTCCCCTACAACTGAATTCCAATTTCTCATGACTATTAGATTTTCATCTATCCATAGGTACTGAATTACACGTTCAATATCCTAATATACATCTCCTATCTCTTAATTTTCTGTTTTCGACGTAGACCGACATACCTGAACTGCTGTTCTCAGTGATAGCCCGGGGTGGAATCACTGAACTGTTCTCAGTAACTCACTCTCTGCCGTACCCTCTTATTCATAACTCTTATTATACAATTTTCTGCTGCTGTTGATGTTACCCTATATTCATGTGACCAGAAATCCTTGTCTGCTTTCCATTTCACTTCACTAACCACCTCTAAATCTAGACTGAGCCTTAACATTTCCCTTTTCAGAGTTTCTAACTCTCCTACCACGATAAGACTTCTGACACCTCACGCCCCGACACGACGGAAGTTATAGCATATTTGGTTGGGTGTCTAGGGCTAAGGTCTGTGACTAGTAATAAAACGTCCTTGGGCCAGAATTCGAACACCACCACTGTTTAAGTATAGAGTAGAAATCATCATAAATGGCGACCAAAGGCTTCCAGCATGAGGAGTCACCGTCATTCTGTAGTGGCCTTGTGAAAAATGGCCCTTGAGGTGGGAACCTGCACCTGACAGGGGATGGAATGATCAACGCCATGAGAAGGCAGAAGACAATGGAAACCATTGCACTGAAGACTCATAACGTGTATCTACAATACGTGTGGCCTGTAATCGGAACCGTGTACAGGGACATGCAGTGGGAACCAGCATGCCGCTGCTGTAGCAGTGAATGATGATCGATGGAGATTTATCGTCGTTGCTGTAGGACTGTAGGGACGCGTAGAAGCGGCTGACTATATCTTTTTGTAAGTGATAAATCATCTGGAGTCCGTTGATTTAATATGTGAAAGTACAAGTAAATGCCCTCACGTGCTAAATAAACTGGCATAGGCCAAAGCGCAGATGAGCTCAAACTCAGGGAGAACAAGATATGAGTTACTTTCTCCATTACCAACGTAATCTTTATCAGAGAAATAGTAGCAGTGGCATCTGCGCCATATACTCTTAGCTGCGTTGCAAGTAGTACATATTTGATGAAAGTCAGGCAGTAAGACCAAGCAGTGAACCCACTTTCTAGTGGAGTTTGCATAGTGGAACACTTGACATGGTGCCCAGGGAAACGGCTTTTTCTCCAGTGAAACAAAAGTGGACTTTCAGTCTCGATACCATCCACATATGAGTTCTTTTCAAGGGAATGTGAGCATGTAGTTCATCCATTTAGCAGTAACTACCTAACATGCTTTCTATAATACATGTAACATCAGAAAACAATAAGTAGACACTACGTTAAGAACATTTACGTTACATGCTGGCGTAAATGATTAAGTGGATATATTCATATTTAGTTCAATATACTGCAGACCAGCTCTCTATCAACCAACAGAATTTGCTCATAATACGTTGGAGTTATTTTACGTATTATATAAGTATGGACATACTACCCATGTATAGCGAAATATATACTGTAATTCGCAACTTGCTTTTAAGTTATTCGGTAAATAAATAGAGTAATACGAATCTTGTGTACCTATGGGCTAGTATACTCTGTATGTCAAGTGGAATCTCAGTTGGCAAGTAACCAAAAAAAGAGAGAGGAAATCAATCTACAGGGGACTCTTCATTGCATCTACTTACAGAGATACTCTCACCTACAACATAAAACTACAAAACATATGACTCGAGGCTGTGAAGCAGGAAAGGTGCTCGCGATGGCTTTGGTACTCGTAAAGACTGTGTCCACATCATCATCATAAATATCACAGTTGCAAAAGAACAGTCAGTTCTCAGTCTTTATTCTTATTTTGAAGCTGATAGTGCCTTCCTGCTCAAGCATAGTGTCACCTTGTCATAACAGTAGAAAAGTTTAAAATATAAGTATTCTATTTGTGTAATAGCAAAATCGCCATCAGCTGAATGGCAGTTTAGCTCTTACCCTCGAAAATTTGGTTTCAGATACTGATCATAACAATAAAGCTAAACTCTTATTCATTGTTATTTTTCTAATCATTCTTTAGTTTCTTTAGTTATTCATGCTGAATCCCCCCCCCTCTCTCTCTCTCTCTCTCTCTCTCTCTCTCTCTCTCTCGCTATGCATTTCAACTAAGTAGTGTTCTTTGGTCGTTCTCATATATAACCACATAAAATTAGCAGTAATCATACATTATTCTTCTAAATATATATTTCATTTTCTCAAGTTCTTTATTTATACCTATTTATTTTTTGATAGCTTCGGTCTCATAATGTATCTTCACACTATTCATCTTCAATACATAATAGAATCTTTGTCTTCTCACATCTGTAAATGTCTCAAAAAATTCATATGCATATACTTCTCTACCTGACAATACTTCTTTCAAAACTCATGTTACTTTATCTTTTCACCTTGTAGATATGTACCTCTATCCATACCATAAACCAAGATTCTCTCTTCCTTACATTGTTTCATTACAGTCAAAAAAATTAAGCTCCAATATCTATAATATTATGAAAATAAACTCAAGAATTGAACGAATGTTGCTTAGCACATTGCATGTGTTGTATAAACTCTTTCATTTTCTTGAAACCATAACCAAAGTTAACAATAATTGTAAACATGAATATTATCCATTAGAAATCAAGAAATATTGTGCCAACCACTATCACACAAGACTGACAAATGATCTAACAAGAAAACTGCTGCAGCATACTATACTAACTTCACCAGAAGAGAATATACAAGTAATTCAGAAGTTCATATTACTTTTTACATATTCTTACTCTGGGAAGCCCTTCAGATGTCTTACAAAATAAATGCTACTTACTTAGTGTTTAAGAAACTCGTCGACACGAATCAGTTCGCAAAGAAGTGAGACAAGAAAATAGTAAAGAATGAAATGGTACGCGTGCAGTTCCCAGTGGATATGGATACTGCGATAGTGAATAGCTCGTTAGATAGCTCAATTGAAGAAGAATGAACATCCCTAAAAAGTGAAAAAGACCAATAAAAAGGTGTTAGCATGTGGACGTAATTTGCTGTTCCAGTGTCTTCTGTACCTAAGGTCCATCACCGTTCCCTTTGGATCCCTACGTAATTCGGTGCTCTCCGATACACACGATCGAACAGCGGAGGAGTGGTACTCAAGCGTCAACTTTAGGTTACAATATCTCCGGATGTAATTAACATTTTACGATGCAACAACTGGCACTGATTACGTATTTGTTTATATGTTCAAATGCGCTAACAAAACTAACGGGGTTCCATTTAAAAAAAACGTAGGTTTGTGTTAAAATACATACTTCCGTGCATTTTTTTATGGTTCGTATTAACCAATTACACTAGCCCCTCTCCTCACGTTCGGTCTGTGGAATCGATTCGTCAGTAGTTGATGTGGTTTACGAAAAATATCCAGCGGTAATGTTAGGTGACTCACCCTGTATATATATATATATATATATATATATATATATACTGCGATAGTGAATAGCTCGTTAGATAGCTCATTTGAAGAGGAATGAACTTCTCTAAAAAGTGAAAAAGACCAACATATATATATACATATATATAAAATACCCTTTCTACCTTGAGATACATATTATTTATTATTCTTTTCAGTAACTAATTCTTATCCTGGGTTTGTTAGATGCAAAACATAATTGTGTTATAGTGTAACCGTTTCCACGTGAAGTTTGGATGTCTCTCTTTCGAGGTTAATTGTAAATTGCGGCATCAAAGAGTTTATGCCTTATTCGTTCCGTATAATATGTGAGAGTTATTACCCAAAGAAGCTTTTCCCCGGTTAATTTATTGTAATAATCTATTGCCAATGTTCCATAACATACAAATGTTTCGCAAAATGAAGTGAGATTAATATAGATCACGTATCAAAGCTACCTGCCTGTAACACTGCGTACAACCGATGTCTGCTGTCCAAGACCGATCGGAGAAACCTGCACGTCTGCCAGCTTTTCCGCTAACAATGTCTTAGTGTGGTGTCGAGGGACGTCGGAACATTTATACGTTACCGTGACGCATAATTTGGCTGTCAACGAGTGAGATATAGACGGCAATTTCCATCACATGGAGCTAAAGGGACAACGTAATTCGTAGCGGTGCTGTCATCAGTACAAAGGCTACCCTCATCTTACTCAATTAGCGTATTACGCAGTCCTGTAGTGATATGTAGTCTTAAACTGAAATAGAGGAAAGGAGCGAAACTCGTTCTTGTTCTAACGTACCATCAGTTGTTGTACGTGTTTGCGATGACATTCAACTGTAATCATTTCTAATGATAGAAAAAGTAAACATTACAAGTAATTTAAGCACATTTAAATTCTGACGCAAGGACTGTAATTTATCCCCCAGTAAACATATCTCATATGCCTAAGGCGAGGAGTTCGTAACGTACTGTAAAGACTCCTTTCTTACTAGGCTAATTACTGTTTAGCTCTACAGGGCCTTTATACTGAAATGTTTCCCCACACCACCTAGTATTGTCTTTCTATGTGTGTGAGTAACTGTATGTTCACTGTTGTGGGTAAATACATACAGCGTACACAGGGCAGTGTGTGAAACTGATAGCGATTACACGCTTCCGCTGTTGTAGAAATCTGCTCCAGATGCTGCAGATACCGTGTTGAGCTGAAAGTGGTAACCAAAGTACGGAGAAATATTCTTCGGGGCTCTGTTGCATAGCAATCAGATTGCTTTCAGTTCTGAGAAATGTCCAGTTACTATTGTAGATTTGAATGATCCATGAAGTGACTTCTTTTCCGAAGAAAACATCGAACTATTTCACTAGAACTGAACGCTCCCGTCGGAACTGTTCTCAGCTGGTGTTTATTAGTAAATCACAATAGCAGTATATCGCTGGGTGTATAATAAGACGTACCTTCTTGAAATGAACAATATTTTATTGTTCTATTAACTGATTTCCTTCCATATGCACTTATATTTTACAATGTGAATCAAAAACTCACAATAGCGTTGATTTTTTACATCACAAGAATGGCTCTCCTCCCCTAAAATTACTCTTAACAAGAACAAAAAAACTCTATATCCTAAGAATGATTATGTGAACGCTGACCGCCACAGTGTAATAAACAATATCTTTGTCTCTCTCTCTCGCACTGTCACAGCAAGTTACGCTGCATGTTACATCATATATGCCCCTCTTGTGGACGAACGTTTTTGGGAAAAAACAAACACGAGCGTTCACACAACACTATATCGGTGATTGTTTATGACGCTGTATTAATGTCCACTAGAATATTAATGTCCATTGTATTTCTTATGATATTTTGGTATTAGTGAATGACTATCTAAATGTAAATTATAGATTTGGGTGCATATACTGCTGACAAAGCCTGTGCTGAATTCCTGATGCAGCTTATATGCATAGCTTACATGCTTGCTTTTATTCATTTGTCGAGGATGGCATGAGATGTGATCAGAAACCTTTGTCATCATCACTCAAAGCTTCTGTCACTCGCCTTGGGATGTCTCAAACGGATAATCTAGCCATTCGGCCAAGCCCCACAAAGGAAAAGCAAGGAAAACCTCGGGGTAGATTTACCATCCTCGTATTTCTCATTTGCAAAGAAAATTAATTGAATTACAATGGAAAATAAAAAATATATTTACAAAAGGATTTTTTTAATGAATTTAAACACTGTTCACAAAAGAAACACAACACTTTTAATCTTCTGTGTCTTGAGGTGAACCGTCGACGCGTTGGTTTACGTCCATCTACGATTCCCTTCTATCTGTCATCTCCGGGTAACTGATTGAATTCTATTCTCATTTCACCGTCTCCTCGTGGGTATTATGGTTTTTCGCATATGGTTAACATGAAAATAAGAGTCAGTGTAAGTTCTGTGGAAAAGGTGTTTGATCTATGCTGAGCTGAAATAGAATCTAATCTAAAGTTCTTTCTTATTCTCTGTTCTGAATTCGAAATATTCGGATGTCGTAAGGTGTTCCTCATTTCTATCAACACTATACACAAATCTAACTGGTGCTGCCGTGTCAACTTATGCTTGTCATCTTTCAGATGGACTTTAAGACTTGTTGATGTGCTTATAACTGAAAGGCATTCGCTCAGTTGGTAACTTCGCGCGCAACAATTGACATAACATTATTTACATACACAGGTATGTTACAACAATTGTACAATTATAAAGACAATGTTCATCACAAAAGATAGAAACAAAGTAATAGGCGTCCTTTTAAAACTGAGATCGGGTTACCCCTTCCGAACAGCATGACTTCAGCTCAGCCAGTAAAAAGCAAATACAAACATACACTGACATTGTTAAATTGACATAAGAAAAAATATCTTGCCATAGACCAGATTCATTTGAGTCACTAACCCATGGTCATTATGCATTGTGAAACCTGATTGAAGTTTCTATCAAGTAAATAAAAATTTTTTTAAAAGAAATCATTCATACTATAGCTAAATTCTCTGCATACTGAAAAGAAAACTTATCTTTACAGTGGAAAACAAATACATGATGTCTGCATATCTCTCATACATTATGCCTGAAAAGAAAAACTAACTACTAAATAGCAAAAAGAAAGAAACTATCCTATGTATGATTCATAGGTTTAATGAAAATTCTCTAATCAATATTATTTGATAAGAATAGTATTTTCAATCTTCAGAATCTTCAGTCATCATGAAATTGCTTTAACAAGTGATGAGGATACATTCCTTTCACGTTTCCATTCTTCACATCCTTCAAAACATAAGTTCCTGGATGGGGTATTTTGGTAATCACAAATGGTCCTTGATACAATAATTGCCATTTCGTATTCTTCCTCTGTATAAGTGAAGCCTTAGGATGAGTTTGTACTAAAACTTGGTCTTTAACTTTATATGTTTTTATGTTTCCAAGTCGATTGTCAAAATATATTTTCTTTTTTCTTGCTTTGTCCATTATATTGAGTAAGGATTGTCGTACTTTACTTTGTAGGTCTATTTTGTTAATAGCTACTTTAGGAATTGGTCGAATCCAGTCATTCTGTTCCTGTTTTCCAAACATCAGTTCATATGGGGTGTATTCTGTCGTAGTATGTGGCATATTGTTTACAATTTCCTGAAAATCGTGAAGATAATCGATCCATTTGGGTTGCTGGTTGTGGCAATATGTTCTCATGAACCGGTTTAATTCACGAAAAATTCGTTCCACGAGATTCGCCGAAGGGTGGTACACTGATGTTAGAATTTCTTTTATACCGCAACTGGCTAATGTTTGCCTCCAACGAAATCCAGTGAACATTGACCCATTGTCAGAAAGAAAAGCCTCTGGATTGCCTACCTTGACTATATAATCCTTGACCAGCTTCTTGGCTATGGATGCAGCAGTAGTTGATTTTAATGGATAAAGTTTGACATACTTAGTGAATATATCAAGAAAAGCTACAATATATTTGCATCCTCCCCTTGATGATGGTAGAGGACCACAGACGTC
Source organism: Schistocerca piceifrons (assembly GCF_021461385.2). Taxonomy (NCBI): domain Eukaryota; kingdom Metazoa; phylum Arthropoda; class Insecta; order Orthoptera; family Acrididae; genus Schistocerca; species Schistocerca piceifrons. The sequence continues at coordinate 457,479,380 of NC_060144.1, read as the reverse complement.
GACCGAAATGATTGACAGCGGTTTAGTGGGTATAATAGGATGTAGGAAATCTTTCACACAACAACTTTCTGGTTTAGCTAGCTGACAAATTTTACATTTCCTTAACTGTCTGTGCACTTTCCTGCGAATGTTTGGGAAGTAGCAATATGCTTGAATCTTCCGAGCACACTTTAATACTCCAAAATGTCCCCAAGTGATGTGCGTGTGCAAAATTAAGTCATTCTCATTCTTCTCGGGAATACACACCTTCCAATTATCTGAATCAAGATGCCCTTAAAAAATAAGACGTCGTCCTCAACTTTGTACAGTCTCTTCAGATCATCGTTTCCAGGCTTTGCTAAAATTTCCTTTATTGAATGCCAACGAGGATCTTCATTCTGTAGTTTTCCCATGTTCTTACACATGTCAAGAAAATGTTTCCTATATATTCTATCAGTCATTATAAGAACATTAAATTCGGACGGATTGTCCGTGATGTTGATAGTTGACAAATCTCCATCTGGCATTCTAGACAGTGCATCAGCGATGAAATTATCCTTTCCGCTTAGGTATTTAATTTCAAATTGAAACTCTTGGAGTGAGAGCGTCCATCTTGCTAATCTTGGATGTAATAATTTACATGTTTGCAAAAAACTTAACGCTTTGTGGTCACAGTATACTGTTGTCTTCGCTCCATATAAGTAATAGTAAAATTTCTTAAATGACCAGACTACGACCAATGCTTCCCTTTCGGGGGTCGTATATGTTCTTTCACAAGCAGTTAAGAGTCGGCTAGCAAAAGCTGTTGGACAGAAAGTTGATTTTCTATCTATCATCTTTACTTGGAAGAGGCATGAACCTATTCCCATTTCCGAAGCATCTGCCATTAAACCGAAGTCTTGGCTCATATCTGGATGATATAATATTTGTGAATTGACTAAGGCATGTTTCATTGCTTCAAATGCGTTCTGACATTGATGCGTCCACACCCACGGAGTATTTTAGCGCAACAAGCTGTACTACGGTTCTGCATTAATAGAGTGGTCGTGAATGAAACGCCTGAAATAAGAGACAACTCCGAGGAAGCCCTTTAACTGCCTTTTTGTTGTTGGAACTGCAAAGTTTTTGATTGCCTTTAGTTTCTCGGAGTCCGGTAAGATGCCTTTTCCATTTATAAGATGACCCTAAAATTTGATTTTATCTCGAGCAAAATGGGACTTTTGCAGATTTACCTGCTTCCTTAAAACGTTCTAACACTCTTCTCAATAAATCAACGTGCTCCATCCATGTGGTCGTAGCTATGTGCATGTCGTCCACAAACAAAGTTAAATAGCTTCGAAGTTCAGGTCCCAATGCATAATATAGAACATTTATAAAAACTCCTGAGCTTACGTTTAGCTCGAAAGGTAAAACCTTAAATTGATAGCTTCTACCTGCATGTACAAATGCGGTGTACTTTTTTGATGGTTCGTCTAGAGCCACCTGCAAAAATAAACTTCTAAAATCAATATTTGTTAAGTATTTCATCCCCTCGAACTTTTGAATTAGTTCATCGATATTTTCCGGATGAGTTCGCACGGGCACGATAATCTTATTTATCTGCCGTCCGTCTAGCACGAGACGAACTTTTCCTCCCTTTTTCGAGACAACATGAAGCGGACTACAGTATGGACTCGTCGAAGGTTCGATCAGATCCCATTCAAGCATCTGGTGGATTTCCGCATCAACTGTCTTTCGTTGGTGCCACGGTACTGGATAAAAAATGCGGCAGAAAACTTGGCGTGGTATCACATCTAAATGGCATGTGTATCCCTTGATTACACCAGGTCTTTCTTGAAAGACTTCATGATATTCCTGTAGAAGATCATATAATTGCTTTCTTTGGTGTTGTTGCAAATATTCAGGTTCTTGCAACTTTTCATATACCATATCTTCAGGGTTTAAAACTGGTTGCAAGTAATTAATTTGGTAATACCGTACAGGTTTACTATGTATCCACTTTATTTGCAGCTTTCGTCCCTGACAATACTTTCCATGGGTACTATATTCCCTGAGAAGATTCAGTTGATGTTTCTGATCCATTATTGTAAAACTGGCACGGCCTAGAGAAAATTCGATATGCCAATTTCTCTCTCTAAATTCATCTATACCCAGGATACAGTCCTCAACCAATTTTTCTATTACAAGGAACGTGCAATTTATAGCTACATTTCCTATATCTAACTGGAGTTGAGTCTGCACTTTAACCTGAGAAGACTTATGACCAGTAGGACCTACAATTCTACAACACTGAACAGGAAAAATCGGGGGATTTGCTTTCTGAAGTATTCTTTGAAATAACTTATCAGAAACGACATTTTCTGCTGCTCCTGTATCTAAAGTAACTTGCACAGTAATGCCTTCAATTGCCGCCTTAATTTTCGCAACAGGTTCAGTGATATGTTCCTCTTGACAAGGCATCATATCCTGCTGAAGTTCTTCTATTAATAATCTGCCATCATTGTACAGAAAAAAATTGACGCTTGAATTTTCGCCCCTGAAAACTTCCTCGACTGCATTGTCGGGGCTTCTGACAGTCGAGTTTAGTTTGACGATTGTCCATTATTAGTAGATGTCTGCTGCGTTACGTCGGTTATTATTGGTGGTTGATTTCTCCATTCATTTGCATTATCATTTGGTACCCAACCCAAAGTTTGTGGTTGGTTGTGATATTCTTGGGTTGGTTGCTGATATCGGCGTTTTTGCTGGTAATTCCTTTCTTGATAGTATCCTTTCCTCTTCTTAGTATTCTTCCTCCATTTCCGTTTGTATGTTTGTTCACATTGTTGGTCATGATTACACTGGTCGGGATTTTCGTAACCAAATTTCACGTTTTTCTGGAAATAATTCACCTGTGGATTTGGTGAATTGTGTGCAAAAGATTTGTTTCCATACTGTTTGTTGTTCCTATTGTATTTGTTAGGTTGGTAACTTGGTTGGTTATAGCGCATACGTGATTCTTCGAACAGAATGTCTATTGAATCTAATGTGGCTAGAAAATCTTCCACATGTTGTTCAGTCACATGTAGTAGTTTTTCCTTAACTTCAAGTGGAAGTTTGCCCTTTAATATTCGAATGATATCCTGCGTTGGGATTGGTTCATTCCAGTATTTGCTTTTATTTATATACTTCTCGAAATACTTTCTTAAAGATCCATTTTTGAATGAAAAAGGTGTAAGTAGGCTGTTTAGGTTTTTTTATTGGTAACGCCACCTCTGTATGAAAATCACTGGCTGTGCTGTGTGCAGTCTGTGGCTGCTTTGCATTGTTGTAATACTCGCCATTGTAGTGTTAGGCAGCTGGCTGTGGACAGCGCGTAGCGTTGCACAGTTGGAGGTGAGCCGCCAGCAGTGGTGGATGTGGGGAGAGAGATGGCGGAGTTTTGTAATTTGTCATGAACTGCTATATTTATATATGATGATATCAAGGTAAATACATTGTTTGTTCTCTATTAATATCTTTCATTTGCTAACTATCCCTATCAGTAGTTAGTGCCTTCCATAGTTTGAATCTTTTATTTAGCTGGCAGTAGTGGCGCTCGCTGTATTGCAGTAGCTTGAGTAGCGAAGATTTTTGTGAGGTAAGTGATTTGTGAAAGGTATAGTTTAATGTTAGTCAGGGCCCATTCTTTTGTAGGGATTATTGAAAGTCAGATTGCGTTGCGCTAAAAAATATTGTGTGTCAGGTTAAGCACAGTCCTGTATAGATGTTCAAAGGGGACGTTTCATATGTCGACCCTTAGCCTAGGATACCTCACTGGAATCTTCTGATTTTTTCTTGTAGTTTGTGCATTTAGTGTAGCTATTGTTTATTGCTAGCGCGTAATTATAGAGAGAATTTCCTTTGTAGTTGTAGTTTTTCATTGTTGTACAGTAAAACAGGTGTGGCATGCATGTAGATTTGCACCTAGTATTTCGCAGCTGCAATTAACTAGATATTATTTTCAGTGCTATTTTAATGTGTTCTCTTATTTTTGCTCTTCAGATTGTGTTTTTCTGTGTTGCCGTGTGAAATACTGTGACAATAATGGCGTGTGAAAAACGTAATACTAGGCTCCAAAGTAAACTGAGAAATGACAGTGAAAATGAAAGCAGTGTGTTAGCGCCACCGAGTAATGAATTAACTGATGTTCAAAGTAGTAATTTGGTAACTGTGCACAGGGAAATGGAGCGGGCGTCAAACGATGGCGTGGACAGTGAAACAATTAGTGAAGAGGGAAGCATTATCGATCGATCGGTCGGCAATAGCTCGCCTCAGGAAGCCGAAATGACACGACACGATCTCGCAAATACTGTAGATTCAGGTTTTGGATCCTCACCGTTTTCTCAAATAAGTCAAGACACATTTTCTGCTTGTCAAAATGTGAATGTTTCCGGTGCAAATTCACTGCCGAAAAGCACTGAGGAACATGTTTCAGACACCAATGCATTGTTATTACAATTAATACAACAAATGGGACAAACACAGCAAAAGCTTCAAAAGTTAGACACAATGGAACAAAATCTTAAAAACTTAGACTCATTGGAACAAACTCTTGAACAAACACGTGAAGATTTAACTACTGAGTTACATAACATTGAATCGAAATGTCAAGAAGTCTGTAATGACGTAAAAACACAAATTTGTGAGCATTTTCAACCTATTTTTTCGCGGCATGAAAATGCATTACAGAATCATGAAGCAGCCATAAAAAAACTGCAAACTATTGTTCATGAAAATCATGAGACCTTGCAAGCAAAATTTGACTCAGTTGCATCTATCGATTCGGTTACGCAACTTGCAACGACTCAGGAAAACTTAAAGGACACAGTAGATACTCTGAAACTTGGTTCAGAAAAACACACTGAGGAAATAAGTACACTATCGGAGAAAGTAGCCGACCTTTCGGATCAGTTCACTAATTTATCTACAAAGGTAGATGATGGTCTGAATGACACAACACCTGTAGCCTTCACGGACACTGAAGAGTATGAACAAATTAGAAAATTCAAACAAAATCAAAATCAAATCAATACACAGTACAAAAGAGAAATCTGGGAAGTGCAAGATCAGTTGGCACAAGTAGTACAAGAATTATGTGTTTCAGAGGACACTCGCGGCCCAATACGGGAAGAGGGACATAGAAATACGGAACAGACACAAAATAACAACACAGGGCACTTCGGAAATTGTGAAAGAAGTTGGCAAGGTACGCCGAATTTTGAGATGGAACCGCCGAAACGACGTAACAATGACCGACATGCGACTTGCCGACACGATGATTTTGACTATAAGCTGTTCATTACTACACATAAATTCAAAACATTTAAGAATTCTGGCAACGACATTCATCCACAAGCATGGCTCCATCAATTCTCTCATTGTTTTCCTCCCAACTGGTCGTTAGAACACAGATTAGAATTCATGTGTGGCTATTTAGAGAATGAACCAGCTGTAAGAATGCGATCGGTCATTCACGATTGCCACAGTGAAGGAGAATTTTACCATGCCTTCCTCTCAGCATATTGGTCTCAAGCCACACAAGACCGAGTAAAACATGGCATAATAATGATGAAACATTTCCAACAAACTGAATTCTCCAGTCTTGTGAAATATTTTGAAGACATGTTGCACAAGAATCAGTACCTGTCAAACCCATACAGCCCCTCAGAACTCATCCGCATTTGCTTAATCAAATTACCTGAACATTTACGACATATTATTTTGGCAGGACGTTGCAAAGACGACATTGAAGCTTTTCAGGGACTGTTACAAGAATTGGAAAGTGACACTGACAATTGCGGAATGCAGGAGCACAACAATTACAGGTCACATCCGTCGCAATTCCGCGATGAAAGAAATAATAACTTCACACGACAAGGCTATTCTCACAACACAAATCGTGACCAAAACAGACACCACCCGTATGACACCTGTTGGCAGAGTAGTAATAACTACAGGGAAAGATCACCTCTCCGTGGTAATGACTATCACAGAGACAATAAGACAAACAGACAATATGGGAACCAAAACAATTATTATCTAGGGAGGCAGAATAACTTTAGACGCAACGGTCCAGCGCGCAGTTACGATTCAGGGAGAAATTCTCCACCACTTAACCGACAACAAAGAAACTACAGGAACTACCGACATGACGACAGACGATATGATCGTAACGACAGACCTGAATTGCATCAGAACTGGCGTGATTCAAACAGAGCAGAGCCTTCTCGACAGAGTGAATTTGTAGAAGTTAGGTCTCCTAATCCCAAAAACGGCGTGCGCCAACAAAGAGACAGACAATGACTCGCACAGCAGGCAGCCGCGTGCGCCCGCTCGCTGCGAGAAAAATAACTTAAGACGCTAACCTTGAGAAAAATTTTAGCATTCTTTACCGATGTATACAACATGATAATTGCTTTGAAGTTGAAACTCTGTGCGCTAGGAAGAGTAAAAGATTGTACCACATTTCACATGTAAAACCATTTATTAAAAGATAATCTGCTTTTTAACTTTGTCTTTGCCATAAAACTTTTCACTTCACATTTCTAGTATGCTTTGTCAGACTTAGAATCTGTTAATATGCAACAATGTTTGAAGTTAAATATCTAGTCAAGAACCAAGAGAACTTATTGAAACAGAAATTACGAATGCATTGTTATTGTGAACAGACGACACAGTGTAATTGTGTGTGTACATTCTTGCTTGTTAGTTGCACGATTACGTAACGACTATAAGGCTTACATACTTAGGACACATACTGGTACTGCTAATGAGATTTTAATGCAACATTTTGGTTTACTTGAAAATATATTCTGGATTTAAAGTACTTTCTGTGAGATACCAGACGACACAGTGGTTAGTTTATGTGACAGCTACACGATGTTATGACGACGCTACTAATGAGTGACAATTTACAATGTTGCTTTTGCAGTGTATCTGTTTTATATCTGCACAGTTTTCTGAATTCTTCTAGGAAGAAAAACATGTTTTAGTAGTAACTTTTGTGGTATAGCAACAATGAGACAGCCTTTTTCGTGGTATAACAATACGTTACTGTACAGTACTTTCTTCATCACGCCAATAAGCATAATAACTACGATATCTATACGCAAAGCATTTCACTTTTGTTTATCATGTGGTAAGTACATTGACTTCTGCAGAACTTAGCTTTCGGAGGACGATAACTACGACACTTCCACAGAGATTATGTTGCGACAAGATGCACAGTTTAGCACTACAGTACACGCATTTGAGTGATTAATCTTATACTTAAAACACTTATTTTTAAAGATTTTTTTAATTACAAAGAAAGTTTTCCATGATACATTTCATTCCATTGCTGTAATTTGTAACACCTGGGAGTATAATCACATTTATCCTCAGGGGGGGTACATGCTTACTTTGTGTACCATGTGTGTGGCAACCACAAGGAACCCTAGCTAATATGGTATTTGCTTATACAACTTTACACATCTGTACCATATTTCTCTACCACACAAATTACACAGCTATCTGATCATTTAACTGAGAGATAAACATGTTTTTTACTACGTCAGTGACACATGTTTACGTAATTACACCGTTGGATAACTTCACACTTACAAAATTGTATTTTGTCTGTACTGTGTGAACTCTTCATATTTTTCGGAAACATTGTGATACTATGAGAGCTTTGAATGATGTATTTGGTATGGATTCATGATTTTTAAAGTACGTTTGAGGCAGATGACACTTTTGACATGAGCAGAGAATTTTTTTAATTATTGGAGGAAGCTACGACGATTTTGAGATTTGACTGAGGTGTTATGATGTTATTTTTACGACGACGATGTGTATTATGCTGCTGAGGTATGTTTATGATTAATAGGCTGAGGCTATATGAGTTATTTGATTATGCTTCATATTTATAATGACGAAATATTGACGAGTGTCGATGGATACGTATATGTGTAATAAGGTAAGGAGTAATGAATAGTGGGTAGGGACTCTTGACTTGTGAAACAGGATGTTGGAAACCAAGAATCGTACTTTAAGAGTTATGAAATGTGTGTAAATGCGTGAATGTATCACAATGCCGGCGAAAATTTTTTTGGCACTTATATTTATAGGATTTTGTTTCTACAGATTTGCAACACTAATTCTTGACCTGTGAAATATTTTTATGTGAGACTGTCACTGTAGCGGAAACTGCTGTCGTAAATATTTCCGTAAGAAAGTTAAGTGACCACCTGCACGTAATGCGTCGCGGGCACCCACCTGGGCGACAGCTGCCCGAAAAAAAAAAAAAAAAGCCATTAGCCTTTCAGCGGAACAGGTAGAAAAAAAAAAGGAGAGGCCATTGTCCATGCTACTGACATTTCCTTGTTGAAAGCACACTGTGGAGCTCGTAATTTATGATATTTACTGAAATGCCTAATAAAATGACAAGAAATATTTTTACATCTGCACACCTGATTATGACAAGCGTCGTTTTATGAGAGTTGAGAGAATTTCTACTAACTTATGAAATGTCACATGACTACTGAATGATATTTTTATGCTTTGCTTTTCATAGTTGCTTATTTCATTTGATATCTGGTTTCCAGCTGTGTTGCAGCATTGCTTTTATAAAATGAAATGCATTTGCTAATGTGAACACTTTCTGTCAACAGATCTATTAAATAATTATTTTATGATCCACATTCTTTAAAAAAGGAGCACTTGGAAAGGAAAGAACAATAAGAAGGAACTAGTAACAGTAACACATAATTTTCTTTTCAAGTACATGGTAATATTTCTTTTTACAATCAGTTGTTGTGGTGCACCACTTTAATTACATAGATATTAAGATGTGAATATACATTTCCCTTATCTGCATTGTTGTTTTTACTGTAATATTTTTTCTGCTTGAGCTATGTCATGTTTAGGTATAAGTTATTGCTGTTTGCCAGGCGTAGTGTTACTGAATTTGACTTTGTGTTACTCTGCTAAGCCAATTTTACTACTCATTTACTTTTCTTGTTGCTGCACATTGGCTCATATTAGTTGTAATGTTGCATTGCTTGGTAATTTAGATTTACTGTAGCTTGCTTTGCAATTTTCCATTTTTTTGGTCATTGTTGTTTGTGTTACTTATTTTGTGCTGCTGCATTGCCTCGTCCCTTAGTTTAGCATCTGAGCTCAGTAGATTTAAGTTAGCTTAAGAGGGGGTAGACTATATAAGAAACTGACTATGGAGAATAGGTAAAGAATGCATTGCGAAGTTATATGAAAAAAGATTTGGGCCCAAATGAGTATTGTACAACCAGAAATAATTATTTTGAAAGAAATATGAACAGAATACAGAAAGCAGGCTTAGATAGGACGTTTTGGGAATAATGGTGAACAAGGGGAGATCTCCATGCAAAATACTGCAGTAAAACAAACCCTGTCCTTTCCCTTTTGTGTTATCCCACTATATGTTTGTGTACCCTTGTGTATTTGTTTTCTTCCTGTCTCTGTGTAGTTTCATAGGATTTTTTCATCTTCTAATACTAAGCTACATTCACTATGATGAGGAATGCTGTTATCCTCAAATATAATTGGCATTAATTATATGTTATTTACCTTGTAAATATGCTTAGACATTATTTATTCTGTTTTGTTTTAATGCTCATGTGTAAAGTTGATGTTCCAAAAGTTATTCTGATCTTTTATGTATCTACTTATCTCATAATTCCTGTAACACTGATGTATATGTTTATTTCTATTCTTTTGTAAAGCCTGTGTTACTACAATTGTAATCTATATTGCAATGTTCTTTAATGATGTATTTTGTACCTTTGTTATTGTATTCTTATGTTATAAAATTGTAATTGTCACCAGTTCATGATATTATTAACATGTAAGTTACATTTCACTGCACACGTTTCTGTTGGTCATAGTATATGGACAATATGTGAGAAGTGGGGACTGTTAGTGTTTGCACGTGTGTTAATAATTCAGCAAGGGACTGGATAACAGCATTGCTGGTTCCAAGGACAATTTCAAAAACTTTGTGAGTGCACAAGTGGTGGTATATGGACTTACTATATTATCCGCAAGACTCTTCAATGGTGATTGTGCACCTGCACAGTCACAACAGATGGCTGCTGGCTATCTCTACAAGGACTACAGTGGGTCTACATCTTTGATGATCCACCAATACCATTATTTCTACAAGGACTGCAGTGGGTCTGCACCTCTGGTGGCCCACCAATACCACAATCTCTACCAGGACTACAGTGGGTCTGCTCTGTGATGACCTACCTACCAAGACTCTTCAAAATTTCGACTGACTCTGCTGTGGGTTTGCTCTGTTGTCGCCCATTACCTGTATGCATGTCAAGAGTCAGCACTGTCGTTCCGTTGGAAGGACAACACTACTTCTTCAAGATTGCATGGAAATCCACTACTTCTGTGTGCATTTTCCTTTACTGCTCAGACTTTGAGAAAAACACTGCAATTTTACTGTGACGAATGATGAGGACTGTCTTTATGGACTGTGAGAAAATTTTAGCTTTTGACCAACATTGTATCAATAAGTGTGTGCATTTGATTTCTTTGCTATCGTAATTATGAAAATTTTTTTCAAATCTGTACTGGCCACTGCCCAATACAATTTGTAAAATTTTTTGTGGGGAACATGGGGGCTATGTAAGTAGGCTGTTTAGGTTTTTTTATTGGTAACGCCACCTCTGTATGAAAATCACTGGCTGTGCTGTGTGCAGTCTGTGGCTGCTTTGCATTGTTGTAATACTCGCCATTGTAGTGTTAGGCAGCTGGCTGTGGACAGCGCATAGGGTTGCGCAGTTGGAGGTGAGCCGCCAGCAGTGGTGGATGTGGGGAGAGAGATGGCGGAGTTTTGTAATTTGTCATGAACTGCTATATTTATATATGATGATATCAAGGTAAATACATTGTTTGTTCTCTATTAATATCTTTCATTTGCTAACTAGCCCTATCAGTAGTTAGTGCCTTCCATAGTTTGAATCTTTTATTTAGCTCCCTATCAGTAGTTAGTGCCTTCCATAGTTTGAATCTTTTATTTAGCTGGCAGTAGTGGCGCTCGCTGTATTGCAGTAGCTTGAGTAGCGAAGATTTTTGTGAGGTAAGTGATTTGTGAAAGGTATAGTTTAATGTTAGTCAGGGCCCATTCTTTTGTAGGGATTATTGAAAGTCAGATTGCGTTGCGCTAAAAAATATTGTGTGTCAGGTTAAGCACAGTCCTGTATAGTTGTTGAAAGGGGACGTTTCAAAGGTTGTGGGTCAAAAACTTCCTTACGTAGTCTTTCTTGTGCTCCCTTATTCCAGTATTTGTGCAAGAAAGCGCGTTCAAATTGGTCATAATCTTGACACCAATCGGATGCTTCTGACGCCCACATCGATCCATCTCCATGTATGAATCCTGCAACGTACATAATTTTTTGTTGCTCAGTCCACATTCGGGGCAATATCCCTTTAAATTGCTTGATAAATACCACTGGATTGATCGACTTCCTTTCGGGAATAAATATCTGTAATTGACGATATTTAAACATTTTTTCTTCATTCATAGTCGCAGGTGTATTCTGGTGGCTACTTCGCTGTGAATGATAATCTCGATAATTTGTTTCTGGTTGATTACGTAAATATGCACCAATACATGAATATTGTTACATGGATTCGGTTTCACTGGTTTCATCAGGAATAATGTCTGCTTTTGATAAACTGCAAGTAGTATGTGCCCCTCTAGTATTAACTAGACCCTGCTGGCATGCTTTTAATGTATTTTCTATCTTTGCTTTCCTAGCAGGAAATTCATCTCCTATATTCTCCTTAATCACTTTAACTCCTGCTTTAAGTTGTTCTTGTGCAGCTTCGTTGTTACCTTGCACGTTAGAAACCGTTTCTTTCAAGGTTTTGCTCTTTCGCCCAATCTTCAATGTCCTTAGAGAATGCGATCTTATGTTCATTGAAAAGTTTTTCTATGTGTTTCTCGCCTTCGAGACTGAGAGTGTCTATCCTCCGAGTAAGCTCAATGACAGCTTGCTCGTTATCGTGCTTAATTGTATTCACGTCTTGCGCAATAGTGTTCTGTACATGAATAACTTCTTGCACTTGATGATTTAGTGTATCTTGACGACGTAAGATGTCTTTGTATTTGTTTGTTAATTCCTGATACTGTTGTTCCTGTGTAATTATGAGTTGTCCCTGACTGGCAATCAAGTGACTCCACTTTGTTTCCAAACTCTGGAATTTTTCCGTAATCTTATCATTTATTTCTTTTAGTTTATTAGATTGCTCTTGAGCCAAATTAAATTGCGAACTCTCCAATACTTGGAATCTACGATTCATCTCATTTGCAAAAGTGGATTGCGTAGTTTCCAATGCCTGGAATCTACGATTCATGTCGTTTTCAAACGTGGATTGTGCCGTTGCAAGATTAGATTGCGTGGTTTCCAATGCCTGGAATCTACGATTCATGTCATTTGCAAACGTGGATTGCGTGGTTTCCAATGCTTTAATCCCTTGTGTTATGACAGTCAAACTTGACATCAGCTGGGATAACAAATCGGTATTCTCAGCAATTGGCGATTGCACTGGGCTTAATGAGGATTAAACCGACACAATTTTCGGTACAGTCATTTCGTTTTCGCACCCGTCTGCGTCAGAGATGAAATTCATGTTGTTTGTTGAGTGCTGCATTTTTCTCTGGTCTTCTTTCGACATATGAATGTCGGAACTAGCAACCGTTTGTGTCGACGGCGTGAGCGCATTTATTATTGCTGGTTTCTCAGCCGTAATCGACATATCGCTAACTACGGCGGTATTAAATTCTGTGGCACTAGTTGACGATGCAATCACACTATTTAATTCATTTTGTGGCATTGTGATGCGTGCTTGCTTATTGGCTTTGATCATAGATCTAGTTATCACCATGTAATTGAGCAATTGACAGTTTCTCCTCTAAATAAGTCCTACAAAAGTGACTATTAAACTTTTACACACGCAAAAAACGTTAATGTCCTAATGCTGTTAATGTACACTTTATAATGTGACACAAACACAGTACATAGATAACACATAAAATATTGTCTTACTATATCTACTGAAATACTGGAATCCTAGAAAAAGTAATATAGCAACACTCTTTCATACTTAGAAAATTAATACATTAAAGGTCACTACAATGCATAAATTCTCAAGAAAGCTAGTAATTCAAATGTTATGGCCTTTTTGAAGTTTCTGCTTGGCTGCTGCGACGGCGCACTCGTTCTCTTCACAAGATACTTCCGCACGTTCAGTTAGCATGAAACATACAAAGGACCATAATGTAGTTATTCTATAAAACTAGATATATATACACACAATGGAACATTAATTACTAAATTACTAATGTAGTTATATTGCAGGTTCACTATGAGTGTTGTATCAGGATCGTATCCTGTCTAACGGTAGACATCTATAAAGACTCCTTTCTTACTAGGCTAATTACTGTTTAGCTCTGCAGGGCCTTTATGCTGAAATGTTTCCCCACACCACCTAGTATTGTCTTTCTATGTGTGTGAGTAACTGTATGTTCACTATTGTGGGTAAATACATACAGCGTACACAGGGCGGTGTGTGAAACTGATAGCGATTACACGCTTCCGCTGTTGTAGAAATCTGCTCCAGATGCTGCAGATACCGTGTTGAGCTGAAAGTGGTAACCAAAGTACGGAGAAATATTCTTCGGGGCTCTGTTGTATAGCAATCGGATTGCTTTCAGTTCTGAGAGATGTCCAGTTACTATTGTGGATTTGAATGAACCATGAAGTGACTTCTTTTCCGAAGAAAACATCGAACTATTTCACTAGAACTGAACGCTCCCGTCGGAACTGTTCTCAGCTGGTGTTTATTAGTAAATCACAATAGCAGTATATCTCTGGGTGTATAATAAGACGTACCTTCTTGAAATGAACAATATTTTATTGTTCTATTAACTGATTTCCTTCCATATGCACTTATATTTTACAATGTGAATCAAAAACTCGCAATGGCGTCGATTTTTTACATCACAAGAATGGCTCTCCTCCCCTAAAATTACTCTTAACAAAAACAAAAAAACTCTATATCCTAAGATTAATTATGTGAGCGCTGACCGCCACAGAGTAATAAACAATATCTTTGTCTCTCTCTCTCGCACTGTCACAGCAAGTTACGCTGCATGATACATCATAGTACACACAAGAGAATGTCGGAAGTCTTAGAAGCAAACAAAGAAGCCACCATATTGATCTACGTGCTTACGAAGATAAAATAGCGTACACTGGTTTATTTTCGTAGTTATACTTGTGCATCAACATACAATTTAAGTGCTACACTACACTAAAGATTTTTCCAAAAGGTGTCATTCACAGCACGGTTTGTTGTGCTAAAGTGTTAGATAGTATGTCGGGAGCTGAACATGCTATAGATCTTATCTTCTAGTTAGTTCTTGGTATTTTAGTAGTTGTTTACGAAAAGGAAAGGGGGTAATGTCTGTAAACCTTTCAGAGAGCGCTGGTAAATCACGCAGCTGTCCTCAGTTTGTCAACCATGAGCCCCACATCTTCAAGCACAATGCTATATCGGAAATTACATTAATTACAGGAAATACAAAGCCAGTCATTAGCATCAATTATGTGACTTTTCATCCTTTCCCGACGGATCTGTTGCAAATACGCTTCTCGGGTTTGCCGCCGGATCGTATAGTGTAACTCGCTCAATATTTCCTCGATGCAACTGCTCGACATCATCAGGTGGTGGTAGCTGCTGCTGTCATTGCTGCGAGGAACGAGTAAAAAGATTTGAGGAAAAACCACTGCAGTCGGCAAGTCTCAATTCTTCTTGTTTTTGACGGTATGTAGACGATACTTTTGTGGTGTGGCTCCACGGAGTAGAGACATTACCTGTGTTTCTCCAACATCTGAACTCGCTCCATCCCAATACACAGTTCACTATGGTAGTGGGAAAGGATGGCGTCTTAATCATTCCTGAACGTCTTAGTCAGAAGAAGAGCTGATGGTACACTGAAACGCAGAGTCTATCGCAAATCAACTCTTACAGAGCTATATTTCCAGGCTACAAGTCTTGCGCAACGCGGTAGTGTGCTGTGCTCTGTGGTGCATGGAGCACATGTAGTCTCAGATGCCGACAGCCTACCTGGTGAGCTACAACACCTGAGAACGGTATTCCAGATTGGCTATTCCGATAGGCAGATACGAGATGAATTCCGTTCCAAGGAAACTCAAAAGCAGGGATGTGATTGAAGATACGGAGGCACCCACGGCAACAGCGTTCTTGCCCTATTTTGGCGGCATGTCTTCGAGAATAGATAGAATGTTCATAAAGCACGACGTCAAGTGTGTTTTTCGGCCACCAGCAAAATTGAGGAATTTATTGTGCTCGGTCAAAGACGACCTTGGCCTTAGGAAACGTGGTGTGTATAAAATCCCATGCCAATGTGGAAAATCTAATATTGGACCGACATGCCGAACCGTGCAAGAGTGTTGCGTCCAACACCATCGTCACACACGCCTGGAGCAACCTGATAAATCAGCGGTAGCGGAGCATTGCCTGGACACGGGACATCGTATGTTTTACGAACAGACGCAAATTTTATCCCCAGCGACATCTTTCTGGGACTGTGTCGGTACGGAGGCCATACATATCAGCACGGGGGACAATCTTATCAACTGGGATGCAGGTTTTCAACTAAGCGTCGCCTGCAATCCAGCACTGGCTGCCATTAAATCAAAAACAGGGAAAATAAGAACTTCCGATTCATCAAGTGACGCAACGTGTAACTGAGATTTAGTTCAGACTTTAACCGCAGGAGCTTCTGGTAGCACACTCATTGCCCATAGCGCACGCGCGGATCGCGGATGGCCTCTCTGCGGCTCCTAGCAGGGGCACCAGGTGCGCCGCTTTCCTCCAACTACGAGCGTCTTCCCGCGCACGCGCATTGCCTTCTTCCGTCATGATAAATTCCGACGCCGCCACACGACTACTATCAGTCGCACCTTACAGTAGTGACAGTAGCAGCTACCACCACCTGATAATGTCGAGCAGTTGCATCGGGGAAATATTGTGCGTTACGCAATACGATCCGGCGGTAAACCCGAGAAGCGTACTTGCAGCATTCATTATATTTTTCTAATGCAGAACGTGACGCATTAACTTCTTTGTCTCTCAAAATGGTACTTGGAGTGGTGAAGTAGTACCAATAAAGTTCTAAGGGAGGTCACGTGATGAATGTTCGTTTTTCTACCATCAGTGCAGCTAACATCAAGTAGGCTTAGGATCAACAATAATATACGGCTATATTTACCAGTCAGTAATATCAACTATATTTCTCTAGTCTACAACAGTTTCATTTTCGACCTACGTCACGAAATAGCGGACGGTGACCTGAAAAAAAATGGTTTTCATAGTTTTACGTGTGTACTGGAAAAATATAACTTTATGTGTGACTCTGCAATAAAAATCTCCCCAGTCTTAGAGATCGTGATTGACAGCGAACTTTGTGTGTGTGTGTGTGTGTGTGTGTGTGTGTGTGTGTGTGTGTGTGTCTGTGTGTCTGTGTGAGCGTGTGTGTGTGTGTGTGTGTGTGTGTGACGCGTAAATAACACTGTAGCACATTATTTTAGGGTCCATTGCGCCTTTCACAGGTGACTCAGAAAAATAGTGTAGCGTGGGATTTAGATAGCGTGAGGCTCGAGCTGGGAGCAAAACGTGTGTCGTAGTTTAACAATCATTTTGTTGAGTATTGACCCTTCAAGTAGCAGAAGGTAAACCACTTCCAACAACTAAAAGAAACTTAAGTATGGCTAAAATAACCAATAACACAATTATCCCTATATTAATTTTCGAATAAATTCAGGTACATAACTATTTCAGTTATTGACACACAACAGAAAACCAGGCAACAACATTAATAATTTACAATGTGCTTCACTCGGCCAGACCCATTAACAGTCACTGTAAACCTTACGACACCACAGAACTGTTGATCTAATCTCGTATCAGTTACGTGAACTCCAACTAGGCCTACTCCTTCATCTACTTTTACGACTATCACCAAACAACTAAGACAGAGCTACTTACAACACTACCGACGATTCTGTCTGAATAACCTCTTATATAGTAACATATGTGCCAACTCATTCAGACAAAGAATAACGAAAGAAAAAAATTAGTACAACAGCAGAGAACAATTGGCTCAAGCACATAGGGTGAGTAACACAATACGCTATTACACTATTACAACTACTAGAGGAAACAACTGATTTACTTTCATCTCGATAAAAATTCAGTTTCCGCTTAATACACGTAATCACACCCAGTGCATGTAATAACACAGTTATGTCCACACTGCCTCACAGCACACACCATCACATGCCCCACACCCCATAAAAACAAACAACTAGTTACACAGCACGCACAGACTTCCGTACAGGAAGTTGTTTATGAGTGGCTAAAGAAGTCGTTTGTTAGTGGCTACAGCTCACACGTAACACCGCACACAGCCTCAGGCACAATGCCACCATGATGCCACCATCAGATGTATAGGCACTCAAGTAGTGCTCCTTAAGTCATGCAGAAGCTGTTCCATCACCTCCATTGGAGTTGCTGTGCATGCATCAGGAAAAGAAAGCAACAGCTACACTAGGCTGTTGTCCTTTGTCACTCCAACAACTAACTAATCCACCGCCTATGGTTGTCTCCAGCTCAGTCACAGTGACACACTTCGTACTCACATAAGCATTGGATCCGCCCTCCAGCAGCGTCAGCATGACACGATGATCAAATAGGAATCTGAGGAAATAGCTGTTGCCTAGACACGGCACAGTAGTCGAAACTCAGCAGCTTAGAGCACACCAACTCTCGTTTCCATAAAAGAGGCAGAAAGTGGCTAGCAGTTTTTTATTGTTTTAAGTATTTAATCAAACTTGATAATAATCCTGCCTTGGGCATGGATGTGTGTGATGTCCTTTGGTTAGTTATGTCTGAGTAGTTCTAAGTCTAGGGGACTGATGACCTCAGATGTTAAGTCCCATAGTGCTTAGAGCCATCTGAACATTTGAATTTTGATGGGATGATAAGTAGTTGGCAAACACGACGCAAATCATCATGGTTATATTTACCCATGTTGTCTAAAGTCCCACCCACAGTCAACATGGAATAGATTCTATTTCTCTATCGCGATGAGTAATTTCGATTGATGCATTTATATTCGTAAAGTACTTTGCCTTGTCCAACAATTTCCGCTCTCGACAAGGTAGGTTTCCAATTCTGTTCTGTGTGATATCCTACGAAGAATCCGTAACTGAATTCATGAAGAGGACTTTCCAGTTATTAACTGCTCATACTACCAACACATTTAGTATGTGTTAACACTGCAACGTGCTCTGTGCCAATCTCACATTCGCTGGAGAATCCGCCTGCTGCTCGTTGTTGGACACTCTGTATCATTTTCGTACGATGTAACTCAATTGTTGTATCAACATAGGCTTGCTATCGCTAATCAGTTGAAACGGAGTGAACATCCCTAAGGAGGGCACCCACTGAAGTTAGACAACTGTTGAGAACCCTTTGGTAATGGATGGAATACTTGAGGAGGAAAAACAAAATATTTCTCGTAAAGAAAAAAATTACAGCAATATACACGGATAGGCCAAAATATTATGACCATTGTTCACTGAGAGACTGAGTGCAATGCGTTGGCTTTGCAGGCACGTTGTGCGGTAAGAAAGTATACAAGCGGAGCAGCAGTATAGATAGGGAGTCTCTGCTAGATGGTAAATGTTCTTATACATGTTGCCCACTTAGAAGGACAAGTAGTGTGACGAGGACGGAGGCAGGTGAGGGGGTAGATGGAACATACTCCTTAAGCCACACCTCTTTCTATTACATAGGCCGATCGCAGATTCCACAGGCCAACAAATACACACACACACACACACACACACACACACACACTTTCATATTCTGATCTAAGTGTCCAGTGTCAAACATATGGCTCATTTCACTTTGACTGCCTGTTTATCTCATAGGTTAAGGTACACTTGGCGAAGACTGTAATTTGATCTATGCACCCCACATTCTGCAAGGTACACTGGACCGTCACTTTAGGTTCTAAAATGCTATTTCCACGTCTAAATTGCTTTCGTTATTGTTCCATAAGCTTACAAAACCCATATAGGCTACTTTATTGACCTATTTCATCTTTTTCTAGATCTACAATATGTATTTTATA
Organism: Schistocerca piceifrons; assembly: GCF_021461385.2. NCBI lineage: Eukaryota > Metazoa > Arthropoda > Insecta > Orthoptera > Acrididae > Schistocerca > Schistocerca piceifrons. The sequence goes on along the minus strand of NC_060144.1, from coordinate 457,460,122 downwards.
GTAACGTCTAAGATAGTAATTTATATAGATTCATTGCATACCCATTATAGTATGATTGTAGACTCTTTGCATCGGTATATTTGCCTCGACAAGCAGTTTGGCGTAAAATAATTTAGCAATAGTTCTCGCCATGTCTTTTCGGTTCAAAAAAGGAGTTGGTCATTACTCTTCTTTAATCCTTCGTTCTGGTAGTAGTGCTCGTTCTGTGGAGACTTACTCTGTATTCTGGAGTGATGAGAAATGCTTTATTCTGGAGCTATGTTTGAAGAACAGACTGTTTGGATTAATCAACTTTACCATGCGGGAAGCTGTGATGTTGAATGACTGCATCAGATTATCAGCATCACAGTTCCAAGTTAATTTACTGCAACGAATTGTGAGTCAAGTGTTTGTTAAGCCGAGATTTGGTTTCTTTCTGTACCCCAGTTGTACCATGTATTTATATTTAGTGGTTTAGGCTATGAGAGAGAGGAAACGATTAGATACCGAGAAGATGGTTACCGCATCATTCCTGAAACATATCTGTTTCGACTACAGTATTCGAGAAAGACAAGGTCGGTTTTGTGTATGGTATCAGGTTCTTTTTTAAAAATTAAATATGATCACTATTCCCACTGTGAAATTGTAATTTTGTGTTACCATTTTTTGGAGATAAATACATTAATCTTAATCACACATGCTCAACAGTAATTTCTAATCTGGCTATTTCCTGTCTTTATGTTTTGGTTAAATACATGAAACTCAAACTACGACCATTTTGTCAGATGTAGATTAGATAAATAGCGATGGAAACGAATTACATCTAACGACTGCAATAACATGCCATGGGATAAGGGTGCACACAGAGGAGATAATGGGGCAGAAACCAACTATTTGGCAGTAAGTTACTTTCCAGGCATCAGGCAAGGTAAGGCTATGTTGGCTGCCACATGTGGTAGCACCAGCTCACGTTATCACATTCATTTTATGGACGAGAAAATGATTCCTTTACACATACTTAATTACTGTATTCATTGTGAACAGATGAATACAGGTTCAGGAAGATACTTGCGTTTCACTTATGAGCTGAAATAATATTCTTGGTTAGACAGTGCAAGTATTTAATTGGACTTTATGATAGCAGTTTATGAACAGCCGTTTCTCTTTTAATTAAGAATACAGTGTAATTGTTATGTTTTGTTTGTGAAGTTGCAAATTTAGAGTTCTGATGCTGAAAGCGTATAATTTAAATTTCATGGAAGAGATTTATTGGTTTGTTTTGTTGAATTTTCTCACTGATATTAACCTTCTGTTGTAGCCTGGAGAAACATTGATTTACACTATTGATGAAATGTTTCTGCTTTGTAAATTCAATAGTTTTTCATATAGTATACAATTTATGCTTCCAAACTTTTGCATTGATACGACAGAGTTGTATCTTGGTCGTTGAAGAAGAGGTGAGGATAGTTGTATGCATAATTGACTTTCAGCAGCTGCAACATGTTAGCATGAGAGATCTTGTTTAGCCATCAGTAGGCTTAAGACAGAAGCCGATAGTATTATGGAGTAATTTGACGTGTAATTCTTCTTGGTATATCAAGATCTTAATATAGTAGTAGTTCTTCTGGAAAATCTCATCACCAACCACCTGCCGCCCTCCCTGTATGTGACTTGTAAGGTAAGATTGGTCTTACAGAGCTAGCAGGGGAGACATTTCCCATCTATTGTGCATGAAAATTAATTATGAAGAGCAACTTTAAATACTCGCGTTATTATATTTGTTGATTATGGAAATCTTATATGAACTCGTGTATCCTGTATATGAACAAAGTCAGTGAGGGACGTTACGACTACCAAGGGATTGTGGGATGTATTAAGATTTTTGGGGAGTTTTAATGAGAAGTTTTACGATTAATCCTAGCTATCTTATTTCTATAGTGATACAAAGTCATATTTAAGCACTTTCCAAATGACATATTTTTTTTACTGAAATTTTGATTTTCCTGTTTACTGATGCTATTGACAATAGACTGTGAAATAGATTCTCCATTGTTTGCTTAATTAAATAGTTTTCAGTTATATTATCGAATTCGGAGGGTATATTTTTCATGCTGAAGCCCTTCTGGAGCGCCAGCGATTCGTAGTTGCAAATTGCCCTCACTAATGTCTGTGCTAGCTATTCACGTTGCCTACTTTGGTTTGGCTCCACAGTCTCTGCAAGGTACCACAGAGAGCTTAGCCAGTATTCTAACACAAGAAGTTGACAATGTGAGTGTAGTAATCTGACAACGAGCCTCATCTGCTGAAGAGTAAGTAATTGATGTTAACTCTTTCTGTACCAGTGCAGATATACCTCATTTATGAAAAAGTTGAAGATCCTCCTAATCATTATGATGACCTACCTAATCATCTACTAGAAAACAAGTATAAACGAGTTTGTGAGAACTGGGGTACGGAAGGCAAAGGTGAACTTCAGTTTTTTGGGAGAATTTTAGGAAAATATGTTTCACCTGTAAAGGACGCTGATGTGACCTGTTATTGAGTACTGCTCGTGTGTCTTGGATCCGTATAAGGTCGGATTGAAGGAAGAAATCGAAGCAGTTCAGAGGTAGGCTGTTGGATTTGCTACCGGTAGGTTCGAATAACACGTAAGTGTTACGGAATTGCTTCGGGAACTCAAAAGGGAATCCCCGGAGGGAAGGCAACGTTCTTTTCGAGAAACACGTTTGAGCCTGACTGCCGAACGTTTCTACTGCCGCCTACTAACACTGAGTGTAAGGACAGCGAAAATATACGAGAAATTAGGACTCATATGGAGGCATACACATAGTCGTTTTCCCTTGTTCTGTTTTTAAGCGGAACATGGAAGGATATGACAAGTAGTAGCACTGGGTGCCCTCCGCCACGCTCCGTATCGTGGCTTCCGGACTATCTATAGATGTAGATGGTTTTGAACAAACATTTGAAATAAATATTTGCCCTCTTCTAACTGTATCCGACATACAGCTCTGTGAAAATCACCCAGCTACAGTAGCCTGTCTTTCCTCACCAGCACTCAAATGCGAAAACAACCAAAGCGACATTAGGCTACTTAGTGTTGTCTTTGCAGACCATTTTAGTGCCCACGTAACTTCCACTTGGGTGGCGAAGAGTCGGTATGCGTGTGCCCAAGTAAGGGACAGTAAGAGAGGGCTCAGATCAGGAAAACAGCAGTTGTTTACAAGAGCTGCAATGTGCATTACAGTTGACGGTGGCGTTTTTGAGCACTCTTGTGACGTACATAATTAAACACAACATTATAACACATTGTTTCATTTATTGACACCTGAATTTCTCCTGTTGCCTTCATTTTCAATAGTTGTCTCAGGGACTGTTAAGAACATGCCACACATTCACATGACGTATTTTGCTCAGAATCACTAATACAGCCGTTCCTCAAAGCACGTAAAATTCATCTACATGGATACCCTTCAAATCACATTCAAGTGCCTGGAAGAGGGTTCATCGAACCACCTTTACAATTCTCTAATGTTCCAATCTCATACAGCGAGTGGAAAGAGTGAACACCTATATCTTTCCGTACTAGCTCTGATTTCCCATATTTTATCGTGGTGATCGTTCCTCCCTATGTAGGTAGGTGTCAACAAAATATTTTCTCATTCGGAGGGAAAGTTGGGAATTTCGTGAGGAGATTCCGTCGAAACGAAAAACGCCTTTCTTTTAATGATTTCCAGCCCAAATCCTGTATCACTTCTGTTGCACTCTCTCACACATTTCGCGATGATACAAAACGTGCTGCCTTTCTTTGAACTTTCTCGATGTACTCCGTCAGTGCTATCTGGTAAGGATCCCACACCGCGCAGCAGTATTCTAAAAGAGGGCGCACAAACATAGTGTAGGCTGTCTCCTTGGTAGGTCTGTTACATTTTCTAAGTGTCTGCCAATTCAACGCAGTCTTAGGTTAGCCGTCCCCTCAACATTTTCTATGAGTTCCTTCCAATTTAACTTGTTCGTAATTGTAATACGTAGGTAGTTAGTTGAATTTGTAGCTTTTAGATTAGACTGATTTGTCGTGTAACCGAAGTTTAACGAGTTCCTTTTAGAACTCATGTGGATGACCTCGCACTTTTCGTTATTTAAGGTCATCTGCCATTTTTCGCACGGTTCAGATATGTTTTCTAAATCATTTTGCAGTTTGTTTTGATCTTCTGATGACTTTATTAGTCGATAAACGACAGCGTCATCTGCAAACAACCGAAGACGGCTGCTCAGATTGTCTGCAAAATCTTTTATACAGGGTGTTACAAAAAGGTACGGCCAAACTTTCAGGAAACATTCCTCACACACAAAGAAAGAAAATATGTTATGAGGACATGTGTCCGGAAACGGTTACTTTCCACGTTAGAGCTCATTTTATTACATCTCTTCAAATCACATTAATCATGGAATGGAAACACACAGCAACAGAACGTACCAGCGTGACTTCAAACACTTTATTACAGGAAATGTCCTCCGTTAGCGAGGATACATGCATCCACCCTCCGTCGCATGGAATCCCTGATGCGCTGATGCAGCCCTGGAGAATGTCGTATTGAATCACAGCCGTCCACAATACGAGCACGAAGAGTCTCTACATATGGTACCGGGATTGCGTAGACAAGAGCTTTCAAAAGCCCCCATAAATGGAAGTCCTGAGAGTTGAGGTCAGGAGAGCGTGGAGGCCATGAAATTGGTCCGCCTCTAGCAATCCATCGGTCACCGAATCTGTTGTTGAGAAGCGTACGAACACTTCGACTGAAATGTTAGGAGCTCCATCGTGCATGAACCACATGTTGTGTCGTACTTGTAAAGGCACATGTTCTAGCAGCACAGGCAGAGTATCCCGTATGAAATCATGATAACGTGCTCCATTGAGCGTAGGTGGAAGAACATGGGGCCCAATCAACACATCACCAACAATGCCTGGCCAAACGTTCACAGAAAATCTGTGTAGATGACGTGATTGCACAATTGCGTGCGGATTCTCGTCAGCCCACACATGTTGATTGTGAAAATTTACAATTTGATCACGTTGGAATGAAGCCTCATCCGTAAAGAGAACATTTGCACTGAAATGAGAATTGAAACATTGTTGGATGAACCATTAGCAGGAGTGTGCCCGTGGAGGCCAATCAGCTGCTGATAGTGCCTGCACACGCTGTACATGGTACGGAAACAACTGGTTCTCCCGTAGCACTCTCCATACAGTGACGTGGTCAACATTACCTTGTACAGCAGCAACTTCCCTGACGCTGACATTAGGGTTATCGTCAACTGCACGAAGAATTGCCTCGTCCATTGCAGGTGTCCTCGTCGTTCTAGGTCTTCCCCAGTCGCGAGTCATTCCTATCGCACAGACAAGGCTGCGGACTTTCCAATACAACTACGCTCCCTTCGACTCAGAGTTGCAGTATTCAAAGTTTTGGCTGGTTTCGTTGTCTAGGGGTTGGGGTACGTAGTTGCCGCATTACGAGTCAAATACTGCTGAGTCTACAATATACAACATGAATCGAATGGTCGAAGGTTCCTATCACTCGGCAGTTGCGAATTGTGAGTGTAACATATAAATTTGTAAATGAAAGATTGTAACTAAATGAAATCTGCATGTATTACCGTAACGGCTTTAAATGATGAGTACGATGGTAGAAGTACTTTTGAGAATGCGGTATACTTCTGCAAAACACTTATTGGTGTCAATGGTCCAGCAATTAGATAAAATATAAGTTGAGTAACAGGGAAGCAATAGATTCCTACTGCACGTAACTGCTGGCCGGAGTGGCCGTGCGGTTCTAGGCGCTACAGTCTGGAGCCGAGCGACCGCTGCGGTCGCAGGTTCGAATCCTGCCTCGGGCATGGATGTGTGTGATGTCTTTAGATTAGTTAGGTTTAATTAGTTCTAAGTTCTAGGCGACTGATGACCTCAGAAGTTAAGTCGCACAGTGCTCAGAGCCATTTGCACGTAATTAGTTATGAACGACAACATAGCTCGCGAGATATTCACTTCTAAACGCACACTACGTCTTCCTGCAGAAGCCATGGAAATCACACAGGAGTAAAAGTCGGCACTCCGAAGCATTTCTATCTTTCGCGATCACGCGCAAACTGCTCCACTCCAAGGCTTTCCCGCGACTGTGCGTCCGCCGCGCCGTCCAGCACTTTCGGTGTTCTGTCCCGTCCTGTCAAGCACTGCCTCCTGTGTCCAGCGCCGTACTCTCCCTCGCGCCACACTCCCGTGCCGTACCGTCCAGAACTCCCGCCCTGTTCGGAACTGCCCCCCGTCCTCTCCAGAAACCATGCTCCCATCCAGTCTCCCCATTCACGAGTGCTGTCATTGGCTAGAATGCTCGCGGCATGTCTTCGTGTCAACGCACAGTCACACAAACATAATGAAACATTCTCGAAATACTGGATTTACATTTAAATGCCTTGAAATTAAATAATTCTTCCTACGGCTCGATCATAAACACGCTCTAACACACTTCACTAAATACATAAACAAATTCAATAAACATACATCAAAAGAATACAACAAAACGTAGGCCAGCAGCCTAATGTCTCTGTGCTTTCTAAAACACAGTAAACATTTGACCAATTTCTTCATGAATAGTATATATCGGATATAAACAAAACATAGATAAATAAATATATTTATGAGCACGCTGCTACCGTTTTTTCGTGTCACTGTGGAGAATTTACGGCCTGACGCGATCGATAGTAATCGGCAACTTTGACCTCCAATAACCCATGTACTAGTTAAGTTACATGCCTGTAATTGATAAAAATTTTGGTTTACACTAACAGCTTTCTAAAAACACGGTGATTGACTAAATCGGATGAGCATTTATATTTTGGAAATTCGATTCTGGGTGTTACTTGGCTACTATTAGTTTCTATACGAACTGGAAAATGTCTGCCATTAAGGTTTCACAAAGTCCGCCATCTTTGGCACTCCCGGCGTAGACGTCTCCTTCATCGACACAAAGCACCGTCCTCGTCACAGCGGAATTCCCAACCACGCAGCTGGACCACGCGCTGGGGCCACCCCTCTCGTCCGGCTAACGTTCGCCACCACGTGTTTGCTGCCGGGCCCCGGTTTGGCCGAGCGGCCCGTACGGCCACGCCAACTTAGCATATTTTCAGGGAGTAACAATTCGCACGTTAACTCACAAGGCATTGATTGTTTCTTGCCGCTAACATACTTCATATTAGACCAGAATCTCTTTGGATATTTTGCCAGGTTTCGAGACGAAGTTTCTTTGTGGAAGCTGTTATAGCCATCTCACATTGAATTCCGCGCTAAACTTCGAGTTTCTGTAAAATATCGCTAATCTTGGGGATTTTGCGTCTGTTTGAATTTGGCGTGTTTGTTTCGTTTTTTCTGCAACAGTGCTCTAACCAGTTTTGTGTACCAAGGACGATCAGCTCCGTCGTTCGTTGATTTATTTGGTACAAAACTCTCAATTTCTGCCGATATTATTTCTTTGAATTTAAGTCACATCAGGTCTACGCTTATATTATTAATTTGGAATGAGTGGAGATTGTCTTTTAGGAAGCGTCAAGTGAATTTTTATCTGCTTTTTTGAATAGGTTTACTTTTCGCTTATGTTTCGAGGATTTGGGGATTACAGTATTCAATCTCGCTACGACAACTCTGTATTCACTAATCGCTGAATCCGTTTTGATACTCGTTGTTAGCTCAGGATTATTTGTTGCTAAGAGGTCAAGTGTGTTTTCACAACCGTTTACTGTTCGCGTGGGCTCATGAACTAACGGCTCGAAATAATTTTCAGAGAATGCGATTAGTACAATTTCGGATGATATTTTATGCGTACCTCCGGAATTAAACATGTATTTTCGACAACATTATTGTCGTCAACATATCGAGTGTAAACCTTTCAATAACTGTATCATCTGAATTGTGAGATCGGTAAAAGGATCCAATTATTATTTTATTCCGGTTGCCAACAATGACCTCTGCCCATACTAACTCACAGGATGTATCTGCTTCAATTTCGGGACAAGATAAACTACTTCTGACAGCATCAATCACGCCACCGTCAACCGTGTTTAGCCTATCCTTTCGTAACACCGTTAGGTTCTTCGCAAAAATTTGGGCTGAGCTCATATCCGGCTTTAGGCAGCTTTCAGTGCCTGTAACGATTTGAGCATCAGTGCTTTCTACTAGCGGTTGGAGCTCTGGTACTTTTCCAACACAGCTACGACAGTTTACATCTGTTATACCAATGGTTCCTGTATCTACGTTCTTCCCGTGTTCAGCCTGTACCCTTTGTGACCAAAGCCCTTCTTGTGCTTTCCCGAGGCCCTGTAATCTAAAAAACCGCCCAGTCTACGCCACATAGCCCCTGCTACCCGTGTAGCTGCCTCCTGCGTATAGTGGATATCTGACCTCTTCAGCGGAATCCGAAACCCAACCACCCTTTGGCACAAGTCGAGGAATCTGCAGCCTAAACGGTCGCAGAACAGTCTGAGCCCCTGATCCAGACCCTCCACTCGGCTCTGTACCAGAGGTCCGCAATCGGCCCTGTCGACTATGCTGCAAATGGTCAGCTTTGTTTTCGTCTTGCAAGCAAGACTGGCAGCCTTTACACTTCTGTTAGCCGCCCGAAACCATAGAGAATCTCTTCTGATCCAAAGTGACACACATAATTGGTACTGATGTGAGTAACCACCTGCAGTTGGCATCCGGGGGGAACCTTTCCACTTCTGGAATGACTCCACCCGGTATGCACACGGAGAGCACATTGGTTTCTTACTCTTCTTCTCAGCCAAGTCCCTAAGGGTCCCCATTACGCGCCTGACGTTGGAGCTCCCAACTACCAGTGATCTGCGATTGCCCGCATCTTGCAGGCTGAGTCGTTTCCTCTGAAACAGGACAGGCGACAGCATCTGGCTCAGCGACAGTGTCAGCCACAGACAGCACCTGGAACCTGTTTGTCAGACAAACTGGGGAGTCCTTACGTGCGGCCGCCTGGGAAGTCTCGCCGCCTGTTTCGCCCTGGGGTGACCCCCCACTCGACCACAGATGAAGGGTCAGCCTCAGTGCGAGCAGTAACTGGGTTTGCCACCGGCGAGGACCGATCGGAGGACTCTGGCGTGCTGGACGCCCGTTGGATCCCCATGGCCAGCCCACAACAGTAGTGCCCATCCACCGCAGCCTCAAGCTGTCTAACCGAAGCCATCACAGCCTGAAGCTGACAGCGTACTGTCACAAACTCGGCTCGCATCCGCACACAACAACCGCAGTCCCTGTCCTGACTCACTCTGTATAAGGCTCTCCAATTTAAGTATAACCTCTGTTGTATCTGGAGACATATTCATATATCACCGCTGAAGGATTCTTCTTAAGTTTAGGCCCTACTTTTGTATTAAATTCCCTTATTATTATATAGTAGTATTTACTGCACCTTGTCAGCTTCTGCAACTTTCCACACCTTACTATTTTTTTGGATGTTAGTATGCTACTACATGTACCTAACTGATATCTACGGAATAACTGTTACGTATTTTCAGAATATCTTCCTAGTGTAATAAGACTTCCTTCGTAGATACTTTGTGTAATATTCTATTTATTTCTTGTTGACATTTCAACCTGCACCTATAATTTCTCCTGTACTGTTCATTTCAAGTAAAACATTGTCACAATCTTTATTTACTGCCATTTCCATTTCTCTGCAGTATATCTGATAACCAACCGATATCTCATTTGACCATCTTAAATTCCGTTTGCAACACAGATCTTCCGACCATAACGTTCTATAAATTTTCCCTAAGAGAAAAGTAGATCACATCAGTATGTTGCTTTAAGATTTTATCAGTTGTTTTTCTGAGATCTTTATTGTTATCTATGTGGCTAAATGTCATGGACAAACTGCGGATACAGAATCAGCTGTGTGTATTCCGTAGCCAAAAACCATTTCCTAAGTTACATCACGCTAATACTCCGAATGCACTTTCACCCATGCTACAACCCAAGTACTCGACCGTGTTGGTTAAATCTAGCGATGCCATACAACCCTGTCAGGCCACAAAGTCTTGACTCAGTTTTGCTCTCGGCAGACTTATCACCATCCTAAGTACTTACTGAATCGTAGAAATTCTTGGGATCTAACGATAATTTTCCTGTTTCACACATTTTTGGCAGCAGATCAGCGAGTCTTCTAGTTTTTAAACCTTGCACTAATGCTAGTTACATCAGTGAATGCTGGTAGCCTTTTCTGAGTCGAATCCTTTTTTTGTCGTTGGTATCTACAAGCACAAAGAAACGTTCTTCTTCTCTTGCCATATCTTGGAGCAGGTCTCCTTCCTGCACTTTAGAGAATGCCATACATTAATAACTAAAACTTAACATATCTCTGAAATTACTTTTAATTTTTGTGAAGGAAGCAATTTATCTTGAGCCCAGTTCTTTTACAGTTTTTCCTTGTCTCTCCTTTACACATTGTGGTTTGTTGTTTTCGCATTTTCTTATCACTCTTCATTATCCTTCTCTTCCTGTTAATAAAGCCTAGTTATTTGCCTAATTTCCCTGGTTTTATTTATCACAATAACAGAGCAATTTTAAACGCTAATACGCTCTTTGGTTATCCTCTTTCACCCCAATGATCTGAACGAGAACATCCTGAATCGTTTTTCCAGAAAGACGACGTATTGAATTTAGCTAAACTGTACTAAATGTTTTCATGTAGTGCTTTACTTCGATGATTCTTCGACATTTAGTGCCAGTCTCCAATCCCAAGGGCAAAAACTCCCCTAAGCGTCAGTCCAATACTTCACCTTCTTTTATGCACAGTGACATTGACAGAGTGATATTAATTGTGTTGAAATGTGTGTGAAGTCCTATGGGACCAAACTGCAGAGGTCATCGGTCCCTAAACCTACACACTACATAAACTAACGTATGCTAAGAACAACACACACACCCACGCCCGAGGGAGTACTCGAACCTCCTGTGGGAGGGCCCTCGCAGTAGATGACATGGTGCTTCAAACGCGCGGCATTGATTAATTGCTAATGAATTTGAATACCTTAAAAATTTTTCAAAATATTCCGAAACTTTTTAGTTCTTTCGTTCCGTCTGTCCCAGAGTCTCGAATGCTACAGACAACATTTTAATGTCCCATAAGTTTCCTCAGTGTAGTCAGTATATTCCTGTATTTTCTCCTATAGTTAAAATTTCCCTGATACTCCTAAAAAAACAACCATTAAAACATTCACCACATTTTTCCACATTTATAGCAAATTGAAGCAACACATGTAACTATTCCTTCTTTACATTGAGACACGCACGTCCACGTTAATGATGAGGAAATGTGAAGATAGTATTTTTATGTAGTGGATAACTGTAGCAGATGTTATGAGCATTAAATATGAAATAATCAATTATCTGCAACTCTTGCTGGTGATCGCCGTTTTCTCAGTTGTCTGCACCAAGTAATAGTTCTAGGCCCATTTATATTGTACCACACAGCAGTCACGTCAGAAAGTTTATATTCCTTGCGGCATGAAATAATGATGATCACCGTCTGTTCTAGAAGCGATGTATTTATCGAAATTGCCGTCGTTTAGCACCGTAGAATTCCATTTCTGACGCAAGTGACAAGTAATTGTGTAAGGCTTCTGGACAATCAAAGTCAATTTTCTCTACCATACCAATTCAGAATCTGCGTTGTGACCGTCTCTGCAGTAAGTAGTTCGAGAAAGATAGGTTTTTCTCAGACAAATAATTCTGTTTTGACGACTGGAGCAAGCTGTTTCACTCAAAGTTTAGGAGTACTAACAGTTATACGAAACATATTAATTATACATTGTTATTTATAGGAGGGATGATTGTGCAAGCGAACAAAGTAAATTCCTACATTACGTTTATATACATTAGAGGCGTTTAAAACGTGTTAACAACAAAAGACTAGTATTACTATATGAATTAGAAGATAGTTGTGCCAAGTGAAAAATTAAATCTGTATTGATTATACAAGAGTGGCAGTTTATGTTGGGCAACTGGTTCAATAAATGGCAGATAACTGACAAGTTGTTACTGCAAGCTCGTAGGAAGCAAACAAAGAAACCTCCAACAGGAAAATGAAACATCACACTATTAGTATTATTTATGAAAATACGTTTCGTTTTATCACTATGAGGCGCTGTTCAACGGTATTGCAGACCCAAAGACTCATTTTTGTAAAATGTCTGTTAGACCTTAAGATTGCGTTTTCCTTTTTCTTTCTGTGATTTTCAAAGAGACTGAATTTTGTTGCCAGTCGAAAGCAACGAAGCAGGCCAAGAGAAGTGTGAAGAGGTGCCCGCAGTGATGGACTTATAGATGCACGTCTTCCACTGGGCCTGATCTGTTTATGGTGATGGTTGTATTAACAATTACTGTAAATCATTCAGCAGGGAAAAAATTTCTGTCTATATCATTTATATCCGATAGTGATTTTCATTTATTCCATCTGCTATGAGGATGGGCTGTGGCAAGCTGCAGGACTTACAGTCAAAAACGTTTTTAAATTTAAGATATTCTCGTTTGGTAGGCCGCTTTTTATTTCCTTCTAAAATAATGGTCGTTTCGACCTTCTTCAGTATGTTTAGGTGGCCGAAATTTCAAGAACACATTCAGAGACCAGAGCTGCGTTCTATTATAAAGAGGTGTTTTCCCGCGTTTGTGCTGGAGAAGGTGTATTAGTTAAAATTCCTGTGGCTGCCATTGGGTGGGCCATCGTCATAGGCTAATATCCCCACGCTGACGCAGAAGAAGGGGCGTCATTGGATAGAAAGGCACTATTCCACACTTACGCTGGGGAAGGGTTATTGGTTGAACTTCCTCCTACTGCTGTTGGTTAGCCATCATCATTGGCTAGATGCGAAATGGACAGAGCAAGTGAGGGGGAATGTTTACCCATAATATTATTGTCCGCGGAGGTGACTTGCAGGGCGTTGTTTATATTGCTCGCGCACCGCGGACGCATATTCACTTCCTTGATGGCTGGTAGCCACGATGCCGGAAGCCTATAGCCGTCCTCTCAATTGAAATTACATGAATTGTAGGAAATTTCAACCGCTTCTTGAAACTATCTTCTATAAACGTTGGTTTCCTTAGCCAGCACACGTACTTTATTAAAATTTATGTCAAAGCCACATCTCATAATGTTCCACTACTGCCGATTTTACACTTCGTTTTAGCTGCGTGATCCTTTCATGTTTCTGAATGCGTTCTTTACCTGCTCTTTCCGTTTCGCCTATATACACTTTGCTGCAGCCACATGTCACTACATAGACGCCTGAATTGTGGAGGCAATCAGATGCATCAGTTTCTCGTCGAAAAAAGTCTTTTATTTTGTTTTGTCTAACGAAAGCTGTCTGGATACCATTTTTCTCTAGAATTCACCTTCTGCGGCCAGTGACCCCAGAAACGAATGGTACCATAACGGAGTGAGAAGGCGATTCATCGTAATTCTTATTAGCTTCATTAATATTCCTTCTAAAAGCCCTGTCGATTGAACAACTATCATAGCCGTTTGCCTTCATTGTCCTCTTTAAAAAATCCAACTCCGATTCCAGGCTATCGTCATCGACTATTTGTTTAATGTACATCGCAATTCAATTATGATGTTAAATGGTCGTGTACACCAGTAGGTGAATACGTTTGCCAGCCGGTGTGGCCAGCGGTTCAAGGCATTTCAGTCTAAAAACCGCGTGACCGCTATGGTCGCAGGTCCGAATCCCGCCTCGGGCATGGATGTGTGTGATGTCCTCATGTTAGTTAGGTTTAAGTAGTTCTAATTTCTAGGCGACTGATGACCTCAGATGTTAAATCCCATACTGCTCAGAGCCATTTTTTGAATGCGTTTTATCTTGTGTTTTAAAAAATCTGGATGGGCTACAGCAGAATATGAACATGTTCATAAGCAGGAGAGAAAGTCATTAATGGTAAGGGTAAAGTTAATTTAATCTAGCGAGTTCTTATTGAATTTAGACTTCATGCTGATTATAAACATAATATGGATCTGAGGAACAAAAGATCTAAACAGTTAACAATCTACTATTCCAGGTACTTTATATTAAAAGTTCAAATTTCTTGAACTCTTTCATGTGTTACAATGATGAACTTTAACAGATCATATATATGAGTGGGTGTGCTTGTATGTATATTGTAGTTTATTCTATATTATGAAAAGTATCATCAAAGCATTTGAATTTTTGTTGAGCCTGTTTCATTAATGTCATTCAGCAGATTTTCACAGTTAGCATTCTGTGGTTTTAGAATTCTTGTTCTTCTTATGTAGACGTCTTGTGTTCTTTCTTCATTGTATGAAGTATGTTGAGGTTACTTTGTGCGTTTTTAAATAGATATAGTACATATTTTAAATGGGGCGCTATTGAAGAGTTGAGTGTTGTGTTGTATCGGAAGGTGTTGATGGTTCTTTGTCTCTACTATGAAAGTTGACGACTGTTTGACTATTCTACTGAAGCAGGCGATTACTACTCATGAGTTTATATACATGAGGATGAGAGTATATCTTTTCTGGGTCTTAGGTTTTGAGGTAGTCTGTGCCAAACTTTACAGTTTTTCTGGAATGTAATTCTTATTTTACGTGGTCTGATGATTTGCCAGTGTTTTGGAGATATAACCGAAGTAGCAGAAACATAGTGTTAGTATATTGTCCAGTTTCCTAATAGTTACTTCGTTTTATTTTATTTTTTATTTTTTTTTCAGCTAAATAGTCTGTTTGTGTGGATTTATAACCATTTATGAACATGTGTTTAATGATTCTCACTTCACTCTGGAGGTTCTCATTACTCAGTGGGATTTTCGGGCTCTGTGAATCATTGCACGTTATGCTGCTAGTTTGTGCATGTAGGGGTAGCAGCTTGGCTGCAGGTGGAGATCAAGGAAGTTAGTGGTACTGCTTATTTTCAGCTTAAAGGTGATCTGAATATTCCTTTCTATTTTATTGAAGGTTTGGAGAACGTCTTGGACGTTTTCTTTGTTCGTCTCGTAAATAACAGGAAATGTATCATCTACATATCTTCTCTGAGTTTAACGTTGAATGCATATCGGCGTTTTTGTGACAAATTTGTTCTGTAAGGTGGCTGAGGGATAATTTCGCTGTAGTTACTGATATTATGGCATCCTTAGCTAGCCCATTTGATTTTTTCTAGACTTTTTCAACGAAAGATATGTATACTTCAATAAGTTTTTCGACATGTTAATCAATTCAGCGAATTTTGCTGGTGTGACCTCCTTGTCTTTAATTAGTTTCCGTTTGATAATCGCTACTGGGCTATGACTGAGAAAGGGAAGGTCTAGATAGATCATTTGGTTTTTGTCAATTTTGTGTATATCTTTCAGATCATTGGCAGATGCAGGCTACTTTTAATGGATAGTTAGTTTCATACACAAAGTTATCATGTAGGATCTTGTTGATTTCCTGTAGAATTTTGTATGCAATTAAATCATACAGCTACACCAAAATCCTACCATCAATTTTTAAACTGAAGTTAATACCCTCCTAAAAAATATTAACTTCCTACTTAAGGAATAACATCGCCATTGTATAAACATAAATCCTCTAGAACCACACCTAAGATTTTAATTGGAAGATTGATTGTGATACAGAGATTGTCTACAAACCATCCTGTGAACACAGCTTCTGTCATCTTGCGAGAGTCTACAGCATAGTCATCATGACGAACGAAAGAGACAGCAGCACTTCATACTAACTTCCCGATTTACGTTCACTGTAATCTGAAAGAGTATGCCCAAATCATGGTACGTATAACGCACCACGACAACGTTCGACCTTAACGACAGCCTCCACACAGTGCGGGTTTGACGCCTTGCTTCATTTGCAAAAAGGTACATTTTCATATAGTTGCACCATGCTACACGTCACCAATCAGCAACTGTTCTGTTGCATATTTTATGTTTGGCCGATTGAAATACTTTAGCTTTATGTACCACTATGAAAAACGGCCTTTAGCTAGGAATCGACTCTTAATATCCTTCAAATGCCTTTACTTTCACAATGTTAACTCGGAAAGCGTTTAACATGGAGTGTCACTCAATGACAGTAGCCATTTCGGTCTTGTTTGCAACCGATTGTCATTGAGATCAGTTCCCCGTTCCCTGCTGACAAGTGACCTTCACAAAACTATTACCATGCTGTTTTACTGGGCTGTGGCTGGTACACATAAATCATCATCATCATCTCATCATGTCCTCCTTGATCCCGAGATCCATTTAACGCCACTCTTACTATTCCAGTCTTCTGCTAATTCTATTTTCTGTTGTCTTATTAATGCTGTGGAAAGTTCACGTTGATGCGCTACCAAACTTCATTCACGGTATTGCCATGGTCACATTCAAATCATTAGGGTTGATTGCCCGACACACATCTTTTGACTGCCGTGATTTACGTCATGTTTTCAAAGGGACCAGAGTACCAATTTAAGGGTGTGACTCACATTTTCTCCTGAGAACTTATCTACCAGTGTTTAAGAAATGTAACAAAATGCTTCATTACGAACGAACTGGTGTAATATTCCACAATACTTTATTTATTCACAGATCGGTTTCCGTTGTTGCAATCATCATCAGGTACACAGATAAATAAGTGATGTAGCGAAAGTTTGTTAGTTTAAAGATTTTGAACTATTTCATCTACAGAGTGTCTCCATTTCCCTAGAGGAAATATTAGATTTAGGGACCTAGCGTGTACTTTTATTTAACTGAGAATGTGATGTATGATTATTTAATGAAAATAAAATATGTGACACATTAACTAATGAACTACATGTCAAATTACAACAATTGTTCCTCGAAAAAACAAACTGAAAATGAACTTTGGTGACACGTTCCCAGATTGTGACTAAACAAAGTAATATATTCTTCAACAGACCGTACATTGTAAACAGATTTGTTAGTAAGGTTAAGCAGGTGAGTGAAGGAGCCGTGATTATATAATTTTTTTTTTGCGGGTCAAGAGAAATCATAGCAACTGAAATAAAGGAAAAAAATGGCGCTTGTGAGTAAGGGGGCTAATTGACAACATGGCTTGGATGCTAGTGTAAGCAGTACCTGCCGTCAGAAGTGGCGCGTAAGGAAACTGTGTCAGGTCATTCAGTACAGAGTTGTTCGAAAAGAACGAACAGACTTAAAACATTTATATCTTCCAAGTTGCAAAAGATAGCACCATAGTTCCATCGTTCCTGGATAGACTACAGTTTAAAATTTGAATAGTTCGGGCAGACGTTCCAATAACAGTCACATTGGCGCTGTTACTTTCTTGATGGAGAAACCTGTGACAGAACTAACCTGTCTAGACACACTTGAAAAATACTTATTGCCTCAACTTGAAGATGATTCAAATGATTTCATCTTCATGCAAGGTGGCGCCCCTCCTCATTTCTCTAAGTACGTCCGTCGTTACTTGGATGACACCATTCCAGGACGTTGGATTCGAAGAGGAGGAGCAGAAGACGAACATCGTCGCCGGTGGCCCTCCAGGTCTCCTGACGTCACGTCTTGCGACTTTTATCTGTGGTGTTACGTAAAACACTGCGTTTTTATTCCCTCTTTTCCTGGCACTCTTGAACGTCTGCGACATCGCATTGTCGAAGGTGTGAATTCGATAATGAGAGACCATCTGCTTCGTATGCTGCGGGAAACAAGACAACGTTTTTATACTTATCGTGTAACACATGATGCTTACACTGAACGCATAAAAATCTGAACTTTCCTCTTTCCTTCTTCCACCAAGTAACTCTGGCCTTCTATAAACTGACGCTTTGCAAAAGTAGACTCTCATTTTCTAAACTTATAACTTCCATGCTGTTTCTACAGGCTTGTGCGTATCACATTGCCAGACTGACATATAGAATTGGCCACGATTACAAACGATTTTGTATATTTGTGTAATATGATGATGGTGTAACAGCCGTGAACTGCTTTGTGAAATTAATAACGAATATTGTAGAATGTTAGACCAGTGTCGTGTATGCTTTCATTCATAATGTGTAAATTTCTCAACCAAGAACCGAGGGAGATGTCAATGCAACGAAGCGCTTCATTTATTTCTCTAACGGATAAGATTTATAAATCTTTTCTGATGTTTATTTAAAGCCAACAGTACTATTAAACTCGTATTATAATGGCTTACTCATTTCGGAAGCTAGAAGTCGGAACGGCTATTCCCCCGAAAACAGTCAGCAGGACCCTTTCTCTCTGCCTCTGCAGTCAGGTCATGTACCACGTGGCTGCATAGCGCGCAGGCTGCGGGTCGCTATCGCCGGCTGCATACGCGATTTGTCAACGTCGGCCGGACGACGTCGCTCCTCAGATAAACTAGGGCATTCGTCTTCCAGAAGGGCACGCGGCCTTAAGAACACTGTCACAGTCGTCTGCCGGTTCCTTGGGTGATTTCACTCTGTTCCAATAAGCTGGGAGCATTTGTTTTAGAGAAACAACACAACATAGTGTTTCGATAAATGCGGCTCTACGTAAAGTTAAAAATATAGGGATATGTAAGCTCTCACTGAAAAATCATCATGTGTAAAGTAGACGGGAAATGATAGTCATTTTCTGTAGGTTTAAGATGGGCGAATTACTAATCACTCTACGAGATGATGATTCGTATTTAACCACAAGTGTCATAGATAATTTTGAAGATCCTACAATCACTTGAGACTACATTTATGGAAAGGACCTCTTTTAACAGTGGGTTAAATTATGAATACCTAATTAGTGTAACCATTCTTAGCTACAAGTATATTTGAAAGTTCGCTTCCAGGTAATATCTCACCTCGTGTAAAACCTTTGGAACATATTTTAAATTGGTAATGACTTCGTCATACAACAATGGCGGGTGTGATGCTAATAGTGGACTGGGTGTCGATTTAGAGCAGGGGCGTACAAACGTGCTTCTGCCGGTATGTAAACCCATTACTGTGACAGAGTTGGGGCTGCTGGATCAAAAATACCGTGTCGTGAGACAAGTTATTATTCAGAACTGGGACACTCCTGCCCGAATGCTACCTTTATTAAGCCCAAAAGAACTAAGTCCCAGCCGGCCGCGGTGGTCTAGCGGTTCTAGGCGCGCAGTCCGAAACCGCGCGACTGCTACGGTCGCAGGTTCGAATCCTGCCTCGGGCATGGATGTGTGTGATGTCATTGGGATAGTTAGGTTTACGTAGTTCTAAGTTCTAGGGGACTGATGACCACAGATGTTAAGTCCCATAGTGCTCAGAGCCATTTGAACCATTTTGAATAAGTCCTACGAGGAACCACTGGCGACATTTTGTAAGTGAATGAAATTTGTGTAGATGAATGATGAGGGACGGGCCCCATCAGATGAATGACACACGGCATTATTATCGTCCATCTACCCCTCACAGAATAATTTTCTGTAGTTTAACGCAGTACTTCTACAGTACAATTTTAATCGTAACTGTGTACTATGTGTTAGCTTGTTAGCGGATAAATGCCATGCTCTCTGAGAAAAATCGTCTAATATGTAGTATGTTTTAGATTTTTCTCTGATTAAGTAATTCTGCATTAAATTAAATCCACACTGCAGGTAATTGTGAGGTAATGGACGAGTTGTGGCGCCCTGAAAATATTCTAAGTTCGGAGTTGGTGTGGCCACACAGGCTGCTCGGCAAGCCGGGGGTCGTCAGCACCCGCATGGTGCCGAACATTAGCCCGAGCAAGAGGGTTAGCCCCAGCACGTGATCCAGGCTGACTACGTCGCTGGGAATTCCATGTTGACGCTGTCTCGAGGAATGGGCTTTGTGTCGATGAAGGAGATACCCTTATAACAGAATTTCATTTCTCCCCTTTCTCTTTATACAGCCTCAACTCCGTCACGTTTCTTAGACCCAAAGGTTTTCCTGAGACAACATATTTTAAATGGTATACATTTGGGTGAGGGCACTCTGCCCCAAAAATGGTCCATAGTATAGCTCGAATAGTTCCTTAATCGCCCCGTCCACTTCGCTGGAACGCTCTTTGGTGCTTACAAGCACTTTGTCCCCTACTTTGTACTTCATCGGTTTGTAACGCCCATCGTGTCTACATTTCCTTCCAGGAGCTAACTTTTTCATGTGGGCTGTTACTGCCTGCTCTCTTTCAGCAGTCGATTCAGCTTTTCGTGGCGGGTATTCCACCGTTTCTGTGAGTAGGAACTTTGGTTTCACCCCGGTCATGACTTCCAAAGGTGAATACCCGCTAGCATTACTTTTTACGCTGTTGAGTACGTTCTCAAACGCGCTCACGTACACCACCCACCTGGAATGAAGAAATCCTTCTCCAGTTTGGCGATCAGAGTTTTTGTATTCGCTTTCTGTATCAGATACAGTTTAATGAACTTAGAGAACACGTCCACCACAGCAAAGATGTACTTCATGCCACCGCTTCCTGTTGATAGTGGGCCAAAATTGTCCACATCCAGTAACTCGTCCAATTTAGTAGGTATAATTCTTTGATTTCCCCCTGTTGCGCGGTCGTGCAGTAATATTTGACCCGTTGTCAACGGTCGCACTCCGCCTGCATTAACATTACCAAACGCATTAAGCGGTCTTTAAGTATCCTGCAGCCCTGCAGATAATTCAGGGCCTTTTGGTCCGACAACACTGTCACTTTCCGGCCCTCTAAATACATGCGTAATTTCTTAAATCCGTGCACGATCGCGAATATCTCCTTCTCCGATATGCTGTATCCCCGTTCGTGCTTATTTAGCATGCGGCTGGAGAATGCCACACTACGGTGTTCAATTTTTCCATCGACTAGCTTTTCCTGCAATAGCTCACAACGTATTCCATAGTCCGAACTGTCCGACGCTAAACAGAAAGGGAGATTCATATCTGGGTAGTACAACATATTGCTATTGCACAATTTATAGTTTATACCCTGGAATTCCGTTTCATATTCCTTGAACCATCTCCAAGCTGCATTTTTCTTCAACAATTTGCCTAAATTCAGGATATTCATTCCTCACTCCCCCAAGAAACTTCTGTAGAAACCGCACAAGCCCAAGTATGGCTTCAGTTGTTACCTACTTTTGGCTCTATTACATTCCGTAATTGACTTTAATTTTTCGGATCTAGATAAAATTCCTTCCGAAGTAAGGATGCGCCCCAAGAATTGAATTTCTGCTGGAACAAATTCACATTTTGCGAGCCTTAAAGTCAATCTATCTCGTCTCAGAGCCATGAGTTCATACTCCAAAACTCGACAATGCTCAATCCACGTTTCTGTAGCTATCAGTACATCATCTACGTATTTCACGAGTTTGCTCATTAGACTCTGCCCCCCAACATGACTCAACGCTCTTACAAATACTGCCACAGAAATTGTAAGTCCGAATGGTACTAAACTAAACCGGTAACTTCGCCATTCATAATGGAAAAAGCGTACCGTGTGCTTTCCTCTGTCAATGGGATCCACCAAACTCCCGAGGTGAGATCAACATTGAACATTAAACTGATATTATTAAAATTCTCCAGGAGTTCCTCCAAATTCCCTTACAATTACATGATATAGTATTTTTCTCGCATCTAATACTATTCTGACCGAATTATCACGTTTTTTAGCAATAACGATAGGAATGAACCAACCGCTCCTACATTGTTCGACTATACAACAATCCAACTCTAGTACCTTCCGCCACGGAAGTCGAACACGCGGCAGAACAAATGGACGTGGTCAGCCAATAGAGGGCTCCGCCTCCGCGGCGGCTATTCCGCGCAGCGGCTCTCACGCAGCGAGGGCGCCACTGCTAAGCCACGTGCAGACAGCGGCCAATAGCCGCTCCCTTCGGTTTCGTATATAGGGACCCGCTCTGCCCTAGTTCAGCCATCTAGAGGGTTGGATCCCCTACTTCGAAAGCGTTAGATTGCAAAGCCTGGACTATTCTCAGGGTGGAATCTCCGTCTTCGAAGATTGTGTCTGTCTGTCTGTCTGTCTGTCTGTCCTCCCGCCCGCCCGCCGCTTGCTGCTGTAGCTGTTCGTCCGTCCGCCTGCTTGCTCGCTGTCCATCGCCGTCGCCGTAACCGCTGCCGCCGCCACCGCCGCCGCCGCTGCTGCCTGCTGTCCGTACGTCTGTTCGTCGCCGACCATCGCCGCGACAACGCCGCCGCCGCCGCCGCCGCCGCCGCCGCCGCCTGTTGCCCGTCCGTCTGTCCGTCGCCGTTCGTCTGCAATGAGTACTCCCACCTCCACTGTCATCTACACCTTCCCCTCCCCCTCTCCCGCAGTCACTTCCTGGAGTGCCGCCCTGGCCTCCCTCCTTACACCTACCCTCCCCTTCCCCCACTTACCCATCCCCCTATCTCCTCCCCTGCTGTATACCCACATCTCTACACCCTTCCTCCAGCCTCCACACCCTCAACAGCTCCCACTACTACCCCCGCCCTCACGTACGCTTCTGTTGCCGCCTCTCCTGCCACCCCTCAGGTGGTCGGCTTCCCCTCTCTCACCCACCCCGTCACTTAGTCATCTGCATATCCCGCACGCATCACGTCGTGCCGAGCCACCATCGCCACCACTGAACCGGCTGCTTCTCCTGGCGCCTCCACTACGCCACAGGGATCTGCCACCCGCCATCTCCCTCTCCTCCCGTCCCTCTCCCTTCCTCCCAGCCTCCACTCTCCAAAAAACCCCAAAAGCGCGTCATTACCGCTCACCGCCCCCCTCGGGCTCCGCACCCAGCACCCCCTCCCAAGGTCGTCCATGACTATCACCGTGCCAACTGGGATGCCTACCGGGACTCCATCTCCACCCAGGTCGAAAGCCAATCTCTTCCCTATCGCCATCCTGACGACATCATCCATGCCTCGTCCTTCCTTCTGAAGGTAATTACTGACGCCGTGGAGGCCCTTGTTCCTACTAAAACCATCCATCCCCACCCTCCCACTCTCCCTATGTGGGCTGTCCTCCTGCTCCGTGAATCCTGCCTCCTCTATTGCTCCTTCCTGCGCACTCGCGACGGGGATACACTCCAACGCCACCGGCAAATACAGTGACACGTACGGAACCTTATTACAGCAACGAAACGCCGAGACTGACGCCAGACCTGCACACGACTCAATGCCACCCTCCCTACCAACTCCTCCAAGTACTGTTCCGCCTTCCATCACCTTACTGGTTCCTTTTCCGCTCCCCACTACCCCCTTCTCCATAACGATCGCCCCCTACCTGACAACCTCAGTAAGGTCAACCACTTTGCTTCCCACCTTTCCAAGGTCTTCTCCATCCCCGATGATCCCCACTTTGATTATTCTCTTTTCCCCACCATCATGGAACGTGCCGATACCTCAGTCGCTCCACTTGCTCCTAGACTCCAGTACTTGGGGCAGCTGCCCCCCTCCAACATAAACACTTCCATCACAGCACAAGACATTAAACTTATCCTCTGGACCAAATGCAACATGGCCCCTAGTCACCACTGTGTCACCTACCATCACCTTCAAGAAAGCCCCTATTCCTTCCTGACTGTCCTCGCCCATCTCTATAATGTCATTCTCTCTACTGGCTTCTACCCTGACCTGTGGAAGACCACCTGCGTCCTCTTATTCCTCAAACCCAACAAACCCCCTTCTGCCACCTCTTCCTATGGTCCCATTTGCCTCACCTCCGTCTTCAGTAAGGTCCTTGAATCCATCCTCTCCCACTGTATCCATCAGCACCTTGCTCAACACCACCTCCTCCCCCTTACCCAGTGTGGCTTCCAACCCTCCTTCTCTGCTGAAGACCAACTCCTCAACCTTGTTCACCTTCTGTCCCCCCAGCTCAACTCCCGTCACTCCGCCATTTTTGTTTCCCTTGACCTCCAAAATGCCTATGACCATGTATGGCATCCCAGTCTCCTCTTTAAACTCCAAACCTACACCCTGCCTATGAATTTAGTCTGTCTGGTCGCTTCCTTCCTCTCGCACCATCCTTCCTATGTCACCCTCCACAACACCAATTCCTGTATTTTTTATCCCACGGCTGGCGTCCCCCAGTGTTCTGTCCTCTCCCCTCTCCTTTACCTCTTGTATACAGCTGATATGCCCAAGCCACCCCCACCAGTCCACCTTCTCCAGTATGCTGATGACACCGCCTTCCTGGCTCTCTATCCTACCCTTCAACAGTCTCAATGTACCCTCCAAACCCACCTTAACCAGTTCACCACTTGGTGTAACCAGTGGTTCCTCCGTCTCAACCTCTCCTAAACCCAGGCAATCATCATAGGCCACACAACTCGCTCCTTTTGCCTCCATGATTTCTACCACACCCTTTATGGTCGTCCCATCCAGCTCACCCCCACCCTGAAATACCTTGGCCTCACCCTCGACCGACACCTCACCTGGACCCCTCATCTCCAGACCGTCCAGCAGAAAGCCCATTCCTGCCTCCACCTTCTGAAACTCCTGTCTGGCCGGACATGGGGATTGCATCCTTCTACCATCCTCCACACCTAAAACTCCCTCATACATGCTATCCTCTGTTATGCCAGCATTGCCTGGATCTCTGCCCCCACCCGCTTTTACAAGGCCCTCCAAATCCTTGAACGCCATGCGCACCACCTTGCCTTCCGTATCTGCCTTCCTTCCCCCACACGTCTCCTGTATGAACTGGTGCCCTTCCCCCACCTCCTCCTGTTCCACCAACATCTCTGCATCCTTTACATTGTCCGCAGGCTTGATCCCCCCCACCCTCTGGTTTCTTCCTTCCTCTCCACCCCCCGCCTGTTGCCGTGCCTCTATCGCTGTATCGCTCTGTCTCTCCACCTCCACACCCTCCATCTCCTTCATCAGGGCCATTTCCAACGCCTCCCCCTCCCAGATGACGAACTTCGCCGTGATATCTACCCTTCCTTCCAACTATAACCTGGCCTTGTTCCCCCCCCCCACCCCTGGGCCCCCTTTTTTCCTCTTCCCTCCTTCTCCCAGAGCGGATTTTCCTCCTCCCCCCTCCCCTGAGACCCTGCACCCCATACTTACCTCTTTCCTTCCCACATCCCTCCCTACCTGGCCCTTTTCAGCGCGCCCCCGCTCATCTCCCCCATCTTTTCCCCTCCCTCCCTTCATCCGGTCTCCCTCATCTCCTTGTGCCTGGCAGATCCTCTGTTTTGATCATCATCAGTGTGCCACATCAGTGTTGTTTCTAGTGCTGTTTCTCCTGTGCATCAAGAGGTGTGATTTTAATTGTGTACTGCCTTGAGGTTTTCCGTCAGTGTTTGTTCTGTGCTATGCCATCCGTCGATAGCTTTTATGCTCCAGTCATACTGTGCCTTGTGTTCTTTTAATTGTGGCAGTGTGTGGCTTTTTGTGTGTGATACTTTTAAACAGTTTTAACCGTTTTTTATCTCCATTTTACGGTCACCCCGTTTTTTGTCTATAGCCTCCCATGATGTTCCACCTTTTTTATATCTGTGTTCACCATATTCTCTCCTTTGTTATTTTTAAATGTCTTCTATTGTTTGTTCTATGTCTTTCGGCTAAAGAGCAGCGTATATGTTGCTGCCAGCCCTCCCCGTTGGGGAATTGAAATACAATTAAAAAAAAGCTAGTCCAGCCAGTCTGGTACTCGCTCTGGATTTTCGTTTCTATCTTGGCGGTACTGCGTTCTGGTCGTTGCTCGTTGTTGGCATTTGCCTGGCTCAGGTTCCGAGTGGATTTACGTTTGGTGTTTGGTGTTGTGGTTTCCACAAGCCCCCGTTGTTTATCTCTTCCTTGTTGTGTCGTTCATAGTCGGTCGTGGTCGGTTGTTGTCAGTTGTCGTTGGTCTGTCGTCCGACACGTCCTGTGTTTACCCAGTGGTGTATGCTGCACCGCCGGCGGCTTCCCCACCTGGCGGCTCCGATCCGCAGCCCAAGGCGTTCCCGCTGTTGGTTGTGGTTACTATATTTGGCGACGAGGTAAACGGAACATAGGTACATGGAAGAGAAATTACTCACTCTCTTTGAGCAACAGCAGCAGCTCATGCGACAGCAGCAGCAGCAGCAGTTGGAGATCTTACAGACCTCACTGCAGTTGCTCTTGGACAGGGTCAATAAGCGGGATTCCCTCCCACCTCTTTCCCCAGGTGCCCATCTTTCAGACACGTTCCTACGACCGCCGTTGTTCCCACCGTTCAACGACGCAAAAGAGGACTGGGAAACGTACCTGCATCGCCTGAAGCCACATTTCACGGCAGCGGCAGCGGCCATTGTTCTTGTCTTGGGCCTCACCGGACACGTTATTCTTGCTCCGCAAGTTGGCACCGTTGGCCGACCCCGTTGCTCTCTCCTTTCACGAGATCTGTGTGTTGCTAACTAACTATTATTCCCAGCGATACCACTTGGTTGCGTCTCGCTTGGAATTCCATCAATACCACAAGCAGCTGGGTCAGTCCTACCGTTCCTGGGTGACGGATTTGCAAGGCCTCAGCCACAAATGCAACTTCACGTGCGCCAATCAGCAGTGGAAGGCGTCATATGCAGATTCGTTAAATCAGGATGTGGTCGTTCAACCTGCGCCCGATCCAGAGGTCTGCACTGCGTCGTTAAAGTTGGACAACCCCTCGTTGGAAGACATTCTACGTATTGCCCGTTCCTTCGAAATTGCTCAAGCGGCGAACAAACGTCTCATGGCGCGGCCCCAGGTGGCAGCAGTCGAGTGCACTTCCCGCTCCACTCCTTATCGCCGCCGATGGGGCGCAGTCTCCAGAGGGCACCGCCGTCGAGATTCCTCGCTGTCTGACGTTTCTGTGGCGTTCGAACCGCCGGTCGCCCCTCGACGTCGGCCGCGTGGCCCCCTCCCGTCGTGCCCCCAGTGCTTCTCGGCCCACACTCGAGCTGACTGTCCCCATCGCTGGAAGACGTGTTCGCTCTGTTTGAATGAGGGCCACCTTCGATCTGTCTGTCGTAGCCACTCGACCCCTCCCCCGTCCCGCCCCTGAGTGCCAACAGGAGGCCTTCCATGCTTTACACGCAGTCGCCCTCAGACCGACACATTGGCTCAAAAGTTATTCCTCACCCTACGCATTTTTATCGAGGACGTCCGTTTCCAGGTCGATACGGGGGCCACAGTTTCTTTGGTCAATCTGACGACGTATGCACGTCTCGGGTCTCCAGAATTGTCTTCACCCTCTCGCAGGTTGGACGGTTCCATCTCTCTCCGAGGGCAATTTTCTGTTATGGCTATCTACAAAATTGTTCCCCGGCCCTTACCCTATTTGTGGTGGACCACCCGTCGGCTTCGGACATTTTTGGACTAGATGCGTTTACACGGTTTGGCTTTTCCATTCAAGACAAAGTGCAGTTCGATTCAACTACGGTTCCATTTCAGGACCTAGACGATCTGTGCGCGTCCTTTTCCTCCCTGTTTTCGGCAGACCTGGGCTGCGCTTCCGAGTTCCAGGCACACATCACTTTACTGCCGAACGCACGGCCTCGCTTTTGTCGGGCTCGGCCTATTCCGGTAGCTTTGCGAGCGGCCGTCAAGCAGGAACTCGATCGGCTCCAGGCTGCGGTGGTTATCGAGCCAGTACAATAGAGTGCCTGGGCAACGCCCTTAGTGGTCATCAAGAAACCCAATGGATCGCTTCGTCTTTGTGGGGATTTTGGGGCTACAGTCAACGCTCAGTCTTTGGTCGAAACTTAGCCTATTCCTCGACAGGGAGACCTTCTCGCTAAACTGGCAGGTGGCGAGTACTTTTCTGGCAGAAGCCTATCACTAATTGCCGTTGGATGAGGAATCGCAGACCATCGTCGTCATCAACACGCCTTTTGGTCTCTATAAATACAAGTGTCTTCCGTTTGGCATTGCCTCTGCCCCTGCGATTTTCCAGCGGTATCTCGAGCAACTTACACAACCAATACTGGCTTGTGTCAATTACCTCGATGATATCTTAGTCATGGGGCGCACGCGCCAGGAACATCTGGGCAACCTCAGTACCTTATTTCATGCCCTGCAGGCTTTGGGTTTACGTTGTCGACTGGAGAAGTGCAGTTTATTTCAACCGGAAGTGGAGTACTTAGGACATTGGCTCAGTAAAGATGGCATTCGCCCTTCGGACCGCAATGTCGCAGCTATCGATGCCCTTCCCCGTCCACAAAACTTATCCAAACTCCAGGTATTTTTGGGGAATGTCGATTATTACTTAAAGTTCTTACCCCAAGCCGCCCACGTCGCGCATCCCCTAAATCGCCTGCGTCGCAAAGGGGTACCTTACACGTGGACATCTGCCTGCGATCAGGCTTTCAACCGCCTGAAGACGATGCTGAAGTCTGCCCCTTGCCTGACGCCTTTCTCTCCGGATCGTCCTTTGGTGGTGACGGCTGATGCCTCAGCGTACGGGATTTGGGCAGTCCTGGCACACAGGAATGAGTATGGGTCAGAACAACCTGTGGCATATGCATCCAAGACGTTAACCACTGTGCAAAGGGGGCTCTTACCATTATTTTTGCGGGCCAGAAATTTCACATATACCTGTTTGGGGCGCAGTTCACCCTCCTCACGGATCATAAGCCCTTAGTGTCGCTTTTCGGGTCCCATTCGCACCTCTCGGAACAGACGGCTCAGCGTCTTCAGCGCTGGATGTTGTTCTTGCGTAATTACACTTAGACCATCCGCTATAAGCCCACCAGTCAAAACACTAATGCAGATGCCTTGTCACGTCTCCCAGCAGGACACGATCCGGCGTTCGACCAGCAGGAAGTCCTGTGCTCCCACCTCGACTCTGCCTGCCGGGAGACTCTCGATGGATTTCCTCTGACAGCCACGCAAATCGCCGCTTCCACGCACAGGGACCCCTTTCTGCGGCAAATCCTCCGCTATGTGACCCATGGTTGGCCTCCATACCTTACGCGACGTTTGAAAATTGACTTCAGCCAGTGGCGTCACGTCTCACACAGACTTTCGGTGATGGAGTACGTCCTCCTGTTGTCCACGGACTCGGACGCCCATCAGGTGATCATCCCTCTGGACAGACGCCACCGCGTCCTTCACTTATGACACTGCGGACACTATGGGATGTCTTGCATGAAGGCGTTGGCTCGACGCCATGTCTATTGACCAGGGACCGATGGAGACATTGAGCACCTGGTCCGTGGTTGCACAGTGTGTGCGCGTCATCAGGCTAGTCCTCCACAATCTTTTGCGCCCTGGCCAACACCCAGCCAACCCAGGGACAGGATCCATCTCGATTTTGCAGGCCCCTTCTTAGGCTCCATGTGCCTCCTCATCATTTATGCCTATTCCATGTGGTTCACATGGCCCAGGTGTTGGCCATTGAAGGCCTTCCTCAGACGTTGGTCACAGATAATGGGCCCCTAATTCACGGCGTCCTCATTCCAGACCTTCTGCTCTGCTAACGGTAACAAACACATCCGCTCTTCCCCCTTCCATCCTTCATCCAATGGCGCGGCGGAACGCCTGGTCTGCATTTTCAAAAAGCAGCTGACGAAATCAATGGAGCCATCGGCCACCACCTCGGCCCTCACCTTTTTTCTAAGCACCTACCGCACTACACTGGTGGCCAGTCACAGTCCTGCCGAACTCCTTCACGGGCGACAACCTCCGACCCTCCTCCATCTGCTGACACCATCCCCTTCTAGGCCCCGCTCTCGCCCCTTCCAGCGCTACTCCCCGGGCGTGGCCGTGTGGGCCCGCTCCTATGGAAGCACACCTGCATGGACGCCCGCTATGGTGACAGCAGCTCTTGGGCGGCGAGTGACGACCGTACAGACACACAGAGGGCTCGAGCGTCGCCACCATAACCAACTCCGCCCTCGAGCCCCTGTCTTGATTCCCCCCCACCGCCTTCCCTACTTCCTGGTGCGGACATGTCCCTCGAGGGGGAGCCCTTCCCTTCACCCTCCATCTCCTTGCCGGCTCTGCAGACACCCCTTCCGCCTCGCTGGGGTATAGAGACGCCCACTGACCCCCTGCCCTCTGGTGACACCTTGATGGATGCCGCAGACAGTCTGCACTCCCTTCCCCCAGTGGTCCCACCGGACGTCTCACAACCCGTGCCATCGTTCCGCCCGCCTCGGCATCGTCCGGGGCATTTCCGCCCCTATGCACCAATTTCGGGGGGAGGGATCTAATATCTTCCGCCGCGGAAGTCGAACACGCGGCAGAACAAATGGACGTGGTCAGCCCATAGAGGGCTCCGCCTCCACAGCGGCTATTCCAAGCAGCGGCTCTCGCGCAGCGAGGGCGCCACTAAGCCACGTGCAGACACCCGCCAATAGCCGCTCCCTCTGGTTTCGTATATAGGCACCCGCTCTGCCCTAGTCCAGCCAGTCTGGTACTCGCTCTGGATTTTCGTTTCTATCTCGGTGGTACTGCATTCTGGTCGTTGCTCGTTGTTGACATTTGCCTGGCTCTGGTTCCGAGTGGATTTACGTTTGGTGTTTGGTGTTGTGGTTTCCACAATCCCTCGTTGTTATCTCTTCCATGTTGTGTCGCTCATAGTCGGTCGTGGTCGGTTGTTGTCAGTTGTCGTTGGTCTGTCGTCCGACTCGTCCTGTGTTTACCCGGTGGTGCGTGCTGCACCGCAGGCGGCTTCCCTGCCTGGCGGCTCCGATCAGCAATCCAAGGCGTTCCCGCTGTTGGTTGTGGTTACTACACCAACATTTGTTTTAATCGAGCTCTGACGGTATACCGATCAGCTATAGGTATTACATACGGTTTGCACGTTGTTGGTTCGTGATGTTTCACTTGTATAGATTACTCAAAACCCGTAACTTTACCATGTCGATCCGAGAATACGTCCTCGTAGCGGTACAACAAACCACACAACCCTTCATTTTTCCCTTTTGATATATCCTTGACTGCATCAATCACTTCCTTAATTCTGTTATGCATATCGACTTCCTCACACCAACCCTAAGTAACTATGGCATGAGCAATCTGATTTTCACCTGTTGAAAGTCTTTTAAATTTTACTTGTCTTTTTTCAGTCTGAAATTAAAATTCTAGGCGTTTCCCCACACAATTACTACACAATTAAGCGAAGTATTGTATTTGCACAGGATGTCAGTTACTAAAATTTCCTCCTTTACTAGACCACTCATTACAAAACTTTCCAATTTATTTTCTCCACATTTAGATTCTAAAAGTGTTCGTTGTCTAATTGGCTTACTCATACCACCAACTGACTTTTTAATCTGCACGCTAGTGACAATGACGATTACTAGTTTCCTCTTTTTGAACATGTTCATAAAATTTTCCGAAACAGCTGACACATTACTGCCTGAATCTAGAAGTGCTTCTACCGTTTATTTGCCAACTTAAATTTCAATTACTGGCTGTACATTTACTTTCCTCCTTTCGTTCTAAATATTTCTCCCTTAATAAATCATTTTATACGTCTCGTTCCTTGTCTTTCAATTCAAGCATACACACATCCTGTTCTATCTATACCCCAATTTCATGTTCATCCCAAAATAGTTCATTAAATATTTCCTTCGCTTTTCTAAACCTCTATCAATATTAAACTTGTCTCGTTTTCACATATGCGTCAGTAACGACCGTAACGTTCTACCATACCATCGCCAGTCACACTAAAATCACACTCATATACCAATTCGTACGAAGTTCATTACACAAACTACCCCCATCCACACTATTTACTTCAGATCTCTCTAAATTTTCTGTTAGTTCTTCCACACATTTTACCGATTCACTATCACAGCATGCTTAAATTTACTGTTTTTCTTCTCCAAAATATTGACACTTGCAGCTTCAAAAAAATTACACATCAATTCACTGTTAAACACTTTATCTTTCTGAAATAATACACCGATGCCTAAGCCATCATAACCTTAAATAATCGTCTCAGCAACCTTATCTGATGATACACCATTTAAATCACTACATAAATTCACATCACAAACCTTACTTCCCTCCGTCAACAAACTAACATTACGTGAATCGTACACAACTTTATCCCCCGCCGCTACATCACACAAATTGCTGCCACCTTGTCGTACGATTTTGGGACTTCCAGACTTGCTACATTCCACTGTGATCGTACTAAAATCAGCACACACTGCCATTTCTACACATTTTTCATCCAGATTAACCCCCGATCCTACTTTACATACATTCTCACATTCATACTCTGACAAACGTTTTAGATCCACACATTCATCAATAAGTTTCGTTTCGCCTTCATTCGTGACTAGAAACGCGTACATTCTTTCCTCCGAAGTATCAATAACAGTAGCTTCCACATCATTACATATATTACCATTATTCTGTTCCTTTAGACAGAGATCGTCTACTTCCGCCGATACATTTTTGACTTCAGTTGCTGGCGAGACCAATGCTAAGCCTCCCTTAGCAACATTGGCATTTTCCGCCGAAACACAATCACCCTCGCTTGCAACTGGCCAGACCAGAGCTACGCCGCCTTCACTAACATCGACGCTTTTTGCTGACTCACAAACACTTGCTAGTATAGTACCTTCCTTACTGCAATTGCTACTATTTGCTAATACCTCTTCAGAACTCTCCACACAATTTGCTTTCACAAATTCATCTCCTCTTTAATTTCTTTTTGAACCACTGAATCTCTCCATTCCTCACCATTCACACAATCATTCATTACACATTCATAACTTACGTCATTCCCCGCAAATTTATCCCCATTACTTTTACTTAAATCGCCGGCTGGGTTGGCCGATCGGTTCTAGGCGCTACAGAGGAGCCGCGCGACCGCTACGGTGGCAGGTTCGAATCCTGCCTCGAGCATGGATGTGTATGATGTCCTTAGGTTAGTTAGGTTTAAGTAGTTCTATGCTCTAGGGGACTGAAGACCTCAGATGTTGAGTCCCGTAGCAGTCAGAGCCATCTGAACCATTTTTCTTTCCAAACCTGTCATTTATGCCATTACCATTATCTCCAGTCCTTTTCATCGCCTGTTTAGATCGCCATCCCCGGATCTGAGATGTGGCGAACATCAGTTTCCTGGCCGGTTGTTACGCGATTGCACTTCGCGCGAATTTCCCCCTTCAAATCTGCGTTCTTTACTTGGGCCCCGTTCACGGAAGTTATCACTCCCGTTTGTTCTCCGACCATTCTGCTCATTCCAGCTACTATCTCCATGAGAATTCCTTTTATATCCCTCAGGATTATAATTTTTGAGAAGATTATTTGGACTCCCATTTTGATAACTCTGAGGTTTGAACTACAAAGGCCCGCTATACTTTTTCTACAAATTCTAGAAATTCATCCGTGGAATCACATGGACTATGGACAAGATCCCACTGCAAATTTTCGGGTAATCACCTTTTTAACGTGGCGATTTCCCCTAAAGCCCCCAACGGATGTTTCACATGCATAAGCTTGACAATTTCGCTCTTCCAAAAATCTTTCATCGTCCCATTACCGTAGCTGCAACTCGGCCCATTTAAAAATTAATTTTGAATCCGCGTCTGTTTTGCCTTGCTCCAAAATTTATTCAAAAGACACTTTTCGAATTCTTCGTATGATTCGCAAGAACTACATTTAACATTTGCACAAGGCTGTGGGTCTCCCTCAAAAAGCCGTTTAACGTATTTTACCTTCACTTCGTCCGACATGCCATAAACAACTGGCATGGCCTGTTGGAGGCTAACGGATTTAAATCACATTTTATCTGTTGCATTTGTTTTTTTAAATTCATTTTCACTAGTGATAATGAACTCTACTTTATCTTTACTTTTGCATACTTCCTTGCCCCTCTCATCTACCCGATTGGCAATGTCACTAACTGCTAAATTTACATCGCTTTTATGAGCATCTTGAGCTCTTATACAGTCGCTTACCTTGCCCCAAAGTTCCGTCTGTACCTTATTCGTTGTTTCCCCAAGATCCTTTTCCACCAATTTGGTTTTAGATTTTACTATTACAACTTCGTCTGTAACTTTCCCCAAATCCACTCGGACACATTTTAATTTATCATCAATTACTTTTTAAAGGTTACCCATAATTTTTTCAACTTCCTGTTTCATACGCAACCTATTACAGTTCGCATTGAACCCACATCAGTCCAAATTGTATCCATAACTGTTTACAATTTACTCAAATCTGATCGCAATGTACACATACTTGTTCCAATTGTACAGATATCATTTACCATTGTACTCATATTATTTCCCAATCCGTGTATCACTTGTGCTATCTGAGACGTCATATCCCCCCCCCCCCCCCCCCATTCATTCTCTTGCCTGAATTCCAACTAGTTACACTTTCGTGCTCTGATTTCTGGCTAACCGGCTCACTTCCGTTTTCAGAATTACACCTACTAGGTGACTGTTTCTATTCGTGAAATCTATAAGTGGAGCCGGAACTTCAGAGTTAAACACTATCTCACTATTTGTGCAGACACTTATCTGATCTGAGATGGTTCCCTCTGCCACGGTGATGCCTTCGGTTGTAATGGAAGTAGACACAAGCTGCCCAGGAGTACTCGAAGACGCTGCGGTCATATTGCTGTTGATCTGTGTCCACAACTGGAGAAGTCGCCTGACTTAACTGTAGCTGCTGCCGGTTAACGCGCGTTCCAACCGTCTCCGATAACGCTGTCTATTAAATGCACTAACCACTACTGTTCCCTGCACTCAACTACTTTAGACTCTGAGCCCCCTCGCAAATTGCCTTTAACGTGGTAGATTAAGACCTCTATCGATAGCATGTGTTAGTTGTGAAAATTACTACGTAATTTCACTAGTGTTTTAACTGGGGAGTCCTTAGTAACTAGTTCCTGTGCAAGACGGGGAAGTTTGAGCACTGAAGGTGCATGGAGGTCAGCGACCTCGTGGATTTAAGTAAGTTATACACTCCTGGAAATGGAAAAAAAGAACACATTGACACCGGTGTGTCAGACCCACCATACTTGCTCCGGACACTGCGAGAGGGCTGTACAAGCAATGATCACACGCACGGCACAGCGGACACACCAGGAACCGCGGTGTTGGCCGTCGAATGGCGCTAGCTGCGCAGCATTTGTGCACCGCCGCCGTCAGTGTCAGCCAGTTTGCCGTGGCATACGGAGCTCCATCGCAGTCTTTAACACTGGTAGCATGCCGCGACAGCGTGGACGTGAACCGTATGTGCAGTTGACGGACTTTGAGCGAGGGCGTATAGTGGGCATGCGGGAGGTCGGGTGGACGTACCGCCGAATTGCTCAACACGTGGGGCGTGAGGTCTCCACAGTACATCGATGTTGTCGCCAGTGGTCGGCGGAAGGTGCACGTGCCCGTCGACCTGGGACCGGACCGCAGCGACGCACGGATGCACGCCAAGACCGTAGGATCCTACGCAGTGCCGTAGGGGACCGCACCGCCACTTCCCAGCAAATTAGGGACACTGTTGCTCCTGGGGTATCGGCGAGGACCATTCGCAACCGTCTCCATGAAGCTGGGCTACGGTCCCGCACACCGTTAGGCCGTCTTCCGCTCACGCCCCAACATCGTGCAGCCCGCCTCCAGTGGTGTCGCGACAGGCGTGAATGGAGGGACGAATGGAGACGTGTCGTCTTCAGCGATGAGAGTCTCTTCTGCCTTGGTGCCAATGATGGTCGTATGCGTGTTTGGCGCCGTGCAGGTGAGCGCCACAATCAGGACTGCATACGACCGAGGCACACAGGGCCAACACCCGGCATCATGGTGTGGGGAGCGATCTCCTACACTGGCCGTACACCACTGGTGATCGTCGAGAGGACACTGAATAGTGCACGGTACATCCAAACCGTCATCGAACCCATCGTTCTACCATTCCTAGACCGGCAAGGGAACTTGCTGTTCCAACAGGACAATACACGTCCGCATGTATCCCGTGCCACCCAACGTGCTCTAGAAGGTGTAAGTCAACTACCCTGGCCAGCAAGATCTCCGGATCTGTCCCCCATTGAGCATGTTTGGGACTGGATGAAGCGTCGTCTCACGCGGTCTGCACATTCAGCACGAACGCTGGTCCAACTGAGGCGCCAGGTGGAAATGGCATGGCAAGCCGTTCCACAGGACTACATCCAGCATCTCTACGATCGTCTCCATGGGAGAGTAGCAGCCTGCATTGCTGCGAAAGGTGGATATACACTGTACTAGTGCCGACATTGTGCATGCTCTGTTGCCTGTGTCTGTGTGCCTGTGGTTCTGTCAGTGTGATCATGTGATGTATCTGACCCCAGGAATGTGTCAATAAAGTTTCCCCTTCCTGGGACAATGAATTCACGGTGTTCTTATTTCAATTTCCAGGAGTGTATATTGATTTATGCTTTGTAAATGAGGGTGGCAAAGAATTTAGTGGTCAATTTGGAGGGTATTAAAATTGTAATTGTATTGGCATACTTTTTGGTGCGTGGAGGCAGGTAGGCTTTATTAAAATCAATTAAATAGAACTTGTGGGAATTCGAGCTTACTGTGATTCAGTCGTTTGCCTTGTGACTTTCTTCCTAAAGTATCGTTTTCTGCTGGAGAGATTCTTTAGCGAGGATCATTGTTGGGTTTGGGAAATGGTTTGTTGACGGATTTCTACTTTTGGTTTTCGTTGTAAATAGATTTGTCACGATAAACGGCGGAGCTCGGAATTCAGCGGAAGACACGATTTCTGTGAGGCACTTGGTCCAAAGACTGATATGAGTTGATCAATACTTTGTGCGAAATTCCCTGTGAAAACGTATAGTGCGGCGAAAAAACTAGTGCAAGAAGGCGCCTTAGCAGTGAGTGAGTGGCACAAGAAGTGCTTGCAAAATCGCACTTAAGTGAAGGTGCCTTAAAAATTTATTTCTTTTCCTAAAAACTATTTATGCGTAACTGAAAGGCAGAAATTTATTTAATATGCCATTTCGTTCATAATTTGTGTTAGTTTATTTCGAAATTCATGCTGCTCCCACACCACTACAAAAATTCAGTAAACACTGTTGGCCGGGAGTTTTAATCACTTAATTCTATTCATTGTAATTTGTTTTATACGTACTTGTATGAACTGAAGGGTGCTGCTTCTGAACATTCTGCCAAGCCAGAATGTTAATAAGTGGACGTATGTGAGGTAAAAGGCGAGTTGTGACACCCTGAAAATATTCTAAGTTCGGAGTTGGCGTTGGCGTGTCCGCATAGGCAGCTCAGCAAACCGGCGATCAGCAGCAACCGCGTGGTGCCGAATATTAGCCGGAGCAAGCGGGTAGCCCCAGCGTGTGGTCCAGGCCGACCGTTTGTCTGGGAATTCCATGTTGACGCTGTGTCAAGGCATGGGCTTTGTGTCAATGAAGGAGGTTTGTGTGCCAGGACTGCCAAAGATGGCGGACTTTTTGGAACCATAGTGCTGGACACTTCACAGTTCATGTAGAAATTGATACTAGCCAGAGGAATCATGATACCTTAAAAGGAATCATGTACGTTACCATTATCTGCACGACAATTCTGACGGTGTAATCAGATTTTTAGTATCTTCATTAGTTTGAAGTTAAGTATCTGACTGTAAATGATACAAGTAAAACCCAACAACGCAATTCCAAAATCTAAACGGTTCATCCGATTTTGTCGATAGACATTAGTGTAAACGTAAATTGGTATGAATTACTGACTTGTTATTGAGGTAAAAGTGGCCAATTACTATTGGCTGCGTCAAGCCATAAGTACTCCACAGTTACACGAAAAAACGGTAGCAGCATGCTTATAAACATATTTATTTGTCATGTTGTTGTTGAGGTCTTCAGTCCTGAGACTGGTTTGATGCAGGTCTCCATGCTACTCTATCCTGTGCAAGCTTCTTCATCTCCTAGTACCTACTGCAACCTACATCCTTCTGAATCTGCTTAGTGTACTCATCTCTTGGTCTCCCTCTACGATTTTTACCCTCCACGCTGCCCTCAGGTACTAAATTGGTGATCCCTCGATGCCGCAGAATATGCCCTACCAACCGATCCCTTCTTCTAGTCAAGTTGTGCCCCAAACTCCTCTTCTCCCCAATTCTATTCAGTACCTCCTCATTAGTTATGTGATCTACCCATCTAATCTTCAGCATTCTTCTGTAGCACCGCATTTCGAAAACTTCTATTCCCTTCTTGTCCAAACTATTTATCGTACATGTTTCACTTCCATACATGGCTACACTCCATACAAATACTTTCAGAAACGACTTCCTGACACTTAAATCTATACTCGATGTTAACAAATTTCTCTTCTTCAGAAACGCTTTCCTTGCCCTTGCCAGTCTACATTTTATATCCTCTCTACTTCTACCATCATCAGTTATTTTGCTCCCCAAATGGCAAACCTCCTTTACTACTTTAAGTCTCTCATTTCCTAATCTAATTCTCTCAGCATCGCCCGACTTAATTCGACTACATTCTATTATCCTCGTTTTGCTTTTGTTGATGTTCATCTTATACTCTCCTTTCAAGACACTGTCCATTCCGTTCAACTGCTCTTCCAAGTCCTTTGCGGTCTCTGACAGAATTACAATGTCATCGGCGAAATTATTTGTCATGTCTTTGTTTATATGCGATATGTACTATTCATGAAAAAACTGGTCTAATACTTACAGTGCTATAGAAAGCACAGAGACATTAGGTTACTGGTCTACTTATGCTTCTGTTC
Organism: Schistocerca piceifrons; assembly: GCF_021461385.2. Lineage (NCBI taxonomy): Eukaryota > Metazoa > Arthropoda > Insecta > Orthoptera > Acrididae > Schistocerca > Schistocerca piceifrons. The sequence goes on along the minus strand of NC_060144.1, from coordinate 457,421,531 downwards.
CTTTGATGTATGCTTATTCGATTTGTTGACATATGTAATAATGTGTGTTAGAGCGTGTTTACGGCCCAGCCATAGGAATATTTATTTAATTTCAAGTTATTTAAATGTAAATCCAGTATTTTGTATGTGTTTCTATACGTTTGTAAGTGTGCATTGGCTTTGAGACATTGCGGGAGTGCTCTAGCCAATCACAGGGATCGTTACTACGGTACGTGGCTACTGAAGTCAATGGAGAGACTGTATTGAAGTGGGGGAGGAGCATTGGGTCGCACAGGACACAGGGGAATATGCTGGGCGGTGAGGCGCGGCGGAGGATCGCAGGAAATAGTTAGAATGTGTTGAGCAGTTAGCGCGTGGTCGCGGGATATTTCGTAGTGCCGACTTGTGCCCTTGTGAGATTTCCATTACTTCTGCAGTGAAGATGTAGTATGCGTTATGAAGTGAATATCACGCGAGCTATATTGTTGCCCATAACTGATTATGTGAAGGGAATCTATTGTATCCCTGTTATTCAACTTACATTTTATTTAATTGCTGGACCATCGACACCAATAAGTGTTTTGCAGTAATAAACGGCATTCTTAAACGTACTTCTGCTATAGTATTCATCATTCAAAGTCGTTAAAAATAGTACCTGCAGATTTATAAATTTCTGGGTTACACTCAAAATTCGCAATTTCCGGGTGTAGGAACCTTCGACCATTCGATTCCTGTGTATATTCGTATTGTATACTGTAGACTCAGCAGTATTTGGTTTCTAATGCGGCAACTACGTATCCCAGCCCCTGAACAACGAAATCAGCGAAAACTTTTAATATTTCAACTCTGAGTCTGAGGGTACATAGTTGAGGGCCACCAATAATTTTTTGAAAGCCCGCAGAATTAACCAGAAATAAAGTATAATTCCATGATATTCATCTGGCCTCACAAGGCTTGACCTTATAAATGGTATAGAGTTCCAGCGAATTTTAGCTAACTCTTAGGGCTACAAATTTTTTATTATCAAATGAAGCATGAGTATATCTTTTAAAAGCATGGGTATACCACCAAGGCATACTTTTTAGAACTACATCTTGGCCAAACTTACTCATTTAGCTTCCACATATTTTCAATTTACTTTCCAAAAATGGTTCAAATGGCTCTGAGCACTATGGGACTCAACTTCTGAGGTCATTAGTCCCCTAGAACTTAGAACTAGTTAAACCTAACTAACCTAAGGACATCACACACATCCATGCCCGAGGCAGGATTCGAACCTGCGACCGTAGCGGTCTCGCGGTTCCAGACTGCAGCGCCAGAACCGCGCGGCCACTTCGGCCGGCCAATTTACTTTCCATCATAGCCACAACAAATGTCTGAACGATAGTCACACTTACCCCACATTTTTGCAAACACGTTCGGAGTTAGAACATTCACGTCTGTTGTTCGCGCCGTCTTAATTTACCCAATATTTTACAAGCGGATGCACGGAGATCCGAGGCATGTTCCCTTTTTGAAAGCAGTTGATTTATCCACTACTGGCTTGCTTGGCCTATCGCAGCTTCACCAGAGCCCCGTTAGCCGTCACGTTTCAGGGTTCCCATAGGGCCATCCCAGCTACCGTAGCGGTCCTGGGGCACACGAAGTGTCCGCTGTACATCGCCCCTATAGGCAGTCCCCTACTTTGTGCCGTTGCCCATCTCCCACGACTTGGACGAGGGGTTGGACTTATGGGAGACCGATCAAGCAATGGAAAAGGATTACGAGATGGTTTACGACTGGGCACCTTAAACGTAAGGACTCTAACTGGGAAGTTAGAAGAAATTGTAGAAATGATGGAAAGGAGGAAATTGGAGATCTTGGGACTTTCTGAGATTGGGTGGAGAGGAGTTGGTGAAAAACCACTAAGTAAAGGATGTAAACTGTACTGGATAGGGAATGAGAGGGAAAGAAACGGAGTGGCAATAGTGGTCAGAGAGGGTCTGCAGGAGGAGGTGGAAGGTATCAATGATCGAATGATAAAAGCCAGAGTACGAGTGAAAGGAAAAAGCATTGAAATCATCCAAGCATATGCCCCACAGGTGGGGTGTACAAAAAAGGAGAAGGAGGAATTGTAGATGACATGCAAAAGCAGCTAAATGGAGGTAATCAGATTATAATACGGGACCTCAATGCACATGTTGGCACAGACAGGAAAGGATTCGAGGAGATAATGGGACCAGAGAGCTGGGGGAACCGAAATAGAGAAGGAAAATTGTTGCTGGAATTCTGCAAGAGGAATGGGCTGGCGATCGCAAATTCCTGGTACAAGAAGAGAAGTAGCCACAAAATAACTTGGTACAGTGGAGACTGGTCCCAAACTTCAGTAGTAGACTATGTACTAGTGGATAGGCAGATGATGAGCAGCCTCACAGATGTTAAGGTCATTCCATCTGAGGCCTTAGACAGTGACCATCGGCTGTTGGTAGCCACCCTGAGAGAGAAAAAAGATAGGAGGGCAACAGACATACAGGAGAAAAGGTTGAAGACATGGATGCTGAAAGAGGATGAACGGAGGACCCAGTACCAGATACTGATCAGGAAGAAGCTGCCAAAGGAAGATCAGAGAACAGTGGAAGAAGAATGGGGAGATTTTAAGAGGGCTCTAGTTGAGGCAGCTGAGACTGTGTGCGGAAGAACTAGCACAAAGAGGAGAAGTAAGGAAACCCCATGGTGGAATAACATATGTAAAGAGGCAGTACTTCGAAAGAGCAAAGCCTTCAGAGAATGTTCCAGACCCGAACAGAGGAAGCTAGGGTAAAATATAAGGGATGCAAGAAAGCGGCACAGACCATAGTAAGGGCGGAGAAGAAGAAGTGGATGGAAAAATGGACAAGAATGTTAGAAGAGGACAGTGAAGGGAACAAAAAAGTACTTTACACCGTGGTAAGAAATAAGAGGAACGACAGAAGCGAGTGCCTGCGGATCATGGATAATAGTGGAAGAGTTGTGGAGGAAATGCATGAGCTCAAATGATTTGGAAGGAGCACTTTGAAGATCTGTTGAATGCCGTCAAGCGGGTAACTAACAGCGATGGAGAGCCTAAGGCAGCAGACGATTATATTAGTGGGGAAATTGATGATCTAACTTGGAATGAAGTGGAAGAAGCCAAAAAGAGGATGAAAGGGGGCAAGGCACCAGGTTGGGACGAAGTAACAGTGATATGATACGAGCAGCAGGAGAAGTAGGAACCCAGTGGCTATACAGAGTGCTGAGGGTGGTGTGGAAGGAGAACAGAGTTCCTGAGGATTGGAAGAAAGGAATTATAGTCCCGATTTTCAAGAAAAGGGATAAAAGGAGATGTGAGAACTACAGAGGAATCACCCTGCTATGCCACTGTGGAAAAATCTATGAAAAGATCCTGGAGAAGAGAATAAGAAGCAGTATTGAAAGTAGACTGCAAGGGGAGCAGTATGGTTTCAGACCGGGAAGATCAACAACGGACCTCATATTTGCGGTAAGGCAACTGCAGGAAAGGCACTATGAGTACGGGAAGGACTTAATCATGGCCCTTTTAGATATTGAGAAAGCGTATAACAGTATCTATAGGGACGAGCTCTGGGATGTGCTGAACGCAAAAGGGATAGATGAAGAGATAACACGAAAAGTCAGAAAAATGTATGAGGGAAGTGAGAGTTGTGTGAAAGTGGGGAGGGAACGTACTGCATGGTTCAAGCTGGAAAATGGGCTGCGACAGGGAAGTGCACTTTCGCCTTTATTGTTTATTATTGTTATGGATGAAATCCTACAGCAAGTATCAGATGCAATTGGAGATCATAAAATGAAAGCAGTGCTTTTTGCCGATGACCTGATGTTATGGGGAAATTGCGAGAAGGAGGTGCAAGAGCAGTTAGATGTATGGGAGGCAACGGCAGCACAATATGGAATGCATTTCTCTGCAAAGAAAAGTGAAATAATTGTCAAAACAAGGAAGAAGAATAGGCCAAATGTGGATATAACTTGTGGAGGGGAAAAACTACAAGTGGTAGAGAACTTCAAGTACCTGGGGAGCATGAATGAAAGTAAGGGGGGAAAGCAATGGAAATAAATGAAAGGTGCAGAAACGCAGGGCAGTTCTTCAAATGCATTAGGGGGCTTATTTGGAGCAAGAAGGTGCCACAGAAATCCAAGGGAATTATATACCGAACCTACTTTGTCCCCATATTGGCATACGGAAGTGAGACATGGGTAATGCACAAAAGCGACAAAAGTAGAATACAAGCTAGTGAAATGAAGTTCCAGAGGAGCAGGTTGAGTGTAACAAGACGAGACAGATTGCGAAATGTGTATGTGAGGGAAAGACTAAAGGAGGAACCAGTACAGCACAGGATAGAAAAATCAAGACTGCAGTGGTATGGACACATGAAGAGAATGGATTAGGGAAGAATTCCAAAGAGGATGTTTGATCTGCAACTGGAGGGGAAGAGGCCCAGGGGAAGACCAAGAGATAGATGGGTGAAGGGAGTGAAGGAACGTGTGACGAGAAGAGGAGAGAACTGGACGAAGGTGGAAGAGGGGGAATGGTGGAAAGACAGAACACGATGGAGAGGCTTGTGTTCCCGACAGACCCAGCCAGTGGCTGGAAACTGTCCAAGATGCACGGAGAATGAGAATTTCACAAAACCCACAGGAAAGTCAGACACACTTGACATCATGTAGGGGTATAAGTCCTATGCAAGATACTCTTACTTCATAGGAGATACTGTACCGCCATCTCGACGAAACTCGCGTCTGTCATTTAATTGTAACTGAGTGCACATTTGAATTCGAGAACGCAAAAACTATTGTTGCTACGTTAACACCATTCCGACGTGACACACATGGCTAATGAACAAATGAGGCACTGAGAGCACAAGCGGACTAACCACGGAGAAGTCAATATGGAGGAAACAGGTCTCATAATACGGGCCCACAAATAATGTATGTTTGTGATACATTGCAGCCTTGTAACATGCATATGATGTAACTGTGGTTTTATTGAACAATATTTTGACATAGATAAATTACAAAAGTACTATATAGTAGAATATTAGCAGTTTTGTTGTGGCTTAGTCCATTTTCGCTCCAAGTAGTTGAACATTCTCAATGACAGGTCCGTTAGTACGCTGATGCATGTGACAATAGTATTCATTACTAGTATACATTGTACACATTACATGTACCATTTTACATTGGTTTCTGTAATGTTACGCATTGTGTTACATTTCAAAATCATCCACAGGCAATGTTTCTACAGCATTTGATGACGTTTGTAAAGTTTTGTAGAAATCATGATGAAGTGGAGGTACATACGGAAGCAAACTTAGCAGATCCTTCTTTTTTGCCTCTGTAATTACATTTCCATTAGGATAAAGCAGTTCGAGATTGCTGATGCATGTGGATGTTCGTTTGGCCACATCAATTTCCTGAAATGGCTCTTGGTTTTGGTTCGAGTATTTATACAATATTTTGAATCTGTTGGTTGCTTCATACCGCAGCCACTGTATGTTCAACCATTGTACTTTACAATTGCCAGAAGACATTTTTCGATTCGTGATGTTTCTTTCGAGTTGTTTTGTTGAAAAGAAACATTCCGCATTCATATTAATTACCTTGAATGGATTCCTTTTTCTGGCACTCACTACCACATCATTCCAGTGTTTAGGACGGTAAATATTAGGAAAATACTTTTTTCGTTTCTGAACTAAGCCAAAATCCTGATCACAGGGTAGGTACGAGTGTCCGCTAACTAAAAATTTATGGTCTATTTCCTTCACAGAGAACTCTGAGCTGTTGACAATGTATTGGCACAGTACAGCAACCTTTATGTTTCTATTCTGGCCTCCGCACTGATCAGAGTACATAATTAGTTTTTCAGTCCTGACAAAATTGCGTATGAAGTACAGCAAACAAGAACCAATTTCTTGTGGCCCTCTCGACGCAATGGATTCATGCCACAGAAACATGTATACATCATCATTGTGCATATTGTGGATGCCAAAGCAATATGTCCACAACTGACGTTTGTAATAGCAAACTCCAGTTGAGATGATCGGTGTAGGCAAAGTTTTCATCAAATCAAATGTTATCACTGTAACGTTACCATCTGATTTGCTAAGCAATGTATCACTATGTAAACCTGCCCGTGCATACTCAGCTTTTTGCTGATGGAATTCACGTTCTGCAATTAACTCCGTCCTCTCCTTATCATTATCGGCAGCTGTTATTTTTACCTGCAAAGCATCACATGTTCGACAAGAGTCGGACACTGGTGGATGAAATGACAAATTGAAGTTTTCGTAAAAAATTTTGCGGAAAATAAAATGAGAAACGGGCATTTGCTCCTCTGCACAGTACAGTGAATACATGACTGATAAATTTAAATCTGGTCCTAAATACTTTCTACCGTTATTTTTATGATACGCATAATGGCTTTCATACGCCGGGAATTTTTCTATGAAACGTTTTACTACATCAACTTTGTGGCGAGGTGTTTTATTACCAGGTTCACCTTTACCTCTACCATCACGAGGAGGGGTGGCTTTTTCCCCTTTATTCTTGAGTACCCTATCGATTCTTCCAGCAGATACGGCTAAAGTATTCTGAAAGAATCTTTTGCACACCCTCGTTTCAGACCCATTTGAATTGAGCAAGTAATACAATCTCGTCTTCTCCCTACGTGAATGTTGCTGACCTACGTAAGACCGTGCTTTATCAACGACTTTAATCATGGTAAACAGGAAAGCCGACTGCAGATCGTGGCTGCCTAAATTATAAAACTCATTGAACACTTGTTCCTGCTGTTCTTCGTTGATGTGTTTGTGGCACTCATACCGGCACGTACACTCGCTGATTTTCCGCAATTCCTTTCGAGGTACAAGGTTACCCTTACGGTTTACATACTCTTGACCTAGAGCTCTCCGTTCTTTCCTAATGTTACGAAGCCATTTATCTTCGTTTCTAAGGCGCTTCTTTCCTCGGCTCCGTACCACGGCATCGTCGTTCGTCTCTGGCACGTCCTCTGGAACAGTTGTTGCTGCAGCCGTGCTCGCTCTCGCGTCTCCCGGCACTTCCCCATCGGACGCAAACATCTCTGTAATAACAATATCCATCCCTCAATGTAATATTAACTACACTACAGTAATGGTCAACGTGTGCACTGGTATCCACAGGCGAAGCAATTGCTCAACACAACTCGGCGGGCGGTAAAACATTGTTGTACACATAACATTACAAGTGATCGTTACTTGATTACACAAAATAGCAATACATAAAGTATTGTTTGTATGTCATTCTGTTTTCGTATGGAAAACAACCTGCATTTTCTGAACAAAGTCACCATTCGAGATACGGTACATCTAGACGTGTTTGCATATGAACGCGTTAGTGTACAATCGACAATGTTATCCGCAAAAAAGGAATGGAACACAATACAAACTAACCTTCCAATTGCTCCTCCACGCTTTTCGCAGGGGCTGCCATGCTGATCAACTGAAATACACGTCCACGTGGTCACTGGTCCAATACGTTGTTCCACACTAAATACACAAGTCTTTCGTTCGCCGGCGTCACGCGCAATGGCAGTGGACGGAGAGCATAGAGCACAAATGGACTATGACGCATAGTCCACTCCTGCTCTCAACGGTATCTATCGGCGGTTGAGTGCAACAGCAATGTTTACGTTGCTACATTAGACAAACCTTCAGATAAACAAACAGATCAACATGCATTGCATAATACTCGTATACTGTTATCACAACATGTCAATACCTCAAATTCACAAAACGTAACGTGTGGGTTAGTCCGCTTGTGCTCTCAGTGCCTCAAATAAGTTAGCGAGATGGGTGAATCAGAGACCCCTACCGGCAGGCACGTGAACCGACAACGTATAACTGGATCCAAAGAAAGCTTTATCTTTCGATACGTAATTTGAAATGCGTCCCAAGTTTCTATCTTCATTCGTCTAGAACACAAAATCCAACGATACTCTTTCAAATACCCTGTGGTGCATTATAAATACAGGAAACATGTTTATATAATGGACCACACATGAAAATAGAATTAAACATGTCTGAAAACTGAAGTATACACTTTACCTGATTCGAATTGTGCATGCTATACCTATCACTGTTTCAGAAGTCTTCTACATTCATATGCTGATATGTTTCTATTTTAACGACGGCTTCTTGCCCATTGTTGTCTTCAGGAACATTCAATTCTTCCTCATTTCGTCAATAAACCTGCCAGCTCTATCAAGAACGCTTCTCTGGGAAACCAATGCAAGAGAATGATACCAGTGACACAGAAACAAAATCACAATGGGTATGATCCTAGATTTTTACATCACCATTGTTTCTTCTAAATTTCAAAGACGTATCCGGCATTGAAAGAACTGTCATCCAGTTTCAAGGTAATGGCATACAATTCGTCTATCACTGTATGAAATAGTCTTATTCTACTTCTTAAATTAACTCATTTACTATATTTAAAAAAAAAGGTACACGTATTCTGCCCATTTCTATGAAGTAAACCAATAACACATTGCAATATTTCGATGGTAGAGGTAGGGATGTAAATGTGGAAGCATGTTGGTAATGTGGAAACGTCTAGTATCTGGCCTGCAGAGTGCTGCACTCTAGCTGGGCAGCCAGAAATTGTTGCAATAGTTCCTACTTGTCACGGTAGAGGGTTAGCAGTCAGTTGAGCAACAGACGCCGTGGCAGTGATGCAATTTACGTTCGCGCATTTTCTAAACCTTTTTCGATGGAAGTTGTGGTATCATATTTATCTACATACTTTGTAGTTATCTTTCTTTAAGTCTGATAGCTTATAAAGGGAGGTGCGTAGAAGGGTTTAGCAGTCCTTTGTCAACCTTAAATGGATAGTTGCTTAATGTAATCTACCGAAATATAAAATGGCCATTGTGTAGGTAATGTGGAAGCATACATACGATGGCATTGTGGAAACGTTTCTACAATACCGACATCAAATACATTACTTCTAATACGTTTCTCATCTGTTTCTAGATGCCACGAAAGCTAACTGATCGGAAACCAAGATCTATTGTGAAGACGTGGGATGCTAAAAACATGATTAAGGCTATAATAGCCTTGAGGGAAAGCAGATAGGGTTAAGAAGAGTAATAAAAGCTTTCAGTGTACCTCAGACGACACTTCAAAGGTTTATGCATAGTGATATGTCACCTGAAGAATGTGTTTCTTTCAGACTTGGACGTAAGCCTGTACTACCTGATGCTATTGAGAAGCAGCTGGTACAGTATCTCACTGAAATGGATAATCGCTTCTATGGCCTTACTGTACTAGATGTCAAGAGAATGGCATATCAGCTAGTGGAAAGAAATAATATTAATCATCCTTTTACTTCAGATGCTGCAGGTAGAGCTTGGTTTGGCCTTCTTCTTAGACGACAAAGAAATAAACTCACAATCCACGAACCTATGGGGACCTCATTCTCAAGAGTAAACTGGTTCAGCAAGGAAGCTGTAGAAAAGGTTTTTGACATTTTGGAAGCTGAGTACAGTAAACATTCCTACAGTGCTGATAGTGTGTCCAATGTGGACGAGACTGGGCTCTCTGTCGTCCAGAGCAGAATGCCACATGTAATTTTACTGAAAGGTAAACGTCAAGTAGGTGCCCTCACACCGGCAGAGCGAGGAACCCTGGTGACTGTCATATGCTGTATGAGTGCTGGCGGTACTTTCATACCACCAATGATGGTCTTCCCCTGGAAGAATTGGACTGATACTCTACTGAAAGGACCACCACCTGGAAAAAATTGGTAAATGCCATCCTTCTGGCTGGATTCAAACTGACCTCTTCTCCGAGTTGTTTGACCACTTCATTTCTAAGGTACATCCCTCAAAAAAATCTCCTGTGTTGTTAATTCTTGATGGGCATAACAGTCATGCAAGAAACCTTCAAGTTATAGAACGTGCAAGGGAGAACCATGTTTCAATCGTGAGCATCCCGCCTCAAACCTCTCATAAAAGTTAACCACTTGATAAAACCTTTATGGGCACTCTAAAAACCTATTACGCTGAGAATGTTCGCCAATGGTTGCGGCACAGCAGCCGGCTCTTGGGATCATATGACATATATGAACTGTTTGGGAAAGCCTACGTAAAGTGCCAGACTGACTCTATTGCTGCAAGAGGATTTTTGGAGACTGGAATTTTCCCATGTGACAGGACTGTTTTGGCAGAAATCGACTTTATAGTTGCTACGTCGGCTTTAGATGAGGCCAGAAGTCTGCGAGGAACTTATGAGAATCCAGCATCTAAAGGTGGAAGTAATGACCTCAGACAAGAAGACACTCAGAACGCATTCAGACCTGTAATAACTGACAGCCCAAGTGAAGATGGGCAAAGATAAATCGGAAGGTCAACATCGTTGTCAAACACCTCATCAAACACGTGTGTTTCTTCACAAGGTATCATGCCAATCTCTCCTCTAAAGAGGACGGTTTCCAACAGAGGTCGTAAGCCAGGTTCATCAAGTGTTTTGACATCTTCTCCTTATAAAACACGCCTTGAAGACTCCTTACTGAAGGGTAAACAGAAGCTTCATAAGGCACCTGCCAGAAGCAAGAAGAAACGTGAAGTTCCTCTCAGAAAACCATGCAAAAAAACAGCTTAAGTTATCTGAGGATTCAGATGAAGAGCGCAATGCACCATCTCCTCAGCCTACTGAGGAACACGCCATTTGTATTTTTACTGGAAGCGCATTTTCCAGAGACGTTCAGGGAGAATTGTGGATTAAGTGTGTAGTGTGTGAGGAGTGGAGTCACTCTTTGTGTGCAGGAAATGAAGTAGATATTGACATATGCGATTTTTGCAAGTGAACTTCCTTATGACGCATTTTTCTATTACAGTTGCATTTAAAAATATTCTGTGTTATTTAAATTTAGTGTAAAATAAAATAGTTTCTGACATTTTTAATAGCTAGAAGTAGTCAGTTTCACACAATTTTAAGGCGTTTCTACATTACCCGCACTTCTTGAAAAATTAATGAGTTGTTGTGCAAGCAGAAAACGTTATTTTAATTTTTAACATATTTAGTTTTTGTGTTTCATAATATTACATTCATTGCTAAAGCATTATGAACTAGCTTTGGCTAATTTTGGAATCTGAAACGGTAGTAAACATTTCTTTTATACAGCAAAAACAAACTAGGATTCCACGTTAAAACCCCCACCGCTCTGTTTGTATTCTGATATACACCTTTATGAAAGTATCTCAAATCTTTGGTAACGTACTGTAAAACCAAAAGCAATGGCCGCCGCATCATTTTCTGGCGTTGTGGCCCAGCTTTTGCAGAATTTCCTGTGCGTAGCTATCTCACTCGCTTGTCATCTCTTCCTTTACGTCGAGACTGTGAGTAATACCAGCTGCAGTGATGGGCAGATTAACGAGCCCCAGCCTGGGTCTGACAACTAGACGTTCCCTCTGCCAATCGGCAACTGATATTGCTTTCACGAATTTCCTATGGCCACGTCAGTCAATCATTTCTGAGATAACGCAGTCGTCACGCTATCACCATTGCTCTGCTACTCAGAACGTCGGCTATAATGACCATTTCGGCCTAAGTACCTGAAAACGTAACCATACATACGTTTTCCATCACTGTAGTTTCCCTAAACAACGGTTAAAAGTGAGGTATCTATTTGTGCTGTACTAGATATTCTATACGGAAAAAAATGCCATTCATACTGAATCCTGAAAGAAATTACATTAATTGAAGGGAAGCAGAAATTAAGAAGGGAGTGGGACAATATTTTAGCCTATTCATGATTTTATTGAAACTATACATTGAACTAACTATAAAGGGAACCAAAGAGAGATATGGAAGCGGAATTTACGTTCAAGGAGCAGAAATAAAAACTTTGAGGTAGGGCAATGACGTCATAATTGTGTCAGAAGTGGCAATAGACTTTAACGGGTAGTGTCTTGAACATTCGTTGTAAGATGAATACAGTCAAAAGTAAATGCTCTTTGCATGTAGTCAAATTAAATCAGATGACAAACAGGGAATTAGGCAATAAAAGCTGACGAGTTTTACTATTTGGGTGACTAAATAATTGCCGACGGCTGAAGTAGAAAGGATAAAAGAAAAGCAGATTGACAATAGCAAGAAACGTGTTCCGCGTTGGAAAGTCATTTTATGAAGGAGTTTGTCTAGAGTACAGTCTTTGTTCGAAACTGAAACTTGGATGATAACATTTCATACAGAAAGAAATTAAGTTTGAAATGCTGGAGGTTGGATGAATATATCAGATCAGTGATAGGGCGCTATTCAATCGAACTGTGTAGAAAATATGTTTCTGGCATAACTTAACTAAACGAAGAGATCGGTTAAAGGGCAAATCATCATTTATTTAATGGAGAGAACTGTGGGGGTAAACGTTATAGAGGGAGACCGTGGCATGACCACTGTAAGCAGGTTCAAAATAGTGTACCTGCAGTAGTTAAGCATGAATGAAGAGTCTTGCACAGGACAGACTGCGACAGGGATCAGCATCAAACCGGTCTTCAGTCTGAAGACAACAGCAACAGCGGTTTCCAATATTCCTACTAGAATTTACTTTTAACTACTACCACACCAGTTAATTTAAGAGATTTCAGTCTTAATGCATTCTTGAAAATAACTAAGACCTTATGTGGCAACTGACGCGGTACATAAAGGAAACTAATTCATTCTGCAACATATATGAAAAATTACACTTTTAGGCATTGTACCCCTCAACCCACTGTACGGTACGTTGTGTATTTGACACACACACACGACACACACACACACACACACACACACACACACACACACACACGCACACATACACACACACACACACACTTTCCTTACACATCCGTAGATGTGCGTGGGAGGAAACAAGGTTGGTTATGCCTCGTACGATATCTACACTCCTGGAAATGGAAAAAAGAACACATTGACACCGGTGTGCCAGACCCACCATACTTGCTCCGGACACTGCGAGAGGGCTGTACAAGCAATGATCACACGCACGGCACAGCGGACACACCAGGAACCGCGGTGTTGGCCGTCGAATGGCGCTAGCTGCGCAGCATTTGTGCACCGCCGCCGTCAGTGTCAGCCAGTTTGCCGTGGCATACGGAGCTCCATCGCAGTCTTTAACACTGGTAGCATGCCGCGACAGCGTGGACGTGAACCGTATGTGCAGTTGACGGACTTTGAGCGAGGGTGTATAGTGGGCATGCGGGAGGCCGGGTGGACGTACCGCCGAATTGCTCAACACGTGGGGCGTGAGGTCTCCACAGTACATCGATGTTGTCGCCAGTGGTCGGCGGAAGGTGCACGTGCCCGTCGACCTGGGACCGGACCGCAGCGACGCACAGATGCACGCCAAGACCGTAGGATCCTATGCAGTGCCGTAGGGGACCGCACCGCCACTTCCCAGCAAATTAGGGACACTGTTGCTCCTGGGGTATCAGCGAGGACCATTCGCAACCGTCTCCATGAAGCTGGGCTACGGTCCCGCACACCGCTAGGCCGTCTTCCGCTCACGCCCCAACATCGTGCAGCCCGCCTCCAGTGGTGTCGCGACAGGCGTGAATGGAGGGACGAATGGAGACGTGTCGTCTTCAGCGATGAGAGTCTCTTCTGCCTTGGTGCCAATGATGGTCGTATGCGTGTTTGGCGCCGTGCAGGTGAGCGCCACAATCAGGACTGCATACGACCGAGGCACACTGGGCCAACACCCGGCATCATGGTGTGGGGAGCGATCTCCTACACTGGCCGTACACCACTGGTGATCGTCGAGAGGACACTGAATAGTGCACGGTACATCCAAACCGTCATCGAACCCATCGTTCTACCATTCCTAGACCGGCAAGGGAACTTGCTGTTCCAACAGGACAATGCACGTCCTCATGTATCCCGTGCCACCCAACGTGCTCTAGAAGGTGTAAGTCAACTACCCTGGCCAGCAAGATCTCCGGATCTGTCCCCCATTGAGCATGTTTGGGACTGGATGAAGCGTCGTCTCACGCGGTCTGCACGTCCAGCACGAACGCTGGTCCAACTGAGGTGCCAGGTGGAAATGGCATGGCAATCCGTTCCACAGGACTACATCCAGCATCTCTACGATCGTCTCCATGGGAGAATAGCAGCCTGCATTGCTGCGAAAGGTGGATATACACTGTACTAGTGCCGACATTGTGCATGCTCTGTTGCCTGTGTCTATGTGCCTGTGGTTCTGTCAGTGTGATCATGTGATGTATCTGACCCCAGGAATGTGTCAATAAAGTTTCCCCTTCCTGGGACAATGAATTCACGGTGTTCTTATTTCAATTTCCAGGAGTGTAGTTTCTCTGCTTGACTTTGCGTGACTCTTCCTGAAATGTGCTGTATCACCATTTTAACAATAAAGCTCTCCACTACCCGCACTGCCTCTATTGTAGTGAGTGCTAATGGTGCATTACGAGCAGTTCTGTTACGCTCTCAAGGCTGTTGACTGATCTACGCTATTAGTTCGAATGGTTAGGCTCCAATACTGACGCGTAATGTGGGAAAAAACTCACTAAAATGTGTTTTGTATGTCATTAATTTCGTGGATGAATTACATTTCCGTAGAATTTTTTTTTTTTTGTACTTTGGGTGTCCTCGGGTGATTAATTATAAATGTAGATTTTATGGTTCTTACTGTTTCCAGTGATTTAGCGGATGTAGAATTATTCAGCAGCAATCATTTATCCGCCTATTTGTGCTACATATCCTACTCTTAACTAGTTTGATGGTTGAAAGTCTCCTCGGGTTTGTTGCCGTATCCGAAAATCACCTTTATTCAATATTTCGGCAATCCAACTGTCTGCTATTTTCATGGGAACGCTGCTGCTGCTGAGTCCCGCTGAAAACTGATGGAAAGATAACAAACCTCGCCCTATAGAGTCCTGCCTCAAATTTCAATTTTTTCTGTATAGACAATGTTCTTTACAAAGCCCCAGAAAAAGAGGTCCAAAGAGGTAAGTAGAGGACTTATTGGAGGCTAGGGGACAGGTGCATCCCTGCCTACACAATCATTTTAAAAGCTGTTGTTCAGTGTGTTGTGAAATTTGAGGTGGTAATGTGGTAGGGTTCCCTCTTGCACAAAAAGGGCATGTTGACTAGTTTCTTGTACAAGGTGCATGCGGCCCCTACCACAGCTGCTATCCTTCAAGGCAGGTGGCTACCCCCTCAGTAGAACACCGGTGGCAACGATATATGACACTCAAACACTATTTTCAGCCACTCGTAGTGGCCTCATAGAAGAATGTTCTGTTTTGATGCGGTATAGTTCCACGTCTTACTAAGAGGAAAGCCATTGTCTCTATTAGTGAAATCGTCTGCCATCCTAACTTCAACTGCCTCTTAATGATACTGTTACAAAAACCAGAAGTGTTGGCAGCTATCACAGTCCCGTCAAATTTCATCCCGTGTCCGTCGTTTAAGTAGCGTTCTGCTACCGCCGGCTGTTGTAGCCTCGTATGGTGGCGACGATCCACGCACCTGTCCTCAACTGTGCGAATCGGAAGGCCCATGCGTGCCTTTCCATACTGACACGAAGTTACATATATTTCAGGCTTCTTAAGTCCCAAATCATTTTTCTTGGAAGGTGGCAGGAACACAAGCTTAAGGTTAAACTCCTTAAAATTCTTCCACAGCACAAGGAATAAATGCGACAGTTCTATGCTACTCTTCATGCATCTCCGGTACGGTCTAAACTCCACAGACCGACGAATCTGCTTCTCAGAGTATCCATTCTCTTCAAAACTGCCACACATGTGCCAGTTCTTGGGCTAAACTGTTCGCGTCGGAAATGGCATAGGGTGTACATACCAGAGTCCTAAGGACGCCAGTGCGTCGGTTTGGTATATGACAACACTTAGCATGCAGATATCGATTGGTGTGTCGGCTTTCGGTGTAAACTATGTCCCAGTGTACCATCTTGTTTCTTGTAAACCTTGACATCCAAAAGTGGAAGCATCCCGCCACTTTCAAGTTCCATGGTAAATTTAATGGTGGGATGAACGTTGGTGAAGTGGCCCAAAACTGTGTTGAGAACATCACGGTCATGTAGTCAGACGAGGAAGGTATCATGTACGTGTCTCCAGAAGCACGTTCTTTTCAAAGCTGAAATCTTCAGCGCCGTATCTTCGAAGTCCTCCATAAATAAATTGGCGACTGTGGGCGGTAAAGACCTACCCATAGCCAATCCCCCAGTCTGTTCAAAATGTTGCTATATGGATGTCAGCACATGACGACAGATCTTCACCAACTCTTCATCTTAGCTTTTCTCTAATCGAATTCAGGGACTCTCCAAGAGAGACAGGTGTAAGCAAAGATATCACATCAAAACCTACTAGGACTCAACCTCAAAGATTTCAGTCTTCGAATAAAATCCACCGAATGAGATATGGTGTTCACACTTGCCAGCATGTAAACTGAGATGTTAAAAAGTTCACCAGGTTATAAGTGGCTGCACCCAGATTACTAACAATTTGCCTAGGTGAACCCCTTCCTTAAGCAACTTCGGCAGATCATACAATCTAGGCGAAACGGCAGCACCAGGACAAAGTTCATTACGTGCATTCATTTTCAAAAGTGAAACTATCTTGCGTTTAATCCCTTCTGTGGAGTCACTAGATAGTCTTCTGTTAAGCTGGTTAGTTGAGTAGTAAATACATTTTATGGAAGAGGTTGAAAAATCAGCCAACCAGTTGGCAGTAACGGCTTATTATCCCTTGACCTAGCTTTCGATATATTGTAAAAACATATTCTTCAGAAGTAGTTGGCCCTAAAAATGTATAAAACCAGTTACAAAATTATTTTTACAAACAGGAATATTAATAGGAAATGTTTCTTAAGAAAACGTACTCACTTGTCACATCACGTGGTGGTACTTTAGATAAGGTGATGCCGAGCAGCGGCTGTCATAAACAAAATTAACAAAGCGAGAACTATCGCAACCATGGCTTTAGACAGCAGCCATATTACATTTATCGTACTTCAGAATGAATGCTCACTAGTAAATGCTACACATAGACGATCTAGTCAACATAAAATTGTAATAAGCGTCACAGGATAAGATATTTGCGTAAGTTACGTGTACTTGATGACAGAGACTAAGGCCAACTGCTACAAATATATAGGCTCACGTGAACAGGAAAAATTGGGTTGCTGAGGGCTCTAAATACATGCGTGTAAGAACTGCGACTTGATTGTGGTGGACAACAGCATTTTACATTAAAGTAAGCGTGAAATTTCCTCTACAAGGCTGTTAAAAATATAATAGATATACATCACGTATAAAATTCCTAATGTAGTTGCTTACAGAGTAGTTCTGTACATAAATTCAGAGTGCAAAAGCTAGAATTCTGTTCTCAAACGATCACTTTTACAAATTCATGGGGAAAGAAGAGAAAATATAAGTTGAAAAAACGTCACTAAAAAGGAAGAACTTCCGCTTAAAACTACGGAAGCTAAAGCGATAAGGAAAGTGGGAAAGCAGTGGGCGCTATAAACATGCGGGTAGGCACTGCGTCTCGATGGTGTTGAGTAGCATAATTTTACATTAAAGTATTATGACAATTCCTTGTAGAAGGCCACTAACAAAAGCAACAATTTTACAAGTATACATTAAATACGAAATCTGTAATACATTTTTGTAGCAAAGTGATACTGCACGTAGCTTTAGTTTGCAAAAGATAACACTTACAAAACTGACTTCTGTAACAAAAAGGTGGAGGACATAATAAGTCGATACAGCTGCATCACAACATAAAAAGAAAATATTCTGCTAAACTGTAACAATATCATTTTTGGAATAACAACTGCAGGAAATTGTATTGATAAAGCCACGAAAAATGAAAGCCCGTGATATGAAATGTCAGGAGCTCAATAGCAGAGAAAAAATTATTTTCAGGAAAACGGCACGATTACCGGTGTTAGCGGAGACCGGTATATACGCATTACGTGACCGTGACCAGCGGTTGAAATTCATCAAGAAAGTGTTTACTCCCGAGTTGCAACTGATCGTTCAAAATGTTAAATTATCGAACAGAGCCCGCAATTTCGTTAGTTGTGACATGAGCTGCTAGAGGAATTCCAGTCGTGCTCAACCCCCAAACTATTTAAGAGCGTGATATCCTTGGACTGCAGCAGTTATGAGTCTCATTGAAGGTAGCCTCGTCGCGGAAGTATTTAGGAGCGACAATGTATAGAGATATGGAATGGAAATACAATCAATTCTAGGTAAAATAAAACGGCAGCATACTATTCATTAGCACGAAGCTTAAAAAATACAGTTTGAGACTGCCTGCAAGACACTTGTACTATCAGTACTTGAATACTGCAGAAATATACGGCACCCACACGAAGACAGAATAATAAGAAGGGCTCTTCGATTGGTGACTAGATGAAAGCCGCAATGTATCTCACAATAACCTGCTTAAAACCTTCAGGAACCATCTTTCAGGACAGAAACAGCGGATGTGCTTTTTCTTCATTCTGTTTACCCAATATGCTTATTACATTTAATGTCACGTAA
This sequence comes from Schistocerca piceifrons, assembly GCF_021461385.2. Lineage (NCBI taxonomy): Eukaryota > Metazoa > Arthropoda > Insecta > Orthoptera > Acrididae > Schistocerca > Schistocerca piceifrons. The sequence continues at coordinate 457,402,955 of NC_060144.1, read as the reverse complement.
GTATCTGGTGACATAGTGGCATCCAGGTAGTCTTATTTTCGACGCTCCATCTGTGAATGCAACTCACGAAACCTAAAGATATGACGCAGTGCACAGTGTTTCACAGGGCCTAGATGTTGACGTAGACACATCTGGAAACCATCAGCAGACGTCTGTCAGAAGATGTCGCCGATTTATTTAACTTCCCACTAGCTCCAGATGATAAGGAAAGTCTGGTACTGATGTCAGCTTTTGGTCCAGCAAAAGCTTTAACGAACATGGGAATCATGGTACAGTTAATTCGATGAATGCTGACCCTCATTTGCTTGCTTAATTGTCGACAGCGGTTAACAGATATTTGCAGTAGAAATAAATCTCAGCAGTAACATTTAAATTAAAACTATTTCTGCTGTTTCGCACAAGAAAAATAATATCAAGACACTAATTACGAGAATACACTGAACAGTGTTGGCATCGGTACGTTAAGCAGAACGATTTTTGTACACCGCAAAAAAGAGAATCTCAGGTTTCACAAAAGAGAAATAACATTATTCTATTGAGATGTTAATGAGTGACATTACAATTACACGCAATGGCTTGTTGTTTCTGTTTAAATTATTTTGCCCAATAATTTATGTGCGTAAGGACCACGAACTTAGGAGTATCGAACGATTTTTATGGTAACTACGTAGGTAACTTTTATTAATGCATCATTGTCTTGATTGTGTTTTACTGTGTCACATTAAACATACAGCTTCGTAAACTTGCATTGTTGTTGTTAATATCTGTTAAATTCAATGAACACTGTAAAGAGCATACATCATGAACTGAGAATTAAACCGAAAATAGACGAAATGAATTACAATTAGTTGAACTGAGAGTAACAACAAATTTAACGTAAGTATTGATGTCCATGATATCGATGAATTTAAGGACTCATGCTGTTTGGGTGTCACTGTCGTAATCTTTTCGTGCTTAAAGGACGAGAAATCACCAGTGAGTGACAATGTGTTAGACATCATCCCTCATCACAGGACATTGAGTCCTGGGGCTTGCCCTCTTAGTAAAGTACGATAAGCGGCCATCTGTAGTAGATGTGAATACAGGGTACAATGCTAGTGCAGGCGCTCTTGTTTCAGCGGCCATTGTCGAACACGGCATTCTATAGGAGCCGACCCCTACGTATTTCATGTTGAAACAAAGCCAAAGTCAATTTCAATTGCAGTGGGCAGATGATTACAGAGTCTGGACAGTGCCTGAATGGAAAAGTACTGCCTGATCGGATGAAACAAGTTTTTCACAACACCTGGCTGGTGATCATATCCGGCTGTGCCGTCATCCACGTAAATGGCCACTCCAAACATGCACAGCGCGAAAGTTGTAGGCCGGTGGGGTTCTACTATGCGACGTTCTTATTGGCTTACACGGGGCCTGTCTAAATAATGATAGGCACTAGGACTGTTGTAGATAAGGCAAACTTTATGCTGATAACTTCCACGACTGCAAAGGTGTCTTCCACCAGAATTACTGTCCGTGTCATAAGAACAGATTTCTGCAACGCAGGTTTAAGAAGCATGATAGTGAGGTTAAGTCATGGCCACAAAATTCGGCTGATTTAAACCCGATTGAACGCATCTGTCAAGCTATTGGTCTCCAGCCACGCGTTTATAGACCACAGACACATTTTATACGGGAATTGTGTGACAAGGTAACTGACAAGCTATTTACATATCTGACAAACACACGCACAATCCAAGTTTCTATTTAACATTTATGTCACTGACGACACACTGAAACGCAGCTCTTTTGATGGGTTTACAATGCATTGCCACCACCAGGCTTTCTGCGGTGGATTGACTTGGGGGGAATGGAAGCAGGAAAGTCGCAAATTGATGTGGCCTGATGACTTAATTTGAATCGATCTTTTGTTTTTTGTACGTGGTGACATTTTATCCCAGAGACCAGGGCTGAGCTGACCCCGTGTAACATCAGAAAGAGAGAACCGTTATTTGGCTGTAAGGACACGACGGTAGCGCCTTAGTACTGCACTTCAACTGACACCTGACCTGGCAGCATTCACTGGACATGTTATAGCGAAGCAAATAGTGTACAGAAGATTTGGCAGGGTGACCTTTATTGTCGGAGGCCTGCTGTATATGTACCTCTGACGCGTCTTCACAGAAGAGAACATCTAGAGTGGAGCCGTCAGCATGCCACCTGGACAATCGAACAGGGGGCCAATGTTCGACAGCTACAGACGCAGGTTCGAATCCTGCCTCGGACATGGATGTGTGTGCTGTCCTTAGGTTAGTTGGGTTTAAATAGTTCTGTTCTAGGGGACTGATGACCTCACATGTTAAGTCCCATGGTGTTCAGAGCCATTTGAAACATTTTTGAACTCCTAGCATTGCTGACAAGCATTAGCAAACATTTTGCCTTTAACAACAGTTGTTCTCCGTGACGTTATCTCTTTCCCCTGGACGTTTGTAGGAAATACTTTGAATTACCCTTCATACCTCTAACACTGTTATAGAAGAAAGGAGATTCTCTGTCGGAGTAGATAAAAGTGATCTTGATTGATAATTTTGTGACCACAGCAGTCTACATTGGTTATTATAACTACCGGTTTCGGCCGAACTGGGCCATCTTCAAATCTTGGTCCGTCAGTGCTAAGGCTTTATTGCGTAAGCAGCGGTGCAATAAGTCAGTTTTATTGCCTTGAAGATACCGTTCATGTTGTATTGTTTCATATTAAAGGCAACGCACATGTCAAAGTCGCTAAAGCTATAAACTATTCAGTCTCTTCTTGTCTGTGTCTAGCCATTCTCCTACATCTTTTTTTCTTTTACTCTGACAAGAAAATACAGCCACATAACATTGCTGAGAGAGCGAGAGAGAGAGAGTGCGTGAGAGAGAGAGAGAGAGAGAGAGAGAGAGAGAGAGAGCGAGAGAAAGAGAGAGAGAGAGAGAGAGATAGAGGGCGTAGTGGAGTTAGTACACTATTAGCCATTAAAATTGCTACACCACGAAGATGTGCTACAGACACGAAATTTAACCGACAGGAAGAAGATGCTGTCATATGCAAATGATTAGCTTTTCAGAGCATTCACACAAGGTTGGCGCCGGTGGAGACCCCTACAACGTGCTGACATGTTGTTGTGATGCCTCGTTTAAGGAGGAGAAATGCGTACCATCACGTTTCCGACTTTGATAAAGGTCGGATTGTAGCCTATCGCGATTGCGGTCTATCGTATCGCGACACTGCTGCTCGTATTGGTCGTTATCCAATGACTGTTAGCAGAATATGGAATCGGTGGGTTCGGGAGGGTAATACGGAACGCCGTGCTGGATCCCAACGGCCTCGCATCACCAGCCGTCAAGATGACTGGCATCTTATCCGCATGGCTGTAACGGATCGTGCAGCCACGTCTCGATCCCTGAGTCAACAGATGGGGACGTTTGCAAGACAACTATCTGTACGAACAGTTCGACGACGTTTGCAGCAGCATGGACTATCAGCTCGGAGACAATGGACGCGGTTACCCTCGACGCTGCATCACAGACAGGAGCGCCTGCGATGGTGTACTCAACGACGAACCTGGGTGCACGAATAGCAAAACGTCATTTTTTCGGATGAATGGAGGTTCTGTTTACAGTACCATGATGGTCGCATCAGTGTTTGGCGACATCGTGCTGAATGCACATTGGAAGCGTGTACTCGTCATCGCCATACTGGCGTATCACCTGGCGTGATTGTATTGGGTGCCATTGGTTACACGTCTTGGTCACCTCTTGTTCACACTGACGGCACTTTGAACAGTGGGCGTTACATCTCAGATGTGTTACGACCCGTGGCTCTACCCTTCATTCCATCTCTGAGAAACCCTACATTTCAGCAGGATAATGCACGACCGCATGTTGCAGGTCCTGTACAGGCCTTTCTGGATACAGATAATGTTCGACTACTGTCCTGGCCAGCACTTCTCCAGATCTCTCACCAATTGAAAACGTCTGGTCAATGGCGACCGAGCAACTGGCTCGTCACAATATGCCAGTCACTATTGATGAACTGTGGTATCGTGTTGAAGCTGCATGGGCAGCTGTACCTGTACACCCCATCAAAGCTCTGTTTGACTCAATGCCCACTGGTATCAAGGCCGTTATTACGGCCAGAGGTGGTTGTTCTGGGTACCGATTTCTCAGGATCTATGCACCCTAATTGCGTGAAAATGTAATAACTTTACCTGCCTCGGTAGCGCAGTAGGCGGCGCGTAAGTCTCATAATCTTTTTTTTTTTTGTAATAACTTGTCAGGTCTAGCATAAGATGTTTGTCCAATGAATACCGTTTATCATCTGCGTTTCTTCTTCGTGTAGCAATTTTAATGGCCAGTAGTGTAATATAGTCAAGCCAAGCTATTACCCTCAACTTCATTAAACAGTTGCATCATTTTAATCGAAAATTTTGCTATTGCCATTACTCTGTCTTTGAGGTGAAGACACAGATATTAAGTTTCTAAATTTAAGGAAATTATTAACTAAATAAAAAGAATTGAAATAATTTCGTTACTGAGTTTACTTATTTCGGTACGCATATCACCGACTTTGATAGACCCACCATCGAATTCGTAAATGCAGTGTTTTGACAATGGCAGAACCCAAAGACTAGTGCTGAAAGATCAGCAGTAGCAGTCCTTGTTTACTTAAGAGTGCCTTCCAGAAAAAAGAATCTGATTGAAGTCTCTATTGTAGAAGGCAGGTATCTCTTTACATTTGATAAGTGAAAAATATTCGTGTTAAAAAAAATTTTCTTTCGTGTTTTGTCGAGACCACAGCTCTATTTTGAGTTAAAGAGTTATTTGCGTTAAGCATGTTTTTGTTAAGCTTCCTGAAATTAATTACCTAGTGTAACACTATCATGGCAGGCAGAAGACTGAATACTGGAAATATCATCTGCCACAATATGTACATTGGTACGCACAATGATACTACTTGAGATATACAGATGAAAGTTCAGTGGGTCCGCCCCCATTCCCCTTGTCATAACTGAATTATAGTACTTTCTTACCACTCTTCTCATCGACGTTGTATGGATTAATATCTTCTTCGTCAGTCGCGAGATCTAACTCTTGTGCAATTTCTTTTTTTTTTTTTTTTTTTTGTCGTCAGTCTACTGACTGGTTTGATGCGGCCCACCACGAATTCCTTTCCTGTGCTAACCTCTTCATCTCAGAGTAGCACTTGCAACCTACGTCCTCAATTATTTGCTTGACGTATTCCAATCTCTGTCTTCCTCTACAGTTTTTGCCGTCTACAGCTCCCTCTAGTACCATGGAAGTCATTCCCTCATGTCTTAGCAGATGTCCTATCATCCTGTCCCTTCTCCTTATCAGTGTTTTCCACATATTCCTTTCCTCTCCGATTCTGCGTAGAACCTCCTCATTCCTTACCTTATCAGTCCACCAAATTTTCAACATTCGTCTATAGCACCACATCTCAAATGCTTCGATTCTCTTCTGTTCCGGTTTTCCCATAGTCCATGTTTCACTACCATACAATGCTGTGCTCCAGACGTACATCCTCAGAAATTTCTTCCTCAAATTAAGGCCGGTATTTGATATTAGTAGACTTCTCTTGGCCAGAAATGCCTTTTTTGTCATAGCGAGTCTGCTTTTGATGTCCTCCTTGCTCCGTCCGTCATTGGTTATTTTACTGCCTAGGTAGCAGAATTCCTTAACTCCATTGACTTCGTGACCATCAATCCTGATGTTAAGTTTCTCGCTGTTCTAATTTCTACTACTTCTCATTACCTTCGTCTTTCTCCGATTTACTCTCAAACCATACTGTGTACTCATTAGACTGTTCATTCCGTTTAGCAGATCATTTGATTCTTCTTCACTTTCACTCAGGATAGCAATGTCATCAGCGAATCGTATCATTGATATCATTTCACCTTGTATTTTTATTCCACTCCTGAACCTTTCTTTTACTTCCATCATTGCTTGCGCGATGTACAGATTGAAGAGTAGGGGCGAAAAGCTACAGCCTTGTCTTACACCCTTCTTAATACGAGCTCTTCGTTCTTGATCGATCGTCCACTCTTATTATTCCCTCTTGGTTGTTGTACATATTGTATATGACCCGTCTCTCCCTATAGCTTACCCTACTTTTTTCAGAATCTCGAACAGCTTGCACCATTTTATATTGTCGAACGCTTTTTCCAGGTCGACAAATCCTACGAAAGTGTCTTGATTTTTCTTTAGCCTTGCTTCCATTATTAGCCGTAACGTAAGAATTGCCTCTCTCGTCCCTTTACTTTTCCTAAAGCCAAACTGATCTTCACCTAGCGCATTCTCAATTTTATTTTCCATTCTTCTGTATATTATTCTTCTAAGCACTTCGATGCATGAGCCGTTAATCTGATTGTGCGATAATTCTCGCACTTGTCAGCTTCGGAATTGTGTGGATGATGCTTTTCCAAAAGTCACATGGTGTGTCGCCAGACTCATATATTCTACACACCAACGTGAATAGTCGTTTTGTTGCCACTTCCCCCAATGATTTTAGAAATTCTGATGGAATGTTATCTATCCCTTCTGCCTTATTTGACCGTAAGTCCTCCAAAGCTCTTTTAAATTCCGATTCTAATACTGGATCCCCTATCTCTTCTAAGTAGACTCCTCTTTCTTCTTCTATCACATCAGACAAATCTTCACCCTCATAGAGGCTTTCAATGTATTCTTTCCACCTATCTGCTCTCTCCTCTGCATTTAACAGTGGAATTCCCGTTCCACTCTCAAAGTTACCACCGTTGCTTTTAATGTCACCAAAGGTTGTTTTGACTTTCCTGTATGCTGAGTCTGTCTTTCAGACAATCCTATCTCTTTCGATGTCTTCACATTTTTCCTGCAGCCATTTCGTCTTAGTTTCCCTGCACTTGCTATTTATTTCATTCCTCAGCGACTTGCATTTCTGTAGTCCTGATTTTCCCGGAACATGTTTGTACTTCCTCCTTTCATCAATCAACTGAAGTATTTCTTCTGTTACCCATGGTTTCTTCGCAGCCACCTTCTTTGTACCTATGTTTTCCTTCCCAACTTCTGTGATGGCCCTTTTTAGAGATGTCCATTCCTCTTCAACTGTACTGCCTACTGCGCTATTCCTTATTGCTGTATCTATAGCGTTAGAGAACTTCAAACGTATCTCGTCATTCCTTAGTACTTCCGTATCCCACTTCTATGCGTATTGATTCTTCCTGACTAATGTCTTGAACTTTAGCCTACTCTTCATCACTACTATATTGTGATCTGAGTCTACATCTGCTCTTGGGTACGCCTTACAATCCAGTATCTGATTTCGGAATCTCTGTCTGACCATGAAGTAATCTAATTGAAATCTTCCCGTATCTCCCGGCTTTTTCCAAGTATGCCTCCTCCTCTTGTGATTCTTGAACAGGGTATTCGCTATTACTAGCTGAAACTTATTACAGAACTCAATTAGTCTTTCTCCTCTTTCATTCCTTGTCCCAAGCCCATATTCTCCTGTAACCTTTTCTTCTACTCCTTCCCGTACAACTGCATTCCAGCCGCCCATGACTATTAGATTTTCGTCCCCCTTTACATACTGCATTACCCTTTCAATATCCTCCTACACTTTCTCTATCTGTTCATCTTCAGCTTGCGACGACGGCATGTATACCTGAACTATCGTTGTCGGTGTTGGTCTGCTGTCGATTCTGATTAGAACAACCCGGTCACTGAACTGTTCACAGTAACACACCCTCTGTCCTACCTTCCTATTCATAACGAAACCTACACCTGTTATATCATTTTCTGCTCCTGTTGATATTACCCGATACTCATCTGACCAGAAATCCTTGTCTTCCTTCCACTTCACTTCACTGACCGCTACTATATCTAGATTGAGCCTTTGCATTTCCCTTTTCAGATTTTCTAGTTTCCCTACCACGTTCAAGCCTCTGATATTCCACACCCAGACTCGTAGAACGTTATCCTTTCGTTGATTATTCAATCTTTTTCTCATGGTAACCTCCCCCTTGGCAGTCCCCTCCCGGAGATCCGAATGGGGGACTATTCCGGAATCTGTTGCCAATGGAGAGATCATCATGACACTTCTTCAATTACAGGCCACATGTCCTGTGGATATACGTTACGTGTCTTTAATGCAGTGGTTTCCATTGCCTTCTGCATCCCTATGTCTTTGATCATTGCTGATTCTTCCGCCTTTAGGGGCAATTTCCCACCCCTAGTACAATAGAGTGCCCTGAACCTCTATCCGCTCCTCCGCCCTTTTTGACAAGGCCGTTGGCAGAATGAGGCTGACTTCTTATGCCGGAAGTCTTCGGCCGCCAATGCTGATTATTAATCAAAGTTTTGGCAGTGGCGGGGATCGAACCCGGGACCGAAGACGTTTCGATTATGAATCAAAGACGCTACCCCTAGACGACGGGTAAACCCCCTAACTTGTGCAATAAAGAGTGCATAATTATCTGGCAAGTGGGTAAGCTTAAATGATAAGCATAATGAGAATCGTAAAATGCTATAATGACAAATAATTTTTGTTTTATTTGTCCATTTACAAAATTAGTTAAACGATTGCTAGAGCCATCCTATCGTTAATATTCATAACAAGATAACTGGTCATAAATATTTCCCGGGTATCGCAAAGGCCACAAAATTCTCACACATTCCTAGAATCCACATTAGACAGTACCAACACGTGGGATCACATTTTACACGCAGATTCGTGTATTACATACTCGGTAACCGATCATTGACTACTTGCGAGCTATCTTAGCAATTTTGCGCCTGCCCTATCAGGACGCACTTACTATTGGTCCATCCTTCCCATCAATAAGCACTGTTCTCAGCACAAATACCGTCATCAGAAATGTTGCAGCTGAACATTAATTTTTAGACAGTATATATAAATAATCAAATATTCGAACTCCGCTATGCCGGCCACAAGCCCGGAGCCTCATTTGCAAGTGAAGAGGAAGGAGAAGGGAGGGGTAACAACCTCGTAACAAAACCTGTATCCTTCTGGCTTCAGATGGTAGCACCCAGTAAGAGCTACTAGGTGAAAGCGGTCAACGGTCTCAAAGGCGGAAAACGAATCTCAGTTCCCAACGGCTGAGAGAGCGGAAGAACATAGTGTAGTAAACCACTAAAAATAATCATTTCAGACTAACAGTCTGTTCTTACTTTAGAATTTATTTCCTCCACCTACACAAAACAGTTTCATACGCAAATTGAAATGTCGCTAAATGAGAACACTACTCCAGGTGGTAACCTGATAAAGGAATCCACCATTGCAATGCCCAATGCATCGGGAACTAAGATTCTGGGGAGTCCTACCACTTGCATACAAGATGAGTCGGAGCGTCTGGGAGCACCTTCCAAACTGAAATTTGGGAAGAAACACTTATTGGGACCGTAAAAGTAATTTCACTTCTCCAAATTGGAAAACAGAAAGAACAGAAAAAGCTCCTGGACGACCACGAAATTCAGATCTTGGCCATAGAACAGACTAGATTCCTAGACGAGCACATCATGGATACACAACACTACACAGTATTCAAAGGAAAGCCAGAAATAAAGATAATGATTAACAGCCATCTCCTGGGGACTGCCTTTTACGTAAACAAAACCACAGCTAACAATGTCATAAACTTCTCATAAAATCTGAAAGATTATCCATACTGACAATCAAGTGAAAAAGCAAGAAATATAAACTGCCACGCTCCAATTAACGAAGACAACAAGAAGAAAGCACAGAAAGTTGATGACTTCTATGATCTACTGGAAACGGAAATCGCCAGGACACCTGTGAAACATACAAAACTCCTTCTGCGAGACTTCATCGCACAGACTGGTAGAGAAAGAAAATATAGAGACGTAGTAGAAGACCATCCAGCACATTGGAGAACAAATCAGAACGGAGAAAGATTCACTGGACTCTGCAAAACTTTCCAGCTAATGTTAACTCATTTTGGGAAACTCCCAAGAAAAGCAAAGACAAGGGTATCTCTAAATCACTACCTAGGAGAATTCCAATTAGACCATGTAACAATAACCAGAACAAACGCTAAAGAATTGATGACTGTAAAAAGTAATCAGAGATGGTAAATTCGACTCTGATCACTACCTCTCCAAAGTTAAAATGCGTTTTCTTCCACCAACACGAAAGAGAGATCCACTCAAAGGGACCAAATATAACACCAACCGAATGGTCATCAAACAAGATTTATAAATAACTTCAGAGAAGAAATACGCTCCTCTAGATGAGGGACCTGGCAACACCACAGTACAGGGACCAAAGAAGCCCCAAAGAAAACACTCGATCTCGTAAAGACAAAATGGACAATCTGGTGGACTGAAGAATACGAGAAAGCACTCGAAAAGAGAGTCGACACATGGATAAGATGGAAAAGTTCAGGAAACACGGAGCACTGGGAAGAATTCAGAAAACAAAGAAAAGAAACATCAAGGATATTCCGCAGAGTCAAACCATCATTTGAGAACGCAAAATTAGGAAATCTCCAGGACAGCTTCACAAAAAATGTTTGTACAGATTTCTTTCAAACTTGCAAAGACAAGCTCAAAGGAAAGCAGTTCCAAAGTGTAAGCTTCAAAAATGAACAGGGCACAATTATTTTATACATGGTAAGAGCTTCTGACACGATTAAATAAATAAATTGGATGTAACAATCAAGAAAACTGGAATATACTAGCCAGATACTTCGAGGAGCTGCTCAGCTGCCCACCTCCAACCACCAAACTGGAACTTCTGGTTCCTCCTGAGAACCTACAGAAAGATATGCTACCAACAAAATAAATAATAAAGAAAGCTCTAAAAGCTCTCAAAAACCAGCAGAGAAGACTCAATATCAGCAGAAATGCAGAAATGGGCAGAACCGGAGACCGTAGACGACATACGCCAAATCTTCCAGCAAATATGGGAGACAGAAAAACTGCCAGATGAATGGAAAACGGCACTGAGCCACCCACTCCATAAGGAAGGTAACAAAGAAGATGTAAACAATTATAGAAGTGTGTCACTACTCCTAGTCACCTACAAAATCCTCTCAAAGATACTGCTGAATGGAGCGGAAGAAACCCTAGGTAAACAGCTTGGACAATACCAGGGTGGGTTCTAGAAAGGCTGCTCTTGCGTCGAACAAATTTTTCATTTGAAGTTAATAATCTGACACAGAATGCTGAATGGCAAAAATATATTGGTTTCTTTCATTGACTTGAAAAAAGTCTGACTCGGTGGATAGAGAGACCCTAGATAGGATCATCAGAGAATTTGGGGTCAAAAACATGCAGGAAAACATTATCAGAGAAACCTTAACAGGCGAAACTTCTAAGGTGAAGTTTATGGGATAACTGTCCCAAACATTTGAAGTCAAGACAGGGCGATGGATTACCACCAATACTCTTTAATTGTGTCCTAGAGAAGATTGTAAGACTTTGGAATTCCGAATTTGAAAATCAAGGGATTAGCCTAATCTGTCTAGGAAGAAAATCGGGAGGAATCAAAGTCAACTGCTTGGCTTTCGCTTACGATTTTGCAATACTTTCAGAGAACTTAGAGGAAGCGGCCATACAGATTAACCTACATGAAAGGATCGCTAGCAACACAGGACTTAGGATCTCGAAAGAGAAGACCAAATTCATGACAAGTGACAAACATGGACCACAATTCCTTGGAGCAGAGATCTGACGGAATGAGAAGGAAAAAATTTCAAATAGCTCAGTGAAGCCATACAAGAGAATGGATTGGACAATGCTGCTGTGAGGGACCGCATCTCAAAAATGGAGAGAGCTTACGGAGTAATTAAAAACACTTACAAGAGAAAGTGCATCTCTTGGCATGCCAAAATAAAGCACTACAGTGCTGTGATAAAAACAGAGTGCCTTCATGCCAGCGAATGCCTCTCATTGAATTACAAGTTGTAAACACTGGAGACGCTAGAAAGAAGAATGTTAAGGAAAATCATGGGTCCAACACAGGTTGAAACTGGCTTGGAACTTCGGAGCAACAGTAAAATTTACATAAAGGTGGAGAAAATCTCGGAGACCATGAAAAAGAGGAGGTTATCATTTCTAGGACACCTATACAGAATGGACACAACCAGACTAACCAAGAGGTTATTCAGCTACCCATTCAAAAAGAAGACATCAACGACTTGGATTCAAGATTTCAAAATCTCCAACATTCAGGAACTTCAGATGTAAAATAGCGATACATTTCAGACTATGATTCAAAATTTGGAAGGATTTCAAGTCGAAAGAACTAAGAAATCTGGAAGAGCCTGGACAGATGAACAGCGTGCATATGTACGAGTCGTGGAGAAAGAGGAAACTTCAGTCAAAGAAGAAATGACATTGTAGCGTGATCCTAAGTGGTGAATTCGCAAATAAAAAAAAATACTCACTTGTTGGCTCCCAAAGTTACAGGTGAATACCCACTGTGTCTCTCTGCTCGAGTACGATGCGGCTCTTTCTCACCCAGCCGTTCTCACGCCATGTGACCCTCTGGTGCGCGGTTCTGTGAGTCTGTCTTGTGATCCTACTTACTCGCTAGCTTCCCGTAACAAAATTTTCCTGTACTGCACATTAAAATATGCCAACAAATCCGTAATAAACATGGGCGGTGATGTGGCATCAACGCCAAACTAACCTCACCACACAACTATTGATGAAATCTGCCACCTTACAACACTGTTCTTAGGTTCAGTTGCGAAAGGAATAAACTAACTTATTTAAGCAGTGTACCTGTTTCACGTCATACGATATCAAGCATGAAGGAATATCGTCTTTCACTGTCAAAGAAACTGGAAAGATCTCCAACACTAATGTGGCGATACATTCCATTTTCCAGTGGGTAGCAGTTCAGTGAAGTGTCTTCTCACGGTAAGGGCAGATAAACCTTATGTCTCAACATGACTGCATCTACATCTGTACTACCAAAGACGGTGTGTGGTGTCGACTACTTCGGCGACTGCTATTTTCTTCGTTCTTGTTCCATCTGTGACTAGAAATAGAACTGGCGATAAATAGACTGTTCTCTGATTGTATTGACACGCTCATATGGGGAGATTTATTTACACTATTCCAGAGAGGACATATAACGAGACAGAGGCAACATCCCGTAGCTGAGACCTGTTTCATGGATCCTCAACGGACTTGAGAGTGCTTACGTGTAAAGTGCAAGGAGTTCGAGGTTCCAGGTTTAAGCCTCGTGGTTAGACGGGTAATGCACGATATGTGCAAGGGCCAAGAGAAAAAACAATGAATGGAAGACCAAGCAGGATGTGCTCGGATTAGAAAGGATTTAAGACGGAAATGTAGACTTTTACCCCTATTGTTCAGTCTTTACATCGCCGGCCGGTGTGGCCATGCGGTTCTAGGCGCTTCAGTCCGGAACCGCGTGACCACTACGGTCGCAGGTTCGAATCCTGCCTCGGGCAGGTTAGTTAGGTTTCAGTAGTTCTAAGTTCTAGGGGACTGATGACCACAGTTGTTAAGTCCCATAGTGCTCAGAGACATTGTTAGTCTTTACATCGAGGTGACGTAAATAAAAGAGTGGTTCACGACGGTGATTAAAATTTAGAGTGAAAGGATGTCAAAAACAAGGGAATGTGAAGCAGAATAGGAGGAATGGTTGAACCGAATTAACAATCTAATGCGTACATACTATGACAGTATAGTAAACTGAAGATACACGAAAGTAACAAGGAGTAGCAGATATGAAATTCGCGCTAAACTTAACATCGAAATTGAGGACCACGAAGTAAGCGAAGTAAAGGAATGCTGCTACCTTGGTAGAAAAATAACGCATCGCGGACGAAACGGAGGGCACGTACAGAGGAAACTAGCTCAGGAAAAGAGAACATTCTAGGATAGAAGAAATCTATAATCGTCGATCATTGTCATTTATTTGAGTAATAAATTTCGTCAGTTTTACAGCTACGAGCACAGCATTGTACGAAAACAAGTCATTGACTTTGGAGGAACCGGTATGAGGATAGAAGCGTTTGAGATGTGGATCTAAGGACCGATTTTGAAAATCAGGTGGACTGACAAGAACTGATGAGATTCAAAACAGAATCGACGAACAAATGAATGAATGGAAAACATTGACAAGAAGGGACAATATATCGAATAAGAACTTCCATGGTATTTTAGGGAGCTTTGGAGTGTAAAAACTGTAGGGAGGATAGAGATACAAACATATTGAACAAACAATTGAGGACGTTGGCTGTTATTTCTGCTCCCTCTGGATTCTGGGTCATCTGTCTTCAATATTATTCACTCCCAGGACCCCATCGAATGAGATTTGCGCGGCTTGCACCCTGATTAGATCGTTGTTTGTGTGTTATAGGCGGCGGATGATGGGACTGATTTCCCAACTTTCTCGCTGCCTCTTTGGCTTAACGCCCGGAAACTTAAACTGCTGTTAGCATGGTTGGAGGAAGTGCTACACGCTAACACGAAATTGGATTTTGTAATATCGGACTCGGTTCATTTAGAACCTACCAGTCCTATGTGAAGCAGTTCTCTGTAAAATAAATAACGTCACGATCAGCATGAGAAGCTAACAATTTCCATACCCACTATTAATAAGTAATATATGTGATCCACTTAGTTGCACTTTTTAACGACAGAGAAGTGTTAATTTTCAATGACTCGGCTTGTTAGCAAATTGAATCACGTATCTAACTTTGTGTCAACGGCCAGTGCTAAGGTGCTTAGCAAACGAGTAATGCTCACTTGTGATGCTACTATCTCTGTGTGTCTTCTAACACGGAAAGACTGCAATTTGTCTTACAAATACAATATCAGGTAACATTGGACTTTGTTGCAACAGTATTTAGTTCATTACAAAATAAATGTAACTATTTCTACCTTTTCAAAGAGCAGATTTAGGGCGGTAGTATATTCCTCCTATCTCTCCGACTAATTAGGTTATTCTATATGACCGTGTACCTGAAGTCCCCAAACTGTGGGGAAAAGGCATCTAATACGAAGAATAATGCAAAACTGAGAGAAGTAGATGAAGTGGCTCTTCAAGCTTTCCCGGCGGATGTACTGTAAATTGTCTTCACGGGTTTGCCGCCGGATCAGATTGTGCAAATTCCACAATATTTCCTCGGAGCATCTGTCCGACATCTTTAGGTGGTTCAACCTTGCTGGTGTCTAGGTACGACTGACGGTATCCGCACGTCAACGCCCCGTTTCTAGAAAACGCGAGCGAAGAATGAGCAGGCGCGGATATGATTTGCAGATAGATGGTGCCATATTCATCCTCCCTCTGCCGAAAATCGCAAAGTGGCTCTCCTGCGCATGCGCTATACTCTGCGTTTGCCAACCGTGCGACCAGACGTTACTCACCAAAGGCCGTACTAGACCAATGTTATGACGGGCCTGTTATAGAAGAATCTTGATTTTCGCGTCGTGATTTAATAGCAGCCAATTCAGGTTTCCAGGCCGCGCTCAGTTGCAATCCCGCATCCTTGTTGATGAGATTATCGGCTGTACGGATATGTATTGTTTCTTTAATGGCTCAGTCCCAGAAAGATGATGTCGGGGATAAAACTTCCGTCTTCTCATAAATCACCCGATGTCCCGTATTCAGACAGTGTTCCGCAATTACCGACTTTTCCGGTTGACGAAGCTGTATATGACGCTGATGTTCATCGCAGCGTTCTTGTACTGTGCGGCATGTCTGGCCTATATACGCTGGCCCACAATGACAAGGAATCTTGTACACACCACATTTCCGCAGCACATGGTCAACCTAACCATACCCAACAGGTTTCTCAGTTTTGCAGGTGGTTGAGAAACACACTTAATTCCATGTCTTCCGACGACTCTTCCGATTCTTCACGACATGGCAACAAAATACGGCAGAAAGTCCGAAGTGGTGGGGTTCTTCGTATCTTCATTCTGCTCCATAGATTGAACTCGCCCGGGCCTGAATGCATAAAGTATTTGTCTCTCAAAATAATCGTTTTGTCGGATCACTGTCTTCTAATATTGTATTTCACTCGACATGCCTTCAGGATCAGGTACCACATGTGCTCATTAGACATCGTGAGAGAAGAAAACACGCTCCGCGTAACTCACGGGCTTCGGACGTGGTCACGTGATTGGATGTCACTTGTGACATATTTCTGTACGCGAGATTTCCACACTCCTAAACATCCCTAGGTGCACTGTTTCCCATGTGGTATTGAAGTGGAAACGTGAAGGGACACGTACTGCACAAAAGCGTACAGACCGACATCGTCTGTTGACTGACAGAGACCGTCAACAGTTGAAGAGGGTCGTAATAAGTAATAGCAGTACGTAATGTACTACCGGATTGTGCAGGATGATGACAGCTCGTGGACTGCATATATAAATGTGTACGCGCTGGCTTGCTGTAGACGGTATGTCCCAAGGTTCCACTTGCTTTCCTTCGTACCAAAACATCATCACTTCCATTGTGACCTTTATTTCGTATGGAGCGAATTCAGATGCTGAAGAAACGTAGGTAGGGTTTCCAGTCCACGTGGCCACACCACAAATATATCATCCTCATACCATAGAAAACTAGAGGGTTTGAGACTGGCTGACTTAAGTGCTATTTCTTCAAAGTCCTTCATAAAATAATTGGACACCACAGGAGACAGAGAGCTTCCCATGGCAACCCTGTCCGCTTGTACAAATTATTGGTCATGAAATAAGAAGTATATTGAAGTACGCACGTGTTTAAAACAATGCTAATATATCCTCCTCAACTAAGAGATCCGATGACTGCTATCTAAGAGTTTTCAGGCGACGTATGAAATCTTCAGAGTTTCGAATGTGATGGTCGCACTTGCGTACGAGAGGTCCCAATAGTGACGCCAGGTATTTGGCAACAAAATAAGTAGGTGCTCCCAAGTTACTTACAATGGGATGGAGAGAACCCCATTCTTATGGATCTTGGGTAGGCCCTAGAGTCTAGGAGGAACTGCAGCCTCCTGACGCAAACCCATAGCGACTTTCGCTGGAATCGAGCGCTTCTTGATGGGTTAGCAGACTTTCTCTGGATCTTATCCGTCGGACAATTTTTTGATTTACTATAGGCAGGATCGTCGAGCAGTTTGTATACCTTGCTGCTATATTCTGTGCGTAAAAGAAGCACTATAGCATATCCCTTGTCAGCAAGTAAGATGACTATATCTCGCACGCCCAGGGATAATGCATTTACAATGACAATAGCTTTTCCCTGACTAGGCCAGCGTGTCTACTTACAAAAAGTTAAAATTCCATGCGTATCCTATTTCTTAAACAAGAAATAACATTTGTAACTTGACAACATATTTACAAGAATAATATTCAGCACAATTAATAAAGCAAACTTCGCAAATCACGTAGAAAAATTATAATCATCAATAGAGTTGTGGTGTTACAATAGGAAACATGTCCTATAGGTTTCATTTAGTACATCACCAAAGAAATCTGTTCAAACCATTATAAACGCTGTCAGCTGTAGATGTGTTGTTTGTTTCAAGGGAGATTACAAACATCACGATTGATCGTATTAAGACTAGAAGTGGTTCTTACGATTGCAAAATCGGGAAAGAGGATTCTTACCGCTGTAGAAGTAGAGATTTTCGGGTCACGAGTATTCTACGTAATAAAGGTCAGAAGCAGCAAAATACGTCTACGGCCTGTCTAGAATGTACAGTAAGTTAGCTGCATTTAACTTGGGGGCCCCGATGTATAGCACTGCGGGAATAAAGCCTGCCTCCGTCTTCTCTTCCTTTTTCCTTTTTTTTCTTTGCAGTCCACGTTCCCTTCGTGCGCCCTTGCAAGTGCGCATTTGTGGTTTACTGTGTGTGTGTGTGTGTGTGTGTGTGTGTGTGTGTGTGTGTGTGTGTGTGTGTGTTTTCGTGTAGTGTGCAGATTCATTTTTCCTAGCTTTGCATTCTATGGACGTACTAGCATGCATACATATTTTCAACACAAGCCAAATACCCTACGCGGCACACATAGCCACTGAGTGCATTATCTGCCTCGACGAAAAGAGCAAGTTTTTCTTCTTTTCTTCGCAATAATATCTCGCTACAATCTAATGGTACCTGTGGTTGTTAGCAAGCAACCCGTGCACAAAATGTAAATACAGTTGAGATAGGTACTACAGACCTCTTAGACGCTAGTTGCCCTTCTGTATAGTATGAAAACTTTCTTACTTAGTGTGAGTGTTTTATACGTTTATGTCTGCATGTAGTTAAACCTCGAATAGACAAGTCTTATACGTGAATTACTTTGTCTTTAAAATTAAATTAGCCAACTGTTACCTATGAATTTTTTGCAAACTGAAATAAATCCGGTGTGCGAGTAGCACTCGCACACCTAGGATTCAGTACAACCTGATTTAATTATATATAGAGGTAAACTACGTATTCCGGGAATGCAATACATGGATAATTTTTGCCTGTTATCAATATCGATACTTACGTGATATTTGTTCCACGAATTCGTAGACTTCCGAAAATGGTTTAAGTTTAAAGTTTAAATTTATTGTGTAATTTCACAATTGCTGTTGTAATTTTTCATATACTTTATTAATTTTTAAGATTTATCAACATGCTATGGTAATTGGACATTGCAGATACGTTGATTTTTTCGGCTCTCGTCCTGTCGCGACTACTGTTAAATTTTGGCGAAAATCTCGAGAAAAGGAAACGGTACAGCTGGCCATAGTGCTACTTCTGTTACGCAGACGTCGAACTGTCCCGTGGAACGCTTCAGTGGATATTCAGTGGAATGTCGGAAGTACAATCACGCATCAATTACCAACATTACTTTCCTTTGAAACATTGCAGATATTGTACGTGTCGAAGCAGTCGGGCAGCCCTATGTCTGTCACACCCCATGGCAAAGGCATCGTTTTCACATTGACAAGAGAGTTTATTCCACTGTATCTCAGTTTAATACCATGAATTATTTGTAAATTATATATGGAAACCTTCCTCGTGAATCATTATACCAATGCTGAAAATCAGATCAAAATTCCTACAATAGTTTCTGAGATTTCAGAGAGATTATGGATGCTGTTTAAGCTTGTAACCGCAAAAAATTTATTTTTTTGTGTGATATTGTTACACCTTAACAGTTTTCGGATTTATCTCTTTACTTGTACACTGAACATTGTTGTTGCCAAATTTAATGAGTCGTAGATGAACTAGAAGTATGCTATAGGTTCTGACGAGCGAGCTTGCATGAAAATATATGACGTGTGTAGCTGTACCTTTTGACTACATTGACGAGGAAGCCTGAATTTTATACACTTCCGAGAGACCATAGACCTCAGTATGTGACATAAATTTAATTTGATATGTCTACCCATTCCTGACAAAGAAGGTGTCTTCACAGGTGGGCAGACAGAGTGTCAGATGAAAAATGATAAAGAAGATATCGTTTTCGTTTGATGTAATTGCAAGTTAACAAATTTAGAATTTTTCCCTCACTTGTATGTGAAATCGTGCTTCTTGCCAAGTGGAAAGTACGCTACACATTCTGATGAGTGAGACTGCGAATGTCAAAATATGTTACATACGTGGTTGTATCTTTCGATTACAACGACTTGGATCTTAAACATTTTGCTCCGCCAAGGGATCGTAGACCCTAGTTTGTGACATAAATTTCCACTTGGTACGTTACCCATTCCTGTGATGGGTTTTAACAGTGGGGCAGACAGACACACAGACAACAAAGTGGTCGTGCGAGGGAATCGTTCTTACCAATTCAGGTACGGAACCATAAAAACAAATCATGTATAGCATTCTTAATTTGGTGTTGTGTGTAAATGCTCTTCGTTTGAAGAAAATATACTCTCTAGTTAGGAAAATGTTAGTTTCGCCACGTTGTATGGTATTGTACAGCAAGTGAAGTGGCTGACACGCCATCAAAGTGTAGGACGTCGGTACGATTTTCTTTATTGCTAATTTCACACCTGATGCAGGTAGGCCAACAACGGCATACTACGCTGCTCTTCGGCCACAGATAAGACTAATGATACAAAAGAAGACAATCGCAGAACAGACATGGCGGACATACAGACGTAGACATACAAAATTAAAACACACAGAGCCGTTAACGGGCGCAGAATCCAAAATAAAAGTCTTCAGACCCGTGGACATGCTCATAGATGACAGATGACACATGCGAACGTTGGAGCACAAACGATTAAACACTGGAACACTTGAGCACGAACACGAAGGCACACACAGTCGTTACGACAATCGAAGCGCGCAATATCAGTGCGCATCGACTGCTCCATGGATGAGAACAACGGTTGAGCAGTCGTATTATTTTGTACGGCCACCACGCTCTGTTGTTCAGTAACAACCACCTCAGGAATGTACTTCAATATACCTCATATCAAAGGGCCCAGAGATACGCGTGAGAGTAAGATCATTGTCATCTGATGCACGAAAATAATCAACTTGACCAATGAGTGGGATTTTTAAAGTTACAAATGACAACAGTATAAATTGGTGCTGTGGTCTTTGGCCCTACGTATCGTTTGATGAAGCCCCTCCACGCAAGTGTAACCTATGATAACCCATTCATCTCTGCGTAACTGCTAAAACCTACATCAGCTGAACCTGCTTGCAGTAGTCGAAGCTTAGTGTTCGTCGACAACTTACTTTCTCACCCACGTTTCCATTATCAAACACTATTCTTTGATTCCTCACGTGTACTGTCAACTGATCCGTACGTTTTGCCATGATCTTCTTCTCTTCCCAATTCGATTCAGTACATTTCTATTAATTATCTACTCTACATTCTGATCTTCAACAACATTCCGTAACTCTACATACAAAAACCTTTTCTTCCCTACGTATCTGTAATGTGCTGGTATACTGCCCGTGTTTCTCTTTGGCTAACAGTGAAATTCACCAGCTGTGACATAGTCGCGAATATGAATGGCAAAATATATCAACAAAAAGATGGTCCTGGGATGGGTAACAGTTTGGCTGGTACTTTAGCAGACATTTTTATGATCGACTTAGAATGTAAGTTCTTTGCTAAGTTTCCACGACTGAAAGACAATACTATATATTATAAACGCTATTTCAATGACATCTTGTTACTGTTAGAGGGGGACCAGAATTAGGTTACCGCATTTGCTCAACCCATAGGCAGCATGCACCAAAAAATACCGTTTACTACATAAATAGAAGAAGCGGGCTCCCTTAACTATTTAGACCTTACTACGAAGAAGGTTGATAACAGACATAAATTTTCGATTTTCAGGAAGCCTACAAGTACAGATAGTATTATCGGTGCCAGTTCATGGCATCCGTCACGATATAAAAGGGCCTTTTTCACCTCTACGATCCACCGACTCTTTCGATTACCACTGGCTGACAATGAAATACGCCAAGAACTTCGTATATTAAAGCAAATTGAAGTAGCAAGCATTTTCTCAGCAAATGATGTTATGCGCCCGTTCAATAGGATAAAAAAAATAGAAAGTAAATAGTAGCCAGACCAATCACCCAGAAAAAAGAAATAATAAAGAAAACCTGAAAACTATTAAAATGAAATTTTACACGAAAATGTCCTAACTAATAGAAAAGTGTTTCAGTAAATTTAAGGTTAGATGTGGTTTTCAAGTTAACAACACTATGAAACTCCGTGTAAAACGTAATTTGAGTAATGATTCTGATAAATTTGATGGTTCTAGGGTTTAGACGATCGTTTGTAGTAGTTGTGAGAAATTTTATATCGGTAAAACTGGCCGTCCTTCTAAAATAAGATTCAGGGAGCATCAGCAGATACATCGCAAAACTGAACTGAGAATGCATTTGTCAGAACCTGGCCACTCCGTGGTCAACATTTAATGTTGTATGCGTGATCTACACAGGGCAGAGAATGGTCGCACTGTTGACAGGTTGAAGATTTACAAAGCCAAAAAAGCATGAGCCCACTAGGGTGCCCAACGTCTACTTGGCTTTGTTTGATAACATACTACAACAAATACTTAATGCCTTGCTTGATGATTTATGTTGAGAACAGGACGCATTTCCCTTACTTCCATACATTCGTCGCTCTAATCCAGTAACTCATTATATCTTACCTTTTCATGGATTGTATGGCCAGACTATATAATTTTATTAATTGACTGTTAATATGTTGTACAAACGTCTTCTGTGGGAGACATATCAAGATGTATGAAAAGCCGTTCTTATGATCGCTGCGCGCCTTTGCTACATTCTGGCGGCCGATCCAACAGAGGGCGTTGGTCATTAATCTGTCTTTTCTTCAGTTACTTTATCATACAGACATTTTATCTTTCATGGGTAATTTATAGCTTCCTACAGCAATGTATTACGTATATTTTATTTTCAACCGTAAATTCACCATAAAAGGTGTCAGACCGATTGTCTTTATATTTTTCATTTTAATAATTTTATGCGGGTAACTGTATTTGTCCTTTACTGTATCACAATTGGTTTCTGCAATAGTATCAATATTTAAAAGTCTGCTACATATATTTTACCTAATGTGTTTTTATCAGATCAGGATTCTTACGTAAATGATGACTACATCTAAGCCCACAGTAGCGACATCTATGAAGGACGTAGGAAAACAGATCTTTGGTAGCTACTGCACTTCAGTAGCTAGTTGCAAAAAGGCTGGGTGGACGATGTGGCCTATTTTACACTATAATTTAGATCTATGTGACGATGCTGTGATGAGTATATTTATATGTTTTGACGATGTCATTACGGCCTTATCACATTAGGACACAGTGTAGAACAGGTGCGATTTACCGTATTTCATCTGTACACTTCCCTGGTGGTATGATAGTATATTGTGATACGTAATGCTGTATTGTGTTGAAAGGTAGATTGCCCGCTAGGTGTATATATTTTTATATTGTAGATATGAAGATGGTCATCGTGAAAGGAATTGATATTGTGATCAAAGACTGGAATAAAAAACGTTTAACAGCGAAATGTCTTCGGAAAAGACTACTTAACACTTAACTTTTTATTCGATATTAATACATCTCTTTTTTTCGGAAATATTTTTTTAGCTATTACCAGTTTCCATTTTTTTTCGTCTCTACTTCGCCATAATCACTTTGCTGTCTAAATGGCAAAACTCGACTGCCACATTTAGTGTTTCATTTCCTAATCTAACCAGGGTCGCCTGATTTAATCCCATAACATTTCCTTATCCAGGTTTTAATTACTTGCTGCTCATTTTATAGTCTCTTTCTACGACACCATCTGTGCCGCTCAACTGTTCTTTCAAGCCCTTTATCGTTTATAATAGAATTATAGTATCATTAAAAATATTAAATTTTTTTCTCCTACTTTAACCTCAATTCCTTTTCCAAACGCTCCTTGTTTTCTTTTACTGTACATACTGAATGACACCGGCAATAAGCTACAGCTCAGAGTGACTGTCTTCTCGATTGCTGTCCATCCTTTCTCTCCTTCGACTCTTGTAATGGCAATCTCAGCGTCCTCTATTCAATCCCACGACACTATCAAAAAATTCAAAGAGTGCATTCCAGTAAACATTCTAAGAGGCCTTTTCTGAATCTAGTACAGTACTTTGCGTTGCCATTACATTCTGAAGCAGTGGAGAAAACATAATTTACCAGAGCTTATTAGCTCTGTTATCGATGAAGCTGCACATGAGGCACTGGCTTAGACAGTCCGAAAAGTTGGTCTTTTATAACATTACTGAACGAATCTGGTATTCTACGAAGTTAAAAGTCACATTTGTCCATTAGACGGAGGTTTACGCAATGTGCAGTAGCTCGTAATGTACAGTATGCGTTACTGCAAAGTGAACCAACGGTTATGACGTGTACGTTTGTTTTGAAGAACGGTGTTTACCGGTTAGAGCTCATCATCAGATACATCACAAGCGCATACCTAACAGAATACTCAACATTAAGCACGCACGGCAAGAGCTGCTAATCAATGAGTCGATGATACTTGGCTAGCATTTGGAATTCTCCATAGTCCTCAATCAAATAAAGCACGATTATAGCTTATCGGAGTGCATAGAATTAATGAAGAAGTACATCTTGACGGCTGTGACGAACTCGCCCTGAGGTACATTTTCTTTATGCAAGCTAATATTTCATGTCGGTGTTTCCTATATCCCCTACAACAAGAAATTCTGTAATAATACAGTATTCTTTATTTTTGACGTCTTTTTTGTGCAGTTGCAAAGTTGTATGGCTTAAATACCGTCTCTTGCAACTGTGATGAAACTGTTATTAAAACCAAATGCGTTTTGCTTTATTTTAAAGCATCCTCAGTGGTGATATTTTTGTTATTGTTTCCGTCATTTTTCCTATTCTTCCACTTATATGTGCTAGATTTGAACGCAGTACTTCCATTGCCACTAAACATATTCAAGTTTCCGTGTTGTGAAGAGCTGCTGTCATGTCCACACATTTAGTGTTAGGTATAGGACCTATTGCTAAAATCTAACAGTCGCACATGGAAGAACAGGCAAAATGACGTAAAGAACAACAAAAAACTGATCACTAACGATACCTTAACATAAGGAAATATGTTTGGTCTTAGTAAGACTTTCATTACAGTTACAAGAGACAGTATTTAACCTAAACTACTGGCAGTTTAATAATGCTTTGGAAGATTCTGCCTACTTAATCTAACTTAAACTAGCTTACGTTAGGGATAACACACAGACCCATGCCCGACGGAGGACTCGAATCTCCGACGGCGGGAGCCGCTCGAACCGTGGCAAGGCGACCTAGGCCATGCGGCTACACCGCGCGACACTAAACTAATTAGGAGTACCAGATATCAACCTAACAATAAAATGACCATGAAAATTGTTGATGCAGAGTAGACGAAGTGAAGTAATTCTACTAGATTGGAAGAAAAATAACGAACGACAGATGAAACGAGGTCATAAAAAGCCAAGTAGCACAGCCAAAGGGGCCATTCCTCCCCAAAGGAAGTCTACTAGTGTCAGACTGGCAGTAATTTGAGGCAGGAATTTCTGAGAATGTACGTTTCAGGCACAGCGCTGTATGAAAGAGTATAACGGATTGTGCGAAAATCGGAGATGAAGAGAATCGAAGAGTTTGAGGTGTGGTTCTGCACAAGAATGTCACAAATTATGTAGTCTGATGTGGCATGAGTAGGTTTCCGGCAGAATGGCTAAGGAAAAGAACATATAGAAAACGTTGACAAGAGGAAGAGACTGGATAACAGAAAATGTGTTGAGAGATAAGTCCCTCTCTACCATGGCACTGAGGGAACTGCACAGGATAAAGCTGTAGAAGTATGAGGAGATAGGTATATATCCAATAAATGATTTATGGATTTGATAGAAGCGCTATTGTATGTTGTAATAGTTGGTTCAGGTCAGGAAGTTGTGGTGATCCAGGTGAAACCTGTCAGAAGACACTAATGACCAGATATGAAATAAAAATTACATCCCTTTGTTAAGTGGGGCTGCTAAGTGTTTCTTGACCTTGATGTAGTGTGTAATCAGTTCTCACACGCGATGTTATCGCAAAAGTAAACGTGTAATGGACTGTATGTTATTACACTGAACATTATGTTTTGTGGAATTTGCTAGAGTGAACGAAACACCAATTTGGAGTCTCGCAATATCATCCTACGCGATGCAAGATCGCTTTCAACCTCATTGACCGAACTGTACAGATACAGCGTCCTAGACATAACGACTGTTATTTTTTCGGTTTCCTATTTTTCAAAAGCCTCGTCATAGAAGACAGCCGCCTGTGCTTTCCGTCACATCCCTACACTGGTTGCAATTCGTTATCTGTGCCAGAAAGTCATCTCCATAGCCGACTGTTCATGTTAGCAGAGATGAAAATCAGAGCGACCCAAATCCGGGGTCTATGGTGGATGATCAAACACTTCTCATCCAAAACGCTGCAGGGGCGTCGTCGTTGCCTCAGTAGTGTGTGGCCGAGAACTGCCATGAAGGAGGACATGCATGACAGAAACCTTATATGTGGCTGCATGAAACCAAGCGAAACCTCTCAGCGGGTGCCCATACTTGGCTGGAGACACTATTGTTCTAGGCATCTTTACATGCTCATTGTGTGCTCAGAACTGAAATGAGCGTAGTGGCGCGGTCGACAGGCTTTGTTGTACACGTCTGTGCATTGTTTCATTGGATTTTCACTTCCGTTTTGATTTATTGGCCTATCAGACCTAACTTTCTAAATAGCCCTCGTACTAATGCCGAGTAACGTAAATCTGCAGGTTTCAAGTGTTACCATGTCGCAAAGTGCAATGGGCTGGGCGTGAATACGAACTTCTCCTGACATTTCAGTGAACTGAACACTTTGTGAGTCTCCCCTTATCTGGAGCCTGTTATTACACAGAGATCAGTTTCGAGGAAAGGCAAAATACAGTTGAAGAAGCTATTTCACACGGGTCCATTCGATAATGTGGACTATATTGCTGACCATTAACTTTCCAACACCGTAAAGGCTATGAGGTGTATTACTTGATTTAATGTGCGAGTGATTAGCTTATCAGTGCAGCCATATAAATCAGGTAGAAGTAATACCATGGACACTCTTTACATAAGGAAATGTTAGTGGGTTTCTCATTCAGATAACGCATTTGAATATATGTATATTTTTTCGAGAAAATTGTATTATTATGCCTATAATAAGAGGAAACGTCTAGCAGCAGTTGTTAGAATTAGACAGCGGCGATATCGTCGATAGGACAATACGTGTTGTGGTTCTGCGGTGTTGCTGGTCGCATTGGCCGGGAATCCACGACTGTCGTGCCATTATGGAATCGATGAATACAGGAGGGTCATGCTCCATGTACGATCTCAGTGCACCCGGGTGATGCCACACTCAAGGAGAGTGACGCCTAATTTCGCAAATTTCAGGTGCGATAACGCATCTGTTTAACCATACAATGCCTCCCCCATCCCACTCACCCTCTTCCATCCAGATAAAAGCATCACAAGCTTCGATTCCAGAAAAAAATGTGGCTAACGTATAATGAGAAAACATTTTAATGTGACACTGTTCTGAAATTCATATTGCAATAAATATTTCTTACAAACACACACACACACACACACACACACACACACACACACACACACACACACACACACACGCACACACAGTACCTCGCACCACGCCCCTGTCTTTCGCATCATGTTGAACATCCACTGTCACTTTCATTGGTGATAATACAGTGGCAAATTGTACCTACGTTACGATTTAATAAACCTGTACTATTTTGTATCTCCAGTGCCAAATGCTCCAAAGAAATTCCCTGACTGACGCTGGAGCGCCATTACGGCGCATTCCGGCCGAAAATAAGATGCAGAGGTCAGACATTTCTGAGGGGGCAAGTAACGTATTTTCATATTCAGTGCTGTTCTTTAATGTGTGTATTACACCCAGTCACCATTTTCTGTGACATGACGGTAATTATCAACGTGATCAGCTGTTGATGGCAGCATGCGCAGTGTCATAGCATGCAGGTTCTATATGGTAGCTCTTCTTCAGATAGTATTTTTCTCGAATTGAGAACAATCGGGCGGTTTGGTTGTTTAACAGAAAATCTTGCAGTGGACATTCCCGGCTTGCAAGCCATGTGCAGATGCTAGAGGAACGAACATCTCAAAACACTCGGCAGAGAAAGAATGCCGGTCCCAGGAATTTCTTGCACCACTGTGCAGACAATACTTTAGGCAGAAGAAGTGGAAAACAGCCTACTTGGATTTACCTGTCGGGCGTTTCTGATCGCAGCAGGGACGAGGTCGCCTGGACAAGTGTCGTCAACACCCATTGTGTATAGAGCTAGCATCCACAACAATCCGCGAGTTTCCAAGGTTGCCTTGGACCATTATTACAGACAGAGCCCACCCCAGAGTATTTCTGGGAAGCTTCAGACCTTCGGATCAATGTTAAGATGGAACGCAACATTTATAGGGGCTCTGAAATGGTCTGTACTGGAATAGAAAAGCATTTAGCTTAAATTAGCCGAAGCGCTTGGTTGGACACACGGCAACACTTGGCCATCTAGATAATAATCTCTGTGGTAAGTCTCCCTAAAATGGCTTTCTTTTCCTCCCTATATAGAAATTTATGAATCAGGCATTGCCTGCTTGTACAGCAGGGAAAAGAATATTGTCGACTTTGGTTTACGATTGGTCCAGAGGTCGATCAGTGGTCTTTGAGTTTACTGAACTTTGATGGAAATGTTACGAGTGGAGAAAAACACTTCTGATTCAGACTCTGATCTGGAGAGGCAATTCTGGTCCTGACTCTTTTTATGAATGGCCTGCACTTGGGACGCTCATCCTGAGCGTGACCTTGTACTGGCACTGGTGTTGACTGGGGATCCCATAGTGAAGTCTTAGCTATGTCGACAGTTTTCACCTCAATGGCCTCTGACGACTTTGCGACCCCTCTGACGGAACGCCTGGCCACAATTCCGCATATTTCGTGCCCGTGGTAACGAACTACAGGCGCCGCACATCGCTACTCTGCCGACACTTGATCCATGGCTGTCACCTGAGACAACATTACGCATTGAGAAACTGGTATAGTATGGTCTCCTGGCTTGTTAGGACAAACAGAATCACAGTCTCGATACTTGTTCTTATCTGCACCAACATAGTGTAACTTCTCTGTAGGATAAATCCATCAAAGTCTGCTCTGCTTTCGATAATTTCAGCTTGCATTATCCATGGTTTGAGTCAGGGTAAATGGATTACACATCTAAACGATAGTCTTTTCCAACCATATTCCACCCGGAGAAGTGCTAATTGTTCATTGCTTCTGTTTGTGTTGCCAGCGGGTCGTCGTGTATTTGTCATCTCGCTTCACTTGCGTTGTTTATCCTATTTTATAAATAATAAACCCTTGTCATTTCTATAAAAGATTAAACTCATGTTGGTATAAATTAATCACCCACCACTAACTGAGTACAATATTTAAGGGACGATCTTTTTGCTAAATTTTCTCAGCATTCAATTTTTAATTAGGTTTCTGATAAAAGTGCTAACCTCGAATGGAGGCTAGAAATAGCGACCACTGTCAGAGGGCAGGTTTCATTTAGTAGACACATCGCCAGGTAGACAAGTGGATGGCATATAAGTTAAAGCAAATGCTGCCACGGTGTAAATTTGCACTCGCCTATGGTCTTTCAATTCAAACTGCAAGACCAGTGTAGTCTTCCAATTTGGCTACCCTGACAGAAATCCGAATTGATATCATCTTCTGTAGTTGTCAGATGCGAGTTTTTTTCAAGGTTTCCGTTTTTCCCTGTTGAAATTCGTATGGTGCCCTGAGGTACCTTAGATTCATGTAAACATAAGAATTGGGGACGCTAAATAGATTGATGATTTGTAAATTTTTGTGTGCAGTTTGTTTGTATTTTCATTCATTTGTTGTTGTGATTTCTGCATCACTTGCTGATTGTTCCCAGCTAAGGATGGCTTTGTGTTAACATCTGGGAAGATAGATTATTTGAGGTGCATGTATGTTATTGTTTATCAGATTTGCTTTCATTGTTTATGCATGGTCAGGGGTTTAGATGTAATGGCTCGCTAGAGCAAATTTTGGGTTAGAATTGTGCGGCCTTCCGACGAATAACAATTGAAATCTCTTGGTAGTATCAATCTGAATGCATGATTACTATAAGCAAGGAACGTTTGTTCCAAAGGAATGAGAGTATTCGAATTTTGTCACAAATGGATCAACGTCAGACCAGCAGCGTTGATCAAGAGAAAATTTCGGAGAATTCTGAGTCTAATAGCCGAGCTTGTGGATATGTCGAACGCACAATTTTCTGCTCATCACGAGGTAATTCAGCCACACAACGAGAGCAAAGTGAAACCGCAGCAGAGCGCCACGTAGACACTGGAGGCACGGGAGGAAGCAAACCGTTCGTGAGATTGCCAGTTCAGACTCACGAACAATATATCACAGACCGATGGAATCGCGTTCGTCTGGTCCTGGAAGTATTAGTGGAGCATCTCAGTTTGAGGCGCTCATGCGATTCATGTTAGATATGGAGAGGGACAGACTGGGGAGAGGAAGAGAGAGGGAATGAGAGAGAGAGAGAAGATGACCACGATAGAGATGAAGGAACTAACCTCAAAGGAGTTGAAAGAGATCACGAAATTAGTCACGAAAGAGAGAAGATACAAATGGTAGCTGAATAGCTATTGAAAGTGTAGAGCAGGTTAAGAAGGAAGCTGTGGATGTTAAGGAAGAGGTAGGAAACGTCAAGAAAACAAAAGAGGTGCCAGAGGTCAAGAGCGAGTCAAAACACGATGCCAGAGCGCAAAGATTACTAACACAAGGCGTACACAAGGCCACTTTGTTAGCTAAACAGCTAGTGAAACAGGCCAAAACCGAAATGTGCAAAACCAAACAGGTTCTTGCCACCCTCTGAAAACAGGGAAGAAGAATCTCAAAGGAAATGCAAGAAAAAAAAGCGAGAAAACAAAGCGCATTTAACAGATTGAGGCCGGCCGCGGTGGTCGTGCGGTTCTAGGCGCTCCAGTCCGGAGCCGCGCTGCTGCGACGGTCGCAGGTTCGAATCCTGCCTCGGGCATGGGTGTGTGTGATGTCCTTAGGTTAGTTAGGTTTAAGTAGTTCTAAGTTCTAGGGGACTGATGACCACAGCAGTTGAGTCCTATAGTGCTCAGAGCCATTTTTTTTAACAGATCGAGAACAGACAGACAGAAGTATCAGAGGTCAAAGAAGAGCAGACCCGCATCACCTCACAGCAAAACGAGCCACCCAAAGATGTCCGGCAATCATGTGAGTGGTTTGCGCAATTACAATTACAGTATCGTACGGCAGCACTCCTTCGTGATGCTGGTAGGAGAAAAGAGCATATATTACATTTCGATACACGACATGGGGGTACATCACCCGCAAAAATGCGAATGCCACGGGAGAACATATAAGCCGCCATAGGGCGCACGACAAAGCACGTACCATCGGTGATACTTGGAATGGCTGAAACCGAACCGGAACATAATTCTGTATGTCTTCGGCGAACGGAATTACTACTCTGTAAATCTGACGAAACAAGAAGGCATAGCAGTGTACGAGAATCGTTTGAATACCAATTTTTTGAGACACTTGCTGCGGAAACGAGGGAAAATTCGTTCGCAGGAAATTTCGAATCATTCGACCACAATCGTTTCTTATCCACTTAAAATTTCCAAGTGTACAAAGAGAATAACAGGACTTTACATTCAAAAAGTCGGGTATCTCAGTACGATAAAGTGCTACCAGAGTCTTGGCCATTGAAATACAAGCTAGAATTAATCTGTGGATTTTTGTAGGCTTCGATTGTGGAAAATATGCGCAGTGTTCTCGCTGATACAAAGCTTTCTAGGACTCGTTCCTTAACACATGCCGGTCGCAGAACATGCAAGAAGGAAACAGGCAGGAATCTATGTTGGACAAAGAGCTAGTAACGTCAGGATTCTGTAGTCCGCTGAAGTTCTTTGAGTCACTTTAAGAAGAATCGCTTTTTGGACCATTCGTGCAGTCCCATGGAAACCATGAGACACTGTTACGTCACATTACCTCCGCACTACCAACAACTCCTAATCGGACAATGTAATCGATATTCTTGAGGACACTACTCAAAGCATGTCACTGGCCACAGAACGTCAGAAAAGTAACGGCAACTCCCCATAATACTGTCTATGCAAGCCAGAAATGATCGAATTGTGCATCCGATGGCATTCCGTAACATCATGCCAAGCGAAGAGCTCGTATGACAACGACGAAAGCAATCTGCCAGCGGCAGCTCTCCTCAGAGCCAGCGTATACTGGTACCCCGGACTGGATGCTATATGCAGAAGTTGAACTCCTTACAAAAGTCGCCTTTCAGACAGCCCATCACGCTGCAGAATTCGATGCGCTGTCAGTGTGAACATTTGTTCTGCTGGAAAGACAAGATGAAACAAGTTCATTTCCTGATTCACGGTAAGTAACATTGCTTTACACTGCTAAGCGATCGAATCAATATGTAAAAGACAATGCCGGTCTTGCGGTTTAATTAGAAACACTACTGGCGCGTGCAAGTATACACCCTGATGGCAATCGTTTTAATTTGTATGCATTCCACTTGTCTATCTGTTCAGGATTCTGATAAATTAAATTTGTTGTCTGACAGTGGTCGGTAAAAGGTCCAAAAACACATTAGGAATCAAAGGCAATTAGAAACAGAAGGTAAAAATATTTTTGTTTTTTTTGAAAGAAATGTGCAACTGAAAACAATTAGCGGCTGAAGGCCTGCACTACACGTCTGAGGGCAACTATGATTAAAACACATTAATAAACAATTTTTGCAACAAAGAAATTTCCTTTTAAACTCACAATAGAACAGGCAAAAGCTTAATTGAAGATATATTAACTTATTGCACAGCTGAAGGCCACAAACAAATATGAAACAATGGCTGAAGGCCTGAACAACAAGTCAGACAAATAATTTAAAATAAACCCCTTCCTTCTTATTAAAAATTTTCATTTAAAGACTACACATGGCTGAAGGCCTTATTAAAAGGGGCCGCACATAACACATCGAACAACTAACAGCTTAGGGCCTGGATTACAAAATATTTCAGATAGAAACAATTCAGAAATAAATTATTTTCTTTTGTAAAATAAAAGCAATCTTCAGAATTTTAATTTAACACGGCTGAAGGCCTTTATGTAAAATTTAAAAAGAACTGAATTAATAAATGGGCGAAGGCCTCGCGCAAAACTCCAAACCAAAATGAAAATCACAATCTAAAACGAACAGAACAAATGGTGCTCAGAAATGTTCCACGGTGTAACGTCCTTCGGATCTTCAGTCTTGGCTAACACTCAGCGGTAGAGCAATGAGATTGTTATTTCTTATTTATCGGTAACGACGTTACAAACAGAACATTGATGAACTGAACCCGCTGCTTGTGCGTGATATTTGCTTCACCCAATGTTATAATTAAATCGTTTGTAATCAATGGTTTATCAGCTGCTACCTAAATATTAATGATAAGTTCAAATTAGTTCCAGCGACACCAAATTCCCTATAGACTGGTTGTAATCTCAAATCTACGAGTCGTAACAGTGTTATTAATTCCTAACGACAAGGAGTTTCTGTACAAGCGGGAGCGCTTCCGTCAAATAATATCGCAGCACGTTATTTCTGTAAATAATATTGCAAAACGTGAATGATAAACGCGTGAATTGACACGATATGATGGTTTGTTACACAATATTAGTCACTTCCTAACACAGCCGCGAGCAAGAAGCTATCCCAGGTGTTGGGGGGAATTATAAATTATATACTTCGTAACTATCACCAAGTTCCATAGTCCATTAGTTATTACGAATGAAATTGTCTATCTGTGTTCACTTCCTAAATAGTGTTAACTTCAGGTTATCTAATTAAAAGTCACTTCTGTCTAATCTCTATCTTAGTTCTAAATAACGTAATATTTGAAGACAAAATATTGTTTCACGGCGTCATAGTAGATCGCAATAATCAATTCTACATATACGAGCATTCAAATGTATGACCTGCTTCGGCTAACTCTCTTAACACTGTGACAATTGATTGAATTACCCTTAGCCATTACTCACGAATCTCAAAGAGTACTCACACGGAGTATTCTTTGGGAACGTTGGTTCTACTTTGCGAATTTTAATTACAATAATTTTGCGATTTACTATGATTTTGAATTTTGAGTTTCATTTTACTGGAATCCTATCTTTCTTTCGTATGTTAATATATTACTAATTACCAGATTCCTGATTCAGTTACTGTTTAATATCCAAATAATTGTGTTAACGGGAAATTTGTTTGCTTGTTCATTTTTCATGGAACTTGGAACTCGTTTTGGGGAAATCCTTGGGAATTTTAGAGCTAATTTTTGATTTTCCTTTCTCGTTCGAGGAAGTGGCATTACATTCGCCTCCGGATGATCATCAGTGCATTCCCTTTTGTATGCACAAGAGGGTGCTCTGATTATCGGACAAATGTGGGTACTAGTTGCTTTCTCGTGGCTCAATACGTTCTATGTCATAACAATACTTTTTGTACAAAATTTTGTTTTGAAATATGGGCCTAATAATATTGCCCTCTCAAAATTTCCCCAATTCTAAACTTATTATTTAAATTTTTCACCACTAATATTGCAGTGGCCTAAGGAAGTCGCCTGTTTAAAAATTTCACACTTAAGTATTTCAAGCATAAAGTAATTTAGAACTAATATTAAATATTGTCATAGTTACGAAAAGCATCAAAATAAATCTCATTATATCACAATTATAAAATAATTAATTTTTATAAATTTGCTTTTTGACGTCCGGAGAGTGGGCAGACACGACGTCTGGAACGATGGTCTGCAAGTAATGTTCAGCTCCCCATCAGGACGTTTAGCACACAAGGGAGTTGGACCAGACTAAGCGGGCAGGGATCATAGCCGGATCATCTGCTATCTCTGCTGCGTTCCAGTTGTATAGGCAGCATGAACTCAAGCGACGTATCATTTCAATATATGCTATCTTTTCATTAACAAGTAACAGACGTAGATCTTCTTGTCTGCTGCCTCTTGATTGGCTGGCAACAGACATATATTTTACTGTCGGCTGCCTCTCGAATGGCTAGCAGTCGACAAAGTTCTCCTAGTCGGCCGCCTCTTGAATGGCTAGCAGTCGACACAGTTCTTCTAGACGAGATGACTATGAATGTGTTGAATGAACAGGTGAGCCTCCTCTGTTCACGGTGTCTTCTTGTAAATGAGCAGTGGTCGTTAGACATCTGCTCAAAGTTTCGGATGTTCCCGAGAAGTAGCTGAAAGCGGCTATTTTTTTCTCGAAAGTTGTCCGCATACTTCAGCGCCCGCCCTATCAGTTTTACTTCCGGCAGGGTTGGCGTTACGTGAAGGCCACAGCGGTCATCTGACAGCTGATATTGGTTTTCCGTACTCGAACAGTTGACATGGAACAAAAATTTCATTAATATACCCGATCACATTTAGTACACAACACTCAGGATATCTTCGGGTGGGATTCAATTAGTTTACTAAAAGATACTTTGGTTTCAGAACTTGGTATTAGTTCATAAGTACATAAGTTTGCCTGGAGATAGAACTTTGACTAGCCTACCATCGAGTTCCAGTTCAATGGGATGACGTCTATCAGCGACTTGTATTTACAGTTCGCCTACCTCAGTACGTCACACGAATTAACACACAACACTTTTCACTTACACGTGTTCTGTGATTGTATCAACTCAGCTTAGTCAGTTTTCGTAATGAAAACATAGCTACTCCTACCATTCATTAGTGGTCAATCGTAACACGAAAATCGTTGTACCATTAAATGTTCATAAATAAGGTTACATACAATCTTAGTTTACTAATAGTTACATAAGTCATAAATAAGGTATATATGTATGTGTCTCTACCTCACATAGGAAATTACCCTTGAGTTCATAAAGCAAGCGATTAGTCAAATAGCTCTATGAGATCATTTTTTAGTCTGAAACTTGTGCCACAAATAGAAACATCTAATAATAAACCAACATCTCCTGTACTTGATAGTTCTTTTCTGATTTAATACTGAAACACTATTATCATTCATACTTAAATAAATTATTAATACTTACAACTACATCTATTATTAGTAATTACATGAATAAGTTTCATTTCAAGAAACGTAAAACATTCTAATAATTATT
Source organism: Schistocerca piceifrons (assembly GCF_021461385.2). Lineage (NCBI taxonomy): Eukaryota > Metazoa > Arthropoda > Insecta > Orthoptera > Acrididae > Schistocerca > Schistocerca piceifrons. The sequence goes on along the minus strand of NC_060144.1, from coordinate 457,367,184 downwards.
TCTTCAGCAACGTGGATAATGTTCTGAACATCTTTTCTTTTTGTATGCTATTTCTGTTAGCACTGGAAACAAACAGACATGTGAAAGTAGAACTACTAACTAATATGAATGTCTTTTCTGGCATAGTCCATAGAATTTATCGAATAATTTACAAGTAATGTGGTAATTGACACATGTATATATCCATTTCAAGTCACCTCTATGACCAAAACCGTTTTAAATTTTGATGGCTAAACATTCCTTTGGTCACTCCTTTTGTATTCGACAGGATATAACTTCCAGGATGAGGTATTTTTGTTATCCTGAAAGGACCGTCGTATTTTAATTGCCACTTCTTATTCAGTCGTTTTATACCCGATGACTTTGGATGAGATCTTAGGATAATGTTATCTCCTACTCGGTATTTAATATATTTTGTTATGTGCTTATCATAATATGCTTTTCTTAAATGGGCGTAGTGCCGGATAGCTTGATTATGAAGTGTCGTTTTATTTACTGGTACGGTTTGTTTTAATTTAGGTAAATCTTCATTCCATTGGCTAGACTGACAACGCCCAAAGGAAACATCATAAGGAGGAAACCCCGTGGATGAGTGTGGTAAATCATTATATATGTTTCCAAATTTTTGTGAATACTCAACCCAACGATAGTGTTGGTGAGATATATACGTCCTCATAAATCGATTTAATTCACGAAACACCCGTTGAATAGGGCTACTCTTTGGATTAAACCTGGATATCTGAACCAAAAGGCATAACTTTAAAGTGATAACTCTTACCCATAAGAATAAAAGCTGTATGCTTCCTAGATTCTTCATCTAAAGGGACCGGCCAAAACGAACTGCGGAGGTCTTTGGAGGACAGATACTTTACACCATAGAAACGCTGTAACAATTCATCTAGATTTTCTTTCCTTGTTTGGACAGGTATTAAGATTTTATTAATATTCCTAGCGTCAAGTACCAATCTTACGTCTCCATTAGGTTTTATTACTGCTAAGAGTGGACTACTGTATTCCGAGTTGGATGGTTCAGTGATACCCCATTCCAACATCCGTTGAATTTCCATCCTAAACGCTTCACGGTTTCAACAGGGTATAGAATATGTTGTCCTACAATAGGTGTCATGAGGTCTCACACGCATTCTGTATTTAAACAGAAACACCAGGGTGACTATCAAAAACTGGAGCATATTCATGCAACAACTCAGTTAGTTCCTGTCGTTGTACGCTAGACAAAGATTCTGATTCACTTATTTTATCTCGTATAATCTGTTCAGGATCTGGATTGGGATTAGCTACTGACAGGTTCTCGGTGTCACACGATATTACATTATTATAATACACACTACTGATAGATTCTGACAATATTTATCAGGAATCCTCATTTCTTTCAATAGCGACAGTTCAACAATTCCGTTGACTGTGTGTAAAGTACATACTCCTTTTTTATGTCGATGACTGCACGGTTGTCTGCCAAATAATCCCACCCCCAAATGCAAGGTACGCATAAATTCTTTATGATCAGGTAGGTACTTTTAAGTCTTTCTTCCTGAGTACATAGTTCCGCCATCACTTGAGCTTTAATGTGTTTCACAGAACCGCCAAAAGCACCGGAAACAGTACATCCCGAAACTGGAAAAGTAGGTACTATTAATGCAATTGAATAAATCGAATGACATCACATTTGTCGTAGCCCCCGGATCTATCAGTACATTTACAGGTATTCCATTTATCTTACCAACTATCACAGCTTGAACATGTTCTTTCGGTTCCAGTCGTTGCGTATTTGCCTCACTCATCAATTCTTCTCTGATATCTATCCCTGAATTATATCTTAGCAGACCTACACAATAATTGTCACGACCTCCATTGCTCGTACCAGCCACCCCCGGAAGTCTAGGACTGGCTGGCTCTAGTTTGTTGGATTCACAGATTCACTACGTGGTTCTTCAACAATTTCTACAACATGCACATTATGGTTTTGGGAATTATACACAGGATTTCGGACCTCTGCTGCACCATTTCCTAAGGGAATGGCCGCAGAAGCGTTCTGACACGTAGAATTTGGTATATCACCTGAGTTCATTTGGTTAACCCAACGAGAATGAGTCGTAAACCATTGAACTGACTGATTCTGATTTCCAGTATTATTCGGTTCTTGACTTATATACAGTCCACTACCATTAAATTTTCTTTTCCGATTCTGCATATTCGATTCATTAAAACGTCTAACATTCACCTCCGGTGAAGCCGGTTTATGATTATACTTATTTCTATTGTTTTGGTTACAATAATTTTGATCATGGAAATTTTGGGTTGTTATAGTTAGGTCTAAGCTCTATATCTCTGTTATCAGTTTTACACCGATTGTTGGTATTATTCTGAGAATGATTACAATTATCGTAATTATTACTGTTACCATTCTTATATTACATTTCTCTGTCATTTAACTGACAGAAGTCCTCCTGTATAATGTCAATAGAGTCTATTGTAGCTAGAAATTGTTCAAAGTCATCATCCGGAGCATGAACTAACATCTCACGGATATTAATTGGAAGTCTTGTCTTCAAAATACGAATAACCTCACGATGTGATATCGGCTCCGCCCAATACCGAGTTTTATTCATATATTTCTCAAAATATGAACGTAATTTCCCCTTTTTGGATTATAAAACTCGGGATTATATACTTCTTTACGCAAACGTTCCTGTTTACTAGTGCACCCAATACTTAGCTATTAACAGCTTTTCAAACTCATGACAGGTTTGCAACGTTTCACTAATCTCGCTGGCCCAGAGTGCAGCCTCTCCAACCATTTTAGAGACTATGAACTGGAACTTATCACATTCAGTCCACACCTTGGGGAATATTCTCTTAAAACTATTGATAAAGATCATAGGATGAATAGTATTCTCTTCACATGAGAATATTGGGAATTGTCTGTTTTAAAGATACTATTTTCAATTTTAATCGAAGACAATGCACTTCGTTGATTAAACGATTCCGTATAGGGCAAAGATCGTTACTCACTATCGATTCACGCTGCTTTAGATTCGTAACATAATCTTTTTTCAGGGCAAACGTTACAGTTTTGACTTTTGCTGACTATTTCCAGCCCGCTTTGGCTACGCTCCTTTACACATTCGTTCAGAACTGCACCAAACGACCGGTACTCTCCATTTCTATTGGAATTTCGTTGACTACTCTGTTCTTAATAATACGAAACTCCTCTTTGAGCTGTTCTAAGTCTTCAACATTCGAAACATTTAATTTAGAATTACTGATAGAAGTCAATCTACGTTCTACCGTATGATCTACCCGTTTTTTAATCTCTTCAGATTGCTCGTATATCCAGTCGGACATCTCCTTTTCCCATTGGCTAGATCTTTTAACTAAGAACGAATGAACATTCTGCTTATTAGTTAGTTCTAATTGGTTCATCTTTTATGATAGGTCCGCAACTTGAAGTACTACTGAATCTTGTGTACACTTTACTACTGTTAAATTCTCATCTAGCGTTTGAACAGAACTTGGTATGGTATTAACCTCATTCTGTACCTTTTCTATCTTTTGGTAGTACTTACGATCCCAATTCCTTTGTAATTCTAACATTTCTTGCCTAAACATTCTATTTTCCTCACTTTCTGATTTTCTCCGTTTTATATCTCCCTCCATCTTCGACATGAAACTAAACAATATATTCATTTCGAAGTGCTGCGCGGGAGAAGCATCGGCCGCCCCAGAAGCTTCTCTTGGTTCGTTTACTACTGTTACCAGCGCTTCAACAATGTCCGGAATTTTCTCAGTTTCATCATCGGAAGTTGTGGGCATGTTCATTTCATTCATTTGTTATATTAACTCAGTTTCAGGGTCAACAGAAGGAATGTTTTGTACGTTTTGATTTATCTCTTCCACTGGGTTTCTTCTAATATCAAATTCCACTTTGTCAGGTTCTATTTTACTTTTCTTGGTTCTCGTAGACATCTTGAATAATACTTGACAAATACCAGTTTACAAAACCTTTTTATCTTGTAGTACTTATTCTGTTGTCTATGTAGGTGCACACAATTTCCTACTAATGCACAAAGGTACAGAGATTCCAATACTACACCACACACAAAACAAGAGATCTACTACTAACCAACCTTAGTTGTACAGTACTTTACTGTTTGTTGCTGGGTTGAGTCGAGACGACGGACCCACAGTCAGCTTTAGGCAGCCTCATCGCCCCCCGATCTTCACGGCGTCGCACGTCGTCGCTCTCATAGTCGGTGCGTCCGTGTAGGTTGGTGCGGGCTGCGTCCTGCGGCGTCGACTCGAATTTCTGCATCGGTGGAGAATGTGGCGCAAAATAAGCGGCTACACCGGGCGCTTGTAGGTATCTTCTTCATCTAGCCTCGCGTTTCGTGCGTCAGTTTAACGGTTTCTTCGTGATCGAGCCCCTCGTTATGGGCGGCATTTTTGTAACGTCTTTCGGATCTTCAGTCTTGGCTATCACTCAGCGTTAGAGCAATGAGATTGTTATTTCTTATTTATCGGTATCGACGTTACAAACAGAACACTGATGAACTGAACTCGCGACTTGTGCGAGATATTTGCTTCACCAAATGTCATAATTAAATCGTTTATAATCTATGGTATATCAGCTGCTACCTAAATATTAATGATAAGTTCAAATTAGTTCCAGCGACACCAAATTCCCTATAGACTGGTTGTAATCGCAAATCTATAATCAGTCGTAACAGTGTTATTAATTCCTAACGACAAGGAGTTTCTGTACAAGCGGGAGCGCTTCCGTCAAATAATATCGCAGCACGTTATCTCTGTAAATAATATTGTAAAACGTGAATGATAAATGCGTGAATTGACACAATATGATGGTTTATTACACAATATTAGTCACTTCCTAACAGAGCCATTGGGAACAAGCTTTCCCAGGTGTTGGGGAGAATTATAAATTATATGCTTCGTAACTATCACCAAGTTCCATAGTCCATTAGTTATTACGAATGAAATTGTCTATCTGTGTTCACTTCCTAAATAGTGTTAACTTCAGGTTATCTAATTAAAAGTCACTTCTGTCTAATCTCTATCTTAGTTCTAAATAACGTAATATTTGAAGACAAAATATTGTTTCACGGCGTCATAGTAGATCGCAATAATCAATTCTACATATACGAGCATTCAAAAGTATGACCTGCTTCGGCTAACTCTCATAACACTGTGACAATTGATTGAATTATCCTTAGCCACTACTCACGAATCTCAAAGAGTACTCACACGGAGTATTCTTTGGGAACGGGGGTTCTACTTTGCGAATTTTAATTACAATGATTTTGCGATTTACTATGATTTTGAATTTTGAGTTTCATTTTACTGGATTCCTATCTTTCTTTCGTATGTTAATAAATTACTAATTACTAGATTCCTGATTCAGTTACTGTATAATATCCAAATAATAGTGTTAACGGGAAATTTGTTTGCTTTTTCATTTTTCATGGAACTTGGAACTTGTTTTGGGGAAATCTTTGGGAATTTTAGAGCTAATTGTTGATTTTCATTTCTCATCCGAGGAAGTGGCATTACATTCGCCCCCTAGATGATTATCAATGCATTCCCTTTTGTATGCACAAGAGGGTGCTCTGATTATCGGACAAATGTGGGTACTAGTTGCTTTCTCGTGGATCAACACATTTTCTGTCATAACAGAATACTATTTGTAATTTTTTTTAAATATGGGCCTAATAATTTTCCCCTCCAAAAATTTCGCCAATTCTAAACTAATAATTTATTATTTCACCACTTATATTACAAAGGTCTAAGGATGTCGCCTGTGTAAAAATTTCAAAGTATTTCAAGCATAAAGTAGTTTAGAACTAATATTAAATATTATCATAGTTATGAAAAGCATAACTAGCGGTCACACCATAGATATTACGACAGTACTAGTATCGATAAACGCTGCTCCTGCCACTGAATGAGGCAAGGCAGCAACTTCGTTACGCCAGTAAGTAAGGAAGAAACAAGACGCCACTCGATGCGACAAAATGCCAAAGAATAAAGGGCATGAAAGCGAGGGGCACTCGTCTCAGTAATTTTCATCAAAAATATAAAAGTATTTCAAAGTTTCATTAAGTTTTTTGTTTAACAGTTATGAAGGGCAGTTGATATTGCTCACAATGGGGTACATGGGTGAGCTGGGTGTATGTAACTTAATCGGAGCTCTGAGCCTAGGCAACTGTCGATTCATAATTTTTAATGACGTTTTTCGTTTAGGAGAAAATAGGCATCCATTTTCAACATTTAATTTTCTAATGGTGGTTTGAAATTTTTAAAATGGCGTTTTCTGCTATTCATTAAAAAATCCTACTGTTTTAGATGTATACAACAACCAAAGTATTAATCTAATCCACTTTTGTAATAATGCACTGATGTAATATCAGTTTATTGTTAATTACTTTAACTAGTGACATTTCACGATTATTTCTGTTTTTAGTTTTCATTTTTTGTTTCTCTTCATCTGTTATTTCTTTTGTCCTTATTGCAATCTTATATTAAATAATAGATGCGTACATGAAATAATAGATGTATTCCCTCTAGTTAACGTAAGATATCCGCCGAGTTCTTAATGAGATGGTCACACCAGCCTACTATAGGGCTCAACACAGCAGCAATGTGTTATGCTATACCACATATCGGAGCACCAACGTTACTCACGATCGGACAAAGAGGAAATTTGTGGTAAGGACTGTGGGACCAAACTGCTGAGGTCATCGGTCCCTAGGCTTACGCACTACTTAATCTAACCTAAACTAATTTACGCCAAGGACATCACACACACCCATGTGCGTTCACAGGTAAAATAGCAATATCTGGATCAACTCCAAGGGAAGGTAAAGCAGCCCTCTCAGCCTGTGATATTACTCTTGGGTGAGGTGCTTCAGTCAACCAGTCAAGACATGACATGCCACTCCTCTAGCCTCCTCTGTATCACCAGGAGATAGTTTAAAAACCGCATGTTCAACAGAACTGATCAGTCACTGGCCTCCATTCAAACTGTCGGTGCAAAGTTTAAACGCTTCCCTTGTATAGATATAGCTGCGTCGTCAAAAGCATTCTCCGTGAGATTTGTCACAGAAGTCGAGATATAGTATTCGACTCCGAGCCAAGGAAACGCTCAAACTACGCCAACTGCGGGCAGTTACATAAAGAAGTTCCCAGTCAGACTGCGACCACGAAGCACCATCTAGCAAATCCCTACGAACAAAAAAATTAAAAAAAGATTTTTGAAGTAGTCAGTAAATGAAGCCGAAACAATTCTTTAGAAAAATCCTAAATGTCGACGAGTGTAATGAGTCCTTTTACGAACGAATGCTAGACCAGCGTGTTGCTTGATGTGATTCGGAGCCGGACGATTAATATGATCGACAACTTCGGCAAACGCTGGAACAATACCGTCTTCACGACACATCAGCAACAACGACAAGGCACTTTGCAATACCGCTCTACTGCTGCGTGATTTATCCAACCTACACAAGCAACCATACATTTCCTCCCTGTAGAGGTAAAGAATGTGCGACCTGAGTTTTTCCCAGCGTGTAAATTGTTGAAATAGCTTATGGGAATGTAGATGGGCGTCCTTGTCAACAACCGCGGTATTTCGACAGGAACACACCCTGCCATTTCCACGGCTAAACTGCCGGTAGTAAGCGCTATGCAACAGAATTAAAAACATCAGTTTTCAGAGAAACTCTGGAAAGTAACATTGAGAATGTTGACGAGATACAATGTACCTTTTGACCAATTTTATCTGACTGACATAAAACTACCTTTGAAAATGACGGAAAGACGAAACGCGTTAGGTGATTTGGGAAACAATAAAGAAATATGTGCTCAAGAGACAGGAAAAGATATTAAAGTGCATCCAAATGGTGACATCTTCTCACTGTAATTTCATGCAGATTGGATCTGTGACCAATCCTGTTCGAAATGTTCCAAGATAAAATGACCGTGAACTTTGATGCCATATCGATATTATCTTCACTCACTCGGTGCACAGTTGGTCACCAGCACAACGCACATCTGATCTGTCTTTTACTATAATTATCCTGCCGAAAGGTATGTTGTATGTGGGCCAGCTCAGCTGACCAACTCTGAGGGTTCGAGATGACGTGGGCCCTGTGAACTAAGGTACGAAGCACTTCTTGACGTTCAGCCGCACGGTGACAACTATCAGCCTGCTGATACAAGGCAGTGGGAGTAGGCTTCCTATAAACTGCGTGCCCCAAAGTTCCATCCATCTTCCTCCTGACCAACGCGTCAAGCAAGGGAAGGCAACAACCAGTTTACACTCCCATTGTAGAAAAATACGAGTATTCGCGTTGATTGAATTCAGGTTTTCTAAAAATTTGTTCAAATTCTCACTGCCGTGAGGCCAAACAACCAAAGTATACTCTACACATCTGGAGCAAGAAATATAAGAAAAAAAGCAGGTTTCAAAACAGCCAACTCCTAGACATATTCCTCGAAGTCTTCCAGAATTCGGTGTAACAATAGCTGACAAAGGGCTTCCCATCGCAACTCCACCTGTCTGCTCTCAGTACTGGTCATCGATTAAAACGCAGGTGAAAGTTGGCGGAGAAGAACCGCTTCATCGCGGATTTTAGGGAGGTTATGTACCTACTGGGAAAATCCCAATAATAATTAAGGCTCTATATTGTCTCCTACGATATGGAATTTTTCTTCAGGAGGCTGTGGGTCTTTCAGCACTTTTTGCCGATCCTGTGATACGCTGAATCAGACAGTACACACTGCGTCGTGTGAACTCATTCTTGCTTCTCCAGATCAACGGTAGAATGGCCCTTGTCCGCAGGTAAAGTTACAGTATCCGGATCAACACTAAGTGAGCGTAAAGCAGCCCTTTCACCTACTGTGACATTATATTTCGGTGGACGTGCCCCCGTCAACACGCAATATATCTCCCTCCTAGCCTCCTCTGCAACATCAGGAGGTAGTTTAACACCACCCTGTTCAACAGAACTAATAAGATCAATCAATACGATTAGGAGTCGGTGCAAAATTTAAAATTTTCCCTAACACGGATAAAGCAGCGACGTCAAAAACAGTCCCCACGAGATTTAGTGCAGAACGTCAAGATATAGTATTCCACTCTAACCCACTTAAACGTTCACACTTCGCCAACAGCTGGGCAGCTTCATAATGAAATTCCTAGTCAGTCTGCGGCCATGAAGTACCGTCCAACCAATCCCAAGAAAAAGTCAAGATTTTTGAAGCAGTCGTTACACGAAGTCGAAATAATTATTTGTAAACATAATTCAACTATCTGCGAATGTAATGGATTCTTTCATGAGTAAGAGCTAGGCCAGCGCATTGCTTGATGCGATTGTCGACAGGCGAATTAATATGATCCACAACTTCGACAAATGCTGGACCAATGTTCTAATAACGACATTGAGACATGGTGCCGTTGGCGCCAGTCGCTTCTCTGTATTCATTTAAGATCTCTGCCATCCTCTTTGGTTTTGGTCGGTTGGTTGGCGTTCCGGTGTGCAGTCTGGCTGACGGAGGGCGCTGTTTGCCCATGATCTGCCTCTTTCTAACACGTGGGCAGTGGGCCTGCGGACGGAGACGTGCGTGCGTTCGGGAGTGTGTACTGCGTCTTTTGAGACGGCGATGGTCTCGACTATGCTGCTAAACGATATGAACATGTGAAAAGTGGCTTTGGAATGTATCATCCTGCAGCCGGATATGCTACAGAATCAAACGGTAGCAATTATTCAGGTTCTTAAAGTCTTACTGTATATATGTATGTTGAATTTCATGCTGTTTGCAGTTAACGGCTCTCCCAATGTTCGGACGCCCATGTTATCTGCTTCGTGTTGACCGCTGGTGCGCAACGTATTGAACCATGATTGCCTTTATGAATAAGATTGCCTGTTTTGGACACACTGGCAAGGAGTGTACATCTAAGTGCGTGTCTTTGTACTCCGAAATAACCAACAGGTTCGATTTTCTGGCAGTTCCTTCTGCCTTTTTGTATCAAGTGTAATACACTTATAGTGACATTCTTTGGTAAAATTAAGAGTTTTATGATATTGTTTTTCTTCTTGCATTTAATTATCATTTAGGATTCAAATGGTTCAAATATCTCTGAGCACTATGGGACTTAATATCTTAGGTCGTCAGTCCCCTAGAACTTAGAACTACTTAAACCTATCTAACCTAAGGACATCACACACATCCATGCCTGTGGCAGGATTCGAACCTGCGACCGTAGCAGCCCCGCGGTTCCGGACTGCAGCGCCTAGAGCCGCACGGTCACCGCGGCCGGCGTATCATTTAGGATTATAAGACAGTGTTATGGTTTCTACCCACTATGCAATGTCCTCATGGTGAATGTTTATGTATCGTGGTTCCTGTTCAAAGGGAATGTGAACTTCTGTAGTAGGCAGTGATTGACAGGGATTTAATTTGGCTGCGAAGACTTATTGTATTCTTTTAATGTGTTAAGAACTGAGGTACTCTGGATACTGCCCGGTTGCTGTGTGGTTTTATGTTGTTTCAGTGGTACAATGAGCGGAGCGGCGTGCGTTGTAGCTGGTCGTTTAACTGGGGGACGACGACTTGGCGGCGGCCAGTTTGGATTGTGACCGATAGCGCGGTCGCTGTTTTTAACAGTAGACTCCAGTTCTTCGGCGAATTTAAGTTGAGTATTTTATTATTTGTTCCTCGTGACGCCGAGGCGTTTGTCTTTCCTTCTTCACCGTTCCTTTCAGATCTCATTCGGGCTCCATCTGAGTCGTAGTTTTCACGCACCTATGACATGCCATTACCTGTCACTGAAGTTTTGTAATACCTGAATCAGGCCTTTCACTGTATTGGATTATTAATATCAAATTCAGAAAGAGGAATTTTGAGTTGTTTCTGCTGTTATATCTTAAAAGGTGTCCTGCTTCTGTGGGAGTTTCCTCAGTAAACCATTTATTGTTTGTATGTTTCTTAAGATTTATGCAAAGAGGAATTTAAAATTATCTATCGTTTGGGGTGGGCTTTGACGCCCGTAGACTTTTGTCTAAGGTAATTATGTATGTTGTTCTGGGGTAACAGCAGCTTGCTGTAATGCAATTGTTAAATAAAAACTCTTGGAAATTACAAGCCAGAGTTTGTGTTTAATTGATATTATTGTCTTGTCTTTATTGAATGAAGTATCCTAGATCGTGTGTCTCACGTCACATACACATAAGCGAAAACGGAATTTAAATCTTACTCTACTGCTGTGAAGTTTGTTCAAACTCCTGCCGGCCAGTGTGGCCGAGCGGTTCTAGGCGCTTCAGTCTGGAACCGCGCGACCGCTACGGTCGCAGGTTCGAATCCTGCCTCGGGCATGGATGTGTGTGATGTCCTTAGGTTAGTTAGGTTTAAGTAGTTCTAAGTTCTAGCGGACTGATGACCTTAGATGTTAAGTCCCATAGTGCTCAGAGTCATTTGAACCAGCTTTTTGTCCAACCTCCTCAAGCTGCGATAATTTCCTTCCTATAGGGATAAACAATGTGTGACCTGAATTTCTACTGGCGTATATGAAGTTCAAACAGGTTACGGGAATGTAGACAGGTTCAAATTTTGCACAGAATCTTAAGCGTTTCCCAGTGATTGATTCTATTAGTTCTGTTGATCAAGTTGTTTTTAAACGACCACCTGTTACAGAGAAGGCTCGGTGGGAGATATGTCGTGTGTTGACTGGGGCACGTCCACCCAAGTGTAATATGCCATCCGATGAGAAGACTGCTCTGCGTTCACTTAGAATTGAATGGGATATTGTTATTTTACCTGTGGATAAGGGTAATGCTACCGTTGTTTTGGACAAACAGGTTTACGTTCAGAAGATGCAGAAGTTGCTCTCTGGTTCAGCATACAGCAGGACCGTTGTTGACCCCACAAAAGGTGTAGAAGATAAGTTAACTGCCGGAAGAGACTATGCATGGGGGCTTAATTAAACATATAATACAAATACTTTTTTTTTAATTTTTAGTAGCTGTCTGTCCGATTACGAAGTCTCGTAACCGGTGGGCCCTGACTAATATTAGTACGCAATCCGTTAACACAGTTAATTAATTAAGTCCCCAGCAACTATAAACTTACGAAACCAAAGCACAAGTGTAACTGTTCTGTATGTGGAAGTGTGATTCAACGTACAAATCTGGCACGGTTCTTCCTCCATAAGACAAGATATTTTAAATACCATTTATACTGAAGTAATTAAAAAATAAACAGAAATACTATAATTGCACATCGAAACCAGAAATACAGTCTAATACAAGAACACGGGCCAAATGCTTTGTTGACTGAACCTGTGACCAAGAGGCATTATTGTTTAAGACATTGAAATAGAAAAAAGGAATTTTTTACCTTCATATATACTGACAAAAAGTACTCTGATCATTACAATATCTCCATTGGAACAACATCTGGTGTCTAGCCCATCAAAAAATCTGCACACAACATGGCCTCAAATAGTACAGCTATCGACATCCTCTTACCAACATCTGCACAAGCACTCACTACTGCTACATCTCAACAACGACTGCCTACTGCTACTTCTCAACAAGCACTGCCAGTGGAGACGGCGGAATAAAACTCTTTGGCGCAATCTCTGGCGCTGTGGCTCAGTGCAGCCACCTTTCATATGCCCCTCCTCCAAGGGCCAGAATTTGATGGCATTTTTGCCAGCATTGGTGGTGAAAGTACCACCAAATTCGTCGAAAAGAAATACAGACAAAAATAAAAGATAATATTAATACGTAAATATCACATAACTAGATAAAATTTTGGCTTTGCACTAACCTTTCAATAACCTAATATATAAAATATAGTAAGGAATACAAATTCTTTCATACATGTGACTTTACATAATAGTTTACACAAGTATTATGTGGTTAAACAATTCAATCAATAGCGTCAGCAATGACGAATAGGTGCAGGTAAGAGTCTCATAACATCTCATAAACAGTAAACACACAAAAAATTATTTTATACAAATATTCACATAAAATCCTTTCAATAAGCAAGTAGGACTCCTCAGAGTAGTTGACAGTTCCAACAGTAGCACCCAGCAATGATCAACAGGTGCAAATAGCAATCTCATAACATTTCATCAACAGTATTTAAACAGCTCCAACAGTGGCATCCAGGAATGTTAAACAGGTGCAGACAGCAACAAGTGACATCATTTCATTAGAAGCAGTTCCATCAGTGGCATCCAGCAATGTTGAACAGGTGCAGACACCAACAAGTGACATCATTTCAGTAGAAGTAGTCCCACCAGTGGCGCCCAGCAATGTTGAACAGGTGCAGACACCAACAAGTGACATCATTTCAGTAGAAGTAGTTCCACCAGTGGCGCCCAGCAAATGCTGAACAGGTGCAGACACCAACAAGTGACATCATTTCAGTAGAAGCAGTCCATCAGTGGCACCCAGTAATGTTGAGCAGGTGCAGACACCAACAAGTGACATTATTTCAGTAGAAGCAGTCCATCAGTGGCACCCAGCAATGTTGAGCAGGTGCAGACACGAACAAGTGACATCATCTCAGTAGAAGCAATTCCATCAGTGGCACCCAGCAATGGCGAGCGGGCACAGAGACCAACAAGTGACATTATTTCAGTAGAAGCAGTTCCATCAGTGGCACCCAGTAATGTTGAGCAGGTGCAGACACCAACAAGTGACATTTCAGTAGAAGCAGTTCCACCAGTGGCACCCAGCAATGTTGAACAGGTGCGCATTATGTCAGTAGAAGCAGTTCCATCAGTGGCGCCCAGCAATGTTGAGCAAGTGCAGACAGCAACAAGTGACATCATTCAGCAGAAGCAGTTCCATTAGTGGCACCCAGCAATGTTGAACAGGTGCAGAGACCAACAAGTGACATTTCAGTAGAAGCAGTTCCATCAGTGGCACCCAGCAATGTTGAACAGGTGCACATTATGTCAGTAGAAGCAGTTGCATCAGTGGCACCCAGCAATGTTGAACAGGTGCAGACACCAACAAGTGACATTATTTCAGTAGAAGCAGTTCCATCAATGGCACCCAGCAATGTTGAACAGGTGCAGACAGCAACAAGTGACATCATTTCAGTAGAAGCACTCCATCAGTGGCATCCAGCAATGTTGAATAGGTGCAAGCACGAACAACAGTTTGAATGCACACACAATTGCTTTTACAAAATTATTATCAATGCTTTTACACTGAACATAGAAATTATAATAAACACACAAATGATATCAGATAATTGTCATATTAAATAATACACAAATATCAGTAAACCTATAATATTTATGGGTGTCAGTGCAAGCCACAACAAACAAGAAAAATAATATTTAGGAGATAGGTAGGTACCAATTATTTGGGATTAGGAAAGGAAAACACACAGAACACACTCACTCATCTTTCATCCTCATTAAGTACTACTGTGTAATTGAATAGTGTTAACTGTGTAAATGCAATTCTGTCAAAGTGGCAGCAGTGTATAACAGTCAATAATAGTTAGTCAATGTCATAGTCATCATGTGAAGACCAATGTTTGCCAAGCCAAATCAAATGTACAGTTGCTGAACAACCGTCAGTGTGCCAAGATGTGCAAATACTTCCTCTCTCCAAAAAAAAAGTATGTACTGTTTATTGATTTATCAAAGTGTGTGTGTAGACAATCTTCCTTCCACTTTAGTGTTCTAGTCTGCCATCTTCATCCTCCTTGTTCCATATAAAACAACAACAACAACAACAAAAATATGCTCCTCACTTACTTCACCTCTTATCCATCAGAACTCCAATAATCATCAGCATCTCATAATACATATAAACCTTATCACCAACATCATTTACCTTACCTCTTGTCCACCAAAACTCCAATAATCATCAACTTCACACAATCTTAGTACCTCAATAATACCTCTTAAATACGTCGACACATATAAACCTTATCGCAAATATCATTTCACTTCCATAACAACTCTTTCCTCTAGTCAGTTTCCTCGAACAAGTACAGATAAATTTCTAGTGCAAACTTCAATTCATCATTCCATGCAATCCGAAGACACAATGTCCACACACAACCTCTGTGTAGCCCACCTGAGCCAAATCTTCTACTCATTATGAATTATAAAATACATTTTGGTTACCTTCCCCATCATAAAATAAAAGAAATGCATACATGACCTCTAACAGCCTTTAGTTTGAAAAGCTTTCAGTAAGTAAGTACGAGTACGGAGTGTGTATAATCATAATTTTTCACAGTGTGTACACCACTTCAAGAATCACGGCAAAACAGAAGCAAACATGTGGAGTATTTCTTGTGTCAAGTGTCACTTGCTATTTCAATTACTCACGAAGAATGCAGTGTAATAACTGTCAATGGTCTAAACCTATTGTTGGTATGTCATGTCGTTAGCTTCCTTCCTATTAGCATAAATTTATACAGCTTTCATAATACCTCCAGCTCATGTGACTTCAGTGAAGTTTCTTGTACTAATGTCGTTTGTAGCATTATAGTATTTCATTTTCTTATCTTAAAATATAAGGCACTAAGCGTAAGCAAAGCATGCAATAGCGAGTAAATATACCAGTAGAGAACAGAATGTCAACAAATGGATGTAGCACAATCCCTACAACGAGGCTCTGCCAAGTGAACAATCTATAATTAATACCATAGTGTGACCTAAACTCCATGTTCGTACACCATATATCAGCATTTCTATATACCAAATTAAAGAGTAGTTATGTCAACAAAACAGAAATGTGTAAATATGCAATCCATACGCAAAGCAGCAAATATGTATCTTACATAATAAACAGGTCATTAGCATCAAATCAGCATATGCAAATAAATGTTCATATGTACACTTAATAAGTAAACATGAAGGCGCAAGCAGATAAATCACAAAGTGTAACCTACATACATAACCACATCAGCACAATTAATCAGGTGACAATTATAATTTAAATAAATAAGCACAGCAGACACATAATAAAAAAATATGACGTCAGTGAAAAAGCATAGCAGCCAAGTGATGCATAATATACATAAGTAACAACCCTGTTCATTAATCAATCATTGTCAAAATCGGTTAATGTACGCAAGCACGTCGCTTCACAAGTAAATTCATAGAACATGAAATTTAGTACAAAGTATAAATCACGTAATCGCGAGCAGCAAATTACGTCTAAAGTACATACCTAAGTGGAAATATATTACCTGAAAAATAAACTCAATTAATAGTTACCTTTTTAGTTTATTACTTTCTTCTTCGAAATTACATTCTTCCTGAAATTTTCTCGATAGCAAGTCCTCTTAACGTCGGACACACACAGAATTTACCTGAAGTTCTTAAATATTTTATACAACCGTATCCTGAAAAATACTGAACGTTAATAACATAATTTATCAAGTCACTATAGATTAACACTGAACTGAATCAGAGAAATTAGACTGTGTATTTGTTTACGGCTGTCAGTGCATTCGCACTGAGCGCTCGATCAGCTGTAGGTACGCGTGACGTAGGAAGTAATTGTTTGCGGTCAACAACTGCCTTGTGCGGCGCGCAGACTTGACTGTTGCTTTGAGTATGTGCCGCCGCCAAAACACAGCGCGGTATCCTTGTATTCTCTGCATGTTTACATGTAGCTGTTAGTTTCTCAAAAGTATGTCACTCCACAAAAATTTTAACGTTCGATATATGATGTATTCCCTTAGAGCGCCGAGATTTAAGAGTTTCTACTTCAACAGTGTTATCATGAATAATTTTGCGAACTCTATATGGACCGTTATAAAGCTGAAAAATTTGCGACACAAGCCTTTTCCTTTGTGAGACAAACGATGAGACTTAATTAATACCTTTTGACCAACTGAGAAAGTTTTTAAACGACCAGGACGTTTAGCTGATTTCTCTCTTCTAGCAGCCGCAGATGCAATATTTTGCAGAGCCAGGTTCACAACTTCAGAATGCCGCAGTTTCCGTGTAGGCGGAAAAGGAACGATTTCAGAAATGCGATTTGTCAGTGCTTTATTTTTTAATATCAATATAGGCGGTAAAGAAGTTGAATCATTAGGGAGTTCATTCAGAATGTTTTGAAAAGTATGAAGATACTGATCCCAAGTTCTGTGATTCTGATGACAATAAAGACGACACAATTTATTGATTTCCTTCATCCATCTCTCTGAAGCGTTAGATTGAGGGTGAAAAAGTGAAATGAAAATTGGTCTAATCTTACGATGCCGTAGAGTACGAAGCCAAATTTTAGAGCGAAACTGTGATCCATTATCTGATATAACCTTATCAACATGACCCACTTCTTTAAGAAAATGTTTGATGAAAGCATTAGATACTGAACGAGCTGTTGCTTTGCGTAAAGTTGTGAAACACACATATTTTGATGTCAATTCCACTGCTACTAAAATGTACGCAAAACCATTAGTAGAACGAACCACTGGACCGAACAAATCGACTGCAGCCATGTCCTTTAATTTCGCTGGAATGACAGGAAACAACAGTGCTCTGTGAGAAATAGTTGGTGGCTTAGCCTTTTGACATAATTTGCATTTGGCAAGAACAGATCGGCAATAGTTTTCTGCACTACAACGCCGTTATCTTCTATCTCTTGAAATAAGTGTGCACCTAGGCCTTTGTATGATCAGTCCGTCGCCAAACAAAAATCTTTAGATAAATCCGGATGTGAAAGAAGTGGAGCAGCAACTAAAGCATCAGGAAGTTGTTCAAATTCTGACTGAGCTTCCTCATCCCAACATCAATTAGAATTCTTTCCAGATAGTTCACATAAACGAGGTGTGGCCAAATTGTCCAATCTAACAAAGCGTCTAAGAAAATTACAGACACCAAGGAAACTACGAACATCACGTTTTGTGGTAGGAACAGCATAATTACGAATAGCGTCTAGTTTCTCTGGATCAGGAAAAATACCTTCTGTAGAAATAATATGACCAAGAAATTTCACCTGAGAACGACCAAATTCAAATATTTCTAAGTTCACTGTAATGCCAACTCTTGCAAAAATACGTAATAATGAATCCAAAATTTTGTTATGCTCGCTCCAAGAACGTTTAGCAATAAGAATATCGTCAACATAAGAAGTAATATTGTCACAAAGATAAACAGGTAAAATTTCATTCAAACTACGAATGAATGCTGCTGAAGATACAGTAAGTCCAAATGGTAATTTCCGAAATCATTTTTGGGTAGAATAGTCATATCCGGTTATTCTTTACCGACTCTCTAGATAGATTGATAGTTGAAGAGTTATTTTGATAGATGCAAAGGACAGTAGAAGAGTAGGCAGCAGTGCAGAAAACTAAAAGGTAAATAGCACTACTACAGCTCGGGGCCCTGTGCACGCTACGGCACATATTCACTTACAAGGGGAGGCCGCCAATTGTGAAATTCAGATTCGATTCATACTGTGCATAATAAAAGCTCATGGCCAGAGGTGTACTATGGCAAAGCACCAAGATGCACTTCTCAGCCGTTGTCGAGAAAATAGACAGTTAAAAGAAACCGTTGCGGTGAAATACTCTCTACGAATAATAATTTTCTACGGCGTCGTGGCGCAGCGGTAAGCGCTCGGATTCGTAATCCGAAGGTCGCCGGATCGAATCTCGCGCCATGCATTTTTTCATTATTTGTTTTTTGTAATTCAAATATATATGTATATAAACTATTAATGAATTGCTTATGCATGTTGAAGGCGGATCGCTCTCCATTTGTACCGCCTCCATTTTTCCGTTTGTTTAGCAGGGTGTACCAAAGCTCTCCCATCCGCACAGATTTTCGACGATGGTATAAGTTGCGCTAGGGATTGCATCAACCTTCTTTCGAAGTTAGCAGGCAACTACGCTGTTATGTGGCGCCTCGTTTCGGCCCATTCAACATCCGTCCTTCAAGTGTAATGAGCGAGTAACGGAGTTTATATTTCATACCTGCCACAGCAAATTTGTGTTCGTGGGGTCTCTATTCTAATTCGAACGTTTGACTTACACTATACATAATATCGTTTCCACGTCTTCCGTTAACTATACGTGGTTAACATTATGAAGACATTGTGAAATACAACTTTGTTTGCGGAAATCATAATGATGTTCTAAGTCTCCAGTTTTTCCATGATAAACGACTTTCAACAACTTATTACATGCATAATTGTTGCAACTGATTGCCGGGAATTATATATATATATATATATATATATATATATATATATATATATATATATATGAATTAGAGAAAACAAATACTAAAAAAAAAAGGTTGCATGGCGCGAGATTCGATCCGGCGACCTTCGGATTACCGCTGCACCACGACGCTGTAGAAAATTATTAATCGTAGAGAGTATTTCACCGAAACGGTTTCTTTTAACTGTCGATTTTCTCGACAACGGCTGAGAAGTGCATCTTGGTGCTTTGCCACATTACACCTCTGGCTATGAGCTTTTATTATGCGCAGTATGAATCGAATCTGAATTTCACAATTGGCGGCCTCCCCTTGTTAGTGTAGCGAATCCCCTGAGGACACTAATTATTCGCGTCATTTCGCGGATCAATATCTACAATTTGCACTTGTCTCTCGGAATTTCTGTCACGCGGAGGATGCCAATTAGGCCCCTCCTGTCTGTTAGATGTAAATTCTTGGTTGTGCCTATTATTAAAATTTCTATTTTCCTGTCTGTCTGCATGACTACTTCTTGTGTAATTTCGACTGTCACTTCTGAAATTACTGTTAGATCTACTACCCTGGTTATTTCAGTAGTAAGAGTTTCTATTATTGTATGAATAATTTCTGTCTTGATGATACCGATTACTGTTTCCGTGTGATTGATCATTCCGGTAGGAATTACCGTTATTATAATTGTCTGTGTAATTTCTGTTAGAACGTCTGTTATTGTCATTAGGCTGGTATCTATTGTCCTGTCTGTTTCGTCTGTCATTCTCAAAATTACCCATATAACGTCCGTTCCGATCACTATCCATTTTCTCCGAAAATCTATTGTGATTACCGTTACTGAAAAAATTACAAGAAGTCCCGTCGTCGTTGTCATACTCAAGTTCTTGTAGCAACGTCTTAAAAGTCTAAATGTCGTCTTTACATCTTCCAGCTAAAGCAATTTGTCTTATCGACTGTGGCAGCTTAGTTAAGCAAATGTGAATTAATTCAGTCGGGCTATAAGGGCTGGACAGGAATTGATTCTTTCGAATCATGTCTTCAAAGTATTCTGCTGGCGTGCGGAACTCAGACTGTTTAAAATTACGCTGCATAATAAGACTGTGTTTGACTCTGTCTTGCGTGTTTTCGGACCAATATGCCGATAGAAATGCATGATAAAAATCATTTAGATTGTTACAATCTCTAATAAGTGCGCGCATCCGCGTCGCCGGTTCATTTTCTAAATATCCACACGTAAATTCCAGTTTGTGAATTAGTGGCCAATTTGGTCGAAGTGCGTACATAAATTGATCTAACCATGAACATGGATGTATGTCATACTTAGAATTGCGAAAGATCTTAAATTTCCGAACAATCAAAAAGTGTTTATAGTCAAAGTTTTCGCCCCGTGGCGATAAAGACCTACCGCGTCTGTCCCAGTCCCAATGACGATTATTGCCAAGTTCGCGCGCCTGGTGCTCTCTTGTTGCATCCCGTAAATGAAACAAATTACTTTCTTCAAACCCTTCTGCTATCTGTGCTTCTAAATTTCTTTTGCTGTCTTTTCATACGATTTCGCCTTCAATATGTTTGACTTGCTTTTGTAATGCCTCAAATTCCCTTTTAACGCGTTCATTAAATTTTCCCTGATTTTCAACTTGCTTATTTATGTTCTGGTACTCTTCGGTTTCTGCAAATGGTAATGGAGCTGTATCATCCGAATCTCTGTCCCCATTTAACCTAAGACTTGTCAATTTATCTGAAATCTCTACTCTTTCCGATAACCCACCTAATTGTTCTTTCTGTTTATTTACGTCTTCCGTAAGTGTCGCGACTCGGGTTTCAGTATTAACACATTTAGTAGTTAACTGTTCATACTGTTGTGTTAGGTTATCTAATCTGTCATTTGGTACGGATTCTTCGATTCTCTCAAATATTTCTTCCTTATCGTGTGTACGTTGTAAATTTAACTCTGAAAATTTTTGTACCATCACGCGATCTCTTTCTTCCTGTTCTCTATCCTGTTCCCTTTGTCAGATTTCTATTGAAATTAATCTATTATTGTGAGCATTCAAAATCGGTTGTACTTCTTCTCTAATTTCTTTCTTTAATTCATTTTTCATGTTTTTGAAACATGTCCCTATTCGTGAATCTAACCGTGTTTCCAATGTTTCCATCTCTGTTTTAATTGTTCCTATTTGTGAGTCTAAACGTGTTGCCAAAGTTCCCATCTCTGTTTTTAATTCAGATCCTAACTGTGATCCCAGTGAGTCTAACCGTGTTTCCATTGTTCCCATCTCAGTTCTAATTGTTCCTATTTGTGAGTCTAACCGTGTTTTTAATTCCGATCCCAAATTTAATATTACACCCATCAACTGCTCCATATTTACCGGTTCAAAATTCTTTTCGCCCCTAACATTTCCCGCAAAACCAGTTTCCTTCGTCATAGCTGTAAAGCTATCTGTGTTCGATACTATTCCAGAATCTTCTGTCATTAATCTCGTATTCTGAAAATTTTTTGATTGTGAAAAATTTTGAAATGGTTCCGGACTATTTTCCCGACTTATTAAATTGTTTTCAACTTCATTATTCATCATACTGTTCTCCTGTGTTGGCGAATTCGCCATGTCAACAATTTCGTCATTGTGACTATCCAACATGTTTGCCTTTTTCATCGATCGCATAATCATTTACAAAACATACAAACTCGTCACTATACGAAAATTATACACAATGACACTATATCTCCAACAATACCATTTACACGAAATGTATCCCAACAAACACGTCTAACGAACAATTGAAACCTTCATAATTCCACAAAATTGTCAAACCCGCATACAAGACAACAAAAATTAAATTCTGCAAAAAATACCATTAGCAGAGTGACAATTACCAAATCTACACATCGAATATAGACTACAATTACTAAACTACGAATTACTACAACAATACTACTGTCTGCTATTTATACAATCAGAAGAATTCCAATGGACGATCCGAAGCAGCGGTCGCCACGTGCATGGGGGCTTAATTAAACATATAATGCAAATACTTTTTTTTTAATTTTTAGTAGCTGTCTGTCCGATTACGAAGTCTCGTAAACGGTGGGCCCTGACTAATATTAGTACGCAATCTGACTGCATAGAATAAGAACAAAGAATGAAAGAGAATTTCCGTTAACACAATTAATTAATTAAGTCCCCAGCAACTATAAAACCTACGAAACCAAAGCACAAGTGTAACTGTTCTATATGTGGAAGTGTGATTCAACGTACACATCTGGCACGGTTCTTCCTCAATAAGACAAGATATTTTAAATACCATTTATACTGAAGTAATTAAAAATAAACAGAAATACTATAATTGCACATCGAAACCAGAAATACAGTCTAATACAAGAACACGAGCCAAATACTTTGTTGACTGAACCTGTGACCAAGAGGCATTATTGTTTAAGACATTGAAATAGAAAAAAGGAATTTTTTACCTTCATATATATTGACAAAAAGTACTCTGATCAATACAATATCTCCATTCGAACATCTGGTGTCTAGCCCATCAAAAAATCTGCACACAACATGGCCTCAAATAGTACAGCTATCGACATCCTCTCACCAACATCTGCACAAGCACTCACTACTGCTACATCTCAACAACGACTGACTACTGCTACTTCTCAACAAGCACTGCCAGTGGAGGCGGCGGAATAAAACTCTTTGGCGCAATCTCAGGAGCTGTGGCTCAGTGTAGCCACCTTCCAACTATCAAGAGTCTTAATTTATATTGTACTGTTCTCCCTAGGTTATATGACTTCCCTAAGGTTCATACGGAGGCGGTTTGTCTTCGTCCCATTGTGAGTAACAACAGTGCTCCTAACTTTCGTATGGAAAACAACCTTGCTGCTACGTTGAGGCCTACAGCAGGCCAATGTTGGCACCACGTTAAAAACATGGCGGATTTCTTACGCTGGTTAAAGGGAATTCTTCTGAATGACTGATATTGTAGTATACTTTGACGTTTTTTCTCTTTTTAGTCGTTTTCCTCTGCCTGATACGTTTTGGTTGACTGATATTTGCTTCGACACGGAATTAACGAGAATATTATGACATCATCTTGACTGCCACTTACTTTTTATTCAGTGACCAGCTG
The DNA here is from genome assembly GCF_021461385.2 of Schistocerca piceifrons. Lineage (NCBI taxonomy): Eukaryota > Metazoa > Arthropoda > Insecta > Orthoptera > Acrididae > Schistocerca > Schistocerca piceifrons. The sequence continues at coordinate 457,343,813 of NC_060144.1, read as the reverse complement.
AGGGTTAGTGTTGCGATAGGAAGCCCGTAGTCACTAGTCAATGCCAGTTTGTTTTAGGAAGATTTCGGGAACAGTTATTAGTGTCGAAGACTCTGAGACGTGTGTGATTTCAGATATGTAGTCTATACCCTTCTTTTTCTTTTTTTTTTTTTCTTTTGCCTCATGACAGGGAGAATTAGACCAAATTTTAGAACACGTGATTTCAGTCTACCCGAATACCCGTATTTCCTTTTGCGATGGATGTGGAAAAGGACGGCTGTCTGCCCTTGCTTGATGTGTTGGTCAGATGGAAGGCGGATGGTACGATGGGACTCACCGTTTATAGGAAATCTACTCCCACTACTTGTATAAGCAGGAGTGCTTGATACCTTGGTTCACTGGGCCCATGTCACCTCGGACCCTGACAGCTTGTCAGCTGAGTAACGCCATTTAGAACTCAAATATCGTCACGATGGCTACAGTGAAGGATTAGACGTGCGTTGCACAATCGACCAACTGTGCACCGGGTGAGTGATAATGCCGAGGCGGCACCAAAGTCTACGGCTTTTTTGCCTTACACATGGAGCATTTCGAACAGGATTCGTCGTATTTTGTGGAAATATGATGTGAAGTGTGTTTTTTGACCACCATCTAAGATCGGGGTCCTTTTAGGTTCCGTATAGGATGTTAACGGTTTGCGTAAGACGGGTGTCTATCGCATTACCTGGAGTTGTGGCATGCACACTATCATGACTGTGGAGGACCGATGTACTGAGCAAACGCGGCACACACGCTTACAACAGCCGCTTACAACAGCGAGTGATTTATGGTGGGGGTTCGGTGATGATTGGGACAGCCAAATTGCGATGTTCCATGGCACCACGGTTACTCTGAAAGATTGTGTTACTGAAAATGGTTACGTGACCATCTTGGCCGATCAGGACCATTAATGGTGACACGTCTTCTCTCCTAAGGTGATGCTGTGTACCAAGACACCACAGTCTCCTATTGCTTGCCCCGTTCACGACTGGGTTTGTGCTTACGAGAATAAATTTTTGTTGTTGCCCTGGTCACGACAGTCATCATCTCAATGTTATGGAGCCTTTGTGTTCTACTTTGGATAGAAGGGAGTGTGGTAGCTATCCACCTCCATCATAGTTTCCTGAATTTGCCTCTGTTTTGCAGGAAAATGGTTTACGATTCCTTGAAAAACATACAGGACCTATATTTATCAGGACCTATATTTATCCATTTCGAGGCGACTGGAAACTGCATTGAATGCCAATGTGTTTGCTGCACCATATTAGCTTGGTAATGTGTTCTGCTTTTAGCGTTTCTACATTTTAGTCCACTCTCTGTACGTGACGTGGAATACTGATGAGGCAAGTTTCATGTGACCGATTCGCAGTGGAAAGGAACAGAGGCCGCTAAATAGTGCACTTCGGCGATCCGTTGTTGTGCTCGTACGTGCAGCGCACTTAGCGGAACAAGACGCTTGCGCACAGCGAGAAATACAGGTGGTGGAAAGCTGTTTCCGGTATTATACGAAAATTGTTGCAATATGTCAACTATGTATTCCACACAACAGTTTACTTAAGTAGATCTCCATAGCGAACTAAAACAACTGTTCAGGGAACAATATCAGCAGAAGGCAGTAATAATGGTAGTATCAGTCGTAGTTTTACTAACCGTAATCCGTTGTTTTATCTCTCTTTTCCAAGCAAGACAGGCACATTCAAAAGAACTAAGTTATACTCCCGGGTTACAGAGATCTAAATCGACTCAGAAATTACAAAGAAACTTTTGATTATTCTTGACGAGAGTGAGATATATTGGATGGCATGTTTCCGTAAGGATCTATAAATTTCTCCGTATATTGTGCCATTGTAAGGTAAATGAGCGATTCTTGGCTTCTCTTTCTGTGTCTGTTTAACCTCTTTCTCTGGAGTTGATTTTAACTGCAACTATCGCCCAGTTTGACGATCTGCGTACCTATTCCTTTGTAGATGTAAATTTTCGACGGGTCTCTCCGAGTCTGAAAGTGACCGAGCTCTATTGCACGGAGCCCTTAGCACCGAATTTCTCTCTAGTGTACGGTGATAGCTCCAGGCAGTCTACCCATTTTTCTGCACACATTATGACAGGACTGAATCCTCGGTGACACTGGGAGAATTTGCGTTTAATGGAATATCGACTCAGCCTCTGAAAAACAAAAGGGCTTCAAAGGACAGTGTGTGCGTTAGTAGTCGAAATTCGTTGTAAATGGCAAGAAGAAACCAACAACAATTCATCGTCTATGTGGAGCCCAGGCAGCGTTAAATAGTGAAGCACGACTCCCTAAGGAAGACGAGAAAGACGAATGGGTTGGTAGTGGAAATACTGTGCGTAAAATGGAAACGATGCATCTGTCGAACACACCGAAAAACAGTATCAACACAGTGAGAAAACCTGAGAGATCACCTTAGTTTATTTCTCCCATTTTAGTTACTTATCGAAGACATTGCCTAGGTCTGTCAATTTTAAAAATGGTATAAGTAGAGAGACCTATGATTAGGTAATATCGGCATTCGTACCACACACGACAGAACCAATACGAAGTTAGAAACGTTTCAGTGTCGTAAGCAAGTGGTAGTTGTAAGAATGTACTGCTAATGAAGTGTCGTTGATATAAAGAGAAAAGCGCAACAGCTAGAAGATCGGACATTGAGCGACTCGGTTTCCATGAAGTCTCAAATGGTGTAAACAGACACTTAGATGAATATAGATGCAGAGCTATAATATTTTCGGAAGCCTGATTCGCATTTTTGGTTGATGTTAAAAAGCACCAAAGAAACTGGTATAGGTAAGCGTATTCAAATACAGAAATACGGCGCTGCTTTCGGCAACGCCTATATAAGACAAGTGTCCAGCGCAGTTGTTAGATCGGTTACTTCTGCTACAATGGCACGTTATCAAGATTTAAGCGACCAACGACCACTGAAGGGAATCGTTCAATGTGACAGAAGTGCAGCCCTCCCGCATATTGCTGCAGATTGCAGTGCTGGGCCATCAACAAGTGTCAGCGTCCGAATAATTCAACGAAACATCATCGATATGGGCTATCCGAGGAGAACGCCTACTCGTGTAGCCTTGATGACTGCGCGACACAAAGCTTCACGCCTCGTCTGGTCCCGTCAATATCGACATTGGATTGTTGACTGGTAACATGTAGCCTGATCGAACGAGTCTCGTTTCAGATTGTATCGAGCACATAGCTTGTACGGGTGGAGACAACTTGCATGTTAGCGGGGTATTGTTGAAGCTGGCGGAGGCTCTGTAATGGTGCGAGGCGTGTGCAGCAGGATTGATATCACACCTCTGATACGTCTAGTTATAACTCTGACAGGTGACACTCACGTAAACATCCTGTCTGATCACATGCATCTATTCACGGACATTGTGCATTCCGACGGACTTCAGCAATTGCAGCAGGACAATGTGACACCTCACACGTCCAGAATCGCTACAGAGTGACTCCAGGAACACTCGTATGAGTTTACACACTTCGTTTGGCCACTAAATTCCCCAGACATGAATATTATTGAGCATCATTAGGATGCCTTGCAGTGTGCTGTTCAGAAGAGATCTCCATACCAGCGTATTCTTACGGATTTATGGACAGCCCTGCAAGATTCATGACGTCAGTTTCCTGCAGTACTCCAGGATGAGATTTTCACTCGATAACGGAGTGGGCGCTGATATGAAACCTCGTGGCAGATTAAAACCGTTTGCCGGACTGAGACTCGAACTCGGGACCTTTGCCTTCAGCGGACAACTGCTCTACCAACTGAGCTACCCAAGCACGACTCACACCCCGTCGTCACAGCGCCAATTCTGCGAGTACCTTGTCTTATACTTTCCAAACCTTACAGAATCTCTCCTGCGAACGTTGCAGAAACAGCACTACTGAAAGAAAGATAAGGCGGAGACATGGCCTAGCCACAGCCTGGGGGATGTTTCCAGAATGATATTTTCACTCTGCAGCGGAGTGTGCGCTGATATGAAACTTCCTGGCAGACTGAAACTGTGTGCCGGACCGAGAATTGAACTCGAGACCTTTGTCTTTCGCGGGCAAGTGCTCTACCAAGTCTCGAGTTCGAGTCTCGGTCCGGCACACAGTTTTAATCTGCCAGGAAGTTTCATTCATGCAGTACTACTAAAGACATTAGTTGAGTCCATGCCACGTCGTGCTGCGGCACTTCTGTTTGCTCGTGGGGGCCCTACACATATTAGGCCGGTGTATCAGTTTCTCTGGCTCTTCAATATATAGGGTGAGTTACCTAACATTACCACTACAAACACTTCCCAAACCACAACAAACACTGAACAACCAATACCGCAGATCCTGAGAAATTTGTAACATAAGTTGACGCTTGAGTAACTCCTCAGCAGTTCAGTAGTGCGTATCGGAGAGAACACAATTAATTAGGGATACAAAAGAAAAGTGATTTAAAGCAGGTACGGAAGAGACATGAACAGCACGTTACGGTCACATGCTAACATTTTTATTAGTCTTTTTCTCTGAAGAATACTGTACGGCTCTGATTTGTTAGAAGAAATGTACATTAGCATGAGAATGTAGTTAAACGTACAAATTTGTTTTTTGTTTACAATTCAGAATGTGGAAGAGTGTGTCCTGACATTTCAGGTCAATAAATTTTCACGGTGGTGCCCATCATTTGCTGCACACATTAGCAATCTGAAGTGTAATGAATGTCACACAACGCAGTGCATCTGATGTAATATTGCCACAGGCTGCCTCAGTACGATGTTTCATATCCTCTGGGGTTTTAGGCACATTATGGTACACGTTCTCCTTTAACGTACCCAACAGAAAGAAGTCTAAAGGTTTAAGATCAAGAGAACGGGCTGGCCAATTTATACGTCCGCCATGTCCTATGAAAAGCCGCTCGAACATTCTGTCAAGAGTCCGCATAGTGTTCATTGCAGAATGTGCAGGAGCACCATCATGTTGATATCACACACGTCTACGCGTTTCCAGCGGGACATTTTCTAGCAATGTTGGCCGATCATTTTGCAGAAACCCGATGTATTTAGCAGCTGTTTGGGTGCCTTCGGTGAATTCAGGACCAATGAGAGAGTCTCCAATAACTCCGCGCCATCCATTTATATTCCACGGTTGCTGTCACTCTTCCTGTCAAAGCCAGCGAGGGTTGTCCACAGATCAATAATACATGTTTTGTAAATTCAGTGCACCATGGTTTGTGAAACGTCCTTCACCGGTAAACAGGTTGAACTGCAACGCATTCTCTGTTAATGGCCATTGATAGTTCACTCGATTATTAAAGTCATCTCCATGCAATTGCTGATGCAGCGACACACGATACAGGTGAAGTGCATTGCACTACTTTTACTCACTGCACTGCCTCTAGCGATGCCACGTGAACTTGTGTGGGTTCACGACAACAGCAGCTAACTCTCCACCTGCACTTGCTTCTCCTGTGGTGGGTTTGCTACAGACCCGTTTACGTGTTGCGACAATACCTGTTGCACACAATTGTTTGTAGATGTTTTCAAATGTGCGGCGCGCAGGATGATCTCTGTCTGGGTACCATCCTGTATACTATCGGCAGGCTGTAGCTGCATTTTGTCTAGACCCGCCATAGATGAGTACCATCTCTGCCTTTACAGAGTAAGAATAAACTGTACACACTGTTGTACTTGCGACCTTCTCACGTTCCTACTGTGCGAACCTGTGTTCTTACTTGTGTACAGCACACTATCCCAGACGTCCGGTAACACAGTGTACTACAGTTATTCTGAGTACAAGGACTAATTCAGCAAGAGCTACATGCAAACACGGAGACAGCGAAACTCGTAAACATCGGAACCTTCGTAAATATAAAGCTACAGATCTTGTTTGTTACAACACACGACTGCACGTCTGAAGTTTGTAACGTTAACTTGACGTTACAAATTACTCCGGATGTACTTCACATTTTACAATGTAACAAATGCCACTGATTAAGTATTTTTCCTATTTTCAGTTGTGCTACAAGTATTAACAGTTTTACACTTAAAGAAACATATGTTGAAAATCAAACTTCCGTGCATTTCTCAATGGTTTGTATTAACCAATTACACCATCCCCTCTCCTTACTTCCGGTTTATCGAATTGGTTATTCAGTGTTTATTATGGTTTGGGAGGCGTTTCTAGTAGTAAAGTAAGGTGACTCAAACCTATATCATTTCTTCAGGAACCGTAATATCAAAATTTTACATAGTAGAGGTAAAATAGCGATGGGTCTGTACTCGCAACGAGATTTTGAACAAACATTCTAGGATATTGGTCGAATTAAGTTTTAAATTTCCTTTAATTTACGTCTATGGTCACAAACATTTTGTTCACAGGTTACCGGTTTCGGTCTATAATGAACATCACCAGACCTGTTTTATAAAACACAGATCTGATGATGGTCTTTATAGACCGAAACCGGTAATCTGAAAACAAAATGTCTGTGACCATAGACGTAAATTAAAGGACATTTATTCTATATACGGGTCACTGTTTTATTCGCGACAATGTCGCAGCTTGTAAATTAAGATTTGTTTCCAATCACAATGACATGTACCACTAAGGAGAGAGAGAAAAATAATTCACAAAGGTGATAATAGCATAGGAAGCGCAAGTGAAAGGATTTTTCAGTTCAGTACGTTGTGTAAATCAGGAAAAATAAATCAGGAAAACTGCATGTTTACCAAAAAGCATTTTTCTTGATAATTTTACCATAGACATCAATTAAGATAGGAAAAGTTGTGGTTTTTCATTCCTGCTTTTCTGTTTACGTGCAGTTTAATTGATCTCGCTTTACCAAACATTTGCGCTTGAAACATGAAACATGCCGTCCGTCTATTCAGGAAATAATTGGAACAGTCATCAGTAGACGTTTTTACGTAACCGATGAGCAATGTATGGAATTATGACCTTCGTTAAAACAAGTAGTTAAACGTGTTCACAGTTCTCTTTTGTCAGAAGAAGAACAAATCAATTATTCCTCGGAGAAGGAGGCGAGTAAGTTTTATAACGTGGTGTTATTCGATTCCATTTTTTTTTTTTTTTTTTTTTTTTTTTTTTTGGTCATCAGTCTACTGACTGATTTGATGCGGCCCGCCACGAATTCCGTTCCTGTGCTAACCTCTTCATCTCAGAGTAGCACAGGCAACCTACGTCCTCAATTATTTGAATTATTTGCTTGACGCATTCCAATCTCTGTCTTCCTCTACAGTTTTTGCCCTCTACAGCTCCCTCTAGTACCATGGAAGTCATTCCCTCATATCTTAGCAGATGTCCTATCATCCTGTCCCTTCTCCTTCTCAGTGTTTTCCACATATTATTTTGCTCTCCGATTCTGCGTAGAACCTCCTCATTCGTTACCTTATCAGTCCACCTAATTTTCAACATTCGTCTATAGCACCACATCTCAAATGCTTCGATTCTCTTCTGTTCCGGTTTTCCCACAGTCCTTGTTTCACTACCATACAATGCTGTACTCCAGAAGCACATCCTCAGAAATTTCTTCCTCAAATTAAGGCCGGTATTTGATATTAGTGGACTTCTCTTGGCCAGAAATGCCTTTTTTGCCATAGCGATTCTGCTTTTGATGTCCTCCTTGCTCCGTCCGTCATTGGTTATTTTACTGAGTAGGTAGCAGAATTCCTTAACTTCATTGACTTCGTTACCATCAATCCTGCTGTTAAGTTTCTCGCTGTTCTCATTTCTACTACTTCTCATTACCTTCGGCTTTCTCCGATTTACTCTCAAACCATACTGTGTACTCATTAGACTGTTCATTCCGTTTAGCAGATCATTTAATTCTTCTTCACTTTCACTCAGTAAAGCAATGTCTTCAGCGATCGAATCATTGATATCCTTTCACCTTGTATTTTAATTCCACCTTTCTTTAATTTCCATCATTGCTTCCTCAATGTACAGATTGAAGAGTAGGGGCGAAAGGCTACAGCCTTGCCTTACACCCTTCTTAATACGAGCACTTCGTTCTTGATCGTCCACTCTTATTATTCCCTCTTGGTTGTTGTACATATTGTATATGAGCCGTCTCTCCCTATAGCTTACCCCTACTTTTTTCAGAATCTCGAACAGCTTGCACCATTTTATATTGTCGAACGCTTTTTCCAGGTCGACAAATCCTATGAAAGTGTCTTGATTTTTCTTTAGCCTTGCTTCCACTATTAGCCGTAACGTCAGATTTGCCTCTCTCGTCCCTTTACTTTTCCTAAAGCCAAACTGATCGTCACCTAGCGCATTCTCAATTTTCTTTTCCATTCTTCTGTATATTATTCTTGTAAGCAGCTTCGATGCATGAACTGTTAAGCTGATTGTGCGATAATGCTCGCACTTGTCAGCCCTTGCCGTCTTCGGAATTGTGTGGATGACGCTTTTCCGATAGTCAGATGGTATGTCGCCAGACTTATATATTCTACACACCAACCTGAATAGTCGTTTTGTTGCCACTTCCCCAATGATTTTAGAAATTCTGATGGAATGTTATCTATCCCTTCTGCCTTATTTGACCGTAAGTCCTCCAAAGCTCTTTTAAATTCCGATTCTAATACTGGATCCCCTATCTCTTCTAAATCGACTCCTGTTTCTTCTTCTATCACATCAGACAAATCTTCACCCTCATAGAGGCTTTCAATGTATTCTTTCCACCTATCTGCTCTCTTCTCTGCATTTAACAGTGGAATTCCCGTTGCACTCTCAATGTTACCACCGTTGCTTTTAATGTCACCAAAGGTTGTTTTGACTTTCCTGTATGCTGAGTCTGTCCTTCCGACAATCCTATCTTTTTCGATGTCTTCACATTTTTCCTGCAGCCATTTCGTCTTAGCTTCCCTGCACTTGCTATTTATTTCATTCCTCAGCGACTTGTATTTCTGTATTCCTGATTTTCCCGGAACGTGTTTGTACTTCCTCCTTTCATCAATCAATTGAAGTATTTCTTCTGTTACCCATGGTTTCTTCACAGCTACCTTCTTTGTACCTATGTTTTCCTTCCCAACTTCTGTGATGGCCCTTTTTAGAGATATCCATTCCTCTTCAACTGTACTGCCTACTGCGCTATTCCTTATTGCGGTATCTGTAGCGTTAGAGAACTTCAAACGTATCTCGTCATTCCTTAGTACTTCCGTATCCCACTTCTTTGCGTATTGATTCTTCCTGACGAATGTCTTGAACTTCAGCCTACTCTTCATCACTACTATATTGTGATCTGAGTCTATATCTGCTCCTGGGTACGCCTTACAATCCAGTATCTGATTTCGGAATCTCTGTCTGACCATGATGTAATCTAATTGAAATATTCCGTATATCCCGGCCTTTTCCAAGTATACTTCCTCCTCTTGTGATTCTTGAACAGGGTATTCGCTATTACTAGCTGAAACTTGTTAGAGAACTCAATTAGTCTTTCTCCTCTTTCATTCCTCGTCCCAAGCCCATATTCTCCTGTAACCTTTTCTTCTACTCCTTCCCCTACAACTGAATTCCAGTCGCCCATGACTATTAGATTTTCGTCCCCCTTTACATAGTGCATTACCCTTTCAATACCCTCATACACTTTCTCTATCTGTTCATTTTCAGCTTGCGACGTCGGCATGTATACCTGAACTATCGTTGTCGGTGTTGGTCTGCTGTCGATTCTGATTAGAACAACCCTGTCACTGAACTGTTCACAGTAACACACCCTCTGCCCTACCTTCCTATTCATAACGAATCCTACACCTGTTATACCATTTTCTGCTGCTGTTGATATTACCCGATACTCATCTGACCAGAAATCCTTGTCTTCCTTCCACTTCACTGACCCCTACTATATCTAGATTGAGCCTTTGCATTTCCCTTTTCAGATTTTCTAGTTTCCCTACCACGTTCAAGCTTCTGACATTCCACGCCCCGACTCGTAGAACGTTATCCTTTCGTTGATTATTCAATCTTTTTCTCATGGTAACCTCCTCCTTGGCAGTCCCCTCCCGGAGATCCGAATGGGGGACTATTCCGGAATATTTTGCCAATGGAGAGATCATCATGACACTTCTTCAACTACAGGCCACATGTCCTGTGGATACACGTTACGTGTCGATTCCATGCAACAACAGAAAATTACGTTCATGGCTCTTAGAAGTGGAATACCAAAGCCATTGAAAAATCCTATTTGAGGTCTCTAAAACACGCAACTTTATTATTGCACGTATCCAAGAGCGATAATCGCTAACGTGAGTTGGTAAATGTTGGGATGCGAGCTGAGAAATGTAGGAAAACATTAGCTGGAATGTCATATGGATCTGGAGACTCCTCTGCAAAAGATACTTCATTGTATCTTCCATGTCGTGATCAGCGGGACAGAAAAACTATCTCCCGTAGGGGATACAAATAATAGTTCGCGACAACGTTTGGCGCTGTCTGAAACAAGACTCCTTTTCGAGCTATGCTACATCAAACGGCTACCGATACATGGAATTCCGCTTCTATCTGTTACATTAATGTGGAATTTGATTTTGTTAACGAAAGGAACATCACAGCAGGAACTCGCGTTATTCATGAAGAAGGTAAAAGCCAATAGAGAGCACAGCAATGGTGCCACCGCGCCAACACAAGGCTCCAATACAAAGTTTTGAAAGTAAAATGTAAAATGCTTGATTAAAATTTTGATGACAGTAATAAAGCCGCTATTTCGAACGCCGTAGCACAACAGCAGGTTGCATAATGAAATTTTACTTGCAAAACAGGAAATAAACTACGTAGATGGAAACAAGCCTTTCAGGTGGTCTCGTACACTGCAGTCTCGGGAAACTGTTAACGTTAATGCGACATGTTGCTATACGCAGCTATCGCACTGGTAAGATGTGTAAGTGATATGCGAGTGGACTGACTGGAAAACTTGATGTCGTGCTGCAAATGATTTATCGGCCGATACTAATGTAGCCACATTGTTTATTGACCACTTTGTATCATAGACCGTCATACCAAACTACTAAAAGCCTTTTTGTCTATGGTAGGTATTTAAAGCTTTCCGTGTAGTCCTCCCGGTAGCACACTTTGTTCCAGTTAATGTGTATGCTGCAATTTCCACCTATTGTGTAATAGGCGCTGTATCTCCAGACTTTTCCTGACATTGTTCATGTACGAAGGCTAATCTCTATGTTTCATTATTTAGCTACGTCATTTCTCTACACTTTATCGAAAATTATATATTAACTTATGAGACCAAAACGCTGCTTTATTTGATTAGATTGATTATTATTGTACGCCAATGTTTTCATGGTAGCCATAATCAGGTTATATCAGGTGGTCTTGATATCGATATGACGGTTCAAATGGTTCTGAGCACTATGGGACTCAACATTTGAGGTCATCAGTCCCCTAGAACTTAGAACTACTTAAAGCTAACTAACCTAAGGACACCACACACATCCATGCCCGAGGCAGGATTCGAACCTGCGACGGTAGCGGTCGCGCGGTTCCAGACTGAAGCACCCAGAACCGCTCGGCCACAGCGGCCAGCAATATCGATTTAACATCGATGTCTCAGTTACTGTCACTCTACTGAAAGTTTGTTACATACTAACGTTACATGACAGCTCTATTGACAGTTGAAACAGCTGTACATGGGAGTAATGTTATTCCAAAGATCTTAGAAGAAAGAACAAATGTATCAAATACACTTAATTTGGACACTATTAAAGAAACAATCCCTTTAAAAACTCTTAATGTAGAAAACTGGAAATAAAGGAGATGAAAGTGGAAAAATTAAAATTGGAAAATTTGTCAAAAATAGTTACCTATGAGAAGGCTACAAACTGCTACTCACAAAAGAATAGAACATTACTAAATTGGAAGTAGGCTACCAAAATATTTTAAACTCAAGATCGAATGTGGTACACAAGTTATCTGTATGTCCTGAAAATACTAACGTAGATCTATCACATATTGCTGCACATTGGTGAATGTGAGGGCGTTTGCTACATTAGAGAATACACAGAAAAGAATCTGTTTGTAATTCTCCATTCCCATTTGGATCTATTTAAGAGTGCACAAACAAAGGGTAAAATTGAAATAATTGAAAATTCTCTGTTACTAGCGGGCACTGTGTATGTTTTCTTTTTAGTACCTTAGTTCCAGTAATAAAATGTTGTAGTACTGTGACATGTTTACATGATACAGCTGAAATGATACACGTAGAAGATGAGTAGACTTTTCTGATTTTCTATAGTATTTACGTTACATTAAGGACACTGTGTCGCAGATCCTATAGTAATCAAAATTCTGTTAAATTCTATGCACTCCAATTATGCAACTGTTCTGCTTAAATGAGACACCAAACATCTACATTCAGTATCAATGCAGATAATACTTAGATGATTCAGTGCTTAATGTGACAGCTGTAGTAATGTTATGGTCTTAACGCTTACATCAAAAAGCTGACTGTACTTAAAGAGCCGTGACTTTGGTGTCAAAGTTTAGGACTAGGGTTCTAACAATACCACCGTGTGTCGAGATGGCATTTCCCATGGTTAATAAAAAAGGAAAAGAAAAACCTCCCTGCAAAGATATATTTTCGCTTGTTCTATAAGGTTTTGTATCATCTATTAACTTATGCTTTGTGAAGGGCGAGTAGTATCAAACTGGAAATACAATGAAATCATATCAGAAAGAGTCAACTCGTATTCACTTGTAACCTAGTTTTAACTTGAGACTGCTGTGGGATACATACCGCGGGAAACATGCAGTTCCATTTCGGCACATTTTTGCGCAACATAACAATTTCAACTCACTGCCTACACCCACATGCCCCCAGGGACTACCACGACGCCCAGCCTCTGCAGCATATTTCCCTTTCCATGCAGTATGTCTGTCCTCCTGCCGTTCTTTTTCCCCTGCCTTGGGGAACATGTCTGGGATATTTTTGGAAACGTGATCTGTTTCCTGCGTAACATCAAGCGCCGGCACGTCGGCCTGGAATGTTACAGCACAGAGGGCTGTGAGAGGACATCAGACAATAGTACAATGACTAGGACCACACCACGACTGGAGCGCCATCTACGCAAATAAAAAACATAAGCGCTGTTCCACCTAGCCACGGCTGGGATGGAGCCATTATACAAACACTGCAGCAGTGATTTATGATCTGGTTTGTTTTGCTTGCATTAAAATTGTATATACCGAAGGACATTCATTATTTGCCTGTCGCCATTTCCTTGCGACACACCTTTGTGAATACAAAAAACTAAGCACTGTCAATTTAACTTACTGTAAAAAAGTCTTGAAAGTCTCTTCGGGTTTGCTGCCGGATCCTAAAACCAACTTGACTCGATATTTCGGCGATCCAACTGGTCGCCATCTTCAGGAAAATGCTGCTTCTGCTGATGAGTCCCGCTGAAAACTGACGCCAGGTTGCAAATCGACGTCCTATATAGGCCACCGTTCAGTACACGGCACATGCTCCGCCCATCACGGTTTCTGCCTTCCAAGAAAGGGAGGTGGCGCCGCTCTTAGTGAAACACTGCTGGCAACGATAGATCGCAATCAAGGCCGCATCGAAGAACGTTCTGTTTTGATGCGAGATAATACAGGATTCCACGTCTTGCTAAGAGGAAACTCTTTGTCTATATTGATTAAATTATCAGCCAACCTAATTTCAATCGCCTCTTTATAGACATTGTTCCGAAAAGCGGAAACGTTGGCAACAACTACAGTCTCATCAAATTTCATAGTGCGTCCCTCATTTAGGCAGTGTTCCGCTAGTGCCGATTTTTCCGGCTGTTGTAGCCTCGTATGACGGCGATGTTCCACACACCTGTTATGCACTGTGCGAAGCGAACGGCCAATGTAAGCTTTCCCACATTGACACGTAATTACTATGGAGGTTGAAAATGATGGGATGCTTCCTTTTTTTTATAGGTTATGGTTTATAAAAAACCAGATGGTACTTTGGGACACAGTGTTCACTGAAAGCCGACACACAGAGATTAGTATCTGCATCCTAAGAGTAGTCATCCACCACACCACCGCAGTGGCGTCCTTAGGACTTTAGTACGGAGAGCTTATGCCATTTCCGACGCAGACAGCGTAACCCAAGAAGTCGAGCATTTGATGGCTGTTTTTAAGGAAAATGGATACACCCAGAAGCAGATTCGTCGGGCTATGGAGTTTGCACCATCTACGTAGGTGTCTGAAGAGGAACATAGATCTGTGGCCTTTCCTCCTTATGCTGGAGGCTTATCGTTTAAGATTGGACGACTTTTAAGGAATTTTAACATTAAGAGTGTGTCCCGTCCACCTTCTAAGATTAGGGCTGTGCTCGGCTCTGTGAAACACGATTTGGGGCTTAGGAAATCCGGTCTGTTCAAAATTCCGAGTCAATGTGGGAAAGCTTACACTGGCCGTTCGCTTCGCACAGTGCATGACACGTGTGTGGAACATTGCCGTCATACGAGGCTACAACAGCCGGAAAAAGCGGCAGTAATCTGCCCAAATGTGGGACACAGTATGAAATTTGATGAAACTGTGGTAGTTGCCAACATTTCCGCTTTTTGGAACAGTGTCTATAAAGAGGTGATTGAAATTAGGTTGGCTGATAATTTAATCCAGTTCCTCACAATGTTACAGATTTGCAGTCAGTCTTAGGGATAGCTGGTTGTGCGATAGTTCTCGCACGTGTCAGTTCTTTCACCCATCGGAATTGTGTGGATGACATTTCTCCTAACTCTTTCCACCCTGAACACCTTTTTTTGAAAATGGTGAATAAATTTCAATTCTCTGTATACTTGGGCATAGTAGACACTGGGAAAAATAATAAAAAACTCTTCCATAAAAATATAGCGGGAAAACAACTAGCACAATCGTCAGGGTCAGGTTTTATTTCACCAACATTATTCTCTGACTTCCTGCTATTTGTTTGATATTATACGTTACCTGAGGAACAGTTATGAATTAAAAATTATTCTTTCATTACTTTTATTTATTAGTTACTATAAAAAAGTTACATAGATTGCAAATCATATTCTGTGGCAAAAAAAATTAATAATAAAACTTTGTTTATCTATTTTTAACACAGTCATGGTTCAGACTGCTTCACTTTTCGTGAAATAATTTGAAACAATCCTTTCCTTTTGCAAGACGTAAGTACTGATAGCATTTTATGCACTTTGTCTTGGTTAAGGAACTACAGCGCTCATAGTGAGATGGTCGTGATGACAAAATACCATCCACTGTCGGCCAGTGATCATACCCATCATATCGCTTGTCCAAACTTGTTTTCGGATGTGGTTTGTAAACTTTTCCCTTTGAGGAGGTACTTAACGTATCATCTAACGGTGTTTCAAATTATTCAGCTCTCCTCTTTCTGTCTGGACATGACAGAAGAGCCTCAGCTAGAGACATTCTAAATTTCAACAGATCCAATCTGGTTTTCACGACAGTGCGCTCTGTAGAGAAACCAGCAGTTGACCACTTAAAGGTCTATGAAATGCAGCAAGCACTTGAGTGTCCATTTTCTGGTTCTGAACCACATTCGGTAACACTCAACCTGCTGGTTACGAATGTCTACGCCACCCATATTGGCATTGTACTGCTGAATTACAAAAGGGTAATCTACATCAAGATAGTGACCCTTCTGCTTACACCACCTTTGAACTTTACGTTTTGGCTCAATGCCAGCACAAGTGGATGCTATCACGACCCTCTGACAGTCCTGCCACTCAGTAATTACTACAGCTTCATCTGCTCTAACATGTGAATGAAACTCTCCTCTTTTCATTCTTCCCTCTTTCAAATTAACATTCTTAATTCTGCTTACCATTATTGTGCCAGTAGCCTTAATTCCTTTCCCCTTAACCCATTAAGTACCAGTGTCCTATTTTGAGGACAGTGCATTTATTTATTTATAAATACACAATAAATTATTAAATTCCATCTATTACTGTTCTACGTCATTTGTTGACGCTTTTTATAACAAATGTATGCTTAGAGGAAATTAAAAGCAATAAATCCTACTATTAATTGATTATTGAATACTAAGGCACACTTTTCGTTATTACAGGTATTTACTTTATCGACAATTTAGTAATATTTGAAATGTGTGGGAAAGATCTTTTTGCGATTATTTATAGTCAACAATGTCTTTTAAACTACTTGCATTGTTAGCTCAATTGGAGTTATATACATTGTTTTCCATTGTTATAAAATTTGGTGTACTCGAAACAGGACACTGGGACTTGGTGTTATCATTTCAGTTATTTGTATTGCTGCACGTTTCAATATGAAACTCTGCTACTGCTGATGTATTTTCTTTTTAGAAGGTGGTAATTTTACCAGGTTTTGTTGTGGAGGTAAGTAGCGATCCCTCTTTTATATATAAATTACAGGATATGAAGTTACTTTGAAATTTACGGTGTATTATGTAATTACATTTACGAATATCTTACCCATTAGTAAATAATACGGTTCCAGATGGATAGTTTATCCGAGGCAAGCCTTCTAGATTTGGCTATAAGTTGTGGTCTCTTTGTGGAGCAAGTGGCTACTGTTTCAAATTTGATTTATACTGTGGAAAGGATCCAGAAGATACTGCAAGGGATGACCTACTATTGGGATCAAGAGTAGTCCAAAACACGTAGGACTGCATTGAAAAACCCAAGATCTTCTGATTCATCTGAGAAATTTGGGTGTTCTAGCAACTGGGACTATCAAAGAAAATCGAGTCAGTGACTGTCCACTACTGAGCAGCAACGAACTGAAAAAGACAGTTCGAGAAAACTATGAGTACCAGTTCGACAGGAATGGTGAAGTTTTATTTGTTCGATGGCATGACAACAGATGCGTTAAAATTGATACAAATTGTGACCAAGTTGAGCCTTTGGGAGCAGCTACGCGGTACAATAGACAAGTAAGCAAGAAGACACAAGTGCAACAACCTTCCGTTTTGAAGTCGTATAACGCGTACATGGGAGGTGTTGACCACCATGACTGGTTAGTTGGAAAATATGCGACGGTAATTAGAGGGAAAAAATGGTACTGGGTCCTACTACACGTTTGCTGGAAATGGCCCTCGTAAATGACTGACTCTTCTACAGACTAGTACATGGGAAAAATGCACAGTATTTACTGGATTTCAGACGTGCTGTTATAGTTACATACCTGAAATTGGACACTGGAAGATCGAATATTGGACGTCCAATGGAATACCTATCAATTCAGTTGAGAGTGATACCAGACATCAGGTTTGATGGAATTGGTCATATGACTGACAAAAGAAGCAAGCAAAGAAGTTGTGTAAGAGCTAAATGCAACGGGAAACCAAAAACATATTGTGTTAAATGCCGTGTAACACTTTGTGTGGAGTGTATTATACCATTTCACAAGAAATAAATAGTTGAGACTAGAATACAGTTTAGTATGCTATACGATACTATTAGATCCCAGTGTCCTATTTTGAGGACGGCCATTATATCAGCTTGTATAAGTGTTCTTTGGCTATTTTTGTACTTATTGTGGTTCATACACTATCTACATTATAATTAAGGAATAAAAAATTCAATTTTTTAAAAAAAATTATTTGGGTCTTAATGGGTTAAGCTTTGCTGAGAGAGGAATTGTGATAAAGTACCTATCAAAATAAACAAAACTTTCTTGTGGGAGAGTCTTTGTTAGTCGTAAAATAACAGAAGGGCCTAATCCTAATGACTTATCACCCAGAGGTGTAGTAGCCCCCTGATAAATTTCAAAATCCAACACTATACCTAATGCTGAGGTCATGATAAAGTTTCTAAGACCAACAGGCCTTGGTTTTCCTTTAACATATTGCTTCAGTTTGCAACGCCCAGTAAAAGGGATCATTTACTCATCAATACTGTGGTAGTTAAAGCTACGAGGCAAACTAACATCTTCTTACTGTGACGATCACTGGTTGAACTTTCCACAGTCTATTAGTTTTAGCCTCTTCAGGTGATTTTATAGTATCAAGAAAGTGCACATTATTCCTTAGTGCAAGGAACCGGTCTCAAGACATAGTGTCACTAATAGCTGATAAATTAATAGATTTCTTCCAGTACATGGGTAGCCTAGGATACCTTATGCACCCTATCATTAAATTTATTCCAAAAAACACCTTCAGTTTATGAACTGTAGTCCCTAGGGATTTCCCTGTCTTTGCAACCCTATACGTATTTGTATATTTTTCTTCCTCTTCAAAAAGCTTTTCACTGAAATATTCACAGAAATATTCAGCAGGAGTTCCAATTGGTGAAGGACCTTAGAATTAAAAAGAAGATATTTTAGTAAGAAAATGGGAATGATACACGAAATAGGTAACTCAGATCGCAGCTCTTTGTCACTGACCTCAACAGCACTGTAATTTATGTTTGGTGGATGAAATTTCTGAACAAAGTTTGATCTCCGAAAAATCAGTGGTTTGACACCTAGCGTGACACTGTGTGAACTCCTGTGCTCCTCAGGAACTTCAGGAACTTCTTCGGCAGTCAAATCATCATCAGACGAGTCGTCTGCCTGCTGAATATTTGAAGGAGAAGGAACAAACTCGTCGTCTTTATCTGACGAAATGCCACTCAAATCCGAATCCTCTAATAGAGAACGGATTTGATTGTCTGACAAACCTGCATACAATAACGGGAATGTGCATAAAAACTTTCCCACTCAAACTGTACGAAAAGCAGCAATATAAGGAGGCCAATGACACAATCAACAACACCCACTCGAGGATGAAGTTACACCGTCAACACCTAACCTGCACAATCGTACAAATCATACTCACAATTACTGTGCAAAGATATGAAGTTACTAATAATTATCAATATCAAAACGTTGTACACACTATTACAAATAATCAGATCGAGCAAATCGCCGAAACAATTCAATTTAACTTAATTATGAGCTACTAACCAGGCGTCGGCATAATGCTTACTTCTCGATCAACTTAAACAACATGTGCTGCAACCTGTTGGCGCCGAATAGCAACATAAACACGAGAAACGCAGTGCACAATCTGCACGATCGTTGCAGGTCGGTTGGAAGCAAGGCAAGAGATTCAGTTTGTCGTAAAATAATAAAAACCGAACCCGCACGATCGTGTGGGTTCGGGTGGAAACGGCTAAAGGCAGATGGTAAGTCGCCACACTCAAAAATTCTACGCACCAACGTGATTGGTCGTTTTGTTGCCACTTCCAATAAAGATTTCAGAAATCCTATTGGGATGTTATATATCCCTTCTACTTTATATGATCTTAAGTCCTCCATAGCTCTCTTAAAATCTGATCCTAATTTTGAATCCCCCATCTCCCCTAAATCGACCCCTGTTTCTTCTTCTATCACATCAGAGACATCTTTCCCCTCATTGTGGCCTTCAATGTACTCTTTCTACCTATCCGCTCGCTGCTCTGCATTTAACAGTGGAATTTCTTAATGTTACCACCCTTGCTTTTAATATCACCGAAGGTTGTGTTGACTTTCCTGTATGCTGAGCCAGTCCTTTCGACAATTTTTTCCTTTTTCACATTTTTCATGAAATAATTTCGTCTTAGCTTCCGTGCACTTAATGTTTATTTCATTCCTCAGCGACATGTATTTCTGTACTCCTGAATTTCAATTCACATTTTTATACTTCCTTCTTTCATCGATCAACTGAAGTATTTTTTGTATTACTCATGGATTCTTCGCAATTACCTTCTTTGCAACTATGTTTTTCTTTCCGAAGTGTGTGTTTGACCTTTTTAGAGATGTCCATTCTTCTTCAACTGGACTGCCTGCTGAACTAATCCTATAGCGTTTGAGAACTTCAATCGTGTCTCCTCCTCCCTTAGTACTTCCGTAAGCAACTTCTTTGCTTACTGATTCTTCCTGACTGCTCTCTTTAACCTCAGCCTGCTCTTCATCACTACGACACATTGTGATCTGAGTCTGTTACTAGCTGAAATTTACTACAGAAATCAATTAGTGTTTCTCCTCTGTCATTCCGTGTCCCAAGCCCAAATTTCCTTCTACTCCTTCCCCTACAACTGCATTCCAGTCCCTCAATGACTAGTAGATTTCCATCTGCGTTTATGTACTGTATTACCCTATCAATATCCTTATAAACTCTCTCTGTCTCTTCATCTACAGTTTGCTACGTCGGCATGTATATCTGAACTATCGTTCTCGCTGTTGGTTTTCTGTCGATTCAGACAAGAACAACCCTATCACTGAACTGTTCACTGTAACACACTCTTTGCCCTACTTTTCAATTCATAACGAATCCTACTCCCGGTATACCATTTTCTGCTGTTGTTGATGTTACTTTATACTGATCTGACCTGAAATCTTTGTCTTCCTTTCATTTTATTTCACTGAAACCTACTGTATTTAGATTGAGCCTCCTCATTCCTCTTTTCAGATTTTCTACCTTCCCTACCACATTCAACCTTCTGACATTCCACGCCCCGATTCGTGGAACATTATCCTTTTGTTGATGATTCCATCTTTTTCCCATGATCACCTCCGCCTTGGTAGTCCCCTCCCAGATATGCAAATCGGGGACTATTCGGGAATCTTTGGCCAATGGAGAGATCATCACGAGACCTTTTCAATTACAGACCATATGTCCTGTGGATACACGTGATGTGTCTTTAATGCAGTGACCTCCATTGCCTTCTGTGTATTCCTGCCGTTGGTCATTGCTGAATCTTCTTCCTTTAGGGGCAGTTTTCCACCCCAAGGACGAGAGAGTGCTCTTATTTTCTGTTCGCTCCTCCACTCTCTTTGACAAGGCCTTTGGGAGAAAGAGAGTAACTTCTTAAGCCGGACGTTCGGCCACCAGCGCTGCTTATTAATCAAACGATAATCGGTGCTGCGTTTCTAACTAATCAAAGACTCTACCTTAGACCACAGGTGTTCCCCCATGCATCTTACGTTGTCTAAATACAGACCACCATCGTGGAATCCGTTTGGCCATTGGCGCCTTTTGCACTATCACGGCTGAGAGTCTATATGCAGGAACTATTATACCAACGTAATGTTCTCCTTAGCAGATGCTCATACCGTTTTCTGCGTTACAGATCACCCATCCTGTGCCTCCTTCGATGATTCCTTTGACTGCCCATATGGGACGCGTCCCTTTTATCTTTTACTTCTTGGAGTTCGTTTTCGGCTATTGCTCCGGCAGCTTAACTTCACGGTACCTGCAGCTTTCCGTGGGTGTGAACACTTCACAACGTTGGCTTCGTGCAGTGACCCGTATTCACTTTAGTCCTCATTCACTTCATAAGGAAACTACTTCGGCTTCGATCTACCGCTGGAAGATAAGGCTTTCGCACAGAGCTTAGCGATAGTACATTTTTGTACACTGATGGCTCGTACTGATCGTGGTGTTGGGTGTGCCTTCGTCATTGTCACCGACGATTTTCGGTATCAGCTTCCGGAACACTGCTCAGTATTTTCATCATCTTCGCACTGTACCAGGCCACGCTGTACATCCGGTGACAGAGCCTTTTCAATTGTGTCACCTGCTCAGATTCTCTCAGTGCCCTTCAGAGCCTCTGTAGGCTGTACGCAGTCTATCCCTTAGCGCAATGAGTTCAACAAAGCTTCCACTTGCTCATTCTTGAGGGAGCCACGGTGATGCTTATGTGGGTCCCTGGTCGCATCGTTCTCATGGGAAACGAGGCTACTGTAGCTGCTGCAAAGGCTGCATTATTCCTACCTCTGCCCTCTAGTTCTCCCATTACTTCCGATGATCTCCATGTTACAATCTGACAGCGGATAGTGTCACTTTTATATCACTACTGGTCTTCCCTTCATGAGAACACCTCCCCAAGTGGCTTGACCGATCTCGTTTCGGCGCTCTTGCCGTGAGGAGATCATTTTAGTTAGGTTTCGTATTGGGCACTGTCGTTTTAGCCATCGTCATTTGTTAAATGGTGATCCCACACCACTTGGTCCTCTTTGTTATTAATTTTTGACGGTTAGTCATTTTATGGCCGAATGCCCTTGTCTTAATCACTAATGTTCTAATGTATTTAGAGTTAGAGGTAGTTTTAGAGCACGATACGCAGGCTGTCGACCACGTTTTACTTTTTATCCGTCGTAACAATATGTCGAACGACATTTAATCTTTAGTTCGGGACTTCCGTTGTCTCTAAGGCGTATTTTGTGGACCATCCTCCAAGACGAAGTCCTTGTTCTTGGCTTTCTTTCCTTCCACCGACTGGGTTTAACATGTCGTCCAGCGAGTGCAGCAAGGTGGAAGTTCCCAGCTGTTTTGGGATGACGTTATGTGGGGCCGACGTAAGACATCGTGGTCATGGAAGGCACCATAACAGCTGAATGATACGTGAATGCCGTCCTCCAACCCATAGTGCAACCACATAGCCCAGCATATTGGTGAGGCATTCTTCATGGAAGACAATTCATGCCCCCATCATGCACATCTTGTGAATGACTTCCTTCAGGATAACGACATCGCCAGCATGTTCTCCAGACATGAACCCTATCGAACATACCTGGGATGGATTGAAAAGGGCTGTTTAGGATGACATGACCCACCTACCACTCTGAGGGATCTTCGCCGAATTGCCGTTGAGTAGTGGGACAACCTGACCCAACAGTGCCTTGATGAACTTATGGATAGTATGCCACAACGGATACAGGCAAGCGTCAATGCAAGAGGACGTGCTACTGGGTATTAGAGATACCGGTGTGTACAGCAATCAGGACCACTACCTCTGAAAGTCTCGCTGTATGGTAGTACAACATGCAATGTTTGGTTTTCATGAGGAAGAAAGAGGGCAGAAGTTATGTTTTCGTTGATCTCTATTCCTATTTTCTGCACAGGTTCCTGAACCCTCGGAACCGAAGTGTTGCAAACTTTTTGATGTGTGTATCCAGGAGTATTTAACTTTTACTAGGACAGCATTTTGCTTTTATTAGAACCGTTTTGTGCGTCATCTCACTGATTGCATCTCGTGTAACATAAAAATGCAGGGTGATTCAGGTGCCCCATCTATGGGGTTTACGCAACCCACAATGCCTTCACGAGCAACATTTTCATATTCTCTGCCTTGGTATGTGCAAAGTATTAGTCTTACAGATAAATTGACAGGACTTTTTTTAGGAAATCTATAGTGGTTAAATGTTGTACTGTATACGTTTGCGCTAGAGGCCATACTCTTCAAATTACTTAAGAGAAACGTACAGAGGTGACGTTTAAACGATTTTTTCTTGAATAACTCGAAAACGATTACCGCCAGCGGAAAAGGATCCATGTACAAAATTTAACTACAGCAAATTTTACATGAGGAGGTCCTGTTCGTTATCGCTATAGGCGCCATGGGATGCGTGCAGCGAGGGACAGAATATGAAAATTTCGGGTGTGGTTCTGAAGGCATTCCTAGTTGTATGAAACCCATGGACAGGGGAGCTGGATCATCCTGTATATAAACATATTAGGTACGGTAATTTGTATACGTACCTTTAATGTAATGCGTAGAACATCTCTCACAATTTCGATAGAAGGAAATAATGGCGTAGGTATTGGTAAACAAATAAGAAGCCTAATACCTCTCTGCCCGCATCTCGTGGGCGTGCGGTAGCGTTCTCGCTTCCCACGCCCGGGTTCCCGGGTTCGATTCCCGGCGGGGTCAGGAATTTTCTCTGCCTCGTGATGGCTGGGTGTTGTGTGATGTCCTTAGGTTAGTTAGGTTTAAGTAGTTCTAAGTTCTAGGGGACTGATGACCATAGATGTTAAGGCCCATAGTGCTCAGAGCCATTTGAACCATTTGAACCTAATACCTCTCAAAATCCACAACCAACGTAAGTGCCATTAAGTATTTTGACTACTTTTAGTCTGTTAGCGTTAACATTTAGAGAGAGCTGTGATTATTACCTACTCCCACATAGACTGAGAAAAGTGTGGGACGCATGGTAATGTATATGTTCGCTGACGACCCCATGATAGTCGCAGTACCTATTTAACCTAATACGGTTAAACATTACCTAACCGTCAGGCAGGGAATAACGAGAAGTACCTGTACGACAAAATGTGGTTACAATTTAATAAATCTTTACGCTTGCATGATCAGAATTTATAACGATGGATTGGATGCCATACGTACTCATTAACAGTTAAGAACTCAAGCTTTGTTTCAGCTATATGCAAAAGAAATGGAAGTTAATTGTGACCGCCTTTTGTTCATAATCATATACTTAACGCTAAAAACCTGTTTTTGGAAGCAACAATAGACTTTAACTGCCTTAGACGTAGAATATCTTAGGTTACTCTTCAGAAACAAAGATAATATAGATGTCGTCCATTTCTTCCACACTGCTGCAGAAGCACAGCCCGCTTGGAAACGTCTTTGCTATATAAATGTGATAAAACCAAGTTGACGTTAACCCAGTATTTTCATCACTGTTAATCTTCAAAGCAGAGAAATAGTTTCCTAATCGTTTGCCCCTTGTTTTTATCCTTCTGATACTAAAACTGCTGTATGATTTTCATTATTTAACGGACTGCACCATAAGCTTCTTATATTTATTTTATTTGATCGGTTTGCAGTGGTTTTGAAATAATACCGTGAAGATGCTGCAAGCTGTTGCGTAATTTTTTTAGCATTTAACTCTTGACATAAGTTTATTTACAGCAACAAATGCAAATTGATTATTTAAACCAATCTAACAGGCACAATGCAGGTAAATGCATATAAGCAGCAGTTGGCAAAAAATATGGGAACATTGTGAGAAATGCACGATTGAACATAAATCTAGATATTAGTTAAGCCTACAGGATGCGCTGTTGTATTTGACTATGAACGGCAAGTGTGCAAAGTCCTTAATATGTTGCAATTGTGAATCGTGGTGAGAATTGTGTTCTGTGTAGCTGTGAGTGCATTATGTCGGAGTTAAGTGACGTCGAACGCCAACAAATTGTTAGTGCTCGTGTGGCAGGTGCTTTCGTTTTCAAAGCAACCTTAAAGTGTCTGGCTTTCAAGACAAACCAACTCGCAGTTTAGACTGCACATAGGGAACGCGGAAAAGTATCATCCGCTAAGCATCAACTCGGACGTAAGAGTTTTGTGAGTGATCGTCACAGGCGGTATCTGAAGAGAATAGTGACGAAAATTAAGAGGACGATAGGTATCAAAGCCACTGAAGAACTTAATGTCGCACTCGTGAACCCTGTCAGCTACAGAAGGTGACAACTGCTGGACGACCTGAATTGTGAAACCACTCATCAGTGGTGCAAATGCCCATAAGAGGGAAACATCTCCGTCTACATCATACTCCGCAAGTTACCTAATGGTGTGTGACGGAGGGTACTAAAACCACCAGCAGTCTTATGTCCAGTCAGAACCAGTGTTCACTGTGTTATCCTTCTCAAAAGTCGATGGCCTACGGGTTGCCACATTCCTCTCTTGACCACATGATTCACCGCCATGAGCGAAGCGTCCTCCACATCCCTGTTCCAGTCCTGTCGTTTTGACGCCCCAGGCGTTCTGCCCGTCCAGCTGCCTTGATATTATTTTCACCAGCCTGGGGCCAACGAGACGTAATTTTTAACATTTTTATGCAGCGACAGCCACTGATATTCTTTATATAAAAATACACAGCCTACAGTTGCAGGTTAACTTTATCGTTTACCTAGGTTTCAAAGTCAGCACTAACTTCTTTATGTTCTGAAGAAGACGTTATTACTAACGTTGAAACCTAGGATAAAGATAAAGTTAACCTGCAACTGTAGGCTGTATATTCTTATACCAACGAGACGTCCTATGCGTTACAGCGACCATCTCAGGCGGGGAATAAGTTACTATTTTAAAAGTAGGTCGTAGCTGCAATCCCGCTCTCGATAATACATGTCACTGTTAGGCGCTTCAGTTGGTATCTTTCCATCGAGAAATTTATTTACCACATTGGCTTCAGAAGTAGTCGAGCTTTCGTGATGTATGTCAGGCAAGGCAACTAATGTGACGCCACTAGTTCGTTGCGAGACCTGTTTTTCCAGTCGGCCCATCGCCAGTCTCTATGACTGTTCCCACATCGATTTACAAATCGTTCGTTACGGGCGCCATCGGGCCTTTACCAACGAAACTGCATGAAAATTTAGCGCCACCTGATAAATGGACTTGACCACCAATTCTGCCCCGAATATCATGTCACACACAAAAGCTGTTCACACTAAATATACGAAAATTATAGTCTTTATTCTTATCAGACGTTGATTAACTTTGTTTTACGAAGAATTTTAAGAATCTTAGTTCCTCAGTTCTTATTATAAGTGGCAGAGTTCGAGCTCGTTGTTAAATAACACTCAGAGGTGCCGCTAGCGACACCCAGCGACATAGTTTCGTACTACGGTGTAGCCTACAAAATTCATCAGAGCTTGTTAATACATTTTGTAAGGACTGGAGAAAGGGTGTCAAACTCACGACCCGCGGGCCACAAGCGATGCTCAAACGGCTATTTGTGCAACTGTCCCGCCAATGTCATGTCACCTCACGCACAGGCGTACAAAACCCGACTATCAGTACATAGTTTGGTTGGCGACAACAGCTGACATATGCAATGAGTATGCAAGGATATTTCAGTCAGATATTTTGCAGATTGGTACTTTCAGACAGCGCTGCAGTCAGATCCGTGTAAGAACAGTGTTTGCTTTGAAAAACAGAAGAGTGCACTGCTGCGCATTAAGTACAAATAAAAGGTCGGTCTCGACTACTTTCAATACAATATGTCGTCCCAGCTGTCCCTGCTATCTTCAGTTATGAAATGAAATAAATCTCCAGTCAAATCCAAAATTTTAGAGATTTAACTGGGGTCAGTTTACAGTTACTGTGAATAAGTTTCTACAGAAATACAGAGTTTAGTAGCATAAAAAAGTTCTTACGTCACAGGAAGAAAACATTAATACCATCGTTAGTGTTCTGCTTTTTACTATATTTTTCTGAATAAATTTACGTTCCTATGAAAATTTAATTTTATTTCATATTCTTCCTTTTTTTAAGGCCACCTAATCTTCAAACTTACATTCTGCCTCCAGCTGGCTATGAAGAAATAATCTATGGTCCAAGAGTTTACTTTTAGATTGACGAATTAGAATACACGTATCCAGCATTCAACGTCTCATAGTGTCAATCAGAACTTCAGCCCACAGCATCATGTGAATAACTTCGTTGTTTGATATCGCTATTTCAGATCGTTATTGTTATAATGAATTCAGTTCATATACCTTTCTGTCCATTGAAACATAAAGCCTTGAACTGAAGAGTAGCAAGTTATTTACAATGGAGGTATTCATCATGTTTCATAAATATGAATATGACTTTAAAATATTGTCTTTCGTACACCTACAGTGTAGGAGTAGCCTGTTTGATTAATAACGAAAATATCTTCGGTCCCGGGTTCGAAGACAGCCACGCTTAAATTTTTATTCATAATCAGCATTAGCGACCGAGGACTTTCGCCATAAGAAGTCATAATCATTCAGCAAAAGGCTTTGTCAAAGAGGGTGGACGAGCGGACACAGATTCAGGGCACTCTTTTGTCCTTGTGTGGGAAACTGCCCCTAAAAGCAGAACAACGAGCAACGATCAACGGCATGAATATGCAGAAGGCAGTGGAAACGAGTGTATTAAAGGGACATGTGTATCCACAGGACATTTGGCCCGTAATTGAAAAGGTTTCATGATGATCTCTCCATTGGCCAAAGATTCCAAAATAGTCCTTCATTCGGATCTCCGGGCGAAGGACTGCCAAGGGAGAGGTGACCATGAGCAAAAGACTGAATAACCATCAAAAGGATTGTCAGAAGGTTGAACGTGGACAGGAAGCTAGAAAATCTGAATTGGAAATAAAAAGGCAAAATATAGATAAACTACGTGTCAGTGATTTGAAATGGAAAGAGGACAAGAATTTCTGATCATATGAGTATAGGGTAAATCAAGAACAACAGAAAATGGTATAACGGAGGTTGAATTCGTAATGAATAGGATGTTAGGTGAGAGAGTGTGCTACTGTGAACAGTTCAGTGACAGGGTTGTTCTTATCAGAAACGACAGCAAACCAACATCGACAGTGACGGTTCAGGTATAAAGCCTTCGTCGCAAGCTGAAGAGGAAGAGATGGAGAAATGATATGAGGATTTTGAAAGGATAAGGATATCAAGGGAAATCAAAATCTAATGGTCATGGGAGAATCGAATGCAATTGAAGGGGAAGGAGAGATATATGGTCTTGGGACAAGGAATGAGAGAGGAGAAATATTAAATGAGTTCTGTAATAAATTTCAGCTAGTAACAGCGAATACTCTGTTCGCGAATCACAAGAGAAGGGGGTATACTTGGAAAGGGCCGGGTGATACTTGAAGGTTTGAATTAGATTATATCATGGTCAGACAGTGATTCCGATATCAGGCAATGGATTGTACGGCGTACCCAGGAGCAGACATAGACCCAGATGACAATATAGTAGTGATGAAGATTACGCTGAAGTGTAACAGATTAGTCATGAAGAATCAATACGCAAACGAGCGGGATAAGGAAGTACTATGGAACGACGAGATACACTTGAAGTTCTCTAAGGCTATAATACAGCAATAAGGAACAGCTCCGTGAGCAGCACAGTTGAAGAGGAATGGACATCTCTGAAAAGGACAATCACAGTAGGAAATAAAAACATAGTTATAAAGATGGTAACTGCAAATAAACCATGGGTAACAGGAGAAATACTTCAGTGATCGATGAAAGAAGAATCTCCAGAAATGTTCAGGGAACTTCGGGAATACAGAAATAAAAGTAACGTAAGAATTAAATAAATTGGAATTGCAGGGAAGCTAAGACGAAACGGCTGCGTGAAAAATGTGAACAAATCGAAGTAAAAATGGCTGTCAGAAGGATGACGCAGCATCTAGGAAAGTCGAAAGAATCTTCAGTGAAATTAAAAGCAAGGTGGTAACTTAAGAATTCAACGGGAATTCCAATGTTAAATGCATAGGAGTGAACAGTACGTCAGTGGCACTTGTCTGTGTAGTAGGCTCTCAGAGACCAGTGTGGCTTGAGCTCCCAGTTGGTGCACATCGACAGCGCAGAAAGATACGTATATAGCTTCTTTTCTGTGTTTACTTCGTAGATACATACTTAAATTGCGTGTGAGTTTCGTATAGGAGGTGTAATTTCGAGTTTCAGTTACTGTAATCGTAAATTCAGGCAGATTGTAGCGCAGTCGTTAGGAGTTTGTGCAGGTCATGCATTCTTTGCATGTTCCCCTTGCGTTACCTAGGCACGGACTCGTGTTTCAGTAACATCGATTAGAATGGGCAGGGACTGTCTTTGCTGTGTTCGGATGAGGACTGAGTTGGCATCCCTTCGCTCACAGCTGCAGGCGGCGCTGACTTCGGTCGCGCAGTTTGAGGCTGTTGCCAATGGGCACCAATGTGGGGAGTCGGACTTTGGTATCACGGGGATGTCAACCTCGTCCCGTCTGTTCCCAGATCGGTCTGCCACTGTGGTTGTCACGGTTGCTGCTCGCAGTGGGGAGTGAGGCTGAGCCCTCGCCTGTGGTTGATTGGGAGGTCGTTCCAAGGCGTGGTAGGCAGCGAAAGACGACCCCGGACTCTGATCAGAAAGCCTCTGTGGTGCGTCTGACAAACAGGTTTCAGGTACTGTCTCTGGCTGAGCCAGATGCAGCTGCCTGCCCTGGTTCAGAGGATGATTCTCAGCCTTCAAGGTCCGGGAAATAGCTGAGGGTGGGCTTATTGGTAGTTGGGAGCTCCAATGTTAGGTGCGTAATGGGGCCCCTTAGGGATATGGCGGCTAAGGAGGGGAAGAAATCCAGTGTGCATTCCGTGTACATTCCGTGTGGAGTCATTCGTGATATGGAAAGGGTCCTCCCGGATGCCATGAAGAGCACAGTGTGCAGCCAGCTGCAGGTGGTGGCACATGTCGGCACTAATGACGTGTGTCGCTTTGGATCTGAGGAAATTCTCTCTGCATTCCAGTTGCTGTCTGATTTGGTGAAGGCTTACGAGATGAAGGCAGAGCTCACCATCTGCAGCATCGTTGACAGAACCGACTGCGGACCTTTGGTGCAGAACCGGGTGGAGGGTCTGCATCAGAGGCTCAGACGGTTTTGCGACCATGTTGGCGGCAGATTCCTTGACTGGCGCCAGAGGGTGGTGGGGTTTCGGGTTCCGCTGAATAGGTCAGGAGTTCACTACAGCCCTACAGTGTGGCCGTGCGGTTCTGGGCGCTTCAGTGTGGAACAGCGTGACCTCTACGGGCGCAGGTTCGAATCCTGCTTCGGGCATGGATGTGTGTGATGTCCTTAGGTTAGTTAGGTTTAAGTAGTTCTAAGTTCTAGGGGACTGATGACCACAGATGTTAAGTCCCATACTGCTCTGAGACATTTGAACCATTTGAGCCAGTTCACTACACTCAGCTGGCGGCTACACGGTTAGCGGAGGCTGTGTGGCGTGGACTGCGCGGTTTTTTAGGTTAGAAGGCCTCGGGAAAGTACGGGGTGGGCTGCAGTCTCAAAGGGTGCATGGCAAATACAGGACGTGCTTGGATCAAGGAACACTCGGAATAGTAGTTGTAAATTGTTGTAGTTGTGCTGGGAAAGTCCCTGAGCTTCAAGCGCTAATAGAAAGCACAGAAGCTGAAATCGTTATAGGTACAGAAAGCTGGCTAAAGCCTGAAATAAGTTCTGCAGAAACTTTTACGAATCTCAGACGGTGTTCAGAAATGATAGATTAGACAGAATTGTTGGTGGAGTGTTTGTGTCTGTCAGTAGTGGTTTATCTTGTAGTGAAGTCGAAGTAGATAGATACTCCGTGCGAATTGGTGTGGGTGGAGATTATACTTAACAGCCGAACTAAGTTAATAATTGGCTCCCTCTACCGACCCCCAGACTCCGATGATATAGTTGCTGAACAGTTCAGAGAAAATTTGAGTCTCGTAACAAATAAATACCCCACTCATACGGTTATAGTTAGTGGGGACTTCAACCTTCCCTCGATATGTTGGCAAAAATACTTGTTAAAAACCGGTGTCAGGCAGAAAACATCTTCCGAGATTGTCCTAAATGCTTTCTCCGAAAATTATGTCGAGCAGTTAGTCCACGAACCCACGCGAATTGTAAATGGTTGCGAAAACACACTTGACCTCTTAGCCAGAAACAATTCAGAGCTAATAGAGAGCATCATGACTGATACAGGAATTAGTTATCACAAGGTCGTTGTAGCTAGGCTTGTGGTGTCACCGCCAGACACCACACTTGCTAGGTGGTAGCCTTTAAATCGGCCGCGGTCCATTAGTATACGTCGGACCCGCGTGTCGCCACTGTCAGTGATTGCAGACCGAGCGCCGCCACACGGCAGGTCTAGAGAGACTTCCTAGAACTCGCCCCAGTTGTACAACCGACTTTGCTAGCGATGGTTCACTGACAAAATACGCTCTTATTTGCCGAGACGATAGTTACCATAGCCTTCAGCTACGTCAATTGCTACGACATAGCAAAGCGCCATAACCAGTTACTATTGATATAAATGAATAATGTACCGTCAAGAGGGACGTTCACCATTAATGGATTAAAGTTAAGTATTCCACCAGCTACGTCCGTTTTTCTAAAGTCTAATTTCCTTGTCCTGTTCCAGACCTCACGCCAGCCTGCATGAGGTAAAACGCGTGCCTTTCGGCTTCCTCTCATACCCGGTGTTGGCTCTCTTGCCAACCAACAACAAGGCTAAATACCGTTTCTTCCTAATCCAACAGAAACTAACGCAAAATAATTTTATTTAAAAAAGAGGATAAAGTGTCACTAGAAGCCTTCCTAAGAGACAATCTCCATTCCTTCCGAACTGACTATGCAAATGTAGACGAGATGTGGCTCAAATTCAAAGATATAGTAGCAACAGCAATTGAGAGATTCATACCTTATAAATTGATAAGAGATGGAACTGATCCTCCATGGTACACAAAACAGGTCCGAACGCTGTTGCAGAGGCAACGGAAAAAGCATGCGAAGTTCAGAAGAACGCGAAATCCCGAAGATTGGCTAAAATTTACAGGCGCGCGAAATTTGGCAAGGACTTCAGTGCGAGATGCCTTTAATAGGTTCCACAACGAAACATTGTCTCGAAATTTGGTAGAAAATCCAAAGAAATTCTGGTCGTATGTAAAGTACACAAGCGGCAAGACGCAGTCAATACCTTCGCTGCGCAGTGCCGATGGTACTGTTACCGACGACTGTGCCGCTAAAGCGGAGTTATTAAACGCAGTTTTCCGAAATTCCTTCACCAGGGAAGACGAATGGAATATTCCAAAATTTTAAACACGAACGGCTGCTAGCATGAGTTTCTTAGAAGTAGATACCTTAGGGGTTGCGAAGCAACTCAAATCGCTTGATTCGGGCAAGTCTTCAGGTCCAGATTGTATACCGATTAGTTTCCTTTCAGATTGCGCTGATACAATAGCTCCCTACTTAGCAATCATATACAACCGCTCGCTCACCGATAGATCTGTACCTACAGACTGGAAAATTGCGCAGGACGCACCAGTGTTTAAGAAGGGTAGTAGGAGTAATCCATCGAACGACAGACCTATATCATTGACGTCGGTTTGCAGTAGGGTTTGGAGCATATATTGTATTCAAACATTATGAATCACCTCGAAGGGAATGATCTATTGATAAGTAATCAGCATGGTTTCAGAAAACATCGTTCTTGTGCAACGCAGCTGGTTCTTTATTCGCAAGGGGATCTCAAGTTGATTCCGTGTTTCTGGATTTCCGGAAGGCTTTTGACACCGTTCCTCACAAGCGACTTCTAATCAAGCTGCGGGCCTATGGGGTATCGTCTCAGTTGTGCGACTGCATTCGTGATTTCCTGTCAGGAAGGTCGCAGTTCGTAGTAATAGACGGGAGATCATCGAGTAAAACTGAAGTGATATCAGGTGTTTCCCAGAGAAGCGTCCTGGGACCTCTGCTGTTCTTGATCTATATAAATGACCTGGGTGACAATCTGAGCAGTTCTCTTAGGTTGTTCGCAGGTGATGCTGTAATTTACCGTCTAGTAAGGTCATCCGAAGACCAGTATCAGTTGCAAAGCGATTTAGAAAAGATTGCTGCATGGTGTGGCAGGTGGCAGTTGACGCTAAATAACGAAAAGTGTGAGGTGATCCACATGAGTTCTAAAAGAAATCCGTTGGAATTCGAGTGCTCGATAAATAGTACAATTCTCAAGGCTGTCAATTCAACTAAGTACGTGGGTGTTAAAATTACGAACAACTTCAGTTGGAAAGACCGCATAGATAATATTGTAGGGAAGGCGAGCCAAAGGTTGCGTTTCATTCGCAGGACACTTAGAAGATGCAACAAGTCCACTAAAGAGACAGCTTACACTACACTCGTTCGTCCTCTGTTAGAGTATTGCTGCGCGGTGTGGGACCCTTACCAGGTGGGATTGACGGAGGACATCGAAAGGGTACAAAAAAGGGCAGCTCGTTTTGTATTATCACGTAATAGGGGAGAGAGTGTGGCAGATATGATACGCGAGTTGGGATGGAAGTCATAAAAACAAAGACGTTTTTCGTTGCGGCGAGATCCATTTACGAAATTTCAGTCACCAACTTTCTCTTCCGAATGCGAAAATATTTTGTTGAGCCCAACCAACACAGGTAGGAATGTCCATCAAAATAAAATAAGAGAAATCAGAGCTCGTACAGAAAGGTTTAGGTGTTCGTTTTTCCCGCGCGCTATTCGAGAGTGGAATGGTAGAGAGATAGTGTGATTGTGGTTCGATGAAGCCTCTGCCAAGCAGTTAAATGTGAATTGCAGAGTAATCATGTAGACGTAGATGTAGACGGAGATGGGTGGAGAGAGGGCACTGAGTATCTCTATGAGGGGGAAGATTTGTTTGATGTGATAGAAGAAGAAATAGGAGTCGATTTAGAGGAGAGAGGGAAGCCAGTAATTAATCAGAATTTAAGAGAGCCTTTGAGGACTTAAGATCAAATAAGGGGGAAGGGATAGATAACACTCTATCAGAATTTCTAAAATCATTGGGGGAAGTGGGAACAAAACGACTATTAACGTTGATGTATAAAATGTATGAGTCTGGCTACATACCATCTGACTTTGGAAAAGATATCATCCACATAATTCCGAAGATGCAAGTGTTGACAAACGCGAGACTTATCACACAATCAGCATAATTAGCAGCTCACGCATCAAAGTTACTTAGAAGAATAATATACAGAAGGAATTTAGAAAAGGTTATGACACCAGAGAGGCAATTCTGACATTGCGATTCGTAATGGAAACAAGACTAAAGGAAAATCATGACACATTCATAGGATTTGTCGAACTGCAAAAAGTGCTCGACAAAGTAAAATGGTGGAAGATATTCGAAATACTGAGAGGGGTAAACCATAGGAAGAGACGGGTAATATACAGTAGTTAGAAGAACCAAGAGTGAATCACGGGAGTGGACAACTAAGAACTAAGTGTTTGGGTTAAAAAGGGTGTAAGACAGGGATGTAGTCTTTCGCTCTTACTGTTCAATCTCTACATCGAATAAGCAATGATTGAAATAATAGAAAGGTTCAGCACTTAAATTAAAACTCAGGGTGAAAGGATATCGATGATGCGATTCGATTTGACATTGCTATCCTGAGTGGAAGTGAAGAAGAATTACATGATCTCCTGAATGGAATAAACAATGTAAAGAGTACAGATTAAAAACTGAAAGCGAATCGAAGAAAGATAAATCGAAGAAAAACGAGAGTAATGAGAAGTAGGAGAAACGAGAACAGCTAATATCTTAACATCGGGATAGATTGTCACGACGTAAATGAATTTAAGGAATTCTCCTGCCTAGGTATCAAAATAACTAGTGACGGACGGAGCAAGGAGGACATCAAAAGCAGATTAGCACTGGCGAATAGGGCTCTCCTGGCAAAGAAAAGTCAACTAGTATCAAACATAGGCATTAATTTGAGGAAGACATTCTGAGAATGTGAGGTTTGAGCACAGCTTTGTATGGTACTGAAACATGGACTGTTGGGAAACCTTAACAGATGAGAAACGAAGTATTTCAGATGTAGTGCTGCAGACGAATGTTGAAAATTAGGTGGACTGATTGGTAAGGATTGAGGACATTCTGCACAGACTCGGAGAGGAAAGGAATATGTGAAAAACACTGAGAACGAGAAGGGACAGGATGATATGATATCTGTTATCAGCGAATGACTTCCATGGAACTGGAGGGAGCTGCAGAGAGTAAAAACTGTAGAGGAAGACAGACTGGAATATGTCCAGCAAGTAATTGAGAACATAGGTTGCAAGGACTTCTCTGACATTAAGTCGTTAGCACATGAGAGGGAATCGCGGCGGGCCGCATAAGACCAGTCAGAAGACTGATGACTCAATAGAGGAAGGAAAAAAAAACGTCCTGACACGAATGAAAGTAGACGTTTGGGTATGGTTTTAACTTAAGCAAAGAAATTAAACTTTTAGGTAGTCACCAGTTATACTTTGCTGGTTCATGTTATTGCCGGTAGGGGGGAGCCTGGTGCTTTTAGCTCACTCAGTCGCACGTTCATTACCCAACGTACATCTATTTAAGATCGTAATAACAGAGCAACAAAAGGTTATTTCTTGAAGCCCTACATCATTGTCACCCAGTTGGAACAGCATTCATTAACAAATATCCTGCCTTAACTATTAATCAGCATGCGGCTCTTGCACCACTGGCCTCCAAAGACCTTGTATCTCATGTTCTTTTACTTTTTTGCAGCGTGGGTTTGTGGTTCTGTGTTCTGGGTATTAGGCCCTCCTGTGTTATGACGCGGTCTGCTGCGTTGCCTGTTCGTCAGACAACAACAACGTAATGACGAACTTGTTTATGGTCAGGCTTGCGGAAGAAGCCACTCAGACAGGAGGAGTCATTGACGCTATACGCAGCGCCAAAGTCGATGGAATATGTACGAAAAGAGTGGGATAAGTAAACTTCCACTCAGTTGCTATTGAGGAGGTTGCACAACTCCAAGCTAGCCAGTTCCGTTTGTGAAGTGGAGCGATCAGCAGATAGCACCGAGATATACGAGCAGGTATTCACGAGTTGTCCAGCAGTGGTTATCAAGCAATCCTATGTGACCTACCAGATTCCTACACTTGAATAGGAACGTTTACTGACTGCACTGTGTCCAGCCTGAATACGACTTTAAATCATTTATGTAGAGTTTATCTAGTTTGGGCTACGTTTCTAACAGACTTTTGGCGAATTTGTGTATTTTATCCACAGCCTCTTCATACGGCTCAAACTCTATACGTTGTTTCTTAAATAAATTTCGTGAATTTTATTAATACTGTCATTTGTAGTTACGTATTCACCTTGAAGAAACTGACTTTATTTGACATGCCGTCACACCAGAGGAACGGTGTGCTAAGAGAGTCGCTTCTCCATACATCAACTTATTTATGACGTCACATGACAACCATAATGAATGCAGTTAACTCAAACTTGTTGACAAAAGCAGAGAACGAGCTTGACCACTGTCATGATGTTTGTCATGCTTTCGGTAAAGAGCACATTGAAGATTCCTAAAATACATAATTCTAAAAAGTGCCCGAAATTTGTATGTGCATGTAAGTACAAGACCTATTCTTTTAAAATTTGATAATTCATTTGAAAATAAGAAGTTTGTGGTCTTCGCTTCAATTCAGTAGTTGCCTCAAGTATTTATGTTTATTCATATATGTCATAGGTCACGAAACTTTTTTGGAATAGGAAATTCGAAATTTGTGGCAAGTTCCTATGGGACTAAACTGCTAAGGTCGTCGGTCCCTTGGTTACACGCTACTTAATTTAACTTAAACTAAGTTACGCTAAGGACTTCACACATACCCATGCCCGAGGGAGGACTCGAACCTCCAACGGGGGGAGCCGCGAAAACTGTGGCACGGCGCCTAAGACAGCGCAGCTACGCCGCGCAGCAAAACTTTTTTCGCAGCGAGACAGATAACTGACAAAATGATTAGCCCAGACCGCATCATCATTCTGTACAATACTTGCAAGCAAATATGGAAGCTCTAGGAAATACGACGAAAAACGTAAGCTCAGCATTCCATGTTAATCGTACTTCAGTGGCATTCAGTGCACAAGAAACAAGGACAACCAGCACAATTTATTTACTGAAATAGTTACCAAACGATACAGGACTTTACCGCAGCTTTGCCATCTTACTGTTGTGTGACTGGACAAATCGCCGAACTAAGAATCAGTTTCGTATAGAAAACTGGGGGACTGAGGATGGTTGAGTGTATGTCCCCGAAATATGTTCAAATTAGAAAAGACTGGTGTCAGTATACAAAAAATACCCAAGTGTTCTCCACATAGTGCTTGCTGCTCTATGAAGTTTTGTATGAACAGAGCGCCGACGATTTGCAAATCTTCCAACTTAATCGTGATCATTGAACATAACAGGTTTAAGATCTCCACATGTGTCAAAATTTCCTAGTATCGTAAAGGTAATTTGAATTGTACCGTAAAGTGTCGTGTGCCATACGTTTCAACAAGCAACTTCAAGCAATTTTAAAATTTTCAGCACTACCATCAATTGTAATTTCAATACTAATTTATTAGAAACCTGTTTCGACGATACGCTTCATCACCATCAGATCCTCTAAACATGAAGCGGCTGGATTCTCCCGAAAGACATCTGTCAGGAAGTACCAAGTGAAAATATTCGGTATCCCCATCAGCTCTTCTAGTAAGCTAACACACACACGTTGGAACTTTCTGATTGATATCTTTCGGGAACATTCAGCCACTATATTTTTAGAGCACGAGGTGATGAAGTGTTTGGTCGAAACTGGTTGCCAATAATTTATGTGGAAGTTACATCTGGAGGTAGTGTTGAAAACTGTAATATTCTTATCGGCTGTCGTCTTCTCATCCTGCTTAACAATGATGAACATGTCGAAATACAGGTAAAGTTTGCGGACCAGATTAAATTCCGTCACGGCCTGAATCCGGCCCGCGGGCTGTAGTTTGCTGATCCCTGTGACAGGTGGAATGTAGTGAAATAGGAATGATCTTTTATTAAACACTTTTTCCTTGTACGTTATTTTTTCGTTGGGGTACGGGCTATTGAAAAGTACATCTTTACCTCTGCATAGCGGATACGAAATTTCTTGCTGTGTTCCCTGCGCCAGAAATCAGAAAAATGTACCATACCAAAACTGTATCAGCGAGTGAACGACATAGGCTGCCTTATAGTACTATATTACCCGTTTCAACGTAACTGTTATTGTTGAAAAAAATGATAAGTTTTAGTATGTATCCTCTTACGTAATGGCAATTCGATATTTTGAGCGTCATTAGCGGAGGGCATTTTAATAAAGCCACCAGAAGCAGGACGGACGGTTTAATTACCGGACCAGTTGGACGGGCTACAGCCTACTTCTTCCGTATTAATCAAAGCACAGCCCGGCGGCGCTGACACACGCCAGCCCAGCCGAGGTAGCTCGCCTCAATTAATCACCGCGGAATTCAGGGGCGGCGGTCTGGAAATCTAATTTCAATCACCGCAGGTACGTGCCGCTTCATTATGCATACAGCTTCCTTCTGGGTACCTCAAAGACGTCGGCTCCACAGGATATGGCGCGCGGCGACCGCAGCGGTAGGCCCTCAGGACGAGTCTGCAACCGCCGCCCGTCAC
The DNA here is from genome assembly GCF_021461385.2 of Schistocerca piceifrons. Lineage (NCBI taxonomy): Eukaryota > Metazoa > Arthropoda > Insecta > Orthoptera > Acrididae > Schistocerca > Schistocerca piceifrons. The sequence goes on along the minus strand of NC_060144.1, from coordinate 457,305,060 downwards.
CTAGGGGATAAAGACCGCTCGCCAGGAGAGAAAAAGAAGGAGAGTCATAAGCCTCGTCATCAATCAGACCTCGGCATGACGCAAGGTACATTATGCGACACGTATCTTCAAAGGTTTCACGGTACTACCCGGGAGTGGAAAATAGTTCACTCGAGTGAGAGTGCAGAAACTGTGCTCCCTACTCCGTTACAGTCCTCTTGTCATCAAGTGATCAAGACAAGTTACTAATACGCTGTAAACCAATTCTGTATCCTCGTCTACTTCTATCATGTAATTAGTTTATATAGTGCATTGCGGCTGATGGAAAACTGTGCAGTTTTGCAGGCAGCTAAACACTTTAAATATCAGTCACTAAGGGTCGGTAATTTGACGTTGTATTACGAATACAGGGCGCAATGGATCTATTGATCTTATGATGTTAGACTTCGTTTTAAATTGCTTTTCGTACGACATTTTCTTACTTGTTGGACTTTGAAAGTTAATGTGCTGTGCGTGAGATGACAAGACCCGAGAGGTTAAGAACGCTATTGGTGCGTTTAGATATTTTTCCCTCCATCATCATGAGTATTGACGATTGCATATGCTCATACAGTATCATCAAGCACGCACTGTACCGGAGGACTAAGAAGTAATCACTATTCGTTTTCTGCTGTATTAGCAGGTGCTTTGTGTCTTCATTTCCTATGATTTATTGCTACCTTCTCAATTCTGCTGTATTTACTGCCGTCTACACATCATCCACGACCTGAAATATCTTTCTCCTTCTCTTTCCCCTTCTTTCACATCCCCAGCTAAGAGTGCTTTTATAAACGCCTCCTTTCTTGATACATTCCAATCTAGTTCCTTTTACTGCTTTTTATTATTCAGTAGCTGTGTTTGCTCTCCCACGCTCCTCAGTGCCTCTTCATTCTTCACTCTACCCATCAAATAAATCTTTCCATCGTCGTCATAGCCACGTCTCAAAAGTCTGTAGTCTTGGTCTATGTTTCGTGCTCGGTGTCCACCTTTCCTCATACCTTTGTCAATATTGCTGCAGATATTACTCCTTTTCTTATAAAATGTCTCTTTCACCATTGCTATACTGTTTGCAGTTAATGCACTGCTCTTCCAGTCGGTTTCTAGCTAGCTTCCGAGGCATTAAAAGCTTTGCAGTTCTTCTAATACTTCTTTATTCATCATTAACTTTACAGTTTTATTTCCTTATTTTGTATTGTTGGTACTGATTTTCATTTCATAAATCTTTCCTTTAGCTTCAATGGTATCCGCTATATCGGTATTTCTCTTTCATCTGATGCTAGAAGGACCATGTCGTCTGCTAATCTCGAATATCATATTCTTATTTATCCAGCTGTAACCATTTTCATCTAGTACACAGAAGTCAATCATAATTTCTAAATGTAAATTAAATAGGTTAAGAGACAGAAAACGGCCTTGTGTTTATTCCTTTTCTTAGTTCTATCCAGATGGATCTTTCCCTTTTAAATTTCACTAACAACTTTTTATTTAAATGCAATGAGTTTTTTGTAAGTCGCCTGGTTTTCCAGTCCACTCTCTTTTCCCTGAGTTGCAAGCTTTTCCCAAGTAACATTATCAAAATGAATTTTCCAGGTCTACAAAATGGATACATATGCCCAAAATTGACAAAATTCCTATAGCATCTTGTGCCAGTATTCATTCTAGAACCAAATTGTTCCTCAGCCAGTTTCCCCTCCATTACCCTTCCCAATATTTTAGTAATGATTCTTAACATAGCTTTCTGTTTGTGAAATAAGGCTAACTGTCCTGGACGCAGTGCGTTTCTTGGTTCCTTGTTTCTTTGGTATCGCAATCATTACCGTTGTCAGACGCTCCTCTAGGTTGTAACGACTGTCATATGTTTTATTACATTTCTCTGACTCCTTCTTGGTTCAAACATTATAGAATTTCTCCTGATGGCGTATGTGTACCTACTGCTTTGCTTTCCATTTTTCATTGGAGCTGTTGCACTCTTTACTTCTGCCGTTTCGCACCGCGATCGTGAGGAGAAGGCTATATTAATTATAACACACACAGAGCCTTTTAAGTAATCATCTTCCCGCGCTATATACGTGAAACCCTAGTAACTGGTGCAATGGGTCGTTCAAATGGTTCAAATGGCTCTGAGCACTATGGGACTTAACTTCTAAGGTCATCAGTCCCCTAGAACTTAGAACTACTTAAACCTAACCAACCTAAGGACATCACACACATCCATGCCCGAGGCAGGATTCGAACTTGCGACCGTAGCGGTCGCGCGGTTCCAGACTGTAGCGCCTTTAACCGCTTGGCCAACAATGAGTCGTACCCTCTGCCATACAGTGCACAGTGGACTGCAGAATACAGATGAAGATAATCGTAGGTCTCTACTCTCTCTTCTTGGTTTGCAACCTGTGTCATACAGCTCTTTTAAATAGTGTTTCTGCTCTGTAGGACACCCTCCCGATCTTTATATTCATGTTTACTGAGAATGCCAACAGCAGCACTTCCTGGTTTATTTTGATTTACTCTGTTTAATAGTAAATCGTAGTGAATGTCAGTGGCGTGAAAAGATAAAATGGCCATAATTTCAGGGTACATTCCACACATATAGAAGAAAAAGTAGTATTATACGAACTTGGGTCATGAAATGATTTTTAATTATTTTAGTATATTAATTATGGGAATACACAGCAACAGAAGGTGACAATACAAAACGTGATATTCTTTCAGACATTAATTGTTCAGAATCGTCTGTTGGTTGCGTCAGGGATATTCTTAAGTCTTCCGTTTTCGGACAGTGTTTAGAACTTAGTTTTACTAAAGGTTTTGTTTGCATAAGACTCATTTAATTTCTTGAGGTGTCATGCGAATCGCTTCATATACTTACTTACATATAGTAACAGTCGTTTAAGTGCCCATTACGCAACGCATGACTGTTCACGAACTTCATCACGGGATTCATGGGCTTCGATGCAATGGAGTGGATGTGTATATAAATGCGACGTTGCCCGCCCACATTTTAATGGATGGATTGCATATGGTAATTGTGACGTTGAATGTTAGTTTGAAGAGAGAAGATACCACGACGGAAAGAATTTTGTAGCAGCTGTCGTCGTCTTACGGAAAGTGAGAGTTTTATGTGTGTTACTAGCGGTTGGGGAGCCCTAAAACGATGAATACACGGCACACTGTGGAGATAATTATTACTTCGTGCGACACCCATCCCAGTTCCAGAGCAAGATAAGTAATTGAAACGAATGCTTTAAATCGAATGACTGTATGGTGAGCGTTATGACGCTGTATCAAAAGGTTTTGTGTTGGAAGAACACACAAACCGCTTGCTTATAAGTCGGTGCTTATGTACTAGGAGTCGATGCGTTGCATATAAGGTGCAGCAATTCCTGGAAACGGAATCTTTTTTATCGCCTCATATACGTGGCAACTAGCTATAGCCATGACATCTACTGCTTGTACTGGCACCATTGGCAACTGAATTTCTGCATGGCTACAATAATAATAATGGTTTATTCAACAGAACATCAACCTCTAGCCTATTGAAATTAATGACCACAGATCATCCATCATTCCAAAGTAATACCGTAAAATTTCACAGTGAGAACTTGTGGGGGTTGCGTAAATGTTAAAGCATATCATGAAAGATTATCTTGCAACGCTGTGTGACATTTTATATGAATATTTTTTAGGGAATGATGCTTTTATATCTTCGCTCTACTGTCATTTCTTTGTTAGAGAATGCTCTTCCTGAAGAGTTACATAATGAAGCATTATTAGTACGATGAAACATGTGATTCATACGCAAATGCGTTCGTCGGTATTTTATGGTTAACACACGTCGTCATCTAAGTAACAGATTCAGAGACAGGCGAAGAAAAGAAGCAGGCCCGATTGGACCTCCTCATTTAACGTACCTAAGCACTCTGGACGTCTATATGTGTGAGCCACTATTTATGAACCCCGGTACAAGAGGCAGAGTGTCTCCTCGCCCGTACTGTGGAATCCTCAGAAACTATATAAAGTACTCCTGGTATTGATGTGGACTTTCGAGATTCACTGCTACGGTCGGCTGATGAGCAACGATGATAACAGAGAAAGTGCTTTACATCTCGTATTATAAAGAGCTTCGTATCGTAGCCGCTACACCGAATTCCTACGTGCTTCACTTCATGCAGCATGAAGAGTTGTGTAAAGTGAGCTCTAGAGTGGAGAAACAAAAGGTTTTCGGAACTTATATCCGTATAAAATACGTTCGTGTTTTGTATATGACGAAAGTGTTCCGCAAATTTTGCATCATCTTTTTGTTCCACCCTGCAGCTTTCACGAAACCCTATATCTAATGTTTCGCTCCAGTATTCTCAGAGAGGCTACGGTATCAGCGATGGGAACCGAAACCGCTGCGCTTCAGGCCTCTGGCAAGTGAAATGAAATGAACGGCTTAGAGTGCAATGAAAGAGCAGCTGATACATTGTGTTGCAGCTTCCGATATGCAGAAGAAGCCGTAGCTGAACCTTTCAATGTCACCAAAGCACATTCTCTAGCGACTTTACTCACTCCTCCGCCGCTTTTCATTTTTCTGCTATCGAAATTTTTAACCCTTTGCGCTAAGCAAATGCTGTTGACCATCGCTCTCATAAGATTTTTTGTGTATTATGACGCTATTAATATATGAAATAGCGAACCAGATTGAATAGATTCCGGTCGTAAAACCAATGCTGAGAATGTAGCACAGTTTTAAGTTCGCGTAAAATGAAGGGTCAAATGCCATGGGAAGGCACTGAATGTGGCGCAGATTGTCGGTGGCTGAAGTCTACGGGATGCATTTGTCGCCATAAATTGCTGGTAGGAATGGATTGCTGACGCCACAAGTTCAAATCGACGGTGACCTGACTTCCGTTCATCAAATTCTTTAGTTTGTCCTTTTCGGCGGTTTATGACTGTAAACATCTTCTCTGTGACGTTGAAGATGTGCCCTAGACATTGTTGACCTCGTAAAAACCGATTCTTGGGTAATATGCTATAAGCTATGACCCCTGTGCTTTGGCCCGATTGCCATCTCAAGCCTTAAGTCAATTAACATGCCACGAGCGTAGTATTGTAGTATTGTGTTAAACAGATGGCTCAGATATCATGCCTACGTTTGCTCCATAAGAGGCATCTAGCCGCAGAATGCGGGCATAAAACATGTGTTTAAGTGGGAGTATCGACTTTTGTCCACTGAGTTCGTTTCTTGTTTCTCTGGCTGCAGTCAGAGGTGACTGTACAGGATGGCTATGCATTCGTAAGAAGCTGTGTACACGTATTACCTCTAAAACGGCAGTAACAACCGAAACCTTCCAGTGCTTTACACCAACATGCGATCTCACAACAAGAACAAATGACTATGGTTACAGCCGCTGAAGGTTTTCCTTATACACACTACAAACTGATTTGTTAAAATAATTCCTCAATGACCCAGAATAGAATGTTCAGGGTTAAAGTAGCGCAGAGATACCGGAACAATTATTGCGATTCTACAGGCTCAAGGTGATATTAAAAACTACAGAAGAATTTTTTGCGATTTATTCCACTCTACTTGCGTATTTAGCGTATGTATAATTGAGTACACCGCCCTTTAAAACAAGTAGTCCTGGTACACTTGTAATTAGAAGACGTAATTTACTCACAGGGCAGGTAGCGACTTCTCATTATGCTAAAGTTGGAACAATGTTCTTTCGTCTCGGAAATTGAGCAGTGGAGTTTGATGTTAATTACACGCTGCTTACGGCTGAGACTCAGTTAGTAATTACACTTTTGTGGGTTCTGTTGACGCAAGATGAAACGCAAGATGAAATGGTATACTATAATAAGCTGACAACAGCACAATATTTCGGCTTGCGAGGTTTCACAGGGACAGGTGTACTACGTTTTCAGAAAGGAAACAACAGAGCCGGCGTAACTCCGCAACCTTTGTCGTAGCTCATTTGTAAAAGACAGATTTTTTGGCGGACACCAACTCCGAAACTCAGGAAAGGTCGAGAAAGAATCCACAAAACTACCTACACGAATTTCTCAGCCTACCCTTCAGGCAGAACAGCACTTACATATACTTGAGTCAACCAGCCAGCTGTTTTTGACCTCTTTATTTGTATCGACTCACCGTAACAGGTATATTATTATGAGTACCTTGAGAACAATATTAATCGACTCTTAGACTCAGATGATTCGGCAACAGAAAATAACAAAACTGCGCAATGGCAGAAATGATTAAATGGGCAGATTGCACGTATTGTAGTCTGTTTTGTATAGAGATTCAGTGTTATCGCTAGCTTAGAAGTATTTTCTGTACAAAAATACCTCCATTTGAAGCTCGTTATCATATGGTTCTTTCTCTTTAAACACTCTTTCGTTATCCTTCTGTCACTTATTGTAATTCAGATAATACTTTACCTTCGCGTAAGGAAGGTTAGCATTGCGACACTCCTGCAGTATGGCTTGCTGGTGTGATGCGGTGAGTGGGATGAGTTAATGGCAGCTCTGCCGCTGGTTGCGGATTTCGGGTACCGACAATAGAGGCAGTTTTGTGTACGTTGCAGGGTGAAGACGCTACGCAGGTAAATGTTGCGGAATTCGTGTGCGCCACTTTTATTTCCTCGGTCTGATTTCTTTCGCCGTGACAACTTTCACTGAAACTGAACAACTTATTAGTATTTGGACCTTATTTGCAGTGGACTACTAGCGAACTAGAGATGAGTTCCGGCAATGCCTCATAGAACTACAGGCAATGTGAAAGGTTTATGCGTTAAATGAAACAGTAGTAAATCACAGTTAGTATGGTATGTTACCTGTTGGTGCACCTCTGACCGCAAGTGTAATGAAAATTTTCATTTAATTCGGAGTACTGTCGCTTCAGATGTCTTTAGATGCTGAATACATGAGCGATACAGAGTCTCTGGTCTCCAGAGGTTGCATTACTACGGAAAGCGTGGGCAAGCCAGTACGTAGCAGTCGAGCACAGCCTTGGACAGTATTACACTGAAGAGCCAAAGAAACTGATACACTTGTTTAATATCACGTAGGACCCCAATGAGCTTCCAGAAGTGCCGCAACGCGACGTGCATGGACTCAACTAATGTTTGAAGTAGCGCTGGAGGGACTGACACCATGAATCTTGCAGGGCTGATCATTAATCCGTAAGAGTACGAGTTGCTGCAGATCCTTTCTGAACAGCACGTTGCAAGGCAACCTAGATATGCTCAATAATGTTCATGTCTTGGGGGTTCGATGGACAGCGGAAGTGTTTAAACTAAGAAGAATGCTCCTGTAGCCACTTTGTAGTAATTCCGGACGTGTGAGTGTCGCATTGTCCTGCATGGATTACCCAAGTCCGTCTTAATGCGTAGTGGACGTGAGTGGATGCAGATGATCGGACAGGATGCTTACGAACGTGTCACCAGTCAGAGTCGTATATAGATGTGTCAGGTATCCCATATCACTCCAACTGCACACGCCCCACACCATTACAGAGCCTCCATCAGCTTTTACAGTCTCCTGCTGACATGCAGAGTCCCTGGATCCATGAGGTTGTCTCCATAAACGTACACGTCCAGCCGCTCGATACAATTTGAAATGAGACTCGTCCGATTAGGCAACATGTTTACAATCATCAACAATCCAATGTCGGTGTTGACAGGCCCAGGCAAGGCGTAAACTTTTGTGTCATGCAGTCATCAAGGGTACACGACAGGGCCTTCGGCTCCGATAGCCCATATCGATGATGTTTCATCGAAACGTTCGCACGCTCAAACTTGTTGATGGCTCAGCACTGCAATCTGCAACCATCTGAATAAGGGTTGCACTTCTGCCGGTTTCTTAGTAAATATAACAGATCTACTAAGGAAGCTGCCTACACTGCATTTGTCCGTCCTCTTTTAGAATAATGCTGCGTGGTGTCGCATCCTTACCAGATTCGACTGACTGAGTACATCGAAAAAGTTCAAAGAAGGGCAGCACGTTTTGTATTATCGCGAAATATGGGAGAGAGTGTAACAGAAATGATACAGGATTTGGGCTGAACATCATTAAAAGAAAGGCGTTTTTCGTCGCGATGGAATCTTCTCACGAAATTCCAATCACCAACTTTCTCCTCCGATTGCGAAAATATTTTGTTGACACAGACCTTTCTAGGGAGAAAGGATCACCACGATAAAATAAGGGAAATGAGAGCCCGTACAGACAGATACAGGTGTTCGTTCTTTCCGCGCTCTATACGAGATTGGAATAATAGAGAATTGGGAAGGTGGTTCGATGAACTCTCTGCCAGTCACTTAAATGTGATTTCCATAATATCCATGTAGACGTGGATGTAGATGTAGAACGATTCTCTTCAGTCGTCGTTGGTCCCGTTCTTGCAGGATCTTCTTTCCTGCCGCAGCGATGTTGGAGGGTTCATATTCTACGGGATTCCTGATATTCACGGTACACTCGTGAAAGGGCCGCACGGGAAAATACCCACTTCATCGCTACGTTGGAGATGCTGTGTCCCATCGCTCGTACACCGACGATAAAACCACGTTAAAACTCATTTAAATCTTGGTAATCTGCCATTGTATCAACTGCGCCAGACACTTGTTGTCTTACATAGACGTTGCCGACTGCAGCACCGTGTTCTACCTTTTTACATAGCTCTGTGTTTGAATACGCATACCTATATCAGTTTCTTTGGGGATTCAGTGTAGTTTTGGAGTCGTGGAGAGATGATGTTGTACCATGGCGGAATGAGCAGCTCGTATAACGGACTTGTCACGCAGAGCTTTCGATCTGACATATTCCATGATGTATCAGCTCAGGATGGAGGAGGGTTTTTATGACGACTTTATAAAGACGTAGTACTTCAGAAGAAGGTAACATATTCTGAATTTGTTATCTGCAAGCGAGAGCTCAGTAATCAATGCTGTGCGAAGATTTCTCTGTGGCCAAGTACAGCTACGTGTTGATATTCAATGACTATGAATCATGCATTCAGTATTTTAGTTAGGGCTCCCCCATTTACATTATTTTAAATAAGAGTGTGTTAGGAATTCAAGGAAATAAAATTTTATAACCTTTAAATTTTATAGATGGAGACGTTATCGAATACATCAAATGCAGACAGAGACAGGGAAACAGAGATAATTCTGATTATTCATAATAGTTGGAGTTTACTTTTGTATCCTTGAAAGGATTGAATTTCAAGGCACTTCCTAATGTCATTTATAATTATTTCGCACAGCAAATCCCAGCAGTTTTAAGAAAGTTATTTGGAAAAATTTGCAAAGTCAGGCCTTGCACTTTCTCTTGAACTGTAATTAATAATTCCTGAAAACATTTTTTGGGATATTAGAACGCTGAACAGAGAATTCAAAATATAATGGTTTGCTAAGACATCAGCTTAAATAGGAATAACAACAAGAAGGCAAACTGCTGTGCAGAGATTTATTTCAGATCATCATTTGCAGAGCAGCTAAAGCAGAGTCAAGTTATCGTTTGTAAGATAAGTATTTGTTGTAGGGCCTAAATGAACATTTTTGACAGTAGGTTAGGTACAGTTTCAATTAGTGATGTTTTACGTAAATTCAACAGATGCGTGAGTTTGTATTAGGACAGATTCAAATCATGTAACATTTAGTCATTGTGAATATCCTTGTGAATTGTTCTCTTATGCAATTTAACTTACAGGTCATCAGATGAGTTTCACATTAATTAAAATCACATTCATTTGCATTAATATGCTTCTGTTCAAATATAGGGCAGCTCCACCAATTCTAAATCTGAATGTGTAAATGTTAGTTTACAGGTCAGTCAATTTTCAGATAGTTAGCGAGAAATTCAGTTACACACAGTTTCGTTATACAACAACAACACTAAACAGATAACTTTCACATGGGGACCCTGCCAGGATACATTATTTTTGGTATTCGTTTTTTTATTTTTTTATTTTGTGGTTAGATGAAGACAGTCTGCTCTACAACTGCATCTAAAATCGTAATTAATTGAGGTTTCTTTGATTTTTCATTACATTTCCTGTAACAGTAAGAATGTGTCTGCATGCTGCATAGCATTTTTAACATTAACTAATTTTTTGGGTGTTCTACTTGTTCATTAACTATGTTGGATATTTTGAGTTTTTAATTTGTTATCGTCTACATTTGTGTTAACATGTCAGAATCATCAAATCCCTATCAAGTGCTAGAGGTCTGGATGGATCTGCTTCTTATAATGAATCATTTTATGTTGACAAAGCGCAAATAGAGCCCTGTTCACATTATCGATGCTGAAGGGATAGGCGAGATAATGACAGACAGACAATGTGAGGGTACTAATATCTCTATGATTAGACATAAATGAAAGAATGTAGTAGGAGAATTCACATATGAAAACATATTTGTAGTGTGTGGTTTATCACAAAAGATATGTTGAGACACTAATGCAAACCGATGGAAATTTAGCACACTCAGTAATAATGTAGACCGAGGTAGAAAGGGTCATAACAAATAGTACGCTTGCTGACATAGAAAACAATCCGGCCTACAGCATGAAATAATGCAGCAGGAAGATTTTACAAACAATCTCTCAGAAGAGAATGACAATATATAGAGTACATTAAATCACTTGATCGTCACCGGGTCTACTGGAAATACCTCATCAACTGCGGTTTCTGATGTTGGGAGTCCCATTACTGTTATTAGTGACACAACGTTTGGTAAATGTGTGATTAAGTTAGTTTGTCGCACGTTACAGCTCAGTATAATAAATTTTTAATTCTCGGGGGACAATCTGCCAATGGGAAGGAAACAATAAGTATAGTTTGGAAGGTAGGAGACGAGACACTGGCAGAAGTAAAGCTGTGAGGACCGGGCGTGAGTCGTGCTTCGGTAGCTCAGATGGTAGAGCACCTGCCTGCGAAAGGCAAAGGTCCCGAGTTCGAGTCTCGGTCGGGCACACAGTTTTAGTCTGCCAGAAAGTTTCATATCAGCGCACACTCCGCTGCAGAGTGAAAATCTCATTCTGAATAAGTATAGTACATTTATAAAATGCCAACAATACTTTACCAGAATAAAATGGAATAGGATGACTTTTGCAAAAATATCGAGTGTGTAATGGTGAAGATAGCCAATATCTCTTTTTATTGCCATACAATAGTGGCACATGGTAAGCTCCTAGCTGAGTGGAACTTTATTTCAGAGTTCAAGATCTACTTTTCTTCTTCTCCCTTTCATGCATGTAGGTTAAGGTAACACTAAGTAAGAATTTTGTAAGGTATCTGAAGGGCTTTCCAGAGTAAGAATATGTAATAAGTAACAAGAACGTCTTAATGACCTGTGTATTCTCTTCTGCTAAATTTAGAATAGTTTGATGCAGCAGTTTTCTTGTTAGATCATTTATCAGTCTTGTGTGATAGTGGTACACATAATTTCTTGATTTGTAATGGATAATATCCATGTTTGCAATTTTTGGTAACTTTGGTTATGATTTCAGAAAAAGAAAAGAGTTTATACAACACATGCACTGTGCTAAGCAACATTCGTTCAATTGGTGAATTTATCTTCATAATACTAAAGATATTGGAGCTTTATTTTTTGACTGTATTGAAACCATGTAAGGAAGAGAGTAGCCTGGTTTATGGTATGGATAGAGATACATGTCTAAGGGGTGAAGGGGTATAGTAAGCTTAGATTTTAAAGAATATTGACAGGTGAAGAAGTATATAGACAAGAATTTTTTTGGACGTTTACACATACGAGAAGACAGAGTTCCTATTAGGTATTGGAGATGAATAGTGTGAAGATACACTAGGAGAGCTAAGCTATGAAAAAGAAAATAGGTATAAATAATATAGGACTATTGCTAACTTTATATGGTAATATATGAGAAAGAATGAAGAGCGCTACTTGGCTGAGATACAGAGAGAGAGATTCTGCATGAATAACTAAAGAAATTAAAGAATGAATAGAGAAATAACAGTGAATAAGAATTTAGCGTTATTGTTATGATCAGTATCCGATAGTAGTAATAATTCATTCATTTGTAATCGATAATATCCATGTTTACAATTTTTGGTAACTTTGGTTATGATTTCAGAAAAAGAAAAGAGTTTATACAACACATGCACTGTGCTAAGCAACATTCGTTCAATAGGTGAATTTATTGTCATAATACTAAAGATATTGGAGCTTTATTTTTGAGGGCAAGAGTTAAACTGCCGTTGGGCTGATGGTCATTCTGCTGTTACACAAATAGAATACTTATATTTTAAAGTTTTTCTACTGTTGTGATAAGGTGACACTATGCTTGAGAAGGAAGACAGTATCAGCTTCAAAATAAGAATAAAGACTGAGAACTGACTGTTCTTTTGCAAATGTGATATTTATGATGATGATGCGCACACAGTATTCACCAAAGCCATCACGAGCACCTTTCCTGTTTCACAACCTTCAGTCATATGTCTTGAAATTTGATGTTGTAGGTGAGAGTATCGCTGCAAGTAGATGCATTGAAGAGTACCCTGTAGATTGATTTCCTCTCTCCTTCTTTGGTTACATACCAAATGAGATTCCACATGACGTACAGAGTATACTAGCATAAAGGTACACAAGATTCATATTACTCTGTATAGTACAGAATAACTTTAATGCAAGTGGCGAATTACAGTATATATTTCATTATACATAGGTACTATGTCCATACTTATGTAATATGTAAAATACTTCCAGGCTATTATGAGCAAATTCTGTTGGTTGATAGACAGCTGATCTGCAGTATGCTGAACTAAATATGAATATATCCACCAGCATGTGCCGTAAATGTTCTTAATGTAATGTCTACGTATTATTTTCTGTTGTTACATGTATCAAAGAAAGCATGGGAGGCAGTTACTGCTAAATGAATGAAATACATGCTCACATTCCCTTGAAAGGAACACTTATGAGGATGGTATCAAGACTGAATGTCGACTTTTGTTTCGCTGGAGGAAACGACGTTTGCCTGGGCACCATGTCAAGTGTTCCACAATGCAAACGCTACTACAATTTGGGTCCACCCCTTGGTATTACTGCCTGACTTTCGTCAAATATGGACTACTTGCAATGCAGCTAAGAGTAGATGGCGCAGGAGCCACAGCTACTGTTAGTGACAAAGATTGTGTTGTCAGTGGAGGAACAAACTCGTCTCTTGTTCTCCCCGAGTTTGTGCTTATCTGAAATATTGGCTTTCGCCGTGATTTTTGGGTTGTCAACGGAGAAACTGATTACTTAGTTAACTAACTGAGTCTGCCACTTGTTCTGTACGTCCTTATCCTCCTACACAACAGTCAATATGTGAGGCAAATACTGTGCCCTTATAAAAACTGAAGTGTGCCGCACGTAACTCTTGTAATTAGTTAAACATTTTCATCTCCGTGCCGATGATATTGTCCCAATAGATGCTTTACTTTCCAATTGAAGAACAAAACTCACTTGCTACTAAAGAAATTTTAAATGTTTTGTCAATATAATTTTGTTAGTTTAGCTCTTTAATTCCAATGTACATCATTTTGTTTCCAATTTTATGATTACGATGTTATTAAGTATTTTCCTGTTAAGTGACATTACTGGTTTGCCGTCCAAGTGACATTGCTACTGCACTGTCCATGTGGGGCTACTACTAATGTAGTACATTTCGATTACTTTCGACTCGAAAGTACCCGCTTCTGTGACGAATTTACTGAAATGAACCGTATCAGAATTTAGTTGGCAAACTCGAAAGTGAATCCAGTACTTTGTGGACTATAACGGAACAGCCTATAATATTGGTCACTTTTACCAACGATTAATTTTGCGCTCGGTTACGAGTATACCATAACATGATTGGGACACCCTGTCAAGCCTGCAGGACAGGAAAGGTACTTTAATTGTGGAAAGGGGTCAATATAAGCGGCTGTCAGTTACACTCGAACGTACAACTTTATTTGTTTGACCAAACACTAAAAGAGCCAAGAAAATTTAAAATAAAAGCACAGCATTAATTTTTGGAACTTAATAACCGGCTGAATACGCCTTACAATCTAATGCCTTAAGGGCAAAACAACCTTAATCTAAAAATCGGGTAGAAGCCATACAAGAAGAACAAATAAGAAAAGGCACTGCACCCAACGGCGCTCAGAAGCTTCCGAGGGTCGGCCTGGAGTTCAAATACACTCCTGGAAATTGAAATAAGAACACCGTGAATTCATTGTCCCAGAAAGGGCAAACTTTATTGACACATTCCTGGGGTCAGATACATCACATGATCACACCGACAGAACCACAGGCACATAGACACAGGCAACAGAGCATGCACAATGTCGGCACTAGTACAGTGTATATCCACCTTTCGCAGCAATGCAGGCTGCTATTCTCCCATGGAGACGATCGTAGAGATGCTGGATGTAGTCCTGTGGAACGGCTTGCCATGCCATTTCCACCTGGCGCCTCAGTTGGACCAGCGTTCGTGCTGGACGTGCAGACCGCGTGAGACGACGCTACATCCAGTCCCAAACATGCTCAATGGGGGACAGATCCGGAGATCTTGCTGGCCAGGGTAGTTGACTTACACCTTCTAGAGCACGTTGGGTGGCACGGGATACATGCGGACGTGCATTGTCCTGTTGGAACAGCAAGTTCCCTTTCCGGTCTAGGAATGGTAGAACGATGGGTTCGATGACGGTTTGGATGTACCGTGCACTATTCAGTGTCCCCTCGACGATCACCAGTGGTGTACGGCCAGTGTAGGAGATCGCTCCCCACACCATGATGCCGGGTGTTGGCCCTGTGTGCCTCGGTCGTATGCAGTCCTGATTGTGGCGCTCACCTGCACGGCGCCAAACACGCATACGACCATCATTGGCACCAAGGCAGAAGCGTCTCTCATCGCTGAAGACGACACGTCTCCATTCGTCCCTCCATTCACGCCTGTCGCGACACCACTGGAGGCGGGCTGCACGATGTTGGGGCGTGAGCGGAAGACGGCCTAACGGTGAGCGGGACCGTAGCCCAGCTTCATGGATACGGTTACGAATGGTCCTCGCCGATACCCCAGGAGCAACAGTGTCCCTAATTTGCTGGGAAGTGGCGGTGCGGTCCCCTACGGCACTGCGTAGGATCCTACGGTCTTGGCGTGCATCCGTGCGTCGCTGCGGTCCGGTCCCAGGTCGACGGGCACGTGCACCTTCCGCCGACCACTGGCGACAACATCAATGTACTGTGGAGACCTCACGCCCCACGTGTTGAGCAATTCGGCGGTACGTCCACCTGGCCTCCCGCATGCCCACTATACGCCCTCGCTCAAAGTTCGTCAACTACACATACGGTTCACGTCCACGCTGTCGCGGCATGCTACCAGTGTTAAAGACTGCGATGGAGCTCCGTATGCCACGGCAATCTGGCTGACACTGACGGCGGCGGTGCACAAATGCTGCGCAGCTAGCGCCATTCGACGGCCAACACCGCGGTTCCTAGTGTGTCCGCTGTGCCGTGCGTGTGATCATTGCTTGTACAGCCCTCTCGCAGTGTCCGGAGCAAGTATGGTGGGTCTGACACACCGGTGTCAATGTGTTCTATTTTCCATTTCCAGGAGTGTATTTTATTCCAAATGTAACAAATATTTTTAAATATATGTATACCAAGATCAGTGTACTAATGTACTTATGTGAGTTTCAGATTACCAAAAGTACTATAAATGTAAAGATGTATGGAGAAAAGGGTTGAAAAGAAAAAGCAAATGCAGTAAGCTAGATAAAGGATGGGACTGCCAAAAACCAAAGTGGGCAGTATATGAGTCATAATATAAAGGACTGCCAAAAATCAAAGAGGGCAGATAAATAGTCAATGGAGAACTGTAAGTGTGGTACAAGTGATGTGGTAAAATGATGCGAAATGGACTGCCCAAATCTGAATAATAGGCAGCAAATATATGTAGTGATTTTTTTAATATAATTGTGTGTTTATTAGTAAATAAGGAAATGGACTGCCATTCAATGCAAGCAGCAACAAATTTTTTATAGTATATATAGGTATTTGTATCTGCTTTGTAGATAAGTGTTTGTGTTCCAAATTTTTGTTTTATTTGTCTGAGAAATTTAATAATGATGAGTAATTTGCTACTTAAATAATGTTGTAATAGGAGGATGGACTGTGCTAAAGGCACTTAAGTAAATGATAGGTAAATGTTTTCGATATATTAAAAAAAATATAGACCAATATAATGTGAATGAAAGGAAGTTTGTGGTATAAACGTTTATGATGGGACATTCACATAAAGATTCAGAACCACAGTATAAATATAAAATTTAGTGTTCCCATCAAATTTGCACTTTGTGAAATTTACTGGAAACAGGGGCATGTGTAACAACAACAACGCTGTACTATTGTACATATAAATATTATGTTTTTTTTCTCTTCTGAATTTTCGATAAATTAGTGTAATCGATGTTCTGATTTCATTTCTTTTTTTGTTTCATGCCATTATATTAAAGAAACTGTAAACAATTTTCGATGTGAATATTGTTTATGTCAAATTTCAAGCAATATTATAACAGAATTGAAATGTAAGAAACGTTGAAACTATTGTAAGATGTTAAAATTGTAATTGTGCGTCTGGTCCATACATAGGCAATGTGTTAGGATATGTAGAATGCAAAACCTCGGGTGAATACCCTGTCTGTAAGGGAGCGGTAAAAGGTGGATGGCAGGCGAGCGCGGGAAAATGCACGCGGGTACTGCATGGCACAACGGGCTCAGTAGTACTAGTCGGAGTTGGGCACTGGTCTGAGCAACACGTCCGGGATCGAGGAGGCTCTCCTGGAAGACGTAGTTTCATTGAGCCTCGGATATGCTGTTCCGACGCCTGTACAGCATGGCAAAATTCCATAGGCACTAAATGGGAAAGTATTGCGACGCTATGAAGAAGTAAAGTGCCGATACATCAAGAGCCATTGCTGTGGTTGTATGTGTGATCTGTGCCTCACTATCTCGCCGCCCGCCAACTGACGCATCGATACGAACAGGTTGAAACTTTTAGTAATGTATTCGTGTGGACCAGTGTTACTTTGTTCCATACTGTTCAATAACAACTTTAAGGAGTATCGTGTGCCCACAAGCGCAGCGTTTACAACCGTGCTGGACAGCCACAACACGATGAAGAAAATACACTGCCTGAATTTACCTTAAGGGCAGGCAACCGGAACGTTAACGGCCACAAGGCAGAAGATTCAGCTGGTGAACTTCAATTCAAAATAACCCAACTCCACCAGAGTGTGGCTACAATTTGCCACCTTGAAAGCACATGATGTTGTTAGCGCGAATGTCCCAACAGCCGACAACGAAATCCAAACAACACGATGTGAACAGTCGTGACTTTCTGGTAGATTAAGTAAAAACTCAACCTTCATCTCCAGGATCGGTGAGCCATGGACCTCGTAGCAATGGTACAGCACCACGAACTCCGACCGCGCGTAGACGCCGCCAGCGGCCTTGCCCAAACTACTCGCCACGGAGATTTCCTCGCTGCTACACGCCAACCGACAATCTGGTCGCACACAGAACAGCCGGGAACTATAAACGCCAAGCCAAAGATAGTAGACGGTGCGAATATCGATACACACCGCTGCTACCACTCGCGGAAAGAGAGGATAAGAGCATAATCGCGATAACCGCGGGAGACTAAACACAGAATAACAACCAAGGTTTAATCCAATGCATAACATGAGCCAGCCATGGATAACCTCCACCCCCCCCCCCCCTCAAGCGTAACACAGGGAGATGTTGATTCAATCCCTGAGCTACCTGAACGTAACTTGGCTAAGGTAAACCCGATACTCCTTACCTGAACTGTTCTCCTTGACCAACAGACTTACCGGGCCTAAAATACACACGATAGTACAAGGCCCCACAATACAAGGAGTAAACTTACTAAGATTTCCGCCAAGCACCTTTCTCCACGGGAAATTATGGACATAAACTTGATCCCCTGTCCGGCCCTTAAAGGTTTCTCGATTACGATTATAACGCTCAGCTTGTTTATTATGGGCTCTGAGTATATTACTCCTGGCCCGGTTCCAGTTATCCTTGATAATACGAGGACTAATATCGGCTGGAATAAGATCTTGAATTCCCCACAAGTTCGAATGAGGGGAATTAACCGGATAGGGAAAGGATCAAGGAGGCGGGCGTTGCTCGCACGGATTCATGACTGGCGGTATTAAAGGCAGAACTAACCCGGGAAAGATTGGAGTCCCTTTTAGTAGGGTTTTCTGATGATAAATAATCAACGCGGACGTAAGATTTCTGTTAACTCTCTCCGCAAAGGACCTCTGCGGATAATACGGGGAGGTCGTGATATGCTTGACACCATTCTGAAAACAGAAGGCCTTGAAAGGAGCCAAAAGAAAAGCAGGAGCTTTATCGCTAACAAGCTGCTTTGGGGGCAGCGGTAATGTTAGTACATATCGATGAACCTTCTTAGTATGAGGTAAAGGACCTAAATAATCAATATAGAGTTTGTGCATAGGACATTACTCTCGTTCAGAACTCAACAAACCCTGTTGAAGAGCATTCTTGGGTTTGGCTACATTATACAAGCGGGATTGGGATACCATGTCTGTCACATCCCGGTCCATGGAGGGCCAAGCTAAATGTTCTTAGATTTTTTGGAGAGTCTTATAAGTACCTAAATGGCCAGCCACAAACGAATCACGAAAATAACGAAAAACCGGGCGCACCATGGTTACAGGCAATCAGATCTTGCACTGTTTAGCATCGCCCACCCTCTTACAGGGAATACCACTCATAACAACATACTCATCCGACAGCTCTGCTGCCAACACACGTTGCTTTATAGGGGCCCAAACAGGGTCCTGATCCTGTTGCTGAGCCACATCTTCAAACAAGAGGGAAATTTCATCCAACACCATACAATTAAGACTATCTACCTCTACCTTCTGGTTTCTCTCACTAGTTGTACTTTTGGCGAACATCTGGCTGAATACATTCTCAAGGATATTTTCGGAGCCCATCACATGTTTAACTTCAAACTGAAACGCCGAAAAGCGTACTGCCCACCTGGCAATACGGCCGTTTTACTCGGCCTAGCGAACACCCCGCTCAAAGCCTGATTGTCGGTTTCTAAATGGAAAACCCGATCTTCAAGGTAGAAGCGGTACTTCTGTAATGCAAATAAAAACGGCCAAAGCCTCGCACTCGTAGACGGGGTACTTGAGTTTGGTATCAGTTCACCGACGAGACGAATAGGCTAATGGCTGTCTCTGCCCCTCAAACTTTTGGAGGAGAACAGCTAAAATACCAGCATTAGAAGCGTCAGTTTGAACAACAAACCTTTTATTAAAATAGGGTACCCAAAGAACCGGAGGATTGGCTATTGCTGCCTTAATACGCTCAAAGGCAGCCTCCAGGGCGAGTCCCCATTCAAAACGCGCGCCCTGATTTAAGGGTGCCGCCAACTGAGCAAATTGGGAACGAAACGCCTAAAACAATTTGTTATGCCTTTGAATTTAGCAATTCCTCGCTTATCAGTAGGCGGAGGTAAAGCACGTAAGGCTTTTGTTCGCTCTTGGTCAATGCGAATACTCTGACCCGACACTATATGACCTAAGAAAGATACCTGCTGCTTGGCTAGCGTCATCTTACTAGGCTTAACGGTCAGCCTGGCTCCCTGTAATCTCAAAAGAACTTGCTTAATATGCTCCAAATGATCCTCAAATGAACGACTATGGATGTCCAAGTAGTCCAAATAATTATGCACACAGACTAACTTCAAGTCGCCACGGATGTTATCCAACAAACTAGTAAGCACAGCCGCTCCAGTTGCTAGCCCAAAAGTAACTCTGTTGAAGTCAAACAAGTTCCAATCAGTATGAAATGCGGTAACATGTTTACATTCTTCAGCCAATGGAATCTGATAATAGGCCTGATTCAAATCAAGGACCGTAAACGAATTATCGCCGGCAAACCAAGTAAAAGAAGTATGCTGATCAAGTAGGGGTACCGATTCAAGGACAACCTTAGCGTTTAAACGGCGGTAGTTAACCACAGGTCGGAAATCACGCCCCTGTTCTTTGGGTACAAGAAAAATTGTGGAAGCATAAGCGGATGTAGATGGTCTAATCAATCCTTGTTGGAGCTTCTGAGATATCTTACCCTTGAGTATCTTCACCTTAGGGGGTGAGAGGCGTTACGGAGACTGCCTAACCGGAATCTTGTCAGTCAGACGGATATGATATCAAGAACTTCAGTAACACGCAAGTTATCACTAAAGAGCTGGGGAAAACCGTACAAAAATCGAGTCACTGAGATGCCTGATGGGGCAAGAGATGGGCCAGATCAAACTCGTTAGCTACGGCCGCAATGGCCAACGCAAGGACAGTTGAATCCACAGAAGGTTTAGCGCCTTTGCAAAGGCCTAACGTCTCTTCAGGAGAGAAAGGAAAAGGTGTGTCCAGAATAATCCAAGGCCAACCCGGTTTTATTGATGAAATCGCACCCCAAAATTAGATTAATGGGCAGTTCCTTAACCAAGACTAAGGATACAGGCCAGGAAAAATCGCCAACCGATACACTCCCCCGGACCCAAGCATGCAGAGGCAACACCTGGCCATTGGCCACCCAACATCTCTGCACCGGTGAAGGGGCCGACCGAAGTTTCGTAAGATGCCCAAATTCCAAAAACCACTCGAAGTTCAATAATGAAAAGGAACTACCCGAATCCAAAAGAGGACAAACCGGCTCGCCACCTACCCGAGAACAAACGTAAGGCAAAGGGGGTGATGAGGGAGTGACCAACTGAGTACGCCTAGGTCTGAAGCTCGAACATGAGTTCGCGGCCCAAACCGGTGTTATCTATTGGCTCTGGGTGCACGTGGCTGAACACAAGAGCGCTCCAAATGAGGCATACTGCAGCATCTCAACGCCGGGGTACCCTTTTGATAACTCCAGTAGATGTAGATACTCCTCGTGACGTACATTGTTCGCAAGTGGTAATGCGGATGCTGCTACGACCACGTCACGGAGCTCTTCCCAGGTTGAAGGCTGCTTATGGAAGACAAAATGCGACTTATCGGCCGCACGCATACCCCTAAGAACGATAGAGACCAATTCTTGTTCAGGTAAATCAATTACCACGGCCAAAAAGGCTCTCTGAACTCTATCGACATACTGATGTAACTGCTCCTCACCCGGCTGCACTTCCCAAATGTAACAACACTCAAGTTGTTTATGAACCACGCTGGTAACCTTTGCCTTATTACGAGCTCCCTTAATTGCTGCAAGGAAAATCCCTCCGCCATGGCTTGCAAGAGAAGGTTCTGCAACTCGCCTCTATCTAACGGGTACAACAACGACAAAATTACATGGTGTAGAACGCAAAAGGCAGCCGCGTGTTGTTCTAAGCGAACTACTAACCATGATAATTTTTCCACCTGATCAAGTCGCTCCATAACCAATTCAGTAATATCTCGGAAGAAATAGGCCAGAGGATTAAGCAGCTTGGCAAACACAGCATTTAACTTGACAGAGGATGTAACAGTAACACCTGACAGCGCAAGTCCCTATCTTCAAACTTCCTCCAATCCAACTCCAAAAACATAAGCTTAAACTATAATGCGCTCACCAAAGATCCTAACTCAAGGGTTAATTTCTTGTGATGATCTTCCAAATCTAACGTGCTTAAATCTGCTATCCGATTAGTTATATCCGATTAGTTATATCCGATTAACTGCACCCGCACCCAATGCAGCTGACTGTCACTAGGTTGGGTTCCTTCCAAAAGACAAATACTGTCCTCAAGGCCTTTAATAGCCTCAAACAAAAATTCAGTTGCCACCCCTGTCCCACCCACCACCGCCGACGTGACGTCAACCGGCTGAAGAACGGCAACGCACAAACGGGCTACCGATTCCGGAACACTGCCCTCAATCGGTTGGAGGCTTATTGCCAACTCACAAACAGGCTGTTCCTTCCTGAGCACGCCGATCCTCACACATTGTTTGACTGCCATTACGATAAGCACCTAAAACAAGTAACAGTCAAAACAATATGGTGCACACAGAACACAAACGAAAGAAGAGTGAAACTGACAGCAACTAGAACGGCAAGCACAAGCGTAACCACGCTCTGCTACCAGTGAGACGCCCTGCTAAACCCGCAGGACTGGACAGGTAGTTTTATTGTGGAAAGGGGCCAAAGTAAGCGGCTGTCATTTACACTCAAACATACAACTTTATTTGTTTGACCAAACATTACAAGAGGGAAGAAAATTAATGCAAAATAAAACCTTAATAACCGACTGCACACGCCATACAATCTCATGCCTTAAGAGCAAGACAACTTCAATTTAAAATCGGCTGAAAGGCAATAACTTAAAACTGAAACCAAAATTAGAAATTTAAAAGGGAGAAGGCCTCATCTTAAATCAGTTCTTTCAATAAGGCTGAAGGCCCAAACGATCTCACACCTTAAGAGCAAACAACTTTAATTTTTAATAAATCGGCTGAAGGCCCATCTCTTGAGACTTAAACCAAAATTAAATTTTTAAAAAGCAAATGGCCTTACTTTAAAGATTTCTTTAATTAGGCTGAAGGCCAAAAAATCTGAAGCCTTGAGGGCAAAACAACTTAACTTTAAAAATCGGCTAGAAGCCATACAAGAAGAAAAAATAAGAAAAGCCAGTGCACCAAACGGCGCTCAGAAGTTTCCGAGGGTTGGCCTGGAATTCAAACACTAACGCTCGCTTAGGTGAGACAGGCAGGCGACCAAACCATTCTCGACCCGACGGCAACCCAACCAACAGACAGTCAACGGGCTCACCGACAAGATAACTTCCGCTCCACCCGACCAGCACACAACAGGGAGTTCAATGGAACAACGTAGAAAGTATTGCGCCCACAGCCAATTATACGTTGAGCTGTCAAACTGCACACCGTGCTGGACAGCCACAACACGATGAGGAAAATACACTGCCTGAATTTACGTCAATGGCCAGGGTAGGTAACCGAAACGTTAACGGCCACAAGGCAGAAGATTCCGCTAGTGCACTCCAATTCAAAATAACCAAGTACAGTTAAACTCCACCAGGGGTGGCTAAAATTTGCCAACTTGAAAACACATGTTGTTGCTGGCTGAAATGTTCCAACAGCAGACAATGAAGTCCAAACGACACAACGTGGACAGTCGTAACTTGCTGATAGATTAAGTCTGTTGTGTACATAGTTCCGCGTAGTCAGCGCGTAGACAACTTTCCCACTGGAGCGTGCCCCGCTAAGCACAACAGCGCAGTCGCAGCGCTCGTCCGTCTCCGCACTACCAGATGGCGCTGTCATAGAGATGGACCAAATTCTGCTTCCACCGATCCGTGTATTAATATGTAACGCAGCCAGTGAGATTGCTGCTGACGTAGAACCTTTTCTCCTCGCAGATCACACTCACGCAGTGATACATGAAAGCGCGAGATATTATAACGAGTGTACAGACCTCCAATTAGTCAGTCTGCATTGGTCTGCACCAGTCGGTACCAGTCTACAATTGTGTGTACCCGTCTATAGTCAAGTTTCAGTCTGCGCCTAATAAGTTTACCATATTCCAGTACATAGCCATGAAGATAAATGTATAGACACTTTTGTCAAGTTTTTTTTTCATCTCAGAGTAACACTTGCAACCTACATCCTCAATTATTTGCTTGACGTATTCGAATCTCTGTCTTCCTCTACAGTTTTTGCCCTCTACAGCTCCCTCTCGTACTATGGAAGTCATTCCCTCATGTCTTAGTAGATGTCCTATCATCCGGTCCTTTCTCCTTATCAGTGTTTTCCACATATTCCTTTCCTCTCCGATTCTGCGTAGAACCTCCTCATTCCTTACCTTATCAGTCCACCTAATTTTCAACATTCGCCTATAGCACCACATCTCAAATGCTTCAATTCTCTTCTGTTCCGGTTTTCCCACAGTACATGTTTCACTACCATACAATGCTGTACTCCAGACGTACATCCTCAGAAATTTCTTCCTCAAATTAAGGCCGGTATTTGATATTAGTAGACTTCTCTTGGCCAGAAATGCCTTTTTTGCCATAGCGAGTCTGCTTTTGATGTCCTCCTTGCTCCGTTCGTCATTGGTTATTTTACTGCCTAGGTAGTAGAATTCCTTAACTTCATTGACTTCGTGACCATCAATCCTGATGTTAAGTTTCTCGCTGTTCTCATTTCTACTACTTCTCATTACCTTCGTCTTTCTCCGATTTGCTCTCAAACCGTACTGTGTACTCATTAGACTACTCATTCCGTTCAGCAGATCATTTAATTCTTCTTTCTTCAGTTTCACTCACTCCGGATAGCAATGTCATCAGCGAATAGTATCATTGATATCCTTTCACCTTGTATTTTAATTCCACTCCTGAACCTTTCCTTTATTTCCATCATTGCTTCCTCGATGTACAGACTGAAGAGTAGGGGCGAAAGGCTACAGCCTTGTCTTACACCCTTCTTAATATGCGCACTTCGTTCTTGATCGTCCACTCTTATTATTCCCTCTTGGTTGTTGTACATATTGTATATGACCCGTCTCTCCCTATAGCTTACCCCTACTTTTTTCAGAATCTCGAACAGCTTGCACCACTTTATATTGTCGAACGCTTTTTCCAGGTCGACAAATCCTATGAAAGTGCCTTGATTTTTCTTTAGCCTTGCTTCCATTATTAGCCGTAACGTCAGAATTGCCTCTCTCGTCCCTTTACTTTTCCTAAAGCCTAACTGATCGTCACCTAGCGCATTCTCAATTTTCTATTCCATTCTTCTGTATATTATTCTTGTAAGCATCTTCGATGCGTGAGCTGTTAAGCTGATTGTGCGATAATTCTCGCACTTGTCAGCTCTTGCCGTCTTCGGAATTGTGTGGATGATGCTTTTCCGAAAGTCAGATGATATATCGCCAGACTCATATATTCTACACACCAGCGTGAATAGTCGTTTTGTTGCCACTTCCCCCAATGATTTTAGAAATTCTGATGGAATGTTATCAATCCCTTCTGCCTTATTTGTCAAGTATCAGATATGTGAGAATACGATTCACGTACCAAAATCAAAGGAACTTCAGATTGTCAATTGTAAATAGCATCCAGAACCAAGTTAAGTAATTTTTATGCTTGTTATTATTTTAATAAATGTGTGTGAAAATTAATCAAGTTCTGTTTAAAGTTGGTCACAGTCAATCTGCTACTCTAAGCGTGCAAGTGGCATTTCTATCGTTTGATCTTACGGCAGAAGATAAGCACGCCACGTTAAGACCACGAGACATATTGTTGACACTCTCCTACTTCGTTAGAGCGACAAGTCAAATAATCTGATAGTGTGGATACTGAAGGTCTCACAGTACGCACACCATAAAGTCAAAACTGAACTTTCGCGTCCAGGATCGGTGAGCCACGGACCTCGTAGCAATGGGAACAGCATCACACACTCTGACCGCCAGCGGCCTCGGCCAAACTACACGCAGCGGAGATTTCCTCGCTGCTCCACGCCAACCGACCAACTGGTTGCACACAGCACAGCCGGAAACTATAAGCGCCAGGCCAAAGATAGTACAAGGTGTGTATATCGTTACACACCGCTGCTACCACTCGCTGAGAGAAAGGATAACAGCATAATCGCGTGAGACTAAACACAGAATAGCAACCAGGGTTTAATCCAACGCATACCATGAACCGGCAACTGCTCAATGATGACATACTGAATGTAAACATAATCGCATCAATCGTAAGCGAGAAGTAATAACTATATCAGTCAACGCTCAAAAGCTCTTCGTGGACGCCACTGATCACCCAGCCTCTTCCTTACCACAGCCGTACACATAAATGTGCCCAATAGGAATACTACTAACTCATATTAAGGACTCTGTCCATCATCGGATACAAGCCAACCATCCACTCGATCTCCCAGTCCATTGCCCACCACCCTAATTGATCGATTATAAGGTTTTTCAAAAGAGTAGTGTTGTAGTTGCACTAGACACAATATATAGGGGAAAACAGACGACGTACGTATAAAGCCTGAAGAGTGTACGGTAGATGCAGTGGAAGTATGTAGACACAGTAGTATTATGTTATTTTAGTCCTTCGGAGGTTGAGCAGCACCCTGAAATTTGGAGGAGCAATTTCTGACAACTGGGGGAGGAAATGCGTGATTGCTCTCATGCAAGCCACTGTAAACACACAATGTATAGTAGAACAGCAACCTACGTATTTCAGCAACTGGGCATTACAATAATGCTAGACTAGCGCTCTGCAATACAATGGTCGGCCGTGGTTGTGGGTTGGACTGCTATGTGCCGTAGCAGAACGCTCTCTTTCCATGCCCAGTTATGTGAAAAGCTCCTGTCGTAACACAGCCAGCTGGAGCAAGTAAAAATACACTCCAGTCAGCCAGAAGCAGTTGATGTGAATGGCGACTTTCACTAGCACATTGACGCTACTCACAGCAGTCATCAATCAGGTAAGTGGCCAAGCAGCTACAAACATCAGTGATCATAATCTTCTAGGTAAGCCGCAGGTCAGTGACCCAGCAGCTAACACTGATAGTTCTGTGCTTCGAAATGGCACTGCAGAGGCCTGGCCACTTATTGGATGTCTTCTTGAGACAATCCGTTCATGTACGAGAGTTGTGGTTCCTACTTAGAGCGTTTTCACGCCCCCACCAGCATGTTTTCGTTGCGCTTATAGTTTCATTAATAATCAGCATTGGCGACCAAAGACTTCCGGCATAAGAAGCCACCCTGATTCTGCCAACGGCCTTATCAAAGAGGGCGGAGCAGCGGACAGAAGTCCACGGCACTGTCTTGTCCTTCGGATGGGAAACTGACGCCAAATGCCGAAGAATCAGCGATAATCAACGGCATGAGGATGCAGAAGGCAATGGAAACCATCGAATTAAACAAACATTACGTTTATCTACAGGACATGTGGCCTGTAATACATAAAAAGGTGTTATGATAATCTCTCAATTGGCAAAAGATTCCAGAATAGCCCCCATTAGGATCTTCGGAAGGAGACTGCCAAGGGAGAATGACAAGAGAAAAAATTGAGTCACCAACGAAAGGATAACGTTCTACGAGTCGGAGCGTCGGACGTCAGAAGCTTGATCGTGGTAGGAAAGCTAGAAAATCGGAAAATGAAAATCAAAAAGCTCAATCTACATACATTAGGGCTCAGTTAAATGAAATGGAAAGAAGAAAAGTATTTCTGGTCGGACGAGAATAGGGTAACATCGACAGCAGGAGAAAATGATATAACGGTAGTAAGATTTGTTATGAATAGGAAGGTAGGACCGAGTGTTACTGTAAACAGTTCAGTGATGGAGTTGTTTTATCAGAATCGACAGCGAACCAACACCCGCAACATATTTCAGGTATAAATGATGTCGCAAACTGAAGATAATGAGGTAGAGAAAATATATGAGGATACTGAAAGGGTATTACAGTACGTAAAGGGAGATTAAAATTTCATAGTCATTGGTGAGTGGAATGCAGTTGTATGGGAAGGAATAGCAGAAGAGGTTACAAGAGAATATTGGCTTGGGAATAGGAACGGGAGAGGAGAAAGACTATTTGAGTTCTGTAATAAATTTCAGCTCGTAATAGCAAATAATTTCTTCAAGAATCACAAAACAAGGAGGTATACTTGGAAAAGACCGGGTGATACAAGAAGATTCCAGTTATACTACATCACTGTCAGACAGAGATTCCGAAATTAGACACTGGAGTGTAAAGCGTACCACGGAGCAGACATAAACTCAAATCACAGTGTAGTAGGCGTGAAGAGTAGGCTGAAGCTTGAAACATTAGTCAGGAAGAATCAATACACAAAGAGGTGAGATACGGAATCCCTAAGGTATGACGAAATACGCTTGAAGTTCTATAAAGGCCATAGATACAGCAGTAAGGATTAGCTCAGTAGGCAGTACAGTTGAAGAGAAATGGACGTATCTAAGAACGACAATCACAGAAGTTGGAAAGGCAAGAATGGGTAAACAGAAAGTACCGGCGGCGAAAAGATTAGTAACAGACGAAATACTTCAGCTGATCGAGGAAAGAAGGAAGTGCAAAAATGTCCAGAGATATTCAAGAAAACAGAAATATAAGTCGCTTAGGAACGAAATAAGTACGAAGAGCATGAAGGCTAAGACGAAGTGGCTTCGTGGACAATGTGAAGAAATCGAAAAAGAGACGATGGTCGAAAGGATTGACTCAGTATAGGAAAGTCCAGGCAACCTTTGGTGAAACTAAAAACAAGGGTGGTAACATCAAGAGTGCCACGGTAACTCCACTGTTAAATGCAGAGGAGAGAGCAGATACGAGGAAAAACCTTTATGAGGGTAAGATTTGTGTGATGTGACAGGAAGAAAAAGTAGTCGATTTAGAAGATATAGGGGACTGAGCATTGGAATCAGGATTTAAGAGAGCTTTGGAGGACTTAAATTCAAATAAGGCCGAAGGGATATCTAACATTCTCTCAGAATTTCTAAAATCACTGGGGAAGTGGCAACAAAACGATCATACACGTTAGTGTGTAAAATGTATGAGTCTGGCGACTATCATATGATTTTCTGAAAAATATCGTCCACACAATTCTGAGAACTGCAATAGCCGAAGAGTGGGAGAATTACGTCACAATCAGCTTAACAGCTCATGCATCCAAGTCTCTGACAAGAATAATATACAGAAGAATGGGAAAGAAAAGAAAATCGTGTATGAAAAAGAACAAAAAAATAAAGACTTGCGTTCGCAGGACTCGTTACCTGTAATGGGAAAAGTGTCATAAAGATGTCTCCGTTGGCAAAAGGTTCCGGAATCGATCCCTAATCGGATCCCCGGGAGGGAGTGCCAAGGGGAAGGTGACAATTAAATAAAATTGAATAACCAACGAAAGGATAACGTTCTACGACTCGAGGAATGGAATGTCAGAAGCTTGAACGTGATAGGGATGGTAGAAAATCTGGTAAGGGAAATGCAATGGCTCAATTTAGATATCGTAGGGGTCAGGTGAAGTGAAATACAAAGAAGACAAGGTTTCTAGTCAGATGAGTATAGAGCAATATCAACAGCAGCAGAAAATGGTGCAACGGGAGTAGGATTCGTTATAAATAAGAAGGTAGAGCTGAGAGTGTGCTAATGTCAATAGTTCGGTGATAGGCTTGTCCACAACAGAATCGAAAGCAAAGCAACACCGACAACTTTAGTTCAAGTTAACATACCGACGTCGTAAACTGAAGATGAAGAGATAGAGAAAGTATATGAGCA
Source organism: Schistocerca piceifrons (assembly GCF_021461385.2). NCBI lineage: Eukaryota > Metazoa > Arthropoda > Insecta > Orthoptera > Acrididae > Schistocerca > Schistocerca piceifrons. Next base: position 457,275,721 of record NC_060144.1, on the reverse strand, counting down.
TATTGAAAAAGTAATAGAGTACGCGAAGGGAGAGATGAAAATCTAACAGTCATAGAGGACTGGAATGCAGTTGTTGAGGAAGGAGTACAAGAAATGGTTACAGGAGAATATGGGATTGGGTCAAGGAATGAGAGAGTAGAAAGACTAATTAACTTCTGTAATAAATTTCAGCTAGTAACAGCGAATACTCTGTTCAAGACCCACAAGAAAAGAAGGTATATTTGGAAAAGAACAGGTGATGCGGTAAGTTTTCAAAGACAACCCATGGTGCATCGCACAATCAGATTAACAGCACACGCACCCAAGTTACTAACAAGCTAAATGTACAGAAGAATGGAAAAGAAAATTGCGGATATGTTAGGTGACGATTAGTTTGGCTTTAGGAAATATAATAGCACTATAGAGACAGTTTTGATGTTGCGGCTGATAATGGAAGCGAGATTAAAGAAACATCAAGACACATTCATGAGGTTTGTCGACTTGGAAATAGCGTTTGCGAAATGTCAAATGGTGCAAGATCTACGAAGCTGTGAGTGACAAGAGCGGAATACCACGTATGAGGCGTCCAGATAAAAAAGCATCTAAGAAAGTGATGTAGGCTTTCGCCCTACTGTTCAATCTATACTTCAAAGAAGCAATGATTAAAATTTTGAGGTGAAAGGGTATCAGTGCTAAGATTCACTGATGACGTTGTTGTCCCCAATAAAAGTGAAGAAGAATTACATGATCTCCTGAACAGAATCAACTGTCTAATGAGTACATAATACTGATTGAGAGTAAATCAAAGAAAGACGAAAGTAATGATAAGTAACAGAAATGAGAACTACCAGACACTTAAAATCGGGATTGATGGTCACGAAGTAGATGAAGTTAAGGAATTTTTGTAAATAGGTAACAAAGTAACCCATGACAAATATTTGCCTTAATTTGAGGAAGACATTTCTGAGAATGTACACTGTAGTACGATAGTGAAACATGGACTGTTGGGAAACCTTAACAGGAAAGAATCGAAGCATTTGAGATGTAGATTTAGATTAGATTAGATCCCGTTTTCGTTCCATAGAACCAAAAAATTTGATGATTCTCGTGGGTGTGGAACATGTCAGTGGGTCTTCTCAAAGTTTAATGACAGTGAATTAGCTTTAAACCACTTATTAATGTCAGTGAAAATTTGATTAGCAGCTATTTCTAAATCTGTACTTGAGTTACTACTGATTGCAATGTTTCTGTCATCTGGAAACAAAACAAACATACCATCTGGCAATGTAACAGATGAGAGCTCATTAATGTACACAAGAAAAAGCAATGGAGCCAAGTTGGAACCTTGAGGAACACCACATGTAATTAATTCCCAGTCAGATGAAGACTGACTGCTTACTGCACAGGTAATTCGCAAACGACACCCTTTGTTTCCTGTTAGATAGATAAGACTCAAACCATTTCGCAGCATTGCCGGTGACACCATAATATTCTAATTTACTTACGAGAATGCTGTGGTTCACACAGTCAAGGGCTTTTGACAGGTCACAGAAAATTACACGGGCCTCCAATTTGTTATCTATTGAGTTAAGTACATTCTCACTTTGCTGCAGGCGAATGTTGAAAATTAGGTGGACGGATAAGGTAAGGAATGAGGACATTATGCGCAGAATGGGAGATGAAAGGAATATTTGAAAAACACTAAGATGAAGAAGGGACATGATGACAGGACATCTGTTAAGACATCAGAAAATGAGTTCTTCGTACTAGGAGGAGCTGTAGAGGGCAAAAACTGTAGAGGAAGACAGAGATTAGATACATCCAGCAAATAATTGAAGTTGTAAGTAGCAAGTACTACTCTGAGATGAAAAGGTTGGCACAGGAGAGGAATTCGTGGTGCGGCGCATCAAACAAGTCAGAAGACTGATGACTCAAATTGAAAGAGAGAGAATGAAAGTCACGGCAACATGGGTTGTTCCCAAAGCGACTATGCGAAACGAATCTTCACTTATTTCAAAATACTTTGCGCTAACCCACTGACAGACTCTTCAGAACTTATTTAAACGATTTACAAATAAGACAACGTAATTTAATAAATGATTGGTTTGAAAATGGTTTTTCCACAAAACACGCTTAAATGATAAGTCAGATAATAAAATTTGAATAAAAGCTTTCTGAGTGTTAACTAAGAACGTGACAAAAGGAAGTATGCTTCGCTGTGTCCCCTGGAATACTCTTTGTGGACCAGGTATAATATCCACCAACCACCTAGTAATAAGGATGTTGTTGTTGTGGTCTTCAGTCCTGAGACTGGTTTGATGCAGCTCTCCATGCTACTCTATCCTGTGCAAGCTTTTTCATCTCCCAGTATCTACTGCAACCTACATCCTTCTGAATCTGCTTAGTGTATTCATCTCTTGGTCTCCCTCTACGATTTTTACCCTCCATGCTGCACTCCAATACTAAATTGGTGATCCTTTGATGCCTCAGAACATGTCCTGCCAACAGATCCCTTCTTCTGGTCAAATTGTGCCACAAACTTCTCTTCTCCCCAATCCTATTCAATACTTCCTCATTAGTTATGTGATCTACCCATCTAATCTTCAGCATTTTTCTGTAGCACCACATTTCGAAAGCATCTATTCTCTTCTTGTCCAAACTATTTATCGTCCATGTTTCACTTCCATACATGGCTACACTCCATACAAATACTTTCAGAAAGGACTTCCTGACACTTAAATCTATACTCGAAGTTAACAAATTTCTCTTCTTCATAAACGCTTTCCTTGCCATTGCCAGTCTACATTTTATATCCTCTCTACTTCGACCATCATCAGTTATTTTGCTCCCCAAATAGCAAAACTCCTTTACTACTTTAAGTGTCTCATTTCCTAATCTAATTCCCTCAGCATCACCCGACTTAATTAGACTACATTCCATTATCCTTGTTTTGCTTTTGTTGATGTTCATCTTATATCCTCCTTTCAAGACACTGTCCATTCCATTCAACTGCTCTTCCAAGTCCTTTGCTGTCTCTGACAGAATTACAATGTCATCGGCGAACCTCAAAGCTTTTATTTCTTCTCCATGAATTTTAATACCTACTCCGAATTTTTCTTTTGTTTCCTTTACTGCTTGCTCAATATACAGATTGAACAACATCGGGGAGAGGCTACAACCCTGTCTTACTCCCTTCCCAACCACTGCTTCCCTTTCATGTCCCTCGACTCTTATAACTGCCATCTGGTTTCTGTACAAATTGTAAATAGCCTTTCGCTCCCTGTGTTTAACCCCTGCCACCTTTAGAGTTTGAAAGAGAGTATTCCAGTCAACATTGTCAAAAGCTTTCTCTAAGTCTACAAATGCTAGAAACGTAGGTTTGCCTTTCCTTAATCTTTCTTCTAAGATAAGTCGTAAGGTCAGTATTGCCTCACGTGTTCCAGTGTTTCTACGGAATCCAAACTGATCTTCCCCGAGGTTGGCTTCTACTAGTTTTTCCATTCGTCTGTAAAGAATTCGTGTTAGTATTTTGCAGCTGTGACTTATTAAACTGATAGTTCGGTAATTTTCACACCTGTCAACACCTGCTTTCTTTGGGATTGGAATTATTATATTCTTCTTGAAGTCTGAGGGTATTTCGCCTGTTTCATACATCTTGCTCACCAGATGGTAGAGTTTTGTCAGGACTGGCTCTCCCACGGCCGTCAGTAGTTCCAATGGAATATTGTCTACTCCGGGGGCCTTGTTTCGACTCAGGTCTTTCAGTGCTCTGTCAAACTCTTCACGCAGTATCATATCTCCCATTTCATCTTCATCTACATCCTCTTCCATTTCCATAATATTGTCCTCAAGTACATCGCCCTTGTATAGACCCTCTATATACTCCTTCCACCTTTCTGCTTTCCCTTCTTTGCTTAGAACTGGGTTTCCATCTGAGCTCTTGATATTCATACAAGTCGTTCTCTTATCTCCAAAGGTCTCTTTAATTTTCCTGTAGGCGGTATCTATCTTACCTCTAGTGAGATAAGCCTCTGCATCCTTACATTTGTCCTCTAGCCATCCCTGCTTAGCCATTTTGCACTTCCTGTCGATCTCATTTTTGAGACGTTTGTATTCTTTTTTGCCTGTTTCACTTACTGCATTTTTATATTTTCTCCTTTCATCAATTAAATTCAATATTTCTTCTGTTACCCAAGGATTTCTACTAGCCCTCGTCTTTTTACCTACTTGATCCTCTGCTGCCTTCACTGCTTCATCCCTCAAAGCTACCCATTCTTCTTCTACTGTATTTATTTCCCCCATTCCTGTCAATTGCTCCCTTATGCTCTCCCTGAATCTCTGTACAACCTCTGGTTCTTTTAGTTTGTCCAGGTCCCATCTCCTTAAATTCCCACCTTTTTGCAGTTTCTTCAGTTTTAATCTACAGGTCATAACCAATAGATTGTGGTCAGAGTCCACATCTGCTCCTGGAAATGTCTTACAATTTAAAACCTGGTTCCTAAATCTCTGTCTTACCATTATATAATCTATCTGATACCTTTTAGTATCTCCAGGGTTCTTCCATGTATACAACCTTCTTTCATGATTCTTAAACCAAGTGTTAGTTATGATTAAGTTGTGCTCTGTGCAAAATTCTACCAGGCGGATTCCTCTTTCATTTCTGTCCCCCAATCCATATTCACCTACTATGTTTCCTTCTCTCCCTTTTCCTACACTCGAATTCCAGTCACCTATGACTATTAAATTTTCGTCCCCCTTCACAATCTGAATAATTTCCTTTATTTCATCATACATTTCTTCAATTTCTTCGTCATCTGCAGAGCTAGTTGGCATATAAACTTGTACTACTGTAGCAGGTGTGGGCTTCGTATCCATCTTGGCCACAATAATGCGTTCACTATGCTGTTTGTAGTAGCTTACCCGCATTCCTATTTTCCTATTCATTATTAAACCTACTCCTGCATTACCCCTATTTGATTTTGTGTTTATAACCCTGTAGTCACCTGACCAGAAGTCTTGTTCCTCCTGCCACCGAACTTCACTAATTCCCACTATATCTAACTTCAACCTATCCATTTCCCTTTTTAAATTTTCTAACCTACCTGCCCGATTAAGGGATCTGACATTCCACGCTCCGATCCGTAGAACGCCAGTTTTCTTTCTCCTGATAACGACCTTCTCTTGAGTAGTCCCCGCCCGGAGATCCGAATGGGGGACTGTTTTACCTCCGGAATATTTTACCCAAGAGGACGCCATCATCATGTAATCATGTATGATTACAGTAATAAGGTAGCTTAGTAAAAAAAGAACTTACGCCTTCAGCGTACTTTGAAAATTGGTAACTGAAGAGATCTGTGATACACTGATAAGATGAAGAAACAAAACTTACAACTGTAGAACAGCTTCATAATAAGAATATAACGACACAAACACAATATTAGAACAACTAATGAAATTCCGTTGCAAAAAACTATTCTCATAATGGTAGCAAAGTTATGTGGTATGTTAGCTATAGCGACTACCGCACTATATTAAAAATTTAATATAAATGCTTTTTACTGTTGCATTACCTGTTAAGTACCCTAGCTCAACTGATTACATGCTGTGTGTGCTTTTTGTAAATATGTGAACGAAAGGTGGTTGTATGGTAATGGGCTCGAAGACAATAACGAAATATACTATTAAACCATACCAATGATACAGTGATTTCTGATAATCGGATAAGATTGTTTATATTTTCTGTAAAAGATGTTTCACTACTGAACATTTACCCACATAAGTAGATCACTCTACATAATATATTCAGTTTCAGAAGCGGCTCACTGAACTGAAAATGTTCTCACGTGGTGTCACGTTTGATGATAGCTAAAGCCTGTGCAACTAGGTGAAATCGAAGCTTCGCTTCAGTTCCGCTTGTTTTTGTGCGTTACTCCTTTGAGTTACATCCGGAAGGCCTAGAAAGAATGTGCCATTAATTGCGCCCTCTGATTCATTTGACTCGACATTTTTATTACCTTAATGACGCTCTTTGACGAAGAAAATCTCAGAAATTTTTGTCAGAGAGAACGAATTTTATTTGAAGCTCTTCTTGCGTGTGAGCTTTAATTAACGGAGATAGGGGGCTACGAATGGAGGAGAAATGAATGTTAACAATTAGGGGAATCAATCCCTTATTCAGTCAACTACTTCTTAAATGTAAGAAATATATTGCAATGTCCAGACAATTTAATTCACACAATTAGTAAGAGTATATGGGGTACATTGCAAAAACAAAGAATGTTTCTTCCTAAAGCGCAAATTACAGCCAGTGAAATGTCATTTACAATCCATAGTAGGTGTGTTGTGTTATAATTCTCACCAAACTTATAAAACTTTAAAATCACATCCACTCTATATCAAGTAGTGGCTTCCTCTCTCGTTTGAAGGTTTGCGGAAGTTTTCTTTCGGTTTTCAAATTTCGTTCTAACCGTAAATTATGTCACAGTACTCTTTCGTATTATCGTGCAAAGCATGTTTCTCTTCCTCTTTAGGTAGCCCTAGTATGAAACTTCAGATAGAAAACATGAGTGAGTTATGAAGTTTGAACGTATTACCATTTTCTGGCAACAGATATCTGAAGTAGGATGATGCGATCTCGAATATCCATGTTTAACCTTTATTAACATCATTTTTGATTTTTCTTTTTTCTTGACTGTTTGATTTATTATTTGCCTAATCGTACTAGTATCCGCAGCACGTGGTCTCAAGTGAGCGTTCTCGCTACCCGAGCATCGGGTCCCGGGTTCAATTTCCGGCGGGGTCAGGGATTTTCACCTGCACCGAGGAGACTGGGTATTGCTGTGTCGTCTTCATCACCATTCATCCCCATTATGGTCGGAGTATGGCAACGGCAAACCGCCTCCATTAGGGCCTTGCCTAGTACGGCGGTGCGGGTCTCCCGCATTGTTCCCCTACGCTCCGTCAAGAAGCATGGGACTTCATTTCCATTTCCAATCGTAGCAATGTGCTACTCATTTTAGCTCCTAGGTATATGATTATCATTTCGGCATACCTAAATTCTGTGCTTTGAGATGTATTGTGTGCACAATGCAACATTCAGCCGTAGGTAGCTAATTAAAGGATAATTTGTTGCCTTTAGGACACAAACGTATAACATTTATTTCGTATGTTAAGTGACACTAAGGAATGATCAGAATCAAGTATCGACGTTGGGAGAATATGCTGTAGAATATGATTAATATTAGTGTAGCTCGTTAGCTTTTTTGGTCCTTTCTTTATCGGTTCGTTATTTATCGGTATGTTGTCACAAATAAATCTTACTTAAGGCGAAAGTTTGTATGCATGACACACTCGTGGTGACAGTTTCGCTTTAACGATTTAAATAACATTCGTGCAATGGTTCCTGATAAGCATGACACCACTATGAGATCGTTTTCCTGTTTATCGAACATAAATATAGCAAAAACTCTATTTAATGGTTCAAATGGCTCTGAGCACTATGGGACTTAACATCTATGGTCATCAGTCCCCCAGAACTTAGAACTACTTAAACTTAACCTAAGGACATCACACAACACCCAGTCATCACGAGGCAGAGAAAATCCGTGACCCCGCCGGGAAAACTCCATTTAATCCATAGTGTTATTCTTTTAACTTTTATGAATGCGCATTCGTAACACACACAAGGAAAACATCATTTCTCAGTCCCAGAAACGCTTTTTATGTAAAGCTAGAAGCATTTTAGGGCAACTGAGGTCGCAAAAGGCGGTGGTGGTAATGCAATGCACGCTACACTGTCTGTGGCTTTCAGTTCTCCTTGAAATAACTGATTTTTAACATTTCGTTGTGTCACTATAATGTCAACAGCTGCTCAGATTTGTGCTGCAGAAGCAACACGATGCACCAGAGCCATAGGCCGATCACAATGGTCTTCCCACTCGGTAATGCCACGTGGCTATTCGGAGACGTGTCTTCTTGCGACCGTACACTCCCGTCACAACCGCTGCCAGTAATCATTTACATTGGTAACACACCTACCATGTCTTTGTACAATATCGCAGAAGGAATAATGTAGTATCAGGTCGCGAGTATTTGATGCTTGTTTGTATTCTCAGCTGGGTAGAATTGTTCTTTAATTTTGTTAAAGGCTGGTAGTGGCCAAAAGTTTACTTCACATATGTTTTAAAATGGAATACATAATTGTTTGTTTTACGTGCGACCTGGAAGGACAAATAAAGTCGTTCTATATACCTAAAACAACGACGGTAGTATTGAATTTCAAAGATATAGTGCTTGCGATTGGCAACAAAGGTGCTAAAAAGAGAGGTTGCACATTCACTTAAAATTTCCGGGCTGATAGACCTATCAGTCCGGAAGTTGTAAGTGAAGGCAATACCGGTCGTGAAAGTCTACATTGTATGGGTTGTACAGTCTATCTCTGGCTTTGTTAGCCGACTTGGATGTAATTCCTAATTTCATTGTTTTGTGTTGACTTCCTGGCGGCAGTAACATTAATATATGTTTAAGTTTTACCAGCAAGATTTACATCCTGTGACGAAAAAAATTTCAAGAGCCTGCATCGAATTTATAATAACACGGATCCAAAGAAGCGACGAGCGACATTGCCGTCTTTTCTCAAAAGAAACATTCAATACCCAGGACGTGGATTTATTCTCACGACAACGATTTTCAGTCACCTCCCGTTTTTCTTTGAGATTGTGAAGAACCATCAATACTGAATCATCGGTCACGGCAGCTGTGGATTGCCGGGATCGACATCTCCGAGGTTCAAAAGAAGTCTTCCTCCAACGAATATCTATTGCTGGAGATACAAAAATAACAATAATTACTATTTTCAAAGAATTTTCTAGATTTTTGTTAGGAAAAGTCCTGCAATTAACTTAACAAACATTCACAATATTTTTATCTGCACAGTCGCCCAGTCCAGTAGACATTCATTCAAGAGATAATTATTACATTATTGCAATTAACTTGGGGAAGGGCTATTATAACACCCAGGTTCTCGGAGCCCTATAACATGACTTCATTCGAACTCTGTGAGGTGCTGATAATGGCGTTTGTGTCGCCTTAGAGGCATTCCTGATTACCATCAACTTACCACGTCCAGCCTCAAAAGCAAGTAACGCTCAGGACTATTTAAAGCAAATATGATTTACATTCGCATAGTGGCACAAACTGCGCCACTCGAAGAATGCGACTGGTGCCGACGTCAAACTCTAGATGTAGAAGCATGCGTACCAAATATTGTTTATTCGCAGAAGTCCTTATCATGTTGCGACGTTCTTTTCGTCAGTGTACGTTTGTACTATAATTATTGAAGGCATAGAAATCATACACTATTTTGATTACTTCTGGTAAAATTGGCAACTGTTTAAAAGTAATTTTGTGGGTGAATTACTGCACATACCCGTTTTGTTCAAAAGTTTATCGTGCATCTAATGGTTCAGTCTGACATTTAATAGGTTTTGTATGCAAAAAGTTGTAAGAGAGTCTGTTAATAGCATGAAGTCATTAAGTACCGCAGAGGCTTGGTATTCCATGGAGAGGAGAACCACCAAAGGTTTAAAAGAGCGACAGCAAACTTCGTCTTCTGCACTTTTCTGGATGGGATAAAAAACCTACAGCAGAGTGGTGATCCATCCGGACGCTTTTCGGTGACTACAATTTTCACGTCGTTGGTTGTGACACTCTGAAATATTCGTGTCACAGCAACTGAGACTTAGGCATTTTCTGAAGTCGTTGGTAGTTTTGTTTCTTCCTGTTGTTCAAAAGAACTAGTATTTTTGCGTACGAAAGCGAGATGGGCTTTGAGTTAGTTACACTGAGTGTGATTTTTAACTCAGGTTGCCAATACAGACTCTAACTACTTGTCTTTGCTGAACGGCACAGAGTATTAAAACATTGTATGTCAATTAAAAGTCCATTTGTTTGTGTTAATGTGAAGTTCGACAATGATTAATTTTATCTGTGAAAACTGCCTGTATTTTGCTACTATTTTTACTTTATTTATATTGGTGTTTGTCAACCACTACACTGAGGACTCGAGCTAATTTCAGGTTAGATAATCAAGTAGCAGTTTATCACCACACTAGAGGTTTTTCAGTGACTTAATAAAGAGTCAACTTTGTCTGTTATACGTAGCCGCATGTTATTGGGATACATTATTTAGATTTGCTGCAGCTATGAGCAACTAATATTTTCTTATCTGATTAGTGGATAAGCAGCTATTTTCTTATTTTAAATTTTTATTTAAAGTATCAATAATAGTCCCGTAATACTCAGAGAAGTTCAGTCATTTTTATTTTATTGTCGCTGTATTTCTTGACATCGGGAAGGCATTTAATAAATTCCGTAGTACCATTTAGCGAACGAAATACCAGCTTACCTATCATTGGCAATTTGAGGCGGTGCTCTGAGTTCTGTTTTTTTTTTTTTTTTTTTTTTCTTTCAGAACGAGCTCAATACATTCTTAGTGGAACAAAGCAGACCGAAGTAAAGTCTGCAGGGGCCTGAATGAGTGTCATAGAGTCGTTTATGGTATACAGGGTCCTTAGAAAAAGTCTTAAAGGCTTGAAAGGGTGTTACACGATACGTTGTGCTGGAAAATAACTGTTAACGTAAAAATTCGACACGTTACGCTGTTTCAGAGATAATTAGTTAATTAGCATTGAAATTAGCCAGTCAGGCCGTATCTCACGTGTATGCCAGGGACCCGCCAGATACAATTAGTGTTAGTTGTTCTCATAGCGTTGAAGATAGCACTCGGTCTTTAGCTCGGATTCGATCAGTACCACCGACCCATTCCCAATGCTCTCTTGTTCGGTTTGGGGAAATCAAATAACTGGTTTGGCGACAATATCTCTGGCTGTCCACTTCAATTTATAGGCTCAATGACCTTTTCGCTATTTAGCTATGAACCTGCGCGACTTATCAAATTTTTATGATAACAGTTATGTCCCAGCACAATCTACAATGCAACATCCATACAAACGTGTCAGGCTGTTCTGATCTCACTGTATATTAAGTACTTACGAGATAGTATTGGAGGCTCCATGACCCTGTTCGCTAACGAAGCTACTGGCATAAGAGGGTGCGTTGCCAGAAGCATGCAAAATGTGGGGATTGTGGGAAGAGCTGCAAAGGCCAGGCGATTGGTTCACGAACTGACAGTTGAGCTTGCACATAGAAAAAGAAATGAAAGTAGCATGATGTGCATAAACAGGTGAAGAGGCCACATCCTTTCGACTGAACTTTGGCAAATATCTATGGGAACAATAACTACAGCAAAACATAGGAATAATCATACGTGGGACCAAAAGAGGAAAGCCATATTAAATAAATGAGATCAGCAACTGCAATACCAACCCAGAACAATCTGACAAACTAGACTTTATCATACTGTAACAAGAGAATCGATTGCGAAGAACATGAACGCCATCGAATCTACTGATCGAAGAGGCCGCAACCTTTCGGCTGAACTTTGGCAAATATCTATGGGAACAATTACAGCAAAAACATACGATTAACCATACGGGGGACCAAAAGTCGAAAGCCTTATTAAATTAAGCAGACCAGCAAGTGCAATACCAACCCAGAACAATCTGACACACTAGATTTTACCATACCGTAAGAAGAGAATCGATTGCGAAGAACATGAAAGCCATCGAATCTACTGAGCCAAAAGCTAATAGAAATGTCGCCGAAAAGAGTTTCTGTTCTTCGTAATCATTGAACTAACTCTGCGCTTCCTGAGGCGTCAGTGGTCTTCATTTACACTACATTTTCTTAACGAATTTTTTACAGGGTCTGTACTACTTACCGAAACTTTCGATAACTTTCGGTGAATCCTACCTAGTGTCTCTTGTGTAACATTGCAGGAGTAACGAAGATATTGGGAATAGGATGGTGGTAGTGATAGAATTCGAGGAAAAGGCCGAGTGCTGTCTTCTACGCTATGGGAAAATGCTAATTAAGTAATTGCGTAACGTATTGCATTTATACCTTAAAAGTTTTTTTCCAGCACAACCTACCGTGCAAGCGTTTAAGACTTTTTTAACCCCCCTGTATACCATAAACATTAACAACTCTGTGACACTAATTCAGGCTCCTGCAGACTTTACTTCCGTCGACTTTGTTCCATTAAGAATGTATTGAGCTCTTTGTGCAAAAAAATCAGAGCACTGTTCTAATCATTTTCCGCCAGGTTGTTCGCAGCCTCACTTGAGTTCCGAGGTCCGTTTCGCCTGACCCGATAAGAATGTTGAAATTATTATTAGTCTCAAATGGTGGCTGCCGACACTTCTAAATGAATTAGTGACGCCGGCTGTTAGAACATAGAAAAAATTTTATTCTCACGTTGCCTTATTAGTTTTTGTCACGTTGCATTACCTATTTTATGTTACGTTGCTAGCTAACCATTGCAGCTGCCATCAAATTAAATTAGTGGTCTTGCGCTTGAATCATAATGTATAGGAATTATAGTCAGTCATAACAGCTACCAATACTAAGTCAGTATCATTTTCTGTCTATAAACGTTTATCTCATTGTGCATTATTGTTATTCAATTTGTAGGTGATGTGACCAACATGAACAGAGAGTGTATAACCACCCTCTAATATATAAAACATTTATGTCGTTGACATCAACCTCTACAATGGCCATGAGTAAATATTAATTGGAGAAGTACACTGAGGTATAACCGAGCTACGTACTAACTGTAGACTGTACATTAAAACTGTGTAATTATCTTAGTATTCACCTGTGGAAACATCATGGAACAATGCAAAAGTTACTAAATTCACAACCACCATCTTGTTTGACCCACAGTGCCATTATTCACTGTGGCCGTAAAGTATTAATGCAGTTAATAATAACACCAAAAATATGACTAACCAGCCCAGAAGGAGCAGAATTTATTGTGTCACGTTGGTTCCCCAGATTTTAAGCGCACTGGTCGTAGTTACGTGAATGTAACTCATTTAATGATACTTACTTTGTAAAGATACTTTAATTTTAAACGAAAATTGTGGATACTGAAATTATAAACCGATATGTTACATGTAAAGTCGAGAATGACAATGCATTTATATTTCATGACAGCTGTGGGTAATGGCACTGTGGGCTAAACAAGATTATGGTTGTTGTACAATTCAGTAATTCTTACATTATGTGATAACGCTCCCACAGATGAATATTAAAATAATTATACGTTTCGAGCGTGTAACTTATGGTGCATAAATAAATTTGATTATACCTCTATGTACTTCTCCAATTAACATTTACTCACAGCAAGTATAAAGACTGATATCAATAACATCAATGTTTTATGCCTTATATCTAGGTTCACTTCATCTAAAAACTGAGTAACAACAGTGTATAATGAGATATACATTCACAGATAGAAAATATTATTGACTTATTATTGGTATTTTGTATGACTAATTGTAATTCCTACATTTTATGTTTACAGCACAAAACCTCTAACCTAATGCTACACCAGGTAGACCGGTATGCTTACAACGCATATTTCACAAGAAATAATATTACGTTGTATGTACGTTGACGTATGGAACCTTGAAAAATAACTTTACTCTATGCACGTAAATCCGAAAATGAGACGCGAAGCCTGGAAAGCAATCATGGATTACAACTTATAAAACTACAACTGTAGTATGAAGTCATTTAACATAATATTATCACAATCCTTGGATATTTCAGATACTTCAGTAAACTGCTTGATGACTGTGTAGTGAAATAATTTAGCATTTTAGTGCCCTCTTAAACATTCCTTGAAATAAAGCTGAGCTAAAACTGGCCCCCTTTAGTAATGAGACGTTTCTGTACGCAGTCCTGTGATTTATGCTGCAATTAAAAGTCAGATGGAAGTGTTATCTTTAGTTCGCGATGTGGTTCCTCTGTATCTAGAGCCTTGTTATTCTCCAGTCGCAAACACAATGAAAATACAACTCACGCTTCTGTATCTTCAACTGCATTAAAGCATTAAAACATTTATTACTCTCATGGGAGTGCGTTAAAAGAAGAACTCTTTCCCTGGAGTGAGGAAGTTTTACGGTCATTTACCGTTCTTCGCTCACTGGATTCAGTTTTTCTGGGATTTATTGGCCCATGAAAGTCAGTTACTCAGATTAGATATTACCCAAAACGAAAATCGAGTCAAGGTTCACGAGCTACTCTTAGAATTAGTATAAATCGTGGCTAACCGCTACAGGACGAAGTAGAAAACAATATATATTTAATACCTGCGTAGTTATAGACCGATGAGTATCTCGTGAAGGTATGTGACTGGGGTTATATGTAGTGTAAATAATTGTGTATGCCAATTGTTTGTATGTTTAGAGGAAATAATAAACAGATACTAATTTTTATGCGACGAAAGAGTCACTGGTGCAGCTTTCCCCCACTAGGGGCCCATTAAGGTTTTGATACCAGGGGTGTTCAGAGACGGAGTTCAACCTTTTTATGAATATTGATTTATAAGTGTTGGAATAATATGGAATTCTCATATGGGAGTAGATGAAACGTTTGGTGTACAGGACACAGACAGACCCTCCAGAAGAGCTGTCTGCCCGTTTAGCTAAAGCTGCAGCCATACTTCATGAAACACCCTCACTGTTTTCAGCATATGTCATTACAACTTAGATACCAGTTGTACATTAATGTAAAAGGACCCCATTTTCAGCAACGTATCTAAAACGTTATACATCACGCGCCAGTTTGAACACCAACTGAACATTACTATTGTAAAAACTTTCATGTAACCATGGTGGATGGAACGGGTGGGGGAGGGGTGGGGAATGGTGCATCTGTAACAAATTTGTCACATATAAAAACGTTTCATTTTATGTCGCCTAAACTCTCTAAAATGTTGTATGCGTAGTTTTTTACACCCTGTGTATAAACTGCATCATATATTTTCATGTATATTTACTGTTTTAGCAACATGCTTTTCCCTTCCTTGAAACATATTAATCTTTATTTAAGTTTGTGCATGACATGAAAAACCCTCTCTCTCGTTTTTTTCCTCTTCCTTCAGTCATCAGGTTTCTAATTGATTTGATTCTGACCACCAAAAATTTCTCTTCTATGCCAACCTCTTCATCTCAGAATAACATGCAACTTGAGTCTTCAATTATTTGCTGGATTTATTCCAAACTCTGTCTCCCGGTTCAGTTTTTATCCTCTACAGCTCCCTCTACTACCACGGAAGTTATTGCCTGATATCTTGAAAGACGTTCTACCATCCAGACCTTTTTGTTAGTGCTTTCCGTATACTCCTTTCCTCTCCGACTACGCGCAGGACCTCCTCATTTCTTACCTTAGCAGACCACCTAATTTACTACATTGTCCGCCCCTGGTAGCGCCGGAATGTCATACTTACCGGCCCAGGTTCGATTCCCGGCTGGGTCGGAGATTTTCTCTGCTCAGAGAGTGGGTGTTGTGTTGTCCTTATCACCATCATCATTTCATCCCCATCGACACGCTAGTCGCCGAAGTGTCGTCCACTCGAAAGACTTGCACCAGGAGAACGGTTTACCCGATGCGAGGCCCTAGCCACACGGCATGTCCATCTATTTTCAACATTTTTCTGTAGCACCTCATTTCAAACGCATCGATTCTCTTCTGTTTCGGTTCTCTCGCAGTCCATGTCTCACTACAATGCCTAGCACCAACCGCACTTTCTTAGAAAATTTCCTAAAATTAAGGCCTATTTTTGATACTAGTAAACTTCTGATGGCGTACTTGCTCCTTCCTTCATTGCAGCAGAATTTCTTACCTTCATCTAATTCGTGACCATGCACCCTTATGTTAAGTTTTCTTGCACTGTCGAAGGCTTTTTGCAAGTCGTCATATCCTATGAATGTGTCTTAGTTTTTCTTTAGTCTCAATTACAATATCAAGTGCAACATCGAAATTCCCTCTCTAGTGTCTTTTAACATACCTAAAGCCAAACTGTTCGTCATCCAAGACATCGCAAATTTACTCTTCCATTCTTCTGTACATTATTCTTGTCAGCAACTTGGATGCATAAGTTGATTAGCTGACTGTGCTATAATTCTAGCACTTGTCAGCTCATGCAGTGTTCGGTATAGTGTGGATGATATTTTTCGAAAGTCGGATGGTATATTACTAGACACATACATTTTACACACCAACGTGGGGAGTCGTTTTATGCCAAATTCCCCCATTGATTTTAAATTCTGATGCAATCCCTCCTATCGTAGTCGGTCTTAAGCGTTTCAAAACTCTTTTAAATTCTGATTCTAGTACTGGATCCCCTATTTCTTCTAAATCAAATCTTGTGCCTTCTTCCATCACATCAGACGATTCTTACCCTACACAGAGACTTCAATGTACTCTTTCCACATGACCGCTCTCTCCTCTGCATTTGGCAGTTGAATTTCCATTGTGCTCTAAATGTTAGCACCATCGCTTTTTGTAATTTCACCGAAGGTTGCTTTGACGATTGTGTGTGCTTATTCAGTCTTTCCGACAGTCATTACTTATTCGATTTCTTCACATATTTTATTCAGTTATTTTTTCTTAGTTCCCTGCATTTCATAATTGTTTCTTTCCTCAGCGATTTGTATTTCTGTGTTCCTGAATGTCCCTGAATATTTTCATACTTCCTTATTTCATCGATCAACTGAAGTACTTGCAGTATTTCTTTTGTTACTTTCAATTTCTGTTCATTTCTTTTTTAGAGAAAACATTTCCTGTCATTCCTCTTCAACTGAACTGCCTACCAACAAAATGCTTGTTGCAGCACCTATTGTTTTAGAGAATTTCAAGGGTATTTCTTCATTCCTTACTATTTCCATATCCTACTTCTTTGCGTACTGAATGTTCCTGACTAATCTCTTAAACTTTATCATTACTAAATTGTGATCTGAGTCTATATCTGCCCCTGGGTGCGCTTTAGACTCCTGTATCTGATTTCAGAATCTCTGTCTGGCCATGACGTGATCTGACTGAAATCATCCCGTATCTCCCGGCCTTTTTCAAGTATACCAGCCCCTCTTGTGATTGTCGAATAGACTATTCACTATTACTAGCTGAAAGTTATTGCTGAAAATAGTTAGTTTTTCTCCTGTCTCATTCCAACTATCAAGCCCATATTGCCCGTGACTCTGTCTTCCATTGTTTCCCTTATATTCGTATTCCAGTCTCTCCCTTACCCCCTCCCCATAAATTAATCCCCTTTACATAGTGAATTACTTTTCCAATATCCTCATATACTTTCTTGACCTTCTATCTTCTGCTTGCGATTCCACCATGTATACCTGAAATATCGTTGTCGGTGTTGGTTTGGTGTCGATTCTGATAACAACCTTATCACTGAACTGCTCGCAGTAACACACTCTCTGCCCTACCTTCCTATTCATAACGAATTCTTCTTCAGTTTTACCATCTCTCCTGCTGTTGATATTGCTCTGTATTCGTCTGGCCAGAAATCGTTGTATTCTTCTCATCTCACTTCACTGACCCCCAATATGTGTAGACTTAGCAATAACATTTTACTTTTCAGATTTCCTAGCTTCTCTACTACATTCAAACTATGGAAATTCAATACCCGGACTAATACGCTGTCCTTTCGATGGTTATTCAGTCTTTTTCAGATGGTCACTTTCCCCCTTGGCAGTCCCTCCTGGAGATCTGAGTGGGACTATTCTGTAAATTTTTTTTTTTTTTTTTTTTTTTTTGTGGAGGGATCATCATGACACTTCTTCAATAATAGGTCACATGATCTACTGAAACACTTTAAGTGTCTTTAATGCAGTAGTTTCCATTGCCTTCTGCATCCTCATGCCATTGATTACTGCTGATTCTCCCCCCTAGGGGCAGTTTACCGAACGAAGAGCACTAAAGTGCCTTGATACTTATGTTTTTGGATAGGGTCAGCCTTTAGCAAAACAAAAGTTCGTTTTTCAACCCAAACATGTTTCACTGCAGTTGCAGCATCTTCAGTGGGCTTTTTATTTTTCATCTGCTAAAGATAAGGAATGTTCTTTACTGTTTGTATACATGTAACTATTAGCTTTTAAATCGTAATTACAGATGTTTGAAAAAAAAAACACATAAATTGTGAGTTCATACCCGTTTACAATATGATGTGGTTTTTCTGATGTGTTGTGTTTCTACAGTAACTGTTTTGTTTCACAGTTTGTCAGCTGCAACCACTTACACCTTAAAGTAGATAAGTTGTCTGAGCCAAACTTACGATTTGAAAGTTATTTCTATGCCTGAAATTAATTAATTCTCTGTGTGTGTGTGTGTGTGTGTGTGTGTGTGTGTCTAGTTACATAATGTTTCACTTACATTTTCTTTTTCCTCATCTTCATCACTGTCAAACACAATATTTTGAGTTGCCTCTCTCACTATCACTGTTTCACTGTTTACCAGCTGTAAAAACAAACAAGGTGGACAGTGGAACAGGTGAAATTGTAAAAAGAAGATGATTGACATTAGAACAGTTGAAGGTGTTCCTGGCAGTTGTTCTGAATCTTTCAGAGGCGTCTGTGATTTTATTGTGTGTGTGTGTGTGTGTGTTTTTTATGTGTGAAAAGGGAGTGAGAGACAGTGTAACAGTAGGTTTGTTGTTATTTCATTTAAAGCAACATCTCTGGAATGATGACACAATTGTGTCTGAGTTGCGCTGTTGAGATCGGTATTGCTTGTACCGCTGTTCAATCTGCCTTTCTACATTCCATTTGTGAACGCTCCATGGGAAGAGTGACTGTCTGTATAATATCTCTGATTTGCTCGTTATTGCATTTCACGAGTCGTTAGGGAGGATTTAATGTCTTTGCTAACTACACTCCTGCAAATGGAAAAAAGAACACATTGACACCGGTGTATCAGACCCACCACACTTGCTCCGGACACTGCGAGAGGGCTGTACAAGCAATGATCACACACACGGCACAGCGGACATACCAGGAACCGCGGTGTTGGCCGTCGAATGGCGCTAGCTGCGCAGCATTTGTGCACCGCCACCGTCAGTGTCAGCCAGTTTGCCGTGGCATACGGAGCTCCATCGCAGTCTTTAACACTGGTAGCATGCCGCGACAGCGTGGACGTGAACCGTATGTGCAGTTGACGGACTTTGAGCGAGGGCGAATAGTGGGCATGCGGGAGGCCGGGTGGACGTACCGCCGAATTGCTCAACACGTGGGGCGTGAGGTCTCCACAGTACATCGATGTTGTCGCCAGTGGTCGGCGGAAGGTGCACGTGCCCGTCGACCTGGGACCGGACCGCAGCGACGCACGGATGCACGCCAAGACCGTAGGATCCTACGCAGTGCCGTAGGGGACCGCACCGCCACTTCCCAGCAAATTAGGGACACTGTTGCTCCTGGGGTATCGGCGAGGACCATTCGCAACCGTCTCCATGAAGCTGTGCTACGGTCCCGCACACCGTTAGGCCGTCTTCCGCTCACGCCCCAACATCGTGCAGCCCGCCACCAGTGGTGTCGCGACAGGCGTGAATGGAGGGACGAATGGAGACGTGTCGTCTTCAGCGATGAGAATCGCATCTGCCTTGGTGCCAATGATGGTCGTATGCGTGTTTGGCGCCGTGCAGGTGAGCGCCACATTCAGGACTGCATACGACCGAGGCACACAGGGCCAACACCCGGCATCATGGTGTGGGGAGCGATCTCCTACATTGGCCGTACACCACTGGTGATCGTCGAGGGGACACTGAATAGTGCACGGTACATCCAAACCGTCATCGAACCCATCGTTCTACCATTCCTAGACCGGAAAGGGAACTTGCTGTTCCAACAGGACAATGCACGTCCGCATGTATCCCATGCCACCCAACGTGCTCTAGAAGGTGTAAGTCAACTACCCTGGCCAGCAAGATCTCCGGATCTGTCCCCCATTGAGCATGTTTGGGACTGGATGAAGTGTCGTCTCACGCGGTCTGCACGTCCAGCACGAACGCTGGTCCAACTGAGGCGCCAGGTGGAAATGGCATGGTAAGCCGTTCCACAGGACTACATCCAGCATCTCTACGATCGTCTCCATGGGAGAATAGCAGCCTGCATTGCTGCGAAAGGTGAATATACACTGTACTAGTGCCGACATTGTGCATGCTCTGTTGCCTGTGTCTATGTGCCTGTGGTTCTGTCAGTGTGATCATGTGATGTATCTGACCCCAGGAATGTGTCAATAAAGTTTCCCCTTCCTGGGACAATGAATTCACGGTGTTCTTATTTCAATTTCCAGGAGTGTATTTGTGGAGTCGAAGCTTTGATTTTTTGAAAAGTAAAAATATTTGTGATACACTACATCTCCCTTGTACCATTTGTCAGGGGGTTTGTTAGCGATCTCCGTATCACTCTCACACCAGCCAAAAGATGCCGAAATGAAAAGCACCCCTCTTCGTAGGATTTCCATCTCTGTTTAATCCAACTAGGCAACGATCCAAAATTGATGAGCAGTATTCATGAATCGATCCAACAAATTCTATGTGTCTCAATATTTGTGTGAATGAGTTGTATTTCCTTGACATATTCACAATAAATCTCAAATGGTTCAAAATGGTTCAACTGGTGTCAAGTACTATGGGAGGTCATCATGCCCCTAGCCTTAGAACCACTTAAACCTAACTAACCTAAGGACATCACACACATCCATGGCCAAGGCAGGATTCGAACTGGCGACCGTAGCAGCAGCGCGTTCCGGACTGAAGCGAGTAGAGCCACTCTGCCACAGCGGCCGTCAGTAAATCTCAACCTGACATGTAATTTTAGTCTGCAGACATTGCTCACAAGCCTTATTCCATTGCTCGCCTGTGTGCCTGTCTAACGCTCCTGCCGTCAAGTTACGGTTGCAGCACTGTGTATTACATATAAATATGATAACTTCCTTGTGAGTTTAGTCGTATAACTGTAGCATTAAGGCATGCTGGTTCCAATTTATCAAAGTATTTCTCGTTCCGTTTTACTACTTATTTTGCTTTCTATGCCGCACTTATACGATATTATTTTAGTTATTTTTGGCTAGGTCTCTGCAGATTCACATGATTCGATGCTTGCTTCACCCTATCACAGAGGCGTTTTGTTGTTTATAATATGTTGTAACAGAAAAATTTTAAGATCAGTAACAGTTCCTTATTTACGGTTAGAATCGTGCACGTTAGGGCCATACCTCAGCTTTTACTTCTTTTGTTATTCTTATAGACTATCTGAAGATGCCCCACGAACGCGAAACGCGTTGTTTATAAAAGAGTAGCACCTAAGCTGCAACCAAAATTGTTTTTAATTCATATATTTTACATAACAGTTATTCTGCAAGATGGCCTAATAGAGTGAAAGAAGTTTTACGTGTTTCCTGTTATTTAATACTGCGAATTTTTCACTTTCCACTACTCTGCGCCATCTAAATAAGCCTTGATTCTTTATTATGAGTTGTTGCAAGAGGTATACTTTGTCCGATGATTTCAATATTAGGATTTTATTTGTTCTTTATTCTTCTTTGTACAGTTTCTTGTTCGTTCACTCTTAGTACATATAATAATAGTCTGGCTTTTATTTCATGATAATGAATCCTACTGTTAGTGAGATAACTTTTAAAGTCCTTCTCGTGTAGTTAGAATCGTCAGCTGTTAAGACAGACATTCACATGGAGCTCGGTTACTATTTTCTAGAAATATCGTAATGGCTGTTTTCTTTAGTTTGAAGACTGTGGCCTTGTTTTGCCTGTGGGACCCCATAAAATGGTAAAGATGGAATACATATAGGAATAGTATGTAACTGTAATGTATTCTACAGGCAGGACTCCAAGATCATAACGTTTTGTTTGCTAGTGTATTGTGTGTTTATTGCACTTCAG
The DNA here is from genome assembly GCF_021461385.2 of Schistocerca piceifrons. NCBI lineage: Eukaryota > Metazoa > Arthropoda > Insecta > Orthoptera > Acrididae > Schistocerca > Schistocerca piceifrons. The sequence continues at coordinate 457,253,863 of NC_060144.1, read as the reverse complement.
GTGACAGTCAGTATTAATTTCTACAAATATTATATTTGCAGCACAATCTATAAAACTTTCATTCACGCTTAGTTTTGCGGAATTGTCGTCTCTATTTAAGCAGAAACACTAGCCGCTTATTTTCTTTAGTTAAGTGTACATTAATTCCACGATGACCAGCTATAAACTTCTTTAGGGGTTCATCTGCGATCTACGAGAAGTTCAGTGTTTCATGCGTGATTACAATACTGCCGTCGTAAGTACATCAAAAGAGATGTTCTTCGATTAATGTTATCATCACTTCTGACGTTAAGCTTTTTATTGTGCTGTTGCACTTTCGGTTTTTGTGCCATTTTTAGTCATAAGACTTGATGTCATGTTATGGCACAGTAATAGACCAAAGATGACGTTCTTGTAAAGCTCTTGCACTCGTTATGATTATAGGGTCAGTGGTTGTTATCAGAGACATGGCTAGAATTCTGTTGTTACGAACAGTTAATAAAAATAAATGAGTCGTATGATGGCTGTACCACATTTAGGATTTAATAAATCTTTTGTTATGGGATGGTTTTTCCCAAAACTGCTCCCTAGCCTAACCAATAACCCACTATTCAAATTAGACTATCAAATCAATCCAAATTACTAAAGACACATGAAACTACAGATGTAAATGAAACAAACACCATTGATTGAGAAATTGCTAAGCATTTCATTGCTGTATGGTGAAGGACAAATGCAACGTTTTTCTGTAACCTGGGTCCCCCGTCTCCTACGAGAAAGCGAGAACCGGGGTATAGCTGCAAGTGAGTCGTAAAATTGTTCCTCAGTGAATGGCAGAGTCCCAGCTTGGCACATAATGAAAGGACGGACGCTATCAGTGACAGAGTTACACGTCCCATTAAGAGATTCGCAGAGGGAAAGAGACTACATTTGATAGACTGTAAACTTCCATTGTGAGAAGCAGGGTAAAGAAAGCTTTCTTAAAAGATACAAATCTGCAAAACATCAGGCAGAGTGACAAAAATGTGTTCTACCCAGAGCAGACCAGCAGTAATCAATGCTTAAATTATGTAAGGGAGTCCTGGACTCGCTGGTGCATATGTGTAGCTATTATCACTGTCAGAAACTTGAAACTACCCTCGTAGTGGGAGAGAATTTCTGCTTTCTGCCCCTTCTAAGAGAGAAATATGTATGACTGATTAATCACAGCAGATGCCTTAGGAAAGAGAGATTGTTCTTATTTTTATAAATTGATCATTGCTCAGAACTCGGGAGGTCTACAGCTATTGGCCAATGAGAATCTAGTGCTGGCAGATGCTGCAAGATTTTGAGAAGGTGGAGAGATGAGCACTTACAAAAGTTCCTTTCCAACCCCTCTCAGATTTAGTGGTAAAATGGCTCGTCAAAAAATGAACACAGAACAAGAATGAAAACAGTAAGAAGGTGTACTGAACAGTGAGAAAAGAAGAACAACTGAAACAGTGAACGGTTCAAGTTCAAGATGTGCAACATCGAACGAACATCAACAGCCACCGGAGCGTGGTTGTGTGGTCGTCGTCTTCGACTTGGAAGGGGAAGATCGTGTTCAAATCTCCCTGGTGCCCAAATTCTTTTCGTCACGAAATTATGAGCTGTCCGGCGAGGCACTGTTGTGTCTGTTCGCTGTATTCCGATCTGTGTCTTGGTCGTGGTGGAAAGTCCGTTTGCAACAGCGAGATGTAGGGACGGGACCTCCAGCCGTATGACCTCCAGTTTGCTCTGCACGTTGTATCACAAGTTATGACTCTTGCGTTCCGTTTTGGAAGTTTTCACTCTTGAATTCTTTTGTAGTTCACATCCGTTTATTTGTTGGTTTCATTTCTGTGACAGGTCTTCGCGTCCTCCCTCCTGCTCTCACTATTAACCACATTTACTTGAGACAGTAACAGATCTTTGATCTGTGCTCAGATTTTGACGAGATATCCACTGAGCTGTTTTACCACTAAACCTGAGTGGGACGTGATGGAGAGTTTCCCTTGTTAGTCTTGGATCATAGTATGGAGAGATGTCTTCGGTTTAGAACTTCAGGGAGGGAATACCTCGCCCTAGAGGTGCCCAAAGACGCCAGGCTGTACTTATAAACTCTCAGCTATGCCTGCAGCTGTCCTCTGCACCTGAGTTACAAAACGATGGTAAGCTTGTGCAGCATTTGCGTCCATTGTGAGGAGGGGACCATGAAGTCTTTTATTTTCAAGATGGTATTTGGCTTGTCCGAATTTGTAGGTTGGTTTGTGATATAAAGGGACCGTACTACAGGGTCATCAGTCCATTTTGTCTTAATTAATTCACACAGACAGTCAGCTGAACTTAACATGCACTTAGGCAAGGGAGCTGCTTCTTATATTCTTTTCTAAAATCTGTTGACTAATTCAGGAGTCATTGGTGGTTTACGTCGACGTAGCTAGTTTTGTCATTTAAATTACATTTCCGCCCACCTGTGCCAATGAGTTATCACATATTTTAGCAATTCATTTGAAACTTCGTGAGTTATTTGTATTACTTATTAAATGATTGGAGTGAAGTTCATACAACTCAGAAATAAACTGGATGTGGTTGTGATCTTAAGTTTCATTTCATAGGTTTATGAAACCCCGTCCCGTTGTACCTGTGTGAACGGTGGCACCCACATATCTTCTTAATTATGGCCATCAATGTTTAAATTCAGAAGTTCAATAGTTTCCGTTGCACAACTTTGTCTCAAAATTTCACATGATTTTATGGGGAACAATACGTTCATCGCATAGGTTATTGGGTTCTTATCTTGCGACTACCACAAGGGTATATAAATGCTCAGCTGTGTTCTCATAGTTTAAATAAAAATTTTGTTTATTTGAAGCCTGTGCTACTTTTACCTTTGTCCCCACTGTTTTTCAGATACGATCGGAACCATTCATTGGCAGCTCCTCATATTCCTAATGATTCGAGTTGATATAGTAGAATTTTGTGGTCAAGAATTTCAAAGACTTGTGGCACCTTCTTTATTGTCTCTGCATCAAGTATCACTTTTGTACATTCTATCACTGTTTTCTGCTCTGAAAACCGGTGAGCTCAACTGAGGCTATATTTGATCAAGAACGTCATCAGTCTGTCTTTCCTAATGAATTCTGTAATTTTGAAGAATGATAACAGCGGAGAAACTGACCTGCAACAATCTTCATACTTCCAGCATCACTATTTGTAGAAGCTCAACTTTCCCCCATTCGAGATACTCCTTAGTGTTACAAGTTAATTAAATTTGGAGACTCTTTTATTATGTCAGTGGGTGGAACTGCACATTACGTAATATTTGTCACTAAAGTTTCGAGATATCACCTGTGATTAAAAATCAAAACGTCCTTAGCTCAAGGCTCGATCAGAGGCACAGCCTCTTTTGAAAAATATCTTCAGATATACTCACGTTCCTTCTGTCACGAGACTTGTCTAAGTGGGTGAAGGGTGGGCAAAAATTGGGGCCTTGGGGAGGTCAAAAACTTGTAGGAGACGGGCGTATCAGTAATGATAAACGACATGTAGAAGCGGAAGGCAGAGGAAATCGTTGCATTAAAGAGACATAATGTTTATCCATAGCACATGTGGCATGCAACTGAAATAGTGTCTAGATGATCTCTTCATTGGAAAAAGTGTCCACACTAATGCTCCATTCATATTTGAAGAGGACGCACCCAAATGGGAGGTGATGTGGTGACAGTCTACGAGTCAGAGTTGGAAGGGAAGCAGGGATACGTGAGAAAGAAAATGTAAAACGTGAATATCGATATAGTGTGCTTCAGTGAAGTTAGATGGAACGAAGACAAGGGTTACGGCTGATGAATGTATTGAAGTAACATCGTAAGCCAAAAAAACAGTAGTTCTTTTGTAGATGTCAGCATATCAAGTTGAAGATGAACAGAGAAAGAAGCCATTCGGGGATACTGAACATGTTAATCGGTATGTAAGGGTAGATGAAGGTCTAATCGTCATACGTGACTGGAACGTTGCATAGGGGAAGAAATTGAAGGCAGAATTATTAGAGTATGTGGGCTTGACAGGAAGAATGCGAGAGGAGAAAAGCTAAATTCAGCATTAGAATTTCGACTAGTAACAGCGAATGCACTGTCCGAAAATCACAAGACGTGGAAATATACTTGGAAAAGGCCTGGAGTAATGGGAGGAGTCCTCCGGAATACGTTATGATCACATAAAGATTGCGAAATTAGACATAGGATTGTAAGCTGTACTCAGGATTAGGTATAGATTGACAACTCAGTAAAGAAGAGTAAACTGATGTATAAGAGAGTAGTACCGAACAATCAATGTGAAAAGAAGTGCAGTAATAATGTAATGAGATATGGTGAGGAGCATTTGATGTTCTTTAATGCTAAACATACTGCAATAGTGAATATTGCATTAGGCAGTTTTCTTGTAAAAGAATCGAACAATTAAAATGAGAAACCATAGAAGTTAGACAAATATAGCTACGAGTAATATAGCAGCGCTAACTCTGGCAGCAAACAAAGAATTATTCAATTCATGGCTGAAATAATAGCGTAATAATATGTTCCAGAAAAGACAGGAATACTTAGAAAATAAATAAATAGGAAGTACAGGGAGGTTAAGGTGAAATGGGTGTAGAAAAATGCTGGGAAAATAAAAAATAAAAAATAAATGGTGGTCAGAAGTACATACTCAATAAAAAATGCAAAACAACCGTCGATGTAAGAAAAAGGTGACAACATTAAGACTGCAAGAGGAATTCCACTGTCAAAGGCAGAAGTGAAAGCGGATAAGTGCAAGGAGAATTCGTTTAGGATCTCTAAGAGGTGGAGTTTCTGATTGATGACTTGACTCAAGAAGAGTATTGCAAGACTACTCATGTAAAATGTGGAATGGGCAGGATACTCAACGCATGCCTCGGAAAAAGAACAGAGTTTACTAGAACGAAAGTTGGAGGAGCCAGGAGGATTTCACTTTTGGTTCTCAGGCTATCAAAAACATGGCTCAAATGGCTCTGAGCACTATGGGACTTAACATCATAGGTCATCAATCCCCTAGAATGTAGAACTACTTAAACCTAACTAACCTAAGGACATCATACACATCCATGCCCGAGGGAGAATTCGAACCTGCGACCGAAGCGGTCGTGCGGTTCCAGACTGATGCGCCTAGAACCACTCGGTCACACTGGGCGGCGGACTATCAAAACCCTAAACAGACCCGAAAGTGCATAGATACTGGTGACGAAACCAGGAAAGTACAGGGTATAACTGGTAGCTCTCTAAGAAGTTAAATGACCAGGGATGGGGTTTACTGAAAATGCGAGACGGCCCAATAATGTAGGGAGACTGTGCTCAACGACATGAATTTGGAACCGTATTCTACATTTATAAATAAAAAAGTTACTAAGTAAAGGAATTCAAGGTTGTCAATAATCGAAAATCATACATCGAAATCCAGACCCAGTGGTTAGACACTACATTTCTAAATGCACATGCTGACACAGAAGATGAGGACGACAACATTAAAGAATAATTCTACAGTCAACTGGAATTCACGTAAATCACAATAAGTAGGCATAATGTAAGGATGGTGTTATGACATTTTAATGTCAAAGCAGGAATGGAACAAATCTGTACACCAACCATTTACAATGTCAGCTTACACGAGGAAAAATTTTACAATGACGAATGATCTCAAGCTAGTCCGCACAAAGTCTTAGCAACAACTTATTTATTTAAGGACATAGACTCACCAGATGGCCATGTAGTCAATGAGAAGGACCATACAGCTATGCAAAAAAGGTTCCAAAATATAATTAAATAGAATTAATGATGCTTGAACATTTAGGCATGCAGATTATGACACATAAAATATGTTAATCAACTCAAAGGGACAATATGCTAATCATTTCGAAAGGAAACTAAATAGAAATAACTAGGAAATTAGCAGCTACCTATCGGAAAAAATATAAAAGAAATATTTACAGAAGAAATAGAATGTAACCTAACAAAAACTAGATTGCCCAATAGGCAAAAACGATATGTGGAAGCACGAGGAGGTACATGACAACAATATTCATGACACAACTTTCAATGTCATAGGAAAAAGAAAACGACCTAACAAAATTAATTTTAACACAAAGCACCAAGAAAAGATGTCAGAGAGAATACACGCAAGGAAACAATGGATTCAAGAAAGGAACAATGCGACACTATAGAAAAGATATTTCGCGAGGAAACACAACGAACCCTAAGACAAGAGAAAATGTTAAACTACAACAATATGGTAGAAGAAGCAGAACCTGCTTTAAAGCATCATAGGACAAGGCAGATGCACGTAAATATAAAAAATTATTTTGGTAAATTCACTTAACGGGAACAGTTTATAAAGGATAACAACAGAAATATGCAGAAAATGTGGAAGACTTTGTATCACAATTCAGTTACAATTTTAGGACATCTACGGTTTTTGATGCAAATAACATGGAATTTAGCATTGATAAAAGAAGAAATAAAGAGTTGTTCAAACGATTTTATCTCATCGAAGTGCTAAAGAAGAAATGGCTGAATTGGGTAGCCCATATTGTAAGAATGACAGAGAATAGACAACTTGGAATAGCATTCTGCAGAACAATACATGCAACGAGAGGAGGAAGAAGACCAAGAATTACGCGGCGAGACAACAGCCGGAAGAAGCAGTTAGGACGAACATCAACACCAAATGGACAAACAGTATACTCTACAATGAGAAATGGAAGAGGCTTGTAGAGCAGGCATACAGTCTTTAAGGCTCTTACCACATATAAAGTAAGTAAGAACTACACTGATGGTCAGAGACTGCAACAGTAATGAACTCCTTGACAGGCCGCATCTAAACAGTCAGAAGACTAGTGACACAAAAAACGTTCTTAGAAAATTACTGCCAATGCCTTCTTTAAGACTACAGCTTGGTCTGTTATCTAGGCCTGCTGAAGCCTCATTTCTTCATTTTCGTAGGGGAGAGTGTTCTACTTTGGAATAATTTTCAGACTGTCATCTCTAGCCAGCCCTGTAATAGATTAATATATATTTTTTATTCCATTTTCGAATGATATGAGCTGCTGTCCCTTTCTGAAATTAGAAAAATTCCTCTGGAAAACTAAGGTTTTTTCGAATGTGAGAAACAGTCCGATGAACAGTATGTTCGCTTACCAAAGAACAAATATTGTATTCAAATTTTAAAGAATTGCAATCGAGAAAATAGTTTCAATCTTTCATTTAATAATCGATGTGTCATTTTATTCTGCTACAGACCATTTACCAGTAAGTGAAATCAAATTAAGAAGAAGTATTATCCAACAGCAGTTACAAAAACATTCTGAAACTTTTGGGAACTAACGTAATTTTCAACAAAGCGAAAATTGAGGAATTTACATGGGAAAGGTTGAAATGTCAAAAATTGCAATTTCGAGATTTTGTATCAGGAAAGTAATGTGTGGCCAAATGCCAATGGCTCAGAGAGGTAGTTTGTCCAGATGTAATGAAACTTAGCTGAAAACTTAGTTGCTAGATAATGTAAATTTATGTGCTGAGTTGTCGGCGCGGACGAAGTAGTGTCTCTTTTTTACGTTGTCGCAGCAACGGAACGTGTCTGCACTTTATGATAGTAAGAAGTAACGTACATTGTGATACACATCTGTGTTTATAAATCAGTGTGATATCCAAGACTTCCTCAATTTACAGCGGTAAGCTGAAGTTACTGACTCCTTACTGATACTGTTTTGTGTGTATTTAACCATACCCAGATTTATTAAGTAGGCAACATGTAAGTGCCCTTTAAGTGTTGTGAATACACCTAAGAGAGTATAAGAAAATTCAAACAGAATTTTTGAAACAGACAGCGGGTGTACAAGAAACGCATCTCATGAGTCTCATTAGTATCGGGAATATTCAGAGAAGCCATGATAGAACACATGATGATCCAGAATTAAGTAGGACACAAGCAGCCATGTCCAAGTTTGTTGCAAATCTCTGAGAAGTAGCTCACACCGGCGAGAATAGTGATACAACAAAAATACAATAGTTGAGAGAAGTCGACTTAAGAGTTCTCTAAATTCCAATTAGGTATATTTGAGAGTGTCGTGCTATGTAATTAATAACTTTGTGTTTTAGTGAATGGTCCACTGTAATACATTTTTGATTAGATCTTTATGAGAGGAAATGAATTACCAAATAAAACATACAGGGCGCCATTAAAAAAATTCATACCGCTGTTCATATCTTTGTAAAATCAAAACTACAACGAAGGCAATCATGCTGATTGATGTCCCCCTGACGGCTAAAGAATATATGCTTGAAGTATTTTGTAATTTGCACTTGTACAAACAATTGTTTAGGGTAGAAAGAAATTTTCACTCTACAGCGGAGTGTGCGCTGATATGAAACTTCCTGGAAGATTAAAACTGTGTGCCGGACCGAGACTCGAACTCGGGACCTTTTTCTTTCGCAGACAAGTGCTCTACCAACTGATATACCCGAGCACGACTCACGCTGCGTCCTCACAGCTTTAATTCCGCCAGTAACTCGTCTCCTACCTTCCAAACTTTAGGGTGGTCAAGATAAATGGGATACCCTATATATGTAACTTTATAACTAAAAATCTAAGGTATTAGACACTGGACGGGTCACAGGTGGTAGATAGTGACCGCTCCATCAGATATGGTGGACAGCTCCGGATACAGAATAAGCAGTCCCAGACCAAGGCAAAACAATATGAAAGCTACTTTGCGTCTGTTTTGTAACAAGGGGCAAAGTGTTCAGCGTCTGTTCAGCAGTGGTGTGGCTGAAATTTATTTTCTGGAACTAACCCTTCCAATCTTCACACTCTGAGTTCACGCAATGAGTCTAATCAACTCCACCTGATTCCAGGTACAATCATCATGGAGCATTGTGATAATAACAGTATTGCTCCAGATGGCCAGTATTACTGGAGCATCTGGTCTTAAGGATTCTGTGGTGGCCAGGTTAAAATGCAGTGTGACTCAAGAGAGGAATCCAGAGTCCTTGGAAAAACTTAAAACCAAAACAAATACTTCTTTTACAGCACTTAATATAGAAACATTTTTGCAACCAAGTAAAGTATGTAAACTGAGAGATATATTAAAAGAGCAGAAGATTCAAGTATTGGCATTCCAAAAACACGAATGACGGGCAATAACACCATGGGGTTCTACAATTAATCGTTTTTTCTTTAAAGTAATACTGAATTTCGTAAACATTTGGAAATTCAGTAATGGGGATAAAAGCCATTAATAATAGAATAAAGACAATTTCTCTTCAATGCGCAAATAAAGCATACATTTTAGTTAACGCCCATATGCCAGTCAATGAGGATAACCGTAAAAAACATGAAGAAGTTAGTGAAGCTTGGAAAACGTTAGAAAGGATCATCTCTAAAATTCTCTCAGACCATGTTAAAAATTTAATGCGTGATTTTAGTGCTCAATTAGGTAAAGAGCAAAAATATAATAAAACAGTGGGTCGACTTCCAGCACATAACTGGACAAACCAAAATGGCCAAAGAATTGCTGACATGTGCAAAAATTTCGCTGTTTCATATGCTAACTGAAAGAAATTTTAAATGCCCAAGTTAGAAAAGGGGCTATTATTGGTTCTGACAATTTAAAGCGAATAAAAGTAAAACTTCAACCTCAAAATCTCTTCAAAACACAAAATATTATCCCAAAATTTTACACTCCCTTGGTGAACGCAGATTGTGAAACAACAGTTAAGTCACGTCACGAGGAATCGAAAAATTGCAGTAAGTACAGAACTGAAAACACATACAACACCCGATACAACTGTAAGAATGAAACATCTAAATTAATCCGAAATACTAATAGAAACTGAGATAATTCCCAACATCTAGAAATGGAAAAAGACTTCCCAAAGAAATATACAGAAACTTTTATGAAAAATTTAGAGCAAAACTAATCGGTTACCTGCCAAAGAGTCTTTGGTTCAAAAATGAAAATGGTAATTTGGCCCTTTGCAACAAGGAAAATTGTAAGGTATTTGCTAATTACTTTTAAAAGCTATTAAACTGTTCAGAACCAACGAATAAATTCCAACACAGCAAACTAACAACACCAACCCTAACTCTAAAGAACCTGACGAAATCGAAATAACTAAACAAATTAAGATACTTGTAAGACAATAAAGCATGAAGAGACGACAGTATAATTGCAGAACTATTAAAATCAGGTGACCCTAAGACTATAAAAGAGATCATTCAACTAATAGGACATATTTGGCAAACTGAGAAAATACCTGGGGACTGGAATGCTGCCCTAATTCATCCAATGCATAAAAAAATTAATAATTGCTGAGGAATCCCTCTTCTCCCGCTCTCATAAAAAATTCTGTCTCAGTTTTCACTTGATCGATCCCAAGAACAGTTAGGACCTAAAACTGGTGAGCACAAAGCAGGATTTGGACCATGTAGATTCTGTCCGGTACAAATTCTTAATTTAAAACTAATCTTCAGGCATCAAAGTACTTCTAGTAACAGTGTTGTATGTAAATTTGACCTACTACTCAGTTGATCGTGAATCTCTTTTCCAAATTTCAAAGGAACAAGCACTGGATGATAAAAATTGTAACACTGATTAAGGAAATGTTAACCGACACTACCTCAAATGAGAAATTCATGGGAGAAATTTCAGAACCACTTGATATAAAGACTGCAGTTAGACTGAGAGATGGACTCTCCCCATTACTGTTTAACTGTGCTTTTGAAAAAGCTAATTACAGAATGGCGAGTACAAAAGTCGAGTAAAAATATACACCAATCAATGAAGTTAGGTAGAAATAATACTAGAGTAGATTGATTCACCTTTGCTGATGATCCAGCTATTTTAACAAGGGATATTACCACCGTTCTATAACAATTTGAATTTGTTAAAGTAGTATCGGAAAAAGGAGTACTACAAATACCATTCGAAAAAATGTAATACATGACCAACAGACAAGCACCAAAGCTTTTGAACACGAAATATGGGAAAGTAAAAAGGGTTTCTCAGTTTAAATATCTGAGGGAGATCATACAAGAGAACAGCCTGGAAAAAGCAGCAAACGACGGTTGCTGTCAAAAAATAGCAACTGCATTTAGATTAACACAGAATGTTTATTATTAAAAATTGCTTTCCAACCTAGTAAACTTAGGCATTACAACACTAACCAGACCTGAATATCCTCATGGAGCAGAAACTTTAAACTTTAGTAAATGAGGGATATTCAAGTAATGAAAAAGAGAGAAAGAAATATTATTATGAAATTACCAGGCCCCAAAATTACCAAGGAGAAACTTGTAGGCTGAGGAGTAGTAATGAAATAGAAGAATACCCAGACACACATGGTAACATGAGAAAGCGAAGACTTAAATTTTATGAACACACCAAAAGAGTGGAGCACACTAGGTTGAAAAGGCAAATAGAACTCTACATCAATCGCAGTGAGGCCAAAAATGTGCAAGTTAAATGCATCACTGCGCTTAAGGAGGATCTTAAAAAGTAGCTGTTGTAGCTCGTCACACTTTAGATAGAAAAACATTCTGACAAAAGATATTTGATTGGAAAGTTGGTCAAAGGGAAATTAGAAAACGGACTTGAATACCGTGGTCTGATGAAAGAAAGGGACTTCATTCTGAAGGGATGAAGCAAATTTGGATACAAAGGTAGGCCAACCATCAAAAGCGATATTGATCGATTGTACCTCGCGTGGTCTTGTTGGGCCTATATATATATATATATATATATATATATATATATATATATATATATATATATATATATATATATATATATATATATTACTTACTGTAATGTGGAACGAAATTCAAACCTCCATCACTCAAATTTAGCGTTTAAGTTAGAATAAAACATGAAAAACAAGCTGAAATTCTTTGATAAGAATAATACTGAGTACAAAATTTTATTGGACGCATATTAGTTCACTTTAACAATGAATTTCAGTTAGTTACAATTAAAGACTACAGTTTATAGAAATATAGAATCATGAATGGGCTAACATAAAGTAGCAATAATTTTCATGTGAAAAGGGATACAATATGAACACTCTTTGCAGCAACCATTTGCGTTTCTTTCCCATAAGCTGCAAAGCACAAAATTTCTTGATATTAACAACACCTGTAATGATCAAGACAGTGTATCTTCTTCCATACTTGTATACATTTCCGAAGGACATTGTTATGTAAGGTACAGACAGTGAAAAAGCACAGACATTGTAATACCCAATGATACTAGAAAACATATTCAACTTATGTTATACACGGAAAGTGTCATAACATAGACAATAGTGCTCTTCTTGAATGACCTATGCATACTTGCCAGAGGCAACTATGAAGCGTCATTGTTCTTGCCGTGGCAAATCAAGAAGTAGCCCACAACTTGAATATATATTTGAATGGCAAGGGAGTGGAAGGGCTACTTGATTGAGTGGGCTACTTTTTCGAACTTTTATTACAGTGTATGAACTGGAAGAAACTTAATCTCCTCCAGTGGGTACAATTTGAAAGTGACATCTGAAGCAGCTATGCACAGCAGCCACTTTACCATAAAATTTGTATTTCTAAGCAGACACAACAGCCCTTATAACAAGAGGTAATATGAATTCAATGATTAGGCATTTCAGCTACCATAACAAAGATTTTAAAAATTAAATTTAATGTTTGGGCTTAGTGGCTGATTAAAGGAAAGAATACAGCGCTTGCCCTCGATTACTTACATTTTGACAAAAGCTATTACAAATTAGGAGCAACAGCACAAAATTTTGAACTTACACTATATCTGCCACTGGAGCCAATAGGAAATGGAGAAACATTTTTACAGGCATATTTGATCAATCACTTTACAGATACGCAAATTCATGGATTAGCTTCAATACCTCTCAGTCTCTTCGTGTTATTGATATACATTGGTGTTAAGATATCGATAGACTGAAGTTTCTTATTCTTTTCAATTCAAACACCGAGTTTGCAGAAAAAATATGTCTTATGATTTCGTTAAAATGGGCCTTGCTATAGGTTCCAAAAACGTCCGTTCTGTTACCCCAAATGTAAACAAAGACGCAACTTAATTATGGTAGCAATGCTCAAGATCGACATCTTGAACACTTGGGACGAGAGCTCTGTGATAAGCATGCGAACTGTACCTGAATTACGTGCTATCTTACATTTTATATAACAGTGCAGACTATTGTGGAACTTCTTCTCCTGTCGGCGGGACAGTGGTTTGCGGCGCTGATTTCAAGGAAGTTCTATGGAAAAAATTTTTTTGTTATATGTTTTTATAGACTGAAGTTTTGTTGAAACATTTTTAGATTTACATGAATTCCAGTGCGACTTTATCTTGTGGTTAGAGTCTATTCTGCTATGACTGGAGGATTTTCTATACATATGGGGACATTTCTTGAGCAGTGGCATCATTCGTTGTTATTTCTGAGAACGGCCTGGTCCTCCTGCCAATAACAACAGGTAGTTGATAATGTAAGGCACAAGACCCAGTCAGTTTTCTTTCACATATCATCTCCACCACCCTCAATTTCCTACTCCTATTAAAGTGTAGTCACAGATCTGACAAAAATCCTTCCCAGCACCAATGCAACAAACCCAAAGCGAGTCGTCTTTAGAATCATTCGCAACCCTGCATTTATACTCTTTCAAACGTTATTAAAGCATGTTCAATCATGGCCCTAGAAAAAATCATGAATATCCACGTTGGTGCCACAACTCTGGGAAGCTATTTGGCAGTGCCTACACGATAATATCAAATTTCCAGTCCCTATTCGAACTTTCCCTGACCCAGCTACTATTACTATCTCATACTCACTTGTTAAATTCCTGTATAAAGGCCCTAAGTCATCACTCCACCATCCTACGCTATGTTTAATAACTTCAGTGACCCAGTGCTCTGATCCTAGCGATTCCTGCCACTTAGGGCTTAAATTTTGCCTATGGTCATTTCCTAGGATCAATATACAGTATTTTACTTCGTAGCATTTCTTACACTTCTAGATTTCCTAGGCACCGTGTTGTGCTGTCGAGGCGGGCGCCTAGGTTGCTTGTCCTATACCTCTTCTGTTTGCTTTCGTCTTCGTTTTCGCGTATGTAATACTACATCTACAGATAAATCTAGATGATTACTCTCCAATTCACAATTCAGTGTGTGGAAGAAGGTTCGTCGAACCACCTTCAAGCTATTCCTCTACCGGTCTACTTTCGAACGGCGAGCGGGAAAAACGAACACTTAAATCTTTGTGTGCGAGCTCTGATTTTATTATTGTGATCATTCCTCCCTGTGTTAGTTGGTGTCAACAAAATACTTCGCACTCTGGGGGGAAAGTTGGTGATTGAATTTCATGACAAGATCCTACCACTAGGAAATACGCCCTTGTATTAATGATTGCCTTTCAAATTCAATCATCACATCCGTGGCGCTCTCTCCCCTGTTTCACTATAGTACAAAACGAGAGGCCTTTTTAAAAATTTTCCTGTGTCCTCTGTCGATCCTATCTGATGCTGATCCAATACCGCACAGCAATGATCCAGAAGGGGACGTGCAAGTGTAGTGTAGGCAGTCTCATTAGTAGACCCGTTGCATCGCAGATCTTTCATAATATGCTGAATGTATAACATCCTTGGTCGACCGCGGGGGTTCATTCCCCCGGAAGCTTTCTACTATCGTACCAGTGATGTTACTGTGCCTTAAAATGTGTACCTCGATTTTATTTCCTCTTCTTTCGATGTGCCTCCAAAGAGATCTGATTTCTTGTAATATTCTCAGCATCTCTTTATTGGTAGCTCTGTCTCTCCAGCTAATCATCATCCTTCTGTAGCACCAAATCTCCAGGGCTTCTAGCCACCTTTCGTTTCGTTGTCCTATTGTCCACGTTACACACCCTTATAGGGCCATAATACAAACAAATGTTTTCATAATATGTTCCCTTATTATCAGGCTGATGTTCTTGTTGATGAGTAAGTTCTTTCTTAAACGAAATGCAATTTTGTCCGATTGTATTCTGCTCACAATATATTTCCGGATGCTATCATCCCTAGCAATCCATCTCACATAAGTAAATTCCTCTGTCATTTCTCGCTTCTTTCATTCTATGATTATTCTTTAACTTTTACATCCTGCTTCAGCACTGCATTCCTCTACTTTAGTCTTTCGTTTGTTTATTCTCATGCTACACAGATTACGGAAAAATCTTTCATATTTACTAGGGACCATCTCTAGATCAGGGTGATCACAGCTACACATTTATGTTTCCACAATTATTTGGTGACACGTGATGATGATGGAGCTTAAGGCTTCGAAACCGATCATACAATGAATAAAAAATAGCTTCAAACGGAAGCGGATATTTTTATTTTATGAGTATGTTCTTCAGTTGCTAACGTTGGCACGATCAAATATGTTGCATAAAGTTTTAGCACATCATTTATATAGACGTTGAGCACCGACGAGTAAATGGAACACACCAATTAAATTACAGAACCGCATGGCACATTAAATTAAAGCTATGTTACCCTCCGAAACTTGATCAGGATCCTTGCTTTCATGGGCATTGCTTGTAACAATTTGGTTTGTTTAGTTCAGTTTGTTAACACGATTTCCCGAGAAAGCTAAGGTTCCGGATCAGAATTCTGTTTTGGCATACAGTTTTAATTTGGCTGCTTTCAAAATAGCTCGCACTTTGCCACAGAGTGAAAATTCATTTTGGATATCAATATTGTTGTTTACCATTGATCCGCTAGGAACGACAGAGCAGACAAGAGTTCAAGATGACATTCGTCGCGATCCTTACTCTGCTGAACACATATCATCTCTTATACGGTAGCCCCATTCGATTACAGAATGAATTTAATCGCGTTGCAATAGTGCAAAGAACAGTACATGTGGAAGATACATTGTTGTATTCCTGTAGCGTCTTATTCATGTAAGGCTGGTTTATTTTATGTCTAAATTGACCCCTCACTTGTTACATGTCTATTCGCTTTTAGGAACCCAATCTAACAATAATATTCACTGATGAATGTGTGCTCTGTTCAAAAAAAGTAAAAATCATCTGGTCTGACACGACAAGGCCACCAGGTGAACACAATAACCGCCTGCAAGAGCCATTCTCTGTGGCTAGTAGATGGACCACCTGAATTCAGGTTTCTAGTTACTATTATTGCTCAGTCGTGTACTGAATGTTATCCCATACAAAATAAATTAAATAAAATACACTACAAATAAAATAAATTTAATCTTAAAAACTTATTTATTAATTTAATCGGTTATTTTTGAGTGTTCGAGACGAAATTTTCAGTTATTGATGCAGAAAACAACTCTAAATTGTACGAAGAAAGCGAAGAAGCAACTGAATAATAAATTAATTCGATCAAGACAAAAATGAAATTTAGATGAAGGCGTTCCAGAATATCGCAGTAAGAGTATTTTGATTTTCTGTATCATAGACGGAGATATCTTCGTAGTTCCCTACAAAGAGAACGCTAAGGCTATACTTTCACCTCCCCATGTGAGCACAGTGATCAAAGGCAGAATCAGTTTGTTTTAAATATTTGAGAGGTAAGGCACCAAATTAGTATTCCTATGTATTAAAGCAACAACACATGCAATATCATTTCGTTAGTAATTTCTCATTCGTAAAACTAATTCACTAGATAACAAGTGGATTGCGTTTAACTGTTGAATTTTATCACTGACATTGTAATCTTTATTAGTATCTTCGGATAAATCGAATATATAGTTACCGACTTAAGGCTTCTAATCGGAACAGTAACAGAATGCAAATATTGGCCTCTTGCAGAGAAGCAATGTAGACAGAAAAGGTAGTAGTGAAAATCATGTAGTAAGGTAATGTTATTCAGAATACATCTAAATCTTGGATTTACATCTTAAATTTCGTTGTAGGAAGACTACAAAATCTGAATGGACTCATAAAGAACGAAATGATCAGGGACTAATGAAAAAGAAAGAGAAAAAAAGTGTCTGAAAAACAATATACATAAACAAAAAGGTGACGTGAGTGAAAAGGGTAGTGAATTGTTACTGGAAGAAATAGCAGAAGTATGACAAGTTTCATGCACACAAAACAGCAGAATAATTGAAATGCTGGTAGACTTTGTACTGCAAAATTCTATTTCAGATAAGTATGTTAAGGAACTTCGTAGAATAAGTTTATAAGTAGGCTTTAATCTCCATTACCGTTAGATGAAATGTATCTATAAAGGTCTATAATAATCTGGACTGCCAAACCCATCTGAATTTTAAAAAATGGAGGTACCACATCTGCTCCTAAGCCAATGGACAGATTCCAACCAAACTTGGTCCACATATCGCTTGCTGTCTGGAAATAATCTCTGTGGATGGAAGGGGGGGGGGGGGGAGTAAAGAAGCAATGTAGCCCGTGATAAGAGGGTTCCCATACCTTAGTCTTCCCGTATCTGAGAATGATAGTGCTTAGAGACCTTACACTTGATTTCGAACCTGTACGAAACTTTTCTTGCTGACAACACCCAGAAAATGACGAAAGGAAAGAAAATTTATTACTTTTACATTTTCGCTGTTCATGCTGTAAAACTGCAACGTGAAGCATGACGTTTGAATTCATTACTTCTTTACTACTCACTCGTGACAACATAGCGATCACATAGCCCACCGGTTGCAAATAACTGTTTGGTACACTGACCTAGGTTTCGACACCTCTAAGGATGTCTTCATCAGAATGAAATTTTGAGAAACGGAAAAATTATGCTGAAGTGAAGTATAAAATATTTTGTTTTCTGACCTGAGAATAACTGCTATAAGCTTTGACCATTGCCTTCTCGCAGTGTAATTTCACGGTTTCTCAAAATTTCATTCTGATGAGGACATCCTTAGAAGTGTCTAAACGTAGGTCAGTGTACCAAACACTTATTTGCAAACAGTTGGGTGCGTGGTTCCTATGTTGAGACTGATATACTGTTGCTGAGAAACGGTCATGTTTAAGATTGTAAGTATTTGTGACACATTTTGCGGACAGTATTCACATATATCACTGGATGAACAAGAATAAACACATCGTTGTACGACTCTTAGTTCAGTAGGTATGACGTTATAAACACTGAGATCCGTGAATTACTGCTGCATCATGCAAGAAGCTTAAGTTTATTACTTCGTTGCTATTAAGTATATTTGCAACTCCAAGTGTGCGTACAAAAATATATCATTCTACCACACATAGTTTAGGAGGTATAACATCAAATACTGAAATACGTGAGAAACTGACCATCGTGCCTGAAGTGTTAACTTGAAACTTCTTTGCTACTAACTCTATTCACAACATATTTCATAAGCAGTATCCACATGTGTCACTGAACGTACCTAGAAAAATATATCTTTGTACGACTTGTAGTTCAGGAAACATGACGTCATAAACACTGAATTGTGTGAAAAACTGCAGCATCAAGCATGGCTGTTTAATATAGTACATCTTTACTTCGAACTCTATTCACAACACATTTTGCAGACGTCAGGCACATATACCACCGTATGTAGCTGCAAAATTATATCATTGCACAGGACATAGTTCAGGAGAGTCGACGTCCTAAACAACGAACTGCAACAATATGAAACTGTTATACAAAATTCGCTAGACATACAAGTGGCTTAAGTGGACAAATAAGCGTGACATTAGTCAAATATGTGCGATAAAACTTTGGCATGTACAGGGCTATTACAAATGATTGAAGCGATTTCATAAATTCACTGTAGCTCCATTCATTGACATATGGTCACAACACACTACAGATATGTAGAAAAACTCATAAAGTTTTATTCGGCTGAAGCCGCACTTCAGGTTCCTGCCGCCAGAGCGCTCGAGAGCACAGTGAGACAAAATGGCGACAGGAGCCGAGAAAGCGTATGTCGTGCTTGAAATGCAGTCACATCAGTCAGTCATAAAAGTGCAACGACACTTCAGGACGAAGTTCAACAAAGATCCACAAACTGCTAACTCCATTCGGCGATGATATGCGCAGTTTAAAGCTTCTGGATGCCTCTGTAAGGGGAAATCAACGGGTCGGCCTGCAGTGAGCGAAGAAACGGTTGAACGCTTGCGGGTTAGTTTCACGCGCAGCCCGCGGAAGTCGACGAATATAGCAAGCAGGGAGCTAAACGTACCACAGGATGGTGCTCCACCGCACTTCCATCATGATGTTCGGCATTTCTTAAACAGGAGATTGGAAAACCGATGGATCGGTCGTGGTGGAGATCATGATCAGCAATTCATGTCATGGCCTCCACGCTCTCCCGACTTAACCCCACGCAATTTCTTTCTGTGGGGTTATGTGAAAGATTCAGTGTTTAAACCTCATCTACCAAGAAACGTGCCAGAATTGCGAGCTCGCATCAACGATGCTTTCGAACTCATTGATGGGGACATGCTGCGCCGAGTGTGGGAGGAACTTGATTATCGGCTTGATGTCTGCCGAATCACTAAAGGGGCACATATCAAACATTTGTGAATGCCTAAAAAAACCTTTTGAGTTTTTGTATGTGTGTGCAAAGCATTGTGAAAATATCTCAAATAATAAAGTTATTGTAGAGCTGTGAAATCGCTTCAATCATTTGTAATAACCCTGTACATATGTAGGCAAAGTCACGGGTAAAATGTTGATCCTAAACCACTGGACCGATTTCTACAAAATTTGTACACATATTATTTACAATTTGGAAAGAGACAGTGCAGGGTTAAGAAACACGAGCCTCCTACTGGTTGAGTGTGATAACGTGAAGAGAGAAGGGAGAACGAGGAGATGGACAGACTGCCGGGGGAAGCACAAGACAGATACAGACTCGAGGAGATGATTAATAATCAGGAGGGGGAAACATAAAGATGGAGAGAGGAGGAGGAGATAGAGGGGAAGGAGGAAATGGGGTAGGGGAAGGAGCGGATGGATAGTGGGAGGAGCAAATTCAAAGAGAGAGGGGGCATCAGGACGTGTGTAGAGAGAGGAGGAGGAGATGGGATCAGAGTGGGAAAGAGGTGATGGACAGAGAGGACAGAAGCTGACGGACGGGGGGGGGGAATGGAGACAGTAGTAGGAGGAAATGTTTCAGACAGAGGAGTATGAAAAGATGGTCAGAGAGTGGGGGGTTGAGGATGTGGATAGAGGGTAAGGGTGGTGGGGATGGACAGAGAGGTAGGAAAGAAGCAGATGGACTAATAAAATAAAGACATACTGGGGTGATGCGGGTACTCAGCTAGTTTGAAATATAAAAGTAAGAAAGGATGTGTGTTGGGAACCATTAAGTTGTAGCTCATCTCATCAGTGTTGCTTTGGGTTATTGTCGGAACTCTTGGTAGGCCAGTCCATATCAGGAATGGTATTGTCCACAAAGCATTGTCTGATAGATGATGGTTTAAGTCATATGCACTGTCATGCTTATACAGTTCATCGTCTCTGAACTGTTCCTCTGCTGCACGCAGTACATGTTACTGTCAAAGTTGTTCTTATCCTTTGGCATTTAGGTATTTCAAACCGCACTACTGGTACCAAACATTCATCACGGGAAACACCCCACTGTCGAAATGACACCTCTTTCTTCACTGTTGGCACTAAATATTATGGATGGTAACCATCTCCAAGGGCCCCCTAAAGCTAAATACTTTCACTTGATTACCACAGCATAGTGTGATTCATCAGTCCAAATCCAGTGATGGACTGCCCAGTGGAGTCGCTCTTTACACCATCTCGAGCGTCTGCTAGGGCTGACCGCCAAATCTGTGGCTTATGGAGAGACCGTTACATACCATCCCTGTAACTCCCTACCCACAATCACTATTCTAGTCTGACAGCTAGTAGCATTTTGAAACTAACAAGTGATTCATTTCACTTATTTCATGCGGTTTTTAGAGCCACCCTCCGTAATTGCGAGAAAATGAAATTCCTATAGCCGTCCTCATTATTTTATTTATTTTGTTGCAACCAGTTCCGCCGCTGCTATGCGACATTTTCAGGCTGTACTTTATGCGGAAGGGGTTGCCACGATTCCTATATAAATATATGAAAAAAAGTTTTGTATCATCCCAGTTACCAGAACTCTTGAAGACTTTGACAGTGGATATTGTATCACAGACACAGTCCCATTCTACTGTTCAGAGATGTCACTAAACCCCACCCGAAGAAGTAAACAACCATGCATGATCAGCGCCTAATTAGACGGAGGGGATCTGACAGCCGATCAGTTAGAGTCGTTCCACCAGGAAGGAGGTACACGGCTCGTGTTGTCTGTAGTTCAACCACGCCTAGCGTTCAATATCGTGGTTTGATCGCGTCCGCATTGTTACTTTGTGCTAGGAATGGCTGTCAACAAGGGAAGTGTCCAAGCGTCTCGGAGTGAAACAAAGCGATGTTATTCGGTCATGGAGGAGATACAGAGGGACAGGAACCGTTGATGACACGCCTCGTTCAGGTCGCTCTAGGGCTACTACTGCAGTGGATGACCGCTACTTACGGATTATGGCTCCGAGGAATCCTGATAGCAGCGCCACCATGTCGAATAATGCTTTTCGTGTAGCCACAGGACGTCGTGTTACGACTCCAACTGTGCGCAATAGGCTGCATGAAGCGCAACTTCACTCCCGACGTCCATGATGAGGTCCATCTTTGCAGCCACACCACCATGCTGCATGGTGCAGATGGGCCCAACAACATGTCGAATGGACCGCTCAGGATTGGCATCACATTCTCTTCATCCATGATTGCCACATATGCCTTTAACCAGACGATTGTCAGAGACGAGTTTGAGGTTAAGGTCAGGATGAACGCATTAGACACACTGTCCAGCAAGTGCCGCAAGGTGGAGGTTCCCTGCTGTTTTGGGGTGGCATTATGTGGGGCCGACGTACGCTGGTGGTGGTCATGGAAGGCGCCGTAACGGCTGTATGATACGTGAATGCCATCCTCCGACCGATAGTGCAACCATATCGGCAGCATATTGGCGAGGCATTCGTCTTCTTGGACGAAAATTCGCGCCCCCATCGTGCACATCTTGTGAATAACTTCCTTCAGGATAACGACATTGCTCGACTAGAGTGACCAGCATATTCTCCAGACATTAAACCTATCGAACATGCCTGCAAAAGATTGAAAAGGGATTTTTAAGGACGACGCGACCCACCTACCTCTCTGAGGGATCTACGCTGAATCGCCGTTGAGTAGGTTAATCCGGACCAACAGTGGCTTGTTGAACTTGTTCATAGTATGCCACAACGAATACGGCATGCATCAATGCAGGAGGACGTGCTACTGGGTATTAGGGGTATCAGTGTGTATAGCAGTCTGGACCACCACCTCTGAAGGTCTCGCTGTACGGTGGTACTACATGCAATGTGTGGTTTATGAGCAATAAAAAGGGCGGAAGTGATGCTTATGTTGATCTCTATTCCAATTTTCTGTACAGGTTCCGGAACTCTCGGAACCGAGGTGATGAAAAACTTTTTTTGATGTGTTATATAGGCCACATGGGTGATCTTGAACTGTCAGTGCATGTGGCAAGCAGCAATACTATCCACACAATTAGCACATTCATTCCACGTTATACACAGCTAAAAATATCTAAGGAAACATGAATTTGGTTGTCTGCCATACTCCACTGAGCAGTAACTGAGGATCTTCTATTTTACCTAATTATACTTTCATCTATCAGAATTTAAGTACACAACAAAAAATCATTACATCCATGAAAGTTTAATAAGAAAGAGCTGAAACGCTTGAAAGGTCATTCACCCCGTCATCCTGGGGGCTTTTTATTGGACTCTGAGAGCTTCAATAACGTGTATGCTCTCCGTGAGCGTCTATCACCGTCTGACACCTACGTGACATGCTCCGTGTAAGTCCATATACATCCTGTGTTATCCGTCCCATTACTTTAACGAGAAGCCATGACAATTTTTTGAGCCGGCCGGAGTGGCCGAGCGGTTCTAGGCTCTACAGTCTGGAACCGCGCGACCGCAGGTACGAATCCTGCCTCGGGCATGGATGTGTGTGATGTCCTTAGGTTAGTTAGGTTTAAGTAGTTCTACGTTCTAGGGAACTGATGACCTCAGAAGTTATGTCCCATAGTGTTCAGAGCCATTTGAACCATTTGAACAGTTTTTGGAGCGTCTGCGGTGGAACAGGACGTCCATGAACACGTCTGTCAAGCATGCCCTCCACATGCGCAGTTGGGTTTAGGAAGGGACACACTTCTGGCCATTACGTTACTTTAATGGCTATGATTCGCAAGACTTTCTTGCTGACGCCCAAAACATGGACCTTGGGGTTAGAAGTAATACAGGACCCACACCACATGCATCAGTGACCACATGGCACAACAGCATCTGTTCGATGTTTTACCTAACGGGAAGGTGATCATGGACAACGACAATATCCATACGGCGTAAGCCTCCCCACAACACAGGAGAATCTTAGAATTCCTGGACAATATTTGGCAGGTACCACTCACCACTTGTTTCCGCACACGAACACAGACATTAGCTTGGGTCAGAGGATATCTGGGCTCGTCTGTGACTAACACTTTTCGCTAGATAAGCTGCCTGTTGACATGAGAACGGCAGAACTGCAGGCGAGATGCGAGACGCTGTCGTGTCAAGCGGCATGATCGAACAGGAAGTCCGGGTCGTAATTTCCTTTATAGTAAGCTGTTCGTTGAGGTCTGACCAAACAGCGCCTCCAGTGGCCCTTCCGGCCCGCTCTCGCGGTATCCGCACGACAGCGCAACGCACAGATAGATACCGGTCATTACGTGGGGTTTTAACGCGTCAGCAACGTTGTTCAACGCAACGTGTGTACTGACCTGTCTCCATGTATTCTGTCCACAACAAGCGGATGATACGTGGAGAGGCATTGGCATCTGCGGCAACATGACCGAAAGTCCTTACTTCTTGGATAAAACAGACTGTCCTTGCAACTTGCACTTCATTAAGATGTCGTAACGTCCACAAATGGCTATGTACCAGTATCCCACTGGAGAAATCCTGGATATCGGTACTCACTTGCTTCTGAGGATGCAGTTGACATTGTAGTGTATGACATAGCCAATAGCTGGCGGATGATTTTATTTGTTTCCTACATTGAAAGCGAAGATCTCAATCTATGCAATAAGCTCACGTACACCTCCCTTATCAAAATAGATTTAACATACCGAATGCAGATTGTGAATTAATTATTACAGGAAACAAAGTATCTTATAAAACCTTTATGGCACAAAACGAAAAAAGGCTTTAAAAGTGTTAACTGTAAGTCTTATAAAAGTAATCAAAAGTGGTACGTTCACAAAGGGCTTTCCTTGCCGGATTTCAAGAGACAAAGAAAGAGCGGCACCATGACCTCAGAGGGCATGGTAGAGGTCAAAAAAGTTACCATGAATATTTATATGTTTGTGTTCGGGGTGGTAGTTGGCGACGAGTCATATTACTTTTGTCGTGTGTGAAGGACTAGTTTTTGAGATATAGCACTGGGTACACTTGCTACATGTCAGTATCCATTCAAGTTTATAGCTTTCTTCCAGCTGATTCGTCTGTTTGGCTACCCAAAGAGGATTTTAATTATGATTGGGCGTGACGAGGTAACAGCTTTCCTTAATGTCCGTCGCGAGGTACGCCTTCGGATAAGACAAGCGTTCACCCTTACACAACACAGAATGTTGTTGTTGATGATGATAGATTATTAAGGACATTCACTTAGGCCAGTAAAGATGAAAAGAGATGTGCGCGTCAGGAATATATAGGAGGTTCAAAACCAGACGAAAGAGTGATTTCGTAAAAATAATATTAATTGAAAAAGATGGTAGTAATAAGTAGGGAGATTTACAGTTCACATATTTCATGTAATGTGGTGGAGATCCACAACTGCACGCCGGTGGAATAAATTTCGCAAGGTTCTATTTCCTTTGGCACTGAAATTTTCTGACTAAAAATCTTCTCGTTGCTGCAGATCTGCCCAGAAGCGAGAGAACCGTTTTAGCGCTCACTCCGTCCAATCTCGAGCGCCGGTATCACGTCGTTGTTTCCCTTACTGTAGCATAATATACCGACGGTAGAAAGGAAATTACTCCGTGCGATGTGCGAGAAATTCAAGCCGCTGCGGACGATAATGTTTCGCCGCACCAGCAGAATTGCGCCAAACGACGATCTCCCCCGGCAATAAAAGAGGAACAGCAATTGTGTCGCTGCTCGAGACTTTCTTTCTCTGCCGCTGCGCTCGATCCACTGTCGGCAGGAGATGGCAACAATCTCTGTACCGTACCAGGAAACGTCGAGCACGTGCCGTAGACCTGACCTGCTCTAGAAACCTTGTTATTAAGCACCGTGGAGACCTTTCTCTCTAGATAGGCGTCCACATCTTACCCCTCAAAACCGGAGTAAACCCCGCTTCCAGAGCCTATCTGTCTTTCAGCAGCAAATATTTCCTTGGAATGCGACGAACTTCTTTTCATTACAAGAGCAGATGCCTAGTTACTCGAATAAAACAAAAAAAGACAATGTTTTCCTATCCCTCAGCCTCTTCTTCTTCTTTTTGTTCTTCTTCTGCTACTTACTCCTAGCGTTCTCCATTTCAGCGTCGTCATATGTTTCGAGTTCTCGAACTCGCCCTTGAATATATTCAAAATTGTAAAACTCATGAGATGTACAAGTAAGAAGTCGTAAGTAAACGAGAAGCTTGGGACATAGGGAAAAGAAACGTGAGCTACGACCAGACTCTAATACGACCCAAGGCAGTAGATCAAGCTGTGTATTGTGGCGTGTAGACATATTTCTACATCTACATTTACATGGATGCTCTGCAGATCACATTTAAGTGCCTGGCAGAGGTTTCACCGAACCACCTTCACAATTCTTATTATTCCAATTTCGGGTAGGGCGCGGAAAAAACGAACATCCCTATCTTTCCATGCGAGTTCTGATTTCCCTTATTTTATCATGGTGGTCGTTTCTCCCTATGTAGGTAGGCGCCAACAATATATTTTCGCATCCGGAGGAGAAAGTTGGTGATTGGAATTTCGTTAGAAAATTCCTCCGCTTTGAATAGCGCCTTTGTTTTTATAATGTCCACCAGATATCCTGTATCATTTCAGTGACACTCTCTCCCTTATTTCGCCGTATTACAAAACGTGCTGCCTTCTTTGAACTTATTCGATGTACTCTGTCAATCCTGTATGGTAAGGAACCCACACCGTGAAGCAGTACGCTAAAAGATGACGGACAAGCATTGTGTAGGCAGTCTCTTTAGTAGATTTTCTGAGTGTCCTCACAACAAAAGGCAGTCTTCCCCACAACATTTTCTATGTGTTCCTTCCAATATAAGTAGTTCGTAATTGTAATTCCTAGGCATTTAGTTTAATTAACGGCCTTTGGATTTGAATGATTTGTCGTGTAACCGAAATTTAACGGATTCCTTTTAGCACTCATGTGGATGACCTCACACTTTTCGTTATTAAAAATCAACTGTCAGTTTGCGCACCATAAACATATCTTTTCTAAATCATCTTCTGATGACTTTACTAGTCGATAAATGACAGCGTCATCTGCAAACAACATAAAATGGCTGCCCAGATTCTCTCCCAAATCGTTTATATAAACAAGGAGCAGCAAAGGGCCTATAACACCATCGTGGGAACGCAAGAAATCGCTTCTGTTTTACTCGATGACTTTCCGTCAATTACTACAAACTGTGACCTCTCTGACAGGAAATTACTAATCCACTCACACAACAGGGATGATATTCGACAAGCACGCAATTTAACTACAAGCCGCTTGTGTGGTACAGTGTCAAAAACCATCCAGAAATCTACAAATACGGAATACATTTGAAATCACTTGTCAGTAGCACTCAACACTTCGTGCGAGTAAGGAGCTAGTTGTGTTTCACAAGAACGATGTTTTCTAAATGCGTCTTGACTGTGTGTAAATAGACCGTTTCCTTCGCTGTAATTGACAATGTTCGAACACAATATACGTTCCAAAATCCTGCTGCATATGGACGTTAAAGATATGGGCCTGTAATTTGGAGGATTACTCCTACTACCTTTCTGGAATATTGGTACGACCCGTGCAACTTTCCAGTCCTTGAGTACGGATCTTTCATCGAGGGAACGGTTGTGTATGATCGCTAAGTATGGAGCTGTTGTACCAGCACACTTTGAAAGGAATGTAATTGGTACTCAGTCTTTACCAGGAGACTTCCTTTTATTAAGTGATATAAGTTGCTTCACTACTCTGACGTTATCTACATCTATGTTACTCATGTTGGCAGCTGTTCTTGATTCAAATTCTGGAAGATTTACTTTGACTTCTTTGGTGAAGGAATTTTTGAAGGAGTATGTTTAGTAACTCTGTTTTGGCAATACTGTCTTCGATAGTATCTCCATTCCTACCAATCAGAGAAGTCATTGATTGTGTCTTGCTGCTAACACACTTCACGTACGACGAGCATCTGTTTGGATTTTCTGCCTGGATTCGAGACAAGGTTCCGTTGTGGAAACTATTATAAGCATCTCGTATTGAAGTCCTCCCTAAATTTGGAGCTTTTGTAAAAGACCGCCACTCTTGGAGATTTTGCGTCTGTTTAAATTTGGCGTGTTTCAGATGTTCAAATGTGTGTGAATTCCTAAGGGACAAAACTAATACGGTCATCGGTCCCTACACTTACACACTACTTAACTAACATGCTGACAACACTCACACCCATACCCGAGAGAGGACTCGAACTCCAGTGGAAGAGCCCGTGCAATCCGTGACATGGCGCCTCGGACCACGCGGCCACTAAGTGCGCCTTGGCATGTTTCTTCGTTGTTTCTGCAACAGTGTCCTGACCAGTTTTGTTTACCATGTGGTATCACCTCCATCGTTTGTTATTTTTTGGTATAAATTTCTTAATTTCTGCCGATACTGTTTCTTTGAATTCAAGCCACATCTGGTCTATCCTTACACTGTTAATTTGGCAGGAGTGGAGATGGTCTCTTAGGAAGGCGAGAAGTGAATTTTTATCTGCTTTATTGAATAGGTACCTTTTTCGTTTATTTTTGGAGGATTTCGAAGTTACAATGTTCAATATCTCTGCAATGACCCTGTGTCCATTAATCCCTGTATCCGTTTTGATGCTCCTTATTAACTCAGGATTATTTTTGTTGCTGTGAGGTCAAGTGTGTTTAAGCAACCATTTACTATTCACTTGGGGTCATGAACCAACTGCTCGAAATAACTTTCAGAGAATGCGTTAAGGACAATTTAAGCGTACCTAAGGATTTCAACATGTATTTTCGCCAAACTATCCAGGGTAAGTTAGAGTCACTACCAACTATAATTGTATGAGTTGGGCACTTGTGTGAAATAAAACTCAAATTTCCTTTGAACCTTTCTGCAATTCTATCATCCTAATTGGGTGGTATTAAGGTGGCAGTATAATTTTGCCCTTAACATACTATTTTAAATATAGAAAAGTAATTTACTCACCAAGCTGAGAAGTTTGATACCACGCATGCTCTACTTCAAGTAAAGTGATTCTAATTTGTATAGAGCGGAGATTAACAATTCATATGTAGCTAACATGAACTCAATACTAACAGGTATTCCTTACTTTGCATGTTAATAGTCACGTAGTATCGAAATCACTTTGAACTGCAGAGGATGCAGGGAGTTTCCAGGCATGGAAAGAAGTAGAATATGGAATGCATTTCGCAAGTGGCCATAAAAAAGCCGACCTCTCGCAGTGGGGCTGCTGGCACCATTACCTAACACTAAGCCACTAAGCGAGCTTCTCTGACTCACACCTGCGTGGAACAGAAAGAAACATCTTTGAATAGTAGGGGTCCATGTGTCTACTCTTAGAGGACCAATACACGGAATTCGCATTTAAATGTTGAGTCACACAAAATAAAGTTAACAGCGGGGTCAGAGACGACTGGACAGAACACACATAGAGACCACATCTGATGCCTGGGAGAGCTTCTAGGAAAGGGATGCTTTCAGGATCACCACGGGCGGTCTTTGAGAAACACGAAAACCATGTTTCTTTTTTGATGAACAGAAAACAAGCCACAGTGGAAAGCACCGCTGCTTTTAACAAATACTAGCACGTCACGTGATGAAGGCGTGTAGAAGACGCGGATGCACGTGGACAGCTCGTGTTGGGTGCAGTCTCAGAGTATAGGAGCGAAACATGAATGCTATAGGCCACAACTAAAACAGTTGCCACCTCAAATACACTTCGCAAGCTTCATTGGGCCAAGGAACGACGCAAGTCGTACCACAATCTGCACTGGATGCTACGAGGTACAGTGGAAGGAACAAAAGAGGTATACTGACCAGGGCCGTGGGTAGATGGGACAGAAGTCTCTTCATACCAGGGCCATGTGTAGTCGGAATACTTCCTGTTCTATCGGTCTACAAGAGCTTTATAGTGGACACATGACTTCATAGGGTTCGAAAATCTCTTAACGTCTCTGGAGTGGAGATTACGGACTTCGACCAGAGTTAGTTACATTCCGCAGAACATTTAAAGAGGGCAGAAGTGTACACGTCACTAAGATAGAGCGAGTGGACATTGCCAATAGTTTAGCTACGGAAGAAAAAAAAAACACTTTTCCCTTCACAAACACTTAGGACAGTTTTCCGCCTGCAAATACAGTCGAGGCCAGAATAGCGTCGATGCACCGCCGTCATCATACGCCACTGCCGATCACATCAGGCGCCGCTAAAGCATGACAAATATCGTAATTGCTCAGGCGCTCAGTAAGGGAGTCACTTGCTTGTGTGTGCACTTCAGTTCTATTGGAGGTTGGAGTTGTGTTACATATTTTCTTCTCATTCCCTTGTGTCCATGCTAGACACTTATCGCGTGTGTGTTCATAGAGCTTAAAAGGAGAGGACGGTATCGGTAAATACACTCCTGGAAATGGAAAAAAGAACACATTGACACCGGTGTATCAGAACCACCATACTTGCTCCGGACACTGCGAGAGGGCTGTACAAGCAATGATCACACGCACGGCACAGCGGACACACCAGGAACCGCGGTGTTGGCCGTCGAATGGCGCTAGCTGCGCAGCATTTGTGCACCGCCGCCGTCAGTGTCAGCCAGTTTGCCGTGGCATACGGAGCTCCATCGCAGTCTTTAACACTGGTAGTATGCCGCGACAGCGTGGACGTGAACCGTATGTGCAGTTGACGGACTTTGAGCGAGGGCGTATAGTGGGCATGCGGGAGGCCGGGTGGACGTACCGCCGAATTGCTCAACACGTGGGGCGTGAGGTCTCCACAGTACATCGATGTTGTCGCCAGTGGTCGGCGGAAGGTGCACGTGCCCGTCGACCTGGGACCGGACCGCAGCGACGCACGGATGCACGCCAAGACCGTAGGATCCTACGCAGTGCCGTAGGGGACCGCACCGCCACTTCCCAGCAAATTAGGGACACTGTTGCTCCTGGGGTATCGGCGAGGACCATTCGCAACCGTCTCCATGAAGCTGTGCTACGGTCCCGCACACCGTTCGGCCGTCTTCCGCTCACGCCCCAACATCGTGCAGCTCGCCTCCAGTGGTGTCGCGACAGGCGTGAATGGAGGGACGAATGGAGACGTGTCGTCTTCAGCGATGAGAGTCGCTTCTGCCTTGGTGCCAATGATGGTCGTATGCGTGTTTGGCGCCGTGCAGGTGAGCGCCACAATCAGGACTGCATACGACCGAGGCACACAGGGCCAACACCCGGCATCATGGTGTGGGGAGCGATCTCCTACACTGGCCGTACACCACTGGTGATCGTCGAGGGGACACTGAATAGTGCACGGTACATCCAAACCGTCATCGAACCCATCGTTCTACCATTCCTAGACCGGCAAGGGAACTTGCTGTTCCAACAGGACAATGCACGTCCGCATGTATCCCGTGCCACCCAACGTGCTCTAGAAGGTGTAAGTCAACTACCCTGGCCAGCAAGATCTCCGGATCTGTCCCCCATTGAGCATGTTTGGGACTGGATGAAGCGTCGTCTCACGCGGTCTGCACGTCCAGCACGAACGCTGGTCCAACTGAGGCGCCAGGTGGAAATGGCATGGCAAGCCGTTCCACAGGACTACATCCAGCATCTCTACGATCGTCTCCATGGGAGAATAGCAGCCTGCATTGCTGCGAAAGGTGGATATACACTGTACTAGTGCCGACATTGTGCATGCTCTGTTGCCTGTGTCTATGTGCCTGTGGTTCTGTCAGTGTGATCATGTGATGTATCTGACCCCAGGAATGTGTCAATAAAGTTTCCCCTTCCTGGGACAATGAATTCACGGTGTTCTTATTTCAATTTCAAGGAGTGTATATGTAATTGTCCAGCTAATGTAGCGTAGACAGTAGGGCATATTGAAGTGTTGTGAATGCAGAATATTGGAGGCTAAATTGTTTTGTGATCATTGTATTGTAAGGTACGCTAGAGGTTCTCTTTTGATGTAGGAATGCTTCTAAAAATTGGTTATGTGTTCATGTTTATCACGATTAATTTCATTTAGTTTGCGAATTCATTGCCCGGATCTTCTTAATTATAGAGGATTTTCCAACATCACCAACCACAAGCTTCAAACCAATGTGTACGATGATTCTGTAGTAAAAAGATTTAGTACAGCTAACGTTTGTGTGTTCTAGAACACAGAAATATTTTAGGGCACGTATGACGGCTGTTATTCTGATGTCCAATAGTGACTTTATTTGGGCTCTCTCTACCTTACATGGCCTTGACCGTATCAAACGCTTTCCGAAATCATGGAGATTTGCAATCTGCCTGTTGCCCTTCATTCATAGTTCGCAGTATATGATGTGAGATTAGAGTGATCTGAGTTTCACACGAGTGATGCCTTCTAAAAGCTGGCCGGGGTGGTCGAGCGCTACAGTCTGGAACCGCGCGACCGCTGTGGTCGAAGGTTCGAATCCTGCCTAAGGCATGGATGCGTGTGATGACCTTAGGTTGGTTAGGTTTAAGTAGTTCTAAGTTCTAGGGGACTGATGATCTTAGAAGTCCCATAGTGCTCAGAGCCATTTGAACCATTTGAACCTTCTAAAATCATGCTGATTCGTGTGCATATGCTGTTTGGTCTCAAGAAAATCTTTTATATTCGAAATGAGAAAATGTTCAAGGCTTCTGCAGCAAGCCGAAGTTAGTGTACTTGGTCCTTAATTTCGCGGGTTCGTTCTAGTACCCTTCTTATATACAGGAGTCATGTGTACTTTTTTCCCGTCACTTGAGACTCTGCGCTGAGTGGGAGATTCGCGATAAATGCAAGCTGAGTAATGGGCCATTTCCGTAGAGTACTCTTTCTAAAACCGAAATTGGTTCCAATCCAGCCCTGGTGACTTATTTGCAATCATTTCTTTTATTTGTTTCTCTACTCCAGGGACGCTGGTTGCTATGTCGTCCATACGGGAAATGGTCAAATGACGGTAGGTTTGCAAGATTCTCCTGCGTGAACTATTTCTTGAACGTGGAATCTAAAACATTAGTCTCCGTTTTCCTTTCTCCCACAGCCACACCAGAATGGTCAACAAGCGATTTGACGGAAGCCTTAGACGCGCTCAGCGAATTTCCATATTACCAGAATTTTCTCGAGTTCTCTTCAGTTCTTTTACTAAGGTATGACGGTGGTAGTTCTTGCATGTTTCCTCGCGTAGAACTTTTCACAGACACATGGATCTCTGCTTATGTCATTTCTGCGTTCTCTTTTAAACCGAGAGTGCAACAGCCTTTGTTTCCTCAGCATTTTCCGAATTTCGTTGTTAAACCATAGTGGGTCTTTCCCAACATTAATCCGCTTACTAAGCACATAACTCTCCAGAGCACGATTTACAATGTGGTTAACCTTTGCCCACAATTCTTCTGCTTCCATCTTACTGGAACTGATGTCAGTTCACTGTCTAAGTGAGATACTAAGAGATACTTATCTGCTCTTTCTATCAGAAACACTCTCCTAGCTTTCTTCACTGATTTAATTACCTTCGTAAGAATAGTCGTTACAATGACGTTGCGATCCCTAATCCCCGTTTCTGTACTGTACAATAGGTTCGGCCTATTTGTAGCTACAACGTTTATGACATTTCCATTGCGTGTGGGCTGCCGAACTGGCTGCTCAAGACACTTTTCGGAATCGTATTCGAAAATACTTCACGCTGCTGTCTGTCTGAAATCCTTAGCCGTCCCAGTTTGTATTCGGTAGGTTAAAGTTACCTCCAACCAGTATTACAAGTTCTGGCAATTTACTCGCCACTCTCCGTAGACATTTTTTGAATGACCATAGAACTGTAGCAATAGAATCAAGTGGAAGGCAGAAACATCCCACAATAAACATAGTTTCGCGTTCACCTGTTATACACGATCAGATAACTTCACAGTCACCCCCCAACATCGACCTCAACAGAAACAATACTTCTGTGAACTGCAATGAACAGTTCCCTACCTATGCCCTATAATCTGTCTTTCTGATGTACGTTTCACCACTCGCTAAATATCTAAGAGATTTCCATCTCACTTTTCAGCCAGTTCTAGATCCGAAGAATAATTTGAAAGATAGAATTTTCCCGGAGGTGCTTAAAATCGGAATCGTTATTAGAAATACCTCGACAATTCGTTGATAAAATTTTGACAGTCGAAGTGTCTTTATTCTACACTCGGGGTCTGACGTCATTGCTGTGTAACGACTGGCGAGTATTCTCTAGATTGCCTCAGACTACCGTCTAGCCTAAAAGAAACCTAATGGGTACTTCACACACATTCTGCTTTCCGAATAGCTGCTTGCTCTGTGTACTGCACCGCTGACCAGTCAAGGGGAGTCCTATAAATCTCCATCCGATAATGCAGCTAAGACAGAGTCGATGAAGCTTTTGGTTGAGACCCTCCACTCGGCCACAAACCAGAGAACCCGAATCAACTCCGGGAACAATGCTGCAAATTGCGAGCTCTGCTTCTGTCCCAAGTTCGAGGCGAGAAGCCTTCACTACCTCCGCGAGCCGGCTGTGTGAACTGAGGATGGCCTCAGAACCCATGTGACCGTCGTCGTTGGTGCTGACATCAGCCACAACTTGCAAACGACTGCAACCCTCACGCTCGATAGCCGCAGGCAGGGCTGCCGCCACATCTCAGATGAGGCCACCCAGTAGAGAAGCCGAGTGCTTTCTTTCCAGCACTGAACGCTATAAGGGCTCCATAACGCGCCTAACTTTTTCGCTTCCGATAACTAGTAAGCCCTCCTCTCCACGCACCTGCTAGGATCCTGCTGAAGCAACGGCCACATGTCCACTCACAGAGTGAATGAGTGAGACCAGACGGCCAGTCTCCATATCAGCTCTCCTCCTCGAGCGACGTGAACGCGTTACCACCCGACACTCACCCTGCTGTGAGGGAGAGTGCACAGAGTAGGGTATGCTAGGTGCCTCAGTAGCAAAGCCCATGAACGAAACAAGCGACCCTCCAGATTCTTTCCGGCCAGAAGATAACTGGATGTAGCCAAAAGCGCACTCAGCCGTTGGCAAACTACGGCCAGCTCCTTCTGTGTCTGCACATCCTATCCATCCTAACAAGACTAACTGAAGAAGTAAGCTATCAGTGCAGATAGAATCCTAGACATGCAACTTGCTACCCTCCTGATGTGTCACCAATATATACTGAGGCATTAAAGAGCTATGTAGCGGCTGTTATTCATGGCAACACACTCCTGGAAATGGAAAAAAGAACACATTGACACCGGTGCGTCAGACCCACCATACTTGCTCCGGACACTGCGAGAGGGCTGTACAAGCAATGATCACACGCACGGCACAGCGGACACACCAGGAACCGCGGTGTTGGCCGTCGAATGGCGCTAGCTGCGCAGCATTTGTGCACCGCCGCCGTCAGTGTCAGCCAGTTTGCCGTGGCATACGGAGCTCCATCGCAGTCTTTAACACTGGTAGCATGCCGCGACAGCGTGGACGTGAACCGTAAGTGCAGTTGACGGACTTTGAGCGAGGGCGTATAGTGGGCATGCGGGAGGCCGGGTGGACGTACCACCAAATTGCTCAACACGTGGGGCGTGAGGTCTCCACAGTACATTGATGTTGTCGCCAGTGGTCGGCGGAAGGTGCACGTGCCCGTGGACCTGGGACCGGACCGCAGCGACGCACGGATGCACGCCAAGACCGTAGGATCCTACGCAGTGCCGTAGGGGACCGCACCGCCACTTCCCAGCAAATTAGGGACACTGTTGCTCCTGGGGTATCGGCGAGGACCATTCGCAACCGTCTCCATGAAGCTGGGCTACGGTCCCGCACACCGTTAGACCGTCTTCCGCTCACGCCCCAACATCGTGCAGCCCGCCTCCAGTGCTGTCGCGACAGGCGTGAATGGAGGGACGAATGGAGACGTGTCGTCTTCAGGGATGAGAGTCGCTTCTGCCTTGGTGCCAATGATGGTCGTATGCGTGTTTGGCGCCGTGCAGGTGAGCCCCACAATCAGGACTGCATACGACCGAGGCACACAGGGCCAACACCCGGCATCATGGTGTGGGGAGCGATCTCCTACACTGGCCGTACACCACTGGTGATCGTCGAGGGGACACTGAATAGTGCACGGTACATCCAAACCGTCATCGAACCCATCGTTCTACCATTCCTAGACCGGCAAGGGAACTTGCTGTTCCAACAGGACAATGCACGTCCGCATGTATCCCGTGCCACCCAACTTGCTCTAGAAGGTGTAAGTCAACTACCCTGGCCAGCAAGATCTCCGGATCTGTCCCCCATTGAGCATGTTTGGGACTGGATGAAGCGTCGTCTCACGCGGTCTGCACGTCCAGCACGAACGCTGGTCCAACTGAGTCGCCAGGTGGAAATGGCATGGCAAGCCGTTCCACAGGACTACATCCAGCATCTCTACGATCGTCTCCATGGGAGAATAGCAGCCTGCATTGCTGCGAAAGGTGGATATACACTGTACTAGTGTCGACATTGTGCATGCTCTGTTGCCTGTGTCTATGTGCCTGTGGTTCTGTCAGTGTGATCATGTAATGTATCTGACCCCAGGAATGTGTCAATAAAGTTTCCCCTTCCTGGGACAATGAATTCACGGTGTTCTTATTTCAATTTCCAGGAGTGTATCATAAAGCAAAAAAGAAAACAAAATATGACAATATATTCGTGACCTCCGTAACGATAGCGGTAGATACAGTCTTTAAAAAGAAATGTTACCAACTGTGCCTGCCAACAAACTTGCAGCAACACCAAAAGTACTTCTGTTGACATCAAAACTAAACAACACAGTATGTCAAGACCTTGTAAGGTGTCAGGCAAATCCAACACCTTCCATGAAAACCCTGACATAATAGCAAATCCGGCGATATGTCACATAGCTCCGAATAAATCCTGACATTAAATTAACCAAACTAATACGATCAACGAGTGAGCAAATGGAATACCACATACTAACACAAGAACGCCTAAATGCATGTCATACCTTCTCACCGTGAAACAGACGCAGTTCCGAGGGGAGAAACGAGAACAGAAGCCGAGAGCAGAACCGTGTTAAACTAGAAGGCCCTACAATAAGGGACGGACACCCACATCGCCTGCCGACCACCAGGACCACCCCCCAGCCCATGTTAAAAGATAGAGCCCTCCAGAAGAACAGTATAGATCTTACGATAACACTAAAAGGACCACACCGGCTGCAAGTTTTAGCGTGAGACTTTTTCGCGTCTCTGTTACGTTGCAAACGTTAAAAACGTTGCCCTACCACGAAAAGTATAACGTTTCTCATTGGATAGACAGAATTTTTGTAGGCGGAGCTAAAGGT
Source organism: Schistocerca piceifrons (assembly GCF_021461385.2). Lineage (NCBI taxonomy): Eukaryota > Metazoa > Arthropoda > Insecta > Orthoptera > Acrididae > Schistocerca > Schistocerca piceifrons. The sequence continues at coordinate 457,216,962 of NC_060144.1, read as the reverse complement.
TAACATTGAGACCCTGATTGGTCAGTTGAAAACACAGCCAGATAGCTTTTTTAAAACAACTTCGGTAAATTGTAGTAAGGAGAAGTTAGAAGAGATTTGCTTCCGAGACGGCGAGATGTGAGGAGCTGCGCCGCGCGCCGCCCCCAGACGCTGCCTAAACACCGTCAAGGTAATGAACGCATGCGATGCCGCATAACAGCGCATAACGCGTCACTCAGAACTGCAGAAGTCTCGTCTGTTACATCCCCTTTTTGCGTAATACTGGTGTCGATCATCAATTAAAGCTCATGGTATTCACATTTGCTAATAGAAGTTAAAATCTGAAATGCGATGATTTTTCTGTTATATAATTATTGCGGAGCCACATCAGCCACTGTAATTTACGACAAGTTATATAAGTAATTAAAGATAATTGAGAGTCACTGTAGACCATTTTGATAGTTTTCTCTTTTATGAAACTTAATTTAAACCTAGATTATAGATGTGATATGGCTTAGGTCACCGTTCGATCCATTGTAGAGCTTGGAAACCCCTTCAGGGATTATTCGTTCACATTTTTCAAAACGCAGTTGGTTTTTATCATCTTGTATTAAAATATTTCCTTTTATCAATAGTGCAATTTATGAACAATGTTTTGTGAGTAAAATAAAATTTCTAATGATAAACTTAACTGATTTTTCGATGTTATTTTACCAGCTAACTAAAAATAGGAAAGCCTTGAACCCCTTCCACTAAATTTAGTTAGTATTAAGATTCTTTTACAGGGAGTGCAGTGGAGCTGACGCTGAAATCATTAAGTATTTCATTATATCATCGCTAGTCTCATTGAACTCTTCTGAACTCTACATGTCATGTGTGGTCTGGCGTCTCCTTACCAGCAACAGGTCCCAGGTTCAAACTAGTCAATTCCCTAAAATACACGCTCAGAGTGTCGTTGCGCGAAAGTGGTAGGGAGCCACGACTTAGAACAAACAGACACCTCGCAGAATGTTAGAACCTGGCTAGGAGGCTATAGCAGCTGGACGAACGAGATATAGTTTTACAATAGGCCTTAACAAGTGGCTGATTTTGAACTTGAGTATTCGCACCTACTCAGGCAACTTCTCGCAGCAGCGGCGAATTGGGAGTGAGGGAAACTATGGTCTCAACAACATGGATCAAGCGCCAGCTGTGAAATGGGGTAAGGTCAGTCTTGACAACGGTGCTCGCGGAGGTGACACTCAAATAGGGTTTCTTGACCACGGCTCGTAGTCTAGTGGCTAGTGTTGCTGCCTCTGAATCACGGGGTCCTAAGTTCGTATCCGGCCGGGTTATGGATTTTCTCTGTCCGGCGGCTGGGTGCTTGTGTTGTCCTCATCATTTCGACAGCAGCTAAACTGGACTGAGTAAAGAAATTGGACTGTGTGAAAAATTGGGACTCTGTATGGATGCTGATGACCGCGCAGTTGAGCACCCAACAAAACCAAACATCATCATCCTCATAGTGGGTTTTTGTAATATTACCTTGGTTCACTGCCAGACCACTTGGAGCGCTACAAGCTTATTAGTCCTCGACCCTTCATCATCTAGTATTCGTACTGGGTGATTTAATGTCTTCCATATTTGCTTTTGGTTCGCAGTAAACACAAGGTGATGTTATTCCATTATGTTTCAGATTGGGACTTCTGGTGTATACTGCACTGTGAAATTCACTATAGGTATGTTGCACTTATTTTGCACCATTAATGCTAGCATATGCTATGTTGGGCAGAGCAAATGTTCCGATTTTTTTTTTTTTCATATAAAACAGAAGCTGATTCCGTCGCATGATGGTCTGCAGTCTTATGCATATTTCTTACTGCTTAAGAATCCATGTGTGAACAGCTCGATTGACATGCATTGTACCAGTATTCTTCTGTATTTATTAGTCTACATTTGATGCAAATTTCGTCAGGAAAGTCACTGTGCTCCATAGGCTGTTTTTATTTTATTTTTAGCTTTCAAGTAATTCCACCCTCTTGGTCATTTTCAAACTACAAAGATAAGAGTTCCGCCTCGAAAGTCTTAAATACAACCCTTATCCGCTTTTTGTCGCTCTGCCAGGTAATAGTGAGAAACCATGAAATGAAAGTTTCATATCAGAAATAAAAGCAGCCTATGCAGGACAGTGATTACTTTGAATAAATGCATTTCGGCCTGGGTAAATTACTCTCATTTTACTTAATGTCCGTTTGAATCCATTTCCCGTACTTTTTCGTGTTTCATGGAGTACTCCTTGTTAGCTGCTTTTGACAGGATAAATATTCAATGTCACGGAACGAGCATGCATTCTCATTTGAATGGTTTTGCTTCTTGCCACTGAGTGTCATGTATTTCAGTTGATTTGCAGAGTGTAGATGTAGATGCAGGTGTGTGTATTTTGCAGTCCTAATCACTAGAGCACTCTTCTTAGAAATGCTACAAATGCAATACATTTACGCAACTATGTCCACACACTACTAACAGATTTTCCAGTCAAGCAGTAATCAACGTACTAGCATCACTCTTTCACTCAAATGAAAATTTCAGAGGCCCCAGTTAAATGCGAGGAAGTACGAAAATTATGTCGTATGCCACAAGCTGAGTACCGCAGCGCCGTGTAAAAAACGGCGCAGCTTTGGAATGGGAAACGCAAGTCCTGTAGGCGCTTAATTGTCAGGCAAAAGATGCGTCTTTTTCTTGAAACGTATCTCTACAGACAGTTTTGAGGCATTGGTGTGATTAAAAACGATGCGTTTCTAACAAATATGTTGAATCTGTCACAAGAGTCATACATATCCTGCCTACAGGAAACAACGTAATTCGGCCAATACCCAGAATCATAGCCCCAAATTACCTGGAGGGCATATACCAATACCTGCAACGTGTGAGGCCTTCCTCATCACCGCTTATGAACAGCTGAGTGGCTTCCTTGAAACGTGTAACATACGCTAGAAATATCAGACTTACGAAAACACTACAGGACAGCAACTGCTACAGCAAGGTAACTGATATCAATCACACCATGAACAATCGTGAAGCGACCCGACAGCTTTAACATTGATTCATTTCAGCAAGACTTTTGATGCTGTTAATATCTGTATAATCAATATGAAAGTGAAACAGCTGAATTTCCCCAAATGTTGAATATTGTGGTTCTACATTATGCTAAGAAAGTGACACGAATTAGTTGTCTGCTGGTAGATGACACATCATCGAAACATGTGCTCTCAGGAGTAACCCAGGGCTTAGCTATGATTTATTGATTTTCTCGCTGTGCATGAATGACATTTCATCTTTTCTACATTCTTGTAACTGTTATATTCATACTGACGACATTCTTCAGTTGTAACGAGGAAGGTTTTTGTTGTCCTATGAGGTATAAATGACGACCATTTCTCAGTACCGCTATAGGCAAAAAACAGTCACAAACTAAACGACAAAGATTCACAGATCATACTCGTATTACACCAAAATTTGATCAGCACCTCCTCCTATACTCATTGATGGTCTCCTGTTAGCCTATAAAAAAACCAGCTAAAGACCTCCTGTAATTTTCGATGAGCATCCAAATTGGGAAGGAAATTTGCCAAGACGTAATCCTGTAATTTTTTAAAGGAAACACTTCAACTTAAAATATCACAAAATTTAGTCTAATATTTAGTCCTGTCGAAACTATACTATTGTGATACATTTTCACACGATACACGTAATGAAAATTCGAGACGACTCTAGGTAGCCATGTTTATGTGTAGCTATATCTGTGTGACATTTGGTCAGTCCTTCCTACACATAATTAAGATAGACGCTATCTGTTAGAAGAAGTGACGTAACAAGTTCTGCTTCGTTTGTTTTTTCATCGTGAAAGGTGCCTATCTCTCGGTACTTTCGTGTCTTCCCATCGTATTTTGTTGCTAGAATATCACAATGTTTACCATTGCTATACTCTATGTTAATCTGCTGTAGACTGTTTCCATTAATTGATTGTTCCAAGTCTTTGGGAGTCAGTTTCGATTTCGATTAATAAGAATCGTTCGCTGGTGTCAGATAATGTGGTTCTGCTCGTTTCAGAGAGAATTCGCCATACTAGTTTCTGATAACGAATGGCTAGTCTGTACTGTGTTCTGATGCTGAGAGGAAGGTGGCCTTTTATCTGGAGGAGATCCATGATCTTATCCAGTTTCTACAATGATTAAAGAACCGGATGAGAAAAACTTTATTTAACGTGCTGTGGTTATTGAGAGCGGCGAGGATAGAATGGCCTTGCTTCGCTGCGTACGCATGGGATGATGTGTTGCGCCTCGTAAAATGGAAGTTTATAGGATGCTCAGATTTAGTTGAATAGGAGCTGCCTATGCCGTCGTAAATTACCTTTCCTCTTCTTCGTGTTATAGGGGTCGTTACCCTCTCGTGAGGTACGAAATAGATTTTCCTTGTTGAAGAACCGTGAGCTGAGAACATGATGTTCTGTTTGTTTGGCGTGAGTACCAATTTTATACGTGTAGGTTTTAGAGCCTATGCTGGTTTGTAAATTTCTTTGTGTGCTAAGACAATACATATATTTATTGGTCTAATTATTTCGGATTTATGTCAAAGATATCGGTTATTCTTTAGTTAATGCTGGATTTGATGCCACGTCAAATGGCAGCCATCCTGTTATTGATGTGAGCTCGCATCATCACTCATGTAGATTACGATGGATAGGTCATAAACTTTTGATCTGTCACTAATAAATATTAGTCAGAGGTATTTTTTATTTTATTTTTCTTTTCTTTTGCCTACCGTTAAGTTCCAAGTGCTGATAAAAGTGGGTCGACGAGTGCTATGATCCTGATTACTGTTTGCCACATACTGTGTGGATAACAGTTTTCCGGAAGTCTGATTGTATGTCGCATGTCTCATAGATTCTATGTACGAACTTGAATACTCTTTTGGTTCCCATATCTCCATTTATTACAGAAATTCCGATGGAATGTAACCGTCCCTTCTGCCTTATCCTGCATCCTCTATGTCTTAAATATCAGCTTGAGCACATATTTTTCAACGATTGTTACCCGTGTTTTATGTTCCGTTTTATATTCCTGTTCTGGGATTTTTCTTGACACCCGTCTCCCTATGTTACTGAACGGGCGCTGAAGACCTTGCTGTCGTGCGCTCAAAAACCCCTCTACTCTCTCTCAGATTCTTTCTGTATCATGTCATCAGACTATTCTTCCATCTCATATATGTTTTCATTGTATTCTTCCAGCTATCAGCTCTCCAACTGCACTCTTAATGCTGCTACCATTGCTTATCATTTCACCGAAAGATTGTCTTGACTTTCTTAGAAGCTGAGTCATTCATTCCAACGAGCATTTCATTTTCCGATTTCTTCACTGTTTATCTGCAGACATTCTGCACATAGTATCGGTTTCTTTCGTAAGTGATTTGTATTTCTGTGTTCCTGTGTTGTTGTTGTTGTTGTTGTTGTTGTGGTCTTCAGTCCTGAGACTGGTTTGATGGAGCTCTCCATGCTACTCTATCCTGTGCAAGCTTCTTCATCTCCAAGTATCTACTGCAACCTACATCCTTCTGATTCTGTTTAGTGTATTCATCTCTTGGTCTCCCTCTAAGATTTTTACCCTCCACGCTGCCCTCCAATACTAAATTGGTGATCCTTCGATGTCCCAGAACATGTCCTACCAACCGATCCCTTCTTCTAGTTAAGTTGTGCCACAAGCTCCTCTTCTCCCCAATTCTATTCAATACCTACTCATTAGTTATGTGATCAACCCATCTAATCTTCAGCATTCTTCTGTAGCACCACATTTCGAAAGCTTCTATTCTCTTCTTGTCTAAGATATTTATCGTCCATGTTTCACTTCCATACATGGCTACACTCCATACAAATACTTTGAGAAACGATTTCCTGGCGCTTAAATCAATGCTCGATGTTAACAGAGTTCTCTTCTTAAGAAACGCTTTCCTTGCCATTGCCAGTCTACATTTTATATCCTCTCCACTTCGACCATCATCGGTTATTTTGCTCCCCAAATAGCAAACCTCCTTTACTACTTGAAGTGTGTCATTTCCTAATCTAATTCCCTCAGCATCACCCGACTTAATTCGACTACATTCCATTATCCTCGTCTTGCTTTTGTTGATGTTCATCTTGTACCCTCCTTTCAAGACACTGTCCATTCCGTTCAACTGCTCTTCCAAGTCCTTTGCTGTCTCTGACAGAATTACAAGTTCATCGGCGAACCTCAAAGTTTTTATTTCTTCTCCATGGATTTTAATACCTGCTCCGAAATTTTCTTTTGTTTCCTTTATTGCTTGTTCAATATACAGATTGAATAACATCGGGGATAGGCTACAACCCTGTCTCACTCCCTTCCCAACCACTGCTTCCCTTTCATGCCCCTCGAGTCTTATAACTGCCATCTGGTTTCTGTACAAATTGTAAATAGCCTTTCGTTCTCTGTATTTCACCCCTGCCACCTTCAGAATTTGAAAGAGAGTATTCCAATCAACATTGTCAAAAGCTTTCTCTAAGTGTTCCTGTGTTCTCTGTGTATTTTTGCATTGACTTCTTATGTCATTCAGCTGAAGCATTTCTTGAGTTGCCTATGGATTTTTCGCAGTGACCTTCCATGTAGTTATGTTTATCTGTCCAAATCTGTTACTGCCCCTTATAGAGATCCACTCCTCTTCAAATGAAGTGCCTACTGCGGTATTCCTTATCGTGGTATCTTGAGAGAACTTCAAAACGGATCTCATCATCCCTCAGTACTTCAGTACCCCACTTCCTTTCTCACTGGGTCTTCCGTGCGATTATCTCCGACTTTAATTTACTCCTCGCTGTTACTAAATCATGATTTGAGTGTATCTATATGCTGATCGTTATGCCTTTTCCGATTTCGGAATCTGTCTGACCATGATGTAATTTACCTGGAATTTTTCAGTGTCTCCGCGTCGGGATGTATACATGAACTATTACACGGTCCAGTCACACTAGTGAAAATACCGCCTATGTTCGACGCAAACGTGCAATAACCGTTCACAGCCGGTAGGAGGCAGCACTAACAGTGGAGAGCACATCAAGCATGTTCGAGGGACGTGCAGAACAGTGCAGTCCGAAGACGGATTTATGTGATGTCCAAAAGTTTTTCGGCCCAAGGGCGGAAGTGTTACCGAAACTACCAAGTCTGTAAATTGTTCGCGTGCCGCCATGGCTAAAGTATACCGTGCATGCCTATGGCGGTATCCAAAAACTAGCGACGAGGCAACTGTGGAGCACCACGGGTCATACATGACGAGGGTGAAAGATGGCTGCGCATATCTCTACGGCTGAATAAACGTGCAACTGTTGGGCATCTGACTACTCAAAGTGGTTCAAGTGGCTCTGAGCACTATGGGACTAACATCTGAGGTCAGCAGTCCCCTGCTAACCTGGGACTAACCTAAGGATATCACACACATCCATGGCCGAGGCATGGACTGTAGCAGCAGCGCGATACTGACCGCCCAGTGTCTCGTCGACGACCGTTCAGCGAATGTTGCTGCGTGGTGACAGGTGGCCTTTTCAGATGAATCACGTTTTATACTCCATCAGCGTGAAACGTCTGAATGCAAACAAACTGTAACAATCGTCAGAAGGGTCCAGGTCGGAGGAGGAAACATTATAGTCTGGGGAATGTTTTCGTGGCGCTCTCTGCGTGTTCTTGTCGTTTTAGAGAGCACTATGGATCAACAAAAGTATACCTCAGTGTTTAAGGACCTTGTCCAACCGTAAATGCAGTTTGTTCTTCATCGGAACAATTGCACCTACCAGCAGGATAATGCAATCTATCACACGAATTGCAGTGACGCGCCTGGTTCGAAAGGCACTAGTCATCTAAACCCAGTCGAGTATCAATAAGATTACCTCGATCGAGCTGCTCGCGTCATGGATCTTGAACGGAGAAGGCTAACGGCACAGGAGCCGACATGGCTTCACATACCTGTGCTTACCTTTGGGACCTCTCTGACTCTCTTCCTACAAGTTTCTTAGTGGTCCGTGCATCAAATCGTGGCTATTAAGGCTTTTGACAGGTAGTCACATTAAAGTGACTGGACAGTGTATTTTGTCTTTGCTTTAGTGTGGGCTCTAATGGCAACGTCCAAATCACAGAAATGCTCATAGTAACCTACCTTCTAACCTACCTTCCAGTTTACAACGAATCCTACTCCCTTTTCAACATTTTCTACTGCTGTTGATATTTTACTATTAACAATGTCTGCCAGGACCGTAAAATATAGCTTGAACAGCAGGGATCCCAACAAACATCCCATGGGCGCGCTTCAAGTTAGTCGATGATTCTCTGTTCAAGATACTATGTTGTGTACATCGAACGAAGTATACCGTCACAAATGCTGCTTGACGTCGCTGTAAGATCTTATGTTCGATAATCAGCATTGGTAGACTACAGAATCAACTGGTTTTCAGAAGCCAGAATTGGGAACACTCTGTTTTGTTCATAAAGTCTGTCTGATATTCCATACTTTCACATTTTGTTGTTTGCAGAAGCTAGAATTGGGAACACTCTGTTTCGTTCATAAAATCTGTCTGGTATTCCATACTTTCACATTTTGTTGTTTGCATGGTAGCGCAGAACGTAAATCGGGGAAACTCATCCATTTTCTCGTGTAGGATGTAGCAGTGCTCAACTTGCGAACTAGAATGGCGTACCTGATTTGTATGTCCATCTGTTCCACTCCCGTGTATAACATGATATTGGAGTCACGTCAGGTGGCAGCTGTTTGTGCTTGTATCGTTTCCCAACTCAGACTTACCTAGCCTGGGGAACGCGGAGTTAAAACTCTTTTTACTACGAGGTTCAGGGTGGCATGAGCGTGTGGCCGATGAGCGCTCACGTGCAGCACCTCGATCGCTGGGTTGGCTTGCGAGAGCGCAGGTGTTCCGTTGTTGGTCGTATTTTCCACCTGCAGGCCAGCCAACAGCCAACCAGTGCCTCTGCTTACCCAGGACACGAGTTCATTAACGCTCCCAGCGACAAAACTGCGCCAGACTCGTTGCGTTGTGCCACAGTGGCTAAAATAGTGAGCTGGGACTGGAGAGAACACTTTACCTGCAAAACTTACATGCGGTCGAAACTAGTTAGCAGCATTTTTGCTCTGACAGCGTCCTTATATCAACAGGGATATTGTTTTTATTTACTGCGGCAAACTACGTAGGTACAAGATGTAATGGAATCAGAAGAGATAACACACATTCTACACCGAGAAGCTTTCTTTCCACTTAGCACGGACTTTATAGCGAGGCGCTTTGTAGAGCCTCCGCAACGAAACTCTTTCGCAAAATCTAGCAGAAAAAAAACAAAGTGATACTGGTCGTATGTAATGTATACCAGCGACAGAATGGCACAGGACAGGGCTAGAAATTGGGTCTGAAAATTACAGGTATTTTTCTTCGTCTGACCAGCTTGGCGTGCTAATTCCATTTCATATAAGTGTGAGCCTTGAACGAAATGTAATGGTCTGTGTCTTTTGTTAATATTTCTTCTTCAAATTCGTTTTTTCAGCGGTATCTTCGTTAGTGACGTCAGGAAGTTCTGCACAGGTCTGTAATTGGATTTCCTCAGAATGAGCAGCTGGATGACTTGCCGACACAAGGTCAGGTTATGTGGAGCTGTCCCGTTTCTTTCAGTTCATTGCAGTCACAACAATAGTTCAAAATTAGCTGTGTGTGGCATGGTTTCTCGGCACTCTCCAAACTATGGGAATTCCAAATTTCCAAGAACTGTTCTTCCCCTTGATTCACTGTCGCATATACTCCGTGCATGCCTTGTATACCACGTGTGGTACCAAAGCTTTATCATGGTCACTAGTCAGCGTACCATAATAAGTAAGCTAGTAGGCCCGCCCTGTGACACTTACGATTGCATTATAGTAACCAGGGTGTGTTGTTTAGTCCCTGCAGATCTAGTACATCCGGATTACTTTTACACCATCTTCCAGCTGAGTTAATTTAACGTCTGCATTGAAAAAAGTTTGGTATAAAATAATTTGTAAAAAAAAAAAAATAAAATAGTATTTGCTCAGATTTTTGCTGTGACCAAAACCTGTGTCATTTTTTTATATCAGTAATCAATAAGGAGAACTTGGACTGTTTTTTCATTGTTACCCAGCGCAGTCAATACATTCTGCGAGTAATGTTCAGATGTGTGTGACTTCCTAAGGGACCAAACTGCTTAGCTCATCGGTCCCTAGACTTAAACTAACTTATGCTAACAACACACACACCCCTGTCATGCCCGACGGAGGACTACCTCCGGCAGGTGGGGCTGCGTAGTCCGTGACGTGAAGCCTCAAACCGAGCGGCCACTCCGTGCGGCTCTGCGAATAATAGCAATGTCAATGGTACCGACGACAGCGCTACTTAAGAGGAGATACTATAGATGGTTTTCATAAATTCCTTCAACAAACGATATACGGTAAATATTCCAGAATTTGAATGAAGAACAGCAGAAAATAATAACGAAAGTTTCAAGTAAATACCTTCGCTGTAGCGAAGCAACTTAATAAAGGCAAGTAGGCCTCTCCAGACTGTGTATCACTTAGGTGCTTTTCGAAGTTGCCTGATGAAATATGTCTATTTTTAGCAGTCATATTCAACTGTGTTGGTATCCGTGGTGTGGGAGTACCGTCTGTGGCTAGTAATCGATACGTTTTTAGCCGTAGGTTCAAATTTAGCCACTGCTTGAGCTTTGCATTGAAAGTATTAGCAGAGGCAGCCTTCGCTCTGCAAACAACGTAGCACGTTATCTTGTAAGTTGACATCTAAATTCCGTAGCAGTAACGACAACGTACTATTTTTTTGTATTTCAGGGAAAGTAAAGCCTTTGCAATCGTTTTGAAAAAGTCCTATAGTGTTGAGATTTATAAGGTGCCCATAAAGTTTCTTTAAAATTTCAGAACACTTATTACTAATGCTATTGAAGAAATAGCTTAACCAGATATGTATAATGCCTTCTGCAATTATCAAAGTTATTGCGTTCTGATACACTGGTGTAGAAATCAGACACCACGTGTAATAGGGTGGAGTGTGCGTTAACTGCTCTCCAGAGATCGGAGCTGCAGGAGGCAACTTCTGGTCCAGAATGGCGTGTGCGGTAGCTGGGCAATGGGTTTATCCAGTACTACGACGAGTGCGGCCTCATGAATGGTTACTCAACAACGGCATTCTCTACTCATCATAGAGCAGGTCAACAACTGCAGCCAGAAGCTGGCCCTGGCTAGTGGGCGACAAGTGAGTATGCCTAGATGGCGAAATGCTGAGACTGACAGCTTTCAGCCTTGCTGACGCAAGACAGAAGTCAGCTTTGCAGCAGACGTGGAGACACTACTGAGTAATGAACCCTGCACGTAACCAAAGACAGCTGGCAGGCGTGTGCAGGCGACCATCTTGGAATACTTCGGGTACACAAGTGTCCTTTTAATGCAGTTGTCTCCATTGCCTTCTGCATCCTCATGTCGTTGATCATTTCTGCTTCTTCTGGCTTTTGGGGGCAGTTTCTCACTTTAAGGGCAAGAGAGTGTCCTTAATCTCTGTCTGCTGCTCTGCTCTCTTTGACGAGGCTGTTGGCAGAACGAGGGTGACGCATTATGCTGGAAGTCTTCTGTCACCATTGCTGATGGTCTTAACTGTGTGCTTTTGCATTGGCTATTACTTCTGCCGTCCTCTCGCAGCTCATGGACGCCGTGTTTCCTTACACAAATTTAAGTATGCTTATCATTATCTTGATGATTTTGTGGTGTATCGTAGCTAGATTCAGGAACATATACAGTATTGGCAGGAGACATTTTAACGCTTAACAAAGGCAGGATTATCAGTCATTCCCTAGAAGGTCATTGCTCCTCTCTCTCTGTTTCTAGGATATGCAGTCTACGGTGAAGGAATTGATATTGACACAGAGAGGGTGGAAACCATTCATCAGTTCCCACAAATGCAGAATGTCAAGGAAGTTGTTAGGATGGCAGTTCGATAGTGGTTTTGCTGAGAAAGCAGCTCCACCTAACAAGTTATGCAGAAAGGTTTAGGATCCTTCCTAGGGAGCCTCAGTTTTGGCGTTCATTTGTGATATTGCTGATAAAACAGCTCCGCCTAACAGTTTATGCAGAAAGGTTTAGGGTCCTTCCTAGGGAGCCTCAGTTTTGGCGTTAAAGCTGTAGTAAGCTCCAGTATTAGCACTAACGGTCTTCAACACTGAATTCATTCTTCAGATGACTGTGTTACCTACAGGGATGGGAGCAGTTTCGTTGCAGTAGCATGAAGTGGATAAGGCAGCGCTTATGCCTTGAATGAATTAAGTAAATCGGAGAAAAGGTAGTCTATTTATGAATGAACAGCTCTGTCAGTTTTGTTCGACACATTATCTTGAACACTGAATGTCCATTCTGAAAATCGACAACCAAGTGCTTAACTGGGTGCCGCTGGATCAAATAAAACTTGTCGTATAGCCAAATGGGCAACGAGAATTCTCACCTTTAAATACGACGTCCATAACATTTGAGGCTCGGAGGATGTGGTCACAGGTGAATTGAGTCGTACATGTGACTACCGTGAGAATAACGAAGGAGACGATCAGCTGGTGAAAGAAAGTAGTTTGGTTCCAAAGGTCACTCTGAGTCTGACTCAGATTCCTCACTTATTTTGTGACAGTGGGGAATTCAGAGACCTACATCTACACTTTGCAAACCACCGTGAGGTGCATGGCTGAAGTTACGTCCCGTGGTACAAGTTGTAGGGAGCGATAAGTAGCGGGCTGTTGTGTATCCCTAGAGTAATCATTTAAGCTGGATCTTGAAACTTTGTTAATAGACTTTCACGGGATTGTTTACGTCTGTCTTCAAGAGTTTGACAGTTCAGTTCCTTCAGTACCTCTGTGGCATTCTCCCACAGATTAAGCAAACCTGTGACAATTCCTGCAGCTCTTCTCTGTATACGCAAATATCCCCTGTTAGTCACATCACGACAAAAACATCTGTGCAATTTAGGGAGAGGCTTCAGAACAGGGAAACAATGGTTTAGGGGATAATGTGGTATGCTATATGCGATACACACGTACTGAATTTAAGATAGTGGTGCTCAAGAAACTGATTCCATTGCTGTTCTATTACTGCCATGATTGGGAGGACATTTAGCAATTAGGATGTTTGAGAAAATCATACAGTACTTTATGTGACCAAGTCTGGATAACGACTGTCGTAAGAGTTGGTAGTTGTGATGGTTGTACTGTCATTAAACTGACCCAGCATACTCAGACATGATAACTGCCGTCTAAGCTAGAAGGAAGCCCCTTTTAGAGAATTTACATCGATTTTGTGGGCCCATTTCCCAGATCAAAGGCAGGAACTAAGTTTAATTGGGTTCGTGTTAATGCATTTGTGATGATGGCATAAATAATGATCCAAATTTTGCCGGAGACTTTTGGTGCCTTTGACTTTCTACAGTCTGTGTTGATGATCCGACCCCATTTACCATACATGGTTTCAAGCAATTTTCCTGGGCACGGGAGGGTATAATATAGCAACAACACGTTATTATCCTAAACCATCTTACGCAGAGTGCTGTAATAGAAACATTAGGCTGGCCTTGCTAGCTTCTCACAAGAGTAACCAAAGTAAATGGGATCGCTCACTTCCTAGGTTAACGACGGCGTTTAACACAGCATGTAATGAAGATCATCAGTCCACAAACATCATTTCGCTCCAGTGTTACTGCGCTGTGAAATTTGTGGTCTATTGTCTGAAAAGGGACATACTCAATATATGGTCGCACGGTGGAGGTTGGCTAAAATGATTATTCAGGAGGCTCATAAGAGGGAAACCACATGTCGTGACGTGGAGCGGAGGTTGGTTTGTTGGTTTGGGGGAAGAGACCAAACAGCGAGGTCATCGGTCTCATCGGATTACGGAAGGACGGAGAAGGAAGTCGGCCGTGCCCCTCCAAAGGAACCATACCGGCATTTGCCTGGAGTGATTTAGGGAAATCACGGAAAACCTAAATCAGGATGGCTGGACGCGGGATTGAACCGTCGTCCTCCCGAATGCGAGTCCAGTGTGCTAGCCACTGCGCCACCTCGCTCGGTGTGGAGCGGAGGCCATGCATCAAGTTGACAAAGTCTTTATTAGGAATTATGAGGGTGTCAGCAACGTCTCTGAGCAGGTAACTCTCTTTCACTTTCACTAAGGATAGCAACGTCATCAGTGTGAATACAGGCTGAACAGTAGTGATGAAAGACTGCAGCCCTTTCTTACACCCTTCTTAGCCCTAGAAAGTCTCTCTTTGGTCTACTGTTTTTATCCTTCCCTCTTAGTTACTCTACACACTGTTACTTACGTGGCTTCCTCTAAAGGCTACACCTGTTTCCCTCAGAACCTCGAGCATCTTTCACCGTTTTAAACTGTCAAACGCTTTATCACATCTATGATTTCTTTGAACGTATCTTGATTCTTCTTAAGTCTGGCTTGCATTATCAAGTGCACTTGGTTAGACACAGCACAATCACTGCCGTAAGTTAAGACTGCACCACCTCCAGAATCCACGGTACTGCTGGGCTGCGACACTATTGCTGGCTCGCGATCGGTCAGTGTGTACGGCCAGCCTCATGAATAAACGACATTCACAACTTCAGACAAGGTCCCGCCACCGCGATAGAGTAACCGCCTTTTGTCGTGTCTCCTTGCTCTGACTGTTTAAAGACTACCATACCTCCACTGTGGCAAGATCCACCCTTCTGGGACCAGAGAGTGTAGACACAAGACACCAGGAATGTACCCACCTCTGCCTTAGTCCTGATAGTGCCAGCCTGGGCAATAGTGCCATGCACAGACGAATACATATATCAGATATGTTACGAAGATAGTAGTTTCCAGACTATTAAAATCAAGTTTGCAATTACTTGCAAGTGCTGACGAATCAGTTTTGAAGCATTACAGTTACTCTCACATCTATTTCATGTTTTGGCAAAATTTTCCTCTTATTTGTCTAAAATGTTGAAGTTCATGACCAAGGAATGCAAGTTACTTGTTATTTTTATCAGTTTCATAGAAATAATCATTATTACTTACAAAAAGGCTGGGAATGCTACTATCCTGCAAACTGCTTCAGATTTGCGATATCTAGTTACTTCTTACATTTCAGACTAAGACTTTATTATAGGCATTTTACCGCTACGTCATTTTTTATACATCAGTCTCTTTATTTTGCTTTCATGAATGAAGTGTTGTAGTTCACTATGCTTAACTGGGCCGTTTGTAATGCTACGTAGCGCCTATATGTCATTTAGGTACTGACATCTGTTGTAAAACATATATTCAATGACATAGTACAGTTTATTTCAAATAATACAATTAACTGATAGATTTGTCAGGTAAAATTATAAATACACTTTGGAATAACGTTGTACCATGATAAAAGACTAGTTCTGTATTTAAAACGAATTGTAAAGTTCTCGCGACTTGTCAGAATAGTGAAACGTTTTTAATTGCAAGAGCCGTTGTCTAAAACAGTGCACGGCACATATGTGACAGACGTAGCAGAATCTGGTGGACGCTTTTGTGATGGGCACACGTGTTGAAATACTGGATTGCAAAAATGTAGCTACGATGAGTGTGGTGACTGCACCCACTGGTCTGGTGAAATGAGTGGCCAGTGCGAACTGCGCCCTCACCGGTTAAATGAGCAGCGTTGCTAATATTTCTGCGGCGGAGAGACCGCAGCTACAAACAGAGCCACAACTGCAGAGAGGATTTCGCTGCGTGCTCGCTGCCGCTACAAGGCCCAGTTAGAACAGTATTTTCGTTTATATTCACCCACAGAACACAGAATCACACTGACTATCGTATATCTGTACAGTGTCACGAAAAATTATTTCCTCAAATTTTTCTTCAATTTATCCATACTTATAATACAAAGAAAGCGTGCTTACGCATAGAATTATCGCTTTTGCGACTGGCCACATATATTGATTTTCTTTCAGAGAGCTAATAAGTGTAACTATGACTAGTTGATTAATGCGTATTCAGCGTTGTAATTCCTGTTGTACTTCCTACAAATTAAACTATAACATTAATATTAAAGCAATTTCCTATCACATAAATCACCACCCCCGGGATGATTATTGAAATAATTAAGTTACTGGCAACTGTACAAATCTCCCTTCATAAGTATAGAATAGTTATAGATTACAGTCGGGTAGTTCACTGGCAGATATTTTTGTCAATAATTAGGAAAAAAAATCCTTCAAAGAACACACTGAATTTGTTGGCTACGTATGGTATTGTACAACAAATGATATGCGGAAAACGTCCTTGGGTTTTACTGTGGCTGAAATTAAAATTTGCTAATTCTTTTAGTAAAATTAACAATACTGCTTTTAGTATTGAGCACCAGTTTGATAATACTATTATTTCCTAGATGTTGCTGTTACTATGAGTCACCATTGATACGTTTTTGAAATTTATCACAAACTTTAGTCCTCTGGTATTGTTATTTCTACTTCATCATATCATGCCACATTTTATAAAAAGACTTTCTTTCAATTTCCAGTAAATAGATTCCTTAATGTGCCTTTATACACTCCTGGAAATGGAAAAAAGAACACATTGACACGGGTGTGTCAGACCCACCATACTTGCTCCGGACACTGCGAGAGGGCTGTACAAGCAATGATCACACGCACGGCACAGCGGACACACCAGGAACCGCGGTGTTGGCCGTCGAATGGCGCTAGCTGCGCAGCATTTGTGCACCGCCGCCGTCAGTGTCAGCCAGTTTGCCGTGGCATACGGAGCTCCATCGCAGTCTTTAACACTGGTAGCATGCCGCGACAGCGTGGACGTGAACCGTATGTGCAGTTGACGGACTTTGAGCGAGGGCGTATAGTGGGCATGCGGGAGGCCGGGTGGACGTACCACCGAATTCCCCCGTGGGGCGTGAGGTCTCCACAGTACATCGATGTTGTCGCCAGTGGTCGGCGGAAGGTGCACGTACCCGTCGACCTGGGACCGGACCGCAGCGACGCACGGATGCACGCCAAGACCGTAGGATCCTACGCAGTGCCGTAGGGGACCGCACCGCCACTTCCCAGCAAATTAGGGACACTGTTGCTCCTGGGGTATCGGCGAGGACCATTCGCAACCGTCTCCATGAAGCTGGGCTACGGTCCCGCACACCGTTAGGCCGTCTTCCGCTCACGCCCCAACATCGTGCAGCCCGCCTCCAGTGGTGTCGCGACAGGCGTGAATGGAGGGACGAATGGAGACGTGTCGTCTTCAGCGATGAGAGTCGCTTCTGCCTTGGTGCCAATGATGGTCGTATGCGTGTTTGGCGCCGTGCAGGTGAACGCCACAATCAGGACTGCATACGACCGAGGCACATAGGGCCAACACCCGGCATCATGGTGTGGGGAGCGATGGCCGTACACCACTGGTGATCGTCGAGGGGACACTGAATAGTGCACGGTACATCCAAACCGTCATCGAACCCATCGTTCTACCATTCCTAGACCGGCAAGGGAACTTGCTGTTCCAACAGGACAATGCACGTCCGCATGTATCCCGTGCCACCCAACGTGCTCTAGAAGGTGTAAGTCAACTACCCTGGCAAGCAAGATCTCCGGATCTGTCCCCCATTGAGCATGTTTGGGACTGGATGAAGCGGCGTCTCACGCGGTCTGTACGTCCAGCACGAACGCTGGTCCAACTGAGGCGACAGGTGGAAATGGCATGGCAAGCCGTTCCACAGGACTACATCCAGCATCTCTACGATCGTCTCCATGGGAGAATAGCAGCCTGCATTGCTGCGAAAGGTGGATATACACTGTACTAGTGCCGACATTGTGCATCCTCTGTTGCCTGTGTCTATGTGCCTGTGGTTCTGTCAGTGTGATCATGTGATGTATCTGACCCCAGGAATGTGTCTATAAAGTTTCCCCTTCCTGGGACAATGAATTCACGGTGTTCTTATTTCAATTTCCAGAAGTGTATATAGATGACGTAGAATAGGTTCCGAAATAATAGCCAGAAAGAAGCCTCTCACAGAATAATAGCTAACGAAATAGATGGTTTCATGAAGACTAAGAGAAATCATTTGCCACAAAACGAAAAGCTAAAGAAAAACAATTTGTATCATTTCTTTCTACAGCTAGGTCTCACGTAAAACGAGAAATATGATTACAGAAACACAATTTATGTGGAACACGTAGAGTGCAGCTTCACTTACATGTGCCTCAACGCAACCCATTAACATTGCGCAAGTTGCAAATTGGCTGTTTAGGTTTTTATGTTGGTAACGCCACGTAGCGCTCTGTATGAAAATCAATGACTTTGCTGTGTGCAGGCAGTAGCTGGTTTGCATTGTTGGAATAATCTCAGTTGTAGTGTTGGGCAGTTGGATGTGAACAGCGCGGAGCGTTGCTCAGTTGGAGGTGAGCCGCCAGCAGTGGTGGATGTGGGAAGAGTGATGGCAGAGTTTTGAGAGCGGACGATCTGGACGTGTGTCCGTCAGAAAAAGAAAATTTATCGGCCGCGGTCCGTTAGTATACGTCGGACCCGCGTGTCGCCACTGCCAGTGATCGCAGACCGAGCGCCACCACACGGCAGGTCTAGAGAGACTTACTAGCACTCGCCCCAGTTGTACAGCCGACTTTGCTAGGAAAGGTTCACTGGGAATCACGCTCTCATTTGCCGAGACGATAGTTAGCATAGCCTTCAGTTAAGTCAATTGGTACGACCTAGCAAGGCGCCATTTATCCTTTGCTATGTATCTAATGAAGCATGTACAGTAACAAGACGAATGTTCACCAACTGTGGATTAAAGTTAAGTATTCCAGCAGCTACGTACCTTTCTTTATAGCATTCATTACGTATCCTGTTTCAGATCTCACGCCAGCCTGCGTGAGTTTAAGCGCGTCCCTTTCGGTTACCCGTCACTGTGGACTGGCTGTCTTGTCAGTCCACAACATATATATATAACACTATTAAGATAAATACATTGTTTATTCTCTATCAAAATCTTTCATTTGCTAACTATGCCTATCAGCAGTTAGTGCCTTCAGTAGTTAGAATCTTTTATTTAGCTGGCAGTATCGGCTCTCGCTGTATTGCAGTAGTTCGAGTAACGAAGATTTTTGTGAGGTAAGTGATTCATGAAAGGTATAGGTTATTGTTAGTCAGGGCCATTCCTTTGTGGGGATTATTGAAAGTCAGATAGCATTGCGCTAAAAATATTGTCTGTCAGTTTAGTGATGATCAGAATAAGTAAAGAGAGAAATGTCTGAGTACTTTCAGTTTTGCTCAGCTGTTTGAAAAACAAATAACGTAAAAGGTTTACCAACACAGTATTACATATTTTTCCAAAGAGGACGTTTCATATGTCGACCTTTAGCCGAGGATACCTCACTTGAATCTTCTGATTTTTAATTGTAGTTTGTGTAATTAGTGTAGTTATGGTTTATTTCTAGCGCGTAACTGTAGAGAGAATCTCCTTTGTAGTTGTAGTTTTTCTTTGTTGTAGTGTAAAACAGTTGTGGCATGCTTGTAGATTTGCACCAAATATTTCGCAGCTGTGCTTGGAATTAATTGGATATTGTTTTCAGTGCAATGTTAATGTGTTATCTTATTTTGGTCTTCAAATTGTGCTTTTCTGTGTTGTCGTGTGAAATATTGTGACAATTATGGAATGTGAAAATGTAATACTAGGCTCCAAAGTAAACTGAGAAATGACAGTGAAGACGAGAGAAGTGTGTCAGCGCTCTGTGTAATGAATTAACTAATGTTCAACATAGTAATTTGGTAATTGTGCATAGGGGAATGGATCAGGCAATAAATAATGGTGTAGACAGTGAAACAGCTAGTGTTCAGGGTAGTATTGTCGATCGATCGGTCGGCAACAGCTCGCCCCAGGAACCCGAAATGACAGGACACTATCTTGCAAATACTGTGGATTCAGGTTTTGCGTCATAACCCATTTCTCAATCGAGTCAAGACACATTTTCTGCTTTTCAAAATGCGAATGTTGCCGGTGCAAATGCACTGCTGAAAAGTACAGAGGAACATGTTCAGGTACCAGTGCATTGTTATTACAATTAATACAACAAATGGGACAACAGCTTCAAAAGTTAGACGCAATGGAACAAAATCAGGAGCGAGCACAGCAACTGGTACAAAAGTTAGAGACAATGGAACAAAATCAGAGACAAACACAGCAACAGTTTCAAAAGTTAGACTCACTGGAACAAACGATTGAACAAACGCGTGAAGATTTAACTGCAGAGTTACTTAAAATTGAATCTAAATGTCAAAAAGTCTGTAATGTAAAAAAAACAAATTTGTGAGCATTTTCAACCTATTTTTTCGCGTCATGAAAATGCATTACAGAATCACGAAGCAGCCATAAAAGAGCTGCAAACTATTGTTCATGAAAATCACCACACCTTGCAAGCTAAAATTAACTCAGTTGCATCTACCGATTCGGATACGCAACTTGCAAAAACTTAGATAAACTTAAAAAGACAAAATAGATGCACTTTCAACACATATGGACACTCTGAAACTTGGTTCAGAAAAACACACCGAGGAAATCAGTTCATTATCAGAGAAAGTAGCCGAACTTTCGGATCAGTTCACTAACTTATCTGCAAAGGCAAATGATGATCTGAATGACACAAGAACCATAGCCTTTACTGACACAGAAGAGTATGAACAAATTAAGAAACAAAACATAATCAAAATCAAATTAATACACAACACAAGAATTACATATTTCAGAGAACACTCGCGCTCCAATACGGGAAGAGGGACGTAGATATACGGAACAGCCACAAAATAATAACACAGGGCATTTCGGAAATTACGACAGAAATTGTCATCGTACACCGAATTTTGAGATGGAAGCGCCGAAACCACGTAACAGTGGCCGACATGATGATTTTGACTATAAGCTGTTTATTACTACACGTAAATTCAGAAACATTTAAGAATTCCGGCAACGACATTCATCCACAAGCATGGCTTCATCATTCTCTCATTGTTTTCCTCCCAACTGGTCATTACAGCACAGATTAGAGTTTATGTGTGGCTATTTAGAGAATCCCCCCCATGAACCATGGACCTTGCCGTTGGTGGGGAGGCCTGCGTGCCTCAGCTATACAGATAGCCGTACCGTAGGTGTAACCACAACGGAGGAGTATCTGTTAAGAGGCCACACAAACGTGTGGTTCCTGAAGAGGGGCAGCAGCCTTTTCAGTAGTTGCAAGGGCAACAGTCTGGATGATTGACTGATCTGGCCTTGTAACAATAACCAAAACGGCCTTGCTGTGCTGGTACTGCGAACGGCTGAAAGCAAGGGGAAACTACAGCCGTAATTTTTCCCGAGGGCATGCAGCTTTACTGTATGATTAAATGATGATGGCGTCCTCTTGGGTAAAATATTCCGGAGGTAAAATAGTCCCCCATTCGGATCTCCGGGCGGGGACTACTCAGGAGGATGTCGTTATCAGGAGAAAGAAAAGTGGCGTTCTACGGATCGGAGCGTGGAATGTGAGATCCCTTAATCGGGCAGGTAGGTTAGAAAATTTAAAAAGGGAAATGGATAGGTTGAAGTTAGATATAGTGGGAATTATTGAAGTTCGGTGGCAGGAGGAACAAGACTTCTGGTCAGGTGAATACAGGGTTATAAACACAAAATCAAATAGGGGGAATGCAGGAGTAGGTTTAATAATGAATAGGAAAATAGGGATGCGGGTAAGCTACTACAAACAGCATAGTGAACGCATTATTGTGGCCAAGATAGATACGAAGCCCACACCTACTACAGTAGTACAAGTTTATATGCCAACTAGCTCTGCAGATGACGAAGATATTGAAGAAATGTATGATGAAATAAAAGAAATTATTCAGATAGTGAAGGGAGACGAAAATATAATAGTCATGGGTGACTGGAATTCGAGTGTAGGAAAAGGGAGAGAAGGATACATAGTCGGTGAATATGGATTGGGGCTAAGAAATGAAAGAGGAAGCCGCCTGGTAGAATTTTGCACTGAGCACAACATAATCATAGCTAACACTTGGTTTAAGAATCATGAAAGAAGGTTGTATACATGGAAGAACCCTGGAGATTCTAAAAGGTATCAGATAGATTATATAATGGTAAGACAGAGATTTAGGGACCAGGTTTTAAATTGTAATACATTTTCAGGGGCAGATGTGGACTCTGACCACAATCTGTTGGTTATGACTGTAGATTAAAACTGAAGAAACTGCAAAAAGGTGGGAATTTAAGGAGATGGGACCTAGATCAACTGACTAAACCAGAAGTTGTACAGGGTTTCTGGGAGAGCATAAGGGAGCAATTGACAGGAATGGGGGAATGAAACACGGTAGAAGAGGAATGGGTAGCTTTGAGGGATGAAGTAGTGAAGGCAGCAGAGGATCAAGTAGGTAAAAAGACGAGGGCTGGTTGAAATCCTTGGGTAACAGAAGAAATATTGAATTTAATTGATGAAAGGAGAAAATATAAAAATGCAGTAAATGAAGCAGGCAAAAAGGAATACAAACGTCTCAAATATGAGATCGACAGGAAGTGCAAAATGGCTAAGCGGGGATGGCTAGAGGACAAATGTAAGGATGTAGAGGCTTATCTCACTAGGGGTAAGATAGATACTGCCTACAGGAAAATTAAAGAGACCTTTGGAGATAAGAGAACGACTTGTATGAATATCAAGAGCTCAAATGGAAACCCAGTTCTAAGCAAAGAAGGGAAAGCAGAAAGGTGGAAGGAGTATATAGAGGGTCTATACACGGGCGATGTGCTTGAGGACAATATTATGGAATGGAAGAGGATGTAGATGAGGATGAAATGGGAGATACGATACTGCGTGAAGAGTTTGACAGAGCACTGAAAGACCTGAGTCAAAACATGGCCCCTGGAGTAGACAATATTCCATTGGAACTATTGACGGCCTTGGGAGAGCCAGTCCTGACAAAACTCTACCATCTGGTGAGCAAGATGTATGAAACAGACGAAATACCCTCAGACTTCAAGAAGAATATAATAATTCCAATCCCAAAGAAAGCAGGTGTTGACAGATGTGAAAATTACCAAACTATCAGTTTAATAAGTCACAGCTGCAAAATACTAACACGAATTCTTTACAGACGAATGGAAAAACTAGTAGAAGCCAACCTCGGGGAAGATCAGTTTGGATTCCGTAGAAACACTGGAACACGTGAGGCAATACTGACCGTATGACTTATCTTAGAAGAAAGATTAAGGAAAGGCAAATTTACATTTCTAGCATTTGTAGACTTAGAGAAAGCTTTTGACAATGTTCACTGGAATAGTCTCATTCAAATTCTAAAGGTGGCAGGGATAAAATACAGGGAGCGAAAGGCTATTTACAATTTGTGCAGAAGCCAGATGGCAGTTATAAGAGTCGAGGGACATGAAAGGGAAGCAGTGGTTGGGAAGGGAGTAAGACAGGGTTGTAGCCTCTCCCCGATGTTGTTCAATCTGTATATTGAGCAAGCAGTAAAGGAAACAAAAGAAAAATTCGGAGTAGGTATTAAAATCCATGGAGAAGAAATAAAAAGTTTGAGGTTCGCCGATGACATTGTAATTCTGTCAGAGACAGCAAAGGACTTAGAAGAGCAGTTGAATGGAATGGACAGTGTCTTGAAAGGAGGATATAAGATGAACATCAACAAAAGCAAAACGAGGATAACGGAATGTAGTCGAATTAAGTTGGGTGATGCTGAGGGAATTAGATTAGGAAATGGGACACTTAAAGTAGTAAAGGAGTTTTGCTATTTGTGGAGCAAAATAACTGATGATGGTCGAAGTAGAGAGGATATAAAATGTAGACTGGCAAGGGCAAGGAAAGCGTTTCTGAAGAAGAGAAATTTGTTAACATCGAGTATAGATTTAAGTGTCAGGAAGTCATTTCTGAAAGTATTTGTATGGAGTGTAGCCATGTATGGAAGTGAAACGTGGACGATAAATAGTTTGGACAAGAGGAGAATAGAAGCATTCGAAATGTGGTGCTACACAAGAATGCTGAAGATTAGATGGGTAGATCACATAACTAATGAGGAAGTATTGAACAGGACTTGGGAGAAGAGAAGTTTGTGGTACAACTTGACTAGAAGAAGGGATCGGTTGGTAGGACATGTTCTGAGGCATCAAGGGATCACCAATTTAGTATTGGAGGGCAGCGTGGAGGGTAAAAATCGTAGGGGGAGACCAAGAGATGAATACACTAAACAGATTCAGAAGGATGTAGATTGCAGTAGGTACTGGGAGATGAAGCTTGCACAGGATAGAGTAGCATGGAGAGGTGCATCAAACCAGTCTCAGGACTGAAGACCACAACAATAACAACTACATTTAGAGAATGAACCAGCTGTAAGAATGCGATCGGTCATTCATGATTGTCACATTGAAGGATAATTTTATCATGCCTTCCTCTCAGCATACTGGTCTCAAGCTACTCAAGCTCGCTTAAAATATAGCAACATAATGATGAAACATTTCGAACAATCTGAATTTTCCAGTCTTGTCAAATATTTTGAAGACATGTTGCATAACAATCAGTATCTGTCAAACCCATACAGCCCCTCAGAACTTATTCGCATTTGCTTAACCAAATTGCCTGAACATTTACGACATATTATTTTGGCAGGACGTTGCAAAGACGACATTGAAGCTTTTCAGGGACTCTTACAAGAAATGAGAATAGACGCTGACAATCGCAGTACGTGAAAAGAGGAACACAGCAATTACAGGTCACATCCGTCACAATTCCGCGATGACAAGAATAATAACTGAACACGACAAGGCTATTCTTACAACGCAAATCATGACCAAAACAGACACTACTCGTATGACAACCATTGGCAGAGTAGTTATAATTACAGCGAAAGATCACCTCTCCACGGTAATTACTATGGCAGAGATACTCAGAGAAACCTACAATATGGGAACGAATATAATTATTGTCAGGGGAGACAGAATAAACTCAGACGCAACGGGTTCACCAAGCTGTTACGACTCAGGGAGAAGTTCTCCACCAAGTGACCGACAAGAAATAAATTACAGAAACAACCGACATGACGACGGACGACATAATCTTAAGAACAGAACTGGCGGGATTCAAAGAGGGCAAGGTAGAGGTTAGATTTCCAAACCCAAGTAATGACGCGCGAGAACAAAGGTAACAGACAATGATTCGCTCCACACGCTGCCACGTGTGCCAGCTGGCTCAGAGAAAAATAACATAGACTCTAACCTCGAGAAAAGTTTGAACATTCCTTACCAATGTATACCGCTTGATAATTGCGCTGAAGCCGAAGCTCTGCGTACTAGGAAGAGTAAAGGTTTACACCTCATTTCACATGTAAAACCATTTATTGAGAGATAATCTGCTTCTTAACTTAGTCTTTGCCATAAGATTTTTCGCTTCACGTTACTAGTATGCTTTGTCACACCTGGAAACTGTAAACATGCAACAATGTTTTGAATTCAACTATACAGGCAAGAAACTAGGGAACTTATTTAGACAGTGATTACGAATGCATATTTGTAGTGAACAGATGACATAGTGTTATTGTGTGTACAGTCTTCGTTGTTCGTTGGACGATTACGTGACGACTAGAAGGCTTACATTCTTAGAACATATACTGGTACTGCTAATGAGATTTTAATGCAACATTTTGGTTTACTTGAAAATAAATTTTGGATTTAATGTACTGTCTGAGAGATACCAGATGACACAATGGCTAGTTTATTTGACAGCTACACGATTATATCACGACGCTACTAGTGAGTGACACAATTTATATTATTGCTTTTGCAGTGTATCTGTTTTATATCCACATAACTTTTCTGTGTAATTCTGGAAAGTAAAACATGTTTTAATAGTAACTTTGTGGTATAGCTATAATGAAACAGCCTTTTCCGCAGCACAACAATACATTATAGTACAGTATTTTCTTCATCACGGCAATAAGCGTAATAACTACGATATCTAAACGTAAAGCATTTCACTTTTGTTTATGATGAGGTAAGTGAATTCTGCAGAACTTTGCTTACAGAGAACGCTAACTACGACACTGCGATAGAATTATCTTACAGCAAGACGCACAGTTTAGCACTACAGGACACACATTTGAGTGATTAATTTTTGTAGTTAAAACATTTACTTTTAGAGATTTTTGAATTACAAAGATACAAAGAAAGTTTTCCGTGATACACTTCATTTCATTGCTGTAATCTGTAACATCTGAGGGTATAATTACATTTATCCTCTTGGGGTACACGTTCGTTTTGTCTGCTGAACGTATGGCAAGCGCCAGAAGCCCTAGCTAATATGGTATTTGCTTATACAACTTTACACATCGATACCATATTTCTCTAACACAGATTAACTGAGAGACACAACTATTTTTTTTTACTACGTCAGTGGCACCTGTTTACGCAATTACACAGTTGGATAACTTCACACTTATGAAATTATATTTTGCCTGTACTTTGTGAACTGTTCATATTTCTTGGAACCATTGTGATACTATGAGAGCTTTGAGTGAAGTATTTGGTAAGGGAGTATAGTTTTTGAAGTACGTTTCAGGTAGTTAGTTGACACTACTGAAACGAGTAGAGAGTATTTTTTTAGGTTTTGAAATTATTGAAGAAAGCTACGACGTTTTTGAGATTTGTCTGAGGTGTTACGATATTATTGCAACGACGATGTCTATTACGCTTTTCAGGTATGTTTATGATCAATAAGATGATGCTATATGAGGAATGTGGTTGCGTGCGTATATGTATATGAATAATGAGTAGAAGTTAGGGACTCTGGTTTGTGAAAAAGGATGCTGCAAACCAAGAATCGTACTTTAAGAGTTATGACATGTGCGTCCATGTGTGAATGTATCACAATACTGCTATTCATGATATTTTATTTCTATGCATTTCTACTGTAGTTTTTCGACCTGTGAAATAATGAACTAAGGGAGATCTCCAAGAAGTAAATAAAGTTTTGTTTGAAATCAAATACTATAAATTGTGCACTAAAACATACCCTGTCCTTTCTTTTGAGTTAATCCGTTATGTGTTTGTGTACCCTTGTGTATTTGTGTTCTTCCTGTCTTTATGTATTTATCTGATAAGTGTTATGTTGTAGAATTTTTCTAATACTATGATATTTACTTTGTAAAGATGTTTAAACATTATTTATTCTGTTTTATTTTATTGCTCATGTGTGAATTTTATGTTCCAAAAACTATTCTAATCTTTTTACTTATTTACTTATGTCATAATTCCTGTAACACTGATCAATATGTTTATTTCTGTTCTTCTGTAAAGCCCGTACTACTACAAATGTTATCTGTACTATTATGTTCTTTAATGATGTATTTTGGACCTTTGTAATTGTATTCTCATGTCGTAAATTTGTAATTGTGTATACACCAGTTCTTCAAATTAAGTATTTTCATTTCAATGCACACGTTTCTGTTGGTCATAGTTTATGCATAATATGTGTGAAGTTAAAAAAGCGACTGTTAGCGTTCGCATGTGTGTTGATAATTCAGCAAGGGACTGGTTGACAGCATTGCTGGTTTTAAGGATATTTAAAAAAAATTGTGGATGCACAAGTGGTGGTTTATGGCCTTGCTATATTATCCGCAAGACTCTTCGATGGTGATTGTGCACTCGCACAATCGCAACAGATGGCCATCTCTACAAGGACTACAGTGGGTATGCTTCTTTGATGGACATCAATACCACTATCTCTACAAGAACTACAGTGGGTCTGCACCTGTGGTGGCCCACCAATACCATCATCTATGCAAGAAATACAGTGGGTCTGCTCCGTGACGACCTACCTACCAATATTCTTCAAAACTTCGACTGACTCTGCTGTGGGTTTGCTCTGTTGTGGCCCATTACCTGTCTGCATGTCAAGAGTTAGCAATGTCTTTCCGTTGGAATGACAACACTACTTCTTCAAGACTGCATGGAAATCCACTAATTCCGTGTGCGTTTTCTTTTACTGATCAGACTCAACATCTCAGGCCAACATCTGAGGTCATCAGTCCCCTAGAAATTAGAACTACTTAAACCTAACTACCCTAAGGACATCACACACACATCCATGCCCGAGGCAGGATTCGAACCTGCGACCGTAGCGGTCGCGCGGTTCCAGACTGAAGCGCCTAGGACCGCTCGGCCACACCAGCCGGCAAATTTAAGTGGTTCTTGATCGTAATTCCTAGGTATTTATTTGAATTTACGGCTTTTAGATTAGACTGATTTATCGTATAACCGAAGTTTAACGGATTCCTTTTAGCTCTCATTTGGATGCCAATTTTCGCACCGTTCACATATCTTTTCTAAATCGTTTTGCAATGTGGTTGATCTTCTGATGACTATTAGTCGATAAACGACAGCATCATCTGCAAACAACCTAAGACAGCTGCTCCGATTGTCTCTCAAATCGTTTATATAGTTTAGGAACTGCAAAGGGTCTATAACACTACCTTGCGGAACGCCAGATATCAATTCTGTTTTACTGAATGACTTTCTGTCCATTACTACGAACTGTGACCTCTCTGGCAGGTAACTACTGATCCAGTCACACAACAGAGATGATACTCCACAAGCATGCAATTTTACTACAAGCCGCTTGAGTGGTACAGTGTCAAAAGCCTTCCAGAAATACGGAACCGATCTGAAATCCCTTGTCAATAGCACTCAACACTTCATGCGAATATATAACTAGTTGTGCTTCAAAAGAACGATGTCTTCTAAACCCATGTTGATTGTGTGTCAATAGACCGTTTGCTTCAAGGTAATTCATAATGTTCGAACACAATATATCTTCCACAGTCCTGCTACATATCGACATTAATGATACGGGCCCGTAATTGAGTGCAGTACTCCTACTGCCTATCTTGAATATTGGTGTGACCTGTGCAACTTTCCAGTATTTGGGTACGGATCTTTCATCGAGCGAACGGTTGTATACGAATGTTAAGTATGGAGCTAATTCATCAACATACTCTGAAAGGAAGCTAATTGGTATACAGTCTGGACCAGAAGACTCTCTTTTATTAAGTGATATATGTTGCTTCACTACTCCGAGGACATTTACTTCTACGTTACTCGTGTTGGCAATTGTTCTTGATTCGTACTCTGGAATACTTACTTCGTCTTCTTTTGTGAAGGCATTTCGGAAGGCTGTGTTAAGTAACTCTGCTTTGGCAGCACTGTCTTCGACAGTATTTCCATTGCTATCGCACAGAGAAAGCATTGATTGTTTCTTGCTGCTAACATACTTCACATACAACAAGAATCTCTTTGGATTATCTGCCAGTTTCGAGACAAAGTTCTGTTGTAGAAACTATTATAAGCATCTCGCATTGAAGTTGGCGCTAAATTTTTAGCGCAGGCTTTCAAATAATAAATGAGATATTGTGGTGCACCTGAACTACGTATCCTCTGACTCAGAGTTGAAGTATTAGATGTTTTGGCGGGTTTCGTTGTATAGGGGCTGGGATACGTAGTTGCCGCATTACAGGCCAAATACTGCTGAATCTACAGCATACAATATGAAAATACACATGAATCGAATGGTCGAAAGTTCCTATCACTTGGCAACTGCGAATGTAGCTTAGATATTTATAACTAAAAGATTGCAATTAAATAAAATCTGCAGGTACTATCTTAACGACTTTAAATGATGAGTACGATAGTAGAATTACTTTTGAGGATGCGGTATATTTCTGCAAAACACTTATTGGTGTCTTTGGTCCAGCAATTAAATAAAATATAAGTTGAATAACAGGGACTCAGTAGTTTCCTACTTCACGTAACTAGTTATGAACAACATAACTCGCGAGATATTCACTTATAAACGCATACTACGTCTTCACTGTAGAAACCACGGAAATCTCACACATTCACAAATCGGCACTCCGAAGTATCTCCCGCGATCACGCGCAAACCGCTCCACACTCTCCAAGTCTATCCTGCGACCATACTTCCGTAGCGCCGTCGCGTCCAGCACCTCCCGTGTCCCACGCCGTACCGTCAAGAACTTTCTCCCGCCACCCTCACCACTGTCCCTGTCCTCTCCGAAAACGATGCTCCTCCCCCACCTCCATACCTCTCTCCATGGGTCCCTTTTTGGAAACGATCGCTGTAATTGGCTAGAGTGATCCCGCCCTGTCTACAAGCCAACGTACACTCACAAACATAATGAAAAACATTCCAAATGCAGGATTTACATTTGAATAACCTGAAATTAAATAAATAGTCCCACGGCTGGACCACAAACATGCTCTAACACACATTATTAAATACATAAACAAATCAAATAAAGATATATCAAAGAAATAGCAAGCAAAAGGTAGGCCAGTAGCCTAATGTCTCTGTGCTTTCTACAACACAGTAAATATTTAACCAACTTCTTCATGCATAGTATGTATCGGATATAAAAAAAGAGATAGATGAATAAATATATTTATAAGCATGCTGCTACCATTTTTCCATGTAGCTGTGGAATACTTATGGCCTGACGCGATCGATAGTAATCGGCCACTTTGATTTCCAATAACTCATGTACTATTCATGTTACTTGCCTGTAATTTATACCAATTTAGGTACACACTAATAGCTTTCTAAAGACATATTGATCGACAAAATCGGATGAGCCGTTTAGGTTTTGGAAATTCGTTGCTGGGTGTTACTTATATAATTTATCATCAGATACTAAACTTTAAACTAACAAAGATATTGAAAACCTGTGAGGTAGATGTTTCTTTTTAAGGTGTCATGTTCATCTGGCTACCATTAATTTCTGTATGAACTGTAAAATTTCTGCCATGATGGTTTCAAAAAGTCTGCCATCTTTGACACTTTCGGCATACAAGTCTCTTTCATCGGCACAGCGTCACCAAGGAATTCCCAGCCACATGCTTGGCCTGGACCATGCACTGTGTGGCTACCCCTCTTCTCCAGCCAGCGTTTGGCACCACGTGTTTGTTGCCGGGCCCCTGCTTGCCGGGCGGCTAGTGCGGCCGTGCCAACTCTGAACTTAGAATATTTCCAGGCTGCCACAGCTCGCCCCTTACCTCACACACCTCCCCTTATTAACATTCTGGCTTCCCAGAACGTTCAGAAGTAGCACCCTTCAGTTCATACAAGTACGTATAAAACAAATTTCAAAGAACAGAATTAAATGATTAAACGCCAGGCCAATAGTGTTTAAAAGATCTTTGTAGTGGTGTAGGAGCAGCATGAGTATCGAAGTAACTTCCAACAACATGTATCGTCTGACGACTACCTAAATTCTTCGCTACCCAGTTCGTCCCAAAACGAGTGCAATACTACCAGCGCCAACCCGAGTGGACGTTTTCATCATGGCAACATTCAGCGCCAGAGTTGCCTCTCATGTCCATCACCAACCAAACGATGTTACTCACTGCATCTCACTATGTACCTTCGCTCGGCCGATCACCTCACCCTGTGCACGCCAGCTCGGGTGACAGCATCATGAGCCTCAAATAGGTACGACGTTTTGCATGGCTCAGCCTCCCCCACCGGAACATCTACCCGAACCGGTGGAGCTATGGAAGCCAAGCTTAACCACTTTCCTTAACCTGGATGATATGATCCTTGGAGGTGTTCCCCATGGCCAGATTGCGTATCAGAAAATTAACAGGCCTCAGGTATTTGAGCACCCAACAGGCTTCCAGAAAACACGGGTGCTAATTCAGTGATTGACCGTTCTGTCCCTTTGACCCATTTCCAAAACTCTGCAAAAACATGCAATCCCCACTTTTCTAATAGTAGGACACCTGCCCTTATGATAGCGATAAATCCTACTCATATTCCCTAGCTCAATCCTGCATTTCGCCCTTTTCCAGTTACGCTGAATAATCTCGGGACTGATGGGACCCAGCAGAACTTCGTCCAATGACCACAAGTTAGACAAAACTGAGTGGCTATGCACACCTTAAAGACGCTGATGTCGCCTTGATGGCTTCATGTTGAGCTGAGTTAAAGGGAAAATTTGGCCAGGGAGCCGAAGCATCCCACCTTTTCTGGTCTTTCGCTTGATAATGAAGGCGGGCTTGACTGTCTAGTTAACTCTTTTGGCAATGAAGGGCTGAGGATAATATGAAGTGGTTAGCATGCGTTGCACTTCATTCTCAAAGCAAAACTTCTTAAATTCTCTGGATTGGGCATTGTCACATATCAAGGTTTAAGGGCTTCAGACATGGAATGTGTCCCTGTCAGATGTTTAATGGACAAGATAACGGTAACCTCATGGCTGAGAACCAACATGGTAAACTGTCAGAAGGCATCGATTACCACCAGAATATAACACCTCTCATTTTTGGTCCTAGGCAGGGGGCCGATATTATCAGTGTACAACTTATGCACAGGGTGTTCCTCAAAGGTGAATGCAAAAGCTTTTCTCGTGAGTTCAGATTGGATTTCGCCATCTTACATTTTCGGCACTCCTCCACCAAACTCCGAACATCCCTTACGAGGAGAGCCGTGTGACACGTGCTTAAACTTCGCGATGGTTCTATACACAACTAAATGCCGACCCACCAAGGAATCGTGGAAATAGTAAAAGACGGCCGGTATCAACTCCTTCGGTAAACAAATCTTGAGATTTCTTTTCCTCAGGGCATACCTGTTTCTTGTGCAGTATGTGTCCTTCAGCCTGCTCCCGTTCAAGATCACCCACTTGTTTCTTCTTCAGATCTGCAAATAGAGATGGTACGTCATCCAGAACAGTCTCAAAGCAACCTACAGGCCGAGTTTCAAAACGGCTGTGATTAGAGCTTTTTCTTCAAACACGCGACTTAGGGCTTGGGCAATTTCATTCTCTGTGCCGCTGAGTGCTTAACCACAAGCCGAAACGCGGAAATGCCGACGGCCCAATGGATGATATCCTCCCCAACACCTAGCACGAGGCCTAGTTGTCCGTCTCTGCTCGAGGTAAAAAATTTCTTTAAGCCGGAAAGGACTGCAGGAACCGCCCACTCAGAATATTAGAGTTCATCCGGCGACAGTCTCTTAGAGGCATAAGCTATCGGGCGTCGCTGTCCCTCAAATACTTGTAAAAGCATCTGTCTGCAAAATAAAGGGCAACTAAGAGTTAGAAATGGCTAGCACTGGAGGATTACTTAAGGCTTCTATAATCACTTCACACGGCTTGTTCACTGTCACCCCAAACGAAAGCTTCTCCCTTCTTTCGTAATTTATTACGGGGGCCGCCAGCTGAGCGAAATTAGGCACTAACTTTCGAAAGAAACTAACCACTCCAACAAAATGGGCTACTCCCTTTTTGTTACTGGGGGGAGGCAATCTGTGCAAATCGCGTGTATTCACATAATTGATCCTGACACCCTGAGCAGAAACTAAATGCCCGAAGAAGGAAATCTGAGGATAGGTTAAACTAATTTTGGATGGCTTTTCTGTGAGCCCAGCTTCCTGCGTACGACACAAGGCTTCTTGAAGGTATCCTAGTGTTCATCAAAGGTGGCAATATACACATTATCTACATAATTGTAAACAGATGTTAACTTGAGGTCACCCAAGACATTATACAGAAGGCGAGATAACACAGCAGCTCTGATCAAAAGCACAAAAGGGACACTATTAAATACGTATATATTCCAATCAGTACAGAAAGCAGTGACATATTTCGAACTTAAGGGGATCTGATTATATGCTTGATTTCAATACAGAACTGTAAAGAACCACGCACCAGAAAACCAGGTAAAACAGTTGTGAAGATCTGGCAAAGGAACGGACTCCAACATAATCTTCTCATTCAATACTCTATAATCAACAACAGGACGGTACTTTCCCTCCTGCTTCTTAGGAACCAGAAAAACGGGAGAGGCTTATGGAGATGTAGAGGGCGTAATGAGCCCATGTCACATGATGCTATTAATAAACCCCACTTTAGATTTTCATTTTGGGAGGCGAGAGCCTAAACGGTGATAGTTGCACAGGTACATCATCTATCAAACTGATCTCGCACTCAGTTTCATTAGTGACGCCAAGTTTATTAGTTAGAACATCACGAAGACGCTGAAGAAAACCCAACATTTTCCTGAACTCGACAGCCCCCAGATGACGGACATCAAAACCAGATACTGGGTCTGCAAAGCATTAATTCTGGGAAAACTTTGGCATGAATATAACGCCACCCGGACACTAGGACTAAATTTAAAAAAAGAAAACAATACCACCAGCGTAATCCAAAACAAGCCCCCTTTGTCTTATGAAATCACAAACTAACAATAAATTAACCGACGATCCCTAACCACCAAAAGATTAGTGTGCCACGAGAACACCAGAATGCTTGATTTACCTCGCATTTCGTCTACCAGAGGTAGATTATGTCCATTAACAGCCCGAAATCTCTGGCACACGCAAGGGAGGCAGTCGACAAATCGCTCTAAATTCGAGGTACCGTTGATAGTCAACAACTAAACACTACTACCAGAGTCGAGCAAGACACACACGGCGTCCTGGATTAGTTACGCACAAACATAAGGTAGTGTCTGCCCTGTAACTGACGCAATATGGTTACAAAGCTTGGGCGGTCATGACCCACTGGCCACTGCCCGCTTCTTATTGCGTCAGCTATTCAGACGAGTCCCCCCGCTTAACTGGGTAGTCCAGCACTAAACGCCCACCATCATCGCATCGGTACCATGATCAGCTTTTGTATCGACTGGGCAAAAGGTTTACCACACTTCTCCGAGCTTGCACTAGCGCGAAGAGCCTGGCGCACGAAGTTTACTAAGCCTTTCGTCAGCGAACCGCAAATCCCTCAATAGCGGCCGCCAAATCATTTACTTCCACAAGGGACGTGTATCTACCAGAAAACATCACCTAGGAGCGGTCCTCCGGTTTCATACCCTCTAAGAAATTCTACGCGATATCACTGTCAGCTATCTGAAGTTCCTAGCCACTAAGTGCTTTGTGGGCTCTCAGTGTAGTCGGCGAAATTCTCCTGGGACGATTACACACTCCAAAAGCGCTTCTGTTCTAGCTCCCTTTTAACACGCGACGGCAGTTTAGGCTGGATAGCTCGGTTCCTCAAATCTTGCAGCGAACGGTAGTTTTGCAATACTTCGGATAGAACTCTATTCAATCGTCGCTGATTTAGAGGGTACAACTATTGAATAATAACCTGCTCCGAAACACCTAAGGCGTCAGCGTGATGCTGAAAACGAACCGTAGAACACAGGAAAATTTCAATTTGAGGAATGTTTTCAATAGAATGTACGGTAATTCCTTGCAATAAATGAACGATAGGGTTATGAAATCTGTCAAAGTGGTCACGTGGCACACAACTCACTTCCTTTCCCGCAATAGCATAGATGCCCTTGCGATAACTGACAGACAGACGCGTCTGGTACGTCACTGCTTTCCTCGTCCTGATCTAAGCCGAGAATAGTCACGGCCACCTGTACCTCTTTGAAGTGATTTAATGAACCGGTCCACTACACCAGTGAATTCCTTAGTTAAGTGCAATTGCTTAAAGTCCTTAAGACGGTTACTCCAATGCGTAAGTTGTTGCTCACGACTGTTTAGGGTAGGTTGACTATCCTGAAGGAAGCCCACGGCCTTACCCAACTCAAGAATATTGGAAGAATAACATTGCATCGTTGGACTTACGTCACCGTGCAATCAGACGTAAGAATGTGCAGTTGGTCAAGAACAATATGTAATCCACCTGCCAGGTTAGCCTCACTTTCTTCACCAGATTTCTGGCATATCCTCAATTCATACAGCGAATGTTCTCAGCGTAAAAAAGACGTTCCCGGGCACGTTGTGGCATCAATAATTCCATAATATGTACCTCAAACAGTGAAAAATTAGAAATCCGTATAAAATACCAAAAGACAATTCAGAAAAGAATGTAACTAGCAAGGAAAGGAGTACCCGCCCCCACCTACTAAACCAGAGCAACTACGATGTGAGACAATCATTTATCTCGAGGTCAGATATATTTACAAGATGTAATTATCGCCTACCCTTTCAGGCGTAGTTAAGTTATTTGTCAGATGATAGATTTGCATGTTTAAAGTTACGTGTTCTATTTATGTAGTTACGAATGCATTTGCCAAACGTGTCATTTAATGTCTGTAAGTCAATTTTGTCCGTTCAATTTGTCTTCAGTCTAGTGCACGAGATACTTAACACTGAAAACATTTTATAGTAATCGCGTTACTATAATCCCATGAAATTTGCACTAACGTAAATTCGTTCCTGCCGTTTTACCTGTAACGATTGATCCCTATCATTCCATTATTAATCATGGTACAATAATCCAATGAAAGTTGGATTAACATAAATCGGCTGCTGCCGTCTCATGGGTATCTAATAATCACTATGACGACAAGCTTTTCAGGGAACGGTTATTTAATCTTTACTGGATTTACTGGAAGCACTTGTGCCAGATTTATTGTCCCAAGGGCAAACTTGTGCCTGTTTAGATATCTGGTACCAACAAATTTGGCAAAATTTTTCATTATAATTGTTGTTTGAATTATTTTTTTACGTAAATAAAACAGTGTGTGCAATGAAAGATGAATGACGTTCTCCCTACCCCAAGATTCAGTCCTTCCGCCTAGCCCTTAATGGGCGTTTTAAAAGGCGCCGATGTATCCCTTCAATAAATGGTATAAGGGGATACATGGGATACTCAGTAAAAGCCCATAAATGACTAAGCGGAGGTACTGGACATTGGGGAGGGATAACTTCATTCACTTTTTATTGCACACAATGTTTTATTCATGTCAACAATTAATTCAACAGTTATAACGAAAAATTTTACCAAATGAGTGGGTACCAGATACCAAAACTGGCACAAGTTTGCCCTTAGACAATAATTCTGATACAGATGCAATCCGTAAAAGCAACAAACAAGGATGAAATAACAGTTCCCTACACACTTTGTCTTTATAGTGATCACTAGTTACCCTTCAGACGGCAGCAGCCGATTTACGCTAATGCAGCTTGAATGAACTTACATTATATTATAGTAAGAGGATTACAATAAAATGCTTTCAGTGTCAAGTATCTCTTAGACTAAACATAAGACAAACAGAACAATGACAAAACTGGCTTACATACAGTAAATGACATGTTTGACAAGTGCATTCGTATCTGAATAAATAGAATACGAAACTTTAAACATGCATGTCTTTCATCTGAAAAACAGCTAGCCATCGCCAGGAAACGATAAGCAATGATTACATATACAGAAATTTCTTTTTATGTTTGTGAATCTTGGACGAGTAAACGACACTTAAATCTGAGCTCCAGGCGCCAACCAGGTAGAGATGCGAATGCCGTACACAACACACAGCGTGGACGTCGGCCATTTGTCCCGCTCGACCACTAACTGTCGGAATGCCGAATATAGCGAGGTACACAAGTCTCGCACCGACGTTGTACTGTATCACGTATACTCCCTCAAACAGTATTAACTTCAAAACAGGCAACTGTTGTTGGGTGTACCTGGAACGTAAACGGAACGTTAGAGCCTACTAAATGAGGAGAGCAAGCGAGGTGCCAAAGTCTTAGATCAAACCTGCAACCCGGACTCAAAGAGACAACAAATCGTAAGAAATTATGATCCAATAAATGGTACGTCCCAATAAAGTCCTTAAATAAATAATCCTATCCTCATGAACCAATGGCAGTGCACTTAGAACAATACTGGATAAAACCACATCAAATTAGTACCAAAACACATCGAACAAGAATTTCACTGCCTCCAAGCAGTAACAGAATCACGCTACAACCCCAGGTACTTAAAGGAAGCAATTAAAAGCACACTAACGTGATATTACCTCAAGAAAAGGAATAAAATGGTAAATTATACTTTCACTAATTACACGTTCATGATGGACCCAAACGTTCAAGACCGCAGAAAGATCTGGCTCAATGAGCGTATGTCGGTGCATCGATCTGTTCAGTGATAGACATTGCTTTCTGAAACAGACAAAACACTAAAATCAGGAAATAAAAATAGTAAGCCCCAAGTTTTAAACGCTAAACCAGAATATCGAAATAACAGACGCCAATATGAATTACTACAGTCAGAATGGCACAACGAGATCAGTTGTACACCAAGTTTCGTTATAGAGAATCAGCCCGTAATCTGCCTCAGATTCACTATATTTGCAACACGGAGGGCAAAAAATGAATGACGTAATCACGACGATATCACCTTATTACGTAGGTGGAAGTCTGTGTCCAACAGCACCGGAAATGTAAATCACGAGTCTGGACTTCCGACAACATGTATCGGCTAACGATCACCAAACTCCTTCGCTACGCAGTCTATCCCAAAAGGAGCCCAATTCAGCAACGCCGACGTTGTCATCGAGACAGTATTCGGCGCCAAGGTTGATTCTCGTATCCATTACCAGCCACACGCTGTTATACACTGCCTATCACTCTTCACGTTTGGCCGGCCGATCACCTCTCCCCTTGCGCGTCACTTCGCAACCGCATCTCGAGTGCTGAAAGGGTAAGATCTCTGGAGGAGAATCTATACGACTAAAGCCGGCACTGCTCAGACTCAGTATCCATCTCTAGATTCTTAGTTTTACGTTTGAGAGACTGAAATTTTCCATCTACGTTTCAACGAATTCTCTGAGAACCCATCCCCTCAGGGGGAGTGCCTCGGATGTGTGCAGACTTGTACATGGTGCTGTGTATACTAACGTACCCACGTCTTTCATAGCTATAAGTCAGGAAGTTGGGTCTATACATGTTTTGGCGTGTTGTCAATACCAAGAAACCAATACTGTGTGTGATTCCAGCAATCCCCATATATGTTTACAAATACATTGAATGACATGTTCAAAATCTTCGAATGTGTCCTGTGGGACCAAACTGCTGAGGTCATCGGTCCTTAGACGTACACACTACTTAAACTAACTTAAGGTAAGGTATGCTAAGAACAACACACACACCCATGCCTAAGGGAGGACTCGAACATCTGGTCAGATGGACCGCGCAATCCGTGTCATGGCGCATCTAAAAGCGCGGCCACTCCGTGCAGCATTGAATGACTTGCCAGTTGATTAAGGGGATTTAAACTCAGTCTTGTTTGAAGGCTGCAATGAAATTTGTATTATATCGTTTGACTCAATTAAAATACGTCATCTCTCATGTGATCGTCGCATTATTAAGCGCGAATGTACAGAGAGGCCTTTGAGATTGCTAAACACTGCAATAATTGTAATAGATAAGATGAAGGCATTAAGCTGGATAGGATATGGATGTCAACATTGCAGCAACAGCGTGACAACCGATTAATTTCAATTGAGAAAGTGGGCAATATCAGAGCTCATAGCACATGGATGGCATGTATATACGGCGCTCAGTCGCGCTCTCGTTGCAGTTCGGCGATTGTTTGCGGAGGATGCCTTCCGCAGTCAAAGGCGAAACGTCAGGGGAGAGTCTTATGTATGGACCACGGCATCTGAGCCCGGAAATGTTAAGTGATGACAACATCTGCCTTGAAAGCCTTCATTCTATGAAGAAATTATAGAATCTGATCCAGGTTTTCTACAGCGACATTATGAAACAGGGGCGGAAACCGAGTTTTTAAAAATATGCATACATGTTCAATGCAGACTCTCCCTGGGTAAGTTAGCAATGGCATTAAAACATTTGTCTTGCCACAGCTGGATGAACCTAGAATGATGGCCCATATATTATCGGGTAGGACTATTCTAGTTTACTTCTTCTTCTTCTTCTTGTTTTGGTCTTCTTACCCATCACATGATCAGTCGCTTCCAACAAAGTCTTCGTGTTGAGGATGCTTCACCCAATCCATCACGATACCAACTGCATCTGGTTTTGGTGTGCAATGAACTTTTATTGATAATTCGAGTATGTATGTCACCAAGACTCCACGGTATATACACACGTGAAAGTTGGTCTATCACTTGGTTAACAATGACTGAGGATGATGACTATGGAGATGATATGATTCAGACAGGTTGGTGCTGCTGTGGCATTTACGCACTGTTATGAAAATACTCAAAGCAGGAACATTATTATGAGAGATACGAACAAAATGGGGTAATATACATATGGTTATTCAACAGCCATACTCTGGGCATACTACATTTAAAAAACCAATTGCATCTGTCTTTATCTTCACTCCTGTACAGAATTTAGCAAATAAATCTTTCTTGTATGCACAGAATTAAGCATGTATTTCTCTCAAACTGATGGGTGTTGCTTTAGCTGCTTCTTTTGACCTCGTATTGGTTCAGTGTTCTAAATCGTCTGCAGGCACACTATACATACACAT
The DNA here is from genome assembly GCF_021461385.2 of Schistocerca piceifrons. Classification (NCBI taxonomy): domain Eukaryota; kingdom Metazoa; phylum Arthropoda; class Insecta; order Orthoptera; family Acrididae; genus Schistocerca; species Schistocerca piceifrons. The sequence continues at coordinate 457,176,541 of NC_060144.1, read as the reverse complement.
ATGGTTAACAATGTCTTTATACACAGTCTGAACAAAAGGCAGCCATCTGTTCATCATTTCCAACTCAACAGATGGCACCATACGTATGCTGAACAGGTTTGTAATAGTGGAGTGCTGCATATCTCACCATAAGTGCTTCTCCACCGTACAGTGAGGTTGTAGATATTGTCAGGCCAGCATAGCAAATGTCTAGGGGTGAACAAGATGGACAATACGCGGAGGTCATTTGTTGACGATGAGAGGTTCTGCACAACTCTTTTCATCCCTTTCCAGCTCCGTAAATAGCATTTTAGCATTTGTCTATGCGTTTCAGACCATTAACACAGCACGCCAGTCACTGTCTATTGATGGTTCTATATTAATATTTAAGTGCTTTGAACCACTAGCTATTAAATTATATTGGAGTGAAAAACATAAGGGCACTCTGAGGAATCGGCAGCTTCTGATCCATCACAGCAACACTCTGTACTTGCAGTAACACCAGAATGTCCTGGGATGTACTGGCCTGCGCCAAGTCCCCCAGTACAATTCTTCTGAGACTCAGGGACTGGCTGGGTATCTTCGTTAAACAAACAGAAGAGGGGGATTTATAATAGCAGCTCATTGTCCTGCGCCAATATGGTGGTCAGGTGTGCTGCAGGATCCCACAGTGCTGCTGCCACTACCAGTCCTGACAGGCAGGAGGTCGTGGCAGTTCCCAACAAACTGGCAGTGGCTCCTGCTGGCCCAGACATGCTGGAGGTCACTGCAGGTCTCAACAACCAGAGGCTACTGCCGGCCTGGACATAGCGGAGGTCTCTGAACAAAGACGAAGAAGAATAAATAATAAGTGTCCACAGACAAAGAAATGGGACTAAACAACATGTACTTACTTTCACGCGTGTTCTGCTAGGAGGAGGTGGAAGATGATCTTGGTTGCTGTTGTCACATCATTTTTCTTCCATGATGACTGTGATTAAGACCACACCCATCTTATATCCCCTGGCATCATGATAACGTGACCAAATGTAGGGTTCCTGTATTCCTATTGTCTACAGCCTACTTTCAAGTGATGGACGGGCGGAGGGGGGGGGGGTGCCTCTTCCCTATTTGTTCCCCAGGGAACAAAGATTGTTTCAAGCGTCCTCCATGAACTAGTTCAGTCGAGCCCCATATACCCCATACACCAAGGTGAGCGCCTCTAATTCATTCAGTCTGGAGTAGTGGAGTAGGACAGAATAGATACGCTATGTCCTTCTTCTCCAGACTTTTTCGTGGCAATTCACAAGTGGAATTAGGAAGACTGCCTTAGAAAAATCTGATACATCTTTCCTCTCTAGCAGCTCATCACAGATTCTTTTTCCTGCTAATTCCCAAGTAGGGGATGGAAGGAGAAAAGGTGGATAGGAGAGGGGAAGAGGGGAGAGGAAGGAATGTGTGGGCTGGTGCAGAAATGCGATGTAGCCACATCTACACTCCTTGGAGAGGAGGTATGGGATCGCCAAGGGAGAGCCACCATATTGAATAAACTTCTTAACGATATAGACTGACCTGACTTTGGCTTTGTTCCAGTTTTATAATACTCTTGTAATTTTGATTTTTCAGGAAGATATCGAATGTATCCACTATTTGTGTTTTTTAATGTATATTACGTATATTAGACCCGGAAATACCCACTGCAAGTAAATCATCACCCATCGGATGAATGATGAAAGATTACATCTGGCTACGAAATTAAACAATGATTTCAAAGAACTCATTTAATTACATGTATGTCCTTCAATTCACAATAAACTAATTGAACGATAATTGATGGTTCAAAAGGCTCTGAGCGCTACAGGACGTAACATCCTAGGTCATCAGTCCCCTAGAACTTAGAACTACTTAAACCTAACTAACCTAAGGACGTCACTCACATCCATGCCCGAGGCAGGATTCGAACCTACGACCGTAGTAGTCGCTCAGTTCCGGACTGAAGCGCCTAGAACCGCATGGCCACCACGGCTGGCTGAACGATAATTGAAATGAATAAACTGATGCCTTCGAAAATTTGGAAAGAAGGTCTGAAATTTGACTGGAGTGAATGCTTATCTGGACCCAACATTTACGTTTGCGGAACTCGTACCTAGACTACTGAACGTTAGTGCATAAAGGAAGCAAATATTGCTGAAGGATATTCATGTGAATCTATAGCTACAGTTGAAAGCATGTGGAATCTCTAACTGGAAATATGTCTGTGAACAAAAGACTGAAATTACTGAACATCGTTTCAAATAATTGGTTGAATAATCAGTCACTGGCTCTGTACAAACAAGTCCCCTTTGTCCGTGTCTAAGTTAAGTCAGATGGGTGACAGACTCTTGTCCCAGACGAGCCTGGAGATGTCTGAAAGAGCAGTCTAACCCCAAAGAAATCTAGCTGTCAAACAACTGTGCGCGGATTGCTTCTGACAAGGATAACTTTCTGTCATGTGTGTTTTGGCGTCACGTTATTTTGGCTGGCTGACGACTAATTCTCAACCAACTGACCAACAGAATGTGGTCTCGTAAGACACTATCTCACTTACATGTATTTCAGGTGGTTAACCATTTAACAACATGTTGGTCTTGGTGCTCCAAAATGCTTCCGACGTATTCCCTCTCTGTTCCTACTTTCACTTTCTGACCTGCATGGTAGGACCTCTGCCAGCACAGTCACACTCCTTAGTCTCACTTCTAAAGAATATGTGAACCAATGGTAGCTGTTTTGTCATTTATTTAAACATTCAGTTTGGTGGCACATGGGTAACCTGTCAGCATTCCACATTCTTCAAAGATGCACCAATCTTCCTGCTCCCCTTCCACTTTCTAAGGTGTTGTCTTAAAAGGCCATGTTTTTCAGCAATGTTTGATTGCTCACTGTTTCCTGCTACAATGACAGTTTTTCTAGGACTCTGCCATTAAGTGACACCCATCCTATGACCTCGTAGCTAAATGAAAGTAGCTTCTTTAACCCATTACGTCCTGGAGATGCACTCTGCATTGTAACTTCAGGCGTTCCTAATCAGGGTGGCTTTCTCTCTCTCGCTCCACAAAATACTGTCTTGCTCATCATTATAGCTGCCTGATGTTTCCTGTCACACGGGGAACGAGTGGTGATTCCCTGAACAGGGCTCAGGATTGACTCGTTGCTGTTACATGGCCCTAAAACACTTTTCTCGTTCTCTGCGAAGTCAATCCTGCTTCCGCAGTGGCTTTTCGTTTAGCCATGAACCATGGACCTTGCCGCTGGTGGGGAGGCTTGCGTGCCTCAGCGATACAGACAGCCGTACCATAGGTGCAGCCACAATGGAGGGTTATCTGTTTCAAGGCCAGACAAAACTGTGGTTCTTAAAGAGGGACAGAAGCCTTTTCAGTCAGTAGTTGCAGGGGCAACAGTCTGGATGATTGACTGATCTGGCCTTGCAACATCAGCCAAATTGGCCTTGCTGCCCTGCGACTGCGAACGGCTGAAAGGAAGGGGAAACTACAGCCGTAATTTTTCCCGAGGGCATAGCTTTACTGTATGATTAAATGGTGATGGAGTCCTCTTGGGTAAAATATTCCGGAGGTAAGTAGTCTCCCATTCGGATGTCCCGGCTGGTACTACTCAGGAGAACGTTATTATCAGGAGAAAGGATCTGAGCATGGAATCGGGCAGTTAGGTTAGAAAATGTAAAAAGGGCGAAGGATAGGTTAAAGTTAGTGAAGTTCGATGGCAGGAGGATCACAACTTCTGGTCAGGTGAATATGAGATTATAAATACAAAATCAAATATGGACAATTCAGGAGTTGGTTTAATAATGAGTAAATAATAGGAGCGCGGATAAGCTACTACGAACAGCCTAGTGAACACATTATTTTAGGCCAGATAGACACGAAACCCACATCTGCCATAGTAGTACAATTTTATACGTCAACTAACTCCGCAGGTGATCAAGAGATTGAAGAAATGTATGATGTGATAAAAGAAAATATTCAGATAGTTGAGGGAGACGAAAATGTAATAGTCGTGGGGGACTGGATTTCGATAGTAGAAAAATGAAGAGAAGGAAGAGTAGTAGGCGAATATGGACTGGGGGTAAGGATTGAAATAGGAAGCCGCACGGTAGAGTTTTGCACAGAATATAACCTAATCATAGGTATTACTTGGTTTAAGAATCATGAAAGAAGGTTATATACTTGAAAGAGGCCTGGAGACACTGGAAGGTTTCAGTGGTTTTAAACTATAAAACATTTCCACGGGCAGATGAGGACTCTGACCATAATTTATTGGTTATGAACTGTTGATTAAAACTGAAGAAACTGCAGAAAGGTAGTAATTTAAGGACATGGGGCTTTGATAAACTGAAAGAACCAGAGGTTGCAGAGAGTTTCAGAGAGGGCATTAGGGAACGTTTTACAGGTAGAGGGGAAAGAAATACAGTAGAAGAAGAATGGGTAGCTTTGAGAGTGAAATAGTGAAGGAAGCAGAGGATCAAGTAGGTTAACAGACGAGGGATAGTAGAAATCCTTGGGTAACAGATGAGGTATTGAATTTAATTGATGAAAGGAAAAAATTATAAAAATGCATTAAATGAAGCAGGCGAAAAGGAATACAAATGTTTCAATGATGAAGTCGACAGGAAGCGCAAAACAGCTTAGCAGGGATGGCTAAAGGACAAATACAAGGATGTAGAGGCATTATCAGTAGGGGTAAGGCAGATACTGCCTACAGGGATATTAAAGAGACCTTTGGAGAAAAGGATAGAAAACCAGTCCCAAGCGAGAAAGGAAAGCAGAAAGGTGGAATGAGTATATAGAGGGTCTATACCAGGGGCGATGTACGTGACGGCAATATTATGGAAATTGAAGAGGGCGGAGATGAAATGGGATACATGATACTGTGTGAAGAATTTGACAGAGCACTGAAAGACCTTAATTGAAACAAGGCCCCGTGAGTAGACAACATTCCATTACAACTACTGATAGTTTTGAGAGAGTCAGGCATGACAAAACTCTACCATCTGGTGAGCAAGATGTATGAGACAGAAAAAAGAAATACCTTTAGAGTTCCAAAAAAAAATGTAATAGTTCCAATCCCAAAGAACACAGGTGTTGACGAATGTGAAAATTATCGAACTATCAGTTTAGTAAGCCACGACTGGAAAATACTAACATTAATTCTTTTCAGACGAATACATGTACAGTACAGTAACATTAATGCGACCACCGCTTATGTCAACGTGCAGTAACCATTCACACACGGCAAGTGTCAGTACCAACAGTGCGTGGTATACAAAGCACGCCGGAGCGACGAGAAGAACAGTGTAGTCGTTGTCGTAATGTGGAAACGGAGCGATTTATTTGACGTCCAACAGGAAACGATGATTGGCTTGGGGGCAAGAGATGAGGCATTTCAGAGGTGCCTAAGCTTGTAAACGCGTCCCACAGTGGTTAAAGTATACCGTGCAAGGTAAAATAGCGCTAACGAAAATCGGCGCCGAGGTAACTATGGTACACCACGTCCCATAGACGACACGGATGGATGACGACTGTGAAGACGTATACTGGCGAATAGGCATGTAGCTATTGAGCAACTGGCCGCCCAGATGAGTCATGGGGCTACTAACACTGTCTGCTCAACGACCTATCAGCAAACATTTCTGCTTATGAATCTCTGCAGAAGGCGCGTAGTTCATGCGCCCGTGCTGACTGCTCTTCATCGGCTATAAAGGCTGGAATTTGCACGTCAGTAGTGCAACTGGACAACCACTGAGGAGTGGCAGGTGGCCTTTTCAGATGACCAGACAGCCATTGGCGTGTACGGTGTGAAATATCTGAAAGTGAACACCCTGCAACAATTGCGTTAAGTATCTAGGTCGGAGGAGGGAGCGTTATGTTTGGGATGATCTCATCATTCTGGAAGGCACAATGGATCAAAATTACGCACCTGTTCTCGGGGACCATGTTCGCTCTACTTGTAGTCTGTTTTTCGTCTGCATCAATGCAACTACCAGCAGGATAATGCAACGTGTTACTCAGCTCGCAGTGTACTTGCGCGGTTCAACGGGCGTCAACGTGATATTACCTTACTCCCCTGGCCACCAAACTCCCCAGATTTAATCTTACTCGAGAATCTCGGAACCAACTCGGCCGGGCTGTTCTCGCCATAAATCCTCAACCAAGAAAGCAAGAGGAGCTGGTCGTGGAACTGTGGTCGGCATGACTCTGAATTCGCGTCGGTACCTTCCGGAACCTTATTTACACTCTTCCGTGCTGCAAAAGGTGGTTATACAGGATTTCGATAGGTGGTCTTATTGTGACTTGTCCGTTTACATGCCATATGATATACACGTTGTAGCACACTTTTTACTTGTCATGTACTTTCCGTAGAAGTTCAAAATGGCTCTAAGCACTATGGGACTTAAAATCTGAGATCATCAGTCCCCTAGACTTAGAACTATTTAAACATAACTAAGGACGTCACACACATCTATGCCCGAGGCAGGATTCGAACCTGCGCCTAGAACCGCTGGGTCACAACGGCCAGCTTCCGTAGAAGAGCAGAGTTAAATCAAAATATGAAACTATAGGTGAACAAGGAATGAAAATTCGAAAGAAGTAATCAGGCGTATAGCAGAAAGAAGGAATACATAGTTTCGCACGTTAAACTGGCTTAATAATAATCCTTTGCAAATGTGTAATTTAATGTATCAGAACTACAAATAAACTTTCTACCGATTGCTCTACACCTGTTTATGCATTTAAGTGTTCCAGAGCGCTGAGACACTGCTAATAGGCTCTTCCGAAACTTTTCCGACATTTATAAATGAGGAGAACAGCTACTGAAGGGACAGACCTTTCGAATGAATGTCCGATGCTAAAAAACTCGGGTCATCTGATAACTTTGTGTGTGTAAACCACATTTAGCCGACACAGATGCCTTTTCAGTGATTAGGAGCTTGTCTTTCCCGAGTTGTCCCGGAAAACTGCGGAGCAGAAATGACGCTAGGATACGGAGAACACGCGGATGAAAGCCTACGAGATCCCGCGCCGCTCGTTTCGAAATGAATTAACAACGGGCGGCAGCAGTGCGCTGTGATTAATGGGCTGCCTAATGAATGTGGAGGACGCCCAGGCCGAGCCGGGCAGCGACGTGCGCCGAGTCGCGAGCTTTTTGCGGCGTAATGCGGTCGCCTCTGCGGGGTAACTGCGTAATTTAAGGCCTCCAAGCCGGCCGCTGAGGCGGGAGGCCGAGAGAGCAAAACAGCGCCGCCGCTTTCCCTTATCTCATGTTTTGTAGGCGGCAGCCCGTCCGCCAGTCTGTCGGCGGGCCATAACGCAGCTGCCAATTTACGATATCCAGAACGTTCTACCAGATGGAGCAATATGATTAAGCGGCCAGATACTTCGATAGTCGCAAGTACGGATTTAGAACAAACGTATTCGTAAAAATTCATGGCTCTATAAAACTGTATTAAGCGCTGTAAAGGCCTACCCGTTAGAACAATGCAGTCGACAGAGGAATGCAGTTCATGTCAGTAGGTATTCTTTGGGAACAGTTATCATTAACATTGTTCAGTTAATTATGGCAACGGTCAAACACAATGCAACGCCCTCAAAAACTGTTTTCACTGACACCACAGCATAATACAGACAGCGGCAAAATTTAGTGATCCGCGGACCGGATTGACACACTTCCTTAAGCCATCGGCCCAGGGGACGAAGTTGTAAACGTGATTTTGCTGTGTCAGGGGTCAGCAGAGCCGTCTGTAGGCTTTATTTTGTCAGCATACAATAAAGTTCGTTCACGAAATTGGACGCGCATAAATATCCTACGAATCCTGCCTCAGGCATGGGTGTGTGTGATGTGCTTAGGTTAGTTAGGTTTAAGTAGTTCTAAGTTCTAGGGGACTGATGACCTCTGAAGTTAAGTCCCATAGTGCTCAGAGCCATTTGAACCAGTTTTGAAATATCCTACGTTCTCTCTATTCAACCGCACATTTCCTCCCGTGTCTATACCCTACTCTTGTTCTTCTCTCTACGGCAAACGTAAATATCAACTTCAATAATCGTGAAGATGTAATAAGACAAAAAGAAAAGATAAATGTCCTGTCTGTAAGGACATTAGCTTACAAAAGTACACCAAATCGAAGAAACTCATTCCCGACAAACGATGCACCTATATTTATAAAGCATCAAGTATTCCAGAAATTATATCTCTTAGTTTCGTAAGTAAATCCTGTTATCTTTTAGAAAACGCCAACGTTTTTTCACCTTGATTGATGCACCAAGACTCGAACCCTCTACCGACCGAACCTCCGTGCCATAACATGGGTTTTTACTCATTAGGTTAGGGTACAGTTTACTAAGTTAGCAACTTCGTATTTTGTGCTGGAGTCTTCTAAAGGCTTTAAATGCCGAAATGTTGAGAATTTATATTTGATTACAACAATCCCTAACAATAACGACACGTTTTTCATGAATCCTCAATGTGATGTTGCTTAAAACGGCTCACTCTCATAACGAGCGAGTTATAACGAGGCAATAATTAAATACCAAAATTCTTTCATCAGCTATATGAATTTCCCGTCGTTTTGTTGTAACAAATGGTACTAATAACGATTCGCTCTCGACCCATTCAATACGCTGGTGCTTAGTAACAGCATACGTTTGTGAACTGTTAGGCATAACCACTTCTACTGAACACGACAAATACAATATGGCGTCCCGCTTTCTGCGGACGTCAAGATTTCTCCTTACGACGTAGGTGCCGTTCTTGCATCCTGTGGGTTCTTCTGTACGTAACACGTCACTCAAATGTCAGAGAACGTATTTTCTGTTTCACGTGACAAAACAGCTCCTCGACATGAAATACCAGGAAGTGACGTCACAGAACTAGTAGACCTCCTCGTCGACGTTAGCTAACTACTACTTTGTGACAACTTTAAGCTCAAGGGCCACCTGCTCACGTATGGCTACAGCAACGCTCCTAGGGCATAAAATGAAATGGTTCAAATGACTCTGAGCACTATGGGACTTAACACCTATGGTCATCAGTCCCCTAGAACTTAGAACTACTTAAACCTAACTAACCTAAGGACATCACACAACACCCAGCCATCATGAGGCAGAGAAAATTCCTGACCCCGCCGGGAATCGAACCCGGGAATAAAATCAAATCTTCAGCGTCTGTGACGATGATGTTTATGGGGCAACGCACTTTCTCGACACGCAACGCGAACACGCATTTTTGAGAGAACATTAAGTTTATGTAGACCTCATTTTCATATGTCTAGATATGCTGGCCTCGCACGCGAGGTGCAAGCAGAGCTCTCTATTTGCACCATCGTTCCCAGAGTGGATCGGGGTCCTTTGGTTTGGAGCTGAGTGGAGGGTCTCAACCAGAGGCTTCGTCGACTCTGTGACGGTCTTGGGTGTAGATTTCTAGACTTGCGCTATTGGGTGGGGAATTGTAGGACGCCCCTAGATAGGTCAGGGATGCACTACACAAAGGAAGCGGCTGCTCGGGTAGCAGAGTACTTGTGGCGTGCACATGGCGTTTTTTTAGGCTAGGCAGTCGACGTGCAGGCAGGGAAATCAGGACACGCTCAGTGTAAAGACACTTCAGCTATCAAGATATTAGCAGTAAAGAGTGTTCGGAATAAAGTTCCTGAATTTACTGCCCTCCAGGAAGCGTATGGCGCGCGAATTATTCTCGGGACTGAGACCTGGCTGAACCCTGAGATAGGAAGTTCTGAAATATTTAGTGAGGGTTGGAATGTGTATCGGAAAGACAGATTAGACACCGTAGGAGGTGGTGTCTTCATTGCAGTTGACGAAAATATTGTGCCTACTGAGGTCGAAGAAGAGTGTGATTATGAAGTTATCTGGACACGTTTAACAGGGCTAGGGGAAATAAAGTTAATTGTGTGGTGTTATTACCGGCCACCAGGTTCCACCGTGACAGTTCTACAATCATTCAAAGGGAGTCTACATTCTGTATCGCAGAAGTACCCGGATCATGCTATATTAGTAGGAGGCGACTTCAACCTACCTAGTAAAGACTGAGATGTCTATGGATTCATTACGGGTGGCACATACAAGCCGTCGTGTGAATTACTTTTGAACACATTATCCGAAAACTGTCTTGAGCAGCTAAATCGATAGCCAACGCGTAATGGAAATATTTTACATCTGGTAGCCACGAGAAGACCAAACCTCATCGACGGTCTCAGTGTTGAGACAGAGATTAGTGATCATGATGTTGTCATTACGACTATGGTTACGAAAGTTAAAAAGTCGGTCAAGAAGGCTAGGAGAGTATGCTTACTAGAAAGAGCAGATAAGCAGTTGTTAGCATCCCATTTAGTAAGTGAATCGACTTCATTTACTTCCGGTGCGATGGACGTGGAAGAATTATAGGCAAATTTTAAACACATTGTAAATCACGCATTGGACAAGTATGTGCCGAAAAGGTGGGTTAGGGACGGAAAAGACCCGCCGTGGTTTAACAGCGCAATTCGGAGAATGCTCAGCACAAGAAAGATCGCGAGAATGAGGACAGACAAAAGTTAGTAGAGACTCGTGCTGCTATAAAAAGAGCGATGCGCGAAGCATTCAACCACTACCAGCGTCATACCTTAGCAAAAGATCTTGCTGAAAACTCAAGGAAATTCTGGCCTTACGTAAAATCGGTAAGCGGGTCGAAGGCTTCCATCCAGTCACTCACTGATCAGTCTGGCTTGGCAACGGAAGACAGCTAAACGAAAGCTGAAATTTTAAATTTAGTATTTGAGAAAGCTTTCACGCAGGAGGATCGTACAAACATACCGCCGTTTGAGTCTCGTACAGATTCCTGTATGGAGGACATAGAGATATACATCCCTGTGGTTGTGAAGCAGCTGAATGGGTTGAAAATAAATAAATCGCCAGGTCTTGATGGGATTCTAATTCGGTTTTACAGAGAGTACTCTACTGCATTGGCTCCTTACTTAGCTTGCATTTATCGCGAATCTCTTGCCCAACGTAAAGTCCCGAGCGACTGGAAAAAACCGCAGGTGACGCCTGTATATAAGAAGGGTAGAAGGACGGATCCTCAAAATTACAGACCAATATCCTTAACATCGGTTTGTTGCAGGATTCCCGAACATATTCTCAGTTCGAATATAATGAATTTCCTTGAGACGGAGAAGTTGCTGTCCATGCATCAGTACGGCTTTAGAAAGCATCGCTCCTGCGAAACGCAACTCGCCCTTTTTTCACATAATATCTTGCGAACCATGGATGAAGGGTATCAGACGATTGCCATATTCCTTGACTTCCGGAAATTGTTTGACTCGGTGCCCCACTGCAGACTCCTAACTAAGGTACGAGCATAAAGGATTGGTTCCCAGGTATGTGAGTGGCTCGAAGACTTCTTAAGTAATAGAACCCAGTACGTTGTCCTCAATGGTGAGTGTTCATCGGAGGTGAGGGTATCATCTGGAGTGCCCCAGGGATGTGTAGTAGGTCCGCTGTTGTTTCCTATCTACATAAATGATCTATTGGATAGGGTGGATAGCAATGTGCGGCTGATTGCTGATGATGCGGTGGTGTACGGGAAAGTGTCGTCCTTGAGTGACTGTAGGAGGATACATGATGACTTGGACAGGATTTGTGATTGGTGTAAAGAATGGCAGCTAACTCTAAATATAGATAAATGTAAATGAATGCAGATGAATAAGAGAAAGAATCCTGTAATGTTTGAATACTCCATTAGTAGTGTAGCGCTTGACACAGTCACGTCGATTAAATATCTGGGCGTAACATTCCAGAGCGATATGAAGTGGGACAAGCATGTAATGGCAGTTGTGGGAAAGGCGGATAGTCGTCTTCGGTTCATTGGTAGAATTTTGGGAAGATGCGGTTCATCTGTAAAGGAGACCGCTAATAAAACTCTAATACGACTTATTCTTGAATGATCCTCGAGCGTTTCGGATCCCTATCAGGTCATATTGAGGGAGGACATAGAAGCAATTCAGAGGTGGGCAGCTAGATTTGTTACCGGTAGATTTGATCATTACGCTAGTGTTACGGAAATACATCAGGAACTCGGTTGGGAGTCTCTAGAGGAAAGGAGGCGTTCTTTTCGTGAATCGCTATTGAGGAAATTTAGAGAACCAACATTTGAGGCTGACTGCAGTACAATTTTACTGCCGCCAACTTACATTACCCGGGAAGACCACAAAGATAAGAGAGATTAGGGCTCGTACAGAGGCATAAAGGCAGACATTTTTCATTCGTTCTGTTTGGGAGTGGAAAAGGGAGAGAAGATGCTAGTTGTGGTATGAGGTACCCTCTGCCACACACCGTATGGTGGATTGCGGAGTATGTATGTAGATGTAGATGTAGATGTATTTATGCGTTGTGAACATTGGCTCCTATAATAGCTATCTTAAAAACTTCCATTGCAAACTTATTATCGCCGTTAGTACAGAAACAGTGTTCACGACACGTAAATCAATGTAAATAACTGACGATGGGATGTCAGGTACGTTGAAATGTCGTCATGGGAAAATAGACTTCTTACCATAAAAATTGCTACACCACGAAGAGGACGTGCTTCAACGCGAAATTTAACCGACAGGAAGAAGATGCTATGATATGCAAATGATTAACTTTTCAGAGCATTCACACAAGGTTGGAGCCGGTGGCGACACCTACAACGTGCTGAATTCAGGAAAGTTTCCAACCGATTTCTCATACTCAAACAGCAGTTGACCGGCGTTGCCTGGTGAAACGTTGTTGTGATACCTCGTGTAAGGAGGAGAAATGCGTACCATCACGTTTCCGACTTTGATAAAGGTCGGGTTGTAGCCTATCGCGATTGTGGTTTATCGTATGGGATCGGTGGGTTCAGGAGGATAATAGGGAACGCCGTGATGGATCCAAATGGACTCGTATCATTAGTAGTCGAGAGGACAGGCATCTTATCCGCATGGCTGTACCGGATCGTGCAGCAAAGATTTGATCCCTGAGTCAACAGATGAGGACGTTCGCGTGAGAACAACCATCTGCACGAACAGTTCGACGACGTTTGCAGCAGCATGGACTATCAGTTCGGATACCATGGCTGCGGTTACCCTTGACGCTTCATCACAGACAGGAGCGCCTGCGATGGTGTACTCAACGACGAACCTGGATGCACAAATGGCAAGACGTCATTTTTTCGGGTGAATCCAGGTTCTGTTTACAGCATCATGAAGGTCTCATCCGTGTTTGGCGACATCGCAGTGAACGCACATTCGAAGCGTGTATTCGTCATCGCCGTCCGCAGCTCGTGGTCGTGCGGTAGCGTTCTCACTTCCCGCGCCCGGGTTCCCGGGTGCGATTCCCGGCGGAGTCAGGGATTTTCTCTGCCTGGTGATGACTGGGTGTTGTGTGATGTCCTTACGTTAGTTAGATTTAAGTAGTTCTAAGTTCTAGGGGACTGATGACCGTAGATGTTAAGTCCCATAGTGCTCAGAGCCATTTGAACCATTTTCGTCATCGCCTTACTGGCGAATCACCCGGCGTGATGGTATAGGGTGCCATTGGTTACACGTCTCGGTCACCTCTTGTTCGCATTCACGGCACTTTGACCAGTGGACGTTACATTTCCGATGTGTTACGATCCGTGGCTCTACCCTTCATTTGATCCCTGCGAAACCCTACATATAAGCAGGATAATGCACGACCGTATGTTGCAGGTCCTGTACCGGTCTATCTGGATACAGAAAATGTTCGACTGCTGCCCTTCCAGCACATTCTCCAGATCTCTCACCAATTGAAAACGTCTGGTCAATCGTGGCCGAGCAACTGGTTCGTCACAATACGCCAGTCACTACTCTTCATGAACTGTGGTATCGTGTTGAAGCTGCATGGGTAGCTGTACATGTACACGCCATCCAAGCTCTGTTTGACTCAATGCCCAGGCGTATCAAGGCCGTTATTACGGACAGAGGTGGTTGTTGTGGGTACTGTTTTCTCAGGATCTATGCACCCAAATTGTGTGAAAATATAATCACATGTCAGTTCTAGTATAATATATTTGTCTAATGAATACGCGTTTATTGTCTGCATTTCTTCTTGGTGTAGCAATTTTAATGGCCAGTAGTGTAAATGCTTATAAGGCCGACTGGTTGCCCCTAAGTCATTAAAAATTACGTCCAGTTTCAACCATTGCAGTGTTCTAATATGTCTTCAACAGCAAGAATTGTTTATTAATGTGAATGCGTGAAAGGGTGAAAAAAAATATAGCAATGAGATACGCAATTCCAGTCGACAAGCAATTAGGTGTAACTTCGTAATTTTCAACTACAGACACCTCGTTCGAGCGTCTGAAATTTAGTGTGTTAATATCCGTTAACAGTGTTATCTATCAATTGTTAAATATTCTTCCAAAAATATTTGTGATGAGTAATAGCTCCATAACAATAAAGAAATACAATGCGTGCACCTCACGCTCTCTACCACGTATTGAAACCATTACGGACATCAGGCGCCCGGTTGACCACGTGTGTTATAAAATATGTATGCTGACGAGCTGTAGTGTAAGTGATTCAGATGTCATGGTCATCGGCCACGAGAAGTCCTGCCTTTGGGCCCACTGTTTTGACTCTGCACGCAGGAACTGTGGTGAGTTTAGAGAGAACAATGTATGCAACATTCATTCTGGGATGCAGCCGTGCCCCAACGATGAGTATATATTCTGGCTGAACAATTCAAACCATCTGAAAGCCGTCACATTGTGGTCCTACGGGATACTCAATGTACGCATCGATGGACTGCTACACATATTGGGCACAATGTGTTGGTGGTGTATCACTGATATCAACAGTGGTCAGTGGAACGTTTTCACACCTATAGACCAAGTTCTGGACGTCCGTCTAGTATAGACGCACGTCAAAATCGATGCACTGAGCGCGCAGGTGTGGCCCGCCGGACAGCATCTGGGGTCAAAATCTTGGCACATGTTGCATGTGCTGTGGAATCAGAGATCATTGGGAACTACATGCCAGCAGTTGGATGAAGATGATGTGTGCCTCCGTCTAGGCTACCACTGACATTGTGATACCGCCAAGCATGCCTACTCTGGTGTATACAGGTTTCATGGTGTGAGGTGGCCAACAGTTGCTACTCGCGCTCGCGTTTGGCGTTTCTGTAGGAAGAAGTAACCAGGGTGCGCTAAATTGCACAGGCTTTTATTCCGGTGCTACTGTAATGTCTCCGACAGAAGGACGTGCTTCCTCACAGAACAATGCATCTCCACATACGACTGCTACGACGTAATATGTTGCTCCTGGTGCACAAGTACTGTCATGATGAGCTTCAGTACCAGGTCTCTCGTCCCCTGAACACGTATGTGACATGATGAAGTGAGGACTTACTCGTTTTTCACGACCTGCAAGAAATATCGCCGAACTGCAACAAACGGCGGAGGATCCTGGGGACAATGTGTCACAGCATGTAATCTGGATTCTTTATGATCGCTTCCACGCGAGAACTCAAGTCTGCGTTGCCGCCAAAAGGCGATACACTGTGTATTGATCCGACTTTTTCGGCACCCTGTATTGTGACGTGTGTGTGTGTGTGTGTGTGTGTGTGTGTGTGGTTTAAATTTGTCAAATACTCCTACAATTGTAACCTACCTGACACTTTTCTTCTCCTTGAGCGTGTTGAATTCCCTTGCCGCAGTGTATTTTCGCGCCCATCATGAGTTGCAGGGCTCTTCTATGAATCACAATCACTAAGTCATACATGATAGTGTCGCAGGTAAACTGGAGAAAATCTGCAGGAAATTATCGGTCTCCTGTTAAAAACCATACGCCCTCAGGAGGAAGACAAATCCCAGAGGAAATGAATTCACGAGCAACTATAGACCAAACACGCAAATCTGGATTTGCAGCCGCTGTAGTATCGGAGTCAATTTCACGACTTTCGTAATATCCTTCTTCAAGCACAGAAAAACTGTCTACGCTACCTGCTCAATTTGTACTCGATGTCTTACCCCACTCTCCCACATGACACTGTTTTACCCGTAGCACCATTAGTTACTGTGATAGGGCTTTAAACTGTACAGACACTAGCTACATCATCAGCATCAGAATCTGTTCCGAAGTCTGAATCTTCTCGCGCTCTTGTGTAAACTTTCCCTAGTAGTTCATTACATTATCAGCCAGAACTTTATCTGCGATGAACGTATGCCAGCACCATGACGTAATTCCCGTACATCTAAAACAAGCACTCACAACTGTCACTGCGATCCATATAATTGTAGTGGTTAATAAAAAAGAAAATGAGAAGGAAAGAAAAAGAAAAGGTTGAAAATGTGGTAAGAAATGGTGAATAAAAATTGGATTTTCAAAATTGTTAATGACCGTGAAAAAAGGAAAGAATGAAATGCAAATCGGACTTCGTATTACAGAAAAGTTGTCGGACTTCGTGATTCGGAAAGGCTATTGCTGGGGTGGTCCTTGTGGCGTTTCTGAGCAAAATTCAAACCAATTTCCACTAAAAAAATTATTTGAAAAAAGACAGAGAATAACAAATGTAACTAACCGGGGGAAATGGCGTAGAAAAGAGTTCATCCTTTACCAGGTTAACACGTCTTCTTTCGTGCGGCGTCCAGGTCTTCAAAAATCTCCTTCATTTCTGCGTGAAAAGTGTGCTCCGAAAGCTTGCAATAAGTTTCATTGTCCAGGAATTTCTAAAGTATCGAAAGCCGTCTTGATATTAAGTGCAATTTATTTTAGTTGCTTCTCTCCATCCTCCGAATTTCATAACAACTTCCACAATGTCTACACATGAGTAAGTTTTTTCGTCTTAATCAAAACACGTCTGCATTAAGCTTCCGCTCTCGAGAGACAATAAAGAAACGCATAGAAAAACACGTGTTACAATTTTAGTATTTTCTCTGCCGTCGAGCGCTCATATCGCTGCGACGGTAAAATGTATGTCTGAGGGAACGAGTGTAGCCTGGCGAAATTCAAAGTCCCGCTACGTCGCCCCCTCGACTGTCACGCTAAAACATTTAGCGTGGCAGGCTAGCAAATAATATAATTATTTGTTTTTTCGTTATCAGTCTACTGACTGGTATGATGCGGCCCGCCACGAATTCCTTTCCTGTGCTAACCTCTTCATCTCAGTGTAGCACTTGCAACCTACGTCCTCAATTATTTGCTTGACGTATTCCAATCTCTGTCTTCCTCTACATTTTTTGCCCTCTACAGCTCCGTCTAGTACCATGGAAGTCATTCCCTCATGTCTTAGCAGATGTCCTATCATCCCGTCCCTTCTCCTCACCAGTGTTTTCCACATATTCCTTTCCTCTCTGATTATGCGTAGAACCTCCTCATTCCTTGCCTTATCAGTCCACCTAATTTTCAACATTCGTCTGTAGCAACACATCTCAAATGCTTCGATTCTCTTCTGTTCCGGTTTTCCCACAGTCCATGTTTCACTACCATACAATGCTGTGTACCCCAGACGTACATCCTCAGGAATTTCTTCCTCAAATTAAGGCCGGTACTTGATATTAGTAGACTTCTCTTGGCCAGAAATGCCTTTTTTGCCATAGCGAGTCAGCTTTTGATGTCCTCCTTGCTCCGTCCGTCATTGGTTATTTTACTGCCTAGGTAGCAGAATTCCTTAACTTCATTGACTTCGTGACCATAAATCCTGATGTTAAGTTTCTCGCTGTTCTCATTTCTACTACATTTCATTACCTTCGTCTTTCTCTGATTTACTTTCAAACCATACTGTGTACTCATTAGACTGTTCATTCCGTTCAGCACATTTCTACTACCTCTCATTACCTTCGTCTTTCTCTGATTTACTTTCAAACCATACTGTGTACTCATTAGACTGTTCATTCCGTTCTTCACTTTCACTCAGGATAGCAATGTCATCAGCGAATCGTATCATTGATATCCTTTCACCTTGTATTTTTAATTCCACTCCTGAACCTTTCTTTTATTTCCATCATTGCTTCCTCGATGTACAGATTGAAGAGTAGGGGAGAAAGGCTACAGCCTTGTCTTACACCCTTCTTAATACGAGCACTTCGTTCTTGATTGTCCACTCTTATTATTCCCTCTTGGTTGTTGTAAATATTGTATATGACCCGTCTCTCCCTATAGCTTACCCCTACTTTTTTCAGAGTCTCGAACAGCTTGCACCATTTTATATTGTCGAATGCTTTTTCCAGGTCGACAGATCCTATGAAAGTGTCTTGATTTTTCTGTAGCCTTTCTTCTATTACTAGCCATAAAGTTAGAATTGCCTCTCTCGTCCCTTTACTTTTCCTAAAGCCAAACTGATCGTCACCTAGCGCACTCTCAACTTTCTTTTCCATTCTTCTGTATATTATTCTTGTAAGCAGCTTCGATGCATGAGCTGTTAAGCTGATTGTGCGATAATTCTCGCAACTGTCAGCTCTTGCCGTCTTCGGAATTGTGTGGATGATGCCTTTCCGAAAGTCAGATGGTATGTCGCCAGACTCATATATTCTACACACCAACGTGAATAGTCGTTTTGTTGCCACTTCCCCCAATGATTTTAGAAATTCTGATGGAATGTTATCAATCCCTTCTGCCTTATTTGTCAAGTATCAGAGATATATGGGAGAATACGGTTAACGTACCATTATCAAAGGAACTTCAGATTGTCAATTGTAAACAGCATTCAGAACCAAGTTAAGTAATTTTTATGCTTGTTATTATTTTAATAACTGTGTGTGAAAAATAATCCAGTTCTGTTTAAAGTTGGCCACAGTCAATCTGCTACTCTAAGCGTGCAAGTGGCATTTCTATCGTCTGATCTAACGGCAGAAGATAAGCACGCCACGTTAAGACCACGAGACATATTGCTGACACTCTTCTACTTCGTTAGAGCCTTATTTGACCGTAACTCCTCCAAAGCTCTTTTAAATTCCGATTCTAATACTGGATCCCCTATCTCTTCTAAATCGACTCCTGTTTCTTCATCTATCACATCAGACATATCTTCACCCTCATAGAGGCTTTCAATGTATTCTTTCCACCTATCTGCTCTCTCCTCTGCATTTAACAGTGGAATTCCCGTTGCACTCTTAATGTTACCACCGTTGCTTTTAATGTCACCAAAGGTTGTTTTGACTTTCCTGTATGCTGAGTCTGTCCTCCCAACAAACATATCTTTTTGATGTCTTCACATTTTTCCTGCAACCATTTCATCTTAGCTTCCCTGCACTTCCTATTTATTTCATTCCTCAGCGACTTGTATTTCTGTATTCCTGATTTTCCCGGAACATGTTTGTGCTTCCTTCTTCCATCAATCAACTGAAGTATTTCTTCTGTTACCCATGGTTTCTTCGCAGCTACCTTTTTTGTACCTATGTTTTCCTTCCCAACTTCTGTGATGGCCCTTTTTAGAGATGTCCATTCCTCTTCAACTGTACTGCCTACTGCGCTATTCCTTATTGATGTATCTATAGCGTTAGAGAACTTCAAACGTATCTCGTCATTCCTAAGTACTTCCGTATCCCACTTCTTTGCGTATTGATTCTTCCTGACTAATGTCTTGAACTTCAGCCTACTCTTCATCACTACTATATTGTGATCTGAGTCTATATCTGCTCCTGGAAACGCCTTACAATCCAGTATCTGATTTCGGAATCTCTGTCTGACCATGATGTAATCTAATTGAAATCTTCCCGTATCTCCCGGCCTTTTCCAAGTATACCTCCTCCTCTTGTGATTCTTGAACAGGGTATTCGCTATTACTAGCTGAAACTGGTTACAGAACTCAATTAGTCTTACTCCTCTTTCATTCCTCGTCCCAAGCCCATATTCTCCTGTAACCTTTTCTTCTACTCCTTCCCCTACAACTGCATTCCAGTCGCCCATGACTATTAAATTTTCGTCCCCCTTTACATACTGCATTACCCTTTCAATATCCTCATACACTTTCTCTATCTGTTCATCTTCACCTTGCGACGTCGGCATGTATACCTGAACTATCGTTGTCGGTGTTGGTCTGCTGTCGATTCTGATTAGAACAACCCGGTCACTGAACTGTTCACAGTAACACACCCTCTGCCTACCTTCCTATTCATAACGAATCCTACACCTGTTATATCATTTTCTGCTGCTGTTGATATTACCCTATACTCATCTGACCAGAAATCCTTGTCTTCCTTCCACTTCACTTCACTGACCCCTACTATATCTAGATTGAGCCTTGGCATTTCCCTTTTCAGATTTTCTAATTTTCCTACCACGTTCAAACTTCTGACATTCCACGCCCCGACTCGTAGTACGTTATCCTTTCATTGATTATTCAATCTTTTTCTCATGGTAACGTCCCCCTTGGCAGTCCCCTCCCGGAGATCCGAATGGGGGACTATTCCGGAATCTTTTGCCAATGGAGAGATC
This sequence comes from Schistocerca piceifrons, assembly GCF_021461385.2. Lineage (NCBI taxonomy): Eukaryota > Metazoa > Arthropoda > Insecta > Orthoptera > Acrididae > Schistocerca > Schistocerca piceifrons. Next base: position 457,156,128 of record NC_060144.1, on the reverse strand, counting down.
ATCATGACACTTCTTCAATTACAGGCCACATGTCCTGTGGATACACGTTACGTGTCTTTAATGCAGTGGTTTCCATTGCCTTCTGCATCCTCATGTCTTTGATCATTGCTGATTCTTCCGCCTTTAGGGGCAATTTCCCACCCCTAGGACAAGAGAGTGGCCTGAACCTCTATCCGCTCCTCCGCCCTCTTTGACAAGGCCGTTGGCAGAATGAGGCTGACTTCTTATGCCGGAAGTCTTCGGCCGCCAATATAATAGATATGCCTAAATGTCAATACATACATATTTTCATAGGAAAGGCCACGTGCATTCATAGGGGATAATTTTTGACAATACGTACTGTGTAAACCTCTATACTAAATACAATTGTTAGAGTTTTTATCCTTTTAACACAATTAATATATATTTACATACAGTTTGTTTGAACAAGCTGCTCGCCAGCGCAGTTAACGTTGTATGTTCCCAGCGTTGGTTTCCCAATGCATCTCTGGGAGCACGTAGTCTTTGCGTATACGCAATAGCATCACTGAATTTCGTGTGCGGCAGTTTCAAAATCGCTGTGTTATGACAGTAAACCGATATAAACTGCAATTTACTTCGACGATAATGAGGATTTTCACACTGCAAATGAACGTTTGTTGGCAACGTGGTGAAACACCTACCTTTGCAAACATCGACGCCGTTGTTCCTGGCCGGCCTTCAGATGCTTTGGAGACAAAAAACTGAGCACCTGTCGTAGGCGATGTGGAGGCTAAAAAATACATCGACCATATATGCTCCGGTAACTATAGTCATGAAAAGGCACAAGGACCTGGAGTGTTGTGTCGTACCAGAAGACATGGACATCGCCTCAGATCACGCACACGCTCAATCTTATGGTGTCTCCGGACTTAACACGCCATTTATGCTGGAATAACAACTTGTAATCAACACTATGTGATTCACGATTTTCATATGCTACAACAATACTATAATTACCACAAACGACAATGGAGATAGATAATTTTGGAAAAATCTAGAAGAAAACTACAGGATGTGTGGAAAGGGAAAAATGGATTCTGCAGTTGGCTATTGAATGTTTGAATGAAACATAATTGTGTGACTCACCATTCAATTTTCTGTCCTGCAGCGGCTGGTCAATCATTTCTGCGTAAATCGTATTCCTCAAAATATGAATTTTCTTAATACATCTCCATCGGATGATCACCAAAAGGTCTAAAAATAACAGTTTTGCATCAACATAAGCCATGCAAAGAAAAACAGATTGAATTAGTTACAAAAATTCTTTACAATATTGTTGTATGATCATTTGCTTACGTACAATAAAGTTGGTCTTTTCGTTACTCTTTAAATTTCAGGATTTTTGGTTATTCTCTGTTGGAAAAAAATACAAATTAAAGTTTCAAATTTGCTCAAAAACGACACATCCGAAAATTGCGTCCTATCGGGGGAGCCAGTTGTAGTGGTTAATAAAAAAGAAAATGACAAGAAAAGGTTGAAAATGTGGTAAGAAATGGTGAATAAAAAGTGGATTTTAAAAATCGTTAATGACCGTGAAAAAAGGAAAGAGTGAAATGAAAATCGGACTTCGTATTACAGAAAAGTTGTCGGACTTCGTGATTCGGAAAGGCTATTGCTGGGGTGGTCCTTGTGGCGTTTCTGAGCAAAAGTCAAACCAATTTCCACTACAAAAATTATTTGAAAAAAGACAGAGAATAACAAATGTAACTAACAGGGCGGAATGGCGTAGAAAAGAGTTCATCCTTTACCAGGTTAACATGTCTTCTTCCGTGCGGCGTCCAGGTCTTCAAAAATCTCCTTCATTTCTACGTGAAAAGTGTGCTCCGAAGTCTTGCAATAAGTTTCATCGTCCAGGAATTTCTAAAGTATCCAAAGCCGTCTTGATATTAAATGCAATTTATTTTAGTTGCTTCTCTCCATCCTCCGAATTTCATAACAACTTCCACAATGTCTACACATGAATAAGTTTTTTCGTCTTAATCAAATCACGTCTGCATTAAGCTTCCGCTCTCGAGAGACAATAAAGAAACGCATAGAAAAACAAGAGTTACAATTTTAGTATTTTTTCTGCCGTCGAGCGCTCATATCGCTGCGACGGTAAAATGTATGTCTGAGGGAACGAGTGTAGCGCTACATAACTATCAAACCAACCAAAAACATAAGTAAATAGTGTTTCTATTACATTAACATATGCACCTGAACTGTTTATTTTTTTATATTTTTATATTTTAACTGTTCATCATACATGTGTACTGAGCGGAAATAATTTATATATTCTCAGCGGCTAACATTTTCGAAAGTATTTGTAAAAAAATATGTGCCATTGCACAGCATATAATCAGTACAGTTGGATGCAAGTAGAGAGAGAATTCATGACAATCTCTTTTCTTCCGTGTACGTCACGGGAGGAAACTAGCAGTAAATATGCTCACAGATCACTCCCGTATTTATCTCATGTTTTATAATACGGGAAATTTTATTCTGAATTACACGAATCATCCATTACACAAGAAGTAGTCAGTAGAGTAGATCCACAGGCGACAAACGGTAACTGTATACAAAACCAGGTATGGAGAAAAGTGCCTCAAAGACAGTCAGTAATTATTCGTACCATTACTCAATTTTTCCCTCATATATCAAACCTAAAGGCTTTCAGACAAACAAATGGTATTTAAACTGATCAGAAGAACTATTCTGAATAGATTAATATCAATAAAAACCATTGTATACAGTAAATAAAGTAATAAATAGAGTGTAAGACCAGTGGAAAATGCAGGATGTAACAGGAATTTTGGGACAATCTTCAAGTTGTTATAGAGGTGGTTTTAAGGAGCAAATTGAGAATTGGAGCCTGTGTCTGGGAACATCATCTCACAGTGTTAGAGAGTGTCGAAGTTACAGAATCGGCACCTGTCACCGGTCACCACTTTGGCAGCAAACGTGACTCTGTACGCTTACAGAGCTTAGGTAAAACGTCCCGCAATGTTGTTTGTTCATCAGTGATAGCGACTGATTGCCACGGTCGCCATCGCAGAAGGTATAGCTAGCTCCTGAGTAGACAGGACTAGTGTGAGATATAATAGCACCGTGACTTAGGGGCGAACAGATAAAAGTTTTCTTCACGTACAATCCCAGGGCGAGACACGATTGTCCGAAGCTGTCATGCATCAAATCAACAAAGCAATAGAGTAGGTCTGTCTACGCAGAAGCCCCCTGCATCTTCTCTACTGGCGATCGGAGCAATCAGTCGCCATCACTTGTAACCTCCCCACAAAATTCCTTCTCATTTTAGTATAACCTCAAAACAGAATAATTCCTAAACTTCTCAACAGTAAAAATTATAATTATGTCGTTCACATTCAGTGTAACGTCCAAACAAAAAATAAATTCAGTAACCTGGTAATAATACAATGTAACTAACCTCTGAATTAAATTGTCGCTCACTTATAACTTTTCAATAATTGACTGTGAATTTAACCCGGTAAATTTTGGACGTCAGCAGTGCTGCGTCATGGCGCTGAAAGATCATTCTGAATAAAAAAAAGAAAAATTCTTACCTCAATGAAGTCGCCGAATAACGCATATATATCTGCTCTTACAATAAATTTTTCTGGCACAGCCCTGTGTAATTCTGGCCGATACATTTGTCATTTATGAAAGGAAACAACTGATTTTTTCTTTTGCAATAATCAGGATGATCATGAATTGGAGAAATTAGTAAATTTTTTAAATTGAAATGAATGGCTGTTAAAAGTTACTTTTTATGAGAAATTATTATTAGGAGGTTTTTAAAACATTTACATGGGACTTGAGATAACAATACTACATATGCGCGAGGCTGCTTTTTTACCTTATACAATAATGCTCAGGCTCCGGCATCGCTGCACCACGACCGGCCCAGCCAACACGATACACCAGACCAGACTGCTCGCTAACAACAACTTACTGCTACTGCTACACAGTTCCTACTGCGGTCAACACTGCTCGCTGGTCTGAGATTCTCTTATACCTTACATCATATTGCAGGCAGTGCGTGAGCAATACATCGAAATTACATCTGCTCGGGACTCTTACATAACCCTCCACTGGGGGGGGGGGGGGGGGAGGGGGGGGAGCAAAAATTTGGCAGCGATGGTGAGTCAATTGAACTTGCCATGAGCAACAAATTTTTCTATAATCTAATTAATTAACTAAGTCTACAGTCACAGAGTATATAGATATATGTAAGTGCAGAACATGAAATGAAATAGAGTGCACATGCACTGAGTACAGAACATATCAAGAAATGACAAAAAGTATACGCAATGAGTACAAAAGATATTAACAAATGACAAAGTGCACACGCACTGTATAAGTCTTTAGCATTTTTACATAACATATCATGAAGTGAAATAAAGTGCACACGCACTGTAGAACTCTTTGGCATATTTAGGACGACTGATCATATTAACAAATGAAATGAAGTGCACACGCACTGTAAAAATCCTTAGCATTTTACAAGAACTGATTACCCTAAAAATGAAATAAAGTGCACACGCACTGTAGAAGTTTTTAGCATATTTACAACATATCATGGAGTGAAATAAAGTGCACACGCACTGTAGAACTCTTTAGCATATTTAGGACGACCGATCATATTGACAAATGAAATGAAGTGCACTCGTACTGTAAAAGTCTTTAGCATATTTCAAGAACTAGGAAAGGAATAGGAAGGATTGCATCATGCTTGTAGCACAGTAGGTTGCACGTAGCTGCACTGAAAGTCCAGATCTTTCTACAGAAGCACAACACCAAGTGAGACAATTTGAATTTCTTTTCCCTGAAGTATTTATCAGTGTACCCAAGACACTGAAATGTTGTATTAATATTCAATGTTACCATTTTGGTAGTACACCAAACAATAGGACCATAATGACATCTCCATCGCTCAAGGTGGTGGACACCTTGATATGTCAACACCACATTCTTGTAGAATCCATACTCTCACATCACAGTAGAATTAGTGCAAAAATCAAATATAGTGCTCCATGATCATGAGAATGGACAGGACAAACGGATATTGCAGTAATTTCTGGTAATTAGGTAAGAAGTGCATTCATTGGCTATTTACACAGCATTTAAGTAGTATGTATTATTCAGAAGGCATCATTGAAAATGAGTTAATTATTGGTATAGCATTTATACATAATTCATCTGATTATAGCAACCATTGGCATTCATTGGCCAGTTACTAAACATGCAGCAAGTATTGAATATTGCAAAACACTATTCATAACTCATCTGATTGCAGTAATTATTGGCACTCATTGGCCAGTTACAAAGTATTCATATAGTTCTACAAAACATTATTCAGTATTATTCAGAAGTCATCATTCAAAACAAAAGTTAATTATTGGCATAGCATTTATAGGGTATAACGAAAATATTATTTACAGAAATTATTGGCTTAGCATTTATGCATTATTACAAAACATCATTCAGTATTACACAGAACTCATCATTCAAGTGACATAGGACATATTTAAAATGTAGCACACTGTAACTATTACTCAAGGTCTGTGGTCCAATAATACATAGATATAATGGATTCAATACATCTGAGAAATTTGCATTATATTTAGAACTAGAAATATATCTTAAACTGGTAGCATTATTTGGTTGTATACTGGTAATAGTTGGGACTGGTAATAATTTTATTTTATTTTTAATTTTTTATTTTTTATTTATTTATTTATTTATTTATTTATTTTGCTAGCAATGCATTGCGTTGGGATCGATAATTAATTGCTGGGGCATGAAAATATTTGTTTTTGATTTACTGCTGGAAATGAGGATTAGTAACGTCATTCGTCATGAGTCAGCTGTAGCAAGGTTATGAAACAAGTAGAGTATATGTGATCATATTCATGAATGATATACACAAACGGGTAACAAAAAAAATGCAAGTACCAGAACAGGTTTAATGACTAACTGCTTATAGCACATTAATTTCATGAATAGCTTCTCCTGGAAAAAATACAAAATGGATTATTGAGCTGAAAGAAGAAACGTATATTACGCTGAAAAGTAGTGAACTTCGTATTAACAGGTAATGAAACGTGTACTCAATATGTATGTACTTTAGCTGTCCTTTCCAAAACATTCAGTCATTATACCATGCGACATAAGACATACTGTCAAAACGAACTGCAACAAACACTTAAATAACTACATAGCATCTCTTAACTAATAGTAAATATATAAACGTCATCATTATCATCATCTGCAAAGAAAAACTTCATTATTCATATTACCATAACTTCATCACTATCATCAACTGCAAATAAAAATGTCTTTTTTCATATTAGCATATTCTTCATATAATTATTCATCATCATTTATTATCATCTGCAAGAAAGGACACTTCATTATTCATTATTCATATTACCATGTACTTCATTCAACTATTCATAGTATAGAGTTTCTTATTTCTAGCATATTTCATCACTAAAACTAAGATGTGTAGTTATGTCTGACAGCCTGCATCAATCGCCTCGTATTTTGAAAGAAAAATAATATTTAAGACTGCTATCATACGATGTGTCTAGTATATTCTGGTTAATGCTTGTTAATTCTGATCCATTTACTCTTCATGACAAGATATTGCATTTTCTTTCGTTCACTCCGATGGTAAAATTTCCATTTCAGAGTAAACCACTGTGGTTTGTTTAATTTATTTCTTTTAGACGCTATTGCTTTCTGAAAATGATAAATAAGAATTAATATCTTGCATTTAAATCATATACTCATTAAATAAAAACTTGTCTCTAGTGATATAATCAAGCATACAGCATATCATGACAGGAAACGTATTAGGTCAAAAACATAGACAGTTTTCAAGTGCAAAAAAAAATAAAAAAATGTACACAGAGTATCATAATGTAGTAGCAAAAAAATGTAAAATAGTCAAGATATTGAGATATCATAAGGAAAAATGTCAAAGTCAACTGGTGTTTGTTATATCTTAAGGATTTCGAAGTGCATACAGACAAAAGTTCTACTTCCGATAAGATAACAATCATACGTGCACAAAAAATGGAAAATATGCACGGTCTGATATATAACGACAAGAAAAGCGACCTGCTAACCTTACCTTGCTGGGCACTTACCAAGAAAAAAAAAATATGATAATCATCAGTAAGTGTTCATATAAATATAATTGCATAAGTGGTCATATAAAATTCAGGAAATGGCATTACAGTGTGATAAATCATAAAGTATATTCATTCAATAAAGGGTTTAATATTGGAGACATGGTGATTGGCTTTGCTTTTTCTGGTTCTCAAAGTTTCGACGTGCACTACATTGGAGTGAGGACTGCGGCGAATTCTATATGGACCTGCGTATAGAAGCTCAAATTTACTGCATCTACTCTTTCCTCTGTTGGATAAATAATGTGTACATATTAATATCTTCTGTTGAACGTGAAAGTCACGGCGTGTACAAACCTGTTTTTGCTGTCGTCTCCGGTGCTCTGCGGCACGTTTGATGTTGTTGAGCGCAATGTCAATTATTTCATGCTGGCGTAGTCGACGAGATGTAGGAATGGATCCTAGTTCTTTAATTTTGTTGGGTGGTTCAACATTTTTCAATATAACAGTCGGAGATAGCATAGTAGATTCATTTGGTATGGAGTTAATTACATCCTGGAATGCGAGTATGTATGTATCCCATTCAATATGTTTTTTATGGCAGTATATTCTACATAGTTTACCAATTTCTTTCATTAGTCGTTCACAAGGGTTCGAAGAAGAGTGATACTTGGATATATAAATCGGAGAAATGTTTCCAGCTCGTAATACACGTGTCCATATCGCAGATCGAAACTGTGGTCCATTGTCGAAAATTACTTTCAATACATGCCCTACATGAAGTAGAAAATGTTTTACAAATGCATTCGAAACATATTTAGCAGTAGCTTTGCGTAACGGAGTAAAGGTAACAAATTTCGAAGTGAGTTCAACAGCGACAAAGATGTAACAAAAACCTCTATTAGTTCTGGGAATTGGACCAAAAATGTCTACAGCGGCCATGTGTTTCAATTTAATGGGTACAATAGGGTGTAACGGAGGAATATGTGAAGTCGTGTCTGACTTAGTTTTCTGGCAGACTTTATATGACGCTAAAACTCGTCGAATACGTTTCTCCATGTTGGCAAAATAACAGTTCTGTCTCAGTATAAGAAAACATCTTCTGGCTCCATAATGTGCGTAACTTAAATGAGTATACCAAATTAATTTGTTAACAAGCTCGTCAGGAATACATAATAACCAATTGGTGCTGTCAGGGTGAGAGCGGCGAAACAGAATGTTATTGCGTACAGTGTAATGGTTTCTGATGGTAACATTATTCCTATCTTGCCAAAGGCGTTTAATTTCTTTCCATACGTTGTCTTCGCTCTGCTCTTGTGCTATGTCTCGTAATGATGACGAAATGAAATTTCCGAATGCAACTTGTTGAATATACATGATGCTAAAATTTGCTTGGCAGAAGTTGGATCCGATGTCCTGCTGATTGTTGCTGAGAGAACGGGATAGTGCGTCTACTACACCATTTTGTGTACCGGGAATGTGAACAATTTTAAAATTAAATTCCTGTAAATAAAGTTCCCACCTGCTTAATCTGTCATGTGTAAATTTAGCGGCGAGTAAAATCTGTATAGCTCTGTGATCTGTGTAAACGGTAGTATGTCTTCCATAAAGAAAATGCCTAAATCCGGTAAATGCCCATACAACACTTAATGTTTCAAGCTCTGTAACAGAATAATTGCGTTCAGCTGGTGACAGAATGCGATTTGCAAAATCGATGTTTTTAATTACTGTAGTACCGTCTTCTTCAATTTCCTGAAAAATATATACGCCTAAAGCGGTGTTAGAACTGTCGGTGGCAATGGAAAAATTTCAGGTGGGATCTGCGTGTGATAAAAGTGGTGCGTTCAACAAAGCTTGTTTCAGATTGACAAATTCAGACTGTGCTTGGCTATCCCAGGACCAAATACCGTTTGTACCCGTCAACTGGCATAATCTAGGGGTGTCTAAAGCAGAGTAATGAATAAATTTACGGAAAAAGTTAATTAATCGCAAAAAGCTGCGTAGTTGTTTCCTCGTCGTTATAACAGTAATGTCACGTAAAGCTTGAAGTTTATCCGGGTCAGGCATAATATCTTATGCTGAAATTACATGTCCAAGAAATTTTATGGAAGTTTTACCAAAGTGCGATTTACTAAGATTAACTGTCAGTCCTTGTGCACTAAAAGTTTCTAACAGTTGTTCAAGAATCAGGCTGTGTTCAGACCAGTTAGCTTCTGCGATAAGGATGTCGTCTACATATGTTGTGATTCTGTCTTTCATGCAAAAGTGTGTATCGGATGTCGTCAAAACTAATAACATTTTCGTGAACAAGATTCTGTGTGTCAAAAGTATGGCTTACGTTGCTGGAAAATGCAACCTGTACTGTATCTAGTCAAATTCTTTCTGACGATCTGTGATTTGCGGGAGGATGCTGTGGCATTTCAACTATTTGTAATATTCTGTTATTTCTTCCTGACGTATTAGGTTCGGGATGATATCTACTGTCTGGTTCATTCATGATAATCTGTCGTTGTGGATGATTCTGCTGCTGGCAAGACCGACTGTTACGCTGAAAACTGTGCTCATTACTTTTACGTCTGTCATGATAATCATTGCTATACGGCGCGTTGCGATATGAGTTGAAATGACGTGTCTTCTGTACGTAGTGATTTCCTTGTTGCTCTGAGTTACTATTTGGTGGAGCCGACGCTATACGTATAGGCTGCGAAACATTAGAGCTTGTTTGACCTTGCACGTTACATTGTTGGTTAGGTATGCTAACCGGCTGGTTTAGTTGTTGTTGTGGGGAAAAACCTCTATTGTTACCAAAATTTGTTTGCTCTTGCTGATAATTTTGATGATGATGATGATTAAAATTTTGTTTGATATTAAAATTACGCTGAAAGTTCTTGTCATTTCAGGAGCGTGTAATGAAAACTGTCACCTTCGGTAAAACTTGTCATATCAGGTTTTCTTTACTCGTTTCTAATCCTAGATAGATCGATAGTTCAAGAGTTGTTTTGATAGATATAAAGGATAGTAAAAGAAAAGGCAGCAGTGCAGAAAACTAAAGATGAAACAGCACTACTACGGCTAGGGGGCCCTGTGCATGCTACGGCACATATTCATCGAAGCGAAATGAATGCCCTGAGGTCTTTTACGCTCTACGAATAAATTTTAGTTTCTGCGTTACAGGAAATTCCGGTGAAAATTCAAAAACAAATTGTCGTATCCAGTCCAATTCTAATTTCTGCATTACAGGACAAGCTGGTAAAAATACGAAAGCAAATTGTCGTATCCAGTCCAAAGGGTGAAACTGTGTTCTGTCATTTTTAATTACTTTAAATTTCCTCAGGGATAGAAAGTGCTTGTAATCAAAATTATCGTCTCTGTATGTCTGAACAAGTTCAGGATTGTATGATAATCTATTTGTCTGTGACTGTTCGGAATCAAACTCACGTACTCTCTGTAAATTACCTAACTTACACTGGCTGTGTGAGTCTGACAAATGTTCGGAGAGTGGCGTATGCTGTGACGTTTTAGTGACCGAAACATTTTTCATTTTTGTCACTTTAAAACGTTCGTCAATTTGGCTTTTCTGTTTTTAAAATTTCTTATCGACTTTCGCATCCAGACTGTGTGAAAGTTCTGATGACATTACCTTAAACGCGTCGCGTAACTGTGTTGCGTTTTCAGAACATCGTTTAGCGACTGCACTAATTTCATCTCTAAGTAATTTCGTTGTGGCTGCTTGCGTATTACTTAATTCTTGTGCAACAAATCTAATTTCTTCACTACTGTTCCTAGCACAAGCCTTAATTTCCTCACATAATTGTTCTTTAGTATCATGACATTGCACGGCAATGGCTGTAATCTGTTCACTAAGTTGTTTATTCTGTTCTTTAAGGTTGTCGTGTTTTTCATTCGACTGTTTGAAACTTTCATTAAGCTGTTCGTTCGATTCATTAAATCGTTTATAACTGTTGTCTTGTTTTTCATTAAGTTGTTTGAAATTGTTGTTTAGTTTTTCATTCCACTGTTCGAGATTTTCATTACGTTGTTTGTACGATTCATTAAGTCGTTTGAAATTGTCGTTTTGTTCTTCCTTGAATTGTAGTAATAATGCTACAACTTGATCCATGCCAAAATTAGCGACTCTATTTTCTATGCTGTGTGTTGGTGTATCTGCATTTGTCGCGTTTTGTATAACCATTTGGTCATTCTCTGATTCTTGAAAAGGTTTGCCAATCGGACGTGCACTGTTGGTCACTACATCGGAATCAAATAAAACTAACGTATTCTGACTACATTGTTCACCTTCGTGAGAAAAATTTATCTGTTCACAATTCAAATTTTGCAAATCATGCGTGTCTAACTGGAAAGCGTTCGTTATAAAGGAACATGCCGCGTCATCAATTGTTACATTTACGGTGGACATAATTGAATTTGTTTGCTCATCATTAGGATCAATATCATTACTAGTTATCACACACACTGATTATCTGTACTTAGGGGATTATCACTATTACACTGAGTGTCGCAAGTATTATCGGTCAAATTATTCGAGTCGGCTATTTCACTCATTGCACATCGTGACGTACTGTTAACAGTTTTTCGCGGCATTTTTCACAAATCAAAATTAAGCACAAAATGAAACAAAGACGAACCATAAATGGAACAAACACAATTACAACAAAGAGCAATAAATTGCCGATGATCTGTGAAAGAAAGAGTGACAAATTATTTAATGCGTTGCGCCAGATGCAAACTACATTTAAGTAAATAAGAGCAGAGATATAACTAACTACTTCTCAGAAATTCACAAAGAAAATACGATCCTGGCCGGTTGTCGACAAGTGTAACCTCCCCACAAAATAAAATAAATAATATAAATAATATCCTCATTTAGTGTGACCTCAAAACAGAAAAATTTCTAAACTTCTCAACAGTAAAAATTATAATTATGTCGTTCACATTCAGTGTAACGTCCAAACAAAAAATAAATTCAGTAACCTGGTAATAATACAATGTAACTAACCTCTCAATTAAATTGTCGCTCACTTATAACTTTTCAATAATTGACTGTGAATTTAACCCGGTAAATTTTGGACGTCAGCAGTGCTGCGTCATGGCGCTGAAAGATCATTCTGAATAAAAAAAGAAAAATTCTTACCTCAATGAAGTCGCCGAATAACGCATATATATCTGCTCTTACAATAAATTTTTCTGGCACAGCCCTGTGTAATGCTGGCCGATACATTTATCATTTATGAAAGGAAACAACTGATTTTTTTCTTTTGCAATAATCGGGATGATCATGAATTGGAGAAATTAGTAAATTTTTTAAATTGAAATGAATGGCTGTTAAAAGTTACTTTTTATGAGAAATTATTATTAGGAGATTTTTAAAACATTTACATGGGACTTGAGATAACAATACTACATATGCGCGAGGCTGCTTTTTTACCTTATACAATAATGCTCAGGCTCCGGCATCGCTGCACCACGACCGGCCCAGCCAACACGATACACCAGACCAGACTGCTCGCTAACAACAACTTACTGCTACTGCTACACAGTTCCTACTGCGGTCAACACTGCTCTCTGGTCTGAGATTCTCTTATACCTTACATATCGCAGGCAGCGCGTGAGCAATACACCGAAATTACATCTGCTCGGACCTCTTACACACTGAACGACAAACATTCCGCCTACGGTGCGTCAGTGTACAAATTCGCTTTTGCTACCGACGGGATGGCCTAGCGCAAGCGCTGGCGTTTATACCATCAACGCTGTGTAACATCGTTCGATGTTTCCGGACACGGGTTCCTATCCCCAATTTGTTCCTCAAGATACTGTCTACAACAGCTTGAATATGTCGCAACATTTCTGGGACACCATGTATATTGGTTGTTCCTCAAGATACCGTCTAAGGCCACTTGAAGTATGTCGCAACACTTCTGAGACACCATATATATTTGCCAGTGGCACTCGAAAGTTAATATTGTTGGTCTGTTAGTCCTCAACAGTTATCAACATTAACAATTTTTTAGGTCAGGAGCATTTGTATTCAACTGAATAAAGGCAACATTTATTTTTCCACGCGCGCGTCACCTCGATTTATTAAGGCGTCATCAGTGATTTGAAACACAAACATATCTTCATTTGTCTGGAGCCTTTGCAACGTATGTTTTCTTCCGTTGAACTTAGATATTATAAATGATGTTTCGTTAAAATCGTTCCAAACCTTCCACTGATAATCATAAATATACTTCCACAGGTCCAGTTTAAATTTGATTATTACTGAAAATTACGTGCGACATGTTGCGGTGGTTTCTTTGCCTTAGAATTAGTTTTCATGCAAGATCAATACATTTACTAGAAATATGGTACTTAATACAATCATTTTGATCAATGCAAAGGATGCCTACGTAGGATTCTGAGTACAACTTTGCTTTATGAGTCGCTGGAAATAACCTCAGACGACAGACGTGTGCTCAGGTGATGACGTCAGACACCTGGATAGACACTGACTCAACTGCCATGATGTTTCCCAGCGACTTAACTCGTATTTGCGGAGTGTCCACAAAGACTGTTGCTGCTTCATACATCATTAGTCCTCGAATGTTTTCATTATTCTCATCACACATCAGACGATGTCATGACAGAAGTAAACTATGAGGAGGGGTTGAGAGTAGTACTTGGGTAGCTCAATTGGTAAGGCACTTGTCTGCGAAAGACGAAGGTCACGATTTCGAGTCTCGGTGCGGTACACAGATATAATCTGCCAGAAAGTTTAACCTTCATCACAACTGCTTGAAAAATATTTTGTCCATTTTCCGTTTTCACAATCACTTTTTGAACTTAACGGAACATTTCACTTCCTAATACCATGGATTTGATGTTGCGAATATACTGTGTGCTATAATACATCTTTCAGTTCAATGTTCAGATTTGTTTAAAAAATGAAAAGTTAATGAGATTTCCTGAACATCTGTAACCGAGACAAGAGGACTCGGAAGTGAGACCCAAAAACCGACAACTTAGACACGGGATCTGAGAAACGAGAACTGGGAAGCAAGATCTGAAATCCGAGGACTTAGAAGCGAGAAATGAGAATTGGCGACTAAGTAACTATAACTGAGAATCGATATTTCGAAATGGAGAACTTTACGATGGCTTTTGTTGTTGTTGTTGTTGTTGTTGTTGTTGTGGTCTTCAGTCCTGAGACTGGTTTGATGCAACTCTCCAAGCTACCCTATCCTGTGCAAGCTTCTTCATCTCCCTGTACTTACTGCAACCTACATCCTTCTAAATCTTCTTAATGTATTCATCTTTAGGTCTCCCTCTACGATTTTTACCCTCCACGCTGCCCTCAAATGCTAAATTTATAATCCCTTGATGCCTCAGAATATGTCCTACCAACCGGTCCCTTCTTCTTGTCAAGTTGTGCCACAAACTCCTCTTCTCCCCAATTCTATTCAATACCTCCTCATTAGTTATTGTGATCTACCCATCTAATCTTCAGCATTCTTTTGTATCACCACATTTCGAAAGCTTCTATTCTCTTCTTGTCCAAACTATTTATAGTCCATGTTTCACTACCATACATGGCTACACTCCACACAAATACTTTCAGAAACGACTTCCTGACACTTAAATCTATACTCGATGTTAACAAACTTCTCTTCTTCAGAAACGCTTTCCTTGCCATTACCAGTCTACATTTTATATCTTCTCTACTTCGACCATCATGAGTTATTTTGCTCCCCAAATAGCAAAACTCCTTTACTACGTTAAGAGTCTCATTTCCTAGTCTAATTCCATCAGCATCACGCTACTTAATTCAACTACATTCCATTATCCTCGTTTTGCTTTTGTTGATGTTCATCTTATTTCCTCCTTTCAAGACAATGTCCATTCCGTTCAATTGCTCTTCCAAGTCCTTTGCTGTCTGTGACAGAATTATTTCTTCTCCGTAGATTTTAATACCCACTCCGATTTTTTCTTTTGTTTCCTTTACTGCTTGCTCAATATACAGATTGAATATCATCGGGGAGAGGCTACAACCCTGTCTCACTCCCTTCCAAACCACTGCTTCCCTTTCATGCCCTTCGACTCTTATAACTGTCATCTGGTTTCTGTACATATTGTAAATAGGCTCTCGCTCCCGTACTTTACCCCTGCCACCTTTAGAATTTGAAAGGGAGTATTCCAGTCAACATTGTCAAAAGCTTTCTCTAAGTCTACAAATGCTAGAAATGTAGGTTTGCCTTTCCTTAATCTGTGGTTCAAATGGCTCTGAGCACTATGGGACTTAACATCTATGGTCGTCAGTCCCCTAGAACTTAGAACTACTTAAACCTAACTAACCTAAGGACATCACACAACACCCAGTCATCCCTTAATCTATTTTCCAAGATAAGTCGTAGGGTTAGTATTCCCTCACGTGTTCCAACATTTTTACGGAATCCAAACCGATTTTCGCCGAGGTCGGCTTCTACCAAATTTCCATTCGTCTGTAAAGATTTCATGTTAGTATTTAGCAGCCGCGGCTTATTAAACTGATAGCTCGGTAATTTTCACATCTGTCAACACCTGCTTTCTTTGGGATTGGAATTATTACATTGTTCTTGAAGTCTGAGGGTATTTCGCCTGTCTCATACATCTTGCTCACACGATAGTAGAGTTTTGTCAGGACTGGCTCTCCCAAGGCCGTCAGTAGTTCTAATGGGATGTTGTCTACTCCCGGGGCCTCGTTTCGACTCAGGTCTTTCAGTGCTCTGTCAAACTATTCACGCAGTATTGTAACTCCCATTTCATCTTCATTTACATCCTCTTCCATTATCATAATATTGTCCTCAAGTACACCGCCCTTGTATAGACCCTTCCACCTTTCTGCTTTCCATTCTTTGCTTAGAAATGGGTTTCCATCTGAGCTCTTGATATTCATACAAGTGGTTCTCTTCTCTCCAAAGGTCTCTTTAATTTTCCTGTAGGCAGTATCTATCTTACCCCTAGTGAGATAACCCTCTACATCCTTACATATGTCCTCTAGCCATCCCTGCTTAGTCATTTTGCACTTCCTGTCGATCTCATTTTTGAGACTTTTGCATTCCTTTTTGCCAGCTTCATTTACTGCATTTTTGTATTTTCTGCTTTCATCAATCAAATTCAGTATCTCTTCTCTTACCCAAGGATTTCTACTAGCCCTCGTCTTTTTACCTACTTGTCCCTCTGCTGCCTTCACTACTTCATCCCTCAGGGGTACCCATTCTTCTTCTACTGTACTTCTTTGCCCCATTCCTGTCAATCGTTCCCTTATGCTCTCCCTGAAACTCTGTACAACCTCTGGTTCCTTCAGTATATCCAGGTCTCATCTCCTTAAATTCCCACCTTTTTGCAGTTTCTTCGGTTTTAATCTACAGTTCATAACCAATATATTGTGGTCAGAGTCCACATCTGTCCCTGGATATGTCTTACATATTAAAACCTTGTTCCTAAATCTCTGTCTTACTATTACATCTTCTATCTGATACCTTCTAGTATCTCCAGGAATCTTCCCTGTATACAACCTTCTTTTATGATTCTTGAACCAAGTGTTAGCTATGATTAAGTTATGCTCTGTGCAAAATTCTACCAGATGGCTTCCTCTTTCATTTCTTACCCCCAATCCTCATTCACCCACTAGGTTACCCTCTCTCCCTTTTCCCACTCTCGAGTTCCAGTCACCCATGAATATTAAATTTTTCGTATCTCTTCACGACCTGCATAATTTCTTTTATCATACATTTCATCAATTTCTTCATCATCTGCAGAGCTAGTTGGCATATAATCTTGTACTACTGTAGTAGGCGTGGGCTTCGTGTCTATCTTGGCCACAACAATGCGTTCACTATGCTGTTTGTAGTAGCTTACCAGCACTCTTATTTTTTTATTCATTATTAAACCTACTCCTGCATTATCCCTATTTGATTTTGTATTTATAACCCTGTCTTCACCTGACCAAAAGTCTTGTTCCTCCTGCCACCGAACTTCACTAATTCCCACTATATCTAACTTTAACCTATCCATTTCCCTTTTCAAATTTTCTACTCT
Organism: Schistocerca piceifrons; assembly: GCF_021461385.2. Lineage (NCBI taxonomy): Eukaryota > Metazoa > Arthropoda > Insecta > Orthoptera > Acrididae > Schistocerca > Schistocerca piceifrons. The sequence continues at coordinate 457,138,900 of NC_060144.1, read as the reverse complement.
ACCTGCCCGATTAATGGATCTGACATTCCATGCTCCGATCTGTCGAACGCCAGTTTTCTTTCTCCTGATAACGACGTCCTCTTTTGTAGTCCCCGCCCGGAGATCCGAATGGGGGACTATTTTGCCTCCAGAATATTTTACCCAAGAGGATGCCATCATCATTTAACCATACAGTAAAGCTGCATGCCCTCGGGATTGTAACTGTTATATAAACGCTTGATACATTAATTGTTGTTGCACTATGAACAAAATAATGCAGATGATGGTTTCAACGTAGAATGGATTATAAATAAAACAAAATCACAGCAAACTAAGAAACAGAAGTAATGAAACCAATAACTCGGAGTAAAATATAAAATGACAGAATGGAATTAATTAAATCGAAGTTAAGACATAAAAAATTAAAATCACTCCAAATAGAAAAAAGAACGTGAGGAGGAATAAATCAAAGCAAATAAAAAAGTTAATACGATGATTCAAATGTTGTAGCAAAGAATCACAAATAAAATTACATTTCAATCAATAACCTATATCAAAATATCAAAATTTTTCGATAAATATTTAAAAATAAATGCCTCAAATCCAATGATAGGATTCGAACTCCACAGCTTCAGCATGTGATTAATACATATTTCAAACTGTACATAGGTAACCATTGCGTAAAGTAGTTCCAACTTTACCATACCGATACAAAAGTCATTAAATGTCACATTATATGTGACTGCTCTAGCGGCAGAAGTATAAATGTTTGTGTCAGTAATCTGAAAACCATCGAGTCCTTTTGATTGGTCACTTTTCATTCACTTCGATGGATAGATATGATTTAACTAATAAGTCTGATGCAGATTACGGAAAGACATTGTCTGCGTCCCATAAAGTACTGCCATTGCAATAATGCATGTTGTTGTATGATTTTTTCTGGAGAAATTTCAACCTGCGGCTCGCTGGGAACAGGACACACTGTGAGAAATAAAGTTCAATAGAAACTCACAGATAAAAGATAAGGTGTTCTGTGACTTGGTAAGGGCCACACTGGTAAAAGCAGAGGACCTGACACCTGGTCTTTGATGCCCGTGGCCCAAAACAGCCAATCTGAGAAAGGTGTACTGAAAGCTCTAGGAACGCAGCAACGAATTTTGGTAAAGCAGCAGGCAGTATTCTTCGTCAAAAACAAAACTCTGTTAGATAGTTCTCTCTTAAATACATCAAAACAGGGCTCTGAGGAATTGTAGATTGCACATTACTGACAGTCTCTCACCAGGGAAAGAGGTTTTTTTGTTATTATTTCCTATGACAAGAGAAAACTGCATGAACATCAAAGATAGACCATTGTGTGTTGGTTGCAGTGTAATGTTCGAGTTGACTTAGTCGAGAACAGAAGGGTTTAGAACGAGCTAATAGAATCTGACGTTTTACAGCGTGTGATGGGAGATTTTTAACAACAGGCCAATTAGGCATTCCATAGAGAAAATACTATTTTCTAAGGGTGCATTAACAAAATTCCCTTGGCACAAAATGCAGATAGGATTCGTTATCACTTCCAAAATGTGAGACTTGTCTTTCAGCTCTTAGTAACTTCAACTCTTGGCACCTTTGGAACTTACTTCAGGGATGCGGAATGTCAGACTAGGAAAACAGCTCTCCTAGGAAGCAGAGACTGGGGAAGTCCAGTGCTTGAGTCCACAGCAATGCAATTCTTAGTGTGCATTTGATGACAGATGGTCAGGCCATCGGCAACCTGCTCACGTTACATGGGCGTAGCCATTTGCAGTACTGGTACGTTGCGGCAAACAGAACTTTGAAACTCAACATTAATTACGGTTCAGACTTCCCATATGTTCGACAATATAGTCACAGTGACATGGATAGCTTCAGCTTCTCTTTCAAGCCTTACAATCTGTTTATTGGTGCTTAGACACATTGCGAAAAATGCATTAGGAAAGGGGGATTATGTTTAGGATACCCCCTCCTCTACGAATGAGTTTTGCGATCCAATAATTGTATTAGCTGTTTCATTCTCTTCCAAGGTTTAATTGTTGTCAAGCAGTATCATATCCTATGATTTTTTTATGTTTTGTGCATATAAATTTTTTAAATAAATTCCGTCACAAAAACGTATTTTTCATTGAAGTGGTTAGTGAAGCTCTATCATGGTCAATGTTTTTCCATAAAAGAATTGTGAACAGTCCACTACAAGTGTCACCATAAGGCACGAAAAATTCTAAAGTGCTAATTCAGTCCGTTGTGCACAATTTAATCCAGCAATTATTCGTAAGGGTTAACCTGTCTCACAGTTAATTCCAACACAGAATGTTCCACGCCAACGGGGTTTCACAAATTGTCGGACACTACAACGTGAGAACTGAAAACCGGGGACTGATGTCGGGTTTAGAGAACAATGAGAACTCGTTGGAAATGATAATTCTTCGTTCTCGGTTTGCCCATTACCAGTGTGTGTGTGTGGAGGGGAGGGGGGGTGTACATTCTTTGGCCAAGCTTAGAATTGACTTGTTTATGTCCGTCTCGTCATTTATCAGTAGCTCATTTATCGTACTGCATAACATTAAAGAAGCCATAGAAGGAAATGAACAACTGATAAATGACTGGGCGCATAGAATCAAATGCTTCGGAGAGTTAACCACACTACTGGCCATTAAAATTGCCACACCAAGAAGAAATGCTGATGATAAACGGGTATTCATTGGAGAAACATATTATACTAGAACTGACATGTGATTACATTTTCACGCAATTTGTGTGCATAGATCTTAAGACATCAGTACCGAGAACAACCACCTCTGGCCGTAATAACGGCCTTGATACGCCTGGGCATTGAGTCAAACAGTGATTGGATGGCGTGTACAGGTGCAGCTTCAACACGATACCACAGTGCATCAAGAGTAGTGACTGGAGTATTGTGACGAGCCAGTTGTTCGGCCACCATTGACCAGACGTTTTCAGTTGGTGAGAGATCTGGAGAATTTGGTGGCCAGGGCAGCAGTCGAACATTTTCTGTATCCAGAAAGGCCCGTACAGGACCTGCAACATGCGGTCGTGCATTATCCTGTTGAAATATATTGCTTCGCAGGAATCGAATGAAGGGTAGAGCCACGGGTCGTAACACATCTGAAATGTAACGAACACTGTTCAACGTGCCGTCAATGTGAACAAGAGGCGACGGACACGTCTAACCAATGGCACCCATAACGTCACGCCAGGTGATACGCCAGTATGGCGATGACGAATACACGCTTCCAATGTGCGTTCACTGCGATGTCGCCAAACACAGATGCGACCTTCATGATGCTGTAAACAGAACCTGGATTCATCCGAAAAACTGACGTTTTGCCACTCGTGCACCCAGGTTCGTCGTTGAGTACACCATCGCAGGCGCTCCTGTCTGTGATGCAGCGTCAAGGATAACCACAGCCATGATCTCAAAAATGGTTCAAATGGCTCTGAGCACTATGTGACTTAACACCTGAGGTCATCAGTCGCGTAGAACTTAGAACTACTTAAACCTAACTAACCTAAGGACATCACACACATCCACGCCCGAGGCAGGATTCGAAACTGCGACCGTAGCTGTCGCGCGGTTCCAGACTGTAGCGCCTAGAAGCGCTCGGCCACGCTGGCCGGCGCAGACATGGTCCCCGAGCTGACAGTCCATGCTGCTGCAAACGTCGTCGAACTGTTAGTGTAGATGGTTATTGTCTTGCAACCGTCACCATCTGTTGAATCAGGGATCAAATCTTGGCTGCACGATCCGTCACAGCCATGCGGGTAAGATGCCTGTCATCTCGACTGCTAGTGGTACGAGGCCATTGTGATCCAGCACGGCGTTCCGTATTACCCTCCTGAACCCACCGATTCCTTATCTGCTAACAGTCATTGGATCTCGACCAACGCGAGCAGCGACGTCGCGATACGATAAACCGCAATCGCGATAGGCTACAATCCGACCTTTATCAAAGTCGGAAACGTGATGGTACGCATTTCTCCTCCTTACACGAGGCATCGCAACAACATTTCACCCGGCAACGCCGGTCAACTGCTGTTTGTGTATGAGAAATCGGTTGGAAACTTTCCTGGTGTCAGTACGTTGTAGGTTGTAACCTCCCCCTCACTTATCGACCTTAATGACAGTGAAAAACTAAACCGCGTGTACATAATGGAAATTTGGGTAAAGCAATCGTCACCGAAGTTAATTTGTCGGTAAAGAGGGAGGAACTGGTTACATCTAAATGAAAGGAAAAATACAAATGAAATTGGTGAAAATTAATTTTGAGAAAAGGGGACAATTCATAAAGAAAGTAAATGTGCGGTCGTTACATTAACAATTAATTGGCGTTAATTAGATATTTGAGATTTGGGAAAATTACGGTCGCCAGTCCTATGGACAACTACTATAATAACTGAAAATGAAAGATTAATGCACATATAATTAGTACTAAAAGCGTGGCAACTGAAGGTTGACAGGTGTTGTGTGAAAACTGACTGTTTATCAGAAGTAATAAATTTCGCTACACTCTGACTTAATTTAGCAAAGGAATTAATAAAACCCGAAAACTTAAAGTTAATTTAGTGTCTGAAATTAATAGTGAACTTTGTTTCTGAAGCACTACGAAATTCAATAAAGTAAGGTTAGTCTTGGGCTACCTCAACAATCATTTCAAAAGCTACTTGAATCTACGCAGTTTAGAAATAAGGGATTTAACTTTGAACTTTAATTAAATGATTCTGAACAATTAACAGAAGTAAAATTTTGTACGTACCAAGCTGAGCTGCAGTCACAGGTAAGCTAAAATATGGTAACAAAACTCGCACTCTTAATTTGTGCTTGTGGAATGTAAATATTGTAGCCAGCTATGAATAATTTAACTGAACTTTGAAAATAAAGTAGTGAAATGGAATGATATTACTTTAATGCTGGCGTTCGAATTTCAACGACACTCGGGTTCATTCCGGGAAAGGAAGGGACCCTGCTTGGTAATGCAATTGGGACAATGAGCAACAAGGGTTCATGCTACGTTGCTGTAATTTTTTAGGCAAGAGTTTGAAAAGCTGAGGTCTGCCATACAGTTCTAAAACTTTACGTGCTTCCAGTCTTCCTTGCTGGTTGATTGAAGGTTTGAAGTCGTCGATCGAGGAGGTGGCGACACTCACTCATTGTCGGCCGTCGCTGTTACAGAAGCTGGATGTTGGCGCGCCTTCTTCTCGACACGGTCACCAGACTCTTGACGTGCGCCAGCTAATGCTTCCCGTCCCCGAGACTGTCAGAAACTATCATCCCAAGTCGAATGCAATTACATGCTTCCAAACACCAAAAGCGCGGAAACTCGCGGGAGCGTCACACAACACACCTGCTACACCGCCCTACTCCAGCCAGACGCCCTCTGCCCGCGCTCCATGCAGCAGAGTTAACACTACCAAAGATCCTAAACACTTTGGTTCTCCCCACGACCTATCGATGTAGTCGTTCCATAGCATAGTTTTCCCTAGGCCAGACCCAGCGTAAAAATACAAATAATATTTACAAAACAAACCAATTATACATCGACATAAATGCGTAAATAGTAAAACAATTACAATATATAAAGACACAGAAATGTCATATCTTCAGGTAACAAATAAAGGAAAAAAAATTATAATACAATAGATGTAAATAGGAGGATATGCATTTCCGGCGTTACAAGGTGTTGCCACCGGCGCCAATCTTCTGTGAATGCTCTGAAAAAATAATTATTTGCATATCCCTTAGGATTGACAGTCTCTCACGCTGACCACGCAGCTACCGGGGAGGACAAACGTTTAAATGAGGTGTAGGGAAAGCAATTAACATCAGTTACTTTATCGGTTTTGGAAATTATTTTAAACGCCTTTTTCACCCACTGCCAACTGCCTTATTTCCCATATACTACTACATTTTTCATTTTTCAGTATCCACAAACTAATAAGGCGCAGTTCTGTTCAGAAAATCTATTACTGCTGTAGGAAAAGGGTTGGAGTGCACCGTAAACACATGCGTAAAGTTCACAGCGTTCCCACAATGGTTATTAAAGCCCACGTGGCAAAACAGAATGTTCTCATAGCCTGAAGTGATACGTGCGTGACTCCCACGTAATATCGCGCTTTGGACTTCGTCATTTCCTATCCTGAAAGCGAACGAATTACGTTCGTTTATTTTTCTGTCATAATTCACCTTTTGAAGGCATATTATTCTTCTCCCTGAATCCATTCAGAAGCCGTACATTAGCAATTTTTTTGCTTAAACGTTTCTATTTTTAATAGGAACGATATGTAATTGTTCCAACAGTAAATCCGATTCACTTCTGCGAACAGTGTTCCGAATTACAACACCAATGGTACCGTGTGTATCAGGCGATAATTATCAAGGAAAATACGGTATTTACGTTAACATAACATTCTTTTGACTCTTTACAATGATGTAGTAGCATTGAAAAAGGCTTGTAAGCTCTAGAACCAGTGGGACCGAAAAAACGGACTTGTAAGAAAGCTTTTCTCGATAGTTACGTCAAGATTTTCAGATCTGCACATACTTATTTACTCTAATTATAAACACGATGTATGGTTCAAATGGTTCAAATGGCTCTGAAAACTATGGGACTCAACTGCTGTGATCATAAGTCCCCTAGAACTTAGCACTACTTAAACCTAACTAACCTAAGGACATCACACACATCCATGCCCGAGGCAGGATTCGAACCTGCGACCGTAGCGGTCGTGCGGTTCCAGACTGTAGCGCCTTTAACCGCTCGGCCACTTCGGCCGGCTCACGATGTATGATTGGAAAGTTTTAAGAATGGGCTTGTAATTGTACAACGGTGCTACTTTCATGCTACTGTGATGTATCTCCTTCAAAATAATCCCCTTCTGACCGAACGCACCGACTCCGACGGTGTTGCCACTTTTCGAACATTCCTGGAAATTTTTTTCTGAAGTGTGTTAAGGAGGCTCTCCGTATTTTCCTGGATGTCTTCAATCGAGACAAATCTCCTCCCTTTCAGTAAAGATTTCAGTTTAGGAAACAGGTAGAAGTCCTCAGGGGCCAAATCAGGGGACTATGTCAGTTGTGGAAGCTCAGGAATTTTGAATTTGGTCAAAAATTCAACGCTGCAGAAGACACGATGAGTCGGATCATTGTCATGGTGTAGCACCAACTCGTGTCTTTCCGCAATGCAGGCCTTTTCTTCCGCACCTTTTCACGCAAACGCACAAGGACACATTTGTGGTATACCTGGTTAATAGTCTGTCCTCCAGGGGTAAATTCATGATGCACAATACCGGAAGAATTGGAGAAAATCACAAACATTGTCTTCGCTTTCGACTGACTTTGCCGTGCTTTTTTCAGTCGTGGTGAACCTGGAGACTTCCACTGCGAAGACTGCACTTTGTTTCAGGATCATGTCCATATACCCACTACTCGTAATCTGTAATTACCCTGTTTGCCGACCGGAGTGGCCGAGCGGTTCTAGGCCCTACAGTCAGGAACCGCGCGACCGTTACGGTCGCAGGTTCGAATCCTGCTTCGGGCATGGATGTGTGTGATGTCCTTAGGTTTAAGTAGTTCTAAGTTATAGGGGTCTGATGACCTCAGCAGTTACATCCCATAGTGCTCAGAGCCATTTCAACCATTTTACCCTGTTTAACAAGTCTGCGTGCGATTAATCAGTTCTTGGCACACTTCAAGCAGGTATTGTCACTGGTCACTTGACAACACTTTTGGAATGAATTTTGCGGACACTCGTGGCATCTTCAGATCGTCAGTTAAAATTGACTGAACTGCATAGAAACTTAAATTAAGTTCATCAGCCATCTCCCTAACTTTATGTCTGCGATCAGAGCTCACTAAGTCGCAACCTTTCACAACATTTTCATTCGTTTTTGAGGTGGAAGGACGGCTGGACCGTGGTTCATCTTCTAAGATTCGACGCAATTTTTAAATCTGTTGAACCAGACAAAAACGTTTGAATGGCTCATACAATTATCTCCAAAAGCTGTTTTTAATAGTCTGTAAGTCTCAAAAGCTGATTTCCCGGTTTTAGAACAAACTTTCACACAAACTCGTTGCTCGATTTTTATGTCCATTTTCATGCAGACAGAATCCGGCAACAAGTCTTAACAGGCCCGCACTCAACTAGTTGCCACAACGAACTGAATAAAGGAAATGCAGTTTCCTGTCAGAGGGCGTTCAAGGACATGGCAATGACTCATTCCGCACCCTCCGTGTACCTGCCCCCCAAACTAGTAGGCAGTAGCGGATCCATTCTTAAAACTTTGCAATAACATCTCCTATATCCACAAGACCGTGACATTCAGGGCCAGTAACAATCTTTGCGTGTCAAAATTGCAAGTTCGTCGTCAAGAAAAAAGGTAGTTTCTAAGAAAACTATTTGGGTACTACTGATATAAATATATAATGGTAAAGAAATGGAGGCGTAAGTAAAGTAGTAATAGGATGTGAAATGCAAAACTCCAAAATTATCACGATACAGTAGTTCTTCTACGTTTTGGCAGAAATTTTTAACCTGTTTTAGAGAAATAACTGTTCAAAATAAAGAAAATGAAAAGAACAAGTTTAATGACCCTAGCCAACAGCAAATGCATAATGATTAACCCGAACTTTAGAGAGTGGGCATACGGTATGAAGCTATTTTTTTGCAATTATCGACCACAAAATTCCGGGTCATCCAGAAAGTAAAAAAAACATTGTGTGCCACACCGAGGGCCGATCCTCTACCAACGCGACCGCAAGCGTGTCAGTTGATTCCTTCCCCCGTATCATAGTCAGTGCGAGCGGAGTTATGTTGCTGAGCGGTCATGTTTCTTTGTTCTGTAACCTTTCCAAGTAGCGGCGTCCGCTGAAAATCCCGTCAAATGCGAAGTTCGTAGTGTCATTCGGTTCCTCCATGCACAAAATTTTTGGTCTATCGAAATTTTAGGGTAATAAAGAAAGATTTTGGTGACAGTGCAACGAATGGGTCTTTAGTGACGTGGAATTTCGTCGGTAAATGTGTTTTCAAGTCATAACAATCCACGGCCATATGCATCAGCTCGAACACAGTAAGAATTTTAACGTTTTAAGTGGGATATTTTTGATCATGCTCCTTGTAGGCCTGATTTTGCACCAAGTTATGTTCACTTATTCCCGAATCTGAAGAAAATTTCGGGCAGAAAAAGTTCTCATATGAAGAAGACTTCAAACAAGCATCGACGTCCTAGCTAAGATCCGTTATTTTTCAACACACACTATTTTCCCAAAACTGACCTGTAACTAATAGAAGCCAAAGTTAAAAAGGCCAGTCGAATCTGGGTAATAAACCCACATCAATAAATCAGTTCTGTATTAGTACCAGTGATAGCCAGTACTGGATGTAAACATCTGACATTTTTATACTGAATTGCATGGTTCATCAGTGAGAAGCCACTGCCCCGAAGTCACAATTAGGGAGCTGTAACTGCTTGGCCACAGACGATCACGTAGGCCGACAAGGGAAGCCGTTGCTAGTGAGAATTCTCAGAAAGGTCTCGCCAGCAGTTGCGAAGGTTAATGCTATTAGGTCAGCCAGCCTTGGTTTGAAGACACACCCCTGGGCGCTGCTTGTCAGTATTCGCAATACAGATGCGATGTCCTGTAGGGTATGTTTACGAACAGAGACTATTTTTAACAAACTGATTTGGAAAGTGAGGAAATGCCATTTTTTTCTGAAGCCTGGAACAACGGTATTATGAACTGAACTCGCAATGGAGGGATACGACATGGGAATTCAAAAACTGGTCCTATATTACAGTAAATGCCTTCACAGCTACGGCGACTACATTGAAAAATAGATCAAGGTACTGTAACTTTGTAAACAAAGTTTTGTGTTGATAGCTTTCTTTTTTATTAAGCTATGCCAAAACATTCTTCACTTTCTGGAAGACCATTAATTTTTAAGATTAAGTGCGTGGATTTATTCAAACAAATAATGCGGTGTCATGATACAAACGATGAGGTAAACTTTTCAGCTGAGTAATTATGGATTAATCACAGGTACGGACACGACTCCACATTAAGATCACTGTAAATTGCCAAGTAGGCATCGTTGTGAACATTACACAGGCCTAACGAGGCGATGAAGTTTTCATTCGGCTGTGTAGATTTAGGATATCAGTGGTTTTACTAAACTATTTGAAACGAAAGTTGGAATAATACCTTTGAGAAGATCCCATCCCTTATAGTAACCGGCGATGCTACCTTGGTTTTTTGCTGCTGTGTAGTCACTCTCTAAACACTACTCCATGCGAGCAAACGAGTTGAGACTTCGGCTGACGTTGCTACCACCTTAGGTAGCTGGGCTATGCACGGCTCTGTTTGAATAAAAATAACTCTATGTAGTCATAGGGTCGCGCTGCGCACGTCTGATTTCAAGTCCAACAATTAACTCGTTGCAAGTACTAATCTGTAGCTGTGATTCGGCGGTCAAATAGTCTATGCACTAGCTAGAACTGCGAATTAATGAGACACATGGGAATTTAAAATAAAAGATAAATGAAAATCGTTCTGTCTTAACATTTGTAATTGATGTAGACGAGAGAGAATTATGCTGAATGGTTTTTATTTAAGAAAGGGCATCTCAGATAAATGAAAAGTGGTCCTATGATACCTAACTAAAATAAAGATACAAAATAACAATACCAAATGCATTAAAGTTACATAGTGAGCGTTATGAGAAGAGTAACAAATCCCTAAGCTAAATAGTCATCCAAAATTCGCGAAATCTAAGTCCATTTCAGCTGCAAATTTCATGAAGATACTGTGGGAAGATGCGGCCATCTGAATGAACTTTTAATGACTTCACTTATGTCTTGTTCACACTTTTATTTTTCATCGAACTAACGCGTTTCGACTTTCAGTCACTTTTAATGGCTATGAAAATACAACATAAACCTGGAACAGACGATATGAAAATAAGATACGCTTCAAAATTGATAAGAGACGTGTTACAACAATTAGAATGTAGCTTTCTAACTTACCATTGCTATGTTAGTCATAAAAAACATTATATACATTGTATCGCGGCAATATTCTAGAGAATGAGACTAGTCCAAACTACTACCAAGTGAAAATTGTGGAAACCAAGTGGACCAGACCGCCTGGAAGCACTGGGTACGTGGTACACGATGAAATTTGTTTCTGTTTACAGTCACACCATTTTCATCGTTACAATGTATATAAAATAATTTCATCAGTCGATATGGGAATTGCAGTGCTTTACAAAAGATATTAATTTACAAACCAATGTGTTACAGTTTTGTTTCTTTTCCTTTTTCTCCTAATACTTTGGAAGAGCGCTCTGACGGGCGCTGGAGTAAATTGTCTGTTACAAACACTTAAATTACAACCCATAGTAAAAGTTCATACATGTTTAATAAAAGTTGAAATATTACAGATTACTAGACGGTTGTACGGATATTGATAAACTTCAACAAAACGCGTTTAGTCAAGGAATTACGCGGAACTATGCAAGAGTAAGAACCTTTAACAGCTCTAGAACAACTGTCAAGATTAAACAGCGCTACGAAATTGTGTGGGTAAAAAGTGAAGTTGCCGGCCGTTGTGGCTCAGCGGTTCTAGGCGCTTCAGTCTGGAACCGCGCTGCTGCTACGGTCGCAGGTTCGAATCCTGCCTCGGGCATGGATGTGTGTGATGTCCTTAGGTTAGTTAGGTTTAAGTAGTTCTAAGTCTAGGGGACTGATGACCTAGTCCCATAGTGGCAGAGCCATTTGAACCCATTTTTTGAAGTGAAATCGAAAGTGCTTACAGACTAAGAAACATGTATAGAAGAGAGCTTTCCCATTTAGAAACATTCCTTAGGAATAGTTTTACCGTGTTTCACTGTAATACTTTGATCAAAGCTTGTGATGACTTGGTGTTCCATGAATACTGTCATATTTTAAAGAGGCACGATAAGAAAATTTCCGTGTTAACTAGGTACTGTAGGGACGAGAGTAGCAATTCAACCAATCACTTGTTTGCGAATAGAGTATTTCAATTGCATACGATTGTTTTAAGAAGTGAGGGCATTAGGGAAAGCCAAACAAGATATGCAAAAATCCCTAGTGATATTAAAAACGGTAAGGCAGTTGGATAAAAAGTTGGGCGGAACAAAGTAATGGTAACGAAGGCTGATAAGGGAAATTCGATTGTGTTATTTTATTATTGTGATTATATTAGCAAAACTATGGAGTAATTCATTATTATCGACATTAAGTATGACCCAGTGCAAAAGTTTAAAGCAGCACTGAAAACGAAGTTAAAGACGAGTGTTTTTTATATCCAACAAAGAGAGATAGGACAAGAGTAACAGTAATGAATCCAAGTATACCAACACATGAATCACAGGTAAGTTGCACAAAGGGTCTCATCCGTGCATCAAGTAGTGAACAGCCATGCTGCACCCACCTATAGATTAAACAGGGATCACAATAAACGACGGAGAGAGGCTTACACTTTTGAGAGGTGCTTTTCCTTCAGGAGCTCTTGCCATTTTATAGAGAAGACAGTATATTTAGTCCTTCCAGAAAAGGCTTACTTAGGTTAGTTAGATGTTGTTAAACTATATACTAATATACCAATTTCTGAAATAATTGGTATTATCGAGTGTAATTTTTAAAACATACAAAAATTGGCCAAGTCGAGGTAATAGAATTGGTTAAAATGTTAGAGTTCTCTCTATCTTTTAATTACATCTCCTTTAATGATAAACACAGGTATTTTCATCAACTAGTAGGCCTTGCTATGGGAAAAGTTTATTGGCCACAGCTGCCGAGATTTTCATGGATCACATAGATAACAGTTTCGTTGTCTAATACCCAGAAATCTGGAGTAACCTTCTCACATATTGTAGGTATGTGGACGACACGTTTGTAGTAGCAAATGGCGATGAGAAAACGATTAAAGTGGCTGCTCTGAAATTCGACAGAATGCCCCCCAACACAAAATTTACAACTGAGCATGAAGTAGAACAAGCTATAAATTTTCTGGATTTAACTATAAATAGCTCTCCTGACAAATTGACATTTTGCATTTTTATGAAGCCATTGTTTACAGACTATATTATACCAGCGGACTCATGCCAGTCAAAAGTGCATAAATGGGCCTATTTACAGGCTGTACTCAATAGGTTAATCTAGATGCACTTAAACGAGAATGACATTGAAAATGATCTGAATGTTTTAGAATAGGTAGCAAGGTCGAATGTTATGATGATAAAGAAATTATGCCTCTGTACAGTAAGCTTATAAATAACAGAAGCACTCACGAGCCAAAAAGACAGCAAAACATAAGTTCACTGAGCATGTAGTATACAGATTCAGGAAACATAATATCAGATTAGCGCTAAAAACTAACTAAATTAGGAAACGAATTGCGACATTTGACTGAGGCCAGGTGTGGTAAGTATGATGGCATGGGAGTTTACAGGATTCACTCTGGTGATTGCGATAAGCACTTCAGAGGGCATATGTATGACAGCTTTTTTATTTATTGTGATTTTATTCCTCTGCCCCATGTGGGCAGGGGAGGGCTAGCAGCGGCACAATCCGCTGCTCTTCAGCTGAGTGACACTACAGTTAAGTCAGAGGCAGCTATATATACAAAAAGCGATAAAAACTGGGACATAAGAGCATAACAGGTGGAGAAAATGGTGGTTAAAACATACACTGACATGGAGACGGTCATTTTGGACAGTTAAAAAAAAGTCAACCTAAAGTTGGAACACGCAGTTGGCGGTTCGAGGAGCACACAAAATACACTGAAGTCACACACACTAGATAAAAGTTGCCCACAGTATTAAAACACTCAAGAACAAAGACCCTTTAAAACCCTTGTAAAGAGAGACCACACAAAATCAAGAATAAAACTTCCTGGGAGGGACCTGCAGAGGGGAAGGAGACCTGAGAGAAGGGAAAAAGAGGGGAGAAGAAGGTGCAGAGGAGGAGGCTGGCTGGAGGGGTGGGATGAAAATAGAGGGTCAGGGGACGCACCATGGGGCAGGAGGCAGGGTAGAGTGGGAGATGGAGAGGGAAGGAGCCCTGAGGAGTAGGAGGGGGAAGGTAGGGTTCGAATTGGTAGGAGGAGTAGTGAGGGTGAAGATCACCATCTGGGAGGGGTAGGTGCTGGAAATTGTATTGGGAAAAGTGGTGGAGATTGTGGAGATGGAAAGAGGGCAGGACAGAAATGGTGAAGTTGCAGCAATGGGAGGAGGTTAGTTAGGATGGAAGACACCAGAGGGGTGGGGGGGATCGAGTCTACAGATGATGTAAAGGGTGCAGATGTGTTTGAGGAAAAGGAGAAGATATGGGAAGGAGATGAGGTCATGGAGGATCTGTGTGGGGGATGGGAGGCAGATATAGAAAGTGAAGTAGAGTGAATGGTGTTCAAAGATTTTGAGGGCTTTGTAGAATCTGGGTGGGGCAGAAATCCAAGCAACACTGGCATAACAAAGGATGGGGCAGATCTAGGGTTTGTAGGTGTGAAGGATGGTGGAAGGATTCAGCCCCCATGTCTGGCCGGACAGGAGTTTCAGGAGGTGGAGTCTATTGTGGCTTTGTGTTGAATATTAAGGATATGGGGAGTCCAGGTCAGGTGACAGTTGGGGTCGAGGCCAGTGTAGTTCAGGGTAGGAGTAAGGTGGATAGGATGACCGTAAATGGTGATATAAAAGGCCCAGAGCTGGAAGGAGCAGGTGGTACGATCTGAGTCTTGGAAGGGTTGATGCGAAGGGGCCACTGGCTGTACCAAGTGGTGAACTGGTCTAGGCGGGCTTGAAGGATGCATTGGGACTGTTGAAGAGTAGGATAAGGGGCCAGAAAGGCGGTGTCATCAGCAAACTCGAGGAGATGAACCAATTGGGGAAGTTTGGGCATATCTGCAGTGTACAGGAGATGGAGGAGAGAGGAAACGACGGAACCTTGGGACACTCCAACAGTGGGATAGAAAGTACGGGAGTTGGTATTGTGGATATTAACAAAGGAGAGACGATGAGAGAGGAAGGAAGCAACGAGATGGACGAAATTGATCGGAAGAGTTTCAAGAGCACATGGTTGTAAGCGTTCTGGAGGTCAAGGGAAACAACGATAGCAAGCAATAGGGGTGAAGTTGGAGGGAAAGAAGATTGGTAACATTAAGGAACTGTTCATCAGCTGAAAAGAAGGACTAGAAGCCACCATGGGTGAGGGAAAGGAGACAGTACTGCTTAAGGAGGTGATGAATATTGCCAGAGAGGATGGACTCACCTTACTGAACACGGAGGTGAGGCAGATGGGACAATAGGAGCAGGTATCAGAGGGTTTAGGGAGTTGCAGGATGCGGGAAGTCTTTCACAGGTCAGGCTAAAAGCTGGTGGAAAGGAGGACATTATATAGGGTAACAAAAGAAGTCAAGAAGCAGCGGAACGGGGGATAACGATTCCTTGAGGTGGCGGTAGGTGACAGCGTCTTGACCAGGGGCGGTGTTGCGTTTGGAATGTATGAAAGCAATGAAGGCTATATAAAAACGCATCTTGCACGAAACAACCATTCGTTAGGCGAAATTCAGACTAATCTTAAAATTCTGCGCAACCCCCCAGAGGGGCTGCTAAGAAATACCCTCGATGAATTGGAGATTTTTCAGAGTAAAAAAAAAATTCTTCATAAATACTAAACGAGCAAATAGATTGCACCGTCTGGTTTTTCTGTCTATTTACGGAGCACATATAGTTCTGCCGCCGTCCTGGGACCTCAGTACAGGTCGATTCATTTCAGCTCGCCGCTTCTTATTGCAATAAAACGGCGTATCACTCTGTATTTTACCCCAAAAGACTATGCACGTCTGTGGGGCTTCTTCCCGTGTTTAGTTTCATTCACGAGATGAGTAATAGTTTAACTACTTACTGCATGTTTAGTGTCATACGCGCGGACAGATTAATCATAAGCGTTCGCACAGTGCTGCAATCTGTACTGCGCGCATGTAGAAAACTATTGACAATAGCGCTGTTACAGCTATTTCACTACCCATTTGCATTGTTTGATTGAAAGTTATCATTTTGTAAACAATCATAATCGCAGTATTACAAACAGCTTTAAAGGAGCTTTAATATGCCAAGATTAATATTGAGTACCCCTTCCTCCATTTTTTAATCTGCTTTATGCCGTTCTACAATTCTTTTTTTTCACAGAAAAACTGTTTTATTGGTCATACAATCATAGTTGACGTTGTGTACGTTATTTTAAGTATGCCGATAAAGTGTTCATATAGGCTTCTCAGCGCTTCGCGCTTAATGGCACAAGATGAAAATTATTAACAACAGCGCTACTATAGCTGTTTCTAACGCTTTCGCGTTATATTATTTAAGCTGTCCTTTTATAAACATTTGTAGTCACAGTATCACAAAAGGTTTTACAGGATTTTTTTAATACGTATGTTAAGGTTTGATGTTGTGACCCCTTGATCCCTCCCCTTTCCGGTAATTTGACATGGTGATCTAAGATATTTGTTATTAACAGAAAACAAGTTTATGGTCGTAAAACTATAGAAGATCTTATGTACGGTATCTCATGTGTGTCAACTTTAATCAATTCCCTTACAGCCATCTGGTAATCTATATAATTTTAACTTTTATTAACTACTGAAGAACGTTTACTGATGTTACTAATTTAAGTGTTTGTTAATAGACAGCCCCAGCGCCAGTCAGAGCTTTCTTCTAATTCATTCAATGCATTAGGGGAAGAAAGGAAAAAAAAAATACTAACGCATTGTTTCGCAAAGTAATAGCCCTCGTTTTAAATGCTTTGTTAGTGTAACCCGTAAATATCTTCAACATTTCGCGGCCCTGCAAGCAGCTGTGTAAATATTAATTTTAATTTTAATAATTAACTTGTAAATAATAGATTGCAGCGTTCAGTCGTCTTTTTTAAATTTTATTGTGTAGATCCAGATTTCGGCTAGAAGCTAGCCATTCTCAGTGCACTGTTATTTTCGCTCAATGCATGTAATACCTGTTGCTCGTGCTTCATCCACAGTTCATTGAACTGCTAGCCTCTAGCCGAAATCTAGATCTGCACAATAAAACAAAAAGGACGACTGATCGCTGCAATCTATAATTTACAAGTCAGTATAACAGTCGGTGAGTGCAACAGCTTTCTGAATGGAAGGTAACCTGACTTTGTTAATGTTCTCTTTACCAACTAGCATACGTTAGAAATTTTTTTCGACAGCAAACAGTTCCCCATTTTCATACTTCTCATGCGATTCACACGACATTTGTAACTTTTATTTTTCATTTGATATTGGTTATTTTAATTTCGTCTGCGATTGCTCTATGTATTACCACAGAACCTCACAACAAATAGTGAACCACATGTGTAATATACTGCATAATGTATATGACTCTCCTGCTCTAAGAAACGTAGTGCGTAGTGAACCATTATCATCTGCAAAGTATACTGTAAGCATGGCGCTCTGCAGCGACCGGGCCACTAATCTCTGGGCATGAAATCTATCTTGAAAAATATTCTGCTTACTGTTCCCCTCTTTTTATTATTCTGCAGGTACAATCCATACACCCATTTTGCATGAATGAGTATAGGATTGGGTTATTAATTGAGGTCCTTAAATGCGTGAATCTGCAGTAGTCTATAGATATCTGGAACCTAGAACTGAGATAATACCGATAAACAAAACCCCCTAAGAGCTATTGCTTTCAGAGAAGAATGTAATTTTTCTATATTTTTCTAAAGTGTCATTTAATTTTGTTGAACAAAAACATTTGTTTTTCGAGTTTTCACCTCAGAACAAAATGTAAAATTTTTCATATTTGATTTGCATTTTAAAATAATGATCATTAAAGCTTTGTAAATTTGTGTAAATTATTATTATTCCATTTTCCAAGTGTGCACTATGTTGATAGCAACGTCATTGTGTGTAGGGGTTTTGCTTTGTTAAGGAAGAGTACAAATGCTCGTCACACCAGTACTAGCCACGATATAGTGTGGTGTGTGTGTGTGTGTGTGTGTGTGTGTGTGTGTGTGTGGGTGGGTGGGTGGTTGGGTTGGTTTATCTCCTTCGAGAGGAGAAGTTGGTCACTTTGAGGTCAAGTCAGGTTTTATGAGAAGCAGTCAGAGCGAAATATGTTTCCTTATCCATCAGGCTCCCAGTAACAATATAAGGCTCGCTTACTGTCTGATTCTGACACGGTTATGTCAACTGCGCCGCCAACCTGTAGGCCTTTTCGCATCAGATTGGCTTAGAACTTTTGTGAGGTACACACAGTGAATGTGAAAGAGAGTTGATATGCGGATATTAGCGTTAATAGTGTACGAAATTAATTCGTCGAACGAGTCATTAACGTTAGTCATTGTTATCTGTACTAGGATTCTGCATACTGTATGTGTGCATGTAGACGTATACTGCATACTGCCATTGATGAGATTCTAATCTGTAAATTAAAGAAAGAGATTACAGGACACACGGAATGTTAATCTTTCCGACTTTTTTGTGTGGAAGCTGTTAACTTTTTAAATAAAACAAAAGTTATTAACATTCTACTTCATTGTTCTTCATGTCTACATATTTATTTCTCAACGTTGTCAGCCTGGCGACGAACAAATTTCTCTCAAGAAAAGGCCATTTTCATTGCACTGTCGCTGTAGAATGTTTGACTCTGTTGACAGAGCCACAACCTCACCACAGCATTCACTCCTACATCACTATCAAGTGCAGTCCTAACGTTCTTTCATTCTTGGATGTACCGGGTGATCAAACAGTCAGTATACGTTTGAAAACTTAATAAACCACGGAATAATGTAGATAGAGAGGTAAACATTGACACACATGCTTGGAATGACATGGGGTTTTATTAGAAGAAAAAAAAGTTCACAAAATGTCCGACAGATGGCGCCGGACAGCAAAACGTCAGTCACTGCGCATGACAATCGTGTACAAAAGGAGCTGTAATGTTACAGAATCGCATCATCCGCAGCCTGGCTGATAAACACCTGCTGGAACGTACGATGTTTGAGCAGGATGGCGGCCCACCCCATATTTCTAGACGTGTGAAAGGTCTCTTGCGCGCGTCGTTTGGTGATGATCGTGTGCTCAGCCGCCACTTTCGTCATGCTTGGCCTCCCAGGTCCCCAGACCTCAGTCCGTGCGATTATTGGCTTTGGGGTTACCTGAAGTCGCAAGTGTATCGTGATCGACTGACATCTCTAGAGATGCTGAAAGACAACGTCCGACGCCAATGCCTCACCATAACTCCGGACATGCTTTACAGTGCTGTTCACAACATTATTCCTCGACTACAGCTTTTGTTGAGGAATGATGGTGGACATATTGAATATTTCCTGTAAAGAACTTACCGAGCGAGGTGGCGCAGTGGTTAGACACTGGACTCGCATCCGGGAGGACGACGGTTCAATCCCGCGTCTGGCCATCCTGATTTAGGTTTTCCGTGATTTCCCTAAATCACTCCAGGCAAATGCCGGGGTGGTTCCTCTGAAAGGGCACGGCCGACTTCCTTCCCTAATCCGATGAGACCGATGACCACGCTGTCTGGTCTCCTTCCCCAAACCAACCAACCAGCCTGTAAAGAACTTCATCTTTGCTTTGTCTTAGTTTGTTATGCTAATTATTACTATTCTGATCAGATGAAGCGTAATCTGTCGGACATTTTTTTGAACTTTTGTATTTTTTTGATTCTAATAAAACACCATTTCATTCCAAGCATGGGTGTCAATTTGTGCCTCTCTATCTACATTATTACGTGATTTATTCTGTTTTAAAATTTTTACTGACTTTTTGATCACCCGGTATATGAAAATTAGATGACACCAAGTTGGGACGCAGTGAAGGATGATCGATGACAGTGAACACAAGGAGTCGAATTGCTGCGTATGTCGAAGCGCCCATGTTTGTCTGGCATTGTCGTGTTAAGGAGCGGGTAGGCCATTTGTCAACAAGTCCTTCAGATTCGTGCCTCGAGTTTTCTGAGGGTCTCACAGTACCTTTAAACCTTAATGGGGTGACTTTAGGCATGAGTTCCAAATGAACCACATCTTGAACACCCCAATATACTGCTCTGATGACGTTGCCTACTGACGGCATGGTTTGGAAACCTTTTGTCTCGTGATCCCTTGTGGTGGAAGTCCACTTATGCACTCTTGTTTCCAGCAGTAAAACATGAACGCAGATTTCATCACGTGTCACAATTTCATTAAGGAACACATCAGCCTCTCGCTCAAGACGTAACAGAAATTGCTGACAGATGTCCGATCTTCTCTGTATCATGTCAGGAGTGAGCATTTGAGGCATCCAGTATGCACTCAGTTTTCTGTGCCGCAGTTGGCAGTGATCGCCTTTATACGCTCTCATGATATGCCACACGAGGGCAGTACTCTGTTATCTCAGGATTTTCTCCGACGATCTCATCAAACTGACTCCCATGAGTCATACCCAGTCGTCCATTCCGAGCTCTGTCAAACTGATGTGGTTAGCACAACCATTTCCTTCATTATGTGCACGAAGAACCCAATGTGCCATATTACTGATTTCATCACCATACGCAGCTTGAACTATTCTGTGGATATCAATTGCAGGCGCATTTTCTGCGGTTATAAACTCGATTACAGCACGCTGTTTTTCACGCACCAACATACGTAGTTATGTTACACATTACCATGTTACACACCACAATTCGGAACCCTGTAGTGGCAAAGGGTTGCAACCAGCATTAGTAAAGCGGGAAAGTCGAACGAGTAATATGCGTGACATGCAATACAACAACCAATATTGAGAACAGAGTAAATTAATTCGGGGGCATTAAAAAGGACGCCCTCTGTTACACCAACATTTTTACTAATACTGTCCCATAACTGATATAAACCAATGTTAAAAAGACCAATGAAATACGAATAACTAATCCATCGATATATGGGATATGTATACCAGTCATCACCAGTACGTAGTTTACATGTTTTACATTCTTAAGCTGATGTGCGTCATTCATCTAGATAAGAGGCCACTGTAGACGTGCACTGAGTGAGCCCAGAGGTGTAGCTGGTCATGTGTGCTGACAGGGGACGGGGACGCCACCCTTGGGGAGAATTCTCAGATAGGACTTGTCAGCAGTAACGGTCAGTACCACTTGGTCAGCTGGCGTTGCTTGCAAAAACCGGCCCTGGGTGGCACTTGCCTGAAGTTATAATACGGATATGTTCTGCCATGTTGTAGGACCATCGCCAGAAGTTGTTTTTAACAACCTTAACGTAGAAAAGGGAGAAGTAGCGTCTTTGATGCGGCTCAGATGACTGCCATTATGAACAGAGCTTCTTCGAAATACACCGTCAGTCCCAACACATATCCTCAGGAAGTTAGGCCACTTTTGACGTTACTGAATGTAGGCACTTAAAATACCAAATGTTTAACAGAATATAAGATCAGGACTGAATAACGTAAGTCATTTAGAGGTTAGAGAGAGTGAAATTGGACTGTGGTTCCAAGGCGCCACCTAGTTGCCCACAGAGCTAGAAAGATAGCAGTACACAGTTTTTCAGTAACAAGTATTAGGAAGTGTATATAGCGTATTGACCATATTTGATCATAAAGTGGAACAGAGCCAGCTGCAAGCAGGCAATGGTGTCAAGTACTGTGAAGCAAAACACGGGTGACAGGTGTTGTGAAGCAGAGCCAATTTGGTGCAGTAGAACAACAGCTGAAGTTACAAAATGGTAGTGGAAGGACAGAAACCTATCCTCAGTTGCCACCACAGACGTGGTCAGAGTAAGGCCATAAGGCTAAATGTACATAGCCTTGAGCTTATAAGTACTCAGCCTTCGTGTACTAAAATATTCTCGCCTCAGTGTCAGAGCCTACACTACAAACCTGTGACATCCAGACAGACATCCTGGATTGCAGTATGGCGTCCACCGTTTGACCTTCGGACACAGCTGCCTACCCTGAGTCACAAGAGACCCGCCACCAGAGCAGAGAACCACCCACTCGCTGGAGGGAGGTCATGGCCTCCTGCACGTGTTATTAGCTTTGCTGTCATACGGTATTCATAGTCACAGCTGGAGACGTCGCTGACAGTGCCATTCGAGTGACATCACACTCGGTCCCACTCTTTGCACTGTCAGCAACGCCACACGTCTATTGTTTCGTACGAGAGACAACGTGACACCTCCACCAAGTTGTACCTGACATGCTACGACTGAGGGCCAGCATAAAAAAGTTAATTAAACAAGAGTGCTGTCATCCTCATGTCTCATTTCATTCTCCGTGGGTGACAATCAAAGGGTCATCTAACTCTGGTGTCAGATCACTAACATTGCCCTCTTAGAGCAATGTCTGAACCTACAGCTTATGTTATGGTTAGCCCAAAAAATTTTATTGTATTTTGGGCATAGAGAAAAGGTTTGACGGTTGCTCATCTCGTAAAAAAGACTTTATTGCGCAGAGAACCAATAATTCTATATATAGTGGAAGTCACGATTATTTAGTGCCTGTAACACATGCAGGGTGCAATCTGGAGGGCGACTAAGCACCTTATACAGAGTAAGCTCCATTATAATACTATAAATGTAGTCGTTAGGGGCGTATGGCTAGGCAATGCTGGGGGTCGGGATTTCTCATGATTACATGTGAGAATTATGTTAATGTAATTTGTTTTCTTGTCTTGTGAGTGTTAGTTATCAAAGTGATTGTTGTCAAGGACAAAATTTCGATAGAACCAGAGACGCAAAGTCTGTCAGAGCCAGAAACAGCACTCGTATTGTTAGCAGATGTAGCACAATCAACACCAGATAACATAGAATTGTATGGATACGTAGAGTCGCCATCGTCACAATGAAATGTAATTTCTCATTCGCAAGCTTAACGGCTTCTTTTCTACTAAGGCAATCGAGGATGTGCAGACATTTATGGAGGATCTTGGAAGTCTGGCTGAGATGGAAGGTTGCTCAAATAAGGAATTACTGAGTGTTACTAAACTGAGACTAACAGGGGAAGCTAAAACTTACTTAGGGTTTACAGAAGCTCGTAAGGTGGCCCCTACATTCGAAGAATTAAAAGAAGGGTCAATTCGCCGGCCCGTGTGACCGATCGGTTCTAGGCACTTCTGTCTGGAGCCGCGCGACTGCTACGGTCGCAGGTTCGAATCCTGCCTCGGGCATGGATGTGTGTGCTGTCCTTAGGTTAGTTCGGTTTAAGTAGTTCTAAGTCTAGGGGACTAATGACCTCAAATGTTAAGTCCCATAGTGCTCAGAGCCATTTGAACCATTTTTGAGAAGGGTCATCTCAAAGATATACGAAAAGAAATAGTGCCAAACACTACAGTGAACAATTAGGGGTAACAACTAAGAGAAATAAGAAACAGTGGAACAATTTCTGGATAGGATTAGGAAGAGTCATGAATGTGGCTTTGAGTTAGGACTGGATTCTGCAGTCAATGAAATTATTTTGCAAGAAGCTGAGCAGAAGGTACTCGAGGCTTTCTTAAGAGGATTACATGCGGAAATGTCGAGATGTGTATGGACAGGGGGTCTGACGGATTTGTGCACAGCAGTGTGGTTAGCTACAGAGTGTTAGGAGATAGATTTGTCGACTGGAATGTTGGGTAAATGGACAGTCCTTGCATATAATATAAATTGTTTCAGGTGTGGACGAATGGGGCATGTATGGAGGCAGCGTTGCCAGCCTTAGGGTGATGTGAATAAAGTAAGAGAATGTAATAACTTTAGAAGCAGAGGACCTGGGGAGAATAAAGTGTCAAATGCCAACAGGAACCCCAGGTTCACCTATAGTCTTTCACAGTAAGATTGGATGCTACGAAATTGTTTGCAGTGGTTGACTGTGCGATAAGAGGAATAGCAGGAAGAAAGGATTGCAGGGTATTGTTGGATGCAGGGGCCCATGTGTCGGTCGCCAGTAGTGACCTGGTAAAACGTAAACAATGGGGCCTATCATGGTACAGATTGCATGGGGTGGGGGTGAAGATGTCACACCATTAGGATCGGTGAACATAGAGTTTTGCCTAGACGTGGTTCAATTTAAACAATGTGTAGTGATTGTGCCACACGTGAGTGAGGGCTATGAGCTATGATATGATTCTTGGATTAGATTTCTCTTATCAGCATTGTGCCATAATCGATCTTCGGTAACATGGGTTGAATAATGTTTCAGTTATGAACTGAAAAATGTTTCAGTTATGTAAAGCCACTGCCAGAGTGACGATGCCAGAAGGGGAGTCTCTCGCGAAAGACAAACCAAATAAACCGCGAACGATCACAATAAGACTTAATTAACATGATTGTGTACCTTAAGGTACTAGGAAATCACTTGGGGTCAGTGTTAGGTCTACTTTGGCTATAGGAATTTTGTTTGTGATGGAACCATTAGAAGAGAACGAAGTATTAGAACAGGATTAAGAAAGGGGTTGTTAAACCTGGAGGAAGAAGAATGGGACGAGAGTGGTGTAGGCCATGGACAATTGCTGGATGCCACTGAAACTGGATTATGAGCGAAAGTGAAGCACGTAGGGGTATGCTATAGGGAATGGATGGAAAAATTGCTTTTGGGGTTTAAGTATTCATGTTTTCCAAACGGGCCATTACTGGCTACGGATGTTACACAGCACCACATACCAACGGGAATTGAATCATCAGTGTACCGCAAACCATACTGAATACCTAAACACTTGTAACCAATTTTGGAGGAATTAATCGATCAACAGCTGAAGGATGGAATAATTGAAGTAAGTAATATCGCATGGAAGGCAGGAACAGTCGTTGTGCCAAAAATATCAATGAATGGAACACGAAATATAGGTTTTATTGTGATTATATATTATGATTGCCTAACTTTGCCATACATCACAGAAAACTTGGATCAGTTAGTAAATGCAAATATTTTTCAGCAATGGACTTGAAGAGTGGTTATCAGCAGAAAGAGTTAACTCCGCAGGATCGACACCAAACACCGTTTTCGCAAACTGGGGACATTACCAATTTTTGAAGAATGCCGTTCATAGAAAAACAAAAAAAAATGCACCTCTCAAGTTTCAGAGACTGCTGGATGGAGTACTCAGAAGTTTCAGGTCACGTGAATGCTTGATGTATCTCAATGGCATAATCGTCTGTGGGAATGGTAAGGAACAACTTATGCAGCAATTAAGGGAAATAGCCCTAAGGTTAAAATCACCGAAGTTAACACTGCGTACAAAAAAGCGTTATTTTGGGATAGAAGAGATAGCATACCTAGTTCGTGTCATTAGTAAAGGTGGGGTTAAGACAGACCCAAGATAAATTAAAACCGTACGTGAATTTCCTGTACTACAGTCCGTAAAGGATTTTCAACCCTCCTTAGAAGTTAAGAGCTGTTTCCACCGGTTCGTAAAAGGATTTATGTATATTAGCAGACCGTTGACACAATTATTAAAAAGAGGGTAATAAATTTGTGTGGTAAGAAGAGTGCTAGGATGCCTTTGGGGAGCTGAAATAAGCTTTAACATCGAGTACGATATTGGTATTTCCGGATTTTAATAGAGAATTGGTTTTTATCACGTGATGCATCAAACCACGCACTTCTATGTGTGTAATCATAGGAGGTAGATGGCGTAGAACATCCGGTAGCTTGCACATCAAGGCAACTAAATTCTGCAGAAAGAATTTTTTTCCACAGTGGAGGAAGAGCTGTTAAGCATTACCAATGGAATCACAAATTTAAAATAATATCTGTGTGGTAAAACGTTTAGAATAATAACAGATCATGTAGCATTAGGATGGCTATTCTGGTTAAAGGATTCTTCTAGTAAGTTGACGCAATGGGCAGTAAGACTAAGTGAATTAGATTTCCAAATCAGGCATAAACTTTGGAACAAGCACAAAAGTGCAAATGGCTTAACTACAAAGGTAGCAGTATTACATATTGGTTTATTGAGCACAAGCAATGGCAAACCGCACAGAGGGCGCATGACGAATGTTAGGAGTGTTTTAAGAAGTCACAATTTTGTATGCAGGATGGGTTGCTATGCAGAGAATGCCAGGTGCTGCTGCGAGCAGTAGTACCACCGAAGCTAATGAATAGAGTGCTACAAGAAGCTCTTGATCACATGTTAGTGGGTCATGGAGGTCTCATATCTACGAACAAAAGAGTAGCAGAAATATAGTGGTGAAGAAATAGGTAGATGGAGGTAAATCAGTAGGTCCTATGTGCGGAATTACATACAGTGCACATAGAGACCATGGTAGTGTCGAACGAGTGTGTCATTTCAGAACACCTGAAGCACAAATACCACTCGAATTTCTGGGGATTGGTGTTTTAGGACCATTCAATAACACCCCAGCAGAGAATAAATACATACTAACAATAATAGATCATTTTTCACGATACGTAGAGATGATCACAATACCAAACCAGCTGGCAGCAACAGCGGCACAGGCACTTTTGAATAATTGTATACTGAAGTTTGGAGCGCCTGAAACAACAGTAACAGACAGGGAATGAATTTAATATTAGATATATTTAAGGAATTGTGTAAGTTATTGAATGTGAAGAAGTTATGGAGGAGTCCTCTCCATCCACAAGCTAATGTGAGAATTGAAAGACTGTATAGGACAAATGGGAAGTTTCATGGACACTACACTGACTCACCTGACACCAAATGTGTAAGAGGTCCATGATTAAAGAATTAGTTGCTAGCGCACTCGAGCAGATGTAATTTCGATGGATTTCTCACGCGCTGCCTGCGATATGTAAGCTATAAGAGAATCTCAGACCAGAGAGCAGTGTTGACTGCAGTAAGAGCAGTGCCAGTAGGAGTAAGTAGCAGCGAGCAGTCCTGTGTATGGAGTTGGCTGGGCCGGTCGTGAGGGTGCGATGGTGGTGCCTGAGCGTGGTAATATAAGGTAAAAGCAGCCTCGCGCATATGTAGTATTGTTATATCAAGTCCCATGTAAATGCTTTTAAAAAGATATCTCTTAATAATAATCTTTCTTGTAAAAAAGTAATTTTTGACAATCAATCATCTCAATTTAAAGAATTTACTAATTTCTCTAATCCATGGTCATCCCGATTATTGCAAAGAAATATCAGTTGTTCTTTTTATACGTGACAAATCTATCGGCCAGCATTGCACTCGGCTGTGCCAGAAAAATTTCTTATAGGAACAGATATATATGCGTTACCCGGCGACCTTATTGAGGTAAGAATTTTCTATTTATGCTGAATGATCTTTCAGGGCCATGACGCAGCACTACTTACGTCCAAAATTTACCAGTTTAAATTCACAGTCAATTATTGAAAGGTTATAAGTGAGCCACAATTTTATTGAGAAATTAGTCACGTTATTATTGGTAGGTTACGGAATAATAAACTGTTGCTAGGTTACACTAAATGTCAATGCTAAACATATTTTCACTGTTGGGTAGTTACGCTAAATGTGAATATTATTTATATTATTTTATTGTGGGGAGGTTAGTGTAAGAATAAAGCAGTGTAGGGTTCGCTAGTGAGTGATGCTATCAACTTCTTATACCGCAAAGGGAAAGACAAAGAAGTTTTCTGGAAAGTATTAAGGGCCATGCCAAGCGGTAGGGGCTACGTCACCAGTAAAAGCCAAGAGTCAGTTGCCGACGAGAACGACAACTCATCATGTAGGGCAGTTGAAAACTTTCAAAGGGAGTCCAGAAGCTATTCCAGGGATAGGAGATGCGGACCGAAAAGGGAGAATGAGGGGAAATATTTCGGAAGATAAACAAGGGGTTGTCAATGAAACGATAACGAGGGACCCGTATGGATTACGGTCTAGGAGATAATCTTTTAATATTTTCTTAGGTGAGGTATAGATTTAATCAGTATAAGCAGCTGTGGACCAGCAATGAATTTAAAGGAGCGGAAGGTAATAGGTATTCCTGCCCGTAGGCGAGGTCCAGAGAAGGCGAAATGATGCGGTTCATAGCGGAACTACTGATCCTCGTCGGGTGCAAGCGTTGGTCTCTAAGGGGAAGTGATGCTCGCCAAACGGGAGGACGTAGTGACTACCAGTCATCGCTGGATGATATAGGTAGTATTCAACGCATGGGAGATGGGTAATGAGGTAAGAAGATTGGAAGAAGCATTCGACAAGTTCCGTCAGGGAACGGAAAGGTACGGGATACCCAAAGGAAGTGCTAGGGGTTGTGAGAGAGTAAACGGAGAGTTTGACAAATTAAGGAAGGAGATGAAACTGGTACTGGGGTTATTCCACATTTGCAAAGGAAAAAGGCTGGATCTCCGCTAGAGATTGGCTTATGAAGACAATATTTAACACTGCTGATGAGTAAGAGCGACACTGTAGAAGAGGTTTAGTAATGGTCAAAAGTATCAGAGCAATGAGTGATTGGCACACTATGCAGATTGATAGTTTAGGGAAGGATGTAATGAATCACACTCAACTCCTACGACAACTGAATGGAAAAGTACTGCAGTATGCCAGAGCTACAGAAGAGATAGTTAAGCAGAATATCAGGGAGCTACAAATCGAAGCAGATGTCTTAGATAAGGAAGTAGTAATGACAGAATGATTGCAATCCGTAAAAGATAGTGTTTGGGAAGCACAAGAAAAAGTAACAGAACTACAAGGGGATATGCAGCAAGCCGTAAAAGATCAGCTAAGTATATTGATGTATTTGGTGGGTGGACGGAAAGTATAGAAGTAACTAAAGCCGGAGTTGGGGTTGTTTCTAGAACTCGAGTATAAAATGTAATCTTTTTAATTGAAGGACGGCACAGTGCTGTTGAGACCTGATGGAGCGCAAGTTTACATTCCTATTTCTACACCAGTAGCAGGGAAACAAGATCGTTAGTAGTGCGACATAGCTAACACATATCCTGTTAAATGAGGGATACTGAAGAAATCTGTAAGAGTGAAAACGCTGCGACTGTTATTAATTCCAGAAGACAGGGGAAGGTATGTAGAAATGGGGGAAGCCAAGTTACAAAAGTGCTACCATGGGGAAATCACAGTCTGTCCGAATATGGTAATAAGAGAGGGGCAGGATTCCTGCATAGTTAATTTTCCAATGGGACAAAAGGAGGTAATAGAATACAATAAAGAAGTGATTGAGACAGAACTGTACTTTCAGCAGGTCCAGAACCATTGGTTGTACTCTACCTTTCAATAGATAGTTGTAGTGACTAGTTGTTTCGTGCGGGGGAAGCTTAGGTCAGCAAAGAGGCTAGAATAAAATGGGAATGGTCTGTTATAAAATGGAACAGTTTGCGAAATAATGGGGCATACGTTCCTTCCGCTGTCGCGATTTCAGGGAGAACTGTCCCTAATACTTCATGGCCTCGTTTGAATTGGTCGGAGGAACCCATGGAAGTGCTAACTGCTGCAGATCTAAAAAACTTAAATCGAAGTCTAGGATAGGAATGAATGCAGTGTATAAACACCAGTGGGAGGGACAAGTCTCCCTAGAAACGTTACCGCAGCATGTAAATTTATATCGGCAAACTCAGTACCAGGAAGACACAACACTGACTACTCTCATACCAACTACTGTAGAGTCACTTGTTCTGCTGAGCGTTGTCCTTGTTTCGGTATGTAAAAGACAAAACACAAAACTGAGTTCTGAACCAGCTGTTGTTCTGATTGCGGTGGATTGGATACCCCGAGCGTAAGAGCAGCAGAAGGAATATTAACGCGCAAGAGGGCAGTATTAAGGATAACTGATTCATTTTAGCTTGTAAGTTTGGAACAGAGAGTTAGAAGTTAGTGTGTGAGAAGCCTAGTAGTGAAATAAATTCCATGGTGTTTGAGTTTAGGAGCAGGGCAAGAGGCCCTATAGAACTCTGTAAGATTAAGTAATATGTTTAAGGAAATCAATTATTAGAATAATTCTTAAGAGGCAAAACAGGGCCATAAGGCTTCTCACTAACACACATTTCAGTTCACGTCTTGAGCTCATCCTCCCCACGTTAGATCGTAATTATTGCCAAGGCTTTCCCGTATCGTAACAGCACCCTAGTGTTGGACGCGATGGAAAAATCTTGCCTGTACCTCAGGTGTAGGTAATAAATAGATCAGATATAACTAAATTTTCCTTGAGGTATTTGAATCTCATCTTTACCTAGAGTAATGATAGAAGCTTAAGAAATGAATTAAAATTTCTTCCGTGGCCAGGACTTGAACCCTGGTCTTCTGGCTTACTAAGCAGACGTGTTAACCACTAATAAAGGACACCTGAGTTCATGTCACAACCATGGCAGAAATTTTAATTCATTTCTTAAGCTTCTGTCATTACTGAAGATAAACGATGATACTGAAACGCCCGCTTAGAAAAATTATTGAATTACTGTGCTGGCAAAGCCCTTACATTATTTGATTTTCAAACAGCTGAGCAGAACTGAACGTACTCAGACATTTCGCTCCTTACTTCTGATCAACACTAAATTGACACACAATATTTTTAGCGTAACGCAATGTGACTTTTAAAAATCCCAACAAAAGAATGGCCCTGACTAACAATAACCTATACCTTTCACGAATCACTTACCTCACAAAAATCTTCGTTACTCGAACTACTAAAATACAGCGAGCGCAACTACTACCAGCTAAATAAAAGATTCTAACTACTGAAGGGACTAACTACTGATAGTCGGCCGGGGTGGCCGAGCGGTTCTAGGCGCTATAGTCTAGAACCGCGCGACCGCTAAGGTCGCAGGTTCGAATCCTGCCTCGGGCATGGACGTGTGTGATGTCCTTAGGTTAGTTAGGTTTAAGTTGTTCTAAGTTCTAGGGTACTGATGACCTCAGAAGTTAAGTCCTATAGTGCTCAGAGCCATTTGAACGATTTAACTACTGATAGGCATAGTTAGCAAATGAAAGATTTTGATAAAGAACAAACAATGTATTTACCTTAATAGTGTTCAAAAGTCATAATATATATATCAATTCATGACATACAGTCTTACAAATTTTATGTCTCTCATGGACACACCTCCAGATCATCCGTTCTCAAAACTCCGCCATCTCTCTCCCCACATCCACTACTGCTGGCGACTCACCTCCAACTGCGCAACGCTACGCGCTGTTAACAGCCAACTGCCCAACACTACAATAGCAAATTCTAAAAACGCAAACCAGCCACAGACTACACATAACACAGTCAGTGATTTTCATATAGAGCGCTACATGGCGTTACCAACAAAAAAACCTAAACAGCCCACTTACAATAGTCAAATGCCTAAAGAAAAATTTAATTAATGACTAATTGTCAGAAGTAGAGTTTAAGAGAGAGGATGAGCATCGGACTTCACCTGTAGCGGCAAGTTCAACAGTAATACGCCATGAAGGGACAGCATGCAGTGATGCCACACGTGAGCCCTCCCATAAACCACGTGCAGTATTCGACTTACAGGGCATTCTACTCTAACAGGTGAAGATAAATGACGAACAGTCAAAGAAAAACGAGGAGTACTTAGAAACGAGGAGAACAAGAAATCAGTTCGACAGTTCCAGAAAAACGACGAATAGTCTAAGGGAAACTCAAAAAATGCGAAAATCCCCTCACTATTAAAGAACGTGAGAAGTAATGCTGATTATTTATCTATTTAGATCTCTCCTCCACTGAAACACGTAATTAAATTGTGCGCATTGGAGCTAATGAACGCTAGTTTTCGGCCCAGCAGTTGATCAATAGTAGGGAATAATCAAATAGTTTCCTTAATTATGCACAGTGATGAATAGCTATGAAGTTAAATTCAAATGTACAATAAATTTCTGAGTTTATTAGCACAAGTTGATTTCGTTAAAATATTACATATTAAATGTTTAGTGGCTTTACTCCGCGACTCGACGACAGCGACGGCGTGAATGCTTGGAATATAAGTGAGGTTGTTGTGCAAATGTACCAGCCCCAGTGGCAGGGTAATACCTAACTGTGAAGTTATTGTGGGTTGTTATATTCATCGCGACCTCTATCACCGGTGCTGACCGTAAATCCCACCATAGTTGGCATATGAGCGTACTGGCTGCACATGATGGCGATGTCCAGCTAAGCGCACCTGGGTGAGCGACGGTGCTGCACTCTTTTGGGAGGTCACCACCTGGAGCGTCCCGGCCGTCGACCGCCCCAGTTGCATGCGGAACCCGAGTTATCTCTTCCGAGTGTAAAACGTGGAGTGACTTTGTTGCAGGAACAGGTCGAAATGTCGTCTCTGCCAGCAGAACCAGAAGTTGCTCTGTTCATAACAGAGCAGAGCTGGTCCTGAACGGGCCTGCTCTGTAGACATTTCTCGCTTTTCAGGCAGCAACTGCCAATCAGAAAGTAACATTTTTGTCTCGTCAATGAAAAAATCAAGCAGACGCCGCCGTACTCCCACCCCATAGGGAGAAACTGGCCCTTTCAATTGTGTGTACTTAAACCCTCCTTCCAGA
Organism: Schistocerca piceifrons; assembly: GCF_021461385.2. Classification (NCBI taxonomy): domain Eukaryota; kingdom Metazoa; phylum Arthropoda; class Insecta; order Orthoptera; family Acrididae; genus Schistocerca; species Schistocerca piceifrons. The sequence goes on along the minus strand of NC_060144.1, from coordinate 457,106,444 downwards.
AATTTGCGTGTAAAACACATACGTCACGGTACTCCAGTCAATCCAGATGTCTTGCACTTAACTCCTTTACACTTCATTTCCTACCGAGGGAACATGACAATAGGAAAGAAAGTTACAAATTTTGGGCTAGGAACTGAACGGCCCAAGCGTGTGGTCGTTATTCCCTGTGTATTTTAAAAAGCTTTCGAATTCGGTGTCTCAAGTAGAAAATATTCCCTTAAGAAAAAAAACTGGGCGCGTTATGTACTAAATCCTCTTTCCACCAGGGAAACATTTTCCAGATTGTGCTTAGCAATCTGCTTAGCTGACAAATTCTCTCTAGGAAGCAGCAGGAAGCGGCAATCCCCTGCGTCCGTAATCCCATTACCTGCTGAGTTTGCGCCAGAGGCGCTCACAGTCCTTGCATGTTAAACCAGCAGAGGTAGGAAACGTTCTTCTGTTGAACTGACCTTGTTGCTCTTTGACTGGCAGAGCATGCAGAAACCGTCTTATAGCGTACCCAGTGCATGCGGTACAATATCTACAAGCGTCTACATGGAAGAAAAGAAAGAAATCATCTACGCAATCCCTGTTGAAAATAAACGTGCGTTTCCACTGCCTCCCCATTTACTTTGAAATCCAATTAAATTGCATATCAAAATCACTAATTTGCATATAAAAATGTGGCTAGTTTGAATATTCCACGTCTACATCTTCATCTGCATAGATACTCCCAGATATATCGTACGACACATGGTGGAGTTTATCCTGTACCACTACCGGTCGTCTCCTTTCCGTTCCACTCGCAAAACAGCGAGGGAAAAACGACTATCTACATGCCTTTGTATGAGCCCTAATTTCATCTACCTTATCTTATCCTTACGCACAATATATGTTGGAACCAGTAGAATCTCTCTGCAGTCACCTTCAAATGCCGGTTCTCTAAATTTTTTCAGTGGTGAATTTATCAGAAAGGATGTCGCTTTTCCTCCACCGATTCCCATTTGAGTTCCTGAAGTATGTCCATAGCACCCGAGTATTCTTCGAACCTACCAGTAACATGTATTAGCTGCCTGCTTCTGAATCCCTTCGATACCTTCCTTCAACCCAAGCAGGTACGTATCCCAACCACTCGAGCTGTACCCAAGAATAGGTCCTAAATGTGGTCTCCTTTACTGTTGAACCGCTCTTTCTCAGAATTTTCCCAATAAACCGAAGTCGACCATTCGTCTTCGCTACCACAACATTCACATGTTCGTTCCATTTCATATCACTTTGCAGTGTTACACGTAGATATTTAAACGGCGTTACTGTGTCAAGCAGAACTCTATTAATGCTGTATCGGAACATTACGAGATTGTTGTTAATACCAAATTGCTGTAAACAGCATTATTCTACATATACAGCTCGTCGTCATTTATCACACCAAATAGAAATTTTGTCCAAGTTATCTTGTATCCTTCTACAATCACTCGACTTTGACACCTTGTCGCACACCACAACTTTATTGGCAAACTACCGTAGATTTCTGCCTACCCTGTCCGGCAAATCATTTCTTTATATACAGAATAGTGGTGGTCCTATCACACTTCCCTGGGCCCCCCGGATGATACCCATGTCTCTGATGAGCACTCGCCGTAGAGTAAAACATACTGGGTTCTGTAACTTAAGAATTCTTCGAGCCGCTCACATACCTGTGAACCTATTCAGTATGATCATACCTTATTTAGAAGACTGCAATGGCGCATCGTGTTAAAACCCTTCCAGCAATCTAGAAATACGGTTTCGCAATAGTGCTACTTTCTAAAACAATGCTGATTCTTAGACACAAAAGACTCTCGGCGCAAAGAAAATTTATTATATTCGAACTGAGAATGTGTCCAAGGATTCTGCAACAAACCGATGCTAGGAATATTGGTCTGTAAGTTTGGGGCCCGTTCTTTTGACCTTGTTACGTACAGGTGCCACTTGCACTTTTTTGGAGTTATTTGGGACTTTACGCGGGCAAGATGATCGCGATAAAGGCAAGCTGTAGAGTACTGTTTGAGAAACCGAATTTGGATTCCATCCGGTCCGGGTGATTTATTTGTTTCGTACTCTTTCCGTTATTTCTCTGCGCAAGGGATGCTTATTACTATGTCGTCCATACATCAGTCTGCTTCATGGTCAAACCATGGTATGTTTGTACGATTCTTCTGCGTAAACGATTTGGTGAACGTGAAATCTGAGTCTTCAGCTTTCGTTTTGCTATCTTCAGCTTCCACACGAGACTGGTCAACAAGTGACTGCCTCCGTACACCACTGTAAGAGCGATGTTTTTCTGCGACAATGGTTGCAGACACAACAGCGCAGTTACAGTAGTGTAAGAATCCCAGTTCACAGACGTTGGCCACTGATGGGATCGTGTATACCATTGAAGTACACCCGCTCAGCGTCAGTTACGGACTGAAGATGGTGTGCAGAACAACTGAAACGTGTAACTATAAAATAAATAACACCGAAAAGACGGCCACAAGTGTTCCCTTTTATTACACAAGAATTTTTTCGGGCTCTCTACAAAATCTTTTGATAACTTATGACGGTAGTAGTACTTATATGCTTCGCGCAAAGATCTTTTCACAGACACACGAATTTCCACTAACCTTTGGTTGTCGTCATCTGCACGCTATCTTTTGATCCAAGAGTACAACAGCTTCTGCTTCTCAGCACTTTCCTAGTCTCTTTGTGAAACCATAGTTGATCTTTTCCGTCCTTATCCGCATACTAGCCACATAATTCTCCTCACCACATTTACGTTGTGCTTAATTTCTCTAGTACGGTCTCACTGGAATTAAGTTCACTCTTTAAATGAGATGCTAACAACTGCTCATCCTCTCTTTCTAGCAGAAAGACTCTCCTAGCCTTCATAGCTGCATATTAATTTCCGTAACCGTAGTTGCTATAATGGCATCATGATCGCTAATCCCCGTTTCTGTATTAACGCTGTCATCAAGATCCGGTCTATTTGTAGCTACACGGTCTATGATGATTCCGTTGCGTGTGGGCTGCCTAACTAGCTGCTCAAAACATTTTTCATTAAACTGTGTTCAAAAGTACTTCGCACGACTGTCTGTCTGTACCCCCTGCAATGAGTCCATGGACATCCCAGTCTATACTCGGTATGTTAAAGTCGACTCGAACTAGAATTCCACGATTTGGGATATACGGACCGTAGACTTTCTTTTAATGACTTCGGAACTGTCACAGAGGAATCAGGTGGCCGGTAAAAAAAATGCGATGAACTTTGTTTCATCTGGACCTGATACATGCGACCAGGTAACTTCACTGTCACACTCAACTTCGACCTCAATAGAGATAATAATTTTGTGAACGGCAGTGAGCGATCCCCGTTTTATAGCCTCTAACAAGTCTTTACAATACATGCTACATGAGTTGCTAAATATCTCAGAGTTTCCCACTTCGGGTGTCAGCAGCTCTCGGCCCGAGAGTAATTTGAGCGCGAGAACTTTCCTGGAGAGCAGCAAATTTACTTATAACATTTTGACAGCCGAAGTGTCTGTACTCTAAAGGCGATCTGAGTTCCCTTGCTGCGTACTGACTGGCAAGTGTTCCGTCACAGTACCTCAAACTATCTCCTAGCCGTAAAAAGGTCCACAACGACTCTGCTACCCCAGTTGCTGCTTCCTTCGTGTAGTGCACCCCTAACCTATCAAGAGGAATCCCTCCAAATCCCCGTCCGATAACGCACATCCACAAATCTGCAGCCAAGACCATTATAGAGTCGACGAATCCTCTGGCTGAGAACGTCTACTCGGCTCCAAAACAAACAACTGCGTCAACTCTGGGGACGATGCCGCAGACTGCGAGCTCTGCGTGCACCCAACACATGAGGCCAGCAGCCTTCACCACTTCCGCCAGCTGTCTCTGTGAACTGACGATGGTCTCACAAGCCGTGCGAGAGGCGTCGTTGGTGCCGACGTGAGCCACAACTTGCTGACTACTGAACCGTGCACGCTCGACAGCCGCAGGCAAATGCCGCCACCACATCTCAGATGCTGTCATACCGAGTGCACATTGGCTGTCTTCGTAAGGTGTTCCACAGCGCTCCTAATTTTGGAGCTTCGGACAACTAGTAAATCCCGCTCCACGTGTGCTTGCTAAGAGCCTGCTGAAGAAACGTCCACCTGTTCACTCACCGGATCAATGGACGAGGCCAGCCAGCCAGTCAGCCTCTACATAATCCTGTTGCCTCGAGAGACGTGACGGCGGATCCTCCTCTTCGCGTCACTATGAGGTGCCTCTGCAGCAGAGCCCGTGGGCGGAACAAGCGACACCGAGGGTGTCTCATGCATCCTAGCAGACATAAGCCAGCAGACGTAAGCTATAACAGCAGACAGAATCCTAGATATGTACAATGAAGGGTTTCACGACCGGATGTTTCAGCTGCCGAGAATTCTTCCGGGTTGTGTGGTCGTGGTCCATGGAACTCCTCTAATCCTGACGTTTCGTCCAAGGCTACGTTGGACATCTTCGGACGTGCTCCTGGTTGTGCTGAGTCTTGCCGACTCAGCACAACCAGGAGCACCTCCGAAGATGTCCAACGTAGACTTTGACGAAACGTCTGGGATAGAAGATTTCGAGAACTTTTAATATTGCAGTGCGGCAGCAATAGTGAATAATTTAATGATTATAAGGAATCCTCCTCGATTGCATATATAAATCGGATGTTGACGTAGGTTTCGGCGCGGATAACCGCGCCATCTTCGGAGCACACTAAAACTACTAACTGCCTAAAGAGACATGGTCCAACATTAATACAGAACTTCCGCAGAAGACATGGTTATCCGCGCCTAAACCTAGGTCAGCATCCGGTTTATATTTGCAGTCGATGCGGATTCTTTATAATCATTATAGAACAGTTCCATGGACCACGGCCATACAACTCGGAAGAATTCTCGGCACCTAGCTATGTAGCTTACTACCCTCCTGATGCGTCACCAATGGACGCTGATGCCTCAGTGAGCTACGTATCTGGCTGATCAGAAGAAAAGAAAACTGTGCTACAGACTACCTGAATGTACGAGTAAAAAACGCGAACTCACACCTCTCAAACAAAAAATCAGGCACGAAATGTAAGAAATGTACTACGAGGAAAAGACATTCAAAGATAAACACCTAACTTGCCGCTATGTAGATGTGTATCAGCCGAGAATCAGACGTAATGCGGAATGAAAGGTGACACGGCCTACCGCTTCGATATTGATCAACAATTAGACGAACGATTCAAAACTAACGAACGATTACTAAAGTTGAGGAGCGAGCAAAGAAAGGCGAAGAAAGAAGAACGCACAATTTGAGGAAAATAAGAAGTGATTTAAAAGTAGGATTTGTGAATCAGAAACCAGAGCACATGAAGAAATGCGTGGAGCAGAGTACGGCTTTGGATAAGAAGGTACGACACAAGAATTAAATGTGAACGTAGATACTTTACGCAGAACACGAAGTGGATGACAGACGGACAGTAAAGGATGAAAAGGATATTGGAAACCATATTTTCATGGAGGGAGGAGTACGTAAACTCACAGAAGAGCGCACTCGAAAACGTAGATCAAGTCGGATGCTGCGATCCACTTACACCTGAATATCTGAATTGAAGAAATCCGAGAGACTTTACCGAGCTCATAGCCAAGTTTGTTTGCACGCACTTTAGAGAAGAGGCAGCGACGAGAATGCGAGTGATAGTGGAGTGGTGAAAAATATATGAAGAATACACACTCACTTCCTTCGAAGAATATTGCTCGAAAGAAAAGTAAGACCAGGTGAAGATGAAAATAATAATGAGAGAAAATTATTTAGACTGGAGGTGGCAGTCGCTCGTAGAATATTTCGGAGATCCATTACGGCTGAACCAATTTTTAAACGCGCCTATGAGCCAAGGTAACCCACGCGCAGCTGTTTAACGAAGCTTCCACCTAAAATCAGAAGTAATTTTAAACCGTCGTGCGAAATATGCACGACATACATGGATTCCAGCAGCTACTGCACGAATAACAGTTATATCGAAGGGGAGGTACCTTTGTGTTTTATTCTGACGAACTTTCCGTCAGTAAAGTGGCAAATAGATAATCAGAACCGGACAGCGAGACACCCAGCACGGAGGAATGGAGGCGAATCGGATAGGAGAGACGATTATAGGCGATGAGGACCTTACTATCGGCCGGATGACCAAAAGAATAACTTGAGACGTGGTGACTGGTCGACGAAATGATAAGCAGGAGGGAGGAGTAGACACGTCGAAATTCGAGACCCTGTTTCATGGCACAACCAACCAGAAGAAGCGCAAAGAAACGATTCCCGAGTAGATAGACACGCTCTGGGGATACCTGTTCAAGGTATCAGGACAGGAGGAACATTGTAGTCGTATATGGATTACGCGGAGCTCAGAGAAAATGACGTAATTGACGATTGTAAATATCCTGTCGACCAAGTACATTAAAGTGACATATTAATTTAGTATCTAATAGATACAGTTAGACACACAGGAGAAAGGAAAATAACGACGCATTGCTTGCGAGGTCACTATGTTATTCCGTAACACATATGAAGAAAAGTGAATCATTGGCCGAGCGTTCCAAACTGCGTGGCCACCAAGGTCACCAGATTTGAGCATTTCTGGTTGTAGGGTTACCTGATGCATGGAGTTTAGCTGTGGAGCACTAATATCTAATCGAGGTTGAAGATGAGCATAGTGATGGTAGTAGCCATCATACCACTTGAAATGTTTCGGCAACAGTAGAGTAATCTAAAGTGCTGTTATAGGCTGCCGAGGATGCAGATGGTCGTCACATTAAGCAATGTTTGTATCTAGGAACGTGAATATAGTACGGAATTAGCAAATGTTATTTTCTCTTGTGGAATCTAAAATGTGATTTCTTGAATGGTTTAATCGTTATTTCTCTTCTGCATGTCCTTCCAATGTTTCCACAATGTTTTCTTGTCCTATGATCACTCAAGTAGTTTCATTATAACCACCCAGTAATTCACGCGTATTCTCAGTACACTCTATTTGTACTGAACCAGGATTAACTTTTGCCTCCATATCTGACAAGGAATTCTCCACATGAATTTAACTATTGCCATTTTTCTCTGACCTCGAATTAAAAACAGTATCTAACTACGTGTACTCACTGTAAAAAATTACAGCCCTTCCTTTTTAGTGCTTCATATTCTCTGTTGTGGTATATTTTCCTTTGTGGTCTATTTTCTCCCCAGCGTGTATTATCATTTCTGTGCGTTTTACTGCTTCGATTTGTGTGCAATATTTCATGCAGCTCTGTCCTAGTGCCCTGTTCAGTTTTTCAATAAAATGTAACATTTCATCTATTGACCCCATTGAAAATTTTCAGGTAACCGCCTTTTGAGCTTTGTTATCTCTGTTAAAACTCCAAACGACGATTTACGAGCAAAAGTTTCACAACTTCTTTCACGCGAAATTCTGTCACTGAAAGAATATCGTTTACGTAACTTGGTATGTTCACTGTTTCGTCTTGAACCCCTGTTTGCTTCGTCTCTCTCCAGAGTTTATTTAGAAAATATTACTTCAACATTTCAAATATAGTGAACCATTTGATCATAGAGTTCACCCATGGCTGTACAATATCTTCTAACGGCCGTTTCTCGTCCTGATTTATGCGACATGTCTAACACAAACGCATCTCTACAGGCTGCTAAAATATCTACAGGTCGATGTTTCCCATCACCCATTAAGCTTTTTCATCTACTAGTGCATTTCAAGTCATGCAAATTACGGTGGTTTCCCGACTAGCCACTGCAGAATTCAGGTTAGCATGCATTTTTAGTCACCTTATTCCCCACCTCATCGATTTTAAGGCTCAATGACTTTCCTACTTTATCGAATCTGTCGTTGACGTGGTCTATTTCTTCTACTGCTTTTCTTTTTCTAGCATTATACATCTTAACTTTTCCTCTATCATTCCTCGAATATTACCTGCTTTGTAGTATCAGATTTCATTTCAGATTTTACGATTCGAGTTTCGGATTTTAGTTCCTCATACTGACAAGTTTAAAGCATCTTGCAAAGGCAATGCCTTCGATCTCATACAGAATTCCTGCATTCTGATTTAGAACTATATGGCACTCTAACACCACCTGATAAGACTGTGTTATCATCCCAACCTCCACCTCTGACGAAAAATCGACAGATTCACTTACATTTACACTTTTTCTCATTATATTTAACTGATCTATCACCTTGGCTACTTTGGCTCTACAGCTCTCGCCGACGTCAATTTCGCAATTAGTGACGCTGTGTGATCTGACATCTTCAGTGCAGCCATCCACTGTTATCTTGTACCATGCGCTATGACTCTCGTCTACGCTTAGCAATACAAACTTCTCCTACTGAACCAATTGCATACAACTGCTGCAAAATCGTATTGCATTGCAGACCCTATAAAGACTGCCTACGTTGATTTTGATGCTGCATCTGAGCAACTAATTTCGGGAGTTCAGAAACGTCACCATATGTGATCAGCCTCCTTCTGACATGCTATACGATAACAATCAGTTCACTATATCTAAGCAACTCAGCCAACAGTAGAGACCAGTTACCTGCTAGCCAAAGTTGAACGAATCTACGACCCTGACTAATGGTTGTTCGTTGTCACTAGCAGGAGTGTGTCCATAGAAGGTTAAACAAATTATGAAGACCCTTAAGTATTAAGAAAATCTTTCAGGCTAACCATAAACAGTATCAGAAGCGTAACTGTAAATACGATGCTGCCCTCCGTCTGACAATCGCAAACAGAGTTCTAGCTGCCTGCAGCATTCTAATTTCCAACAGAAAAATAATTCAACTAGAGTTGAAAAATATGTAAAAAAATCAGCCAACCGGTTGCATAGGTTTTAAGGTATGTACAAAACCTATGCATAGGTTTTAAGGTATATAGAAAACCTATGCAACCGGTTAGCTGATTTTTTACATAATTTTCAAGTCTGTGTATACGGTTGCTGCAAACGTCAGCCATGTTCAAAGTTGTCAACTAGACTCACATACATAAGTTAATGTACCTCCGCCTCTGAACAATGTGTCCTTAACGTGTTTTCACGAAGCCTTTATAACCTCATGTCCACGCCAAGCTGTAGCTAATCCGCCAAATTTAACAAAATAGTTCGGAATTAGTATTAGAAGTAACTTACACGTAACAAATACATGTTAAGCCGATTGCTTCATTTATAAACCATATGCACATGTTATGCACAAATGCGCTTAACACATATTACAACGAAAGCGTATTAACCAGATGGATGCAAACTGACATGGTCTATACATCAAGATGGTGTTTCGTGCTCTTTTGAATGCTGTGTTCAATGCAAGGGGGATTAAAATTAAATTTAAACTTTCAAACCGCTGTAGAAACAACACCGCTAGTAGGAATGGCGTCAAATTTCAACATAGTGTTGTCGGAGAAGACAAGAGAGAAGAAAAATAAGGTGTACGTCTGACGTTAAACAAACTGTACTACTCAGTGTGCATGGGTGTACAGGTGTGATACTGTTATTTATGTAAGCCCATCCACCACGGCAATCGCATGCGAAAAATCAGTCTCTAATTGTCCCGAGGCCAAAAACCGCATAAAAACTTAAATCCCATCTGTTTTTAATTGTCCCGAGTCCAAAAACCGCATAAAAGCATCAGTCAAAATCAAATCGGATGATTAATTTCTGTGTGACTGGCGCGAAAGGTGTTCAGTATGCTGTCTACCATTTTCCGCAACGAGTTGAAATCGAAAAGCAGCATATTACACAACTGATCGAATTGTTTCCGGGGTCACGTTCAGAATGTGTTGCGCAATATGGGCCGTCAGTGCAACTAAGTTTGCAGTTGGAACACCGACACAACATCATTCAGATAGCCCAACAGCTAGAAGTCACAGGGATTAAGATTAGGTGATCGGGACGGCCAGGCTGAAGGGAAATGGCGGACAATATTTCTAGCATTTTCCAAATGGCGCCTCAGCAGCTGCTTAACTAGATTTGCAATTTGCGAAGGTGCTCCATCTTGCATAAAAATGATCCCAGGATGACGTGGTACTGGTTGGGACGTGGGGTACGTCTTTCTACAGAATCTTCCACAGCCAATCACTGCCCACTTCCATGCGAGCATGACATTCTAAATCTACGGTCTCCCTTGATGGCAGGTCAACAGGAAGAAACTCGGGCACATGGGTAATTTTGAAAGGATAGCGATGAAGGATGTTTCGTAGGATTTTACGCACTGTGCTCACGATTATGCCCAATGTACGAGCAATTCTCTGTGAACTACACATTTGCACATCACCATTCGTCTCCTCCTGCATTTCTGAGGCCACTGCTACCACTGACGTCGAATCAATTCGCTTTTGCCGGCCGGAGTGGCCGTGCGGTTCTAGGCGCTACGGTCTGGAGCCGAGCGACCGCTACGGTCGCAGGTTCGAATCCTTCCTCGGGCATGGATGTGTGTGATGTCCTTAGGTTAGTTAGGTTTAATTAGTTCTAAGTTCTAGGTGACTGCCGGCTGCGGTGGTCTCGCGGTTCTGGGCACTCAGTCCGGAACCGCGCGACTGCTACGGTCGCAGGTTCGAATCCTGCCTCGAGCATGGATGTGTGTGATGTCCTTAGGTTAGTTAGGTTTAAGTAGTTCTAAGTTCTAGGGGATTGATGACCACAGATGTTAAGTCCCATAGTGCTCAGAGCCATTTTCTAGGTGACTGATGACCGCAGAAGTTAAGTCGCATAGTGCTCAGAGCCATTTGAACCATTTGAACCAATTCGATTTCTCCCTCTACCAGATTGCACACCAAAAGAACCCGTCTTTTTTAATTTCCGAATCACTTTCTCCAGACCCACGGCATTCATTGGATGTACACCTTTTTTCAAACCCTTCAGCGTCCGGAACTTCTGGAGAGCGATGTGTGCACAGTTACCGTTTTTGTAATACAGCTTTACAAGCAGAGCGCGATCCAGCATTGAGACAGTCAAGGCGAACGTCGCACATGTGTAAGGAGGAAAATCCGTGTACCCGGCGTGTTTATACTAACTTCAATGGGTCGTGCGCATGACGGGTGATTTCAGTACGTATTGTGACACATACAGCGCCATCTGTTGATCAATTATCACACTTTCTTCTGCCATACGTTTTCCTCCTTCTCCGACAATATTCCGTTGCAATTTGACGTCATTCTCACCAGTGGTGTTATATCTATAGCGTTTTGAAAGTTTAACTTTAATTACAATCACTTTGTATACGTGTCACCAGTTTTTTAATTCCTGTTGTATTTATTTGTGGCAGTATGATTATTTAATTAATTACCTCATAAATCACGCTAAGAACTATACACATGTCATATCGGAAAACAGGAGAACGTTACGAGTATTACGACTTGTGGCATTAATGAGGAGTATATGTGTAGAGCAATCGTTGTTCTGCTGCATTTGCACAACTGGCTGTTAGTAAAATGTGCTACAATTTAGGCTGAGTATTAGTTAGCAATGTGAGACAATTTGTGGCTGTAGCCACTCTCACAGCTAACATCTGACACCTTGGCTGTAGGATCAGTGGGTATGCTAGTTAATTAAGACAAGCTGATATGATAAACTTCTGATATGTGTGCAAATGTAAGTTGTATAATTTCGGTAGTATAACAATGCATTTACAACATGTCATGATTACCACAGCGCATTTTATTTCTGGTGGGATATTCCTATAATTTATTACTTATTTTCTGAATTATAGACTGTAGCCACTTATTATACAGCTTGCACAGACCGCCTTATTTGTGCATTCAACTTCGGTGAAACTCAACCTATCTGCTCTCTCAACTCAGCATGTGGGAAAATTAAATTAGTAGCAGAAGCCAAACCGTCATTCCGCAGACCCGTCGGTGACAGTTGGCTGGTCGTCTCTCATGTTTACAAAGCACGCCCTTTGACAACTTGGTGATTGGTATCATCTTACAAGAGGAAAATGAAGTGCTTTACTGTGTTTGAAGAAAAAATCAGAACATCTTGCTATCTTAGACCCAAATAATATTACTGATCACGGAACTACTTTGCTTGTCTGAGAAGACGATTATTTTGAACTTACATTTTCGCGTGTAAAAGTTATTTCCCTAAATCGTGTACGGGGAGTGAGAAGGGTAAAATTTTTTTTCACGTTTTCGGATTTTTATCTCATTATAAAGTGCCAATTTTCCGAATAAAGTGTTATATATGTCACTTATAACCTCACACCGGAGGTATTTTATTTTATTTTTTAAGTATAATCAACACCGGTTGAAAATGGTAAAATATTTACTCGCGTTACTTCAAGACCAAATAAACTCATCAATTTTTTTTCATATAGAAGGCTGCGGATAGCTGTGTTATAAAGGTTAAATTCCATGTTAGTATTGGTAGCAGTGTCAAAAACAGTATCGTATCGTTTCATACTATAAACACTCGTTGTATGTCGAAAAGCTAACGTTTTTCCGAGGAAAAGTGACGAATAGATTGGTAAATCTCTGAAAAAGTGAAGAATGACGCCAAAACGAAGTGGTTTTAAGAAACGTGGGTTTCATGGTAATAGATTTTCGAATAAAGGGAAACATTGCTTTCAACCTGTGGCGTGTGAAGTTACAGACAATGAAATGCAGGCAAACTCGTCAGTGTCTAGAGAAACACACATCAGTGTTTCGAAGATTAAAATAAAACGTTGCTGTGTACAGTTTTCTCAAAACGAAAGTGATGTTAATGTCACAAAACTGTAATGTGTGGGTCATGTCCAGAAGAGGATGGGCACCAGGTTCAGGAAGTTGAAACAAAGTTTGAGAGACAAGAAACTTTCTGCTAGTGAAACCTAAGAGGCAGGCTGACAGACAAAATAATTGATGAACTACAGCAATGTTATGGGATAGCCATTAGAACTAATACTTAGTTGTTGAAAATGAAGCAGGCAGTATGGGCTACCTTCTTCCACAGGCTGTCAAGTGGTGAAAAACCAGTACACGAACTTTGCCCTCATGGACCGGATTGATGGTGCAATCATTGCAATCCCAGTACTCAAACAGTTCACACAGCCACAAAAATTCCATCCCAGCAGCAGTTATGGATATCATAAAACCTATTTACAGAGACCTGTCAAATCCTTAATTACTGAAGAAGTATATGCAGACTCAAAATCCCAATGAGCCGTTCAATAATCTTATATGGACTGGCATACGAAAAAATGTTTTTGTTGGAATGAAGACACTAAGTCTGGGGCCAGTGATGTTGTTATTGCTTTTAGTGATCGGTTAAAGTGCTACAGCATATGGTAATTAATCCTGGAGCAAACTGCATCAGAGAACTTGAACGGATGGACAAGGTTCTCATTGATAAAGCAGAGTATGCAGCACAGTTGGCCACTAAGGAGTCCAGAAAGAAGAAAAGAAGAAAAAACTTGAAAAATGACCAAGAGGATGATATACGGTATGGTGCAGGGTGCTTCTGAGTGACTACAAATAAAAAATTAAGCATATAATAAGTGAGTTACAGTCTTTTGTAACTTTAGAAGCCATTCCAGAAAATTTACATTTTCTGTTGCATTTTTCTCAGAAACCTCTTTGAGTAGAGTATTCAAATTTTCAGGAGTACTGAACTGAAAGAAGAACCTAATGTTATGTACAATTAAAATTATTTATGATAACGTACAAAAAAAGTACACAAAACTTTAACCATGTAATTAAAAAATCGTATTTCCGAAAGCAGAGGCTGAAATGCAATTATTGTAATTCAGTAGACTCGGAACATACAGTTTAATGTCCTGTAAAAGTTTCATGTCAATAGCTACAGTGTTTCCTGAAGTATAGGGAAGCCAAGTCACTAAATTTAACGTTGTCGGGATAGGGCGTTCCAACTCCCCTTAAGACAAATGCCCGGATGGTCCCTTCGAAAGTTCACGGCTGATTTCCTTCTCCATCCTTTCCTAATCCGAACTTCTGCTTCGTTTCTAATAATCCCGTGGCCGACGGGACACTGAACACTAATCTCCTGCTCTCCTCCTCGTCCGTGTGTAGTATTGGTTTAGATGGAGGGGGGCTCCGATTCGGAGCTGTGCAGATGTGAGACTCAGTTTCGTGTAACCGTTATGTAATAAAGCGTCCAAATTTCCGTGGCTTGAAAGAATTTCAAGTAATCCTACATTAAGCAATGACACAATTATCATTGTGACAACAGAATAAATTCAAGTCGAAAACGAAATCAATATCGCCTTAAATAGACAACCGGGCAGCAACATAACAGTTTCCCATGTCTGGTACTCGGCCATAACCAGAAATAAGAAATATGTAACCTGCGAGTCCAAATAAAACCTAACCTCTCCTAGGATCAGTAAATGTAGCCTCTCCAAATAAAACCTAACCTTTCCTAGGATCAGTAAATATAGCCTCTAACCCTACCTTAATCTACTGTTACTGCAGTCACCAGACAAGTAAAACAGCAGCTATCCATGCCTACGTCTCAATAATTTCTTGTACAATAATATAGGTAACAGCTCTATCCCATGAAAGTCACAGGCTCAATCGCTTAAAATCAATAACACAATAAACTGCTAAAACCACTGGAGTAACCAACTGATTTCAGCTTACAGTGGTAAACAATCAATTTCTGTTATTACACTATATCACACTCACATAATGTAAGGTCACAATTATATCTGATCTGTGTCTCAGCACACACTGTCGCACTCTTCGTGTGCCGTTGAATAACAATAATTAGTTACATATCGCCCACAAACTTCTGTGCCGGAAGTTGTTTCAAAGTGGCTATATTCAGTGCGTAGTTCGCACATAACATGGTCCACTACACCAATGACAATGCCACCAGGCCGCCATCATTAGCTGCGGAAGCATTCAGATAGTGCTCCTTGTGACGTGCAGACGCCAATCCTTCGCTTCCACTGGAAATGATGTGAGATCGGCTGGGAAATACAGCTACCTCTCAGTTAGGTTCTTGTTTGCACAGCAACTCTGCTCGAGCCGACCATTATCTCGTCTCGCAACCACTGCACACATCAGCTTCTGGAGGCCCTTGACCCTGCTCAAAACGGTCTTCCTTGTGACACTCCAGTAACTGACTCCAGGTCCGATAACTTCAGGCCTAGCCGGCCATATTACCGTACCTCAGCTGCCGTTTCAGTCTGCCCCTATGTAATCCACTGCTGGCTTTCGCACCATTTCCACCGTGATTGTGGCGCTGTCCTCAGAAGATTTTACTAGTACTAGTCGGAACAGATGAATCAGTACTGCCGTCCGTGCCCGACCCCAGTTCAGTTACAATGGTGCTCGCGTTCATCACCTCCCCATGCTACCTGTCCCCCCGAGGCCTGCATGCGACTCGAGAAAAACCCCTGGAGGAGGAGAAATCGATCATGCCGCACTGACGGAGTCAGTCTACAGCTATTTGTTTTCACTATAACACTAACCTCGTGTGGCCCAATAGTTTTCTACAAGTATTTCCAATGGATGCACTTGATCAACTTTTGTGGGGAATACAAACGACGATTGGATGCTGGCGAATCTCCGCGTCACTCACGCTAGGTTAAATGCAGACTGATAGTCTGTGGTCTGACCGGATTCGACCCCACGACCTTTCAGTTCATAGGCGTGATGTTTACAGCTGGACCAGCAGGCCAGGCTTCGTTCTCTTTGAAAAAGTAGCTATACTGCAATGAACATCTAGCTGATAAATTTAATGTTGCACAACGAGAATGGAATAGTTATCGTGGGACATGGTGAATGGTTTAATTGCTACACTGGCCACGCAGTAACGGTCACACAGAGGAAAAAAGTGGTGGGAGATTTCTGCTCCCAGCAAATGTTTCTCTACATATACAGACGACACTTCATTTTTCAAGATGTGTAGTTATAATTACAATCTGAGGAGATCAGTGTTCACTGCCCTCTGTGGTCACGATCTTGTTAAATATCTGTAAGAGTTCATTAATTCAAAGCTGAAGTGATTACATTGAAAAGGTAGATAGAAACTATAATCTCGGTTAGGGGAAAGAGGAGAAGGCAGGAATTCGTCAACACTTATCGAATGTATGGCACAGTGACTTTCGAAACCCGCCAGGGATTTTGGCTACTAGGCGGAGCTGCAAAAACCACTAGCACTAGGAGTGACTTGGGGAGTTCTGTCCCGGTGTTGAGTAGAGACTCCTTAGGAAAGCTAGCCGAAGTGTACCAATAACGATGACTCCACAATAAATGCGCCAAGGAAATCTAATACTCTTTTGTCAGTGGGCGAGCCTGAGGATGGAGGTAACGTGCCGCCGAAACTAGTTATGTGAGACAAAAAAAAAACACTGTGGGCGAGCGGTTCTAGGCGATTCAGTCCGGAACCACGCGGCTGCTACGGTCGCAGGTTCGAATCCTGCCTCGGGCATGGATGTGTGTGATGTCCTTAGGTTAGTTAGGTTTACGTAGTTGTAAGTCTAAGGGACTGATGACAGATATTATGTCCCATAGTGCTTAGAGTCATTCTCAAGATGCAGCTGTGGTGGTACTTCTTCTCAAATATATCATCAGCTTAAGTCCCTCGTCCATGCAGTGTGATCCACAAATGAAAGATGATCATATTGGTTGGCCTGTGCCAACCCGTACCTTCACCCCAGGCCCTGAGATCGTATAATGATGATGGAAGTAATGCGTTAATATTCGTTCTCCTCGGAGCTTTCACTCGTGGATACTGATCTCATGAGTCTATACACAAAACGGGGACGCGCTTAAAAAGTGGACTTTGTGCCGCTCTTATCTCCAGTATAGCCGTTGGGTACACCACTACCGGCGTGCCCCTCTAATGCTGCAGCGTCATCGGAAGTCGTTTTAATGGTCACCTTGCTGACGGTCTCTGTTGTTCCGGACGTCGCCACACTCTCCGTGTAAATACTTGTGTTGCTGCATACAAGCCCGTTTCATGACTCCCTGTCTTACCCGAACCATATTACGATTTTCTCATAAACAATCGACATTCCAAGACGGTTTCTGAATGAGAAATCCGCTTCGTAATTTTTCTGTACATACCTCTGTAGAAAGTGTCGTCACTACCTACTTCCTACAGTTAGGCAGAAATTCTAATAATTTGCATGCCAATTTTACGTTTGTTGCATGTATTCTTCATACTCTAGCAGTTTTTATGGCTAGCGTAGCACTCAAAGAAAAGCCAAAGGATTCTCCTAGTGAAAGCTCTCTATCGACAAATATAGTTAGCTGATGACAATCTGTAATTGTTTGTTCAAACACACGACTATTACGCTTAGATTTCTCAGCGTCGCTACGCTGTAGGTGACATTATCTGCTGAATTAGTGTTTATAAAAGACTAGCAAGATTTAAAATAGAGCTGAAACTGTAAATGAGTAACAGTATAAGCAGTTTAATGGTGTTCAGACGAGATGGGGCTACTGGACACCCCTACAGGCGGCCATAAGCTGGTTGGCAGCGTACACTGTCAGGTCAGAGTCCGGCGACGTCAGCCGTCACTGCCTGGAGACAGACGGCCGCGTCACTGCGCCGGCGCTACGCCGCCGGGGTCTTTGATCCCGCCGTCCGACGTCATTATCCTCCGGCTCGGCTTCAGCTCACATCACGGTACTCGTGTTACGGCCGACCGGACGCCGCCTCGACGCGGTTCGCCGACCGGACTCAGTCCACAGCTACGCCACGCCTCTCAGCTTCCACAAGGGGCTGGAGCCCCGTCCCCACTGACGTCACGAACGTAATAGCACAGCAGATGGTGCCTCTGAGTAACCTCGATAACCAGGTAAGCGGTTTCCGTAAGTACCAGCTTCTATTACGACAGGCAGCCTTGAGGTTTTAATCATCACGCGGGAAAAATGGTTATGAAATCACTGTAGTTTTCGCGTCTTTGCAGGTACTTCACCTGAGTACTGGTACGCACTAAAATCTCCGCAGCACTGTATCGAAGCACGCCGCCACTGGAGTCAAAACGAAGTGCCTCATCCCAAAAAAATGGTTCAAATGGCTCTGAGCACTATGGGACTTAACTTCTGAGGTCATCAGTCTCCTAGAGCTTAGAACTACTTAAACCTAACTAACCTAAGGACATCACACATATCCATGCCCGAGGTAGGATTCGAACCTGCGACTGTAGCGGTAGTGCGGTTCCAGACTGTAGCGCCTAGAACCACTCGGCCACTCCGGCCGGCGCCTGATCCCACTGATAAACCAGAGCAGGGCTGTTCAGAAGGTGGCTAGGTGAGCTCAAGCGCTCGCGCTCACTGTCACGTGGGTAGTGAATGCTCGCGGTAAATTGTGGCTGCCAGACGTCATTACGTAGAGCAGGAGAAGCGGAAACGGCGTGCTGCCTCCAGTGGAATGACAGTTTGACACTTTCGCAGTAGTTTTACAAGCAGGCGTAGTTCTTAAAATGGAGACTACCTCTTTCAAATTCGGCGAAATGAAGCATAACGGCCGGGTTAGGAACTATAGAGTGAAGGTCACACACACCTGTACAAATTTATAACTTGCCATTTCCGGATGCCTAGCTACAGTTATCGACTTATCGACCTCCAGTGTGACAGGCAGCTGAGCGATAAGTTTGGTAAAAAAGTAAGTACTGTAGACAAATTTTCTTCTACTCAATTTCGACTAAGTCACAAGTTTGCAGTTACGTTCATGTCCATGTTTGGACCTACATGTTTATTCTACTGTTTATCGCTATCAGTGACAGATTTCAACTTAAAAGTTTATCTTCGCGTTAGCATTGCTCAGACATATGTAAGAAACATTGGTGCTTGAGTGAAAAGTAAAATGAGTAGTATTCTTTGGCAAACAGTGTTTCTATGTTTAATGTGTGAACAAAACAATCACAAAATACGTGTTCACATCGGTTTAAGCTTCGCCGGACGTCTCATGAATCATAACAAATATCAAGTTATCTTTGCCTCCCAGTTAAATGAAGTGTATCATTTCATTGTAATTTATTAACAGTGTAACACTTTTAGAAAAATATTACCACGAGAGGTATTAATTACCGACCGTGAAGAGATACATCTCCATAGACTATCAGCGGTCGTAGTATTTTGACAACAGTTTCTCGCGCCGCGCGGCCTTTTCCCGATTCCTGCTCCCCTCCCCTACTCTTCCCCATCCGATACTCTCGTGAGCCGGCCGGCTGGTTACGGCTGCGGCGTAAGAGCCAGCCAGCTCGCACGGGCAGATTGGTAAAAAGGACTGAACTAGAGCTCTGCGCGAAACTTGGGGCAGACGCTTCAGTGGCGGTCGAACAGGTCATAATGACACAGTGGCAGGAGGAAGACCATCTCTCCCATCTCTCTACGAATTAGATGTGTGCACAATATGATTGTGAAGTGACAGCGATTAATATAATTTAACTCAGTATTAAGAAAACCGTCTTAATCGCGTTTTTTCATTTATTTAGTGCCTACCGGTTTCAGCCCATCGTAGGGGCCATCTTCAGGGCGAGCATATGGTCGACTGCTGGTGGCGTCACGTCTACCGAGGTGTGGCAGGAGACTGTAAGGAATCACCGGGAATCTTAAGAGGATGCCTTGGTGCTTAGAGACCGACTTATAACAATCGATATGTCAGTTCTGACAGTGAACATCAGTCAAGGACCTGTTTGCAACATCTTGCACGTCTGTATCAAGGCAATCCAGATGGACGATTGCTGGGCTTATCGCTATGTCCCGGAGGTAATGAGCAAAGCAAGCAGCGGAAACACGTGGATTAAACGTCACCGAAAAAGACGAACAGCCATCTTCGTCCACCTTGGTACTATGAACACGCAAGCTACACAAACTGCTTCAGGACCAAGAGAAACCAATGAGAAGAAACAGTGTAGGCTTCCGTTTGTGATCAACTATGACGCTAGTCATATGAAACTTCCAAAGGAATATCATAGAACTGGACACGTGATTTCTCAACCTGTATTCCAGGTATACTGCGAAAATAATGGAAAAAGAAAACAAACATAGATAGAATCTGTGACGAGATATAGGTAACTGTATCCCACGAGAGGGCGCCTCACAGTCCAAACTTTACAGAGAAAGTACAGAGGTGGACCGACACCAAGATTTACTATCAGTGACCTACTAGCCAAATGTGCAAACTGCAGACGCAAAGGCTATTCGTTGAAGAGGATTTGAAAAAGTCCGAGAAGGCACAACCATTTCGGAAACGATCCAACGAAAAATCAAATGTTAAGATCCTTCAAGCATCGGAAACATCTCAAATACGACGACAAGGAAACAATTTGGGAGACCTCACAACAGGCAACAATAGGGAGGAAAACCACACAGCTAGGTACAGGTAAAAAAACATCCTATAAAAGGAGAATGCTCTCGAGTGTAGTGAGCTACAAGGCAGAAGAGAAAGCAAGAAACTCAGTCAACACAGGAAAGTTAGAAACTCTATCGCAGATCGCCAAACTATTACATTCCTTACAAGATAGTGACTTTTTACAAATGTTAATCACTGTAGGAAGAAAGCTGAAGAGAGGAACTGACGCAGTAACGAAGATTATTAGCTTACACCAAGTAGAAGAATTAGTATGCATTGTTCACGAACCAGGAAGAAAAAGAAAAAGGTCGTGATGTTTGATACTATGCGTCTTGATGTCAACGGCTCGTGTAACGGAAAAGACAACTACAGAACTTTGTCTTCACGAACAATATAGACGTCTTATTATTGACAGAAACGCATCTACAAACTGTAGAAACATTCAGAGTACGGAATATGATACGATATCGAAATCACAGACATAGCGGAGGAGGAGGTTTGAATGTGATATAGCTGTGCAATAAAATCATATATCGAGTATAGCGACTGCCCTCACTGCAACAATTTCAGGCAACAGTAGTAACTTTTGGACAATTACAGGACCACTAATGTTAGAATCATCAAACCCACGACCTAATACTCTTCAACATCTCAGGATCTGCAGACAGTTTCTCGAAATAAGACAGTTTCTTGGATGAGATCTCAACGTTAAAAACCTGATTTGGCACGCAAGTAGAACCAGCCCAGCAAGGACACTTGTTTAAGTTGGAGTATGATCCTGAAGCAACTTATACCGCAAAATCTTCTGATTATTCATAAATGGCCATTATACTTTATATACACGCCCGGCAGCAGAAACTGACCCCAATATATCCCTGATATGCCGCTAGTCATAATTATCTGGTACCGGCCATTCTGTCTTGTTTACTGCTACGGCCCCACTCACAGCACTGCACCTACCGCCGGCCGGAGTGGCCGATCGGTTCTAGGCGCTTCAGTCTGGAACCCTGCGACCGCTACGGTCGCAGGTTCGAATCCTGCCTCGGGCATGGATGTGTGTGATGTCCGTAGGTTAGTTAGGTTTAAGTAGTTCTAAGATCTAGGGAACTGATGACGTCAGATGTTAAGTCCCATAGTGCTCAGAGCCACTGCAGCTACTGAACAACTTGTTATCTTTACCTAGGAACGAAGCCCGTACTGCTCACCTCTCAAATACTAACTGCCTCACTGCTCAGAACGCTCTTCCCCCACATGGTTAAGCCACCCCCTTTCCCCCACAGCTGGAGGAAAAGCTAAAAAAAACATCATTAGAAAGTGACATACCTATAAAACGCAGAATATCGATATTGATCAGCACAGAGCAAGTATCACCGGCACGGGGCAAAAATTAGATGCCACTATGCTAAATGGAAAGGTGGCTCAAACAACAGACATCTTTCATCAGCTTCGTCTCAAACGGAAGATCAAGTGTGGTAGGTTTTCTTTATATTTATATAACAGGAGACGCTCCAAAAAGAGCTCTGTTAGCACTCATTCATCAAAAACCGAACTGAGTACTTCTACTCATGTATAATATTTCACCCTGAGCTTACGTAGTTAATGAAAAACACTTATAATTACTTGTATATGCAGATCAAAAATACTCACATCAAGGTCATTATATATTTCTCTATTTATACGTAAAAAATCCTTTTTGGTGGATGTAATTACTGAAAAGGCATTTATTAGTATGCACAAATTCTCTAAAATCAACAAACGAGTAGCTATAAGGAAAAAATGCCTCATTAAACTCATTCCGTTGTATTTTCATCACTAAATAATAGGCCCCTCCCGCCGAAGGTTCGAGTCTTCCCTCGGGCATGGGTGTGTGTGTTGTGCTTAGTATACTTTAGTTTAAGGAGTGTGTAAGTCTAGGGACCGATGACCTAAGCAGTTTGGTCCCTTAGAAACTCACACACATTTGAACATTTGAACTAAATAATAAGATTAAAGCTTTATGGCTATTACGAGACAAGAATTCACCTTGTACATACTTAAGACTAGCAAAGCGGCCCTGCTTCGCAAAGGTAGCATAAAACATCTACGAGCAGACGGCTTAAGTGGCGTAACCTATTATGTTTGCGGGCAACAAATAAAATTATTCAGAGAACAAAGTTAAGTAAGAGCATATCAGCAATTTCATAGAACTTACACTATGTAAGCAGCGCACGTCAGGAGAAACTGTCTGGAGTCATGTATGTTATGTGTTCCATATAAACTGGCGTTTGGAGTGGAATCACATGATAATGATGGGAACACATCGTGATGTAAGTAATATCTTTACAACAAAAGTAAGTATTGAATGCGAATTATGGGTGTACGTCATGGAAGGAGAAAAATAAATAGAGGGGTGCTACAGACTTATGCTGTACGTTACTTTAAAGCCAGAGTTAGAGGGGCCTGGCACCATTTTAAGTAGCCCAAAACATTGGCATTGCTTACGAGTGCTTCTTCTTCATTATTTCTGTCTTTGCATGCATCAACTGTTTAAATACTAAAAATTGTAAGGCTTACATCAGTAACACAGTATCAGGAAGGCAATTTCGAAGGTTTTCCGTACGTATTTGCTACAGTAATGTGACACAGAGTGATATCACGGAGAAGTATCACCGCGGTGAACTATGGGGATATGAATCCGGCAAACTTAATGTTTCGGACTAGTTAAGATAGTGGACATTGGCTTCAAATTTGTGACGTACTGTCCCTTCCCTTCTTTTTTTCCTCCATGGTATAGGCCTATGTGTGTGTGAGTGATTCAATATGTATCGTAGGCTAGCGGAGGTGGATCAATAAACGAATAAAGAAAAAAATCCATGACGTTAATGTTTAGGTCGTCTTACTGCACACTTCTGACGCTTAGTACGAACTCTGATGCATTTTTGAGACTCATTGTGGAAATTTTTTGTTCTGGACACATCATGGCAGACTTCTTCGCTGTCACACACAGAATCGTGTCCATCGAGGTTTGATTCAGGAAAATCAGAAAGATGGCAGTTGAGATGGAAATTGATTCATATCCCGAGCAGCTGAAAGAACATGCTGCACGTAAACTAAGCACAGATGTTGACGCAGATTACCGGAAAACATTTTACTGGAAGCATAAAAAAATAGACACCACATACTCTGGACCAACACGTTGTTTCACAATGCAGTTGTTCTCCAACGCTTGCAGGGAAACTATTGCCTTAATGTATAGTATTTGATTATTTCAACTTGAACGAGTAAGTTTCTCATCACCTGACGAAACGGTTATCTTTTTGTTATTGGTCACAATACTTCTAGGCTGAGTGACTCTCTGTCCGACGTTCAAAAAATCTGCAATGAATAACGTCAGTTGCGACTGATAATGCGAGGAAAGCAGAATACGAATATTTGAAATTGTCGTCACATTTAGAAACGTGTCCCTCATATGCAGACCTATTTCGTAATCTTGTGTATTTATTTGCCAGAAATTTCTGGATCCCATTCAAAATCATCATGTCTATGTCTTTATCATCTTGAGAATACCCAAATACCTTTCTCGATAGTGCAGATTCGTTCAGCAGCCTCCTGTGTAATTTGCAAGTGTCCAAAGAAATAATATATTTCACTCCAACACGCAGAGAATCGTGTTCGCATCTCATATGTTTGATTCAAGGGAAGTTGAATGCTGAAAGTTTAGTCGTATGCTGCGCTGCGCTAAGATTTTCTTTATGTAAACGAAGCAAAGCTGCAGCGCATGCTGCGTTGTACTTTATGTATAAAGAATTCAAAAAACCAGGTTTATGATTCGCATGTGTTTTTGCAATGCTTTTGTTCCGGAACGATTGCAATCAATTTGATACCACTTAGGCGACTTACAAGTCGCCTGTCCCTGAACAGTTATCCAATTGGAAAAAGGGGAGTTACACTGTAACGTGGAATTCGAGACACATTTCGTTTCTGGTGAATTTCCACATCATTGAGACCTTACGTGCTATGTAAAAAGACGGGGGGAAAAATAGCCAGCTTTAACTCTCTAGCCACACAACCGACCGCTACACCACTGCTCCTGATGCAAACTGCGTCAGGCTTTCCGCTCTCCCAAGCACCGCTTCACTCTCTTGTGAGGGCGGCTGTTTGATAGGTGACAATGGCGTCGTTTTCGCAACTTGACTTTAATTCATCACAATTCAGACAATTTGTACGAAATATTTGTCAATCATACATAAAAACTTTCTCGTTAATTAGTGTATCTATTAGTCAAAACCGGAACAAAATCCTTGCAAGCTGCTTCTGAGATTAGCCTGCAAGTCGAGACAGACGCGAGGAGACGATTGTAATTTATATCTACAGGGTGATAAAGCTGCTCTCAACACAATGTTACAGATGGCCCTCGTATACTAAGCGCAAGATTGTCATACTCTCTCACTCCCTACGCACAAGCTGTTAGTCCAACAAAAAAATGAGCAGGACCTTTTTGTAGTAAATTTAATGTAATTAAATTTCATACTGGAATACTTTTTCCTTGGAGCTAAAACGTATCATCAAACGCACCACCATCCCGCACTCTTTCCTCACCGTTCAAGATTTCGGTTGTGTTGTTCGTGGCACTCGCTCCACCACCGCGAACTGGTCCCGATATTTGACTGTTTTTGTCTTTATTGATTTTTGCCATTACGCGACCGCCATAGCGGGCTACTTCGTTAACATTATTGAGTTAACTGTTCCCCTGCAGGCAATAAACAAGAAACGACTCACGTAAAAGTTCCACTGAAACTAATTACGTTGACAATTCGATACAAAAGTGACCCTTACAAGCAAAGAAGTTCGTATTTAAAAGGCCTAACGAATAGAACATAGTAACTGTTTATTTTACGCTGCTGAAACTCAAAAAATTGATAGTTAAAATTTACACGAATGGTAGTTTTCCAATTTGTAAGTGGTCGGCTACGCCAGTGTCGTAGTAAGGCCAGTTAATTAAGATAAAAATGTCGAATGTGAGAAATAATTGGTGCAGTTGCAAATATTCAAGCAGTGGTAAAAAGGAGTAGTAGAAATTCTGTCCAGTGGGGGCTGAGTACGGGAGTCACTTTTGTACGACCATCATCAATAAGTCGAAAACTACAGCCTCTAGCGAAAACGTTTCCCAGCACAAAATTTAACTAAATCAAATTGCCCAGTAATGGTCCTGTTAATTATTTCTGTAGGACTAATAGTTTGCACGTATCGAGCCGGGAGTTATGAACATCTCGTGTGTGGTTTATGAATGTCAGGTATAACATTGCGGGTTGCATGAAACAACCGCAGTAGGGGCAGCTAAATCATCTGTAACGAGATACAACATAATTGACTCTAACGTGATTAACAAATTCCATTATTATCCATTGTCATTATAGAAGCCATTAATTGGTTAATTACCCATAGTCTTCAGTATTTATTCAATGTAATTTAGAAATTCAATTCTCAAAACTAAGTAGTGGAATTAAAACTTTCTTAAATATTTCCTCCATAACAGTAAAAACAACATATCATAAACTAATTACCACCTCATTATCGTCACATTGTTGTACTGATTAGTACATCATCGAAAACGTTTTATATCGGACATACTTAACAGACTCGAAAAAGTAATTCGGTAGGATTGTGTGCACTCTCTTCTTCATAAATTAGGACTATTCTTCTGGCCAGGAATTAAATTGAAATCTCTAGTAACTACCTGCTCCATTGTTTATATAAACATGTCCCTCGATCTATAACTTATTCTATTACCAACACAAAATTAGCTAGTGGCTTTGGGTCTGATAACATTATTGAGGTCAGATGTCTTTATTCAAACATACAGTATTATTTAAGACATCTCAATATCTAGTCGATTTCCTGGGTGCCACTACACGGGTTGCTATTAATAGACAAAACAACAGACCAGAAACTAAATAAAAATTATGTTTTTAGTAATTCTAATTATTAATTTTTTCTTGGAAAACCCAACAAGAAATGTCAGAAAATAAAAATCAGCAGAATTCAGAGTCAAGAGTCAAGCATGTTCGAAATACCATTTACCATGAAAGATCTTAATCATGGAATGAACTCAATGAAAAACGGGAGAGCAGCGGGAGTCGACGATATATGCGTGGAACAGATGAAACAGCTCGGACCTAGTGCCAGGCAATGGATCATGCAGCTCTTTAATCATTGCTTAAAAACGTGTAAGATCCCAAAGATGTGGACGACATCAAAGGTAGTGGCGCTACTAAAACCTGGGAAAGACGCAGGTCAACCGAAGAACTACCGCCCAATAGCACTCCTGTGCCATCTGTACAAACTGTAGGAACGAATAATCCTAAACCGCATAGCAAATATCGCAGACCAAAAGCTCATTCCCCAACAGGCTGGATTCAGACCCGGGAAATCATGCACCAGTCAAATCCTAGCACTCACAGAACACATTTAGGGATCATCAGTTCACAAAAATCGTTGAATCTCTGCTGCAAAACAGACAGTTCTATGTAATGCTGGACGAAAGAAAAAGCCGATGGCGTCGACAAAAGAACGGTCTCGCCCAGGGCAGTGTGGTGGCCCGCCTACTATTTAACCTATACACCAATGATCAACCAACACCGGAACGTACTACCCATTTCTTAAATGCCGATAACCTGGCCATTACAACGCAAGGAAATAGCTTCGAGGAAGTAGAATTGAAAGTACAAAGCTCGCTACACGTAATGTCTGAATACTATAAAGAGAACTCCCTCAAGCCAAATCCATCTAAGACACAGGTTAGCGCTTTCCACCTCCGCACAAAACAGGCAAACAAGAAGCTGAACGTCACCTGGTTTGGCAACAAACTGGTCCATACGGACAAACCAACATACCTTGGTGTCGTGCTCGATAGATCACTGATGTACAGATATCACTGTGAAAAAACCTGCCAAAAAGTTGCTGCCAGGAACAATATTTTAAGAAAACTGACGAATAGTAAATGGGGAGCTAGTCAGACTGTATTACGAACAACTGCTCAAGAACTTTGCTTCTCCGCGGCAGAATATGCATGCCCTGTATGATCTCGATCCACACATGCCAAAAAAGTCACTACAGTCCTTAATGAAACATGCAGGCTAGCAACAGGATGCATGAAACCCACTCAACTTGGGAAAATATACAAAGCAGCTGGATTGTCTCCTGAAACCCGAAGAATTGCGCACGAACATACAGAAACATTTACACAGATTTTCGACGAGCGCCACCAGCTCCATGGTTCTTCATGTGGACGTAGCAGACTTAAATCCCGCAAGAGATTTCTCACTAGTGAATTGAACGAGCCTCCGAAGGACTACCCTGGCCCACGAGAAATACCCAGCGGCTGTACATCAAACTGGAAGATTTGGAGAACGCTGAACCGCATCAGAACAGGCGTAGCCCCAGTTAAAGCGAACCTAGTCAAATGGGGCTTCAAGGACGAAGGAGACATCAAATGGGACTGTGGTGAAGTTCAGGGTATGGAACACCTTCTACAGTGTTCCATCTGCCCCACAAGGTGTACCCTTGACGAACTATGGCTTGAGAAGAGAGAAACATTGGACTTGGCCCGACATTGGGCTGAAAGGCTTTGAAACAAATCTCCGGACACGAAAAAGTAAGTAAAGTAAATTCGTGAAGATTTGATTTCTCACTTCATGGGTAATGTCGATAAACTGTAAAGCAGATTTTCAGCACAAGACAACACTTAATACTATAACTCCACGGTTTTAATTTCTAAAGACAGAAACGCTGTTGTTGCAAAGGTATGGCACACATCTCCTCATTACACTTTTTACCTACATCATCTATGACCATATCATATTTATAGTTTTCTCTTTTCATTTCCAAATCTTATGTCAAAAACTCACACTCAGTCAAAACCTACAGACGAAATAAACAGCAAAAAAATTCAGACATATTCAGAAATTAAAAAGGTCAGCGAATTATAATCTGTTTTTATTGTATTAGATGTAGTAATAACATCATTATACCGTAATGATTTCATTATGACAGTTTGTCATCTTTCCATAGTACAATTATTTCAGGTAATCATTAGATTTCAGTATCATATCACAACAGCATCATGTCATATCATCACACTTTTAAAACACCAATACCACGACTCTTTTTGTTTCTTACGATCTAACTTCTAACGCAGTCTGGTGTAGTAGACACTATAAATGGACAAGGTACACTGCAAACAAATCGTGTATAAAAGAGTGTCGTTCAATCGATAATTTATGGGCCTTTGTTATTACTTTTTGGACAACAGCAATTGCCTATCCTCTACAGCTCATCGACTACTGTGGAGGTTATTCGCTAACGTCTTAACTAATGTCCCTTCTTCTTGTCAGTGTTGTCCACACATTCCTATCTTGTCGATTCTGTGGAGAACCTCCTCATTCCTTACCTTATCAGTCCACCTAATTTTTAATATTATTCTATAGCATCACATCTCAAATGGTTCGATTCTCTTCTGTTCCGGTTTTCTCATAGTCCATGTCTCACTTCCATACAATGCTGTTCCCCAATTGTATGTTCTCAGAAATTTCTTCCTCAAATTAACACCTATGTTTGATACTACTAGATTTCTCTTGGCCATAAATGCCCTGTTTGCCAGTGCTAGTCTGCTTTTTATGTCCTCCTTGTCCATCCATTATGGATAATTTTCTGTCTAGGTAGCAAAATTCCTTCTCGATCCCCGCTTTATGATGTTAAGTTCATCGCTGTTCTCATTTCTGCTGCTCCTCATTAGTTTCGTCTTTCTACGATTTACTGTCAATCCATATCCAGTACTCAATAGAATGTTCATTCTGTTCAATAGATCCAATAATTGTTCTACATTTTCACTGATGATGGAAATGTCATCAGCGATTATCAATACTGATATCCTTCCAACTTCAATTTTAATCCCCCTCTTGAACTTTCTTTTATTTCCGGCATTGGTTTTTCGGCGTACAGCGAGGATGAAACACTACATCCCTGTCTTACGCCGTTTCTAACCGTGGTCTTCGCACTTGGTTTTACACTCTTATTGTTCCCCCTTTTTTCTAGTACATGTTGTATATTACCCATCTTTCCCTATAGTTTACCCATTTTTCTTAGGGCTTCGAACACCTTGCACCATTTTACGTTGTCGAACGCATTTTCCAGGTCGGTAAATCCAATGAACCTGTCTTGATTTTTATATTGTTTTGCTTCCATTATCAACCCCAACGTCAGAACTGCCGTTCCGGTGCCTTTACCTTTCGTAAACTCAAACTGTTAGTTATCTAATAGATCCTCAGTTTTCCTATCTGTTCACCACATCACACTTTATTAATTGGAGGAAATGATATTCTGTCACTAATCTTATCTAACAGGGGTTTATTTTCTAATACTAGTATTAGTGTTAACGAAGTCGAATAATTATGTAATTAAGATAACCGTCGTATGGAGCCGCCAGCCTATAAAGTGCGCCAACAACAAATAATATTTTTTGTCCCATCAGTTGTTGTTTTACAACTGCGTGCTCATACCTATTCTTTGATTATTTCTTCAGCTAAAACAGTTATTGTGTTGTTCCTATCCGGCGCAGCAACAGCACATCACTACTTCCACCTACTGACAGAGGTTTTTACCGTAGATGTGATTACAGTGTTGCCAGACTGACAATCCCTAACGTCCATTTACTGCCACAAATATGCTCAGGATAAAATTCTGTAACATACATTTTTGTGTTGCTAGTATGTGAGCAATCGCGCTACGAAGTCTGAGCGAGCGAATTTTTCTTCACTCTTTATATTTCTACAACAGTTCGACTGGCTGCTGTCCCTCATTCCATATTGCTATGACTGATTTATGATTGCTTACTGATTGGTCAAAGTGGTCGCTCTTTGGACATCAGGTCTCTCCCTATATTAATTGCTAATGAGAAAACGTGCTGTGTGATCGAACATAACAGTGCAAAGTTTGATCAATTATCCGCTTTTACACCAGGAAGCGCGTGTCAAGTTACATCACTGAAATTTTAGCCTTGAATATCTTTCTATTTAGTGCCTTTAGTCGGATATGACTGAATGACCCTTTCTCAGCTATGAGTCAAGATATTTTATGCCCCCTAATGACACGGATAGTGCTGTCTGTTATTCGAACGGCTTTGCTGGGTTGAACCACGTTACACGTCGCTTCATTACAGGCTGTTAATGTAAGGGGCCACTGAGAAAAGTGGGTAGTTTTCAGGAAAGAGAAGGACCCACGACGTTGTAAAATTTCTGGCCAAATTCTCTGGCAACGGCGCGGGGAAATAGAAAGTTGGACAATGAAGAAAGGCTAAGGATAAAGCAACAACAACCGCTGTTCTAGCAATGTTCACTAAGAGTCCAGAGCGCAATTACAGCTGCATTTGGCGAAAAATAGGGCCATCCTGTGTCAGTAATGAGAATTTTGGCAACACATGAATGTTAACCATACCAAATGCAAAAATTACATCATCCAACTGAGGACGATTCAGATGATTGTCTTCAGTTTGTAGAGGGTGGCACGCAAGCTGGATAGAAACCGTTTTTTCGTCTATTACGTACCATTTACGGGTAAAACTAATATCTATATGAAGGAAGACGTGAATAGACTGAATTCCAGATACTTTTCAGACATCAAGCCTGACTAGATAAATCCATAGAATATAAACGGCGAATCGAAAATGGATGTTTGCTGTGGAACATCACAGTTTTCAATTGTTCAGATCCTCTTCGGTGTGGGTACAGCAGACAATTAGGCCTACCTGTATTTGTTAGACGAAGATGTGCTGCCGCCACTGTTGTCTGAAGACGAACATTTCTAACATACTTTCAGCACGAAGGTGTCCTAGCTTATTACGGGCTAGCCGTTCAAGCGTACCTCGATATCCAGCTTTTCTGTAGATGGATAGACGGCAGAAATCAGGTGGAGTGACCACCATGCTCCCCGAATTTGAATCCACTGATTTCTCTCTCTGGGCACATTTGAAGACCATTCTGTACACAATGAAGATAAGAAATCATGCACACCACAGGGAACGGTTGTTGATTCTTGTGTCCACATTCAAAGATATGTGCTGGCGGAAGACCACGGGGAAAGGTTGGAACGGATAAGAACTGTACCTTGTACTGTCAATACGTCGTACACGCAATGTGGCCTTTATGTGTCCTCGCCAGAATTTGCCTTGGACTGTACAAAATACGATACAACTTGAGAACGAATAAAGGTGTATTCTGTGAAAGCAGTCATTGTTCCTTTCATGTACGAGGTGCCACAATAAACTAATGAGACTGATGTGAAAAAAATTTTGCTTACCGTTTTCGTCAGATTTAGTGTAGTCTCCTTCTAAGTAGTTCCATTCTGATTGCACACACTTTTTCCAGCGCTTGTGCCATTGATGGTAACATTTCTGGAACTCATCTTCTGTAATATCCTCCAAGACCCTCGTCACAGCTTTTTTGGCATCTTGTGTTGTTTGAACATGGAGTCCGTTGACCGCCCTTTTGACTCTTGGAAATAGAAAAAAGTCGCACGGAGCGATATCAGGTGAATAAGGTGGCTGTGGTAATACTGAAATTTGTTTTGAGGTTAAAAATTGCTGTACTGACAAAGCAGTAGAGGATGACGCATTATCGTGATTCAGAATCCCATTATCAGCAATGTTGCCACAGACACGAAGAACTCTTTTACGAAGTCTTTCTAAAATTTCTTTGTAGTAATATTGGTTAACTGTTTGCCCAAGAGGCACCCACTCTTTATGAACAATTCCCTTGGAATCAAAGAAGCACACAAATGTGCATTCAACTTTTGACTTTGACATGCAAGCATTTTTGGTCTGGGTGATCCCTTTGAGCACCATTGCGAACTTTGGCGTTTTGTCTCTGGATTGTACTGAAAAATCCAACTTTCATCACCAGTGATAAGTCGGCTCAGCAATTCTGGATTGATTTCCGTTTGCTCTAACAGATCGGCTGCCACATTTTTCCGTGTTACTCGCTGTTGTGTTGTGAGGTTTTTGGGGACCATTTTTGCACAAATCTTTCTCATACCAAGATCTTCAGTTATTATTAGACGAACCGTCTCTCGATTGATGTTCTGTTCTTCTGCAATCATTTTCACTGACAATCTTCGATCGGATCGTACGAGTTCACGCACCCCGGCCAAGTTGACATCCGTCCATGAGGTTGATGGTTGTCCACTGCGGTATTCATCTTCAATATCCTTTCTGCCTCCACTAAACACTATATGCCAACAAAAACCTTGAGCTCTTGACATAACCTCCTCTCCAGAAGCCTCCTGAAGCTTATCGTAAGTTTCTGTCGCGTTTTCACCCAATTTAACGCAAAACGAAATGGCATACCGTTGAGCACTATTATGCGGTTCCATTTCCGTGACGAGAGACACAAACAGATGTTAACTTGTTACAGCACATCTTACGACGGAGAAGTTGCATCGATGTGCCACCTGGACTAGAAGGAGCTTATAGACCAAGGTCAAAGATATTGTGCCTACGCAAGCCGGCAGGGTTGCCACATCTTGCAAAGAAAATCAGTCTCATTACTTTATTGTCGCACCTCGTATATGTATTTGGTATGTCCGATGACGACCTTCCATGTTAAATTTACGAGTTGTGCACAAGATTACGGCTTTCAAAATGGCCGTAATGTTCATAAGATAGCCTCAATGGTTTCCCTTTGTCACACTTCGTGTCACTTGAATTTAGATTTCCGTTTATCCACCTATTTTGGTTTTAGGAGGGTAGTTCCAAATACGTGGTCATCCTCTAGTACGTCACGAGAAGCCAGTGTGTCTATAAAAGCTACGGTTTCTGTCGCCCTTTGGTAGCCACATCTTGGAAAATTTTCTCTTGGTATGTTTTGATTACAAGATACTACCTATTGTAGAAGTGATTCCAGCTGTCTGTAGTAATAGCACTGTTATAGTATCGAGATATCATAATTTCAAAAAATGGTTCAAATGGTTCTGAGCACTATGCGACTTAACTTCTGAGGTCATCACTCGCCTAGAACTTAGAACTAATTAAACCTAACTAACCTAAGGACATCACACACATCCATGCCCAAGGCAGGATTCGAACCTGCGACCGTAGCGGTCGCTCGGTTCCAGACTGCAGCGCCTAGAACCGCACGGCCACTCCGGCCGGCCATATTTTCAAATTTATTTCATTTTTGCAAATAGTTTGTGGCCAATAATAGGTCGTTATAAATCGAAAAGATGAAATATCTGTCACCGTTTTATGCATTTGAACCGCTTTTTTCTTGTTACAGTTAGACATTTATGTGCGTCCCACATGCGTTTCAACTTTGATATTCGCGGCATCGTTACTAGATTTTGAGTTACTCGTCTATCCTCGAAAAATCTAAACTTCTTTCACCTGGTCGGTGCACCTCGACTTCATGTACAAAAATTCCGCCCATATTGGCGCTGAGATCATTTGATTTTCCTGTTTTCACTTTTCGTTTCCTTTATCTAAATGATTTGAAATATCTCACTATTGTCTGGCAAGAACTTAAGATTTGTACTAAGACAACTCCGAAGATAGTTTTCGTAAAACGTTGTCTGTTTGCGTGGCTTTCCTTGACACACCAACGAACATGATAAATCACGGTGTTCGATGTTCACATTTAATTACTACTCATGACATACAAACGTGGATTGTCGGAGGTTTCAGCACAATCCGAGCCACAATGCTTTCTGGGCTCGATCCGATATACCTATTTATGAACCGCATAAGTTGATACTATGTGTGAACGCTGATTGTTGTATTTATTTACTTTCACAGACGCTGCTCAAATGTGGCACGTTTCCCTATTCAGCAGTGATCTGGGCGCATATAAGCGCAGCGTTTCCAATGGCCTTTGCATCGACAGAAGAGGGCTCAGCTGTCAGTGGAACAAGCTCCAAAACTTTCCATGATCGCTTCCATACCTCTTTAAGTTGACACGATGTTCGAAGATCAGTTGTCGTCTTTTCTCACACGAGCAGCTTCTGCTCTAGTGCGGTACGGTGCTATACTTACGAGCGACATGGTTGCTTTCAAGTGCAGTGTTTCGACACCGCTTTGCATCGACAGGAGAGTCCTCGTCAGCTGCAAGTGGTACGCTCGCGAGAGGGTCGGTGTCCACACGAGGGCGCTGCAGTATTTTCATTGCACTGAACGAGCGACGAGTGTGGTGCCCTGCTGTGGCTTTCCGTCAGCAGCGGGGCGTGCTCCGGATGGGTCGCCACCGGCACTTTTCCTGCGGTCCACCGGAACTTTACCCACAGCGCGGAAAAAGAGGAAGCGGTGGCGCGGCTGTTGTGGAGAGCTGAGAGCTACCCAGTCGACCGTGACGCCGCCCCCGGTCACGAACAGGCCACATTTCCAGCTCCAGTCCGCGCTGACTGGATCCGTAAAAGCGATGCGCACCAGTCCACTGACAGTGCCCTGTCCACTGTGGTTCATATGTCAGTGTTATTACACTGTTGCTGGTGTTTGAATCTGTTGGCTATGATTTATATGTGACAACCGCCTATGTTCGACGTCAAAGCGCAATAGACACCACAGACGGCAGGTGGCACCACCAGCAGTGAAGAGTGTAGGCTCTGAATGGCTCTGAGCACTATGGGACTCAACTGTTGTGGTCATCAGTCCGCTAGAACTTAGAACTACTTAAACCTAACTAACCTAAGGACATCACACACATCCATGCCCGAGGCAGGATTCGAACCTGCGACCGTAGCAGTCTTGCGGTTCCGGACTGCGCGCCTAGAACCGCGAGACCACCGCGGCCGGCCGAAGAGTGTAGGGAAGATGCGGGAAACAGCGCAGGCATTGTCGTAATGCGGAATCGGAGAGATTTGCCTGACATCGAAAAGGACATGATCATCGACTTGGGGGTCAAGGGTCGAAGCATTTTCGAAACCGCTAGATTTATACATCGTTCGCGTGCTTTAAGTATGCCGTGGGCGGTAAAATCGCGCTATCCAAAACCGGTGCCGAGGCGACAGGGTGCACACGGTCCATTTTAACGGAATGAGAGGCGGCTGCAGAGATATTACGGACGAATAGTCGCGCCGCTGTTGAGCAAATGATCGCCTAAATGAACCAAGCGTTTACCAATACCTTGTCCTCTACGACCGTTCAGCGAACATTGCTCTGTA
The DNA here is from genome assembly GCF_021461385.2 of Schistocerca piceifrons. Taxonomy (NCBI): domain Eukaryota; kingdom Metazoa; phylum Arthropoda; class Insecta; order Orthoptera; family Acrididae; genus Schistocerca; species Schistocerca piceifrons. The sequence continues at coordinate 457,070,948 of NC_060144.1, read as the reverse complement.
TGAGCCTCCTGAGGAAGTGCCTGCTAACTTCTGTTCATCGTCGACGAAGGCTGGAAGCAGCATGGCAATACCACAACGGACGTCCACTGGGTGGCGATAGGTGAACATGCTCCATTGGCGTGAAACGTCTGGAAGCAAACACACTGCAACATATATCGGATGGCTCCTGACTGGAGGAGGGATCGTTATGGTGTGAGGAATGTCTTCTTGTTATTCTCTCGATGATCTCATCATTCTGGATGGCTTGATGGATTAACTAAGCATTCAACTATTGTTGAGGACGATGTCCACTTCCACATGCAATTCGTTTTCTTCGCCACAATGGCAATTACCACCAGGTCAATGCTACGTGGCACACACTTCACAGTCTGCTTATGTTGTTCCGTGGGCGCCAGGATACCGTATTTCCCCGGCCACCATACTCACCAAATTTAAACCCAAACGACAATCTGTGGGGTGACCCCCAACCGGTTGATAGCACCCTGGATCCTCAACCGAGAAACCTAGTGCAGCTGCCCAATGCACTGGAGCATGGCTCCAGCTCCCTGGCGTACCTTCCACAAACTCACTGGTTTTCTTCCTCCACGTCTCGAAGTGGTCCGCGCTGCAAAAGGCGGTTACTTCAGCATTTCACAGCTGGTCGCATCAGTGAGACTGGACAGTTACATATACACACATGTGCCAAAATGTTATGACCAGCTGCTCAATGGTGTGTTGGTCCTAATTTTGAATGCAATATAGCAGTGATTCTGTATAGATTCGACATGCCATTGGTAGTTTTCCGGATGTATGTGGAAGAAGATGTCAGATAAGTCCTACCAGTTTGTTGCAAAGGTGGAGCTGGTCCACTTATATTTTTTTTCCAGTCATCTGTCTTCTGACTGGTCTGTTGCGGCCCTCCACGACTTTCTCTCCTGTGACAACCTCTCCATCTCAGAGCAGCACTTGCAACCTACGTCCTCAATTATCTGCTGGATGTAGGTTTTGCCCTCTACTGTTCCCTCTAGTACCATGGAAGTCAGTCCCAGATGTGTTAACAGATGTCTTTTCATCCTGTCCATTCTCCTTGTCAATGTTTTCCACATATTCCTTTCCTCTCCGATTCTGTGCAGAACATCCTCATTCTTTGCCTTATCATCCCACCTAATTTTCAACATTTGTCTCTAGCACCACATCTCAAATGCCTCAATTCTCTTCTGGTCCGGTTTTCCCACAGTCCATGTTTCACTACCATACAATCCTGTGCTCCAAACGTACATTCTCAGAAATCTCTTTCTCAAATTAAGTCCGATGTTTGATACTAGTATTCTCTTGTCCAGTAATCCCGTCTTTGCCACTGATAGTCTGCTTTTGATGTCCTCCTTGCTCCGTTCGAAATTGGTTATGCCTAGGTAGCAGAATTCCTTAACTTTATCTACTTCGCGACCATCAATCACGATGTTAAGTTTATCGCTCCTCTCATTTCTGCTACTTTTCATTACTTCCGCCTTTCTTCGATTTACTCTCAGTCTCTATTCTGTACTCATTAGACTGACCATTCCATTCAGCACATCATGTAATTCTTCTTCACCTTCACTCAGCATAGCAATGTCATCAAGGAATCATATCATTGATACCCTTTCACCTTTAATTTCAATTCCTCTCCTGAAGCTTTCTTTTATATCCATCATTAGTTCTTCGATGTACAAACTGAACAGTAGAGGCGAAAGGCTATATTCCTGTCTTACATCCTTGTTGATCCGAGCATTTTGTTCTTGGCCGTCCAATATTATTATTCCCCCTTTGTTCTGGTACAAACTGAGTATTGCTCGCCTCTCCCTATAGCATACTCCTATTTTTCTCAAATTTCTAACACCTTGCACTATTTTACATTGTCGAACACTTTTTCTAGGTCGACAAATCGTATGATATTTCTTTTGTCTTGCTTCCTTTATCAACCGCAATGTCAGATATGCCCCTTTGGTGCCTTTACCTTTCTTAAGGCCAAACTGATCGTCATCTAACACATCATCAATTTTATTTACCATTCATCTGTGTATTATTTTGGTCAGCAACTTGGATACATGATCCGTGAAGCTGACTGTGCGATAATTCTCGCTCTTGTGAACTCTTGCAGTATTCGGATCTGTGTGGATGATATTTTTCCGAAAGTCAGATGATATGTCGCCACGCTCATACATTCTACAGACCAATGTGATCAGTCAATTTGTGGCCACTTCCCCAATGATTTTAGAAATTTTGATGGAATGTTATCTATTCCTCCTACCTTATTTGATCTTAGGTCCTTCAAAGCTCTCTTAAATACTGATTGTAATATCAGATCCCCTATCTCTTCTAAATTTACTCCTGCTTCTTCTTCTAATAGATCTGACAAATTTTCCCCCTCACAGTACCCTTCAGTGTACTCATTCCACCTATCCACTCCCTCCTTTGCATTCAACAGTGGAATTCCAGTTGCACTCTTAATGTTACCATCCTTGCTTTTAATTTCACCGAAGGTTGTTTGACTTCCCTCTATGCTGAGTCAGTCCTTTCGACCATCTTTTCTTTTTCGATTTCTTCACATTTTTCCTGCAGCCATTTCGTATTAGCTTCCGTGCACTGCCTCTTTATTTCATTCCTCAGCGACTTGTATTTCTATATTCCTGAATTTCCCTGAACATTTTTGTACGTCCTTCATTTATGCATGAACTGAAGTATTTCATCTGTCACCTATGGTTTCTTCATTGTTACCCACTTTGCACTTTTTTTCTTTCCTACTTCTTCGACTGTCCTTTTTTAGAGATGTTCTTTCCTCTTCAACTGCACTGCCTACTGATCTGTTCCTTATTGCTACATCTATAGCTTTAGAGAACTTCAAGCGAATGTCGTCATTCCTTGGTACTTCCGTATCCCACTTCTTTGCATATTGGTACTTCCTGATTAATGTCTTACACTTCAGACAACTCTTCATCACTTCTGCATTGTGATCTAAATCTGTATCTGCTCCTGGGTACGCCTTACAATCCAGAATCTTATTTCGGAATCTCTGTCTGACCATGATGTAATCCAACCGAAATCTTCCCGTATCGCCCTGACTTTTCCATTCTTGAGCACAGTATTCGCTATTACTAGCTGAAATTTATTACAGAACTCAATTTGTCTCTAATTCCTTATCCCAAGCCCATATTCTTCAGTAACATTTTTTTCTACTCCTTCCCCTACAACTGCATTCCATTCCTCCATGACTATTAGATTTTCATCTCCCTTAGCGTATTGTATTACCCTTTCAATATCCCCATATACTTTCTTTGTTTCTTCATCCACAGGTTGCGAAGTCCTCATATACACCTATACCATCGTTGGGAGTGTTGGTTTGCTGTCGATTTTGATAAGAATAATCCTCTCACTGAACTGTTCACAGGAACACACTCTCAGCCTTATCTTCCCACTAATAATGAATCCTCCTCCAGTTTTACGACTTTCTGCTGCTGTTGATATTACACTATACTCATCTGACCATAAACCATTGTTTTTTTTATTTCACTTCACAGACCCCTACTAAATCTAAATTGGGCCTTTGCATTTTCCTTTTATTTTCCTTTTATTTATGCGTGCATATTGTTTGAGGCTCCATACTACTTGCATGCCCGATTCGCCGTATGTGAAAAGGACCTTCATACACCAAGAAATACTTGCTACCTAAAGGCTTTCCTTTATGGGATAAACGATGCCATTCAAGCATCATTTTCTGACCTACCTGTCAACTCTTGATCTTCAGTCGTGGGTTTCGTAGTGTCTTGCTTTTCTCTGCAGATTTTTATGTTTTCCAATGCTATATTAATTATTTCGTCGTTATCTATGGAAGGCTACTAACTGTTTTATACGATTTGGTGGTGGATGAATCTTTAATACAAGGATTACAGCAAAGCTGTAGAAACATTCGGTAATTCCTTAACGATATTGTGAAAATCAGGTACGTGTAAATCCCAATGTCTGTCTTGACGATAGCAATACAATCTGCAAAGTTTAGCTGTTTCTTTCATAATGCGTCTGAAGGGTTACAAGATGGTGTAAAACGTGATATAAATATTGCTTCTTCTACTTCTTCAAAGTTTTTAGCCATGTATTACAATGAAATTGTGGGCCATTATCAGACATTACTTCTTCAACATGCCCCCCTTCTTTCAGGAAAATTCTTAACGTATGGCATAGTAACAGATTTTGCAACAGCTTCCAGTAAAGGTGTGAATGACACAGATTTAAAAGTAAGCTCAACAGCTACAAATGCAAATGAATGACCACGTTTAGATCTTAGATGTTACGAGCAGCTTATTCTCTTAGCTTCACAGGAATGATCAAAAATAGTGGTGTTGAGTACTTTCACAACAGGTGGTTTTGCCATTTGGCAAAGTTTGCATTTTGCTGTTGTTGAACTAACATGTATCCCGTAATTTAACTGCAAGAATTTTTTTTACCAAAACCATCATTTTTCTGAACAGATGACTTTTCCCTTCTACCGTAACTGGCATTCAAGTCGTTGTGTCATGCAAACATATGTTCACGAGAGAAGTGATTGGCATTTCCTACATTAGTGCATTCATTGTGATTTCCAACGCGATAATTATTGAATCTATTGCTACCGTTATCTCGAACAAACTTTTCTTCGATATTGGCAAGCTATTCCTGTATCGTTCTTAAGTCAGGTTTATTTTTCTGAATCATTGTTCGTTTGGTAACTCCCTCGGATAATTCTTCGACACATTTTGCAACAGTCATCAATGATTTTGCGTCTTTAAAACTACAGTTTTAGTCTACAAATGTGATGACTCGGACTTTTGTGCTAATTCCTCTATTTGCATTTCTTGTTTTGACATTCATTGTTTCAACTCAAAAATATTAAAAGACTGTACATGATAATGTCTGGACTTTATATTATTATTATCAGACTGGCAGCTGAGTTCGATCTGCCAGATTTGTTGTGTGGGGATTATTATTCGTTAAGTTGTGAAATGCTATCTGCTGAAGATTGTTGCTTGTATGGAAGCTTCTCTTAATGTTTGTAAACCGATTGCTTATTTTGTAGGACTGGCTACAACACGTGCGTACTTGATACAATTATTCTTCTTGGTGGCACGAATGAGGAACTGATACATTAGCAACAAATTTGGAGAGCTTCCACAAACACACAAAATGCATTGTTGAACATGAGACCAACAACAGCATCAGTTTCTTAGACATAAAAATCATCAACAAGAAACATAAACATCATTTTCAGATTTGTAGAAAACCGTCATCCACTGATGTGTGCATCATCACATCTTCTTGTCATCCAAACCAGCATAAGATGGCATATTTTAGGTCCACTTTGAACTGCCTACTTCAAATTACATTTGGACCATTTCAAAAAGAAAAATAGATCAATATTATTAAAAGCAAGGCCTGAAACAATAGCTACAGTCCTATAATTATAGACAAACTACCACAAGAAATAGAAAACTCGTCAGATAATAAAGCTGTTCACTAGATGCATTTAACACAAGATGCAGTAACAAACAGCTGGAAATATGTCGCACTATCTTTCTTGGGGAGAATATCATACAAAATAAGTCATTTTTTTAAAAACACAAACATTAAGATTCCACGCAAACAGCCGGCCGGTGTGGCCGTGCGGTTCTAGTCGCTTCAGTTTGGAACCGCGTGACCGCTACGGTCGCAGGTTCGAATCCTGCCTCGGGCATGGATGTGTGTGAAGCCCTTAGGTTAGTTAGGTTTAAGTAGTTCTAAGTTCTAGGGGACTGATGACCACAGATGTTAAGTCCCGTAGTGCTCAGTGCCATTTGAACCATTCCACGCAAACAAACTTCAAAAGATAGCAAATCACAACTTAAAGAATGACAATCTACACAGACACAAAGTCTGGCATACATGAACTCATTTGCCCTTGCTGCTATGTAAGGCAAACGAGGAGAAGCTTTAAGATTCTGTTCAAAAAGAATACAGATATCATATGTTCGAACAACATATCGAAATCCACATTTTCAGTGTACACAGCTGTCGACAATCATAGAATAAAAGCATTGAAAAATAAGTCCAGATATTGAATCATGCTGAAATTTTGGTTGAAGAGATTGAAATATACCTACATAATAAGAAATCACCGTAACATCTCTTTAACACAGTCTTTCTTCAAAACCTCATTCACCTGCTTTCTAGTTTAAAATAAACACTGCTCCCTTTGGCACTAACAACATGCAGACACTAACCCAACATGAAACAGTGCATTGAGTATAACAGCTTCCTTAGTCATACAATACCTTCAATTAGCTATCGAATTTTAATAACGTGCACTGTTGTAGCATTTATTTATCCCTTATCATTTACTTTGCGTCCAGTGTAAATGGTAATACATGCAAAACAAACTGGCTTCCTTATTTGTGTATCTTATTTGTAATCAGTACTCATTTATTATAAATTGTAAATAATGGGATATTTATAGTTTGTAAATTCCTACTGTCACATCAGTGTATGTGTCGAAACATTGCTGAGAGAGAAATTCTTTTTCATTTTCATGGTTGTGTTACTGCCATCTTTGAATATGTTCTCTCACGTGGCAAAAGTTACGGTGTGTATGAGTAATGCTTTACATCGTGTGTGTACATATATATCAAAAAGTGCATCATATAATATTCGCTTTTACATGAACACAAGCTGTCAGCACTACAGCTCAATGTAGCGGAATTTTCGACGTAAGAAATTAAAACACTCTAAATTTAATAACTTGTTTACATCGTTTGAAATCGTTGTGAGGGACGGTTACGGTTAAATAGACAGTTTCTCATATATTTTGGTTGTAGGGTATCACCACCCTAAGGAAATATCACCATGTATGTGAACCAAAAGGAAAAACTAATGTAAAATACTACAACAATATATCTTAACATGAACAAGCTGTCTGATGATAAACCTGTTGGTTCGAAATCAGTAATAGCACTATGTATCTAAATAAATAGTATTATGAAATTGGCTGTTTGCTGTTAGGATCTCTGCAGTAATCAATCTGTAAACTATTTACTTAGCATATCACATTTCGGATTTCAGAAAGGTTTCTCAGGTGAGACTGCTATTTATTCATGCTCTCACCAAATATTACAAGCTTTTACTGGGACTATATCGCCAATTGCTATTTTTACGATCTTATGAAGACGTTTAGTTTTTAGATCACATCACACACTTAGAAATACTTAACTTTTAAAGAAGTCATACTTAACTGACAGAATTGTAAATTAGATGCGCTGAACAAGTCATAAATTTTGGATGAATACAAAATGTTAATAACTCGGGAGAAATTAAATGGGAGGCCCACTGAGTTCAGTTTCGGCTTCACTCCTATTGTTTATATTTATGAATGACTTTCCACTCAACATTCGACAATCACTACTGATACATTTTGCAGATAATACTGGCGTTATAATATATACCATTAGAGGGAAAGCAATACAAGAGATTTTTAATATTTTTCAGATAATTATTGAATTAAGACACAAAGGAATCACAGACATTGGCAGCGAGTATGTATTGATTTAAATCATGGGGAAAGTTGAAAATTTGTTCCGGAAACGGATCAAGGTCGGGTGTCCTGCTTACTATGCAGATGCTCTTGACACGAACCTGTCCAGACACAGTGGTCATTGCAACAGCGTGGACTACCATAGCATGCCTCCGATCAGCCCAAATCCTCATGTCTACACACTAGTAATTTTGTGCATCCTTGCCAATTATCCTCATCACTCGCGGCATTTCGTCGATTCCAATAATAGTTCGAGCGCTGTGTGCATCTGCATTGAAGAGATCATTAGCTGTCTCACCTCATATATATATCACGAAGAGTAGTGTTACCCTCAAACTTAATCTATTTTTGTAGCATATTCTTTACTCTGGAAAGATCTTCAGATACTTTTTATTCTGTTATGTTTTCTTTTAAAGCTCATGTGTCAAGTTAATGTTTCTAATGATATTCTTATTTTTCATTTATTTACCTATGTCATAATTCCTGTAATACTCATGTACATGTTTATTTTTATTCTTTTTGTAAAGTCTGTATAACTACAAATGTTATCTTTATTATGATGTTATATACTGTAATGATGTTATTTACTGTAATATAGGTAAAGAAAACATCATTACAGTATATACATATATATAGAGGTCCAAAAATTGTATTCACTGTTTAAAAGTCCGTACCTTGCAAACTAATTGACGGAGTTTGGTGAAAGTGTAGCTTAAAGTGCAACTTAATGATCGAACTGTAGGTGTTCGAAATGGTCACCATTAACATCAACACACAACTGCAGCACGAACTACTGACTGCAACGTGTTCAGTTGAATATTTGCACATTCTTGAAGTTCATCCAATGTGCGTGGCTTTCGTCGATAAACGACCTCCTTTATGGTTCCCCACAGGTAAAAGTCCAGAGGAGTTAGGTCTGGGAAATGTGGTGGATACTCCACATCACCACTGAGGGCCTGTCCATCTTCCCGGCAGATTTTCTTCGAGATACGCCCTTATACGATTTTGGTAGTGGGCTGGGGCACCATTTTGTTGAAAGTAAACTCTTCCGGCTCCATACAAGTCTGAGACGGTATGTAAAGTGGATGTCTGAAGCTTCTGAACGTACACCTCACCGGCAACTGTGCCGTCAAAGAAGAATGGCCCAGTCAAGCCGCGGTAAGACAACCCACATCACACATTTACTCGTGGGAAATTCACGGCTTTGTCTACATGGACGTTCGGATTTTCGGCGGCCCAGTAGACGCAATTGTGGCGATTTATTGTACCATTGAGTTTCAACTGTGCCTCATCAGACCGCACGATAGTCTCTGCAAATTCTTCATCGTTGTGCACCATGTTAGAAAACCACCCGCAGTACTCCATTCTACGATCTGGGTCGTCCTAGTTCATTGCGTGGAGCAATCGTGGGATGTAGTAGCACTTCCACTTTGCTGTCTTCAAAATTCGCCGAACACTTGAGCGACTCGCTCCAGTTTCACGGGCACACTGTCTCACATACTTCTGTGGCGAGCGAGTGATTAGTTGTAACACACGACGGGAATTAGCTGGACTTATTACTGTTACAGGTCGTCCAGATCGTTGTTTGTGTGCATCTTTAACACAGGCTCCGGCTTCAAATTTATCTCGAATGCCACAAATCGTTAATCGTGTCGGTGGCTCTGTTTGATACTCATTTCGCCATTGCCCTTTAACCTCATTAATGTTTTCGTACTTAAAATGCCACTTGAAAATTGACTTCCTTTCATCGAATGTAAGTATTGCGTCATCCATGTTTACTCGAGTAACTAGGTGCAACTAAGAACAAAACACTGGCAATTTGGCGACTGTCATCTGACAAAACAAAACAACGCAGTACCATGCTTTTGTGGCATTTGTTGGTACTACAAACTAGTACACTACCAAAGATGTGACAACTCCGTCAATTAGTTTGCCAGTTATGGACTTTTAAACAGTGGATACATTATTTTCGACCCCCCCCCCCCATCTCTCTCTCTCTCTCTCTCTCTCTATATATATATATATATATATTAGATTACTCCCATTTAAAGAGAGCGTTTGAACTTGAATTCCTTTATGACGATTGTTTATGTTTTCAAATGGCTCTGAGCATTATGGGACTCAACTGCTGTGGTCATAAGTCCCCTAGAACTTAGAACTACTTAAACCTAACTAACCTAAGGACATCACACACATCCATGATCGAGGCAGGATTCGAACCTGCGACCGTAGCGGTCGCGCGGTTCCAGACTGTAGCGTCTTTAACCGCGCGACCACTCCGGCCTGCGTTTATGTTTTCTCTGAACCCAAATTTTCTTCATGTGTTCGCTGTGTTGTTTCTTTCACTCCGCTGTCCATTTGCATCCTGGTCTCTTCTGTGTTGTGGTGTCAAATTTATGTTTTTTGATTATGTTCCTGAATTCAGTTCTATTTTCTGCATCATTTACTGTTATGTGTGCTTCTCTGAGGTCCTCTTCAGCTTCTTTTATCCATTTTGTTTTCCCCGGCCTGAGTTGATGAGTTTAAGAGTTCGCTTTGAAATTCTGTTTTCATTCGTCCTGTGGATATTTCCGTAGAACTGCATGCTTCTTTTCCTTATTGCATCCGTAATCTTGTCTGTGTATTTATATAATTCTGATGTTGGTCTCTCCTTCCAGATTCCTTGCTCTTGTATTGGGCCAAAAATTTCCTGAGAATTTTCCTTTCTTGTTTCTCTATTTCTTTGATTTTAGTTTGCCCGCCTATTTGTGTTGTTTCAGATGCATACAGTGCCTCCGGAAGTGTGATAATGTTGTAGTGCCTCAATTTTGCGTTAATGGATATGGACTTTTTGTTGCAATAGTTCCACGTGAGTATATATATATATATATATATATATATATATATATATATATATAGGGTGTTACAAAAAGGTACGGCCAAACTTTCAGGAAAAATTCCTCACACACAAAGAAAGAAAATATGTTATGTGGACATGTGTCCGGAAACGCTTACTTTCCATGTTAGAGCTCATTTTATTACTTCTCTTCCAATCACATTAATCATGGAATAGAAACACACAGCAACACAACGTACCAGCGTGACTTCAAACAGTTTGTTACAAGAAATGTTCAAAATGTCCTCCGTTAGCGAGGATACATGCATACACCCTCCGTCGCATGGAATCCCTGATGCGCTGATGCAGCCCTGGAGAATGGCGTATTGTATCACAGCCGTCCACAATACGAGCACGAAGAGTCTCAACATTTGGTACCGGGGTTGCGTAGACAAGACCTTTCAAATGCCCCCATAAATGAAAGTCAAGAGGGTTGAGGTCAGGAGAGCGTGGAGGCCATGGAACTGGTCCGCCTCTACCAATCCATTGGTCACCGAATCTGTTGTTGAGAAGCGTACGAACACTTCGGCTGAAATGTGCAGGAGCTCCATCGTATATGAACCACATGTTGTGTCGTACTCCTAAAGGCACATGTTCTAGCAGCACAGGTAGAGTATCCCGTATGAAATCATGATAACGTGCTCCATTGAGCATAGGTGGAAGAACATGGGGCCCAATCAAGACATCACCAACAATGCCTCTCCAAACGTTTACAGAAAATCTATGTTGAGGACGTGATTGCACAATTGCGTGCGGATTCTCGTCAGCTCACACATGTTGATTGTGAAAATTTACGATTTGATGTCGTTGGAATGAAGCCTCATCCGTAAAGAGAACATTTGCACTGAAATGAGAATTGACACATTGTTGGATGAACCATTCGCTGAAGTGTACCCGTAGAGGCGAATCAGCTGCTGATGGTGCCTGCACACGCTGTACATGGTACAGGAACAACTGGTTCTCCCGTAGCACTCTCCATTCAGTGACGTGGTCAACGTTACCTTGTACAACAGCAACTGCTCTGACGCTGACATTAGGTTTATCGTCAACTGCACGAAGAATTGCCTCGTCCATTGCAGGTGTCCTCGTCGTTCTAGGTCTTCCCCAGTCTCGAGTCATAGGCTGGAATGTTCCGTGCTCTCTAAGACGCCGATCAACTGCTTCGAACGTCTTCCTGTCGGGACACCTTCGTCCTGGAAATCTGTCTCGATACAAACGTACCGCGCCACGGCTATTGCCCCGTGCTAATCCGTACATCAAATGGGCCTCTGCCAACTCCGCATTTGTAAACATTGCACTGAGTGCAAAACCACGTTCGTGACGAACACTAACCTGTTGATGCTACGTACTGATGTGCTTGATACTAGTACTGTAGAGTAATGAGTCGCATGTCAACACAAGCACCGAAGTCAACATTACCTTCCTTCAATTGGGCCAACTGATGGTGAATCGGGGAAGTACAGAAGGTACTGCGAAACTAAAATGAGCTCTAACATGGAAATTAAGCGTTTCCGGACACATGTCCACATAACACCTTTTCTTTATTTGTATGTGAGGAATGTTTCCTGAAAGTTTGCCCGTACCTTTTTGTAACACCCTGTATATATATATATGTAGTTCCATTGTTTGCTACTGAAGAACACAGAAAAGATGACTGCAGATTATTATGCTGTCCCTAAGGCTGCCCAAGTTTTTATCAGACGTTGCTTTAAATTCACGGTTGCATGCGGATTCCTCTGGAAAAGGCTGGAAACCTGTTTTAATATGCTCCACTGCTAGTTCGCTGTTTTTTTAAACCGTTGTGGAGCACATTCGAATGCGGCTCGCCGCCGGCTTTGTTCGTGCAGAGTGCAGGCAGGGCAAGGCAGGACAGGGCAGCGCCGGGCGATACGCTGCAGTGTAAATCAGCCGCAGCGAGAGCCGCTGCGGCGGTGGCCCACGGCCCTCCTGTCCGCAGTCCATCCGCCGCGGCTGTGCCGCGCCACGCTGGGCTCTGCCCCGCCGCGCACCTCTGCCCGGCGCGACACGATTAATCGCCCCAATAAAACGCCGCGCACCCCCGCTGCCGCTGCCGCCGCAGCCGGTGGGCCGGCCGGCACCGCCCAGCGATACCGGCCGCCGCGCCACTACGAGCACTCAATCTGCCCGCGCGAAATCCTAGCAGCGCCGCACCGCAGCGCGCCACGCCGTGCAGCGCCAACATCTATTGCTGCTATCGCGGTGGAGGCCCTGCCTGATCGGGCTAGGTCACGACTCTTAGGTTGCTCGTTTCGCCTGTCGCAGGCACACAGTGTTGTCGAAGATAAGGAAGCACTGTGGGCTCCAGCGCTGCCAGCCGCTAAGAAAGCCCTCTTCTCCTTGCGTTTCCATTGAAGTTGTGCCATGCGGGGAACCTAAGAGAGCTGGAGGGGCGGTGATGGGGAACATCACATCCCCTCCCTCATACAGAAAATGTCGTATTATTAGTAACTTTATTGGTAACATTGCAAATCTTGTGTCGTTCCATTCCATTCTTTTAAGGTTGTACTCTTCACCTTTGATTCACCTAATACCGCTTCATATCTAATACCGTTTCATACTATCCGACGAGGAAAGTTTCTCTTTTCGTCTGAAATATCTAGACTTCTTCTTTCTGTAATTTCTACTGAAAATCTGTTGTTCCAAATAACAGTATTAATGTTACCGTTGTTCTCTGCATCTGCAATCTGCAGTCCAACTGCTTTCAGATGTGACTGAATTTCTCAGAACTCTACATCTACATCACTAATTACTTTTGAATACATTACAGGAGTGACAGTGATCAATATGTTACAAATATTTACTGCTAAAAACAGTCTTGGTCACAATTTATTTAGTACGGTGATCAGTTTCGACCACTTCTGTGGTCATCTTCAGCAGAGAATCACTGCTCACTAGTAGTGATTCTCTAGCAGAAGGAGGTTCTTATTCATTGGTCTGAAGATGTCCACAGTAGTGGTCGAAACTGGTCACCGTACTAAATAAATTGTGACCAAGACTGTTTTTAATAGTAAATCTACATCATTACTCTGCAGTTCACAATTAAGCACATGACAGAGGTTCTATCCAACCCCCTTAAAGCTAATTCTCTACAGTTCCACTCTAGAGAAGTGCACAGGGAAAACAAACACCTAACTCTTTCTGTGCGAGCCCTTATTTCTCTATTTGTATTATGGCGATCATTCCTGCTAATGTAGGTGGGCGCCAACAATCTATTTTCACACTATCAGCAGAAAGTTGGAACTTCCTGCCACGACGGAAGACGTCTTTGTTTTAATTATTGTCACCCCAGCTCATGTGTCATACACGTGGCGCTCTCTCCCCTACTTCGCTGCCCTTCTTTCAACTTTTTCGATACCTTCTGTCAGTCCTGTGTGTTGTGGATCCCACAGTGCACAGAAATACTCCAGAAGAGGTCATACAAGTTTATTCTAGGCAGTCTCTTTAGAAGACTTGTAGCATTTTCTCAGTGTTCTGCCAGTGTAACATAATCTTTGGTTTGCTTTACCCATAACTTTATCTATATGCTCGTTCCATTTTAAGTTATTCGTAATCGTATTCCGTAAGTATTTAGCTGAATTTACAGACTCTTAAATTTAGTTATTTACCGTTAATCGAATTTACTGGATCCCTTTTTGTAATCATGTTGAAGACTTCACACTTTTCTCATTTATAGTCAACTGCCACTTTTCGCACCATACAGATATCTTGTCTAATTCGTTCGCAGTTGGGTTTGATAGTTGATGACTTTACAAGAAAGTAAATGACAGCGTAATTTCCAAGTGTGCCACTCAGATTATCTCGCAAATCGTTTATGTAGATCGGGAGCAGCAGAGGGTCTATAATACTTCGTCAAGGAACGCCAGATACTAGTTCTGTTTTACTCGATGACTTTACGTCAGTTATCACGAACAATGAGCTTTCTGACAGGAAATCACGAATCCAGTTGCGTAACTGAGGCGGTACTCCATACCAAAACCATCTGATTAGAAATCGCTAGTAAGGTACGGTGTCAAAATCCTTCTGGAAATCTAAAAATATGGAATCATTCTGACATCTCCTGAGAACAGCACTCATTACTTTGTGAGAATAAAGTGCTAATTGTGTTTGACAAGAAAGATGTTTTCCGAAATCGTGTTGCCTTTTCGTCAATAAATTCTTCTTTTCGACACTGTATGTTCCAAAATCCTACTGCATATCGACTTTAATGATATGAGTCTATAACCTGGCGAATTACTTCTATTTCCCGTCTTAGGTATTGGTGTGACTTGTATACTTACATCGTCTTCTTTTGTGAAGGTATTCCGGAAAACCGTTTTTAGTGACTCTGCTTTAGTGGTACTGTCATCAGTAACATCACCATTATAATCGTTAAGTGAAGGTATCGATTGTGTATTTCCGCTGGTATACTTTTCACATGACCAGAATCTCTTTGTATTTTCTTCCATATATCGAGATAAAGTTTCGTTGTGGAAAGTATTTAAAGCATCTCTCACTGAAGTTCGAGCTACATCTCGAGCTTCTGTAAAACTTCGCATATCTTGAGGGTTTTTCATTCTTTTAAATTTAGCATGCTTTGTCGTTGCTTCTAATCCATTGTCCGCCCATCTTCTTTCCAAGTTCTCTCATCACGAGTTCTGTTATATTTTGCCTTCTTTCATTTGCAAGATATCAGAGATTCTTTTCTTCTTTATACGCCGGGTAGGATTCTCCAGATTCCTTCGACGTGGTACTTCTTATTTACGCACGTTACGATGACTCTTCTTTCAGTTGGTGAAACACGATCAGTTAATCCTTACTTTTCATCTGGAAATGACTTCTTGGAGAGTTAATGTTCCATAGTGTCTATCGACAAGCATCTGCTACTATGCGTTTACCAAGCGATGAAACGACTTTCTTTTTATTTTGTTGGATCTGTTTACCCGTGTTTGTTTCTGTTTTAAGTTACCTTCATAATGTATCCAAGATATTTGAACTGTAGAACTACGTTAATTTTTTCTTTGTCCGTGAAGACTTTACTAATACACACATGTCTCTTGGACGTAACTTCTGTTTTCTCAAAGGGTACTTCTTATCATACTTTAAAGCGATTTTTTGGATACTGGCTTCTTCCACGTTAAGAGCCTAGGTAGTCAGATCATCCGCTGACTAGCCAGTTTGTTCTTAGTGAAGGTTTTGCTCCCCTTTGAATTTAAGTGGGTTTGCTTTTGGCTCCATTTTCATGATATAATCTAGGTTATATTTACAAGCACTGGACAATTCTTCCAGTGGGTTGTTGGTGATAGTCTCTTCCCCACATTTTCTGTGGTTATCCCCGTTTTTTATAAATCTGTTTCGTTGAATTTTCTTCTGTTTTATTTTACTGAAAGTATTTAAATTTGTAGTATAAGTGTACCCATGTTTCTTAGATAATGTCGGGAAAATAAAGTAGCATCACAACATTTAAAAATGGCAATAACTTCAAGAGAAACGCAACCTGTATTTAACTCCGAATAATAGTCAGTTGCTGGCTAGGGGACCAATCCACCTGTAGACCATACAGACCATTCCACCCAGGAAACGACACCCATTCACAGATGGGCCGTACCTGCCACCAACAACAGCTTTTCTTATCGGACTTGGGGATGACTGAAACAACTAGAATTGCATTGGTGCGTTTCTTGAAGTTTCCCCGCGATAATGAATATTCCATGAGGTAATGGGACTGCAGCAGAATGACGTCCACAATTTGCCACGATATGTCTGCTGAAGATCTTGGTTTAAAGAAAGCTGGAGTCTATAGAATACCACGCCAGTGTTGGCAAAACTTACACTGAGCACACCATATGCACATATGTGTAACGTGCATTGAACATGATCGTCATACTCCTTCTGAAGCCGAGCAGATCTGCCAAAGCTGTTACCTGTCGCCTGTAACATGTTACCCATATCCCGATTCTTCTTTTGCATGAACCGTTTCTTGTTGCCAGTTGCCCATTTTCCGTTCCTCCTTAAAGCAACATCTATTGCCTACTTTCTGTTTCCCATACCCCTGCAGCTGACTTCCCCAGTAGCTGACACCCCTCAGAAAATGCTGGTAAATTGTGCAAAGGTGCAGGTAAGTTGCACAAAGCTCCCAGAGCAACTCCCTGGTATAAAGTTACGAGAAAATATCCAGTTGAGGAACAGTAGTACATAACGTGTGACACCTTGATTTACTATTATCAGCAGAAGACAACCAAATTTTTTACTGAAAAATAAAGTTGATAGCCTAAAATGGAGTCCCTGAAACGTTTAAATGATATTTAAAGTGAGTACTTCCTTATCGTTATAACAGAGTATTATTACTGTACTGTAACTTGTAGCATTATCAGCAGAAGATGGCAAACTTTTTTACTGCAAATGAAATAAATACTTTACCGTGGATTCACCCTAATATAGGGCTGAATTTGATATCTATTTTAGGGACGATTTTTTCCTCCCTCTCTCTCTCTGTCTCTTTCCTTCTGCCTCTCTCTCTTTCTCTTTCTCTCTCCCTCTTTATCTTTCTTTCTCTCTCTTCCTGTTACACTTTCTTTCCGTTGACCATTTTCGACACTGGGATTAAAAGTGTTTATCTTGGTAATTGTCATCGACATGTACACTGTAACCTATGTGTTGGTTCAGCAGTAGTACCGATGTGTACTTCACATTGTTACATAACTTCTTTTTATGACTTTTGATGAAATCAGTGTACGATATTTTTTTTTTTTTTTTTTTGCCATCAGTCTACTGACTGGTTTGATGCGGCCCGCCACGAATTCCTTTCCTGTGCTAACCTCTTCATCTCAGAGTAGCACTTGCTACCTACGTCCTCAATTATTTGATTGACGTATTCCGATCTCTTGTCTTCCTCTACAGTTTTTGCCCTCTACAGCTCCCTCTAGTACCATGGAAGTCATTCCCTCATGTCTTAGCTGATGTCCTATCATCCTGTCCCCTCTCCTTATCAGTTTTTTCCACATATTCCTTTCCTCTCCGATTCTGCGTAGAACCTCCTCATTCCTTACTTAAGTCCACCTAATTTTCAACATTCGTCTATAGCACCACATCTCAAATGCTTAGATTCTCTTCTGTTCCGGTTTTCCCACAGTCCATGTTTCACTACCATACAACGCAGTACTCCAGACGTACATCCTCAGAAATTTCTTCCTCAAATTAAGGCCAGTATTTGATATTAGTAGACTTCTCTTGGCCAGAAATGCCTTTTTTGCCATAGCGAGTCTGCTTTTGATGTCCTCCACTCTCCGTCCGTCATTGGTTATTTTACTGCCTAGGTAGCAGAATTCCTTAACTTTATTGACTTCATGACCATCAATCCTGATGTTAAGTTTCTCGCTGTTCTCATTTCTACTACTTCTCATTACCTTCGTTTTTCTCCGATTTACTCTCACACCACACTGTGTACTCATTAGACTGTTCGTTCCGTTCAGCACATCACTTAATTCTTCTTCACTTTCACTCAGGATAGCAATGTCATCAGCGAATCGTATCATTGATATCCTTTCAACTTGTATTTTAATTCCACTCCTGAACCTTTCTTTTATTTCCATCTTTGCTTCCTCGATGTACAGATTGAAGAGTAGCGGCGAAAGGCAACAGCCTTGTCTTACACCCTTCTTAATACGAGCACTTCGTTCTTGATCGTCCACTCTTATTATTCCCTCTAGGTTGTTGTACATATTGTATATGACCCATCCCTCCCTATAGCTTACCCCTACTTTTTTCAGAATCTCGAACAGCTTGCACCATTTTATATTGTCGAATGCTTTTTCCAGGTCGGCAAATCCTATGAAAGTGTCTTGTTTTTTCTGTAGCCTTTCTTCCATTATTAGCCGTAACGTCAGAATTGCCTCTCTTGTCCCTTTACTTTTCCTAAAGTCAAACTGATCGTCAATTTTCTTTTCCATTCTTCTGTATATTATTCTTGTAAGCAGCTTCGATGAATGAGCTGTTAAGCTGATTGTGCGATAATTCTCGCACTTGTCAGCTCTTGCCGTTTTCGGAATTGTGTGGATGATGCTTTTCCGAAAGTCAGATGGTATATCACCAGACACATATATTCTACACACCAACGCGAATAGTCGTTTTGTTGCCATCTTCCCCGAATGATTTTAGAAATTCTGATGGAATGTTATCCATCCCTTCTGCCTTATTTGACCGTAAGTCCTTCAAAGCTTTTTTAAATTCCGATTCTAATACTGGATCCCCTATCTCTTCTAAATCGACTCCTGTTTCTTCTTCTATCACATCAGACAAATCTTCGCCCTCATAGAGGCTTTCAATGTATTCTTTCCACCTATCTGCTCTCTCCTCTGCATTTAACAGTGGAATTCACGTTGCACTCTTAATGTTACCACCGTTGCTTTTAATGTCACCAAAGGTTGTTTTGACTTTCCTGTATGCTGAGTCTGTCCTCCCAACAAACATATCTTTTTCGATATCTTCACATTTTTCCTGCAGCCATTTCGTCTTAGCTTCCCTGCACTTCCTGTTTATTTCATTCCTCAGCGACTTGTATTTGTGTATTCCTGATTTTCCCGGAACATGTTTGTACTTCCTCCTTTCGTCAATCAACTGAAGTATTTCTTCTGTTACCCATGGTTCCTTCGCAGCTACCTTCTTTGTACCTGTGTTATCCCTCCCGACTTCTGTGATGGCCCTTTTTAGAGATGTCCATTCCTCTTCAACTGTACTCCCTACTGCGCTATTCCTTATTGCTGTATCTATAGCGTTAGAGAACTTCAAACGTACCTCTTCATTCCTTAGTACTTCCGTATCCCACTTCTTTGCGTATTGATTCTTCCTGACTAATGTCTTGAACTTCAGCCTGCACTTCATCACTACTATATTGTGATCTGAGTCTATATCTGCTCCTGGGAACGCCTTACAATCCAGTACCTGATTTCAGAATCTCTGTCTCACCATGATGTAATCTAATTGAAATCTTCCCGTATCTCCCGGCCTTTTCCAAGTATACCTCCTCCTCTTGTGATTCTTGAACAGGGTATTCGATATTACTAGCTGAAACATGTTACAGAACTCAGTTAGTCTTTCTCCTCTTTCATTCCTTGTCCCAAGTCCATATTCTCCTGTAACCTTTTCTTCTACTCCTTCCCCTACAACTGCATTCCAGTCGCCCATGACTATTAGATTTTAGTCCCCCTTTACATACTGCATTACCCTTTCAATATCCTCATACACTTTCTCTATCTGTTCATCTTCAGCTTGCGACGTCGGCATGTATACCTAAACTTTCGTTGTCGGTGTTGGTCTGCTGTCGTTTCTGATTAGAACAACCCGGTCACTGAACTGTTCATAGTAACACACCCTCTGCCCTACCTTCCTATTCATAACGAATCCTACACCTGTTATACCATTTTCTGCTGTTGTTGATATTACCCGATACTCGTCTGACCAGAAATCCTTGTCTTCCTTCCACTTCACTTCACTGACCCCCACTATATCTAGATTGAGCCTTTCTTTTCCCTTTTCAGATTTTCTAGTTTCCCTACCACGTTCAAGCTTCTGACATTCCACAACCCGACTCGTAGAAGGTTATCCTTTCGTTGATTATTTAATCTTTTTCTCATGGTAAACACCCCCTTGGCGGTCCCCTCCCGGAGATCCGAATGGGGGACTATTCCGTAATCTTTTGCCAATGGAGAGGTCATCATGTCACTTCTTCAGTTACAGGCCACATGTCCTGTGGATACACGTTACGTGTCTTTAATGCATTGGTTTCCATTGGCTTCTGCATCCTCATGTCGTTGATCATTGCTGATTCTTCCGCCTTTAGGGGCAGTTTCCCACCCCTAGGACAAGAGAGTGCCCTGAACCTCTATCCGCTCCTCCGCCCTCTTTGACAAGGCCGTAAGCAGAATGAGGCTGACTTCTTATGCCGGAAGTCTTCGGCCGCCAATGCTGACTATTTATCAAAATTTAGGCAGTCGCGGGGATCGAACCAGGGACCGAAGACGTTTTGATTATGAACCAAAGACGCTACCCGTAGACCACGGGTACAGAGATCTAACCACGATAATCTACTATTTATTTCTGTAGTTAGTTAGTTACATGTTCTGTAGACAATTCAAACGATTCTTTCGTCGAAATCATGTAAAACGAATCAGTTTACAGAACATGTACGAATTTGTGCTAACACATTATCGTTTTATTCTGATCCATGCAACTATAATTTAAAAAAAGGTTCCCTTATTTTAGTTGGTATTAGGTTTTACTTAGAAATCCCTCAATTACGTACAACTACTTCTCAAGGAGAAACAGTTTTAAATTAAATGTCAAAGTTGCTTCGCTACGTGTGAGACATTTTTGCTATCGGCCACATGATGAACGATGCTGTACTCCTCTCTGCGCCACTGACAACTTTAACAATGTGTAATAAAGGTAATTTTTCTCTCTACTGCTGTAGGTATGGACGTCACTGTTCTCAAACTGTGATGAATTATTTCTGACGTATATCATTAGTGGAAGTAAGTATTATCCCAGCGCACTTAAAATATCCAGCTTCATGAAGAAGTACCTACATGACATCCATGGGTGAACACAACTTGTTATTCTTACTGCTCGTTTTCAAGCAATACGTGCTTCCTTTGTAAGTGATGAATTATGCCACAAAATCATTCCATGCGACATTATTGAGTGGACACACATATGATATGTCAGGAGGTAGATAGGTTCGTTTCTAGGATTAGTACTTCTACAAAGAGCAAAGGTTAGTGATTTTGTCTGAGAAGCACAGTAATATGCTTCCTTCAGTCCAAGATTTCATCAATATGTACAACCAAAAATTTAGAGCATTATACCTTACTTACGCATTTCTGCTTATGTGCTAAATCAATTGTTGGTATGCCTCTATTTGTAGGGCAGAACGGCATGTAATTTTTTTTTCAAAATTTAGGTAAAGTGATTTTTCAGAGAACCACTTATTAATACATTGGAAAATATCATTTTATAACTGTTCTGATAGTTTCTCTCGAATGGGATTTATTATAAAACTATTATCGTCTGTAAAAATTACCAATTTTGCTTATTGAGTGTTATGTGGAAGGTCATTCACATATATAAAGAACAGGAGTTTACCCAAAATTGAACCCTGAGGTACAGCTTTTGTGATTTTATCCCGATCATTAAAATATTCCACCAGTCTCAAATTGGCTGAATTATTCAGCACAACCTTTGTCACTTTTTTGTCATGTATGATTCAAATCAGCTGTGTGTAAAGCTATCGATTCCATGAAATTTGAGTTTTACTAAGAGAGTATCCTGATCTACACAGCTGAAGGCCTTGTGGACGTCACGAGAAAACAGGAACTGGTAAGACGTTTACTATTTGATAAGTGAATGTTTAAACAGATTGCTCAGTCAAGCAATCTTTCTGGAATCCCAACTGTTATATGCTACATCAACTGTATCTACCTAAGTGTGCGACTGCTCGGGAGTATATTACTTTTTCCAATATTTAGAAAAAAGATATCAGTAAGGAAATTAAACAATAATTTTTTAATATCTTATGAAACAGTTCAGTAATTGTGTATGTGAACCAGTCTGGAAATACTTGTTGTGTGAGTGTTGCACTGCATATATCACTAAGAACATTACTTACTAAGTTGTAACAGCTTTTAAGAATTCCTTTGAAGTTCGGTCATACGCACAAGAGGTCTTATTTTTTAAATCTCTGTGAATTTCAGTTGCTCTTGGTATTGTGGAATGACATTTTAATACATTCTCTTGCTTCTTCAGCTGAACAACTCAGTACTATATTCACTGCCACGATAAGAAACTTATGGTTAAAGTACATGTTACTTGCGATTTAAGTCACAATGTTGCAATTTATCTGAATTGTTGTGTATCTTGTACACTTAGTCGCTGTCCTGTTTCCCATTTGATAATGGTCCATATTATTATCTGCATCATCTGTTTCTGTCAAAATGTGACTACTTCCAGAGACTTTAATGTCTTTCTTTAAAATACTACAGTATTTTTTGTATTATGCTAGTAATGTTGGCTCTTTACTTGCTCTTGCCTTTACATAAATTTCCATCTTCCTCTTATATAGCAATTTAACTGTGTTAGCTATCCACTGTTTACCAGTCTTTTTTTTATTGATGGATGTTTTGGATAATTTTTTAGGAAAGCAACTTTCAAATGTTGACACAAATTTACTATGGAATAAATTCAGTTTCACATTAACATTTTTTCTACATGTACCTCATCCCATACCACACCTTAAGGCACTATATCCTACACTCATTAATAAGCCTCTCTGCTTCATATGGGCCTGTCCCCAGATAGTAAGATGTCACAGTGTTTATTTCCATTAGTAGTGCGAATAAGTGAGCTGTTCAGATTTTAATAAGCTATGCAGACAATTTAGAAGTGGAAATATTTCATTTGAAGGTTTGTTGTACTTGCAATGTGCGGTACAACAACATTAATTTGGTTGTCAAGAAGTGCTGTTTTAAATACAAGTTTGTAAATAGTGCCAGTATGCATGCCAAATGAATTTTTAAAAAAAATTATAGAGCAATGAAATTAGAACAGAAATTCCGTGTATATTTTTTCCTGTAAAACCTGCATATTTTGAGATATTTGGATTTTAAATTGCCCTCCATTCGCCATGTTTGATTTTTAAATTTCCTGCCTCCTGCCTTTTTGATATCGACGTTAGCTTAAAGTTATTGATGACGTCGTTGCCCCTATCATGTAGGAAAGCCTGTGCCCAATTTTGCAGGCAACCCTATGGGCAAACTTAAAGTGGGTCAGGTTGTAGATGGATATATTACTATTTTTGATTAAGTCATCACGAAGCTGCACTCAAATTTCACCCATCTCTCACCTTAACAAGAGCTACAATTCTCCTTTAGTACATTACACAATCAAAATCACTGTGCAATCCTACCTTTTATAGAAGATGTCCAAAGTTTTGTCCTTACTGTTAGTTCCAATGGTGTACTCTTCTCTGCAGTGAAATAGAATTCTTTCAAAAACCCCAGGATCATCCTGTAATTTTTCCAACTCGTTAGAT
The DNA here is from genome assembly GCF_021461385.2 of Schistocerca piceifrons. Taxonomy (NCBI): domain Eukaryota; kingdom Metazoa; phylum Arthropoda; class Insecta; order Orthoptera; family Acrididae; genus Schistocerca; species Schistocerca piceifrons. Next base: position 457,047,443 of record NC_060144.1, on the reverse strand, counting down.
GAGCGGTTAGCGCGGCAGATTACTAAAGGAAGAGGACCAGGCTCGATTCCCGGCCGTTTCTGAGATTTTCTTCGCTCGGGGAATAGGTGTTGTATTAGTCTTGAGTTCGTTTTGTCATAAGTGATATTACTCTGCTGAAATGGCTGAAAGGACACGACCTGAAAGTCAGTAAACTGAAAAAAAGGTCTTGTACAGCTGAGTAAAAACTCAGCTGTACAATTCTCTGCCCCAGTTCACCCACATTATAAATGGAAATCCTGTGCATCTGACTTTTGTGATGATTCCGGACAGATAAAACCATACGATTGAGGTCACGAGATCTAGGACGCCAATGGACAGATCTTGCTCAGTCAGTTAAAAAAAATGGTTCAAAAAGGGCTCTGAGCACTATGCGACTTAACTTCTGAGGTCATCAGTCGCCTAGAACTTAGAACTAATTAAACCTAACTAACCTAAGGACGTCACACACATCCATGCCCGAGACAGGATTAGAACCTGCGACCGTAGCGGTCACGCGGTTCGAGACTGAAGCGCCTTTAACCGCACGGCCACACCGGCCGGCCTCAGTCAGTTCATCTTGGACTGTATTATCGCGTTGGATTTTGTCTTGTATGCGCAGCGATAGGTCATGTTTACCGCATTGTGTACATACCACTTATCCCTACCAAGAGCCATGGATGAAAATTGACACCAGCACTATACATACTTAATCGAAAAAAGTCAATTTCAAAGACCTTCTATCTAACTAGCACAATACTTCTCACTGAAACCACTGGGTGTTCGTAACCAAACAGATGTACAATTATCTACCGAACGCCTCACTTGCAGACGCAAGTTTAATGGAACGTCTTTGCGAGTACTATTGCATACTTTCAAGCAGGAGACGGGAAGTCTTGCATATAGACGTATTGCGTGAAACCAAACAGAAATTATCGTTGATCCTTTCCTAGACGCCTCAGACTTCTCCTGTTCTCTACGTATGCATAGATTTTCTAACTCCGGTCAAACGCCAGGAGAATCTGATAACTATCGAACGAAATGCGTAAGCAATATGGGCTACGACTTTGCTTACCCTGGTCTACTTTCTCAGGAGTGTGCGACAGGGCGATGTTTTTATGTATTACTCCCGGGTTGGCAGCACCTGCTAGACCATGGACCGGGTCGCTTCATGGACGTCCTCTCATTACCGCTTGTGTATGCACTCTTCGTTGGGTAGCATTATATATCTCTGGGATTCTTTTACTGTTCGATTTAGTTATTCCACTTCAAAACAGGTCGGTGGTCTTTCTTTTGTTCTTTTTCATAACGCAATTAAAAATTTTGTCCTATAGATTACCCTGTGTAGGTAACAAAAGGTTTTCTTTGCGTCCCCTTTAGGTCAGTTGTTTGCCACCTGAAGATGAGACTTTGTAGTAACGAAAGTAGGATATCACTAAATTTTCTCAAGGCGGTTGTTGCGCTTGGTTATTTATTCAAATGAAATGAGTGAGTTCTTTGAAGAAATTGGAGCTATACTGTATAAATCGAGGGATATTTTGTTTCCCACAGCAAACCATAGTCGTAACAAGTGACAATAGGCCAGTTTCAGCTATCTTCGTACATAGGTTGTAGTGCATCCTAGACAGCCTATCTGTACAGTAAGCAAAAGGTTACCATTGAAATAAAATATCTGAATACCACTGGATTATTACGAGCATTTATGTGGAGTATTGTTACAGTATTATGCGATAGATTGAAAAAGTTAAGTTGGTAACGCACATCACTTATTATGCATTCCTCATTACGTCATCTGATGTAAATGCTAACTAATCCCCCCAGCACTGTCCCTGATGAGAGAGGAATATTCCTTTACGTGCAAATAGATGAGAAGAATCTACTAGATTTGCACTTATAAGGATAGCCTCCTACATAGTACAGGTGGGCAGGAGTAGTTATTGGTAAGGCTCTAACAATTTCCAACAGAGCAGCAAGAGCGAGAGATACAGGATGGAAGGTGCTAGTTAGTTAGTTAGTTGGTTGCGTGTTCCATTGATCAATCGCACAGTACGGTAACCATTATGATGTGGAACGTATCAAGTGCACAAGTGCACAAGACATGCACGTATGAAACAATATTTTTTAATATATATATATCCACTGTTTAAAAGTCCATAACTGGCAAATTAATTGACGGAGTTGGCTCATTTTTGGTGAAAGCGTAGCTTACAGTCCAACTTAAAGATATCACTGTAGGTGTTCGAAATGGTCACCATTAACATCCACACACAAACGATGCCGCCGAACTGCAGCATGAACTATTGACTACGTGTTCAGCTGGATATTTGCCCATGACATCTGTTGATGTGTTATATTTATTGAAGGAACTTGTACTTTTTGCAGCGTATAATTGGATGTACTGTGTTTTTTCAAAGTTTAGAGCAAGCCCATTTGCTGAAAACCAATTAATGACTTTTCTAAAGACCTTACTTGAATCATTTTCAACTGGACTTCCTTTTACTGGATTAATAATGATGCGTGTGTCATCAGTAAACAGTGTCAGTTCAGATCCCTGTTTCAGATAGGATGGGAGGTTGTTCACATATATCAGGAACATAAGGGGACCCATGATTGAACCCTGTGGAGCACCTGATCTAATTTCGCCCCAATTAGATGAAGTGGCAAACTTATTTAAATCACTTGACCAATATAAGGAAACTTTTGGCTTCCAGTTCTATAGGTATTACTTAAACCACTCATATGCTATTCCATTTATACCACAGAATTGTAATTCCTGTAACATAATGTCATGGTTCACACAGTCAGATGCTTTGGACAAGTTAGAGAAAATTCCTATTGGTGACAATTTACTATTTAAAGACTGTAATATGTCGACAGTGAAATTGTGTATTGCTGTCTCAGTGGAATAGCATTATTGAAATCCAAACTGTGGTCCACTAAGTATCCCATTACTGTTGAGATGGCTAACCAATCTAGAGTACATTACTTTCTCAAAGATTTTTGAGAATGCTGTAAGCAAGGACACTGGCCGATAATTATTGGCATCTGTGGTGTCCCCCTTCTTGTAGAGAGGCCTGACAATGTTTATTTTAACCTGTCTGGCAAAATACCTTGAGTTAGTGATGCAATATATATGTGACTCAGAACATCAGCTGCAGTTGCTCCGCATTGTTTTAATATCTTATTAGAGATGTCATCTACTCCCACAAAAAATTTATTTTTTTGAGATTTAATAATTTTACTTATTTCACAAGAGGTTATTTGGTGAAACTTAATCTGACTAAATTTTTTTTCAAAACAGACTCCCACATTTGTGTGCTCAGTTTCTGCTCCTATTTTATCCATGTCACTCCTAATACTATTTCTTCGATTCCTAGCTGGGCTGTTTCCTGCTCCCCAAACTATAATCATCTGATCTTCCTTCTCAAAGTCTCTGCATAGCTGACCTAAGTTTTCTGTCACCTGGCTAAGGCTAGCACTTGGTTTCACAAAATTTATGACCTGGTACCCTGCACCTAATTTCTCCTGAAGCTGCTGGCCCACACCCCTCCCATGACTGCTGCCTATAAGCAGGATTATTCTTTTCCTTTTCTGTTTCGATCCTGACCTGTCTTTTTTCTTTAAGCTAATATTCTGCTTCAACCTACTTTCAACTACATCCACTTCAGATAGCAAGCCAAAGTAATTTACTAATTGAATTTCTGGAGTTTTTTCAACTGTTTCCCTTTTTCGCCCTTTGCTTGTTACCTTTTCCCAGTTCCCAGTCTCTTTTTCCTCCCTTAACCTACGTAATTCCAAGTTCGCGTTTTTTAATTCAGCGTTAACGGCATAAATTGTTGACCCTGTTCCGTGATTTTTCTGTCCTTTTTACATAATCTGCCATGCCATGGAATACCCTCATTTTCTACCCTCGTACTTGACTTCGAGCGATAGCCTAGAATGTGCCAACAACAACATTATGGCACCGAATACAGTGCAGTCTACGAGGATCGGTGTTGATAAAGCGTATTGGGAGGACTTTGTGCCGATGTCGATCAGCTGATTTAGGTGGAGAACTGCCTGCACAACACATTCAAACATCTCAAAATCATACATTCCCAAGAGAGAGGTGGGTATACCGTCTGAAATACCACACGGGACAGATCTTCCACATGTAAGATCGAGGCTTCTGACAAAAAGGAGAATGTACCAGCATTCAATAGGATCAATAGGACAGGGAGAAAGTATTAGAGTATGAAGCTTTGCATAAGAGCTAAAAACATCGATTTGTGAAACCGAACAGACACACTGGGAAAATTATATTGTGGACAAAACGATGTTCGATATTCGTAACAACTCTATATGTTATGTACGAGAAAAGAGGTCCATCTCTGCTGTCCAACCTCAGAAGAGCAGAAGACAGTAGAAACTAACTGAAAGGACTCAGCAGAGTCTCTGCTTTGCTCACTTGTATCTGGCGATGGCACGAACACAGACAAGGCCGATCATGTTAGACTCAGGGAAGCATTACAGCTGGATTATAACCGGCCAACTGTAGTAATAGTAGAAAGGAGACTTGACGGATAGAGACAGGGGAAGACGGAGGGAAGGGGGGGGGGCAGGATCAGACAGGGAGAGGGCAGGAAGGTGAAGATATCAAATGAAAGGGGGAGAAGGTGATGAACACGGAGGGCGGGGGTGGGGGGAGGAAAGAGGGGCAGCGGTAGATTGAGAGAGGTGTGGAGGGAAAATATACACAGAGAGAGGGGAGGAGATGATGAACAGAGAGAGTGGGTAGGAGATGGAGATGAACAGAGACAGGGACAGGAGGAGATGGACAGGGACAGTGGAATGAAAGAGACTAAGCTGGATGTTCAATTCACATGCATATCACAGACTTGTGCTTTGTCCTCTCTTTTCTTCATTTTAATCAGACTGAGCTACAGCAACGCGTGGCTGGGAACAGATAGTGGTACTACACAACAATAAGGTGTCAGGTCTAGAGTGTGCGACATTGCGATATCAGTTTCACTAAAAATTATATGAATACTGGGTTGAGCGCTTTGTGGCTGTTAACCTGCATAACGTTGTCGATCCTGGTGGGTCATGGTAGATGCTGGTCAGTGGAGCCACGCGGTCGTAGCAGGGCTGGGGCAGGCCTGGTGCTGGGCAGCAGGTAACAGCGAGTAGGCGACTTGGAAATACACTCCTGGAAATGGAAAAAAGAACACATTGACACCGGTGTGTCAGACCCACCATACTTGCTCCGGACACTGCGATAGGGCTGTACAAGCAATGATCACACGCACGGCACAGCGGACACCCCAGGAACCGCGGTGTTGGCCGTCGAATGGCGCTAGCTGCGCAGCATTTGTGCACCGCCGCCGTCAGTGTCAGCCAGTTTGCCGTGGCATACGGAGCTCCACCGCAGTCTTTAACACTGGTAGCATGCCGCGACAGCGTGGACGTGAACCGTATGTGCAGTTGACGGACTTTGAGCGAGGGCGTATAGTGGGCATGCGGGAGGCCGGGTGGACGTACCGCCGAATTGCTCAACACGTGGGGCGTGAGGTCTCCACAGTACATCGATGTTGTCGCCAGTGGTCGGCGGAAGGTGCACGTGCCCGTCGACCTGGGACCGGACCGCAGCGACGCATGGATGCACGCCAAGACCGTAGGGTCCTACGCAGTGCCGTAGGGGACCGCACCGCCACTTCCCAGCAAATTAGGGACACTGTTGCTCCTGGGGTATCGGCGAGGACCATTCGCAACCGTCTCCATGAAGCTGGGCTACGGTCCCGCACACCGTTAGGCCGTCTTCCGCTCACGCCCCAACATCGTGCAGCCCGCCTCCAGTGGTGTCGCGACAGGCGTGAATGGAGGGACGAATGGAGACGTGTCGTCTTCAACGATGAGAGTCGCTTCTGCCTTGGTGCCAATGATGGTCGTATGCGTGTTTGGCGCCGTGCAGGTGAGCGCCACAATCAGGACTGCATACGACCGAGGCACACAGGGCCAACACCCGGCATCATGGTGTGGGGAGCGATCTCCTACACTGGCCGTACACCACTGGTGATCGTCGAGGGGACACTGAATAGTGCACGGTACATCCAAACCGTCATCGAACCCATCGTTCTACCATTCCTAGACCGGCAAGGGAACTTGCTGTTCCAACAGGACAATGCACGTCCGCATGTATCCCGTGCCACCCAACGTGCTCTAGAAGGTGTAAGTCAACTACCCTGGCCAGAAAGATCTCCGGATCTGTCGCCCATTGAGCATGTTTGGGACTGGATGAAGCGTCGTCTCACGCGGTCTGCACGTCCAGCACGAACGCTGGTCCAACTGAGGCGCCAGGTGGAAATGGCATGGCAAGCCGTTCCACAGGACTACATCCAGCATCTCTACGATCGTCTCCATGGGAGAATAGCAGCCTGCATTGCTGCGAAAGGTGGATATACACTGTACTAGTGCCGACATTGTGCATGCTCTGTTGCCTGTGTCTATGTGCCTGTGGTTCTGTCAGTGTGATCATGTGATGTATCTGACCCCAGGAATGTGTCAATAAAGTTTCCCCTTCCTGGGACAATGAATTCACGGTGTTCTTATTTCAATTTCCAGGAGTGTACATACGGCTCTGAAACGCTGCGTTTCGCTAATGGGGTAAGATGGTGAAGTCACTCAGCGTATAAAGCTATAACGTGAGACATTCACTGACAGCACGTGTTACAGGAAATCGTAAAACGTTGATTTGTTGAGGTGAGTCGAACTTACTAAACTTATTACCATACTCATAAAATTATTATTAACAAATTTATTTATTTTTAGGTTATACTAGCTTATAAAATTAATAATAAATGATGCAGACATACAATGTATGAATGTGATATGACTGCTGGAAGCTCTTGATGCCATTTAGGAAATGCGTAGTCTCTGTTATTGTTGAACAAATAAGCAAATAACTATAAACTGTTTTATCGAAGAACATGAACACAGCTGTCTAAACCAAGTTTCTTGCACATGAATGCAATTTTTTTAAGAACTATGAGAGTCCCAGCCTATAATGTCGTCAATCATTACGCTTCTTTTGTGACATTTCAGTAATATTGTAACCTGTCTAGTGTAAGACTGCAGTGCCAAGATGTATAAAGACATTGCCTTGAATAGTCTTAGCTACAGCCCCGGTTATAGTGAACAAAATACATTCTTGCCTCTAAATTTAGAGACGACGTTAGAAAGAAGAAACAACTTGAGGGTAGACTGAAAACACTATGAAAGCTAGCTCTCCTCTTGTGGACATTTCTTGATATAATTTATGATCTCTCATTAAACTTTTGAATCCATTTGCAAATAATCTCAGTGATTATTATTTACGGTGATGACTACCTGTGCTGTACTTGATAGACTGGCCGACTCATGCTGTCCTACTTTAGATGCCCGTATGCCGTTTGGTCATTCAAACACAAATCCATTAGCTATAATCCAAAGCTAACCAACAAAAATAAATTTCGCGCAACGAATAACGTCTTTGGAAACAATTTTCTTCCAATGTCGGCAAACAAGCGAATCTCCAAGTTAGTGTCATGAGCAGTGTAGAAATTCTAATTAATAATTAAGGAAGAGACTGGACAGTTCTCACAAGTATTAGAGCTCAAGATCTTCACAATTAAAAGAGCCCTGATTTGTTGTACGTCACTGGGATTGGCAATAGGTGGTTAAACAGTTGGTGTAAGAATTACTGCAAAACTTTCCATTAGTATTTCCGATTTCTTACTATTTCTGCACGATTCTTCTACAATTCTTAGCACTGAACAAATCCCATTTCTTAGCTCGAATTGATCGCGATTTGGGAGTTGATATTGTTTACTGAATAAATTCATAAGCTGTAAAACAGTGATAGTGCTTGTCATTTCAGTACTTATTCCAAGCCTTGCCTTTAGGTAATTTTAATAACGTAATCAGGTCAAGTCTTCCTTTCAATTTGGCCATCCGACAATCACTCTTCTTCCTGAATACTGTCCCCCAATGCCAAACAACACTCCCGTTTGGGGTGTGACAGGATTCTTATCCAATACCAATGGCAGACGCTACATGGGAGTTGTTTTTCATTACGATGTGTCCTACTATTAAAATTTCAGTGGCGTAGTTACTCGTAAAACCAATGTGTTGCACATGCATTTCGTCAAAAACACCCTGATGGTGAAGTTAGAAAGATTCGAGCTAACACACAGGCTTGTCAACAACAGCTCTTTCCGCAAAGCATGAACGACTTGAATGGAAGGAAGGTAAGCGACAGCAGTGCAGAAGTCTCTGTAAGTCCGTCTTTACTTGATGGTTGTGAGGCTTCGGCTGCTCAGTATCAATTGTCAAACCAAAACACACTCAGCGATCTAAATTTCCACTTCTATTTCACTTTTGCCACCAGCTTCAGCGTTACATTACGCCATCTTCAGACCCACTGACTGACATGTAGGAAAAATACCACCTCCTGTACAACGGAAATAGGCGCTAGCATACAGTCACTGGTACCCGAGTATTTATTTTAACAAATCTACCTCTTCGATCATCACCTGCAGATCAAGGAGTGCCCTATGCCACATACCATGAGATAGCTTTCAGAGTATAGGCCGAGGGGATCGACCGGAGCAAGTGGTACCCATAGTTTAATAAGGATTAGTCTGATAACTGTGCCTGCCACGTTTTTGGATGCACCACCTGGTGCAAACAAGTAGTCTCTCACATATTACTAGGAAACAGTGTCTAGATACATACAGGGTGCGTCAAAAATGTATACACACTTTGAACTGTCATAGACAATTCCCGTTCTTCAAGGTTAAATATCTGTGAGAAAGTAATGTTATGTTTCTTCAACAGGTGGCAGCAGTGGCAAGGAAGCAACTGCAGCATGGTGGACGTGCGTTTGAGCTTTGAAGCGCGGAAGCAGGCAATTAAGTGGTACTGGAAGTTTGAGAATATAGCTGCGGTTCGAAGACAGTGGAGATGTGAGTATGGTACAGAACCACCTTCAAGATTAACAATTACACGTCTACGAGACAAATTCAAAATTCATGGAACAGTGTGTGATGTGCATAAAGGTCAATCAGGGTGACCTCGTGCAGCTACAAGTGATGATTCCACAACTGCGGTCTTGGAAATGTTTCAGCGTTCGCCTCAAAAATCTTCAAGGTAGGCGGCACGTGAGACTAATGTAAGTGCTAGTAGTGTGCTACGCATTCTGAAGAAAGGCAAGTCTCGTGTGTACATTCGAGGGCTGGTGCAACAGCTAAGTGACGAGAATCCAAATCGAAGGTTAGAATTTTGTGAATGGCTTCAGGAGATGGTGAGACGTGAACCGGGATTTATGGGTAGCATAATTTGGTCGTATGAATCCTAATTCAAACTCAATGGAACTGTCAATAGGCACAATTGTGTGTACTGGGCTGAAAATAATCCTCACATCACAATCGAAAAGGCTGTGAATTTGCCTGGAGTAAACGTGTGGTGTGGTTTGTCTGCAAGGGGACTCATTGTGCCTTTCCGCTTTGAAGGTACTGTTACTGGAGAAACGTACCTAACAATGCTTGCTGACTCCATATTCTCTGCCATTCGTGCGTTATACTGTAATTATGAGCTTTATTTCCAACAAGATCGTGCCCCGCCGCACTATCATAGGGACGTACGAACATACCTGGATCACAATGTGCCAGTCCAGTGGATAGGACGCAGGGGACCAATCGAGTTTCCTGCACGCTCTCCAGGCCTCACGCCGCTGAATTTCTTCTTATGGAGCACAGTAAAAGATGAGTTGTACAAACGTAAACCACGTAACCTGGACACACTTTTGAATGAGATTCAGGCAGTGTGCGCAGAAATCTCATTGGACACTTTGGTACGATGTACGGAATCAGTGGTGACTCATACTCAGAAATGTATTGATGCTGAAGGCCACCAGTTTGAACATTAATCACATTCGCAAAGTACATTTATTTTTCCAATTGGACTTTAAGCTTTCCATTTCCAGAAATTAACATTGTAGAACGGGAAATAATTTTTCTGTGACGCTTCAAAGCGTGTATACATTTTTTTGACGCATCTTGTATTCTTCTCTCTTATTGTATGTGTGTTATTGTCTTTGAATTTAAATGAACATGTAACTCAAATTGCTCTTCTATGGGTTAGAACATTCTCTGCCTACTGCTTCCATTAGACGCAGATCAAGGTTGAACGGCGAATAATACGACCACTAATGAAGCACCAGAAATAATGGCGGTTGTATGTGACAATGTAGCATTCTGTTGTAAGGATGTTTCTAAAGTTGTGCAAGTCATTATCAGCGTACGACGTACAAAAGGACGTGAATGGGCTTGTACAGCACATCGACACATGCGTGAACAGATGGACCGTTGCCGATTGTTCATGTGGAACAATGAAAGCGTCCCAAGCGTCTACTTGTTTGAGTGAAACGCGTTTATCAGCTGCCGTCACCCGTCCCCATGGCGGGACCATAATACATTTAGGAAAACAAAGGAGTCCGGCAGTACGTCATTTCAGGCATTCATAGCTTCTCAGGGAACACTCAGCGGGCGAATTTGCACCGATAATTAGTTGGCCATTAAATTGCCTTCCCCTAATTGCGTTCGCGACTAGCAATTTTCATCTCTTGTTTTGTTTCAGTTACAGTTCCGCACGGCTTTCCGACTAATTGTCTGTCCTTTGGTTGTGGGCGGTAGCGTCGGCTGAGCGCAACGCGAATAATGAACGTACCGGAGTGGAATTCGCAACTACGCGAACAGTCTATGTGTATACTCCATTTATAATTACACATATGTATAGAAAATTTTGTAACAAAAACATCTAACAAGATTCTATCAATTTGTTGCCTGATAATTTGCAAACGTACCGGTGTACCGAATTCCTCTTCCTTTAAAATCATAGTTTATAGTGTATTTATTTTTATTACCTTACGGTGTCTCACTCCTCCTGTCTCACGATTTATTATCTCATGTTCTCTCTTTCCTAAAGGTGATATTTATACTTCAATGTCTGTCAAAAATTTTAATGGCTATTTCATATTTTTATGCATTTATTCTTAGATCCCAGAACGATTTGGTTTTACTTGAATTACAAGAACTAGGTCAAATACCAAGGTCTCGCAGATATAGTATTCACACTCCTCGTAATTTGGATGCTGTGGTCGAGATAGTACATGTCAGAGATTCGCATCAGAACGCCAGTGCTAAGTCGCACTGATGGTGACACAAAATGAAAAAGAACAGTTTGCATAGTGTTATTTGGTCCATGTGTTCCAAAGAAATGTTTGTGTCCAAAAGAAGATACTTTGGAGTATTGTACAAGCTGTTTCTCGGTTTAGTATGGGGAGACTGAAGAGAGCAGGAGTCCTAGCACTCTTTATCATCCTCCAAGAAGAAGTCCTGCTTATCTAGAGATCTACGAGGCCGTCCACAAGATCCTGTCTGGAGAAGGCAAAATTCATGGAAAAGGCTACCGTTGTCTTGAAATTATAAGAAGAAGATTCCTGATAGCAGCAGGATGGAAAAACTTACGATGCTGGTAAGTTTTAATAGGTACGTATCTTGTATTAGCGATCACTTTTTGATTTTCCTGTAAGTTTGCTTACCTATGTTCTGTGCCAACATTTTATCGTAAATATTAACCAACCTCAGTGAAATTTTTTAGGACATAGTCTTGTGGCATCGCGCAGTAATGTGATGGTAAAGATGGTGTGTCCATTTTACTATCATTTATGATGGGATAATTGAAGAAAATTTAAGTTTGAAATTTGAAAAATTTCTGATATTAATTTAATGACACTCCTCATAATATGAGTTCACAGTGCTATTGAACTATGTGTTGTGAATGCACCTATAAAATCCGGCATGTAAGACTGTGGTCTTGGCACCAATTGTTAGTTTTCAAACGTACCATCAAAAATCACATTAAAAATTAAAAAGCCAATGAAATTATGTACTTCAGAAATTGATTATTGTCGCATCTTTACAAGATAAAAATAACTTTAACATTTCATCGAAGTTGGTGAGACAGATGAAAAGTTACGTTTTTGAGCGGAGTCTTCCCCCCTTAAACAACAACCTCTCTAACATCATTTAATGCTTATCACAGATTTATTCCTTGTTGGTTTGTGGGGGTGAGGGTTGAAGGGATCAGACTACAAAGGCCATGAGTCCCTTATTCCACGACCATGAAACACGCACAAAGAAGGAAAAAAAAAGAAACGGAGATGACAATGGACGATACAGAACAAGAAAGACATAGACAAAGACCAGAAAAGAGGAATTAAAAGCACACAGAGTTTGACAGTAGTTGGTTGACCATGGAAACAAAAAAAGGAAAAGCGAACAACCAAGAGACACACTAAAAACCCCAATCTAAAACCGTAGGCCAAATGCCAGACTCAAAACACAGAAGAGACACACCCTCAGATTGAGCGATAAAAGCCCTCTGCACGAATAAAACTCAAAACTAAGCCTGCCAGTGCAGCGTCATCCATTAAAAGTGCAGGGAGCGTATTACCAAGCGCAAACTTCTGCCTGACTTCAGTTAAAATTGGACAGTTCAACAAGATGTGGACCACTATCAACACTGATCAGCAGCGCCGTAGAGGTGGGGTCTCGCGGCGCAATAAATGAGCGTGTGTCGGCCAGGTGTGGCCAATGCGTAGCCAGCAGAGAACAACTGAGTCCTTGTGAAAGGCTTGCATGGAGGAGTGACACACACCAGTACTCTTCCATGATGACCTGAAGATTTTTGAGTGAAGGCAGGGTGCGCCATTCATCATCCCAAGTACCAAGGACTTTCTGCTGCAATACTGAGTGGAGATCACTTTCCGAAAGGCCAGTCTCCAGGGCTGGTTCACTGATAGCCTGTTTGCCCAGCCTATCAACACGTTCATTAGCCAGGATGCCAACATGACCTGGGGTCCACACAAAAACCATGGAGTGGCCACAACAGGCAAGAGTATGGTATGGATGGACTCCTGGATAGCTATCACCAGACAAGAGCGAGGAAAACACTAGTCGATAGCTCGTAAACCGCTCAGGGAGTCACTACAGATGACAATGGACTCACCTGAGCAGGAGCGAATATATTATAGGCCCCGAGAGATTGCTACCGGCTCTGTAGTGAAAACACTGCTGCCATCCAGCCATGAGCGTTGTTCATACTGATCCCCAAGGGTAAAAGCATAACCAACTCGACCAGCAACCATCGAACCATCGGTATAGTCTATGTCAGAGCCATGAAACGCGTCAAGTATGGTAAGAAAGTGTTGGCGGTGGCCCCAGGAAGGACTGAGTCTTTTTGGCCATGCCCCAAATCCAGCTAAAGGCATGGTCGGGGCATACACCATTGGGGTATACATAGATGGGCCTGCAAAAGAGGTAAGAGAGGGAAAAACTCAAACCAAGAGAGAAGAGACTGGATGCGAACCGCAATCGTACACCTTGACTGGAGCCGTCATTCTGGAAGATGGACAACCGAGTAGGGGAACAGGAGATGGGAACTGGGATGCCTGGGCAAGCTACAAACATGCACAGCATAAGTTGCTGGCAGTTGTTGGCGAAGGATCCGCAATGGAGGGACCCAGTCTCCACAAGTAGGCTGGTGGCAGGACTCTTGTGGAAAGCTCCAGTGGCGAGTCTGATCCTGCAGTGAAGTATGGTGTCAAGGCGATGACGAACCATAAGTCAGGCTCCCATAATTGAGATGGGACTGAGCCACACAATCGGAGAAGGGTGGACCGATAAGCATCCCAGGCGATGTGACTCAAGTAAAGAAGAATATTAACATGGCGCCAGCACGTTTGCTTAAGCTGCGAATATGAGGAAGCCAAGTCAACTGGGTATCAAAGAGAAAGCCCAAAACCCAATGCTTCTCCACCACGACAAGAGGTTCGCTGTCAAGATAAAGCCATGTCTCAGGGTGAACAGTGCGACACCGGCAGAAATGCGTGACGCAAGTGTTGGTAGCTGAGAACTGGAAGCTGTGTATGATGGCCGAAGACTACGCCCTGCAGATAGAGCCCTGTTGTTGGTGTTAAGCAACCGCAGTGGCAGTGGACCTATAATACATGCAAAAGTCATCAGCATACAAAGAAGCCAATATGGATGTTCCCACAGCTGCAGCTAGCCCATTGATACCAACTAAAAAGAGGCAGACACTCAAGACAGAACCTTGCAGACCCCATTCTCGTGGATTCGGAAGGAACTATGTGAGGAACCAACTTGCGCGCAGAATGAACGAAGCCACAGAAAACTTTGAATAAATCTCGAAAGTGGGCCCCTAAGACCCCACCCATGAAGCGTGGTGTGGATGTGATGGAGCCATGTTGTATCATATGCCTTCCACATGTCAAAAATGGTGGTAACCAGATGCTGACAGTGGGCAAACCCCATACAGACAGCAGACTCCAGGCAGACCGAATTATCGGTGGCATTGCGGCCCTTACAGAATCCACCCAGAGCCAGAAGTCCCTGAGACTCAAGTAGACAAACTCAATCTCTGGGTCACTATGTGTTCGAGCAAATGGCACAGAACATTGGTAAGGCTAATGGTGTGGTAGCTGTCCACCTCCAGTGGGTTCTTGCCAGGCTTCAACACTGGTATGATAACGCTTTCCTGCCATTGAGACAGGAACTCTCCATCAACCCAGATATGGTAGAAAAAGTCTAAGTGTCGCTGGTAGTCCATCGAGAGGCGGTTGTGCAACTGAAAGACGATGCGATCAGGATGGGAGCCATATCAGACCAAGTGGCTAGGCCACTTTGGAATTCCCACTCACTGAATGGAGCATTGTACGATTCGAGGTGGTGTGTATGGAATGAAAGGCTCCAAAATTCCAGCTGCTCCTTCAGGGAGCAGAAGGCCAGAGAGTAATTCATAGAAGTAGAACTCTGATCATAATGCTCTTAGCGGAGCAGAGCAGTTCTGGAATCGTGTCTGATTCAGAACAGACTGCTCCATTCACAGAAAGCCCAGGTATGCTGATGGGGGTCTGATAGCCTAATGTTGGTCCAAACCCGAGATGGAGAAGTGCAGATGCCAATGGGGGAGACATACCTTCCCAGCACTCCTGCTTCCATCGGCGAATAAGGCGTTGGGTGCAGGCACGGAGCCGCTTAAAGGTAATGAGGTGTTCCAGTGATGGGTGCTGCTTATGACGTTGGAGGGCGTACCTGCGATCTCTAATGGCCTCAGAAATCTTCAGTGACCACTAAGGGACAGTCCTCCACTGAGGGGACCCAGAAGAACAGGGAATGACAGATTCCCCTCCAGAAACAATGCCAGTGGTTATCGCGTGAAGCACTACATCAATGGCATCATGACACAGAGGCTCACTACTGGCAATCGAGATGAACAAGTCCCAGTCAGCCTTATTCAAAGCCCACATGGAGAGGCTCCCAGAGAGTGACGCTGTGGCAGTGACAGAAAGAACAGAAAGTGGTCACTACTGTACAACTCGTCAAGCACACTCCATTGTACAGATGGTAGAAGGCTAGGGCTGCAGACCGAAAGGTAACTGGCTGAGTACATGCAATGCACAACACTGAAATGTGTGGAGGCACCATTATTTAAGAGGGAGAGGTGGAGCTATGCCGACACTTGCTCAATGATAGTGACATGACCCGTTGCCACCAATCCACTCCACAAAGGGTTATGGGCATTACATTCGCCCAGTAACAGTAACGGTGGTGACAGTTGGGCTATCAGTACAGCCAGTACATGCTATGGGACATCATCATCCGGTGGAAGATGGATACTGCAGACAGTAACAGCCTGAGGTGTCCACACCCGAGCAGCAACAACCTCTAAAAGTGTTTGAAGAGGTACACACTTGCTGTAAAGAGAGTTAAGGGAGTAGACACAGACTCCACCAGATATCCTTGTATGAGCTGCCCAGTTCTTACAGTAACCCCAATAGCCATGGAGGGTAGGGGTTCGCATCGCTAGAAACCTAGTTTCCAGGACAGCAGTGCAGAAGGAAGGGTGAAGGCTGGTTGATGAGTTGTAAGAGCTCAGCAAGGTGGTGGAAAAAACCACCACAATTCCACTGAGAGAAATAGGTTCTTGAGGCTGGGATGGCATTGAACATTCAATGAGGCGGTTTACGGCTCAGGTTCACCTGTTTCCATTGACTTATTGCCTGAGCACTCTATGTCTGCTGTGTCTAAGGATCTGGCGAGATCTAGGTCCTCAGTGGACGCCAGAATCTCCACCTCATCCTCAGACGCAGAGCTCATAGGTAGTGGTGGTGTGAGTGCGACCGCAATTTCCTTGTTCTTTAGGGTCTTCGGTTTCGATTTCTCGCGCTGTTCCTTGAGTTGCTGTAGCTGGGAGGACTTCTTTGATTCAGTGTCTGGGACTGACTGCGATGCCCTATGACCAACTACCTGCGGCTGCCACAGCCACTGGTTGGAGTCCCCTTTGCCACTGGTAGAAACCTGGTAAGTCAGTGAACCAAGGGGCTCCTTCCTAACGAGATAAACTGAAGAAGACTTATACTTCTTGGGCTTAGAAGTGGGGACTGATGTATCAAATGGTTGGGGGGGGGGGGATGCTGCTCCTTAGGTAGGTGGTGTGGGAGCAACATGGAGTAAAGTACCCCCAACCATCAAAGGGGCAGGTGTAGTCTTATGGCTCTGAGAGGTGACTGGAAATGGTGCAATGGATGGGGCTGTACCAGTAGTGACAGCGGCAGTGTAAGATGTTGTCATGTGCATGGGATGGAGCCTTTGAAATTTCCTTTTAGCCTCAGGTCTGCCGGTCCAGGGCCATGTATTCAATTATTTTCCTTTCCTTCTGTAGAATCCTACAGTCCAGTTAGCAAGAGGACTGGTGATCTCCCCAGTTGACACAGATGGGAGGTGGAACACATGGAGTATTGGAATGGGATGGACGACCACAAGTATTACACATGTGGCTTGAAGTATAGCACGAACTTCCAACTTAAAGCACTGCTTCTGGGGACGGATATGTGGCTTCACATCACAGCAGTAGACCGTCACCTCCACCTTCGCAGGTAATGTGTCACCCTCGAAGGCCAAGATGAAGACACCGGTGGCAACCTGATTATCCCTCAGATCCCGATGGATGCGCCAGACGAAATGGACACCTCATCGCTCTAAGTTGTGTGCCTCCCATGGTGTGTCCAGGGAGGGGAACGATTGGGGGTCGAATTTCTTCGCATTAACTCATCATCGGACTGTAAAAGAAAATCTCTGTGGAAGATAATACCCTGGACCGTATTTAAACTCTTATGTGGTGTGATAGTAACAGAAACATCCCCCAGCTTGTCACAAGTGAGTAATGCCCATGACTGGGCAGAGGATGCTGCTTTCATGAAGACTGATGCAGACCATATTTTCGACAAGCGCTCCACCTCCTCAAACGTGTTCTCTAAATGCTCGACAAAGAACTGAGGCTTCATGGCCACAAGGGATCCCCCATCAGTTCTCATACATACCAGGTACTTGGGAGAGTAAGATGCGCTGCCATCCTGAGCCCAGTGTGTACCTCCCATGGTGTGACCAGGGAGGGGAACGATTGGGGGTCGAATTTCTTGGCATTAAAGGTAGACCTCGACCGTTTAAAGACTGCTGATGGTGGACCACCAGCAAGAGATGACGTACCACACTTCATTGTGTGTCATCCACCCTGATGCCACCCACTCTGACCAAGGGCCCTCCCTATGGGCGCCACCCAGCCACAGCAAGGGAGGCCTGGCAGGATGGCCATTGTTGGGAGTCCTGATGCCCCAGGGAGACAGGCATCTGCTCCTTGGAATACGTGGGTAGTTAACGGCGTAGGCATCATCAGAGTGATCCCATTGTTGTCAGGGGGCTACAACCAACAGGTTACATGGCGGACCCACCACAATGGACAGGCTACCATGTTGGATATCAGGTGCAAAGAAATCCATAGTCGTCGTCGATGCAGAAAGCGACTCTGCATAGCGCATGACAGAAAACGCACACAGGAATGGATCCTCGCCCAAGAGATGGAGAATGAGAGGGACTGCAATGCGACGACGAGAAAGGGGGCTTAAGATCTTAACCCACTATGCACATGATGCATCATGTAGGGTGTCTTTCCCCAATTGGCTCACTCTTTGAAAAATTTTGAAGGATGGAGGTCAAACCACACAGGTGACCAACACAAAAATTTCACCAAGAAACTTTTGAAACTGGCAATTTACCATAACTGGCCTCAAGGACACATTGAAGTACAATTGAAACCAGCAGTCGGGAAATCAAAAATTTTTTTTTTTTGATTCTTCACATGGACAGAAAAATATATATTGTTATAGAGCTGTCGAATTTTCTAATACGTTGGAAAAGTGGATTCTACCGCAAAACGTTGTGTAATAAAATCGGCATTTGGTGCGATGAGACAAGCTTCTTCTGTGAAATGAAATCTGACAGAGAAAGGAGATAGGATATCTGAGAATTCGTTTTCATAATTACCTAATTAAAAAATCAGTCAGTATGACTGCAAACTTACAAAAGGCTAAGTAAAAGGAATGTTATTTAGATAGGTAAACTCTTTCAGCCAACTTATAGACGTAGTATATATTTATCTCGAAACAGTTTGTGGGTGAATGGCCATATGTCAGTGTCCAACGGGAACAATATTTTCGTAAACGACCAAATTATCATCAGGTGGAAATAGATCATGTGTGAAAGGCCGTTTGTCACCGTCCAGCAGACACGATAATTCATCGCTGTGACTTAGTGGAAGATGTTATTTCTCTTTTCCTGTATGCGGTATAATCCTACGATACGGTGCCTCATCAAATACCATATTGTTTGGCTACCATGGATACAGAAGCACCCACCAAACGAACATCAACAATCTGCCCAAGTTTGAATTCACTTGGTTCAAAAATATTGCACTCGCACCTACACAGAACACTATATGACTATAACTAACACTTGCCACTTATTGAAGCACGCATAAGCTTGCGTTTGTGGTCAAATGCTGTAGTGTAGTCTGTATGCTTGAGCACCATTTGCATTTATATTCAAGCATGTATATCTCGCGGTGTCTCCTTATTTTTCTTCACCCTCCGTGTATACAGTGGATCTCTATTGCAGAAAGAGCGTGGGCATGGGGAATGACATAGGGAACCAGTGTATGTGCATACTTTTCTATGTTGATTATCATGTCTTCGCAGCAAACGACGAATCCTCCCCCAGGCATGGATGTGTAATGTGTCGTTAGGTTAGTTAGGTTTAAGTAGTTCTAAGCTCTATGAGATTGATGACCTTAGAAGTTAAGTCCCACAGAGCTCAGAGCCATTTGAATCATTTTTTGCATTGATCGTCAGAACGAGGTCATAGAAAGGGATGCAGCTGTAAGCTTGAAGACCAGGCGGCATTGAGCAAGAGGCGTATTCAGAGCGAAAGAACACCCGTTCGGAAAGGCGAGGCCGAGAAATACGCTAAACAGCGTCCATGAAAGTCAAAGTTGGAACATTTTACACCTCCGGTAGTGCTTCTGGAGGAATGACTAAACGAGAGAACTTGAACAAATGAAGTCGTCACAACACAATAGCAACTGCCATTTTAGAAACCTGCCGGCTCACGTATATAACCGCCTCCCCTCCCCCCTCGCCGGCCGAAGTGGCCGCGCGGTTCTGGCGCTGCAGTCTGGAACCGCGAGACCGCTACGGTCGCAGGTTCGAATCCTGCCTCGTGCATGGATGTGTGTGATGTCCTTAGGTTAGTTAGGTTTAACTAGACTAATGACCTCAGCAGCTGAGTCCCATAGTGCTCAGAGCCATTTGAACCATTTTGAACCCCCCCCCCCCCTCCCTAAGCGAAATTATTAATCTCTCATTCTCTGATGTTTATTGCACCCAGCAGTATTCATGTTTGCAAGTATGTTATGCGATACTGTATATCACTGCTAATGAATATGTCATGAGGAGACCACTACCAGTACCAGACGATGCGCTATACGACATCCATGGACGCCACCAGTAGCTGCACGGTCTTGCCTTAGCTGAAGTCTGCTTGCGGTCAAGTTAGTGCTTCTATTCCGCTGGGTCATCTGCTATCATGGACGACCACTCTCGTCGGCCGTGAGTTAGAGCCTGAGCAAGTTTGCTGCCCTGCTACACTGTCACTTACAGGGTGGGGCAAATAAGAGCTCCCCAGAGAACACAGTTCCAGGGTACAAACAAACACCGCAGAGGAAAGGAAATACAATACGAATCTGACATTATCACATACTGAAAGTTACCATCATTCATCTCTGGGCACTTTGGGGCCCTGGTCAGCAATTTTCTGAAGGCGGATCTGGAATTGCTGCAGTCTCATCGAAATGTTCTGCTGAAGCTCTTAAAGACTATGGAGGTTGTTGTGGTACCACTTAGACTTGAGTGCTTCCCACAAAAAGTATCTGCACACTTTTAGATCAAGTGACCTGTGCGCCCATCAAGGGCAACGGCCAGACTGACTGCAAACGACTCTGTCAGCTGTGAAGATTGTGTAAATGTGCTCCAAGGTTCGGGCAGGTGTATGTGCAGTTGCTCCATCCTGCTGGAAGTAGCTGTCTTTTCCTCCTCCAATCCTGATGTGAGCCTCTTTTATATGTCCCACCCTGTATGAATAATAAACGTTCGGATCACAGTTTTTCATTACCGACCACCAGATTAAATCTAAAATGGAGGTCTTCTTCAGGTATAGGTTGAACACGACAAGATAATCTGCAGTGTTGGTTTATATATTACTAGCTGGTACCTGCTGCTCTGCACAAGTATCAGTAATTTTGTTACGATATATGATGACGAGGAAGTAAGCAACTGTACATGCAATAGCGTCAGCTGCTCTAGCGCACCTGTGTGTTCTGTCCCGACCAGTCAGATGTACGGCTTCACTACCAGGCAGTGCCTACACAGGGGTATTGGTTAGAGAGCGTATCTATGGAGTGTGCTGCTCAAGTAGCAATTCAGTATACAACGCGTGAAAGTAGCGATGAAACATACTGAAGATAGTGTAAGCATTGTTTACATTAATTTTAATCGTGTCATGTACCACCTATCAATCAATAAATGCTTTTTCTTAAATAGGGTAAAGATATAAAGTCAAAGAGCAAATAGATTTTTCAAAGAGTAAATATTTTTTCCCAATTCGCATAATATCTTCCTTATCAATACATATCTTGTACTACAAACTTTCTAAAGCAGTCTTTGTTCTGCATCACTGTTCAAGCTATCCCCATACCATATTTATTCTAAATCAGTTCAGCAGGTGAATCATAAATTGTAACTGGCAGAATTACTTTCGCATTTGTAATGTTAGTGTGGATAAATCTGTAATTACGATGTAATTTTTTTCGTCATCCAATTTTAATGACGTACGTTTCCCCACCCTCTGCCCATGTTGCCAGTGTAAATCTCGTAAAAATTTGACTTGCAATTTTGAAGATTTGTGTGTTGAGATGGAGAAACATATACTACAGTTTTAGGTAAACCTTTAAGTCACGATGTCTTTAATTTCGTGATCCAATTTTGATGATCTAATCCCCATGCAGTTTCCCAAAATATGCACAAGTTACCTGCAAAAAATAAAAGTATGTCTCGTAGTTTCTAAGAGGGTGTTCAAGCAGTCAAACAGACAGAACCGTTTTACGGATTTATTGTTAGTATAGGTATAGCTACCAAATGAAATCACGGTTCCTGCAACAGAGCGTTAATTGTAAGGTACACTGTAGCTGCCAGTTGATTCGTGCGGTAGTACACTGTTGCTGACGACTGCCCAGGCTGCGTGGACATCATCTTTGGTCACGGCAGGCGCTATGCTTTAACGCTGTCTATGTATGTTGCCGCTGCATTTACGGAGGGGTCGAGCAGTAAAGGGACTGGCGCTGTCGTCCGTCACGGATAGCACGTCGCTTGTTTCAGGATTCTACGGCTGTGCTGACGCCAGCAGCTGATGCTTCCCACAGCGTTCTCTGCCTGGCGGGCATACCGCTGGCGCAAACACTCTGCGCTGCCAAGGTCATTTACCTCAGAGAGGAATCACACCTTCTCTCCAGTTGTAACTCCTTCGCTGTAACTGACATGAATAACGGACTATCACAACTAAGGATATTTTATTGATGGTTCGCCATCAGATTAAATTACATAAAATATCTAATAGTTTCAGTTCAGCAGCTACAAGTGCACAAGGCTGAATGAAACAAGCTTTACACTGAAGTCTCCATTTAGAGATTAATGACCTGGTAGCTAAGTGTTTACTTACAGGGTGTTTCAAAAAGACCGGTATATTTGAAACGGCAATAAAAACTAAACGAGCAGCGATAGAAATACACCGTTTGTTGCAATATGCTTGGGACAACAGTATATTTTCAGGCAGACAAACTTTCGAAATTACAGTAGTTACAATTTTAACAACAGATGGCGCTGCGGTCTGGGAAAGACTATAGTACAATATTTTCCACATATCCACCATGTGTAGCAATAATATGGCGTAGTCTCTGAATGAAATTACCCGAAACCTTTGACAACGTGTCTGGCGGAATGGCTTCACAAGCAGATGAGATGTACTGCTTCAGCTGTTCAATTGTTTCTGGATTCTGGCGGTACACCTGGTCTTTCAAGTGTCCTCACAGAAAGAAGTCACAGGCGTTCATGTCTGGCGAATAGGGAGGCCAATCCACGCCGCCTCCTGTATGTTTCGGATAGCCCAAAGCAATCACACGATCATCGAAATATTCATTCAGGAAATTAAAGACGTCGGCCGTGCGATGTGGCCGGGCACCATCTTGCATAAACCACGAGGTGTTCGCAGTGTCGTCTAAGGCAGTTTGCACCGCCACAAATTCACGAAGAATGTCCAGATCGCGTGATGCAGTAATCGTTTCGGATCTGAAAATTGGGCCAATGATTCCTTTGGAAGAAATGGCGGCCCAGACCAGTACTTTTTGAGGATGCAGGGACGATGGGACTGCAACATGGGGCTTTTCGGTTCCCCATATGCGCCAGTTCTGTTTATTGACGAAGCCGTCCAGGTAAAAATAAGCTTCGTCAGTAAACTAAATGCTGCCCACATGCATATCGCCGTCATCAATCCTGTGCACTATATCGTTAGCGAATGTCTCTCGTGCAGCAATGGTAGCGGCGCTGAGGGGTTGCCGCGTTTGAATTTTGTATGGATAGGGTGTAAACTCTGGCGCATGAGACGATACGTGGACGTTGGCGTCATTTGGACCGCAGCTGGAACACGGCGAACGGAAACCCGAGGCCGCTGTTGGATCACCTGCTGCACTAGCTGCGCGTTGCCCTTTGTGGTTGCCGTACGCGGTCGCCCTACCTTTCCAGCACGTTCATCCGTCACGTTCCCAGTCCGTTGAAATTTTTCAAACAGATCCTTTATTGTATCTCTTTTCGGTCCTTTGGTTACATTAAACCTCCGTTGAAAACTTCGTCTTGTTGCAACAACACTGTGTTCTAGGCGGTGGAATTCCAACACCAGAAAAATCCTCTGTTCTAAGGAATAAACCATGTTGTCTACAGCACACTTGCACGTTGTGAACAGCACACGTTTACAGCAAAAAGACGACGTACAGAATGGCGCACCCACAGACTGGGTTGTCTTCTATATCTTTCACATCACTTGCAGCGCCATCTGTTGTTGAAAATTGTAACTACCGTAATTTCGAAAGTTTGTCCGCCTGAAAATGTACTGTTGTCCCAAGCATATTGCAACAAACGGTGTATTTCTATCGCTGCTCGTTTAGTTTTTATTGCCGTTTCAAATATACCGATCATTTTTGAAACACCCTGTAAGATCAGTGTTCAAACGACCTCTTATTTGCATGAATTCCCAACGCGACGCGCTTTCTAAACAATCTACAGACGAGATATATTGTTTCTGCAAGCAGTGAGAGTCATGTTTCTTTGATACACTTTGGAATCATATTCCGTTCGTTTATAAAGTGCATCCTTGCACTGCCTTAAACAAGGTTGGTTAGAACGTTCAGAGAAACAAGGTTCAGTCGGCCAGGAGTGCTAATATGGAATAAACATGACATACTCATCTAACGAGCATGTTGACAAGCTGATGATGTTCATCGAACGCCAACAAGATGCTAATGAAGCACAAATTTCTATTATCCTGGTCGAATAGCTCTATCAATGGTTACGTTTTTCTGCTGTGATAAATGACTTACGGAAGCATATTACGTCAGGGGTAGCGGCGGTAACAAACTATTACCAGCAAGATGTGAGGATATGGAAGTTTCAGCTGTCATGATCCACTTATCAGCTTCAGGAAGATGCGGCAGTGACTGTGGTCAGCCTTACATCTGTGTGATGAATAGTATATGATCACGTATTTCACAATACCACATGTCACTAAAGTGGGGATCGTGGTCCAGTGGAGCTAATACCAACACATGATATCATTTCCTATTTGTGCATACAAAGGCTACCAACCCAAAGCCCATGCCTTTCTGTTCTTTATCTCTGTCTGTCTATCAAGTTGTGAGGGTGTGTATGATCCGTCTGTGAATGTATAACACTAAGAAACTCATTAAAGAACATTTTATAAGGAATTATTCAAAATACAATTTAATTATTTAAGTAGGGCACCTATACATAATATGAATTTGGCATACGAGTGGCCAGCCGCTGTGACCGAGCGATTCTAGGCCCCTCAGGCCGGAAATGCGCTTCTCCTGTGGTCGCAAGTTCGAATCCTGCCTCGGGCATGGATGTGTGTGTTGTCCTTAGGTTAGTTAGGTTAAAGTAGTTCTAAGTCTAGGGGACTGATGAAAAATGTTCAAATGTGTGTGAGATCTGATGGGACTTAACTGCTAAGGTCATCAGTTCCTAAGCTTACACACTACTTAACCTAAATTACCCTAAGGACAAAACACACACACCCATGCCCGAGAGAGGAGTCGAAGCTCCGCCGGGACCAGCCGCACAGTCCATGACTGCACCGCCTGAGAGCGCTCAGCTAATCCCTTGCGGCGAGACTGATGACCTCAGATGTTAAGTCCCATAGTGCTTAGAGCCTTTTGAACCATTCGCATACGAGTGGGCACTATCACACACACTAACTGCTTAAGATACGTTTTACAGGATATGTCGAATTATTTTCGGCCAATTAATGCTTTAGCAGCTACAGGTGTCCTAAATTCGCTATAGCACAATAGGAACTATAAATAATTTAGTGAACTAGTGAGATCTTGCAAATTATATTGAAACGCCCGCTAAACCCGCTGGGCAGAACAGGTGATTAGGATTGTGGAAAGGGCCAAATAAGTTGGGGTCAGTTTCACATTAAAATCGATATTAATTGTAATTTAATAACACATTTACAACCAAAGTGGCACATAGCCAAACTTCCCAACTACGAGTTTCAAACTTCAAATCTTTCACGGCTGAAGGCCTCCAAACAAGAGATCCTAAAAATCAACAAGATAAAAATGCAGTTAAAATTGCAAATAAAATAATTAAAATATGTAATTTTTACAGTTACGCTGATAGCCTCAAGGCGAGGGTGGATAGATAAACATAAACAAGATGCAATACCAACGGGTGAAGGCCCACAGTAAAATTTTGAAGTTTTTAACAATACATTATTGTATCCTTGCAAAGGCAGAAGGCCGCAATGTTTAAGATTGAAAGGTAATCTTAAGAATAAGGTTCCAAGGCTGAAGGCCCACAATTAATTTTCCCAAATTTGAAAAAATTATAACCATAAGCCTTAAGTTTTAAGTAGCTGAAACCGGACTAAAAGAAAAGACAACACAATGGAAATAACCTTTTAGCAAATATCCACTTGCTGGAATTCAAACTTACGTACATAAAACGAAGAATTTTTATTTTATCATTGTCTATGATAGATTATAAACAGACAATTAAACACCGGTGTAAAAGACAGTAAAGACAACAATACTCAGAAGCTTCCAGGGGGTCCGTCTGCCTTCGTTCACTTCGGAACTTTGACAGTAAACCACTCCCTGATGCAGAACGCCTCTCTTGCAGCGTCCACCACTGGAGATGTTCGATCACCTCCGTCATGCTGTTGTGCTCACCAACCGAACACGTAAAGAATAATGCAGTTTCTCTTTGGGACTTCTCTTTCATCTATCAAGCCTATATGCTACGGATTCCACAGAAGAACAATATTCAAGTACTGGTCGAACGGGGGTTTTGTAAGATACCTCCTTTGTTGAAGGACAACATTTCCTGAGGAGTCTTCAAATGAACCAGTCTGGCATCAGCCGTTCCTGGGATTAGTTTTATGTGGTCGTACCAATTTAACTCGCTCCCTACGCATACTTCTAGATATTTTATGGAAGGTTTTTGCAAATTCTGGCTTAACATATGAAGCTTTTACAAGTGCGTGAGTCCAACTACACTTGATCCGTCGGAACCCAACCAAGGGACAGCCACGGACCAACCGACAAACGACTTGCTTGCCACCAATCGGTACACGAGAATTCAAACACAAAATGGTATGGGCGTGATTATCCACAATCAAATCTGTATATGTATTAAGCTGTCAAAAGTACACACTGTGTTGGACAGCAAAAACAGGTGAGGATAGGACACTCTGAAATTACGTTAGTGGCCAGCGCAGGTAACCGCAACAGTAATGCTCACAAGGCAGAAAATTCTGCTGGTACACTTGAATTGTAGTCAACCATATAGTTAGTTCCACCGCATGGCGGCTAAATTTCAGCAATACAAACACTCGGTGTTACTCACAGGAAAACCTCCCCAACAGCGAACCACCAAAACGAACCACACAACAGGAATGGAAGTCGCTTGGGTACTTGAAACCACTATTCAACTTTGACGTCCTGGGTCGGTGAAACACGAAGCTCTTAGCGATCGGACAGCTCCACACACGCTCCGACATTACACAGGGACCACCAGCGGACCCAGCCTACTGCACTGCGCGTAGATAACTTTCCTGGTCCCCAGCAACCGACCGATTGCCCGCAGGCCCCCTAGCCGGAAACTATATGCACAAAACCAAAGATACTACACGGTGCAAATATCGATACACATCGCTGCTGCGACACGTAGAAGGAAGAAGAACCACGGCGTAACCACAACAAGGGCGGGAAACCAAACACAGATAGACAGCCAAGTTCACGAGAACGCATAGTTGGGAGTGAGAACGGCTCATATATTTTTATTAATTCTAGACTAAATGTATATTACACAACTAACATGAATTAATTAGTACAAAAGCGTGTGGCCTCAAGGGCAATTATACGGTAGCTTCCTTTAGTAAAATAGAAATTATAATTTTTGACTGCGATACATTCTGAGATTAATGACAGGAAATTGGGGAAGTCCAGACCAAGGGCAGACTTGATTCTGCAGAGCAGGCAGTTTGGAACCAGACCAGGAGCAGGAGCTTTTTGCAGTGAGTCGGCCACTCGTTTGGGTGTGAACTTCGAAGCAGATACATGTGTGCCTTGAGCACTTGTGAAAATTCCCCTTCTGGGTCGTAGTTTGACACTGTGTTTATTTGACGGTTTCGTTGACTTTACCAATTCCATTTAGGAAAACTTGGAACATTTCAGTTCTAATAATTATGGATGCTGGTCAAGCGTTGTTCTTTTCGCCAAAGTCGGTATTTATAGGAAGTTGATACTTGAGGAACGGGCAGAATGTGTATGCACTCCGTTGTATCAGTTGAGTCTTGTAATTATTAAAATTAAACACAGACGCGACTTGTATATACTGCTGTGATACAATGAGTCATTGGAGCGTGGTGATTCCTGAGAAGGGTGAGTCTCATAAATGGGGAGGTAATGCAATCGATATAAAACTGGTTTATGTTGGTGGGTGAGTTGTGACATAACGTATCTTTAATCACGTCACCTGTAATACCGAGCCGTATCTTTTAGTGTATGTTTTTTCATATATGACCAAATTGCTAACAAAGCTAGCCGATATCTATACCCATCAAAAGTCTGAAAAAACTGCAACTTCTTGTCCAACCGCACTCTGGCACCAGAAAACCGACCCCCTCAAACTCCACATGTCTCACCGGTCCCAGCGGAAAATTATACAATGTTGTCAGTAGATGACGTTGTAGGTTTGGATGGTTCTGTTATAAGATATATTACAGAAAACAGCTACCAACCTTTTACATCATATTTTTCTTAACAATATATTATTGTTCCTTGCAGTTACAGGTTTCAAATGCTTTCTTCGTCTTCAAATGGCTTACTGGTATTTAAGGAACTAGCTATTTATCAACTGATTAATGCCTTGAGTGCCACAACGAAAATGTATCAGTTATAAATTTCCTAAAAGGAAATGAAACTGTAGTATAAACTCAGGTTTAAATTGTATAATGAACATAAAGATAATATAATTACAGTGAATGTGTTGCAGTTGTTTTCAATGCTTACAGCTTTTTCGTATACAGTATATACTGTATCGAATAAATGTACAGCTACGTTCCAGGTTTTTTTTTTTTCACCACTGTAACGAGTGTACAAAGTTGAACGTGGATCACCATTTAGACCAATAAAGTGATCATTCTGATTTTATGTTGATATCTGTACCCTGCAAGCACTGGAGACAAGCAGATATGCCACAAGGCAAAGCTATATGTTCGGTACGTTAGTTACGAAGAAGTGAGTTTAAAGAACTAACAATAATATCGTTTTGCTGTCAAAAACTATAGTTATATTATTTAATGAATAGCAGAAAATAATTAAACGTACTTGAAGGGGGGGGGGGGGGTGTTAGCTTGATACATGTGATGTAAGCTCCAAGTAGTACATTATTCTTGCATCTTCTTGATCAGAGTCATTTATTTTGGTATTCTGAATGTGGACTTGCGAAATTTCTTTCCATAATTCTTTTGCTGCTTATGGTTTGCGTGAACTATTATGTAGTATTTAAAACAATGGAAATTTAAAAGTATATTTTCCATAAATTATTAGCTCTGTATTTCCAAACAGATTTTAATGCAAACAATTTACACTTCTGTTTGTATTATAAATCGTGAAATTTGTTTTTGCCTCCCATGAAATCACATTTTTTTAGAAAAAAACCTATTAGTTATTTTAAGGTTCTTCGTTGAGAATTTTGAATAGTGGTATGTTTTTAATAGTACATACCTGTATTTCTTCTAGGGTAGCCATAATATTGCCCTTATCTGCGTAGTAAGTGTTCTTCACGTCACTTTAAAAGTTAGTTTGTATGTACCGGGTCCTTTACAGGGGTGGCTGGAGTTATCTATATTTCGACCATATTCGTGTTGCCGCTTATTGTCTGTGAAGACAGCTGTTTTATAATGTTTGCACTTTTGAAGATAGTGGCCAACTTATGGTGTAGCCTTCATAGAAACGGGACTGCTGTATATTTGGTACTGTTTTTAGCTGGAAGTGGACAGAGAGATGGTATATGTAATGCATACCGATTTTTTATCTGAAAGCATGGAGACTAGGCGAATATTGTAACCATTATTCATCGCAGATGGACGAAACTAGTAATGGAGTGGAATCTGAGAGAGCATCGGAGGCCTAGAGGAAGACCACCTGACAGATGGGACACCGATATCGAGAAGATGGCTGGTAGCACCTGGCAGAGAACTACCCAAGACCGTTCCACTTAGAGAGGACTGCTGCAAGCGTACCTCAATCCACGACTAGAAGAGGCCACATCATTTAATGATTTAACTGGCTCGTTGATGATGATTATGTTCATCGTTGTTATCTTAATAACATAAATTTTTTTTGTTCTTCTGTGTTATCAAATGGCATTTTATGATGCGATTTGGTATTTTTACGTTGACCTGTGCTAGAGAAACTTATGTTGTTTATGCATACATCACAAGGAAACCAACTACATAATATAGAGGTAATCTTATCGTGAGGTAGTTCCGACTGGACAAAGGTTTACCGCAGCCACAGTCAGCGTCTTCTCTTATTTGAACCTACAAAACTATAGCCTCGATATCACATCCCTTGAGGAGTAGACTCATAAATTGATATCACTGTTACACAATATCTTTTTTTTTTTTTTTTGTCATCAGTCTACTGACTGGTTTGATGCGGCCCGCCACGAATTCCTTTCCCGTGCTAACCTCTTCATCTCAGAGTAGCACTTGCAACCTACGTCCTCAATTATTTGCTTGACGTATTCCAATCTCTGTCTTCCTCTGCAGTTTTTGCCCTCTACAGCTCCCTCTAGTACCATGGAAGTCATTCCCTCATGTCTTAGCAGATGTCCTATCATCCTGTCCCTTCTCCTTATCAGTGTTTTCCACATATTCCTTTCCTCTCCGGTTCTGCGTAGAACTTCCTCATTCCTTACCTTGTCAGACCACCTAATTTTCAACATTCGTCTATAGCACCACATCTCAAATGCTTCGATTCTCTTCTGTTCCGGTTTTCCCACAGTCCATGTTTCACTACCATATAATGCTGTACTCTAGACGTACTTCCTCAGAAATTTCTTCCTCAAATTAAGGCCGGTATTTGATATTAGTAGGCTTCTCTTGGCCAGAAATGCCTTTTTTGCCATAGCGAGTCTGCTTTTGATGTCCTCCTTGCTCCGTCCGTCATTGGTTATATTACTGCCTAGGTAGCAGAATTCTTTAACTTCATTGACTTTGTGACCATCAATCCTGATGTTAAGTTTCTCACTGTTCTCATTTCTACTACTTCTCATTACCTTCGTCTTTCTCCGATTTACTCTCAAACCATACTGTGTGCTCATTAGACTGTCCATTCCATTCAGCAGATCATTTAATTCTTCTTCACTTTCACTCAGGATAGCAATGTCATCAGCGAATCGTATCATTGATATCCTTTCAACTTGTATTTTAATTCCACTCCTGAACCTTTCTTTTATTTCCATCATTGCTTCCTCGATGTACAGATTGAAGAGTAGGGGCGAAAGGCTACAGCCTTGTCTTACATCCTTCTTAATACGAGCACTTCGTTCTTGATCGTCCACTCTTATTATTCCCTCTTGGTTGTTGTACATATTGTATATGACCCGTCTCTCCCTATAGCTTACCCCTACTTTTTTCAGTATCTCGAACAGCTTGCACCATTTTATATTGTCGAACGCTTTTTCCAGGTCGACAAATCCTATGAAAGTGTCTTGATTTTTCTTTAGCCTTGCTTCCATTATTAGCCGTAACGTCAGAATTGCCTCTCTCGTCCCTTTACTTTTCCTAAAGCCAAACTGATCGTCACCTAGCGCCTTCTCAATTTTCTTTTCCATTCTTCTGTAAATTATTCTTGTAAGCAGTTTCGATGCGTGAGCTGTTAAGCTGATCGTGCGATAATTCTCTCACTTGTCAGCTCTTGCCGTCTTCGGAATTGTGTGGATGATGCTTTTCCTAAAGTCAGATGGTATATCACCAGACTCATATATCCTACACACCGACGTGAATAGTCGTTTTGTTGCCACTTCCCCCAATGATTTTAGAAATTCTGATGGAATGTTATCTGTCCCTTCTGCCTTATTTGACCATAAGTCCTCCAAAGCTCTTTGAAATTCCAATTCTAATACTGGATCCCCTATCTCTTCTAAATCGACTCCTGTATCTTCTTCTATCACATCAGACAAATCTTCACCCTCATAGAGGCTTTCAGTGTAGTCTTTATCTTTATCTTTATCTAAATCTATATCTACATCTACATTCGCGATAAAGTGCCTGGCAGAAGGTTTATCGAATTACCTTCAAGCTAAATCTTCCCATACGAAGTCTGATCTCTCTTGTTTTATTATGATGATCACTCATCCCTACTCACATGGGCACCAACAAATCGTTTTCGCATTCTGAGGCGAAACCTAGTGATTGAAATTTAATGAGAAGATTATGTGACAGCGAAAAACGCATTGGTTGTAATGGCAGCCACCCGAGTTCCTGTATCATATCCGCGGTGTTCTCTCCCATATTTCACGTTAATACAAATTGTGTTTCCCTTCTTCAAACTTTGTCGACATGCTCTCTTTATCTTACCTGACGCAGTTCCCATACTGCGCAGCAGTACTACAGAAGAGGACGGGCAAGCTTAGTGTAGATAATCTCTTTATTAGACCTGTTACATTACTCTATTTTGCTAACAAATCGCAGCCTTTGGTGTTTCCATAGAAGATTATCTATGAGATCATTCCAATTTTAGTTATTGATGCCACTCGTGGTAGCTGCGCGGTCTTAGGTACCTTCCACGGTTCGCGCGGCTCCACCCGGCGGACGTTAGTGTCCTCCCTCAGGCATGTGTGTGTGTGTGTGTGTGTGTGTGTGTGTGTTTGTGTGTGTGTGTGTGTGTGTGTTTGTGTGCATTGTCCTCAGCACAAGCTAGTTTACATTAGATTAAGTAGTGTGTAAGCCTAGGAAGCGATAACCACAAATTTCCAAATTTTAAGTTACTCGTGACTGTAATCCTTACGCGATTAGTTGAATTTGTTGTTGTTGTTGTCTTCAGTCCTGAGACTGATTTGATGCAGCTCTCCTTGCTACTCTATCCTGTGCAAGCTTCTTCATCTCCCAGTACCTACTGCAGCCTACATCCTTCTGAATCTGCTTAGTGTATTCATCTCTTGGTCTCCCTCTAGGATTTTTACCCTGCACGCTGCCATTCAGTACTAAATTGGTGATCCCTTGATGCTTCAGAACATGTCCTACCAACCGATCCCTTCTTCTAGTCAAGTTGTGCCACAAACTCCTCTTCTCCCCTATTCTATTCAATACCTCCTCATTAGTTATGTGATCTACCCCTCTAATCGTCAGCATTCTTCTGTAGCACCACATTTCGAAAACTTCTATTCTCTTCTTGTCCAAACTATTTATCGTCCGTTTTTCACTTCCATACATGGCTACACTCCATACAAATACTTTGAGAAACGACTTCTTGGCACTTAAATCTATACTTGATGTAAACAAATTTCTCTTCTTCAGAAACGCTTTTCTTACCACTGCCAGTCTACATTTTATATCCTCTCTACTTCGACCGTCATCAGTTATTTTGCTCCCCAAATAGCATAACTCCTTTACTAGTTTAAGTGTCTCATTTCCTAATCTAATTCACTCAGCATCACCCGACTTAATTCGACAACATTCTATTATCCTCGTTTTGCTTTTGTTGATGTTCTTCTTATATCCTCCTTTCAAAATACTGTCCATTGCGTTCAACTCCTCTTTCAAGTCCTTTGCTGTCTCTGACAGAATTAC
Organism: Schistocerca piceifrons; assembly: GCF_021461385.2. Taxonomy (NCBI): domain Eukaryota; kingdom Metazoa; phylum Arthropoda; class Insecta; order Orthoptera; family Acrididae; genus Schistocerca; species Schistocerca piceifrons. The sequence goes on along the minus strand of NC_060144.1, from coordinate 457,014,246 downwards.
AATGTCATCGGCTAACCTCAAAGTTTTTATTTCTTATTTCTTATTTCTTAATACCAACTCCGAATTTGTCTTTTGTTTCCTTTACTGCTTGCTCCATATACGGATTGAATAACATCGGCGAGAGGCTACAAACCTGTCTCGCTGCCTTCCCAATCACTGCTTCCCTTTCATGTCCCTCGACTCTTATAACTGCCATATGGTTTCTGTACAAATTGTAAATAGCCGTTCGCTCCCTGTATTTTACCCCTTCCACCTTCAGAATTTGAAAGAGAGTATTCCAGTCAACATTGTCAAAAGCTTTCTCTAAGTGTACAAATGCAGGAAACGTAGGTTTTCCTTTCCTTAATCTATCTTCTAAGATAAGTCGTAGGGTCAATATTGACTCACGTGTTCCAGTATTTCTGAGAATCCAAACTGATCATCCCCGAGGTCGGTTTCTACCAGTTTTTCCATTAGTCTGTAAGGAATTCGCGTTAGTATTTTGCAGCTGTGATTTATTAAACTGATACTTCGGTAATTTACAGTCTTTAAATTGTATGATTTATCAAGTAACCTAAATGTAGTGGATTATTTTTGGTGCTCATGTGGATGACTTCACACTTTTCATTACTTAGAGTCAATTGCCACATTTCGCACAATGCTGATATTTTGTCATATAGATTTTGCGATTGGTTTTGATCAACTGATGACTTTACATGACGTTAAATGGCAGCAGCATCCGCAACAAATCTAACAGGGATGCGCATATTGTCTTCTAATTCGTATTTGTTGATCAGGAACAGTGGAGGGCCTACAACACTTTCTTAAGGAACACCAGATATACTTCTGTTGTATTGTTTTATTCGTCGAGATTTCTCCACTTACTACGAACTGTGACCTTTCTGAGAGGCAACCACGAACCTAGTCTCACAGGTGAGACGGTCTTCCGCAGGCACGCAATTTGATTAGAAATGGTTTGTGAGGAGGAGTGTCAAAAGCCGTTTGTACATCTAAAAGCCAAGAATCAATTTGACATCCCCTGTCGATAGTGCACATTACTTTGTAAGAATAAAGAGCTAGTTGTGGTTGACAAGAACGATATTCGCTGAATCCATGTTCGATATTTATCAATAAATCGTTTTCTTTGAGATAATGCACAATGTTAGAATACTGTAATTGTTCCAAAATCCTAATCCAAATCGTCGTTAATTATACGGGTCTGTAATTCAGCGGATTACTCCTATTTGCTATTGGTGTGACTTGCGCAACTTAGCCGTCTTGAGATATGTATCTTTCAAAGAGCGAAGGGTTGTGTAGGATTGTTAAGTATGGGTCTGTCTATCAGCGTATTCTGAAAGGAAGCTGACTGGTGTCTAATCTGGTCCGGACGACTCGCCTCTTTTAAGTGATTTAAGTTCTTTCACTACACCGAGGGTATCTCTCTGTAAGTTACTCACGTTGGCAGTTTACTTGATTCGAATTTCTGGGCCGGCCGTTGTGACCGTGCGGTTCTAGGCGCTTCAGTCCGGAACCCCGCTGCTGCTACGGTCGCAGGTTCGAATCCTGCCTCGGGCATAGATGTGTGTGATGTCCTTAGGTTAGTTAGGTTTAAGTAGTTCTAAGTCTAGGTGACTGATGACCTCAGAAGTTAAGTCCCATAGAGCTCAGAGCCATTTGAACCATTTTTTCGAATTTCTGGGATATTTACATCGTCTTCTTTAGTGAAGGAATATCGTAAAACCGCGTTTAGTAACTGTGCTCCAGTGGCACTGCCATCACTGAGATCATTGTTATTGTGAAGTGAAGGTACCGATTGCGTATTACCGCTGCTGTACTTTACATACCAAAATTCCATTGGATTTTCGGCTAGCTTTAGAGTCAGAGTTTCGTTGTGGATATTATTGAAAGCATCACGCACTGAAGTTTGAACTAAATTTTGTACTTCCATAAAAGTTCGATAATCTTGGGGATTTGTCATCCATTTTTCGTTGCTTCTGAAACAGTGTTCTGACACTATGTTATGGATCACACTCCACACAGACATACGCACACACACACACAGAGAGAGAGAGAGAGAGAAGGGGGGAAGGGGGGGAGAGGGAGAGAGAGAGAGAGAGAGATAGAGAGAGAGTAAAGGGGGGGGGGGACCCTACTGTCTTAAATCACGATTATAAAATTAATGAAGCCAACTCCTTTCGCCGTGAGCCATGAGTATATTATATTACCATGTAAATCTGCATGACACATATCTTGAGCATTATGAATATTTTAAACTGGTAAGACATATTTCTTCCTTTACTCTGATTCCTTTTATAAGACACTTGCCGCCAGTGTGCATTCACCTACGGCTGGCTGCTGACGACACCACCCTGGGGCTCTACTCGGCAGTTGTCTGGCGCGGCGGCAGACACAGCCTCTGCCTAGTGCTCGCCATGACGCGCCCTGCGGCCATTCCCAGCCCCAGGGCGCCTGCCAGAGCCCGCTGCCGCCGCCGCCACATTTCAAACAGAGAGCCGACAAGTGTACACGACTCGCTCCACCCGCTGCTCACTAACTCGCCCGCTCGCTACGCAGTTGTTCTGCTTCTCTGCGCACAATGATGCTTCCTCACTGCATAGCACTCGAGTCCTCGAAGTACTCCAGCCGCCATCTGGAGAGCACTCAGTTTATTTCGGGCACTCTGTTCTCCACAACAGTAGTGGAGTTGATGTCAAACATTCAGCACTTAATCCCTCCATATCAGCCACTGGGCTTCTATCTACATCTACGTCTACATGCTTACTCTGCAATTCACAACTTAATTTTTGGCAGTGGGTTCATCGTACCGCCTTCAAGCTATTTCTGTGGTGTTCCACTCTCTAACAGCGTGTAGGAAAAACTTGTAAGACGTGTATATTTCTATTGTCTATTGTCAAACCACAATTTATGAAAGATGTTTATTAATAGGGTTAAGTAGGAATAATTAATATTTGTCATTTTGGAAATAATTGTGGTAGCATGGAATGTCTGGAACAAAGTATTGTTGGCGAGAGAGATCGCACATTGATATAATTTTAAAAAGAGCGGGAAAGACCGCGCATTGATACATTTTGTCATGGTAGCAGGGATTGTCTGCACCAGAAAGCATTATTGGCGGGAGAGACCGCACTTTAGCGTTCGTAGGAACTCTGTAGTAAGCGAGATGTCAAGCGAGTCGGTAGTAGGTCTGAAGCGAGAGGTTGAGAGGAGCGGTGTGCCTGCCAGCCACCAGCTACGACTTACAAGAGATTATAAACGGATCTACAGAGACATCTGCTAACTATTATGATAAGAGGAACTAATATAATTGAATATATATATATATATATATATATATATATATATATATATATATATTGAGAAACAGCAGAAGGTACGTTTGCGCAATGCCTGTTGTAAGATTATTGTAAAAAGTAAGTCCCATTTGAACGTTTGTAAAATCATTTCATTACCAACAGTAAATATTTGAAGAATCGTTTTCAGAATATAATTAATTTTTGCCAGCAATATTCCATTACTGATTATAATCCATCCCAAAAACCAGCAACGTAAAACATTCCTAAATTTTATTGTTGTCAAGAAAAAGTTTAACTATGAATTACGTAACTTCAGTCAAATGAATTAAAGAATAACGTTAGCTTTCCTATTAAAGAATAACGTCAGCTTTGGTAATAAATATAGCCACTTATTATGACAGCCCACCAGCAGCTAATAGCGTATAGTAGAACAGAGTAAGTGTATTCATGTCACAGTTCGATGTAGCAGTCAGATGGCGATCCAGTAACATCACGGGCAGGTTGGAAATTCGTGTGTATGTTTTATCCTCAGCATTGCAGGTAACGACTGAGGGCCACGAAATAGTCAGCAAATCACTTTTAATAAGCAGCATCTAAATTTGTATGTGAAGATTGCACTTGTTTTTATTGAGAAAGAGAATTAATTTCAAATGGAAGATATCATTTGTTATCATTAAGCAAGAGATAGAAATCCTAAGGCAAGGTTTCATAGGTTATTGTAGAAGAGAAGGTTGCGTAACAAAAGAGATATAGAGGAGAGGGGAAGGTTTCAAACTACCACTTACATCGTGAAGTATGAGCTCTGATTTCTCTTCCTTTATTACAATTGTCGTTTCTCCCTTAGCAGGTGGGCTCCAAGAAAATATTTTACACTCCCACCCCTGTCCGTTTCAAATCCCTGGCACGCTCTCCCCTGTTTCGTGATACAAAACGAACTGACCCCCTCTGTCAGTCACATCCGAGGTGGATCAAACACCGCACATCACTCCAGAAGAGGGCCGACAAGCATAGTGTAAGCAGTCTCTTTAGCAGACTTGTTGCATTTTCTAAGTGTTATGCCAATAAATCGCAGTCTTCGGTTAGCTTTCCGCACAACATTATCTGCGTGATCGTTCCAATTTAAGTTACACATAATCTAATTACATCAGCAACACCTGATTTAATACTACTACAGTCCATTATACTTGTTTTGCTTTTGTTGATATTCATCTTACATCCTCCTTTCAAGAAACTGTCCTTTACGTTCAAACGCTCTTCCAAGTCCTTCGCTGTTTCTGATATAATTACAAAGTCACCGGTAAACCTCAAAGTTTTAATTACTTCTCCCTGTATTTTAATTCCTACTTCAAAATTTCCTTCTGGTTTCTTTACTGCTTGCTCAACGCAAGATTGCTTAGCATCGTGGATAGGCTAAAGACGTGCCTCACTCGCTTCCCAACCATTACTTTAGAGAGGCGATGTAGATTGTAAAGTCTACGTAGTTTCAACTTTCTGCTTTAAGAGAGTCAGCAGCTCACTTACGATGAGCGTTGTCGACTGTCGATCACGGGCGGGTTGATAATTCGTGTGTATGTTTTATCCTCAGCATTGTTTCACTATCATCGACGTGCAAGTCACCGAAATGGCGTTGACTTACACCTAATGTCCGAACTACGCACTCCATGCCATACGCACACACGCGTACTTTAAGAGAGTTGAAATTATGATCTGCGAGATTACGTCTACTGTAATGTATAATCAAAAGACTCATAGCAGAAAATTACATGTAAAATAAGTATGTCCACTGACAGCATCAAACGTTACATCTGTTGAGGGTGGGGAAGTTTAAAATACACGTACGTACGTACGTACGTATGTATTAATAGCCTGTCTCAAGTATACTTTCTAATTTATACAATTCCGGGGGGAATCGTGTTCGTAGCTCTTTTACTTTTGAATGCACAAGAGCAAGTATTGGTCACCAGCGGCCGTAGTTGCATGGAACTTGGTGTCAGCGAACACGTTATTGGAAACCGTAGCAGTCTGTGAACCTTAGTATTAGCAGCTTTAAATCTCCCAATAAAAATATGGGGGAGGTCCTTTATGCGCAATATTGTCATTTAAATAATTACTTTATATTTTAAAATTTTGAAACAAATTTTTATTGTCCTTCTACCTGCTTCCGTAAACGTTTGAAATATTTTTCAGCTATTCTTGACTCAAAAGTTTAAGTCTCTGTGCGGGCTCGAAACTCTCCAGTTTCATCCTCGTAGTCCCCTTGCGGTACATACATGACAGGAATCAATAAACTGATTGATAGTCCAGGAACGCATGCCCTCGGAACTTCAACAACAGACCATTACATGACGCTGAGTGCCTGTCTTGCAGTGTCTGCCACCGGAGCCGGCAGAGCATCTCCACGACGCCGTCGCGCCCACCAAACGAACCAGCAGCCAAACGCCCCGCTCCTCCTTAGATCCTTCCCACTTATCTGGCACGGATCCAACACACACGAGTAACACTCAAGCATTGGTTGAACGAGTGCTTTGTATGCTACCGCGTCCCCCTCCTCTCCATGTTGATGTACCACTCTTCCTGACGGCTTCTCAAATGAATTTCCGTCTGACATCCGCCCTGCTTGCGATTAACTTTATGGGGCGTTCCAGTTCAGATAGCTGCGAACGCACACTCGCAGGTATTCGACGGAAGTAGTGATTGTTCTGTAGTTTTGTAAGCAAACAGTCAAGGGTCTTCCGTCCTAACTTCTGTTCTGACTGCTATCTATTGTACCTAATCATAATCCTGTCTCAGCAACTCACTATGTGTAGATCAGCCATTTCTGTGTTATTTAAGCCTTAGAAATCAGACGACCACGTATGGTATTCCGGACTCCTTTTCAATATCCTGATGTATGCACTTCAAACAAACTATGATCGTCTTACTGCGTCGTTCTTATCTAAACGCCCATCCTGTATAACCTCAAACATCTTATCTTTCAGAGCTTCCGTTTCCATCCAGACGTTCATTAAAGTTATGCCAATTTTCTAGTCTCCTACAGCTTTTAATCTGCCAATATGTCTAAATCCTCATCCTATCCTGGAGGTACTCTTGCGGCGCTCTACCTGAAAACTAGGAATTTTACCCTCCTCTTCTAGTGTCTAGCAACTGGACGACGATCCGCCTCACTAATTACAATGGAAGGTAAAAGGTCGTACCACTCAGTCACGTTGTAGGTAAGGTGTGAGGGTGTGATTCCTTCTAATCATGACCCCGGTAAAAGCGAAAATATATGTGGCAGTGGGGCGAACAATAGCTCGGAAGGATGTTAATTAGGTATATATATACAATAGATAACTTCTTACTGATAATTACTTTTGAGTTGAGGAGACGTCCAGCAAAATCCTTTTATCTCTTGAATAGTAGATAAATGCACTTGGTGACAGTTTGTTCCAGTTTCAGATACAAAATAGAATCAAGACTCACGTCACTGACAAATTACGACACAATTGACACAGTACATAATTCTAAAACTCAGTCAAGGTGCAGTAAGCGTACCTCAATATAACGCGCGCTGCTCATCTCACATTAATATTTTTCAACAGGTACCGAAACTGCATTACTCCGTGCCTCTCTCTGATCCTGCCTGACACACATCCGTGCTCCGTTCGCTTTGAAACGTCATCCCTTAATCCTTTATATCCATGGGATCAAGTGAGGTCTCCACGCCTAAGTGCCAACTTTGTGTCCACCCACGCAGCACCAGCATAACTTATGGGAAATCCCTGAAGCCTCTCGCAACTCGCGGTATCTTGGAAAATCCCTTCTCTGTCTCCGCAACAGTTTCCTGAACTGAGGACACTGCCTAAGTGCCGTGCTTTTAGGCTCAAGACCTAAGCTAACTCACTGTTCTTGTTGTTTCAACACTGTCATCACTTTTAAATATATAAAGGTCTTGATGGCACAATTCTTTATTAAGTGTTACGTGTTTCGAAATTTCATCATCATACTGAAATTGTGGAATAAAGTGTACAAAGAAATTAACATAGCAAATATGACCATAATAACGTAAGTACTCATCTTAGTAAACAAAGTACAATATTTTCAGTAATATGGTACTTTCATTCAAATAAAACTTTAGTAAGAGGTTCACAAAAGTGAAATTATGGGTTGATTATAATAGAGATCTCATCTCGAATACGCATATTTGACAATGCCGTAGTCTATTCCAAGAGAACAAGTCCCAGATTAAGAATTAAACGAGGGCCGGTAGGTGGCGCTAGCATAGACCATAGAAATGAAACCAGAGATTAAACAAAGAACTGTACATTGTGATGAATAACTTGACAAAGATACATTTATGCTAGTTTTAGGGAGGAGGAACTCATAGCAGGCCGATGTGGCCGACCGGTTCTAGACGCTTCAATCTGGAACCGCTCGACCGCCACGGTCGCAGGTTCGAATCGTGCCTCGGGCATGGATGTGTGTGATGTCCTTAGGTTAGTTAGGTTTAAGTAGTTCTAAGTTCTAGGGGACTGATGACCACAGATGTTAAGTCCCATAGTGCTCAGAGCCATCTGAACCACCATTTGAAAAACTCATAAATTGATAGTAAGTAAAATTTACAGAGCACGAAACATGCACCGTTACGTAACATGTGAAAAACGTAACTCAGATACGTCGTCAGTCAATAATCAAAGATCGATTAACGGTTGCAAACCTGCCACCTGTTTTTATTATTGACGAACGACTATCTCTGTTACGCTGTTCACATGCTACCTCATGGCGCACGTTTCATGCTATGTAAATTCTACCTAATGTTGGTTGATGATTTTTTCCTCTATAAAAGTACCTTAAATGTATATCTGTCAAGTTAATCATCAAAACGTACTGTTCTTTGTTTACTCTCTGATTTCATTTCTACGGTCTGCGCTAGCGCCACCTACCGGCTTTCGTTTACTTCTTAGATACCTTAATCGCCACGGACTGTTTGGCAATGGTTCTCTTGGAAGGTACAAAGGGATTGTCAATTACACTATGTGATCGAAAGTATCCGGACACCTGGCTGAAAAAGCCTTTCTAGTTCGTGGCCCCCTCCATCGGTAATGCTGGAATTCAATATGGTGTTGGTCCACTCTTTGCCTTGGTGACAGCTTCCACTCTCACAGGAATACGTTCAATCAGATTCTGGAAGGTTTCTTGGGGAATGGCAGCCCATTCTTCACGGAGTGCTGCACAGAAGAGAGCTATCGATGTCGTTCGGTGAGTCCCGGCACGAAGTCGGCGTTCCAAAACATCCCAAAGGTGATCAATAGGATTCAGGCCAGGAGTCTGTGCAGGCCAGTCCATTACAGGGATGTTACTGTCGCGTTACCACTCAACCGCATACCGTGCATTATGAAGAGTGAGAAGCAAAAAGGTGCTTAAAACATCAATGTAGGCTTGTGCTGTGATAGTGCAACGCAAAACAACAACGGGTGCAAACCTCTCCATGAAAACGAAGACCACACCATAACACCACCGCCTCCAAATTTTACTGTTGGCGCAACAGACGCTGGCAGTTAACGTTCACTGGGCATTCACCATACCGACACCCCGACATCGGATAGCCACATTGTGTACCGTGATTCATCACTCCACACAACGTTTTTCCCACTGTTTAATCTTTCAATCTTTACGCTCCTTACACCAAGCGAGGCGTCGTTTGGCATTTACTGGCGTGATATGTGGCTTGTGACCAGACGCTCGACCATCCAAGTTTTCTCACCTCACGCCTAACTGTCGTAGTACTTGCAATCATTACGACCCTCTGAAACTGTCGGCGGTCTCTGTCAGTCAACATACGAGGTCAGCCTGTACACGTTTGTGCTGTACATGGTCCTTCACGTTTCCACTTCACTATCACATTGGAAAAAGTGGGCCTATAGATGTTTAGGAGTTTGGAAATCTCGCGTACAGACGTATGACACAAGTGACACCCAGTCACCTGACCACCTTCGAAGTCCGTGAGATCCGTGGAGTGCTCCATTCTGCTCTCTCACGATGTCTAATGATTATTGAGATCGCTGATATGGAGTACCTGACAGTAGGTGTCAGCACAATGCACCTAATATGAGAGACGTATGTTTTTGGGGGTGTCCGGATACTTTTGATCACATAGTGTATATTTATATGAGACGAGATCTGTATTATACCCAGTCTATACGCTTACTTTTATTACTAACGTTTGATTTGTAAGTAAGCACAACATAACGGAAAATTGCATATTTGGTTTGATAAGAAGCATACTTACGCTGTTATGTAAATATTTGCTTTCGCTAATTTCCTTTGACATTTTTAATCCACTGCATCAGCCTGATAACCGAAATTTCAAAAGCGAAACTCTTAGTAAAGAAATTTACAATCAGGACCTTTCTATATTTCAAATTTGTGCCAGATATGAACGGTCGCGCACCTCCATCAGAGATGTCCAGTCAAACTTACGTAGCATGTATGTTTGTAATAAATCTGCTGCTTCCCTGCGCCAGTGACTGAGCTTCTGACACAAAGTCTTCATAAAACTTTTAGATGCCAATATTCTGACATATTTTTTATTATTTTATACACATACTACCTACAATAAATGACTCACGGCAAATATGCAACTGATATATGTCGCTTCCACACTCTACACATCCTATCCCAACGAAACATTAGAGGCCTGACCAGGTAATACGTACAAATTTCCAATGTTGTTATTGAATGTTAAAAATTAAAATGATGAGAGGGTATGCACATGCATTCACCTTCCAATCAACGCATCATGTTGTAAAAGACTTTCACTACGTTAGAAAAACGTAGTGCTGCACTACAATTTTTAGTCGACATCAAAGCATACTCATCAGCTAAGTATCGTGCCAATACCTGCTCCCGTTAATCAGTAATTTCAGCAATAAAGAATAATTATCTAACCTGCTCCCTTCACTTAACAGTAACAATGTAAAATACTATTATCACAGTCAGGCAGCTGCAATGGGCCGAGACAGAAGCAGCCATAGGTAAGTAACCGATTTTGTGACATTTCCAAGTTCCTAAACAGGAGCGAATGGTGTAATTTCATCTGAGTGCTTCGGTAGTTCGGGTTTTGAATCTCTGCGTATTAATCTAATTTATTAGACACAGCTCTTACTTTTTTTGCCGGGGTCTAGAGTAGAGTCCCACAGCTCGTATTCATAGTCCGTCTCGTTTCGGTTACACAGCTTGAAGCTGCAGCGGTTGGGCACCACAATTGTGCGCCGGTCGTTGGGGATCGAAAGGACGTCCAGCACGTCAGAGTCCTCCGATGGGTCCTCACCGGTGGCCTGCCCAGTTACTGCTCGCAGTGAGGTTCACCCCTCACCGGTTGTTGAGTGGGAGGGCGCCTCGGTGCATGGCAAGCGGCGGAAGACTTCCTAGGGGGCCGAACGTAATGTCTCGCTTTTTAGTGTGACAAATATGTTCCAGGTGCTGTCTATGGCTGACACTGCCGCTCAACCAGATGGACTCACCTGTCCTGTTTTAGAGGAAACCTCTCAGCCTGCAACATCCAAGTTATCACGAGGGTGGGATTATTCGTAGTTGGGAGCTCCAATCTCAGGCATGTTATGGGGCCCCTTAGGGACATGGTTGCCAAGAAGGGGGAGGAAGCCAATGGACACTCCGTCATTAGAGACATGGAACGGGTCCTTCTGGATGCCATGAAGAGTGTATGGTTCTGCCAACTGTAGGTGGTGACTCACGTCGGTACCAATGATGACTGTCACTTTTGATCGGAAGATATTCTCTCTGGTTTCGAGCGGATCACAGAAGAGGAAAACGTTGCCAGTGCTGCTTGCGAGATGAAAGCAGAGCTGACCATTTGCAGCATCGTCAACAGGGCCGATTGTATACCTCTGGTACAGGGCCAAGAGGAGAGTCTGAATCAGAGGTTCATAGGGTTCTGCGACCCTTGTAGGTTGCAGATTGCTCTACTTGTGCCACAGGTTGGTTGGGTTTCGGGTTCCGCTGAATAGGTCAGGAGTACGCTATACGCAGGAGGCGGCTACAGGGCTAGCAGGTGCTGTGTGCCGTGGACTGTTTGAGTTCTTAGGTTAGAGCGTTTCGGGAAAACACAAAAAAAGGCGCAGGCCGAACACAGGAAGAACGCAAATACAGGAACCATCGATATAGCAGTTGTAAACTGCCGTACCTGTGTTGGGAAAGCACCAGAGCTCCAAGCTGTAACAGAAAGCACTGATGCTCAAATCGTTATAGTCACTTAAAGCTGGCTAAACCCTTAGATAAGTTCACCCGAATTTTTTGCGAAGAACCTACCGGTGTTCCGAAAAGATTGGCTAAACACAGTTGGCGATGGCGTGTTTATTGCTGTTAGTAGTAATTTAGCTTTTTGCGAAATTGAAGTAGATTGTTCCTGTGAGTTAGTATGGCCAGAGGTCATTATTGGAACCGGAATAAAATAGTAATTGGACCATGTTACCGACCTCACAATTCAGATGATACAATCACTGAAAGGTTAAAAAAACTTGAGTTTGGTTTCAAACATGTATACGACTCATACAATTATAGTTGGTGTTCTCTTTAATTTACTCTCGATATGTTGACGAAAATACATGTTTAATTCCGGAGATACGCATGAAACATCATCTGAAGTTGTGCTGAACCAGTTCTCTGAAAATTATTTCGAGCAGTTAGCTCATGAGCCCACGCGAGTAGCAAATGGATGTGAAAACACTCTTGAACTCTTAGCAACGAATAATCCTGAGCTAATAACGATCATCAAACCGGATACAGGGATGAGTGAACATAGGGTTGTCGTAGCGAGACTGCATATTTTAATCCCCAAATCCTCCAGAAAATACACATATACAAAAACGCTGATAAAAATTCACTTGACATTTTCCTGAGAGACAATCTCCGCTCCTTCCAAATTATCAATGTAAGTGTAGCCAAGGAGCTACCTGTAGTGTCTTCTCAACGACAGCTGAGCGGCCGTAACCTCGTATGGGGCTCCGCCGCAGGCGCAGGCCAACGAGATGTACGGACCCTGCAACGAAATTGTGACGTAAGACTAGTCGGCTTGTCTGCACACTTCGGAAACATTCGGTTACTTGCAGGGCCCACAGGAAACCAATATGTAATATAAAATGTACGCATTGATGGCCTTGATTTTGTCGTGGGCTATCGAGAACTAGCCTGAATTTAAACACACAGTCAAGAGTTATTAAACTCGTCTGAGATAGATACTCTCTCGCCGGCGGAGACGGCTGTTGGTACTCTTAAGACCTGCAGTGTCACGTGCTGCGACGCACGCGCAACGTTCTGCTTCTCCCACTGGCCTCGCGTAGGAGCCTTGTTCATGCACACACGCTGACTGCTGTTCGTCGGCGACGAAGGCTGGAATTTGCACGCCAATGCCCCAACTGGACGTCCACTGAGTGGCGACAGGTGGCCTTTTGAGGCGAATCACGTTTTTCGCTCCACCGGACAGATGGCCGTTGGCGTGTACGGCGTGAAACGTCTGAAAGGAAACACACTGCAACAAGCGTCGTAAGGGGCCAAGCAGAAGGAGGACGCGTGGTCTAGAGAGTATTTTCGTGTAATTCCTTGGGTGATACCGACGTTCTGGAAAGAACAATGGATTAACACAAGTATGCATCTATCCCTGTAGACCATGTCCATACTAATACGCAATTTGATTTTATTTATTATGTTAGACTCTACGAGCGGGTCAAAGCAACGTGTCACACAACTCGAAGTATACTTGCGTGACTCGAAGAGCATTAGGGTGTTTACCGTATTCTCCTGGCTACGAAATTTGCAGGATTTTAAGCCAATCGAAAATCTGTGGGATCAAGGCCTTCCCTCAGCCAAGAAATCGACCGCACCAGGGATCGGCGATGGAGTCGTCAGGGCTCTACAACCCTTTCGGTATCTTCCCGAAAGTCAATGACACTCTTGCTGTTCGTCTCGCAGCAATCTGCGCTGCAAAGGGTGGTTATTCGGGCTTTCGACAGGTGCTTACATTAATGTGCCCGGACAGTGTATAAGTAAAAGGCGACACTTAAAGTGAAACAGGCGTTCTTAACAGATTATTGGGCAGATCATAATAAGAAAGTGGCGAACAACGTGTCCTTACACTAGAATCTAAATCTATTTTCTGCACGGTAGATACTACTTGGGAAATATTTTGAGATAAACTGGAGAGGTCATCATCGTCATGATCTTCACTTCATGCATTAGGCCTTGCTTTTCTTTTGCCTGTTATGGTTTCATAGTTTCCTTGCTCTTAGAAACGTCATCTCCATTGCGTATAAGCGACTTTCTTGATCATTTACTTGTAGCACACGATTCACTTCTCTAAACAAGCATTGCAACTGCCTTTGCGTTACAAAATTTCGGTCTTATTTCTTTCTGCGTTTTACTATTAGTATCCCAAAACTTTCCAATATCTTCTATATGTGTTCGTCATATTGTAATCTCCCTCTTACTAATTGGCCTATCCTTCTTGCGACGTAGAATGTGACCGTGGATCGCATGTATGCCTAATGGATTTCTTCTAATTGGATAAGGCTACCTTTCCCGAGGATGTGATACCGATGAGTAGGAGGAAACTGTACAACCGACCCTTCTGATGGAAAGTCTACTAAAAATAAAAAGTAATTAAACCGAACAGGGCCATAATTTGGAAAATTAAAGTAATTTTGTGCATTCACTCACGAACAACACTGGACAGAAAAAGGGTACCACTGATGATGAATCCAAAAGTTACAGTAATGAACAAAACGGAAATAATTAACGGTCGCCAGCCCACTAGGGCAATTTACATCCAAAATCCTGTACAAGATGATGGGAAAGAAAGACATGTATTACTAAACACTGACGTGGTAACTGAAGGTTGTCACGTTTTTTTGTCTTTTTTTAACACTAATTTTTAGTGAGTATGTAAAGACAAAAAAAACTGAGAAGTCACTCTTACGTTATGTTTGTCATTACATTTTGAAAAAGGCAATCAAGTAATGATTTGAAAATATGCACTTAAACTGTGTGTTAGTATTGAGTTTCGTTACGTGAACAATGACTCTCAGTGACCTCAACATAACATCATGAAAGAAATTTAGAAAAAACAACAAGCACATTCTATTTTGCAGTTACCTATTTTGCAAATTGGATTTCATATTATTGTCTGAACAACTGAGCTTTTTTTACTGACTTGAACAGAGTTAAATATTAGAATAGATACCAAAACAAACACCCATGCGTTCCAAGCTATATGTAAAATAAATAAAACTTCTGCACTCTTAATTTGTGCATTTCTTTAGATTTCGATTTTTTCCAGTGATTTATTCTCAAACTTGAAAAATGAAATTACTTTACTTTAGTCATATACTGAAGCCTCTGTTGTACAACAGTTAATTGAAAGTAGACTGAGGCTAAAATTTATAAAAGTGAAAGTATTCATTGATAAACTGGCTGTAACTATTCAGTTTGTTTCTTATGGCACTCAGTTAGCATATAGGGAAAAAGAATCAAGTATCCTGCTTGGTAACAATGTCTGGGGGCAATGAGGACACAATCGCCCTGAGTTTAACTGATTATTATTTAAATGAGTTTTATCAACCAAATCACATTCAATTGTGCTGCTGGGTTAGCTGTTAATACTTTCTACCATTGAACAGTCTTACTTCAGTGCTGTGCATACGACGAAACTCGGAGCCGACGAAGAAACTGTGTTGCTGGAACTGCTACTGTTGTTGAAGATGCTAGCATCTTGTGGAGCCACGGCTAATTACAGGAACGGGCAATCGTAATTAATATAGCCTCTTCCGCCCGTCCACTGTCGGTACTCCTGCTACTAGACATCTGGCAGGCGCGCGTGCATGATGCCGCCGAAAACGGTACTCTCTACTGCGAGAGCGTAAACACCACACTACGGCACACTACAAGCGCTCCACGCAACAACTCCCTACCCCAAGATTCTACAACGCACAAGCACTGCTACTATCGTTGCTAGTCGATGCAAATAACAATTCCTTTTGCTTTTTCCCATAGCTTATAAGTTTCACAGTAAGACACAGATAAATACGATGAAACGTCAACAGACTTCTACCTACATTTACACATACAGTGAAGCAATGTCCTTACTTATTAAAAGAAAGCATTTAAATTACAAATTTTTACCTACAATTCAGAAAAAAATCTTGTATCTGTAGCAGGTGCCATGCATCATGCACTTCCTGTGTTACAATATTCACACGTGATGTCACAACCCAATTAATTAAAACGTCTTACCTGTTCTGCTGGTGATCAAAATTTTTGTCCGTATCGGATTTTCCTTTTAACAGCTATTTATTTTGTCGTATTTTATGAACTCGTCAAAGGGTACTTCTCAGAAACCGTAACTGAAAAGTGTATTCCCCTTTCTAGGTCATCTTCATTATCCGCTAGCGGTGTGGCGTTGTCTGTATGTCAAAGACAATTCAAGCAGGAGTAAATGTTAATTTTAATTACCCTGTTAAAGGTCTCCTTCCGTTTCGAAATTACTTTATCCAATTAAAAGTAAAAGCGTGTTGGTGAAACGCTGCACCCTTGTCTTACTGCTTTGTTTGTGGCTTTAGGCCTTGTGACAGAGCCGCTTATATCTGAAATTACAGTTGTGTGTCTGTAGAGACATTTATAACGTTTATTAGGTGTTACAGATATGCTTTTTTCCTCATAATTTTCCACTCGTTTTCTCTATGTACATTATCGAATGTCGTAATAAAACGAATGAGCGCTAAATTGGTTTCCATAATATACTCTCTCTGTTTTTCGATTAATTGTTTTATTATAAATACCGTTTCTGTTGTTGCGATGCCTCTCCGAAATCGCATTTCTTCTTTACCTGGTAAACTCTCAGCTACAACCTTTAACCTCTTGTTCACTATTCTTGCATAATCTTTGTATGCGGCGTCAAGTAACCTGATTCACCTATAGTTCTTGCAGCTATTGCGGTCTCCTTTTTTAAACAGTGATATCACTTTAGCTTGTGACCATGCTTTTCGAACAGCTCCCTTTCTCCAGCACATAGGGAGCTATTCCAAAAGCGTAGTCACAAGCAACTAGAGGTGTAAGACATACAATTGAAGTAATGAGAGGTCGAAGTATGTTACGAAGGGAGGTAACTACGTTTTCTTACCACATGGCGACGTTGAGGTTGGTATGGAGCATCCTGTACGCTGCTATAACATTCCTACCCGAAACAGCTTCCCGCTGCACGTAAAGTCTGTGCCGCTTTGACAGGGGCGTCATTATGCGTGTAGTCAGCTGCAAAACTGTAACGTCGCTCTAGGTGACAAGTGTCTAGAGCCGAATGAGGCTCTATTTCAAGAATATTAGAAGACAAACACGCGAGAGAGAGGCCGTGCAGACCAACATCCAGACTAAACATAATCATGACACGAACTAACTGTAGTAATTATAGGGAAAATGAAACATCGCATCAGTATGATGAAAGGTTATAAATATGTTTTTCGTAGCGGACAATCCAATGTGTTATTTGGGAAAGTTTCAAGAGTGGCCCATTT
Organism: Schistocerca piceifrons; assembly: GCF_021461385.2. Lineage (NCBI taxonomy): Eukaryota > Metazoa > Arthropoda > Insecta > Orthoptera > Acrididae > Schistocerca > Schistocerca piceifrons. The sequence continues at coordinate 456,997,397 of NC_060144.1, read as the reverse complement.
TGTGTATAAGTTATTGCATGTTTGTTAAATTTATTATACTTAAATGATTTAGACTTGCCAGTGAGTGGACTACCTGGGAAGATCCTGTACAACAGCGCCTCCAGGACTGCGAACTCGTGTCACGTTTGTTCTGCGCACATTCGCATGACTGTAAAATGAAACTCTTTAGGCTTCTGCTGGCATAACATGTAACATAAACATAGCTGCAAAAGTACACAAATGTAGACCAATATTAGAGACGGCCATACATACATAGGAACTTACGAATAAGGAAAATACGAATCAGAAATCTTTAATTCGGATGACCAAATCCCGAGATTTAAGAATACAATCAATCAGCACAACTCATTATCTATACAGAATTGATTCTCCGCAATATGCAGCCAAATTACATAAATATTTGTAATGTGAAACTCGAAGACAAAGGATTTTTGCAGTTCAAGGACATTCCCTATCGATGAATGACGGAGACGGGCAACCATCTTATCTACCCTTTTCCATCTTTCTTTTACCCTCCGCTAAAATGCTAACGTATTTACTCAACACACTTCTCATTCTTATTCTTTTACTTTTTCTTTTTTCAGTTTCCCTAAGCGACTGGCATTCTTATACAACGTATTTGACAGTGCTAGCGGCATCCATGACATCACCAGTCCCCTCGGGAAGTAATTTGTGCAGCCCAGTTGTCTGAGTTTAGCGTAGATCTCACGTTTTGTAAGTGTTTGCATATCTTGTATCCGACACGATAAGTGGTTTTCTGCACCGGATTTAACTAGGTGTATGTGAGAAATCGACTATAAACTGCATTCCGGCTGGCTGGCTCAGTAGATCTCGCTAATTCAATTCAGGGCGGGCTTGCTCGTCTCAATAGCGTATGCGTTAGTGCTCTCGGTTATGTGGACATATTAGATCACTTAACACCCTCCGTTTCCTTTAAATAACTTGCAGCTCGTGTTTTGCTCTATTTTATTTGCAATATGATTATTAATTTGATTTTTACCTTTGTGCTGAAAATAATATTTACTTGTAATATGGTACTGCTAATGTTATTACATGATGAAAATTGTTAAAATACTGTGTAGCACATCTCTAATCGTGAAATACACGAAAATAAAGATAAAAAAAGACATTGGGCTCTACCAGACTTAGCACGCAGATGAAACCGCTCATGTTCGAAGAATAAGAAATGAAGCGCTTAAAAAAAAACGGTAAAAAAAGAAAAAAAAGGCCCACTCGGACTCAGGAAGCAGTTAATGCCTTCCTTTTTCAGAGGAGGTTTTTTCCATATCAATGTGCCTGTTTCAAGCAAAATTGTCGATAGATCCTGTCGATTGTCACCATTTTGGAGAACCTGCTTTCTCACATCATGAATATATCATACATCAGTCTCAACGACACTGCTCTGCAGTATGTAAGGAACTGGTTATGATTGTACCTTTACTCGTCGATTTTTCTTCGAGAAGGAAATCTGAATACAAAGTATGTAAGAATCTACGTGAAAGTAATATTCAAATAATTAAATGCGTCAGGATGTTGCTTGTAATGAGGATATCAATATTCCGTAAGCATATAAATCTGACTTTAACTAACTGAAACTTATTGCTTTGTTGTTTCATCTCTCGCGAGGCTTATGTACGCTATTCAAGATGTGGCAGGAATGTCTTGAGGTAGAGTGTCACACGTTAATCCAATTTGCGGATCTAGCCCTGTCTACGTACCAAAAAAGTAACTGCTTTGGTATCATTCTTGACACAATATAGTACATGAAATGGTCAGTGAGTAAGGTGCTTGGGGAGAGGTAATGTATGCCGTCAGATTACCGTGGATCGCATAACAATAACACTATTAAGGTTACTAGAACTGGGCCCACGAGTAACAAAATACAAAAATATACCAAGAACGTACAACACAATTATAAATACCAGTAGAAGCCTAACTAGTTTCATTTTACAACCATGGAAATGTGGACTGGACAAACATGACATGAGTTCGCGGCCCTGTAGGCGCCGTTCGACAGGTTCGCCCAGATAGTACAGTGAGTGGTACTTTTAGATCACATAAATAAAATAAATTTAATAAACCAATACACAAAGTGGACCAATCTTCTAAGTTCCCCCAATAACACATTGTATTGACCACCTCCTAAAAATATAGTTACAATAACCATTTATGATATTGATACGTATTCTAAACCACACAACTTAGTCTAAAAGTGCATTACAACAATTGTACTGGTACCTGATGACAACGGCTCCTAACCTTTCAATCATCATCATCCAACAACAAGTCCCGGTGAATCTAGTACAAGCGTAATACAGCTAGGATCAAACATCCAAGAACCAATGCTAATCACAGAAGTCTAACCAAATAGAATCAAGCAAAGGTACAGTACCACCTAAGACAAGTTACAAAATATTCACATAATAAAAAATTTAAAACAAGTCTTATTCAGAGAGCAATATCGAACGAGAGGTATCACACACATTCAGTCTCTCCGTCGACCTTGGTATTCAAAAAAATGAGCATTTTGAAACTTAAGACAAAACATTTAATTCCGACCAAGGATTTCAAGAACAAATTAAACTAAGGAAGCCATTTGACACGAAACAATAAACAATCCACTCCTTTCAAGTCTCTCAGAACTAATAACAGACACCAGTCAATAGGAACAGAGTTCAACTCAATGTCCATCAGAGAGCACTAAACATATTGGAGTGTACTTTGAAGTCGATTGTATGGCACAAGTGCAAAACAGCAAATAATGTTCTGAAATATGCTCAGCAAGTTTAGTTCTTCTGGTTGAAAAGGGAATTCCCCAAGTGGCAGATGGTACATACGTCTTGCTTTGACCACGTCCCACAAACCGAGGATTCCTTTGCCCGATGTATGGATGTCCATTTCGCCTACTGTCAGTATACTCCCTTAAGCCCCCGACGTCAACTTTGGGCACTCAGCCACGCGCGTCGTTGAAGATGGCCGCCCGCTTGTCAACTGGGAGTGGAGACTGCGCTGTTTTTACAGCTCGGAACTGCCCTCTTAACCGCTGGACCAAGACTCCACCACGTGAGCCCGGTACGCCTGAGAAAGTCTTGGTAACAAACAGCGTAACTATGTGCAATACTGATACGAGCCCACAGGGCTCACTCTTCCCCCTTTCAACTAAAATCCCACCAGGTAAATTTACAAAATATTTTGTACCGGCATTATCTTACTCCACGTGTCTTACCCATAGACTGGCTCTCAACCAGATGGTTATCTGAGTAAACGCTTTGACGATCTTACAATGTCTCAGGAGAAAGGTGTAACAACTTACTACACATTTTCTCATCAGCGTTTCCTTGACAACTAAAATTCTTCATGAATACTACGTCCCAGTTACACGATTCGATCGTGTGCCTATCCTGACTCCGTCGCTCACCCTCATTTTGAAGTGTCCTTGCCCACCTCCAGTTACTCTGAATGCCATAAGGAGTCACCTGCTCCTGGAAGAGGTCGTTCATTGATCCACGGCTGCACAAGAATCAATGTAAGACTAAGTAAACATTAAATCTGCTTGGGCCATCATATGGGCCTCGTGAGTAGCGGTGTTAAAAGCTAGATTCAACCAGGAAACAGACCTGTTCCATTTTGTCTTTACTCTAGAATGGAATATTGATAGAGCAGACTTCAAAGTCCGGTTTACTCTTCAACGAACGAAGGCTGAGCGTAGTAAGGGATGGTCGCCATATGAGATATACGGCTCCGAAGTAAAATCTCTTAACCTCTGTCGAAACAAAAGCATGTGCATTGTTATTCATTATACGCATAGGGGGCCGAAATACGCTTTTGGAAGATGTCTAATCGTTAGTCCAGCTGCTACCACTCCGCTGGGGATCATCACTAAAAACGCAAAATGGTATCAGTGACGCCAAATACATAATTATACACTTCTGCGTACAAAGCTGCAGCCCTGTAACCAATAAACACCTTGACCACCGGTCTCTAAGTCAATATGGTATGAAGTAAGCCCTAGCATGTGTTGGAAATAGGGACTGATTCGACAATCTCCTCACGCCTTAGTTCAGGGATGACCAAATGAGATATTTCAAAAACTTCTTAATTGTGTTATATATTCTCCGCCAAGCACGAACTCTCGAAAACGTCTGAAAACTATCACCAACTCCCGCAGAAGACAGATTTTCAAACTGCTATTTCAACGAGTGTAGGTGGTAAAGAAGCACTACCTCGTCAGTGACAAGTCTGTGTTTCACCTCTTGATGTCTAGAGATCTTGTTCCCGTCTTTCTTAGAGATCTCCGAATGACGAGGGTATCTTAGCTAATGCAATGGAAAACCAAACCTTACCCATGGTGTCTAAGGGATTACGGGTTCGCCGACATACTCTTGAAACACGCGGCTTAGAGCATCGGCCACCGGATTCTTGGAGCCTCCTTTATGTTTTTAGCCCATTGGGAAATGCGACCTGTTGTACATGGTAGAGCAAGGATCGAGGTTACAGGCTGATTATGTGTGCCAAGGAAAAACTCTAGAAGCTCAAGAAGATCTTGAAAATAAATAGCGTAAAGGGGACCGCCAACGCTAATTCACAAATGGAAAATTTTACCTCGGCAGTAGAAAAAGAGCTGGAGACTTACGCTACTGGACGTCTGCGAACGTCTTGTTCCTGCAGCAAGACTGCCACAAGGCATCAGTCTCGACTATGAATGCCCGATCAAAATTTGGGATAACCAAAACAAAGACGTTCCTTCTGGCTGACTTCGATGCGTCAAAAGCTGCCTGTTGGCTTTCAGTCTGGTGAAACGTCCCCCATTTCTTACGTAACTGATTCAACGGTGTGGCCATCTGGTTCAAAATGGTTCAAATTGCTCTAAGCACTGTGGGACTTATCATCTGCGGTCTGGGGTCGTCAGTCCCCTAGACTTAAAACTACTCAAACCTAATCGGGTACAGCGCGCCGTGGAATTTCATTCCCCGCCAGACGTCATGGACGTCGAACACCCCTAGAGGTGTCTGCACCATCGCGCCGTAAGCTGTGGCGGCGCACCCCTCCTGGCCCGCATTTAGTGTGAGGGCGCCACAGTGGAACAAGTGGTTTCATCGGCCAATAGCGGTTCTCCTGATAGAGTATTTAAGCACCTACCTCTCGCTCAGCCAGCGACTCTAATCGTTGCGTGAGTCTTGACATATCGCCTCGACCACAGCAGCGTGTTTGCCGCTCTTTGTCTTCATTACTAGTGGACGTTTTGGATTCGTTTAATTGTCTGTGTCACTCCGTGGCTTCTTGCGTGTTGTCGTAAGATCTCTCTCCATCGTCCGTCGTTGTTTCGTGTCCGTCCTTTCCGTTCATTTCTTTGTTCGCGGGCAGCTCTCCGTTTGGTCGCCCCTCGCTTTCTCAGCCACCCCGCGACCGTTCCGTCAGCGGTTACAACAGGTTACAACACCTACCTAACCTAAAGACATCACACACATCCATGCCTGAGGCAGAGTCGAACCCGTAACCGTAGCAGCAGCGCGGTTCTGGACTGAAGCGCCTAGAACCGCTCGGCCACAGCGGACGGCTGTGCCATCTGGGAAAATTTTGGAACCAACTTTCGGAAGCAATTTACCATTCCTAGCAGGGGGTGATTACTTTCTTATCCTTAGGTGTCTGGAACTTCTCGATAGCTTCAGTTGGCTCCTGGTCTACATTAACCCCACAGGCCGACACTAAATGCTCTAAGAAGGCGACAGACGATGAGGGACTTGGGGCACCGGCAACTGACCTGACAGCTGTGTGATATACTTTATTTGTCCATTACCCGTGCCTTGTCATCAGTAAACTCCCTGAGCACCCGGAGTCACGACTACACCTCGCCGGGTTGTAAATGACCAGGTTCAAATACGGTAGGTTGACTGGACACGTTACACTCCCCTTGAACACCTCTATGTTCAGATAACTTACGCAACTTATCGGGTCTGTAATCTAAAATAGATCCAGTACCCTGAATAAAATCATAGTTCTGTGGTATGTCCCTAGCCACGAATAACCTTACAGGCCGTGACAAGCCATCAATTTACAATAGGCTCGTACTCACACCAGTAATGATAATAACTAACGGTGCGACTACCCGGATTGACGAGTTTTAATGAAGAAAACGTACTTGTGTGACGATTTGTTAAATACCAGGTACAATCGAGAAGAGAGACGCTGCTCCCAAAGCCAATAAGTTACATACATATTCTCGGATGAAGAGCGCACACACACTGCAGGTCTACGTTTCGTCACCACATTCACCGTATTACATCCTCTTCCCAGACCCAACGCAGTGGTAAGAAGCTCCTGTAGCAGAGGTAGCACTACCATTAGGGTTGCTTCGCGTGCTCAACGGAACCAGAAGCATACCTGTGATCACGTCTTTCATCAGCAGACTTGATATTTTCTACGGAAGAGGCTATATTAGCCAAAAGAGTAAAGGTTACAAGTTTCTAAGAAAATAATATTCCGGAACTGTCATCCTGCCGAATCTCCTCTAAGACGTTGTTTACAGCCTCGTCCTCCTTAACCTGAATATTCAGAGCCACACTGGCCGAACGGACTTGTTGTACACACTCTGCTAACGTCTCGTAAAACATCTGCACTTGATAGAAATATCGACTAATGAAGTCATTCCTAACCCTATAAGACAGTCCCTCCCATTCAATCATTTCTCATAACTCCCCTAATGTGCGACAATCTCAGCGGTACTAATCATTCTGCTCACAGACAACCACGACAGAAGGGATATAAGATCTGAAAAATAGCTGAGGGCTCAACCTAAAAAAAAAAAAAAAAAAAAAAAAAAAAAAAAAAAAAAAAAAAAAGGCCCGGTTTTTTAAAGTAACGGAAAATCACAGAAAACGTGACTGTTTCTTGAACATTCTAGACTGAGAGACTATCAGCATTGAGGAACATCGTCAAAATCTGACGTCCTACACATTTAATAACACTCTCTCTCATCGCAGTGTTAACCTCAGCCGTGTGCTCACGAGAGAGAGGACCTCCCCATTGTCCTCAAATGAAGAATCTCTTCTCTGTAAGGCATTTAAATTCATTTGTAACTGTATAAATCAATTCTGCAATTCATTAATCAAGGCAGTCTGTTAACTAATGTCAGATCTTGAATACGGTTGTACCATTCGCTAATTAGCACTTTCACGCGATTTATCCGTGCACTAGGCGGGTTACTACGTTCGAAAAGCTGAACATTTTGTTATGCGCTCGAGAAAGAGTCGCCAAAAGCAGATAGACTGACACGCGTCTCAAAATATTGCCCACGGTAATGTGAAGCGGACAAGTAGTAGCCTCGTGAAGCTGCGCATAGCTCATCAACGCTTAGCTCTCCCGACTGGCCACGTACTAATAGCGCATATTGCAGCTGCTCCTTCTTTAAATATGTTCTGTCCCGAATATCCCATGGTTCTGCAGAACACCCAAGTATACCGAAAACATACAAATCCACTAGTAACCTCCTCCTACAAATACCAAAAATCATTTCTTTAGTTTGTTGGTGTCAATAGGCTTTGTCAGATGCAACATCAGTGTCCATGGCGTGTAAACGTTTGATGTGAGATAGTAAACCATCAGCTCAAAGGTCCGTTTGTCATGGACGGAGCACTGAACGTGCACAAGTATCGCTGCCTCGGAACACACCATCTTCCACGGATGCTAGCAGATGTTCCTCTGCAGACTAGGAGGAACCTGCAGTATCAACATGATGGCACTTTCTGTTTATTGGCTAGCAGTACGATCCCCTGACTAGCAATCCATTCTGCGGAAAACGCACATGAATAGCACTTTCCATATCGGAGGTATTTGTGCTGCAAGTCTTAGACGTTTCACCCTGTACAAGAGGCGTAGCAGTAGCCTACAGACAGCCATAATTGGCCAAGTAGTGCAGTGCTTGGTCGAGAGCCCGCATAATTTTAATCACCTGAGGCGGCTGGAAACCCGAGAACTTGTTATTCAACGTTATCGCCGCGAGACTCTGAACTCTTTCACCACTGCACAGATTGCACTGTATGTTAAAGTGAGGTGCGCGGCACAAGCGCACAGCAACAGGTTCTGTTCTGAAAAGAGCTAACCAAGTTCATTTTCTTTGATTGGACAGGAGCTTTTCCAAGTGGCTACTGGCCACACTTCCCGACCCGACGATTCTTTCGCCCACTATATGGCTGCCCACTTCTCTTGACCCCGATGCTGATATGCACTCGGCCACGCACTGCTCTGACGGCGCTGGTCCAGCTTGTCCGTTGAGAGCGAAGACGGCGCTTTTGTTGCCAGCCCGTAACTTCCTTCTTGGCCGCCAGACAGCCTGGCACGTCAGAAAAAGTATCAGAATTCGCTACGACCAGGCTCTGTCACACCACGTGTGAAGCCGTTCCTTGGTAACGGTGAAAGAGAGCAACCACGCGCATCATCGACAAGAGCTGACATGGTTCATTACAGCCTTGTACGTTCTTAATTACAGAAGACAACTGCGATTTAAGTTAGAGACTAGGGATCGAAACCGATACCCTGGGAACATTTTGTTGACTGTGACTCAGCTGATGAATAGCAATTTCTGAGGTAGCAAGTGGTCTATAATGTTTCGTAACTGATGTGTCCCGTCGAACTTCTCCATTAACCATTTTATATGTACTACATACTACAGAAATGGGTTATTTGGAATTAATCTCTTGTAAATTAAGTGAGTGTAAATATACACTTTCTACGTATTATTACAATCTGTTTATTGAATGAAGTTTTCACTCCTCAGCGGAGTGAGTGCACTGGAGAAATGGTGATGCCAAACTCTTCTGTGCCCCAAAACAGAAAAAGTGAGGGGAGTAAGTCAAACGGTAAAGTCATGGTGAGAGCTTACTAAAAGATGCTTGGTTATTTTCAGTCATAGTGTACCGTATAAGAGTTACCTTTGTTGCAGGTGAATAACTTCAGTCCCAATATTTCACATGAAGCTCGCGATTTGCGCCTTCTCGTTACCATGCAGTTAGATAGTGTTGTCGAATACACGTATAAAATGAAGCAGGGGGTCTTGAATTGTCAATATAGAATCAGTAACAGCAGACTAGGTAGGTCACGAGAGATAATGACTTCAAAAATAGAATAGTCATCAGATGCTGTCTGAGAAACAAAAGCATTAGCGACCTGTCAATCCTTCTAAAACTACGAACGAACAACCACAGCTAAATGAAGAGGAGAGCAAATGTCAGGCACTGTGCGGCAGGGAGCATCGAGCACTGCAGAGAGCGATGGGAAAAAAGTGGTTCAAATGGCTCTGAGCACTATGGGACTTAACATCTGAGGTCATCAGTCCCCTAGACTTAGAACTACTTAAACCTAACTAACCTAAGGACATCACACACATCCATGCCCGAGGCAGGATTCGAACCTGCGACCGTAGCAGCAGCGCGGTTCCGGACTGAAGCGCCTAAAACCGCTCGGCCACAGTGACCGGCAGCGATGGGAAAAAATTGCGAGAAATCAGAGAAAGGCATCACTCGTGAGCTCCAGAGTGCTGAAAGCAATCCAGCTAGCACGTTTACTATTCTTCTGAAGTTAAAAGAATGGGGTACAATGCCGATCAGCTTCTTACAAGCCATTACTAACTGACGCACGAGTCGGTGTAAAGAGCGACGCCGGTGAAGTGTGGACGTTAGAAAACGAATGAATTTTAGTGATGAACCATCCTGTAACCTGCGGCAATCCGATGGAAGTGTTTGGGTTTAGTGAACGCCTCGAGAGCGTTTTCTGTCATAGTGTGTATTGCCATCATTCAAATATGGTGAAAGTGGTGTCTTCCATGGTTCGTTAACTTTGATTTATACCATTTAAATAAAACGTTAAATTGTTGCTGTCAAAATGCGCTTAAGGAAATGCTAAAATCGGAAGTTTAGGACCACATTTTACTGCATTGTGTGCTGGGTATAGTTGAGGAGCAATTCGGAGACGATACTTGTGTTACGACGACTATGCAACGTGCCATAAAGCAGCAACTCTTAGGCACTGAGATTGTTGGACAATAATTCCTGAAACTAACAGGATAGCCCAGAGTACCGACTTGAACCCAGTGGAATACATTTGGGATGGTTTAAAACGTTGACTTCATTCTAGACTGCAGCGCCCTTCATTACTACCTTGTTTGATTTCGGATTTTGAGTACGACTACGCTGGCACTCCTCGACAGACTTTCAGACCTTATTGAAAGTCTTGAAGCCGTCATAAAACCGAAGGGGGGACACATCCAACACTGCTGTCCACTAATAGTGTCCGGGAACTTTTGATCAGTTAGTGGATATGCAAACCGTCAACTAAAATCTTGTTGGTAGCTTCGTTGAGTCTCTCGAGAAATGTAATTACTCAGTATCACACAAGAGACCATGGATTTATTGTATGAAAACACTATCACACGTGAAGTCAGTGTTCATACAACATGCGTAACAACGATATTATCAAATATTTCTGCGTAGTCCTGAATCGCGTCTGCTGATTAACTACTAAGAAGACTTTTGTGTATGATAATATTATGTTTTATATCAGATCCAAGCACTTTCTGCACCTGAAACTATTGTCTGGCTGTTGGTGTTATTGTGAACGGTAAAAAATATATGAGTCGACCACGTGAAACGTAGTTAGGAGATGACATTGTTGCTGGACGCGCAGAGCGAATGAACTACTGAAGTCAAATGCACTACATACAACAAATATTTTAACGATCGAAATGCGTGAATGATAAGTCTAAATAAGTACAGTGTGTCTTTCTTTTCGTTTTCTACTAAAATAAGTGTGATGGAAAGTGATATTTATCGTCGAATGCAAGCTGTGTACTGGGAAGCTGTCTTCAAATGTAGCATTATGTAGAAGTCATAGCCATTATTCTGGAAAACAAATTTTCTGTATCTTGTGAGCAACAAGATAAAGTTAAATTATAAATAAATTTCAGCTTATAAATAAAGTTCAGCTAAGATATTTATTGATGGACAACTCCTACTCGACTGATTCTTTTCTTAGTAGGACCGATTGATGTAAGTAGGTACTGACCACAATATCAAGTTGTGACCAACGTATTTAAGTGCAGTAACTGATTTCCAACAGCTGTCATGTGTGGCTAGAATAGCCTAAGTTTAATTGTTTGGCCTCTGTGTATGGTATTTTTACTTGTTTTATGACATAATTGTTATAAGTTCTTAAATAAAAATATATTTGTCCATCTTATGACGTACCAAAGAAGACCATTTCACGCAGGACGTATGAAAAGGAAATTAGCATATCCCGATTCGGAAATACGTAGAAGGTATTCATATTTCTTTCGGGAATGGAGTGCTAGTCATAACTGTGAAGAATGGTGGCCGAGCCATTTGCTGTAGTTGGAAAGATATGGCGAGGCATTTCAATCTTGTCCAGTGGTTACAGATGTTTGGATGAATGTCCCTGGGGACCACCATCAACGCTCTTGCTTTCTAGAAGTTCAAAAGCGCCACTGAGATCAAATGTGCACTTATGTGGTCAGAGGATTTGATTTAGCTTCATGGTGTCGCAAGGGCCCATACTTGTCTATTTTTTTTTTCAATTATGATCCGGCACAAAAGCAGGACTCATATACCCATCATCACACATATAAAGTCTAATATATTGTAGCGTAACGTACACATATGAATTAGTTCATTGTACATCAACATCAACGTAAAATCGTATTAGTAGAATCATATCAAAAGTTGATGTCTGTCGTGCAGAATTTAGTAACCTGCATCTGATTTACTTTGGCGTTATTTTTGCCTTTGTATTTGGAGGTGTCTTGTAATTTAGTATTCCCCTTTTCTCTGACTTTTAAGTTGATAATGTTCGCAAAGTCTGTTGCTGGCAATTCCACGTTTCCCCTCTCTCCATCATAGAGGACTTCTTGCTAGTATGTCTACTGTTTCATCTCCATGGTTGCCACTTCGTGGTTTTACAAAGCACTTGCTGAAAGATTACCGTCAAACATCCTTGCCTTGGGACGCCAGATGAACGTTGATGTCGCCAAGTCCTAAATGACAATTGCGCAACAGATAACTGGGGAGGGGAGCTTGAGAGCGCTACCTAGAGAGCGTGCCCTTTCTGTACAATACTAGGAGAGGGGTTCGATGTCTCGTACGCTGATGTGTGGGTCTCTGCATTCTATATCTTTTATTTTAAATGAATTCCTTTAACTTGACTCCTTTGTGATTTTTAGGATATGTTAAAGATTTATGTTAAAATTTTTACACATTATCACTCGACTTTACAGCGATTGCAGCAATCTTTCCAGTTTACAGATATTACAGTTTTACAACTTATAGCTCGGGTATATTGTATACTAATCTGCACGCACATTTCTACGGGCAAGACGGAATTGCGTTGGCCAAATGAATACCACCAAAGTCTCCCAATATTTTACATGGGAAACCCACTATGTGAGGAGGATAATGGGCAAACTGGGGACCAGATACAGTAACACAGGGGGTCAAATTTCCAAAATTAAAGGAGAACATTCATTTTCTTACACAGTCCGAAGCTGGAAATAAAAGAATTAGTGCAAATATTCAAATACCTCTCTTCCACGTGTGAACATCGAGACAGACGCACTGAGGGCATGTCTGCTCACTACCCGTCTTCTGTAACACACCCCGAATATCGCGGGCACCCAGGGGTCTTCCTGGGCCCCGGTGGAGGGGATGGTCGAACCACTTGGCCGTGACCCACCTGTACACCCCAAATCTTGTGACACTGGAACGTCTTTTACTTTTACCTGCCTGTGCTGTCTCTCTGATCCTCTACCCTGGAGTAACGTTGGCACTACTATGCTGCAGAACTACTTCCCAACTAAGATTTGGCCACGCTTTATGGAAAGATTCACATTCATGTACAAGAAATGCATAATACACGACGTATATAAATATGTATTATGAATCCTGACACATTTCTTTCCACCCGTCCACATGGGTTCTGTTGCACCCGCGGCCTGCCACGTCTTGCAATAGAATTTTCGGCGGAGCCGCCTCCGTTTGTATTTCCCTGTGCGAGCGAGCAGCGAAACCTGCTGCTTACGTAGCGGAAACTACTGTACCGTTTCATTACGCCATGCGTGGATGGAAAGAAATGATCCGGAATGTTCCCATGGGAGGACAATTCTGGTTAATTTCTTTTACCAGTATTATGTTCTACACTTACGTAAAAAGAAAAATGGAAACAATAGTTTGTGCTATAGAATAGGTTAAAAAAAATTTGCAACGTCCTGCTCTCTGCTATGAGCGAATATTCCCGCTACGAGCGGAGCAAATATGGGACCACTTGGCATAAGGAGGTGACATTTAAACAACATAGCAAGTGAATAACATAGGGAATGTATAAATTAACATTCTAGCCAAACAAGTGATGACCATTCAAAAACATTCATCATGTGATGAAAATTTAATTTAAAATGAACCACAGAAATGTCATTTGTAAAATCAGATGGTGTTGCCATGCGCATGTAAAAATGTAAGTGAAAAGTACAAGATCAACGAACAAATCCAATAATGTAAAAATAATTAATGAAAGAAATTACATTAAAATGAACCAAAGAAATGTCATTTGCAAAATAAAATGGTGCTGACATACACCTAAAAATCTAAGTGAAAAGTGCAAAATCAACAAATCATTGCAATGATACTAAAATAATTAAGTATTTCATGAAATTGAGAGTGGTCATTTGAAAACCATAATGTAGTAATGATAACGTCGTAATCTGTCACTAAACCTGTGGTTGACTAGTGGAATTACCCAAGAAAGCTGAGCATCTTTGTCCTTGATTGGAGGAGCTGAAGTGTATGCTTCCCATTAACTTATATTGGATCCCGAATTGGGCTTAAATGAAATGTTAACAGGTTAACTCAACTGCCAAAATGCAGAGACCATAAAGAGCATTGTAACTGACAAAAAAGTTTTATTATTGCTATTTTTATATATATATTGTAACTCGTCAAACACTGTAACTCCTCTCTGGGACCGTTATTTCACTCATCAACACGTAAATAACCACATATACAAAATAATACGCAAGTATACAAACATAGAAATGAACTCGTTGACACCCTATTATTCTGCAGTTTTGCCACACGGTAGTTTCACTGGGTATATCTGTGGGTGCTGGGGTGGACGTCTCTTCTAAAGGTGACTTGGAGGATAGGGTACTAGGGAACCACAACACTGAAATGGGGAGCTGGCGGCAGAGTTGAGTGTAACGTCCGTTGTCTCACCCAGGTTGTTTTCTCTATACAACAGCCCGCAACATTGTCTCTCGCCCGGTTCCATCTCCTGCGACGATACAATGGGGTGGGTCGGCGTTGGAGATTTGCAGGACATCGCTGTTCGTCGGCCCTGTCTCGTTATCGACAAGCCAGCGTTGCAGTTGTCGTCTGCATATTGTGGAGGTATGCGTCTGAGGACACACGCCCCCTTCTTCGAAGCTTCGTCTCGTGATTGCTGTCAGTCGGTGCGTGTGGTATTGGCGACACGCCCCCTTCTGCTGGTATGCGTCAGTGGTGAGACACGCCCCCTTCTTCTGTTGCTGCATGCCAGTGGTTCAAAATGGTTGAAATGGCTCTGAGCACTAGGGGACTTAACTTATAGGGTCATCAGTCCCCTAGAACTTAGAACTACTTAAACCTCACTAACCTAAGAACATCACACTCATCCATGCCAGACCCAGGATTCGAACCTGTTACTGTAGCAGTCGGGCGGTTGCAGACTGTAGCGCCTAGAACCACTCGGCCACCCCGGCCGGCATGCCAGTGGTGAGACGTGCGCCCTTCTGCGTCGCATCATCTCGTGGCTGCTGCCAGCTGGTACGTGTGGGATTGAGGAGACACGCCCCTTTCTGCTGGTGCGCGTCAGCGGCGAGACACGCCCCCTTCTTTTGGTGCTGCGTGGTAGTGGCGAGACGCGCGCCCTTCTGCGTCACATCATTTCGTGGTCACTGCAAGCTGGCACGTGTGGAATTGGCAAGATACGCCCCTTCCTGCTGGTGCACGTCAACGGCGAGACACGCCCCCTTCTCCTGCTGGTGCGTGCCAATGGTGAGGCACGCGCCCTGCTGTGTCGGATCGTCTCATGGTCGCTGTCACCTGGTGCGTGTGGTATTGGCGAGACACGCCCCCTTGTTCTGATGGTACATGCCAATGGTGAGACACGCGCCGTTCTGTGTCGCATCATCTCGTGGTCGCTGTCAGCTGGTGCATGTGGTATTGGCGAGACACGCCCCCTTGTTCTGGAGCTGCGTGCCAATGGTGAGGCACGCTCACTTCTGTGTCCAGCGGCGTCTAATGTAGGTGCGGCGCATGTATGTGTTTCATGTACCGTCAGACAGCAAGTAGGCGCCCTATTTACTGTGCGTCCCCTGTTTGGCGCAGTTGCCCAGCGTTATTCATTGCCGGGCGGCGTTGAATGTCTGGTCAGCGGGCGTTGCCTTACTGCTGCTCCCATCTTAGCGAGAGCCGCGTTGGTTTCGGTGACCTACCTCGGCATGCGTCGCGCGTTCCCTTTCGCTCGTCAGGTGAGTGGCGCGGGGAAGGATGCTCCGTCTCTCAACTGGCTGCTGCGGGGTTGTCTCGTGGTGCCGCCGCTGCTGCCCTGACATGCTCGGCGTAGACGCCTAGTATGAGCTGGGGTGCCGTGGACTCGCGGCGTACTACCTCTGCGGAGAAACTTGTAACATGTTTCCACAAAGCTGACATATCTTATTTTCTTATATATATAACAAGGCCGTCTTGGCAAGACAAAATTATGTGACTATTCTTAGGTTCCTAAAGCTACAACATAGACCCAAGATAAATATGAACTAATTTCTCTATTGACAATATGCACAGCTAGTCATGAAAATAATGAAGTTAAAATGGTTCTAGTTATCACCAGTGTCATAGATATACGATAATAAATACGTCTTTGAAGACATAAAACAAAATGCTTCTGACAATGTGGGATGACATTGTTGACAGTTACAGCACATAAATTGGAAATGGGATCAAAATTTTGTCAGGTAGTTTTGGAAAAATTCCGTCACCAATCTACTCTATGTTTAGTTCAAAGCTACTCCCACAACTACCAAGAAACATTGAACTGAGCCGGCTACTTCTACTCTACTCGACAGAGCATTTAAGCGTGATTACATGAAAAATGCCACTGCCTTATACTTCATCGTGTTACTACTCAGATCTAAAAAAAATCACCAACTCTTCTTCATGCGTCTAAGATACGTACATGGAGTTACTGTTAAAGGATAAACTAAGCATAAAATTCAGTGGGCGCCCGTTTTACACTAAGGGGCAAAACGAAACAAAATATTGTCATGGAACGACAGAATACTATACCAGCTGTACCACAGTTGTACGTTGTGGGCCTCTTGAAGGTTTCCAGCCTGTAATTATATGATTACCCTTACCTCGTTTTGTCATTGGGATGCTGGGAATGATTTACCGATGTTTTAGCAAAATGGCTCTGAGCACTATGGGACTCAACTGCTGAGGTCATTAGTCCCCTAGAACTTAGAACTAGTTAAACCTAACTAACCTAAGGACATCACAAACATCCATGCCCGAGGCAGGATTCGAACCTGCAACCGTAGCGGTCTTGCGGTTCCAGACTGCAGCGCCTTTAACCGCCCGGCCACTTCGGCCGGCGATGTTTTAGCAGGTCTTTGTCTAATGGATTCATTTATTCTCTGTTTCCTTTGGCTCTGTAGGCATAATTCAGACACATATAAATATGTATTCTTATTAGGTGTATTTGATCAACAACATTTAAAGCACACGGCTCTAACATTATATTGGCTTACACTCATCATTGAAAAGATACTTTCTTTTTGAGATGTATGTATACTTCCTGTTCCATTTTTGTTTCTGGCTTCTTTTCACTGATTATTGGCGTTGTTATTCGCCTGCCTCGATTCCTCTTTTACTGCGGTCTTGCTCTTATCCTTCCTCAATACATCGGTTGTCTACTTCGCATTCCTGAAACACACACTGCAGGGCTTTCCTTGTATCAGGGTCCCTTCTACAAAATCACGTTGCAGTGTAAAATTCATGGCGCACTTAGGCGCAGACAGCCTCCGTTACAGGCCGTTCATGCTCAAGAGACCAGTGCACGGCGTCTTTATCGACGGTCAATGGCGACCTTTACGGCGCATCTACAACATAACCTAAACCATATGCATGGGGGCTTAATTAAATAAGATTGAAAATACTTTTTAAATTTTTCGTAGCTGTCTGTCCGACTACACTGTGTCTCGTAATCGGTTGGCCCTGACTAGTACTATTACGCAATCTGACTGCATACAACAACAACAAAGAATGAAATGAAAATTTTCGTTAACGCAATTAATTAATTAAGTCCCCAGCAACTATAAAACCTACAAAACCAAAGCACAAATGTAATTATTCTGTGTGTGGGAGTGTGACTCAACGTACACATCTGGCACGGTTCTTCTTCAACAAGACAAGAAATTTCAAATACCATTTATACTGACGTGATAAAAGAAGATTACAAATACTATAATTGCGTAAGGAAAGCAGAATTAAACTCTAATACAAGAACACACACCAGATGCTTTGTTGACTGAACCTGTAATGACGCATTATTTAGGACACTGAAATAAAAAGAAACGGAGTTTATTACCTCATTTATATTGATGAAAATCACTCTAATCCTTACATTATATCTCACACCGACTCTCTACTATCACATCTCAACCAGAACTCTCCAATATCACATCTCAGCAAGCACTGCCTACTAGCACATCTCAACAAACACTCTCTGCTACGAGTTCTTAACAAGCACTGACTACCACGAGTTCTTAACAGGCACTGACTACTACGAGCTCTCGACAAGCACTGTGGAGGCGGCTTAATAATACTCTTTGGCGCAAACTCTGGCGCAGTGGCTCAGTGTAGCCACCTTTCACATATCGCATGTGTTCATTTCTCCGTTTCCCCTCTATTAGAATATCTACGACAGTGTCTCCCATTCCTGCGTGTTTCCAACCTATTTGAGAGTACTTCTATCGCAAGCCTGTCAAGATTTAACTTGGAGGCCGAAGACTTATTACGACAAATCTTGTCGGAGCACAACCAAAGAAACAATCGATTCAGTGGACCAATTTACTTGCCAGTGATGGAATATTTATGAGCAGAATGTTGTATTAACTGTGGCCTTCCCTGTTTACGTTTGACCTTGCCTATTACCTACGCTATCAGGAGATGCATCAGGTGCAACCCACGACTCTTCCTCGTTCGTATTGTTTCTATTTGCACCGCGTTCGGGTGTACGACGTGTCGTACACGGAATGGTCCCACATATAAATCGAAAACTTATCAAGGTTAAACAGATCAGTGACGTCTGTCTCGCCTGGTCCACCCTCGAAATCTAGCTTCACATTCTCTCCTTCGAGAGTTAATGTTACACAGTTTAGGCGGAAATCTGTGCACGCCTGGTGTGCGTACAGAAAGTCGATGACAAGGATTACTTCCACAGCAAGCGACAGAATCACCAAGAAAACTACTGTGAATGATCGTGACTGACATGTAAAGTTGACCAGTACCTGTCGCTTTACATCTACATATCTACCTGGCACTGCGCCAGGTACTTTCGTACGTTGCAATGGCAGTGACGGCCACTGGCGATCTGTGCATCTTTGTAAAATATCTTCTCGGATGACTGAGGCCTGACTACCTGAGTCTAGCACAGAGGGTACGGTGATGTTATTTATGTTAATGTTCAGTACTGGGCACCTTACAGATACTATCTCATCCCCTTCTTCGAGTAGTGCTGCCCTTATATCTTCAAAATTAATACAGCGTATTCCCGTACTGTCTCCTGCCTCCGTTCTTTCACTTTCTATTCCCTCCGTGCTTTCTGTCAGTCACTGTTGCGCTTTTATGTTCTCCCTTTGCCTTTCCTCATTGCGCCGAGGATAGGGTGAGCGTACTTCGACTACTTCTCGCAACTCGTGGTTTCGTACAGGCGCCGTTCGTTCCCAGTTTCGCGGTCTGTTCCTGTTCCTATTACGCCCATTGCCGCGGTCGCGATTCCGTCCCCAACGATCCGTGTTTCCACGTTATCCGTTTTGGCTTTGCGATGACTGTTGCGCCCCTCCCGGTGGAGGCTAGGTTTCGTCTCTTCTACTTTGATTGCTATTTTGCTGCATCCTAGGCTTGCCTAGTTCTTGCAAGAGATGCACGAAGGAGGTATTGTCGTTCAATCCTCTGCCTGCAATCGTTATCTCCCGCCAAAGATTCGGAGGTAACTTTGTCATGGAGATCCTGATTATTTCCAGTGCTGGATATGGCGCTTTAAGTTACTGGTTCCTTCGTATCATGTCTCGGAAGAAGATGGCAGGATCAGGATGCGTTCAATCGTTGTAATCCGGTTACATTAATATCGAGAATTTCGTTCTTTCTTGTTCCGTGGCAGGCCGGAACTCTCTAATGAACGTAGACGGAACTCCACATACGTCGTACGTAAGTCTAGCGACGGTTGCATCCTAATGGCTGCCTTATCTCTGAGATGACTGTACACGAAACGAATCCGGTAGTGTGTGGTCAAATCGCGAAACCCAAGCTTTGGCGTGTTGCTGATTTAAGCGGTCGGGGAACGAAGAGAATTTCAGCACCGAGACAAAGTGCTTCTCGTCCACAGGTGTGAGAACACGCGACCACAGCTGATGCAGCACGTCCAGTTTCTGGAGAAATTATACGAAAGGACCAGCCCACACTGTTAATATTTAATTTTTTGGAACAAAAGGTTATATTCTGGCATACATACCGTTTTAACTTCTTTCAATAAAAGCAACGAAATATGCGAAGACTGTTCTTGTTTCTCTGCTGTTTGATAACTTACGTATTTTCACAGGATGCTTAGCTGGTGTGAGGTAACAGTCTTTGGGGGTCGGATGTGAGGACTGCAGTTTCTGTAGTAAAAATCGCGGCAAAGTGGCAGTGGCGTGTTTACATCTAAGATGGGTGTGTATCAGCCGCATTGACAGCAGCAGAATCATACTAGTCTCGGCACTGACCGACGGATGGCGGCACTTTAAAATGATTACGATCAGTTAGGCGTCCAGCCACGTGACGGAGATACCTAACGGCCGGCACGCTGGCTCATGGCAGCTTCCTCTGGGCCGCATTTAGTATAGAGCTAAACTGAATGTTGTTGATGTGGTATTCAGTCCTGAGACTGGTTTGATGCAGCTCTCTATCCTGTGCAAACTTCATCTCCCTGTACCTACTGCAGCCTACATCCTTCTGAACCTTCTTAGTGTATTCATCTCTTGGTCTCCCTCTACGATTTTTACCCTCCACGCTGCCCTCCAATACTAAACTGGTGGTCCCTTGATGCCTCAGAATATGTCCTACCAACACATCTCTTCTTCTAGTCAAGTTGTGCCACAAACTTCCCTTCTCCCCAATTCTATTCAATACCTCCTCATTAGTTATGTGATCTACACATACAATCATCAGCATTCTTCTGTAGCACCACATTTCGAAAGCTTCTTTTCTCTTCTTATCCAAACTATTTATCGTCAACGATTCACTTCCATACATCGCTACCCTCCACACAAATACTTTCAGAAACGACTTCCTGACACTTAAATCTATACTCGATGTTAAGAAATTTCTCTTCTTGAGAAATGCTTTCCTTGCCATTGCCAGTCTACATTTTATATCCCCTCTACTTCGATCATCATCAGTTATTTTGCTCCCCAAATAGCAAAACTCCTTTGCTACTTTAAGTGCCTCATTTCCCAATCTAATTCCCTCAGCATCACCCGACTTAATTCGACTACATTCCATTATCCTCGTTTTGCTTTTGTTGATGTTCATCTTAGATGCTCCTTTCAAGACCTTGTCCATTCTGTTCAACTGCTCTTCCAAGTCATTTGCTGTCTCTGACAGAATTACAATGTCATCGGCAAATCTCAAAGTTTTTGTTTCTTCTCGATGGATTTTTATACCTACTCCGAATTTTTCTCTTGTTTCCTTCACTGCTTGCTCAATATAGAGATTAAATAACATCGGGGAGAGGCTACAAACCTGTCTCACTCCCTTCCCAACCACTGCTTCCGTTTGATGTCCCTCGACTCTTATAACTGCCATCTGCTTTCTGTACAAATTGTAAATAGCTTTTCGCTCCCTGTATTTTACCCCGGCCACCTTCAGAATATGAAAGAGAGTATTCCAGTCAACATTAGCAAAAGCTTTCTCTAAGTCTACAAGTGCTAGAAACATAGGTTTGCCTTTTCTTAATCTAGCTTCTAAGATAAGTCGTAGGGTCAGTATTGCCTCAAGTGTTCCGATATTTCTACTGAATCAAAACTGATCTTCCCCGATGGCGGCTTCTAGAAGTTTTTCCATTCGTCTGTAAGGAATTCGTGCTAGTATTTAGCACCTGTGACTTATTAAACTGATAGTTCGGTAATTTTCACATCTGTCAACACCTGCTTTCTTTGGGATTGGAATTATTAAATTCTTCTTGAAGTCTGTGGTATTTCGCCTGTCTCATACATCTTGCTCACCAGATGGTAGAGTTTTGCCAGGACTGGCTCTCCCAAGGCCATCAGTAGTTCTAATGGAATGTTGTCTACTCCCGGGGCCTTGTTTAGACTCATGTCTTTCAGTGCTCTGTCAAACTCTCCACATAGTATCATATCTCCCATTTTATCTTCATCTACATCCTCTTCCATTTCCATAATATTGTCCTCAAGTACATCGCCCTTGTATAGACCCTCTATAACTCCCTCCACCTTTCTGCTCTCCCTTCTTTGCTTAGAACTGGGTTTCCATCTGAGCTCTTGATATTCATACAAGTGGTTCTCTTTTCTCCAAAGGTCTCTTTAATTTTCCTGTAGGCAGTATCTATCTTACAGCTAGAGAGATAAGCCTATACATCGTTACATTTGTCCTCTAGCCATCCCTACTTAGCCATTTTGCACTTCCTGTCGATCTCATTTCTGAGACGTTTGTATTTTTTTTGGCTGCTTCATTTACTGCATTTTTATATTTTCTCCTTCCATCAATTAAATTCAATATTTCTTCTGTTACCCAAGGATTTCTACTAGCCCTCGGCTTTTTACATACTTGATCCTCGGCTGCCTTCACTACTTCGTCCCTCAAAGCTATCCATTCTTCTTCTACTGTATTCCTTTCCCCCATTCTTGTCAATTGTTCCCTTATGCTCTACCTGAAACTCTCTACAACCTCTGGTTCTTTCAGTTTATCCAGGTCCCATCTCCTTAAATTGCCACCTTTTTGCAGTTTCTTCAGTTTTAATCTACAGTTCGTAACCAATAGACTGTGGTCAGAGTCCACATCTGCTCCTGGATATTTCTTACAATTTAAAACCTGGTTCCTAAATCTCTGTCTTACCATTATATAATCTATCTGAAACCTGTCAGTATCTCCTGGCTTCTTCCATGTATACAATCTTCTTTTATGATTCTTCAACCAAGTATTAGCTATGACTAAGCTGTGTTCTGTGCAAAATTCTACCAGGCGGCTTCCTCTTTCGTTTCTTACCCCCAATACATATTCACCTACTACGTTTCCTTCTCTCCCTTTTGATACTGACGAATTCCACTCACCCATGACAATTAAATTTTCGTCTCCCTTCACTATCTGAATAATTTCTTTTATTTCATCATACACTTCTTCAATTTCTTCGTCATCTGCAGGGCTTGTTGGCATATAAACTTGTACTACTGTGGTAGGTGTGGGCTTCGTATCTATCTTGGCCACAATAAGGCGTTCACTATGCTGTTTGTAGTAGCTTACCCGCACTCGTATTTTTTGTTCATTATTAAACCTACTCCTGCATTACCCCTATTTGATTTTGTGTTTATAACCCTGTAGTCACCTGACCAGAAGTCTTGTTCTTCCCGCCACCGAACTTCAATAATTCCCACTATATCTATCTTTAACCTATCCATTTCCCTTTCTAAATTTTCTAACCTACCTGCCCGATTAAGGGATCTGACATTCCACGCTCCGATCCGTAGAACGCCAGTTTTCTTTCTCCTGATAACGACATCCTCTTGAGTAGTCCCCGCCCGGAGATCCGAATGGGGGACTATTTTACCTCCGGAATATTTTACCAAAGAGTACGCCATCATCATTTAACCATACAGTAAAGCTGCATGCCCTCGGTTAAAATTACGGCTGTAGTTTCCCCTTGCTTTCAGCCGTTAGCAGTACCAGCACAGCAAGGCCGTTTTGATTAATGTTACAAGGCCACATCAGTCAATCATCCAGACTTTTGCCACTGCAACTACTGAAAAGGCTGCTGCCCCTCTTCAGGAACCACACGTAAAGCGAATGTATGATGTAGAAATAAATAAAAACTGATCCCAATGTGGCACAGAGGAGCTTGTAGGCTCATTTTAAAGCAGAAAATTAGCCGGTTGTGCTCATATAAACGTGCCTCCAGTCACCTTGGTAGCTTTTGAATTATTATAAATTGAATATTTTAATAACTAAATACAATTATAATCGGGTAACTTGGAGATGTTCTGATCAAATTTTACGAACGAGGTGTCATAAGAAAGGTCTGAATGAGTAGTATTAGTCTATCTATGTAACTTTTTTAACATGTTTTGAAAATTCCAATGAGCGGCGGAAATGCTGTTTTCGTAATTAAAATGCAGAATTTTGGTAAAAAAAAAATAGGAACTATAAAGACAGCAGCAGTATGGAAAAGTAGACATATGGAAATAGATAATACAATACTAAAATCAGTTATTTATGCATTGAGAGTATTTTAAATAATGAAAAGTTCTATATCAAGAATACATTAATTTTAATAATATGAGAATGAGATCCCGAACAGAAATTCTGATGAAGAATCGGAATTCAGAGGAAAATTTCCGTCTGGGTAGAAGTGCTACATGCATTTAATTATATCTATATTAAGTGTAATAGTAAATTTTATGTGCAAACAAACAAACTTGATTTGACCTTGGAGTGTTCAAACCGAGGGCTTTTAGGAGCGGCGATTTTCTGTGGTAGGGCATTCTTGCTGTTGACTTGAAAGGGGCAGCACGTGTGACTGGCGAAAGTCCGTGCACGAACTGGACTTAAAATATTTTTCGTACCGCGAAATCGCATGGAACTTGTGATTCTAGCTGTTGTGCGCTGTTGGACTCTGAAGAGTTCTCGGTGGTGCGTTAGTGAGACTTGTAGAAATTTTCGCGCAGCAGTTAAGTTTAAAATATTTTCGTATCGTGAAGTTGTGACGAACTTTGAACAACCGCTGTGGGACATAGTTATTTGAACTTTCGGTTGGACTTCGGATTGTGTTTGGTGTATTATAATTTTTCGAGAAGTATTCTCCGCTGGAAACTTTGTTCATCTTGAGGTTTGAGCTATTTTAAAAGAAAAATTAAATGAATAATTGCTGAAAGACTGTGATTAATATTTGAGTGGCGCTGTTGAACTAACTCGGTAAATATCCGAAGTCAAATCCGGAACACTTAACTTCAGTCAAATCTGTCCTGAATAAGTTAAAATAAACTCCAGTTAGTAAAATGTGTGTTGTGTTCGCTAAAAATTATTCCTATCTGCTAACATTTGTTTTTATAAACTTGACATTAATTTAAAAATTACCGGGGATGTTGCAGCGGATGTGGTTGGCATCCATCAGACCTAACGTAGTCAATTTATTTAATAAGTCCAACCACATTTTACGGAACCCCAAGGGGATAAATGCTAAATAGTTGCTTGGGTGTTTTTTTTTTTTTTTTTTTTTTTCAGAAGCGCTTGGGGGCTCGAGCCATCTAGTTTTACTGGATAATTTCTTCGAACTAAAATTATTGTGATCACCCAGTGCTACCAGTGTGTTTCTCCCGATCTCGACCGAGCGAAGCTCGCAAATGAGTTTTCTCGTCCGTAGTAGCTCGCAGTGTGTACTACTTATTCCTGTCGCCATTCCGAATGTTCCACTTGTAGGTTGGCCCTACGACACCGCGACCCGCTTGTGCGTCAGATCAGAGGACGGTGAGAAGATGATCAGGTCCATTTGTGGGGTCCAATGTACATCTAACCACTCAGTCGCTGGATTGGTGCATTTACCCTCGTCGTGAGAGGTTCATTTAAAAAGTTTATGTCATCTTCAACGACATTTTGCCGATGCCGTTTTCTGGGTCCGAATTCCAGGCAGAGTGATGCGTTAAAACCACATAATTTTCTCTTCCGATGTGTTTAAGAATTAAATAATATTATGAATTGTTGTTTCGTTACGAACTTCCTTTGCGATCGGTAGGCCAACACTGTGTTCATTTCCTTCCCGTTCGTGTAAAATGAAGCTGTAGCAGCTTTAAATGAAATCTGTTACCTATCATGTCTTTGAATTTTGTAAAGGAATCCTTTTCTTATGAGAAGTGTACTGCTCTTATTTCCATCATTTCCATGAGCTGTATTTATCCTAAAACCAGAAAACAGATCTGGTGAATTTAGTACTAACCATATTTTCAGTACCGCCTATGCTACTATCTGGTAGCAGCGTACAAAATTTAGGAGTGCGCTACGTTCTTAGCAAATCCGGCTGCCGGCCGGTGTGGCCGAGCGGTTCTAGGCGCTTAAGTCTGGAACCACGCGACCGCTGCGGTCGCAGGTTCGAATCCTGCCTCAGGCATGGATGTGTGTGACGTCCTTAGGTTAGTTAGGTTTAAGTAGTTCTAAGTTCTAGGGGACTGATGACCTCAGATGTTAAGTCCCATAGTGCTCAGAGCCGTTTGAACCAAATCCGGCTACTACTGAGAAGTATACACTGTAGCGATTCTGCGACGCATTCTTTGATGTTATTGTTGTTTGGGACTACATGGGGATGTCCATTATCAGTCTTAATAGATTCATTATTGTAGTACAAAGTGTTTCGATTAAGTCGTCCTGAACAATGTGTTTCTGAAGTCTGTGGAGCTACGGTGGGTAAGGGTTGCTTCTTGTCAGAATTGGGAGCTCCGTTTGTCATCCACAAATTTTTGAACGTATTCCCTGTACTCCATCCAGCCTGCTTTCTTCCAAAGCAATACAGGTCGCTTAGCGTTCTTCCTGATTAGTGTACAGTCCGTCCCTTCGTCTTGCTGTTACCGCGTGGCTGGTCATCTAACGAAGACTTTGTAGAAGAAAGGCTTCATTGCGCTCAAGCTGTCTGAGATTCAGTCGAAGAGGAGCTCAACTGTGTTCACGAATAATTTGTAATACGTTGACTCAGTTGTCTGAACAATGAAAATGATGATACTCGTATGTGGCCTCATTACTATGATTCTAGATTTCTGTACTGTTTGTTTCCCAACAAAGTATTAGTATTGTCCCAAACACTAGGGTAAATTCTAGTCCAGTATCGCTGTGTAAGAGATCCTCTGTTCTGTATGACTATTATGACTATATGGAAACGATAACAGTGGCCACTGAAAACAATCCCATTTATGGGAATGAGAATACTACTTTCAATAATGTGCATTTCCCAAGTTCATCAAGTCTTCAGTGATGCTACACGTAAAGAATTTGCTTGTCTGCCATTACGGAAATAATTCCGAAAGGCTACCTCAGCAGTATCGCTAAGCCAAAACAGTGTACGATGATAGGTGACCACGTAGACGACCTAAGGAGAAACGACGTTTCATTTTCTAGCAAACAAAACTAGGCCAAGGAAGACACTGTCACTTGCTGCGGCTGAAGATCATGTTGAACCGCCTCTTCTACATCGCTCTACATCCACAGCGAAACGGTGTTGGAAATGTCATCCAGTCGAAGAGGCGAGAGGTAGAGGTTCCAAGACAAGGGAAGCGGAACATGCTGAAGAAGAAAAACTCTTGAACAAAAGAGGGGGGAGGAGTAATTCATAGCCAAGTACGTTTAAAAATATGAGATACAATGAATCTCGATTCTAGACAGAGTATCTCACCAATGGAGAACTCGAGATTAGAATCACACATTTCATTTTCATCAGATCCACACTACAGTAGTCACAAATAAAACTATCGTTGTACTATTTTCTGACTTTTACTACAGTGAATCTTATCGACAGAAGTGAACATATGAATAGTCGAGCACAAGTGAAAACAGCAACTCTACCACTTGTGTAACCAAATGAGTCGCCTCGTGATGACTGGGTGTTGTGTGATGTCCTTAGGTTAGTTAGGTTTAAGTAGTTCTAAGTTCTAGGGGACTGATGACCATAGATGTTAAGTCCCATAGAGCTCAGAGCCATTTGAACCATTTTTTGACCCAAATGAGTCTCGCAACATACTGGGATATTTGACTTGGGTTATAGTTTTGAGTTTCTGCCTCGCAGCCACAGGGGCGCGTAAGAAATACCAGGCGTGATTTGCACGCTGCCTCGACTGGTGTACGGAAGCCTTCCTGCGGCCGCGGAAAACACGGTGGGGAGGGCGACGCGTGGGAGCCGGCGCAGGAGCCGCCGTGGCCGCCGCCCGCAGCGCAAAAACAAGCTGCGCCCTGTGACGCGGCGGGGCTGTGATCTTCAGCGCGGCAGAGATCACCATCTGACTTGCAAATGGCGCGCTTTTGCATTTCTCCGTGTCGTAGCCCGCGGATCTACGCTGCCTCGATCACAGGGGTTGCAACAACGGATGCTACACGCTCTGCAAACAACGGCCCTTCCATTGCTTTCAAGGTATCGTCTCAGGTGGAAAGCGTCCACCGTATGATTTCAAAATATCTAAGAAGAAAACACAAACTATGAATTGCAGCAGAATTTCATGAGTACCAACAGTTATTTTGTCATTGCCATTTCGTGACTAAAGCTGCTACGTGTCTCCAGCAGGGCAAAGATTTAAGAACATGGAACAAATAATTTTTGTTTTTAAATTTCTCCAGTATGATGGTCTCTGTTACCACACTATCGATATTGTGCAGAATAGCGCACACAGTAGCCTGAAGACTGGTAGTGATATTATATCAGGTACTTTGCAGCTTCGTTAAGGTGTACGTTGCTGTTGCTACAAATATTCTTGTGATATCCAGACCTATCTAGCAACACCAAACACAAACACATACACATACACACACACACACACACACACATATATATATATATATATATATATATATATATATATATATATATATATATATATATATATATATACACTCATTGGCCAACACTGTACCATCGATTAAATGCTGTGTTATCTCCACCTGACTGGAGGAGAAATTCTCACAGTTTTAGTCTGTTCACTACAACTATGGTGCAGACGTTTCAAGACCAAGCAAGTGTGTTAAAAGGCTTAGCATAGCGCCATCAATGTGTCAAACTCAAGCAATTATAAAAGTTTGTTATTTTTTCACTTTAGAAACATCCTAATATTAATATATACAGGGTAGTCAATTGATCAATTTGTCTGCTACTGATGTGCGGATTAGCCGTGACAGCAGCTAAAACACCTACATGGGCATCATCATTTCTCGCAGGTCGTGGTTGACGTTTCACATGTGCCTGAACACTTCCTGTTTCCTTAAATAACGTAACTATCTGGCGAACGGTCCGGACACTTGGATGATGTCGTCCAGGATACCGAGCAGCATACATACCACACGCCCGTTGGGCATTTTGATCACAATAGCCATACATCAACACGATATCGACCTTTTCCGCAATTGGTAAACGGTCCATTTTAACACGGTTAATGTATCACGAAGCAGATACCGTCCGCACTGGCGGAATGTTACGTGATACCACGTACTTATACGTTTGTGACTATTACAAGACCAAGCAAGTGTGTTAAAAGGCTTAGCATAGCGCCATCAATGTGTCAAACTCAAGCAGCGCCATCTATCACAAAGCAAAAAAAGTGGTCCAACTAAAACATTCATATTTCTTTTCGTACTACATGAATATTTAATAAAAATGGTGGTTCCTATTTAAAAAACAAAGTTGATATCCGTTTGACCTATGGCAGCGCCATCTAGGGGCCCAACCATAGCGCCATCTGGTTCCCCACTTCAAGCTAGACAAGTTTCGTTCTTTGTAGGTTTTTCGTTTGACGCTTATTCCATGAGATATTTGGCCCAGTCACTGTCAATGGACCACACTGTATTGTTACTGATATGTTAAGGGAAACAAGTGATGTAATTGAAGGAGTTCATGGAAGAAAGTGCTAACCATAAATTTTGTAAGATTTTTCACATCAATTTATCTCTTGTGTTATCAAATACACCACATGGTGACAGCAAATAGCTCCATATGTACCACTAGAAAGATGCTGTCTACTCTGTCAATTGCTCTGTCCTATTGTTCTTATGTTCAAATGTTTTAATTTAGTCAGAGAAATAATACACAGAAAGAAAAACATGTTCTTCAGGGTCAGCATATTGTTCCAACAACTAAGTAGCGGTGAGGCATGTCGGTAGCAGACAATGTATGGTAGGGTGGTATTCGAGTCGGTGCTAGAGAACTAGTTATTCTTTGAGTTTTACTTCCCTAATGGAGGCAAAACGAATACTGCACTGGCACCGCCCTATCGAATGGAAACATAAAACTCCGATTGGAAAATCATTTTCTTTGTAGAAGGAAACCAACTGACGCTTTCCGTAGACACTAGGAGTAGCATGAAACATGTGACGAGCACTATTTGTTTCGGTTGACTCCGCTACACATTGCAGAAACGAAACTGTAAATAAGTGCCGAAAGACCAGAGAAAATTCGCCAGACGAGTGTTTAGAAGAGACACGCGGTCAGCAACAATAGAAAAGAAGCACAAAGGATACTGGAATACATGGATGAAATCTCTGGCAAAATAGGTGTATAGGTATGACAAAACGCGATTCATAGAAAGAAAGAACAACAACAAAACAATAAACGCACACAAAATCCCGAAAGGTTAACAGAGTGAAATAACGCCAGTATTTTCGAGAATATGTAAAAGGAGGAGGACCACACAAAGCATCCAACATAGAAGGAGCATAAAAAGTTCAGAAAGCGTACAAACTCGCATGGCCGCCAATAGAAGAAACATATCAAGACATGAACCATGGACCTTGCCGTTGGTGGGGAGGTTTGCGTGCCTCAGCGATACAGATGGCCGTACCGTAGGTGCAACCACAACGGAGGGGTATCTGTTGAGAGGCCAGACAAACATGTAGTTCCTGAAGAGGGGCAGCAGCCTTTTCAGTAGTTGCAGGGGCAACAGTCTGGATGACTGACTGATCTGGCCTTGTAACATTAAGCAAATCGGCCTTGCTGTGCTGGTACTGCGAACGGCTGGAAGCAAGGGGAAACTACAGCCGTAATTTTTACCGAGGACATGCAGCTTTACTGTATGATTAAATGATGATGGCGTCCTCTTGGGTAAAATATTCCGGAGGTAAACTAGTCCCCCATTCGGATCCCCGGGCGGGGACTACTCAAGAGGACGTCGTTATCAGGAGAAAGAAAACTGGCATTCTACGGATCGGAGCGTGGAATGTCAGATCCCTTAATCGGGCAGGTAGGTTAGATAATTTAAAAAGGGAAATGGATAAGTTAAAGTTAGATATAGTGGGAATTAGTGAAGTTCGGTGGCAGGAGGAACAAGACTTTTGGTCTGGTGATTACAGGGTTATAAATACAAAATCATATAGGGGTAATGCAGGAGTATGTTTAACAATGAATAAAAAAAATAGGAGTGCGGGTTAGCTACTACAAACAGCATGGTGAACGCATTATTGTGGCCAAGATAGACACAAAGCCCATGCCTACTACAGTAGTACAAGTTTATATGCCAACTAGCTCTGCAGATGATGAAGAAATTGATGAAATGTATGACGAGATAAAAGAAATTATTCAGGTAGTGAAGGAAGACGAAAATTTAATAGTCATGGGTGACTGGAATTCGTCAGTAGGAAAAGGGAGAGAAGGAAACATAGTAGGTGAATATGGATTGGGGGGAAGAAATGAAAGAGGAAGCCGCCTTGTAGAATTTTGCACAGAGCATAACTTAATCATAGCTAACACTTGGTTCAAGAATCATGAAATAAAGTTGTATACCTGGAAGAATCCTGGAGATACTAAAAGGTATCAGATAGATTACATAATGGCAAGACAGAGATTTAGGAACCAGGTTTTAAATTGTAAGACATTTCCAGGGGCAGATGTGGATTCTGACCACAATATATTGGTTATGAACTGCAGATTGAAACTGAAGAAACTGCAAAAAGGCGGGAATTTAAAGAGATGGGACCTGGATAAACTGAAAGAACCAGAGGTTGTAGAGAGTTTCAGGGAGAGCATAAGGGAACAATTGACAGGAATGGGGGAAAGAAATACAGTAGAAGAAGAATGGGTAGCTCTGAGGGATGAAGTAGTAAAGGCAGCAGAGGATCAAGTAGGTAAAAAGACGAGTAGGTAAAAAGACGAGGGCTAATAGAAATCCTTGGGTAACAGAAGAAATATTGAATTTAATTGATGAAAGGAGAAAATATAAAAATGCAGTAAATGAAGCAGGCAAAAAGGAATACAAACGTCTCAAAAATGAGATCGACAGGAAGTGCAAAATGGCTAAGCAGGGATGGCTAGAGGACAAATGTAAGGATGTAGAGGCTTGTCTCACTAGGGGTAAGATAGATACTGCCTACAGGAAAATTAAAGAGACCTATGGAGAGAAGAGAAGCACTTGTATGAATATCAAGAGCTCAGATGGCAACCCAGTTCTAAGCAAAGAAGGGAAGGCAGAAAGGTGGAAGGAGTATATAGAGGGTTTATACAAGGGCGATGTACTTGAGGACAATATTATGGAAATGGAAGAGGATGTACATGAAGATGAAATGGGAGATAAGATACTGCGTGAAGAGTTTGACAGAGCACTGAAAGACCTGAGTCGAAACAAGGCCCCGGGAGTAGACAACATTCCATTAGAACTACTGATGGCCTTGGGAGGGCCAGTCATGACAAAACTCTACCATCTGGTGAGCAAGATGTATGAGACAGGCGAAACACCCACAGACTTCAAGAAGAATATAATAATTCCAATCCCAAAGAAAGCTGGTGTTGACAGATGTGAAAATTACCGAACTGTCAGTTTAATAAGTCACAGCTGCAAAATACTAACGCGAATTCTTTAGAGACGAATGGAAAAACTGGTAGAAGCGGACCTCGGGGTAGATCAGTTTGGATTCCGTAGAAATGTTGGAACACGTGAGACAATATTAACCTTACGACTTATCTTAGAAGAAAGATTAAGAAAAGGCAAACCTACGTTTCTAGCATTTGTAGACTTAGAGAAAGCTTTTGACAACGTTAACTGGAATACTCTCTTTCAAATTCTGAAGGTGGCAGGGGTCAAATACAGGGAGCGAAAGGCTATTTACAATTTGTACAGAAACCAGATGGCAGTTATAAGAGTCGAGGGGCATGAAAGGGAAGCAGTGGTTGGGAAAGGAGTGAGACAGGGTTGTAGCCTCTCCCCGATGTTATTCAATCTGTATATTGAGCAAGCAGTAAAGGAAACAAAAGAAAATTTCGGAGTAGGTATTAAAATCCATGGGAAAGAAATAAAAACTTTGAGGTTCGCCGATGACGTTGTAATTCTGTCAGAGACAGCAAAGGACTTGGAAGAGCAGTTGAACGGAATGGACAGTGTCTTGAAAGGGGGATATAAGATGAACATCAACAAAAGCAAAACGAGGATAATGGAATGTAGTCAAATTATATCAGGTGATGCTGAGGGGATTAGATTAGGAAATGAGACACTTAAAGTAGTAAAGGAGTTTTGCTATTTAGGGAGTAAGATAACTGATGATGGTCGAAGTAGAGAGGATATAAAATGTAGACTGTCAATGGCAAGGAAATCGTTTCTGAAGAAGAGAAATTTGTTAACATCGAGTATAGATTTAAGTGTAAGGAAGTCGTTTCTGAAAGTATTTGTATGGAGTGTAGCCATGTATGGAAGTGAAACATGGACGATAACCAGTTTGGACAAGAAGAGAATAGAAGCTTTCGAAATGTGGTGCTACAGAAGAATGCTGAATATAAGGTGGGTAGATCACGTAACTAATGAGGAGGTATTGAACAGGATTGGGGAGAAGAGAAGTTTGTGGCACAACTTGACTAGAAGAAGGGATCGGTTGGTAGGACATGTTTTGAGGCATCAAGGGATCACAAATTTAGCATTGGAGGGCAGCGTGGAGGGTAAAAATCGTAGAGGGAGACCAAGAGATCAATACACTAAGCAGATTCAGAAGAATGTAGGTTGCAGTAGGTACTGGGAGATGAAGAAGCTTGCACAGGATAGAGTAGCATGGAGAGCTGCTTCAAACCAGTCTCAGGACTGAAGACCACAACGACAACAACAACATCAAGACATGTGGAACTGAGGCACAATAGTTCACTTGTACTACCAGAAGCGCTCTATGCATGAGATACAACCACAATCGGACCATCAGGCACCACCGAGACGGAAAAGAATACAACGTAAAATCATCAGAATTTTTTTTAGAGTAATACACAGAGATGGTATATCACTATAGCGACCAACCAAATAATTACACAGATAAACAAACTAACAGATATGATCAGAAAATGCCGAGTAACACTGTAAGAAAACAAAAAATGCCGAGTAAGTCTGAATGAACAAAATACATAAAAAGAGGATTTCTGATATGGTGAACAGCTCAGGAAAAAGTAACCCAATTCGCTTCAAGAAACAGAAGACCTAAAACAATCTGATATCAATGTGGAAATGACAAATGAAAGAGACACGTTCAGAAAGACAATTATGGACACGAAATTTAAAGTAAACGAAAAAAATATAGACAGCTGAAAGGAAATCGGAACAAACACTGATCAACCAGAACATTATTACCACCGGCCTAATATGGATGTAAACCTGTCCAGGCGATAGCAGTCACCCCGCGAGAAATGACTACTAATCAGACACACGCGTGGTGCATGTAGAATCAGTGAGGGTATTGGTACAGATGGCTCTGAACACTATGGGACTTAACGTCTAAGGTCATCAGTCCCCTAGAACTTAGAACTACTTAAACCTAACTAACGTAAGGACATCATACACATCCACGCCCGAGGCAGGATTCGAACCTGCGACCGACCGTAGCGGTCGCGCGGTTCCGGACTGAAGCGTCTAGAACCGCTTGGCCACTCCGGCCGGCCAGTGAGGGTATTGTCCTTGTTTAGAATAGGGAAGGCGTGCGAACTCTTTGCGGGCAGTCTGTGATGACCCTGAAGCTCCGGACGAGTATTTCGGAAACTCCATAGCCTGTCGGACGTTCGAGCATTGCTGTGATGAGCGTCTTCAACATGTGACGAAACCAAGGCGAAACCACGTCCAGATAGATGTCGTGGTCTTGGGCGGCCCACCTTAATCACAGATGTCGGACGTCTCAGGCTCGAAAGACTGATAAAACAAGACAGGCGGCGAACTGTGGTGGAACTAACAGCAGACTTTAATGCTGCGCAAGTACAAATGTTTCTGAACACAGAGTGCACTCCTAACGACGACCCATACATCTGCCAATGTTAAGACCACCATATCGGGGCTACGACTGAAATGGCCACGTGACCATTGGCACTGAACGTTGGCGCAGTGGCAGAGCGTTGCAAGGTCTGTTGAATCCCGATACCTTCATCATTATGCCAATGGAAGGACGTGAATTCGTCGCCTTCCAGGTGAATAGCTTCTTGGTACCTGTACTGCGGGACGGAGACAAGCTGGCGTCGGCTCCATTGTGCTCTGGGGAACATTCACGTGGGCATTCAGAGGTTCGGTATAGTTCGTGCCAGGCACCATGACGGCTAAGGAGTATCGTACATTGGTTGCAGACCACGTACACAATTCACAACGATCGCGCTTCCCGACGATAGTGACATTTTTCAACAAGATTCTGCGTTATGTCACAAGGCCAGGAGTTTGATGGGGTGGTTTGAGGAACACAGTGGCAAGTTACAATTGCTGTGCTGGCCTCTCAACTCGCCAGATCTGAACCCGTTCGAACACATCTGGGATAGGACTGAATGCGGTGTCAGAGCTCATCGCCCCACTCCCCGGAATTTACGTAAATTAGTTGACCTGTGTGTGCAGCGACCTACCAATGCCTCACCGCTTCCATGCCAGGACTCGTCGCCGCTGATAATCTTGCCAAGTGTGACTACGAAGGCTTTCCCGGCGT
The DNA here is from genome assembly GCF_021461385.2 of Schistocerca piceifrons. NCBI lineage: Eukaryota > Metazoa > Arthropoda > Insecta > Orthoptera > Acrididae > Schistocerca > Schistocerca piceifrons. Next base: position 456,962,220 of record NC_060144.1, on the reverse strand, counting down.
AATAATTGATAATATTCTTCTCGGGTATGCGGCCGGATCATAACGTCTTCATGACACAATATTTCCGCGGTCCAACTGGCCGCCATCTTCAGGTGAGAGTGCTGGTACACGATCTCGCTGGAACTGACTTCCCAGCGCAAGCGGCGGCCCCTATATAGGCCGCAGAAGACCCACAACGCGTGTGCGAGAAGGTGCAGTAACTGCCCTCTAGCGCAGTAGACATACCCCGCCGACAGTGGTGGAAACAGGCGAAATCGAGATATCGCTGTCAAAAACTAAAAAATTTTATTCCGACGATAGAACCACAGACCGTTGTTTTTTAATGTCAGATAACACCGGGTCCCAAGTCTTACTTAAAAGATAACCCTTGTCTCTATTAATAAGATTGTCAGATAAACGAATCTCTATAGATTGTGTCATGAAGACGTTATGATCCGGCCGCATACCCGACAAGAATAATATCGTGCCAAGTGTGCTCACACCGGCTATTGGGCAGCTGGTCATAATATTCTGGCCGCTCAGTGTGGTCAAAGAATGAGGAGATTTTGGGAAAAGCAACAATACTTTGAATTATTATGTAACATTCGAGCTGAAACACTATCTTAAGGTAAGAAATGTGCAATAATAATATTACATACCAGATCGATATGTTTGTATTAGCTAAGATTTGCTTGTACTATCGGGCCTTTCAAAGAAAAATGGTCTCTGAACCTGGCTTACGTGCACTATCGATTTCATTTTGTTAGTAAGGTAGCTCAAAGTCATGTTATCTTCCGCTTGCCCAAGGTATCGTGTGTGACGACACACTCATGCTGCCGTGTTTGATGGAGAATGGTCTGCCTGCCTTGTAATTTGCGGCTACACGGAGCCGACTACGGCACATTTGCTTACGGTACTAAAATCTTTGAAATCATATGCAATATGCACTGACAGTACTTTGTTTTTTGTCTAACACGTTTCGGATCTACCACTCCCTTTCCAAATACTACATTGACTTTTTTTCCGGTACTTCACATTCATTTGGCCACAAAAAATTCGTATTCTGCACTATAGAAACTTCTTCACTAGTACTGTGCTGTACACAAGCTGGATAGGCTTTCCCAGAGTTACGTACAAATCTATCGTACGAATAGCGAAGTTGTGGAAACTAATGAAGTTACTGGTCTCACGTAAAGAAAGAAGGAAGCTCAATGCTTAACTTCGCGTCGAGACGAGGTCACTAGAGACGGAGCACAAGTCTGCATTGGGGAAGGATGGATAAGAAAAGTAGATGCGTCCTTCAAAAGGAGCAGCCCCGGATGACGGGACTGAGATCTGAACCTCTGTCCTTCCGAACACCAATCCAGAGTCTTACGACTTTGTCATCCTACTCGGCGATCTCGAGTAGCTATTCCTTCTAAAACTGATAAGAATACGGACGTAGTCCAAGGCATTTACATTTTTAGTTCGTTCATACGTAATAACGATATTCACCTCTTATCCACATATACTGGTGATGTTTTTGCCGCGCGGGATTAGCCGAGCTGTCTAGGGCGCTGCAGTCATGAACTGTTGGGGTGGTCCCGGCGGAGGTTCGAGTCCTCCCTCGGGCATGGGTGTGTGTGTGTTTGTCCTTAGGATAATTTAGGTTAAGTAGTGTGTAAGCTTAGGGAGTGATGACCTTAGCAGTTAAGTCCCATAAGATTTCACACACATTTGAACATTTTTTTGAACTGGTGATGTTTTTAATCAAAACGTCTGTTCCATTGTCGGAAAGGAACTGCCAATATCGTTCAGTTATGTTTATCCATATGTATCATAAATAACAGTCACCTGATACGTATTTCTGTCTGCGTGGTAAGGCTAATCCCAGGAATTAATCTATCGATTTTGACAATGTTTTCACCAGGAATGTTTGTGTATATCACTTGTTTTGAGTCATTAGCCTTCCGAGTATTGAATGCGGCCATACAACAATTTCTCTCCTGTGCCAATCTTTTGATCTCAGAGTTGGAATTGAAACCTACGTCAACAATTATTTGCTGTATGTTTTCCAGTCTCTGCCTTCCCCTACATTTTTTATCCTTACTGCTCCCTCCTCTAGCGCATCAGTTATTTCCTGATGTCTTAACAGATGTCCCATCATCTTGTACCTTCTTCTTGTCAGTGCTTTCCATATATTCATCTCCTCGCGGATTCTGCGGAGAAGCTCCTCATACCTTACCTTGTCAGTCCATTTGATTTTCAACATTCATCTGTAGCACCACGTGACAATTGCTTGGATTCTGTTCTGTTCTGATTTTCCCACAACACATGTTTCTCTACCATACAATGCTGTGCTCCAAACCTACATTCACAGAAATTTCTTTCTGAAATTAAGACCTATGTTTGACACTAGTACGCTTCTCTTCTCTTAGCCACTATGTATCACTACACATCGTAAACAAGTCGTCCTTTAGCAGACACTTGTATTACCCGTGCCAAGACGGGGCGTGTCACTAATTAAATTATGTTCAGTTGGGTCTATGACCCAACGGCACAGTCTCAAATAAAATCAAGACTCAAACAGAACCTCGTAAAATAAAATAAATCCGATACGAAAACTATAAGCCAAGAAAATAGTGAATGAAAATATAAAAAAGTAATCTAAGCAAGAATGCTAACAACCATAATGTGGCTTCTTATTTCACCAAATTCTGCTCCCTATGTTTGATTTGATTCACCTTCTCTCTGTCAATAAGATACCGGTTTCAGCCGAATCTGTTCAGCCTGCTTTGATAGTGAAATTTTTATGTTAGTGAGCCATAGTTGTTCCTTCTCGGTATCCACTGTCTTCCATACCAAAAGCTACTCTAGCAACTATTTGATGCGCCGTAGCCCTCATTCTCGTACCCTGAACTGATTGTTAGCTGTTGGTAGATCGGATAATCTCTAAATATTTTTGCGGTTAATTACTACTGAAATGTCTCGTTGCTAACAACCGTGTGGTGTCACTGCGCGCGACTCTCAACTGAATCAAAAAGATCGATCCTTTTCATAACCAACAGATGTAAAAGGTTGGAAAATATGTTTATTAAAATATCGCAAGCATTTTTTCCCTGTAACCCATCCTAAAAGTGTCCCATCCTAAAAGTGTGATTTCCCTTTTCATATATGGCTACTTCCAATTATTTGCCTATCACCCGTCAAAGAAAGAGAAGTGACTTAATAATTTATTAGCCTTGTTATGAGAACTACTGTACAACAAAAAAGAGCTCTTGATTACTTTTTTGACATATTTAAAAGTTTCCTGAAGTGGTTACTATTTCATTGAATTACCATTACATGAATCCATAAAATTCAATGTATTCTTTTGTTAAGGTCACAGAGCTTAGTTTAACGCTATTCTTTTAAGGTTTGCATTTTATCTGTTGTCCATTCACCGCATAAATATTTGTCAGAAATGCAATTACTACCACTCGAACTAATTTTAGATGCAAAATTTGTGAAAGAAAGCACTAGCAGGAAGGAGATATTTCTATAATTCTTAAGATCAGTTTTCTTTCCTTATTAACGTAGCGGATCTATTAATGCAGACGTCCATTCTTGTCATAAACTATTTGTTGTCCAAGATTCATTAATGATTTCTGTTAGACATGGAATAATGTTGCCACTAGAGTGGTTCAATAATACAGCAACTGTATTGTCTTCTCCTGATGTTTCGTTATTTTTAAAATGTTTTATAATTATTCTGATTTCATCTATTGTTGATGGCTTTGAGACTACTTGTATTACGATTAAAGTTTCAAAATGAAATTCTTCTTTTGGCGGATCGCCTATGTGTAGTTCTTTGAAGCAGTCCTCGAATATTCTACCGTTCGCCGTATTATTACATGCAGTCTTCTGCGTTTTTGTATATATAAACTGAACTTGGTGGTGTTTACTTCTTTTTTGAATGTTTTATAAAAGTTTCTTGTGGTGTTCGGCTTAAAACGTGACTGAGTTGACATTAGTTGATCTTGTACTCTTATCATTTTCAGACATTTCGGGGCATGTTTCCTTACTTCTATAAATTTTTTTCCTGTGCTTATCATATCTGCATTCTAGATATGCCAAGCTCGTTATCATTCTATAAAAAACTCATCACAATCATTATTCTCCCAACCATATTTCCATTTCTTTTGAAGAGGGATACTTTCTTCTGGAGACTCAATAATATGTTTTTGAAGTTGTTCCCAACATTTAGGTATTTTTTCCCAACTGCATTTTGTAATTATTTTCCCTACATAACTTTCGTATGTCACGCTTTCCGGGTTGGCATTGGTTCTTTTTCCTAGAAATTGACGTAACATTGAATTTAATGATAGATTAGTAGTTGTCTGACTCTACACTGTCGCTCTAGGGAACATTCACAATGAGTACCTCCATTGCAGAGTGTCTACTTATAGCAACGCTACCGAGCTATTTTTCACCGAAAAAGAGATTTGGTGATACCCAAGTAATTCGTCTTCTAGGAATTTTTTTGAAGATACAGTACTATGTTATGCTGCTTACATAGATTTAAGAGTATTCCTCCATTTTCGTTGATTCTTTTACGTGCAGGGAATTATCCCAATACACACATCAAAAAAAGTTTTGCAGCACTTTGGTTCCAAGAGTTCCGGAACCTGCACATAAAATTGGAATAGAAATCAACATAAACTTCATTTCCGCCCTTTTTATTGCTCATGAAAACCACACATTGCATGTTGTACCTTAATACAGCGAGACCTTCAGAGGTGGTGCTGTAGACACCGGTACCTCTAATACCCAACAACACGTCCTCTTGCATTGATGCATACCTGCATTCGTCGTGGCCTACTATACACAAGTTCATCAAGGCACTGTTGGTCCACCTTGCCCCACTCCTCAACCGCGATTCGGCGTGGATCCCTCGGTGTGGTTGGAAGGTCACGTCGTCCATAAACAGCCCTTTTCAATCTTTCCCAGGTATGTTCGATAAGGTTCATGTCTGGAGAACACGCTTGACACTCTAGTCAAGCTACGTCGTTATCCTGAAGGAACTCATTCAAAAGATGTGCACGATACGGACACGAATTGTCGTCCATGAAGACGAATGCCTCGCCAATATGCTGCCGATATGGTTGCACTATCGGTCGGAGGATGGCATTCACGTATCGTACAGCCGTTACGGTGCCTTCCATGACCACCCGCAGCGTACGTCGACCCCAGATAATGCCACCCCAAAACAGCAGGAAACAGTCACCTTGCTGTAATCGCTAGACAGTGTGTCTAAGGCGTTCAGCCCGACCGGGTTGACTTCAAAAACGTCTCCGACGATTGTCTGGTTGAAGGCATATGTGACACTCATCGGTGAAGAGAATGTGGTGCCAATCGTGAGCGGTCCATTCGGCGTGTTGCTGGGCCCATCTGTACTGCGCTGCATGGTGTCGTGGTTGTAAAGATGGACCTCATCATCGACGGCACGGAGTGAAACTGCGCATCGTGTAGCCTATTGCGCACAGTTTGAGTCGTAACGCGACGCCATGTGGTTGCACGAAAAGTATTATTCAACATTGTGGTGTCATCTCGGGGTTGTTAGCTCTAGGGAACATGTTTCCAGCCGCACCTCTGGTAAACAGACACTGACCACTTTGCCACTTGTTGAGAGTCAGACCCATTGCGGCTTTTTTTCTGTAGTTGCTTCTTACGCTATTTCCATTTCCATTCTTTCCGCCTTCAATGCCGTTGAAGTCTTCACTATAACCCTAAATTTGGCTTATGATTTTAAATATCCATGTTTAGTCTATATATTCACAGTGTAGATCGTACACTGCCGTGCAAAACATAACGACGAAAGTAACTTTCATATTTTGTGTTACTGCCTAGAAACATAGCCTGGACCAAGGCATAGCGCAGAAGGTCGAAGGAAATAGCCAGTGAGACTAACAGAAGTGACACACTTATTGAAAGAAAATATTTTCACCAATGTCACCCCGATTTATGAGGTAACCTGAATATTACAAAATATGGGACGTTCTTCATAGGGTGTGACCTCCATGGAAGGCAATGCGTGCTCTGCGTCGTGCTCCCATGCTAACTACAGGGTCGGTAATGAGTTCTTGTGGTAGAGCTTTCCATTCTTCCACCAGCGTTGGAACGCTAGATGGTCTTTCGTGCCTGTGGCCATGCTGCAATATGTCTTACCAATTCATTCCAGAAGTGACAGTCAGTTCGCCGCATATCCTCTCGTTCCAAGACTTCCTCCACCTGCGATGTTCGATAAGGTCGCAAAGATTAGCCCATACAAATTAAGTCAGGGCGGAATGCAATCTGAAAAGGCACACATGGACACCATGTACAGTAAGACAACAACATTGATCGGTGCGTATACGGTATTCATACTACGCACATGTAAAGTCATGCCTCATCACACCGTAACACATGTAACTCCAAACCAATCATGTTCGACAATGCTGGACGTACCCTCACATGGCGAGAGGTGGTAACACATTATTGACCCAGGACTATTGTCAAACATAATCATTTTGGTGTACCAAGTGTAATGGTGTGCAGTGTCATAATGTTGTACGGGCGTTATCACCTCCCAACCTTTGAACACAGTACACTCACCGGTCAAAACTAATATGAAACTGTACTACTTTTCCATATGCTTTTCAGGGGTGCATTCGGCCCTCATTTCTTTTTTATGGACGATGATGTGCAATCGCATCGAACAGCGTAGGTAGAAGAGCTCTTGAAACGAGAAGGCTTTCGGTGAATGAACTGGCTTTCCCTTACCCCGACTTAAATACCATTGAGAAAGTGTGGAATGATTTCAGACGATGTAATGCAGCATATCTAAAGCAACGAATGACTGCTCAGGAGTTGTCAACCAAGCTGATGGGGAAACGGAAAGCCCTACCACGAGTACTCTTTACCAACATCAAGGCCAGCATGGGATCAGGTCGCAGAACTTACACTGCTTTCCCTGGTGATCACATACCAGATTAAGAATCATCTCATGCTTTCTGTAATGCCCGAGGGAGCATCACAAAACGCTTCAACTACAGTGTAACTACAGTTTTTGAATAAAAGTGTCGTTTCATTTCGTATCATTCCACATTTCTTTCAGTCAAATGGTTCAAATGGCTCTGAGCACTATGGGACTTCACTTCTGAGGTCATCAGTCCCCTAGAACTTAGAACTACTTAAACCTAACTAACCTAAGGACATCACACACATCCATACCCGAGGCAGGATTCGAATCTGCGACCGTAGCGGTCGCTCGGTTCCAGACTGTAGCTCCTAGAACCGCTCGGCCACTACTTCTGGCTCTTTCAGTCACCTTCTGCAGTACAAATAGCAGTTCTTTCTATGTAAGGTCCAAGTTCCAGCAAGCCACGCTGCTTGGTAGTGACGTACCATTTGAAAGTTACTTTTTTCCTTAAGTTTTGCACACAATTATAGTATGAAGAATCCAGTTACAAATTTGGTAGGATTTCAAAATAACAAACAACCAGTTGCAGAATTATAGGCTTACTAACCCTTTACGATGGCTTCAAGAAATATAAATTTGTCTTCGTCAGCAAGAAAATAAATTCGGAAAAACATTTATTGTCACAAAGGGATATTGAAGCAGTAAGGCTTTTGTCTAGTACAATGTGCGTGACACCTACAAATATCAACAGATAACACGCATCATTGAAGGTAGTAGCCGAAACTGAAGGGTTTTGTCGTAAAGCATTAAAATGAAACACACGCCACATTGGCTCCAGCACAATTTCAGTTCGGCACATAGAAGGCTAATGATATGAGCCAACTGACTAAGATGTGCAGGCACTCACTCACGTTTCTCATTTGCCTCTTTTTTTTTTTAATTTGGAGACCGGAATTCACTTCGTAGCATCACAATGCCTTAGCAAAAAGCGATCTATGAACCCCAGTTCATTCCGTTCGTCCATGAGTAACACAACGGAGAAATAGTTGCATCAATATTGATTCGGCGTGCCATGACTTCTGTACGACTTTTTTGCGTATTTTCTTTGAAAATTTTCTAACAAATGGAACTTAGGATATAGTTTTTAATGGGGAGAAATCTTCAATGGTGAGATACAATATATGTTCATGATTTAACGGAAGCTCTTTATGCATAATGTGTTATGTATGGAACGTAACAAAATCAGTAAATGACGAGCGTTGCAGTGACCAGACATAACTACAAACAATGGAATTCACCCAACAAGTTTAGAACCAAATGATTTGGAATTACTGGCCCTGTAACGTGTAGACACGAGTGCTTCGAAAACTTCTGACGTTTCCGAAGCCATAAAGTGCTGACACATTGCTGTATCTTTATAGCGAAGGTTTTCAGGTATCTTGGTTCCTTTTCCCTTAACGGTAAGTAATGCGAGGATGTGTGTCGAAAGTTTCTATATTTTTATAATATATTGAAGTTTAATTGGTAACTTATGGTCTGGGGAAAGTTTTCGTGACAGTCCCTATGTGATCCCAACATTTTGGAAGGCATAATAGATTAACACAAGTATGTCTCTATCCTTAGGGACTATGTCCACCACTTGATGCTGTTTCTCTTCGGCAGGATGACATCTACCAGCGGGCCAATCCAACGTGTTATACAGCTCACAGTGTACTGGCGTGGTTCGAAGAGCACCACGCCACCACACTCCCCGATATAAAGCCAATCAAGAATTTTTGGGACCACCTTGATCGTGCTGTTCGCGCCATGGATCCACAAACGAGAAACCTAGCGCAGCTGGCCACGGCAGTGAATGGGCACGGATCCTAATCCCTGTCGATACCTTCCACAACCGCACTGGCTCCCTTTCTCCACGACCGCGCTGCAAAATTGATAATTCGGTCTTTTGACAGGTGGTCACATTAATGTGACTGGACCGTATATTTCCAACGAAATACGCTCATTAATCAAACTGAACGAATATGGGGTTACCTCTACTGTTGTTAACGCAGTTTGAATGTGAGTTTTTTGTGGATCCAGACTCGAGATACAGGTAGAACTGGTGCTTCGATGATCGAAGTGTAGAAACCAGCTCAGCCAGTAAACAATATGTATGAAAAATGATTGATACTGTTTACGGTACAAGGAAGCTGAGGTCCCTACCGCTTTTAGACTGAAGCGTTCTCGACGTAATTCCTGAGACGCTATTAGCTGATGAGGTGTTCCTCTCCTAAGCCTCGTGCCCCTACTTCCTTCCTCTCCTCCTCCCCACTCCTTTTCCCATCCGTACATACAGACACTCTGGAGCTTCGATCAGGACATTTGGTAATCGATGTAACGGTCATCACTTTTAAGGGACACATTGCGACTCAAACCTTTTTAGTGGGAAACGTGTTATTGTATAGAAATTCGTACTATAATGAATAATCCACAAAAATAATGGTACGATTGGAGACCAGGGAAAAAGGCACTAAACCAAAACCTTCATCACTCTCCACAAACTAAATTAAAAAGTTCGAGGTAACATTTAATACTACGTCAGTCTCCCATGTTACGTTCCAGTTCTACAGGGTCAACATTCAAGCCTTCTGCTAATCTCCTCAGGAACCTTTTGTGTTAACGGCAACTGTTCAGCTAGCTGTGGGCACAAAAGGATCGTGAGAAATATCCCGGCAGAATGGTTGAAATGCTGACCATGTACTATTGGAATGTAATATGACACGGTGTGACATTCAAGAAAATGTTATTTTCATCGATTACACCTGCAAAAGCCGGCAAACGTACATAAAATAATAGGTATGTGCCAAAGAACAGTCAGTCTTACGCTCATCAATGATACACTCCTGGAAATTGAAATAAGAACACCGTGAATTTATTGTCCCAGGAAGGGGAAACTTTATTGACACATTCCTGGGGTCAGATACATCACATGATCACACTGACAGAACCACAGGCACATAGACACAGGCAACAGAGCATGCACAATGTCGGCACTAGTACAGTGTATATCCACCTTTCGCAGCAATGCAGGCTGCTATTCTCCCATGGAGACGATCGTAGAGATGCTGGATGTAGTCCTGTGGAACGGCTTGCCATGCCATTTCCACCTGGCGCCTCAGTTGGACCAGCGTTCGTGCTGGACGTGCAGACCGCGTGAGACGACGCTTCATCCAGTCCCAAACATGCTCAATGGGGGACAGATCTGGAGATCTTGCTGGCCAGGGTAGTTGACTTACACCTTCTAGAGCACGTTGGGTGCCACGGGATACATGCGGACGTGCATTGTCCTGTTGGAACAGCAAGTTCCCTTGCCAGTCTAGGAATGGTAGAACGATAGGTTCGATGACGGTTTGGATGTACCGTGCACTATTCAGTGTCCCCTCGACGATCACCAGTGGTGTACGGCCAGTGTAGGAGATCGCTCCCCACACTATGATGCCGGGTGTTGGCCCTGTGTGCCTCGGTCGTATGCAGTCCTGATTGTGGCGCTCACCTGCACGGCGCCAAACACGCATACGACCATCATTGGCACCAAGGCAGAAGCGACTCTCATCGCTGAAGACGACACGTCTCCATTCGTCCCTCCATTCACGCCTGTCGCGACACCACTGGAGGCGGGCTGCACGATGTTGGGGCGTGAGCGGAAGACGGCCTAACGGTGTGCGGGACCGTAGCCCAGCTTCATGGAGACGGTTGCGAATGGTCCTCGCCGATACCCCAGGAGCAACAGTGTCCCTAATTTGCTGGGAAGTGGCGGTGCGGTCCCCTACGGCACTGCGTAGGATCCTACGGTCTTGGCGTGCATCCGTGCGTCGCTGCGGTCCGGTCCCAGGTCGACGGGCACGTGCACCTTCCGCCGACCACTGGCGACAACATCGATGTATTGTGGAGACCTCACGGCCCACGTGTTGAGCAATTCGGCGGTACGTCCACCCGGCCTCCCGCATGCCCACTATACGCCCTCGCTCAAAGTCCGTCAACTGCACATACGGTTCACGTCCACGCTGTCGCGGCATGCTGCCAGTGTTAAAGACTGCGATGGAGCTCCGTATGCCACGGCAAACTGGCTGACACTGACGGCGGCGGTGCACAAATGCTGCGCAGCTAGCGCCATTCAACGGCCAACACCGCGGTTCCTGGTGTGTCCGCTGTGCCGTGCGTGTGATCATTGCTTGTACAGCCGTCTCGCAGTGTCCGGAGCAAGTATGGTGGGTCTGACACACCGGTGTCAATGTGTTCTTTTTTCCATTTCCAGGAGTGTAGATCGCCGTTATGTACCTCGATTCATCTATCCACGGAAACTAGTCAATTCATGTAGCACACTGATATGACGCTGTGCTATGAGTTAAATGGATGTAGTTCCTGATCTTCATTCACCCGCACAGACTTACCTTTTCCATAGCTCCCCTACATTATTTAAGGTAAATTCCGTAATTGTTCCTACAAAACGGGCAGGGCCGATGTGCCAGCCCAATTCAAACTTGTGCTCACATCCTTCCTATCTTCATTACACCATCCGCCACTGTTCCATATACGAATTACGACTTTTTTCCAATCTAAGGACGCCATCTATGTTGTGCGTTTTGTTCTTTGGACAGCGCCGTGACCTTGAAAGGTCAGTCAGCTGGTTACAGGTTTCTTTTTCTAATTTCTTATTTTATTTTTCTTTGTTAGCGTCCAGGCTGAGCCCGTTTCACCAGAAACAGTTATTGCACGTAACGATACGATCAGGACATTGGTCTGAGTCATTACTGTATAATCGAATCGAATAAAGAGACAACAAAGTCAATTTGCCTGACAAGGTCATTGAAAGAAAAGTCACATAATTTCAACATGAAACCTTCCAAATACATCCATAAGGAAACAGAGGGATATCGTCAAACTTCGAAATTTCCTTTTACAAAGACGACTGAAATAGCAAAGACATTTGGCAACAGTCCTACCTGTATTCATGGAACTAGGAGTTGCTTAAGAAGAAAATACTCCTCGGTTTTTAAAATATTCTACAGCATTATTATTCTTGGATATTTGTATTTATCTCATTATATGAATATACGCACCATATCCTCGTCAATGAGATATAAATCAGTTTGGAGAAGTAATTAATTACAACAAATATTTCTTTCTTTGGTATTCATGGGACCTACTCTTTGATTCTTAAGAGTAACAATTTCCCTTCTGATGAGTGCGAATCTGAGAAACCAAGGGTGTCGTGGAATTTGATGCTTACTCGCCCCATACCATGCGCCTTTGATGTACGATCTATGTCCACTAACTTTCTCCATTACGTTTTGGCTTGGCTGTCGAGTCTAATACGAAACTGCAGTAAGGTGTGGTTTGTCGACAGGAAGTAGTTGCTTCATCATTTTCAACAGTCTATCTGCAATTTAGTTGCCCTAATTGCAACAGCAACATGTCCCGGCACCCATTGAAGGTGAGTCCGTTGAGGAAGTTCCTTTGCTCAATTGAGGCTTCGCAGTGTGGCGTATGCCAAATGATTCACAGTTTTTCCTTCGGATGCCCTCGTAAGAGACTGTAGAGCACTAATCCAGTTAGTACATACTAGGACCTTGTCGACTTGTAATTCGATTGTGTAAAGAATAGCTTGATGAATGGCGTACAAATCCGCGGTTAACATCGACGCTTCAGTAGGCTACAGGAAAGATTGTCCATACCCAATTTCATCATCAAAGAATGCGTCATCTTAGAGACATACATTTTGGAAGTATCCATGTAGTGTTTGTACCTGTCATATCAGTCGATCAAATTTTGACAGTGTATAAGCTCTCAGTTCACTTGGGATTACGGATGTATATGAGCACCGCATATGGCACAGTTGATCTGTGAAGAGATACCACTCACCCTCTGAGTTCTTACAGCTAATTCTGAAAAGTCAACTCTGCACTTAATCTACAAAGAAAATCCTGTACCACAGCCGACCAGGAGCTCAGTGGTCCGTAACAAATAATTCCCTACTCGTGCCAGACTAATGTTTCCTTGATGTAGGCTTCCTCGGTCGTTGTCACTGTCAATAAAATTCTTCTGGGCAGTTGACCTCATGTCAACATATAAAATTGTCCAACCTTTCGGTCACTACTCCAAGTGGCCGTTCTCAGGGCTATGTTGACAAAGCGGTCAACAGCTCAGAAGAATTTTACTGACAATGAGATGGCTTGTGTAAATATTACTCCCTTAAAATATTTCTGGGGAAACTCATAAACGTCTGGTGTGTTACAATAGCATTATTCACGCATACTCTTCTCTATTCTCAGAGGAAACAGCCTCTAATATGTTGAGACATTGTGTCTATGGTTACACGTTGTGATGTGTTGTTTTGATAGTTACATAACGCAAGTGGTTCCGTGAAATGTTTCCACATTATAGGCAGCGAATAGAACAAAAAGGAAGTAGTGCCGCTGTACCACGAGATACAATAACATCATGCCGAAGTTGCCTTTTCATTCTTGTGAAGATTCCGACCAGTTCATGGGAATTGTGTGTGTTAGTTAATTTACAGCTGGTGGGAAAGTTAATTTGAGATTAATTTAAGTTCGGCATTCTTCGAACGTCAGCACTAATGCTACAGGGAGGGACGACGTTAATGAAATTGCGAAGCACTTTGAGTGTTTTCCTAATTACACAACTACCGCTGAGTAAAGTTTGGGCACGGTAAAAGGAGAGAAGTTCTGTACTTTGAAACCAAATATATTGCCGCTAAGACCCTTTCCTTTTTTCTGTGATACTGCAGTATAAGATGAGACATATTCTAATTTGGATAATAATATCAACATTTATCTTCGACACTGGGAAGTACGGCCTTGAAAGTGAAGTAAGGTATAGTAAGATTTCGTATAAAAAAATCACAGTTCTGCAAGGCCATACTGTTTTTGGTAACGAAATTGTAGGCCAAGTTATCTGTGGTATTAGCTGAAATTCTAGATGCAAAGGTTGTTTCTATATGAATTTTTGGAAGAAGATAATGTCGAACTCTCTCTACCATACTGTGTATGTTTAAAAAACTGTGAAACAATTGTACTATATCCATCGTACTCATTACCCGTCGATCACGAGCATAAGACAACAGGCTTCATATTATATATCGAGGTATTTAGACTTGATAAGTCATTCATTGTTTAAGTGAACGACATACGACAAAAACACTGAATTGAGGTACCGTACGCCAAGCACTGTGCACGAGTTTGCGAAAAGTACAACTAAATGTCCACTTATTGACTGTGACCCTTGTCATCATGCCCTGAGAACTTTCGGTCCAAGGATTCACCCATGTTGTGTCAACGGCTTTGTCAAAGAGTATGTTGGAGCGTATAGAGGTTCAGCGCAAACTCGTACACTTCGGTGGGAAAACTGTCCCTAAAAGGCGGAAGAATCAGCAGCGATCAAAGGCACGAGGATGCAAAAGGCAATTGAAATCGCTACACTAAAACACATAATGTGTATCAAAAGGGCATGTGGACGATAATAGAATAATTACCACGACGATCTCTCCATTCGGACAAAAATCCGGTTTACATCCACACTTGTCTGTCCGAGAGGGGACTGCCCAGCGTGAATGAGAAAAAAAAACTGATTAACAGAAGGAAGGGTCACTTTTTACGAGTCGGAGCACGGAACGTCAGAACACTGAATATGTTAGGGAAGATAGATTAACCGCAAATGGAAATGTAGAGGCTGATTGTAGGTATAGTCGGGGTCAATGAAATAAAATGAAGTCAGGAAAAGGATTCGTCGACAGGCGGAAATATAGCAATATCGGAAACATAACGAAATCGTGTAGTGGAAATAGGATACCTCGTGAATGAAGAAATAGTGTGAACAATTCAGTGAATCGGTTATTATCGTCAGAACTGTCACCAAAGCAACACCAACTACAGTAGGTTTTATCTATATGCTAACGTCACAAGTTAAGAACGAAGATATGCAGAAAGTGTATGACGATATTGAACGTTAAGTTCATTATCTAAAAGTGAGATAAGTGTCTAATGGTGATGGTTATTTACCCAAACACCCAAGGTTATTAGACTTAGGAATCGAAGACAAAGATTCGGGAGAATATGGTCTTAATAGCAGGAATGAAACAGGAGACAGGCTGATTAATTTCTGCAAGAGATTTCGGCTAGTAAGAGTGAACATATTTGTCACTAATCACAAGAGGAGAACTTGTATGGAAATGGTCTGAAGACGCGTGAAGATTGCAGCTGGAATTCACAATGGTTAGAGATTCCTAAAGTAGATTTAGTCGTACTCTGGAGCTGATACAGACTCAGATCGTAATTTTGTTATAGTGATGCGTAGACTGAAATGTAAGAGAATCTTAAGGAAGAAACAGAGTGGAATGAAGTGGGATACTACAGTTCTAAGGAATGATGACACGCGTTTGAAGTTCGCTAAGGATGTGAATACTGTGGTAAGTTATATCACAGTGGGCAGTTCGGTTGAAGAGAAGTGGACATCACTAAAAAGGGTAATCATAGGTATTGGACAGTCGGACATAGGTAAAAGGAAGGTAACCCCCAAGAAATCTTTGACAACAGAAGAAATAACTCAATTGGTCTGCGAACGGAGGAAATACAAAAATGTTCAAGGAAAGGTAGGAATGAAGCGATACAAGTCGCTTGCAAAAGAGATAAATAGGAACTGCAGGAGAACAAAGGTGAAATGGCTCCTGGTAAAATGGGAAGAAATAGGAAAAGAAGTGACCACCGGAAGGACTGACGCAGCACATAGAAAAGTCGAGACAACATTCGCCGAAATTAACAGCAAGGTTGGTAATATTAAGAATGTTAGTGCCAAACGCAGAAGAAAGTAGGGTAGGTGAAAAGAGTACACTGAAGTCGCAGACTGTCCAGACGGAGGTACGAGCGAGATGCACGGTGCGCTCTTCGCGGCGTAACGGGTAGCGCGACATATGAGTTCGCAGAGCGGGCCAAGTGCACATTTGTTCGCTTGCTCTGTTGCTGCGATAAGGCAGAGTTAATGCTGCATCCGGCGGGTCCAGAACCCATCAGGAGGAGACGCAGTATTGCCTCTCAAACTCATTGAACGATACACTGAGGCGCGTCGCTGGCGGCTCTGCAGCTGGACAACGCGACTGGCGGCTGGTCACCCGAGGGTCCATCGGCAGCGCCTACAACCAAGTAGGTGGCTGAGCGACCCACCGACTGCTCTTTGACATCTAGCTGAATACGTTTAAGTTACTTCATAGAAACAGCATTCTAGTATTTGAACTTAGGAACCATGGAAGAGAAAGACGATTATAAGAGGGTCTTAGCGTATATAGAAACAGACACTTTAGAACTCAAAATGAAAGTGTAGGAAGTGTAAAGATATGTATATAAATCATAAGGTGTTTCTACGCAGAATCAAACCAGTAGGTAAATTCTACAGATTTTGGGGATAAAGTCGAACCCAGTTTGCTCAGTGCTACGAAAAGGAAGTTTAAAGACTACACTAGTTGAGATTTAAGTTGAATTCTAGTCAGAAAGAACTAAATAACAAATCAAGCCTAGGAACAACGGACTTAAATGATAAATTGGATACTAATTTGTGAAGGCATGAAAAACATAACCAACAATTAATGTCACAACTGAGTTCTGATCTCAATTAATTAAAACTCAATATCTAACATTATAAGATAAGTTGTAATGTAAAACTAATTTTGCAAAGCCAGAAAATAAGCTGTATGTTAATTATAAGAAGTTAAAAGATGAGTTACAATTTCAGACGAGTGAAACATGATAGATATTGAAAGCTGAAGGCAGACTAATGAGAGAGTCTGTAAAAGCAAAGAGTAGTCTTTTGATAAAGCATTTTCAAGATGCTCTACCAACGATGGTAAAAAAACATCAGGTTAACTATACAGAGCAGGTCACTGTAAGCCCAGTAGCGGAACCTAATCATATAGACAACGTAATACAAGTGAAATGAATTTTGTAGAATCGGTGGTTTAAGAAGGATTCAAATGGTTCAAATGGCTCTGAGAACTATGGAACTTAACTTCTGAGGTCATCAGTCCCCTAGACCTTAGAACTACTTAAACCCAACTAACCTAAGGACATCACACATATCCATGCCTGACGCAGGATTCGAACCTGCGACCGTAGCGGTCGCGTGGTTCCAGACAGTAGCGCCTAGAACCGCTCGGCCGCCCCGGCCTGCTCAAGAAGGAGAAACGAAAGATAAGTGATTAGTAGGCCTATCTCATAAGTTGGCTGCATATGATCCAATGGACAATATACACCAAAAGGCTTTTGAAGTAGTCTATCCAAAAGGCTGGTCTGCAATTGAGAGAATTAGAATAACCATTGCACGAACGCTGCTCTTGGTAAATTGATGTGGATCATCCATTTTGCACCAGGCCAGTTTTAATTGAATTTACTTTAAATTCGAGTTACTTGAATTACTTAGAAGATAAACAGGGACATACAGGGCGCATTACATGTATTGCTTTATGGATAATATATCATCCCTCAATCACAGCACTTTATTGTTTTTTATTCGTAGCTTGAGGTTCTTGTGTGTTGAATGAAAACGGTTTCCGTAATTTGTTGGTTAATATTCTCCGAAGCAGCTGATTTTAATTTAAAATAATTACGAACAATTTAAAACAATTACCCCTCGGAAATAATAGAAACTCTTAGGGAATTGGGAATTATTACAGATCGTGAGCAGGGATGAAATTTAATTCAGCGCAGTGAAATGCAGAACGTTTTAGACAGACCCATGACTTTAACTAATCGTAGTGCATTCTGTGGGAATTTATTTTAGGACCTTACTGAAGGTGATTTCACTTCCAATGGACTTGGTACTATTTGTGTGTCGAGGATCGGGAGCGTGTGAAGACAGACGGTGTGGTGCAAAAACACGTAATATTAACCCCTCGATAGGAAAACTGCCGAATTCCACACTAGGTTGGTCTGTTGGCGAGCAATGGACATTTCTAAAAAGGGCAATCGTTGAAGCTGGACGGACAAATATAGCTACAAGGAGAGCAACTGAGAAAAAAATGTGGGTGATGTGGGTATATTTCAGTTAACAATCAAGAAAGGAACTAGAGAACTACTCAGGGGGTGACAAGAATACAACAAAATAACTCACTTAGATATTACATAAATAGGAAGTGCAGAGAAGACAAGGCCGAATGGAATCAGCAATAATGCGAAGGAGCCAAAAAGTAAATGATCATCAGGAGGAATCATTCTGCTTGCAGAAAAGTCAAAACTATCTTTTGTCAAATGTAAAGAAAAGGAGTTAACAATAAGAGTGTTGAGAGTGCAACTGGAACTCTATTATTAAACACACGAATCTGTGTGGATAGATAGAAAGAGTAGGCTACAGGCCTCTACAAGGAGGACGAACTGGCTAGTGACGTGATAAATGAAGGAATGGGAGTCGTTATCGAGGACACTGAGGATTTTGAAATAGTCATAATTTAAAAGAAATGTCAAGGACTTTCAATAAAATAAAGAGTAAGGCATAAATAACATTACTTCGGAAAATGCCAAAATTATTGTAGGAAGTTGCTATGTAGCGTTTATGAGCCTGGAGCTACACCACCAGACTTTCTGAGGCATATCCGCTGCTTTCTATGTAATCCCGACTACAACAAAGGCGTATGATTGCTTCAAACTTCCAGTAATCAGCTTAATAACTCTCACAGCCATGTTTCTAACAAGTTGGCCAGTAACCAGAATTCCAGTGATAAACTTGCCATTGTATAAAACAAAACAGCGCAAAAATGTCTAGTAAATATTGGCTCTAAAGTGCGTACTTGTGTTGGAGAAGTGCTCGTAGCTCTTAAGGTATGCATTTTAGAGTACATGTGTAATGGACTTTCTTCCTTGTGTTGATCCATACTTCATTCTCCTAAAGTATGTAAATTAAAGAGTTTGTAGTAGAAGAAGCGTGTTTCACAGCATTGAATAAATGCTCTTAGCTCGTAATGTATGCATTTTAGTGGCCATGTTTACTGGACATTTCCTTTTTTCCATGCCACAGAACGTTTGTATGTGGAGTTCTAGTACAGCCTGTACACAGTACAATTTAAAAGAAATTGAGGAACTTTTACGTGACGATCATTTTGACAATGGGAATGGTGGGGTGAAGCTGTTTGGCGTTGCGGTTCACAATGCAAGCGAGAGTTAAGAAAAATCTAGAGACTTTCATAGAAATTTTCGAAATAGCAGAAACGATCGACAATATGAAATTGTTCAATATGTTCGAATTTCTCTGTATAATATGTGTAACGTATAGAGGAAGACGGATAATATACAGTACACACAAAACTAGAGAAGGAGAAATACGAATTGTGGACAAAGAACCGAGTGCCCACGTTAGAGCTAGTGTAAGACAGGGATGTAGTCTTTCGCCCGTACTGTTCCAACTATACATAGAAGTAGCAATGAAGGAAATAAATGAAATTTTCTCGAGTGGGAGCAAAACTTAAGGTTAAAGATGTCTAAAATAAGTTTATCTGATGACATTTCTGACCTCTGTGAAACTGAGGGAGGTTTACAACACCTCTTGAATGGAGTGTACTGTCTAATGAGCACACATTAGCGATTTCAAGTAAGCTGAAGAAAAACGAAAATAATGAAGAGTAACATGAACGAGATTAGTGACAGATTGAACATCAAACTTGGGAACCACGTAGTAGACGAAGTGAATGAATTCTGCCACCTTGGAAGGAAAGTAACCCATGTCGGATGAATCAAGGGTCCATAACCAGCAGATTAGCACAGAAAGCATTGTATGGAACTGAATGGTGCGTTGCCGGAAAAGTGGAAAAGATGGAATAGAGACGTTTGAGATGTGGTGCTACAGATGGAAGTTTCCCCGACGAATCGGATAATAGAGTAACATGATGACAACATTGAAGTATGAAAAGACAAGATGACAGATATTTGTTAAGACACAAAGGAATAACTTCCGGGTACTAGAGGGAGCTGCAGAGGGTGACAACCATAGAGGGAGACAGAGATTGAAATATATTATACAAATAAAATTCAGGAAGTGGGACGCAAGTGCTAGTCTGAGGTGAAGAGGTTGGCACAGGAAAGAAATTCATAACGTTTTGCTTCAAAACAGTCGTAAGACTGATGACTCATAAGCGTTTAGATACGACCTACCGTAGTTTTGTGGTATACACGTGCGCCGTTGATGATTTTTTGTACCTATCCCTATCTCTTTGCATTTTTCTAATTTTATGGTCGTGGACGTTACACATGAATGGTGCAACATTTGGCAGTTGTTTGAAAGTATTCGTACTCTTCTGAGTGTGCATTACAAGAAGTCGTCAAACACATGCTGAGTGCATGCTGAAGAGACTGGAGAGCTGGGCAAAAAATTTAATGGATTATTCAACGAAACACAATTTTTTCATCCCAGCTCTGTGCTACCCGCCATGCAGCTTTAATTGCAGTTTTCCTTTTGCATCAAATTATACACTCTTTTTGATGTTCCATGTTATACCAAGAAATACACTTATTTGCCTTCGCTAATGATTTCATCACCCTGTATTTTTACAGAGAAATATTAATGGAATAGGATGTTTCGTGACATTAATGCAAAATAATAAAACTGTGTAATTAACGTCTGGCTGAAAGGCAATTACGTGCGTCGTGCAACGAGCCTTTGGTGCTACCTCAATGGGTAACAACTAAAATTACACAGAAAAATTGACAAATATATGATCTGTAGTGCCGCACTTGATTGAAAAATAAAAAACTTTTAATTTCGTTTCAACTAGAATGACACACCATGTACTGACAGAAAGGCAAAGTGTCGTACCAAGTAAAGAGTATTCCATGACGATTCGGGAATGCAGCCGGATAACTTCGACTTCTTGCCACGGTATTTCAACTGACAACTATACAGGATGGTCCCTTGATCGTCACAGGACCAAATATCTCACGAAATAAGCGTCAAACGAAATAACTACAAAGAACGAAACTTGTCTAGCTTGAAGGTGGAAACCAGATTGCGCTATGGTTGGCCCGCTAGATGGAGCTGCCATTGGTCAATTGGATATCAAACGCTTTTTTTTTTATATAGGAACCCTCATTTGTATTACATATTCGTGTAGTACGTAAAGAAATATGAATGTTTTAGTTGGACCACTTTTTTCGCTTTGTGATAGATGCCGCTGTAATAGTCACAAACATATGGCTCACAGTTTTAGACGAACAGTTGGTAACAGATAGGTATTTAATATTAAAATACAGAATGCAGGTACGTTTGAACATTTTATTTCGGTTGTTCGAATGTGATACATGTACCTTTGTGAACTTATCATTTCTGAGAACGCATGCTGTTACAACGTGATACCTGTAAATACCACCTTAATGCAATACATGCTCAAAATGATGTCCGTCAACCTCAATGCATTTGCCAATACGTGTAACGACATTCCTCTAAACAGCGAGTAGTTCGCCTTCCGTAATGTTCGCACATGCATTGACAATGCACTGGCGCATGTTGTCAGGCGTTGTCGGTGGATCACGATAGCAAATATCCTTCAACTATTCCCACAGATATAAATTCGGGGACGTCAGATCCGGTGAACGTGCGGGCCATGGTATGGTGCTTCGACGACCAGTCATGAAATATGCTGTTGAATACCGTTTCTACCGCACGCGAGCTATGTGCCGGACATCCATCTTGTTGGAAGTACGTCGCCATTCTGTCATGCAGTGAAACACCTTGTAGTAACATCGGTAGAACGTTACGTAGGAAATCAGCATACACTGCACCATTTAGATTTCCATCGATAAAATGGGGACCAATTATCCTTCCTCCCATAATGCCGCACCATACATTAACCCGCCAAGGTCGCTGATGTCCCACTTGTCGCAGCCATCGTGGATTTTCTGTTGCCCAATACTGCATATTATGTCGCTTTGCGTTACTGCTTTTGGTGAATGACGCATCGTCGCTAAATAGAACGCGTGCAAAAAATTTGTCATCGTCCCGTAATGTCTCTTGTGCCCAGTGACAGAGCTGTACACGAAGTTCAAAGTCGTCGCCATGCTATTCCCGGTGCATAAAAATATGGTACACGTTCATTTGATGTTGATGTAGCATTCTCAACACCGACGTTTATGAGATTCCCGATTCTCGTGCAATTTGTCTGCTACTGATGTGCGGAATAGCCACGACAGCAGCTAAAACACCTACTCGGGCATCATCATTTGTTGGAGGTCGTGGCTGACGTTTCACATGTGGCTGAACATTTCATGTTTCCTTAAATAACGCAGCTATCCGGCGAACGGTCCGGAAACTTGGATGATGTCGTCCAGGATACCGAGCAGCATACATAGCACACGCCCGTTGGGCATTTTGATCACAATAGCCATACATCAACACGATATTGGCCTTTTCCGAAATTGGTGAACGGTCAATTTTAACACGGGTAATGTATCACGAAGCAAATATCGTCCTCACTGGCGGAATGTTACGTGATACCACGTACTTATACATTTGTGACTATTACAGCGCCATCTCTCACAAAGCGAGAAAAAATGGTCCAACTAAAATATTCGTGTTTCTTTACGTAATGTATACTTATATGTAATAAAAAATGGGGGTTCCTATTTTAAAAAAACGCAGTTAATATCCGTTTGACCTATGGCAGCGCCATCTAGCGAGCCAACCATAGCGCCATCTGGTTTCCCCCTTCAAGCTAGACGAGTTTCGTTCTTTGTAGTTTTTTCGTTTGATGATTATTTTTTTTGAGATATTTGGTCCGGTCACGATCAATGGACCACCCTGTACAGCCGCCTCCAGGTGAGTGTACTGCACAGGAAATTACTAGTCCACATCGCTACCTTTATAACCAAATATTAACGTGAAGACGTACGCGCAAAGGCAGCCGTTACTTGAACGACGTCTTTCGAATTTCGCACCCTCTTAGAATATTGCTCCACCTATGGCCCGCAGACCATGAGTAAAGTGATACTACATGTGCGCTCTCTGGCGGATAGCGCACTCACGGAGTTCCACAACTAGGTGTTTATCAAATGCTTGGGGATGTTTATCCAGTAAAGAGTATTAAGTGATTAAACTTTCATTTAATTCGCAGATTAGTCCTTGGTCAACATCATTATGGTATCTGATCCCAAAGGTCTCGATAACTCTTTTGTATTTGTAGTCCAGTGAAAGCATACAGCCTCTGAACGACATCATAAGGATTTTCTTTACATGTCTGACACACTTAATGATTATCGCTGACAGGAGGCTGACATGAAAGTTTACGTCTTCACATCGTGTCCCAGACAGGCTCTTCAGCGTTCAACCACTGCTCTGTAGCATTACAACTCAGTTACGTAGCCATAACCAACAGATTCTTGTAGCCATATCCAACAGATCCACAAAACATGATTCCAGCAATGGCGATGTCTTGAAAATCACTGCTTCCCGTGACCTTTCATCAGATATTCTGCGGACGTCAATTTGGCAGTCACAGTCAGAAGTGAAGCTCGTCACTGAACACCATAAAATGCAACTCTGTGTCTCAGAGCGACTCCGCCGACTCCACCCGTTGCAAGGTGTCATTTGTAAGTGAAGTATGGCAATGCGAGATCTGAACCCAACTTCCAGAAAAGATGAAAGCGGTTTCATTGCCACCTGATAGGTGGTTTTATCAGGTTTACCTGCATTTCTTCGAACACAGACTGGAAAAAAGAAATGCAACATGAAGAAGGTGTTGTGCAACGTAATCGAAAGTTGGTATGCGTGTTTCTATATCTGCAAGATAATTTCTTTACAATGTCGCTCAAGTCGCAAACGAGTGACGCTAGTAGTGCCATTATGAGGATGCAAATCGTATTTGCTTTCAATACACGTCGTAACGCTCGTGGACGCTAGTTACCTTTGAGACTGGACGTCGAGAGTCGACAAAGACGCCATATTAAACGCCTCACTCAGTATAAACGAGGTGTTTAATAAGGCCATGAGAAGCTGGATGTTCATTCTGCGACACTGCAGACAAAGTTGGCAGGAATGTAGGCACAGTAAATGATAGCTGGCAGCGATGGACTCGAGAATTTACGATCACAAAGAGACTGGATTCTGGATGGCCACGAGGCACTGCGCAGAGGGATGACCATCGTGTTCGGCGTATGGCTGCGCCGTTTCCTACTGAGTCTGCAGTGGCAAATTGAGCAGCAGATGCACCATTGTGACACAACGAAATGTTACAAATCGGTTACTTCAAAGGTAGCTCCGAGCCAGACGACCTGTAGCTTGCATCCCAGAGACACCAAACCATCGCCATTTTCGACTTCAGTGGTCTCGAGTGAGAGCTCATTGGAGGGCAGGGTGAAATTCTATTGTGTGTTCTGATGAAAGTTGGTCTTGCCTCAGTGCTAGTGGCAGTCAGAAGGTAGTCATTTGTGGGCCTCCAACCAACCTCTCTTCCTGATGGACATACTGGACTTACACCGGCGGTTTGCACTGGGGTGCGATACCGTATTGTAGGGAAGCAGCTTACTCACACCGTAGTATATTCACATCAGTCTTTTCATTGTGTGCCAGCCAGTCCGCTGTAACTAGCTCTGACGTCATAGATGTTGCGCAATACTTTTAAAATCAAGTAAATAACCTGAAACGGTTCTAGCATGTGAGGAGTAATACTAAATTAATATGTGTTGAATGTCAGATCAATAACTTTAACAATTTTCGAAATTTGGATGTTTTTCTGTAAAAATCATTGGCGCAACAGGAAAGACCTAGAGATTTAAAAATTTATATTTAGATTCCTTTTTCATAATTATTTAATATCAACAGTCTTCTGGATCTCACAAATTAAGATTTTAGTTGAAATTCATAATTTTCTGGTTTTTGTCTTAAAAATTAAGGAAGCAAGATACATTAAGTAGGCTAATAAATAAGGCTAGGATGTTTATATTTAAGTAGAATGGAGATCCGCTATAACCATAAAGATGTGAGAAGTTTCATTTGAATAACTATAAAACTATAGCGATAGCGTATCTCCAAATCGCAAGTTGAGAGCTCGTCTACTGCGTGCAGTGTAATTAAATTAAGTCTCTCGCCCAAAATATTTAACTTAGCCACGTCAAACTTTTATTATGATTACTTACCTGTGAGTTGAATGCACATTTAAATTGAGAGCTTCATCGGCCATCAGCAAAAGAAGCTATGATTTATTCAATAACTTAAAGTGGTGCATTACTAGCCCAGCGGCTAGTCGGGAGAGCCGATTTGATCAGACGTTCCCTTAGCCGTCCTCACCGCAGCTTTATACACTCCTGGAAATTGAAATAAGAACACCGTGAATTCATTGTCCCAGGAAGGGGAAACTTTATTGACACATTCCTGGGGTCAGATACATCACATGATCACACTGACAGAACCACAGGCACATAGACACAGGCAACAGAGCATGCACAATGTCGCACTAGTACAGTGTATATCCACCTTTCGCAGCAATGTAGGCTGCTATTCTCCCATGGAGACGATCGTAGAGATGCTGGATGTAGTCCTGTGGAACGGCTTGCCATGCCATTTCCACCTGGCACCTCAGTTGGACCAGCGTTCGTGCTGGACGTGCAGACCGCGTGAGACGACGCTTCATCCAGTCCCAAACATGCTCAATGGGGGACAGATCCGGAGATCTTGCTGGCCAGGGTAGTTGACTTACACCTTCTAGAGCACGTTGGGTGGCACGGGATACATGCGGACGTGCATTGTCCTGTTGGAACAGCAAGTTCCATTGCCGGTCTAGGAATGGTAGAACGATGGGTTCGATGACGGTTTGGATGTATCGTGCACTATTCAGTGTCCCCTCGACGATCACCAGTGGTGTACGGCCAGTGTAGGAGATCGCTCCCCACACCATGATGCCGGGTGTTAGCCCTGTGTGCCTCGGTCGTATGCAGTCCTGATTGTGGCGCTCACCTCCACGGCGCCAAACACGCATACGACCATCATTGGCACCAAGGCAGAAGCGACTCTCATCGCTGGAGACGACACGTCTCCATTCGTCCCTCCATTCACGCCTGTCGCGACACCACTGGAGGCGGGCTGCACGATGTTGGGGCGTGAGCGGAAGACGGCCTAACGGTGTGCGGGACCGTAGCCCAGCTTCATGGAGACGGTTGCGAATGGTCCTCGCCGATACCCCAGGAGCAACAGTGTCCCTAATTTGCTGGGAAGTGGCGGTGCGGTCCCCTACGGCACTGCGTAGGATCCTACGGTCTTGGCGTGCATCCGTGCGTCGCTGCGGTCCGGTCCCAGGTCGACGGGCACGTGCACCTTCCGCCGACCACTGGCGACAACATCGATGTACTGTGGGGACCTCACGCCCCACGTGTTGAGCAATTCGGCGGTACGTCCACCCGGCCTCCCGCATGCCCACTATACGCCCTCGCTCAAAGTCCGTCAACTGCACATATGGTTCACGTCCACGCTGTCGCGGCATGCTACCAGTGATAAAGACTGCGATGGAGCTCCGTATCCCACGGCAAACTGGCTGACACTGACGGCGGCGGTGCACAAATGCTGCGCAGCTAGCGCCATTCGACGGCCAACACCGCGGTTCCTGGTGTGTCCGCTGTGCCGTGCGTGTGATCATTGCTTGTACAGCCCTCTCGCAGTGTCCGGAGCAAGTATGGTGGGTCTGACACACCGGTGTCAATGTGTTCTCTTTTCCATTTCCAGGAGTGTATATAAGAACGCTGCGAGAGGAAGCAAGGCCCCAGTTCTCTCCAGACGCTGAATAGCACACCATCTGTGTCGGGAGTCGCGTCGCGTCGGTATCATTGCTATAAACAGCCTCGGATGCCGTATTAAGTTACTCGGGATACGCGTAACCATGAAATCATTTTCGAGAGAAGTGTTAATTCTAGGATGACTTTAATTATCTATCTTCAGTTTGCGTATGTCGTATTTTCACGTGCCGCCGCGGGACAGACATTCTACCATTATTTAGCGTGGCGTTTGATGAACATTATCATCAAATTATGGCGAGCATTCATTTAAACATTTAATTTGGACAGTTATAGTTGCATCAGCGCATTAGACTCTGAACTGCTCTGTTAGTCTGATTGTGTGGATTCTTCTTTTTTTTCATTTGTGACTTTCAGAATATACTGAACTATTTTTAATCAAAATCGTTTTTGAGAACGGCAAAAGACAGCATAAATAATAGGAACTGGTTTTGCATTCAGGAACATTTATATAAACAATTAATTTCACCCTCCGTCCCACATATGGTTAATAGGCAGGGAAGTGTTTCTACATTCAAACATTTATACAACAGTAAATATTCTACAAGCCGCCCCACAGTATGACAACACTACCGCTCTCATGGTTATCCTAAGCACCCTGACTGCAAAGTTGTACGTCACTCTGGTGATTCGGCCTGTTGTGCTGCCATTCACGAACAGCATTTCAGGCAATGTTTTGCAAGAGGACTGCGCTCGATGGAATAACCTCGCCCAACACGCTCTACGGAATGTCGACATGTTGCATCGGCCTGCTCTATCATCAGGTATGTCTCCAGTCGAGCAAATATAGGACATCATCGGACCACGACTTCAGCGTCACCCACAAGTAGCATTAGCCGCCCATGTATTAACCCACCAAGTGCAACAGGCAAGGAACTCTATCCGACAAACTGACATCCGGCACCCGTACAATACAATGCATGCACCTTTGCGTTTTTGTATTCAGTAATCTGGCGATTCCACGGGATAATAGTGTGCCAGCATTCCACATTTGCAATGGCTTATCTCGCTCTCGCGTTAACCTGTGATTTTGGACTGTTAATAACTTAGAGGCGTTACCTAGACGAATGTATGACTGAAATTTCTTTGCTCTACATTAAGTACTTTTAGTGTTTCAATTTTTTCCGTCAGTATATTTTTCCATGCCTGGGACGAATATAACGACGAAGTTGAAAACTGATTGTGTTTTACTCTCACTTTATTACATTTTATATTCAACACACCATGTACTCTTAACCACCTGTCCTAAACATGGATGATCTCTGGATTAAATCAAGATGGGTGTAACTGCAGTTGCATGGAACAGTGTAACGGGTAATTTCAGCCGATTTTCTTGGTTCGCTATGCAGCACAGGCCAGGAAATAGCAGTTGAGTTCAAATTTCAAAACTGTCTTGAGGCGCTGCTGAGGCGGCGCTTAGGGGCCTTATCTGCGCGGATTTTCGAAACGGGCGCACTGACAATTGGCTATCTTAGAGTCATGCACGAGGAACGTATTAGTTGGCTGAACCGATTTAAAATTTTTGAGAACGAATAAACAGTGTTCGTCTCTCCTGTATTCTCATTGGAGCAGACGCCTCGGGTCAATAGAGAATTTGTCTTGTTGATTTGTCATTTCGCTCCCTGTATGTCTGCTCGATATCTGTCCTTGGAGGCGAGGCAGACTGGATTTCAACCAGAAGTATGTGAGGCACAAAAGAATAGAGCAGCAGACGAATCGCTGTGCTGGTGTGTAAGATGTATCGCCTCCACTTTGGCGATGATTTTGGACGGAAGTAGTTTCGATTTTCCGTGACGGGGACATTCTGTAATTTACTGTCAATTGCTAGGCTTGTAACGAGGTTCTCGTGAATGATGATTTTGCCATCATTTAGCTAAATTCACACGGGGCAGAACTTGTTCTTTGTGAAGCCACTACTAGCTTCATGAAACATGATTCTCATTACGTTTAGTGTTTGCTTTCTGCTGGGACACACAAGCCAGTTTTGACGGCTCAACTTTGACTAGAAAATAATTAATATTATATTCGGTAACTCCGAGAATGTCCCGGACCCAGCCAAATCCACGATGAATAATAATGAGTAAAATAAAGTTAGTTGTTACGAAACTATAATGCTAATATTTTATATGTATTCCATGTTCAATGCATTCAGGAGTACTCTACACTTTCTAAATAAGTGTACAATCAATTTCAATTTATTTCGTTAGAGTTTGCCCCAGCGTGCGTACTCACACCCCATCCTTCCTCTTGTTATCATTGACTTACTGTAACCTGAAGGAATGAATTACTAGGAAGCCTTTAGTGGAAATGGAAACTTGATCGGTCGCTCTGAAGGCAGGTAGTTATATTTCCGTTGCGCGTTTTTTTCTTGTGATAAGAGTTGCCGCTAAAGTCATGTGTTATTTCTGGGACTTGTGTCTGACACGTTTTGTATTGTATCATATATTGTTAGCTGTATGTGTGTAAATGGAATATACTGTAATATTATTGTCATACACAAAGTACGTCTGACCGTGTATTTCCCCGTTGAGTGAGATCTGAAACTAATACACTCCTGGAAATTGAAATAAGAACACCGTGAATTCATTGTCCCAGGAAGGGGCAACTTTATTGACACATTCCTGGGGTCAGATACATCACATGATCACACTGACAGAACCACAGGCACATAGACACAGGCAACAGAGCATGCACAATGTCGGCACTAGTACAGTGTATATCCACCTTTCGCAGCAATGCAGGCTGCTATTCTCCCATGGAGACGACCGTAGAGATGTTGGATGTAGTCCTGTGGAACGGCTTGCCATGCCATTTCCACCTGGCGCCTCAGTTGGACCAGCGTTCGTGCTGGACGTGCAGACCGCGTGAGACGACGCTTCATCCAGTCCCAAACATGCTCAATGGGGGACAGATCCGGAGATCTTGCTGGCCAGGGTAGTTGACTTACACCTTCTAGAGCACGTTGGGTGCCACGGGATACATGCGGACGTGCATTGTCCTGTTGGAACAGCAAGTTCCATTGCCGGTCTAGGAATGGTAGAACGATGGGTTCGATGAAGGTTTGGATGTATCGTGCACTATTCAGTGTCCCCTCGACGATCACCAGTGGTGTACGGCCAGTGTAGGAGATCGCTCCCCACACCATGATGCCGGGTGTTGGCCCTGTGTGCCTCGGTCGTATGCAGTCCTGATTGTGGCGCTCACCTGCACGGCGCCAAACACGCATATGACCATCATTGGCACCAAGGCAGAAGCGACTCTCATCGCTGAAGACGACACGTCTCCATTCGTCCCTCCATTCACGCCTGTCGCGACACCACTGGAGGCGGGCTGCACGATGTTGGGGCGTGAGCGGAAGACGGCCTAACGGTGTGCGGGACCGTAGCCCAGCTTCATGGAGACGGTTGCGAATGGTCCTCGCCGATACCCCAGGAGCAACAGTGTCCCTAATTTGCTGGGAAGTGGCGGTGCGGTCCCCTACGGCACTGCGTAGGATCCTACGGTCTTGGCGTGCATCCGTGCGTCGCTGCGGTCCGGTCCCAGGTCGACGGGCACGTGCACCTTCCGCCGACCACTGGCGACAACATCGATGTACTGTGGAGACCTCACGCCCCACGTGTTGAGCAATTCGGCGGTACGTCCACCCGGCCTCCCGCATGCCCACTATACGCCCTCGCTCAAAGTCCGTCAACTGCACATACGGTTCACGTCCACGCTGTCGCGGCATGCTACCAGTGTTAAAGACTGCGATGGAGCTCCGTATGCCACGGCAAACTGGCTGACACTGACGGCGGCGGTGCACAAATGCTGCGCAGCTAGCGCCATTCGACGGCCAACACCGCGGTTCCTGGTGTGTCCGCTGTGCCGTGCGTGTGATCATTGCTTGTACAGCCCTCTCGCAGTGTCCGGAGCAAGTATGGTGGGTCTGACACACCGGTGTCAATGTGTTCTTTTTTCCATTTCCAGGAGTGTATATCTTTTTCTTCTGATTGGGTGAATGAAGTAGTAGCCGTCTCTTTGGTGCCGAATTCTCGTTAATGTCGTACCGACCTTGCTCACGTAAATTCTGAAACTTTCTCATAGCTATTAGTAATTAATAAAAATAATGACTTTTAGTCCAGTCTCACTTAATAAAGTTCTTCGGCGAAAATGAGTTGATGTTTTAATGAGAATTATACTTTCCTATTAATACAATTATGATGAACATATCCTTTATTTAATCAACAGCCCATCCTACAATTTGTTTCCCTTCATGGCCCGGCCCAGAACAGGAGAAGCTCTACTAATCTTAGTCTTCAGTATTAGGTACAGAGGCAGAGCAAGGTGGCGCAGTGGTTACCATACTGGACTCGCATTGGGGAAGATGACGGTTCAGACCAGCATCTGTCTATCGTCATTTAGGTTTTTCGTGATTTTCCTAAACCGCTTCAGGCAAATTCCGGCATGGATCCTTCGACAAGTCACGGCCGGCTACCTGCCCCACCCTTCCCTAATCCGATGGGACCAATGACCTCGCCGTTTGGACCCTTACCCAGGATCAACCAACCAACCAACTACGTGCAGAGGTCATGCTCTCTTAGAGATAATATTTGACAATTGCCCGCTACCGTGAGTGCAGGCACTGAGTAAGGTCTTTGTTTCCCACTCTCGATAAATAGGTTTCACACACAAACTCACGATACAGATATGTTATATGACATTTCGACTGGGAACTTCGAGGAAGTTAGAAGCTCGCTGCTATGGAAAGTCTCTATCACAGGTGGAAGATTGTCCCACAAAACAATTAAAAACGAATATTTAGACGTTTTGGATAGCAAAGAAACAGTGTAAGTCTTTTAATCTGTTCACAGAGGTTCGTGGTGACTGCCTGTAATCTCTGCCTGGTTTTCAGCTGTTGTCATACGTCTAGTCTTCAAAGCCATTTGAACAGTTATACGACATTCACCTGACGTATCTGTTTTGCTACGAACCGTCCTGCCGTCCAGAGTCCATCTCGTCACCACTCGTTCTTCAATCGGTACAACTAGAGCTGTGAGTGCGATCCGACGATACGCTACTTCCTATCCCCTCATATTAATGATTCGACTTTTCTCTCAAAGCTCACAAAATGGCGAAAATCTGCACCTACACGTCTTATGACGGTTGAGTGTTGTGTTCTCCATCCAGAAAGTTTCAGTAACATTACACACACCCAACAGCCATCGTGTACCCACACAATTTTACATCTGTAGGAATAGATTTATTCCTACTAAAATCCTGAATTAGCTTACAATAATTTTAAATTTTGTTCAAAGTATCTCAATGGTAAAGATACAGCGTTAAGTCTAGGTGGTGACGTGCAGCTTTTCCATATCTTTATGTAAGGCTTTGAGCTATAAAAAAAATTTACATCAATTGTAGTAAAATTTCCTCACTGTGTCACAGGAAATGTGAAATGAACTACAAGTCACACGAATGTCTGAGGTTACTATTATAACAGTCGTTGGCCAATTATGTGATGATATTCCTTCTTTCCTTCCTGTTCTTATGTCCTCTCCGGGCACTGAGGCTCACCAAGAAAGGCTTACAGCTATAGTACAATTCTGGCTTGGATACGTTTCCCACCGCCGAGTCACTTCAACGTAGCATACGAAGAGAATTTTTGTACGCCGTTGTCTGCGATATTTTTATGTCCGTTTACTGTTTAAAGTGTTTTTTCCGCTATGATTCACAAACTCAGATCGGATTTACCCCAAGTATTTATGGAAGACCATCTACTATACCATGCGGTTATAAATCTAGCCGCAAATTCGCTAGTTTCAAATGATTGGTTTCATCGCGACTAATTTTCCAGATTATAAGCATTATAAAGTCTCAAACACTCGAAAGGCGACATAAACGGGAAAGTATAACTACATTGACACATAAAATGTGCAACATGAGAAAATAATTAATGTACAGTAATGAAATTTCGGAAATACCTTTGTAACTTGGTAACATATTTAAATTAGTAATAAAGATAGCCCACAGTTAAATGGAAATGGGAGAATAGCCATTGAATACGTGAAAACTTGGAGCGGTAATGTGTTACAGCCAGTCTGTTGAATGCATGTATGCAAACCTGCATGCATTGTGTTGTGCAAGCACCGCATGTCAGTCTGGGGATGGATTTTCACGCCTGTTGCACACGGGCGGTCAGTACAGTGACGGTTAATGCTTGGTTACGGATGACACTGGAGTCGTCTTCCGATGATTCCCGATATGTGCACGATTAGACATAGATCTGGTGATCAAGCAGGTCAAGGCAACATGTCGATACTCTGCAGAGCACGATGGGCTACAATACAGCTATGTGGTCCAGCGATATCCTGTTGGAAAACGTCCCTGGAATGATGTTCATGAATGGCAGCACGACAAGTCGGATCGCATTCGACGTACAATTTTGCTGTTAAGGTATGTGAGATAACCACGAGACTGCTCTTGCTGTAATATGAAATCGCATCCCACGCCATACTTCCACGTGTATGGCCATTGTGTCAGGCACGCAGATGGGTTAGTTGCACTTCCTCAACTGGTCTTCTTCTAACCAAATCACGGTCATCGCTGGCACGGAGGTACAACCAGCTTTCATCAGAAAACGCGACAGACCTCCACCCTTCCTCCAGTGAGCAGCAGCTTGATATCACTGAAGGCGCAAATGGCGGTGGTTTGCGGTCAATGGAATGCACGCTACAGAGCGTCTAGCTCGGAACTGCCCTTGAAATAACCAACTCGAACTGCTGCTGCAGAAACAGTACGATGCGCCAGAATCTTACCCCGAACACGATGGTCTTCCGCCTCGGTGGTGTCACATGCCGTCCGGAGCCTGGTCATTTCACGACTGTACATTCTCGCGATCACCGCTGCCAGGAGTCGCGTACAATATCTACAATCCTGTCAAGTCTTCTGCAGTACTGCACGGCCAGCTTCTCGTAGTCCTATTACACGACCTCTTCAAACAAAGTCGAGTAAAACAGAAGTGATTTCTGGCGTTCGCAAAGGTTGTGTTATAAGCCCTTTGCTGTTCCTTATCTATATAAACAATTTTGGAGACAATCTGAGCAGCCGTCTTCGGTTGTTTGCAGATGACGCTGTCATTTATCGACTAATACGGTCATCAGAAGATCAAAACCAACTGCAAAACGATTTACAAAAGACATCTGAATGGTGTGAAAAGTGTCAGTTGACCAGAAATAACGAAAAGTGTGAATTCATCCACATCAGTACTAAAAGGAACTCGTTAAACTTCGGTTTTCTCGATAAATCAGTGTAATCTGAAAGCCGTAAATTCAACTAAATACCTAGGTATTACAGTTACGAACAACTGAAATTGGAAAGAACACATAGAAAGTGTTGTGGGGAAGGTTAACCAAAGACTGCGTTTTATTGGCAGGACTACTAAAGAGACTGCCTACACTACGCTTGTCCGTCCTCTTTTAGAATACTGCTTCGCGGTGTGGGATCCTTACCAGATAGGACTGACGTAGTACATAGAAAAAGTTCAAAGAAAAGCAGCACGTTTTGTACTATCGCGAAATATGGGAGAGAGTGTCACAGAAATGATACAGGATTTTGGCTGGAATCATTAAAAGAAAGGCGTTTTTCGTTGCGACGTAATCTTCTCACGAAATTCCAATCACCATCTTTCTCCTCCGAATGCGAAAATGCACTACTGGCCATAAATATTGCTACACCAGGAAGAAATGCAGATGATAAACGGGAATTCATGGACAAATATATTATACTAGAACTGACATTTGATTGCATCTTCATGCAATTTGGGTGCATAGATCCTGAGAAATCAGCACCCAGAACAACCACCTCTGGCCATAATAACGGCCTTGATACGCCTGGGCATTGAGTCAAACAGAGCTTGGATGGCGTGTATAGGCACAGCTGCCCATGCAGCTTCAACACGATACCACAGTTCATCAAGAGTAGTGACTGGCGTATTGTGACGAGCCAGTTGCTCGGCCACCATTGACCAGACGTTTTCAATTGGTGAGAAATCTGGAGAATGTGCTGGCCAGGGCAGCAGTCGAACATTTTCTGTATCCAGAAAGGCCCGTACAGGACCTGCAACATGCGCTCGTGCACTATCATGCTGAAATGTAGGGTTTCGCAGGGATCGAATGAAGGGTAGAGCTACGGCTCGTAAAACATCTGAAATGTAACGTCCACTGTTCAAAGTGCCGTCAATGCGAACAAGAGATGACCAAGGCGTGTAACCAATGGCACCTCATACCATCACTCCGGGTGATACGCCAGTATGGTGATGACAAATACACGCTTCCAATGTGTGTTCACCGCAATGTCGCCAAACACGGATGCGACCATCATGATGCTGTAAACAGAACCTGGATTCATCCAAAAAATGACGTTTTGCCAATTGTGCACCCAGGTTCGTCGTTGAGTACACCATCGGTGGCGCTCCTGTCTGTGATGCAGCGTCAAGGTAACGCAGCCATGTTCTCCGAGCTGGTAGTCCATTCTGCTGCAAACTTCGTAGAACTGTTCGTGCAGATGGTTGTTGTCCTGTAAACGTCCCCATCTATTGACTGAGGGATCGAGACGTGGCTGCACTATCCGTTACAGCCATGCGGATAAGGTGCCTTTCATGTCGACTGCTAGTGATACGAGGCCGTTGGGATCCAGCACGGAGTTCCGTATTACCCTCCTGAACCCACCGATTCTATATTGTGCTAACAGTCATTGGATCTCGACCAACGCGAGCAGCAATGTCGCGATACGATAAACCGCAATCGCGGTAGGGTACAATCCGACCTTTATCAAAGTCGGGAACGTGATGGTACGTATTTCTCCTCCTTACACGAGGCATCACAACAACGTTTCACCAGGCAACGCCGGTCAACTGCTGTTTGTGTATGAGAAATCGTTTGGAAACTTTCCTCATGTTAGCACATTGTAGGTGTCGCCACCGGCGCTAACTTTCTGTGAATGCTCTGAAAAGTTAATCATTTGCGAATCACTGGATCTTCTTCCTGTCGGTTAAATTTCGCGTCTGTAGCGCGTCATCTTCGTGGTGTAGCAATTTTAAAGGCCAGTAGTGTATTTTGTTGACACCGACCTACATAGGGAGGAACGATCACCACGATAAAATAAGGGAAATCAGAGCTGGTACGGAAAGATATATGGGTTCAATCTTTCCGCGCGCTATGCGAGATTGGAATAATAGAGAATTGTGAAGGTGGTAGAATGAATCCTCAGCCAGGCACTTGAATGTGATTTGCAGAGTATCGATGTAGATGTAAAATGTGAGTTGATGATAATGGCCTCTTTGTCGCTTTAAAGGCATTCTTGACTTAAATCAAGTCACCAGGTGCAGCCAGACAGCAGCCGTGTCTGTGACTAGCAGTATTCAGTGAAAAGGACGTGGTTTGCTCTAAATAAAGTGACAATATACTGTGAGAATGGAAAGAGCTGGTTAATTGCACGGAATACTAGCTAAAAAATTTCGCCGGGGACACAGCGAAAGAGGAGAATACCCGTCTGCCATTGAATTTACAACTGCTTTGACAGCGTGTACATGCAGCAACGCAGATATGTGCAACAAACTGTCTGAAGTCCAGTTCTCGAAGTTTCGTGAATAGTTTTAATTTTCAAAATATAATGTTGTGAGTGTTAAAAGCAGACGTGAGAATCTTAATAATAATTGTATTTTACCAATGATGGTGAAATCAGATCTGTGATGAAGCATCAGAACAGACGCTGAAAGAATTAGCTGTTCACCGAGAGGATATTGTTACAGCGTACAGTTAAGCGCCGGCACGACAGTCAGGAACAGAAGAGAAGAGAGGGCTGTGAAGAAGACGTCAGCCAATTACACGCTGACCGTTCCCTAGACCGGACGACAACGCCACAGCAGCGTCCTCTACGCGAAGAGAACATAAGCGCGGTGTCCGAATGACCGCGACCCAGTTATGCAGCAGCATCAAGATTAGGCACTAGTATAGAAGCGACTAAGGAATCGTTTATACTTAAGAGATTTCTTATTTTGTCTGTCGCCCTTTGCTTGCAACACATCTGCGTATTACTTTTCGTAATAAATCTCATTAATACCATTTGTTTGAATAGTTGTCTAGCGATTCGAGAAAGCAGGTCTCCTACACATCCCATATTCGACGACTAGCCAGCCCTTACCATCTGCGCCTGTCCTGTCTGCCTCTCCCCCACCCTCACCAACCTTGGCCTCAT
Source organism: Schistocerca piceifrons (assembly GCF_021461385.2). NCBI lineage: Eukaryota > Metazoa > Arthropoda > Insecta > Orthoptera > Acrididae > Schistocerca > Schistocerca piceifrons. Next base: position 456,925,287 of record NC_060144.1, on the reverse strand, counting down.
CATAGACCATCACCTCACCTGGGTCTCTCATCTCCGCTCTTTCCAATCCAAAGCCCACAACCGCCTCCAACTGCTCAAACTCCTCTCTGGCTGGACATGTGGGTTGAACCCCTTTACCATCCTCCACACCTACAAATTCTTAATCTGTCCCATCCTCTGTTATGCCAGTCTCACCTGGAAATCCACACCCCCTGCCCCCCACCCTAAATTCTGTAAGTCCCTCCAGATCCTCGAGCCCACTGCACTCCGCCTCGCCTTCCGTCTACACCTCCAATCCCCCATGCGGATCTTCTATGACCTGATTCCTTTCCCCCATCTGCTCCTATTTCACGAACATATCCACGTCCTCTTCACCTCCCGTCGCCTTAATCCCCCTCATCCCCTGGTTGCCCCTCTCCTCTCCAAACCCCACCCTCTGCTGTACCGTCACCATTGTGTCCTCCCTACCCTCCACCTCTCCACTCTTCATCTCCTTTCCCAAGGTGGCTTCCGTCAACTCCCCCTCCTGGATGATGCCTTCTCTCCCTCCATTTATCCCTCCTATCAACTCTGATCCTCACCTGCACCTCCCTTCCTCTCTCCTTTTCATAGGCTCCCTCTCCACCCTTCCATACTGCTTTTCCCTGCCTACCATCCCTCTGCCTCCCTTCCCTCCCCCACGTCCTTTTGCTGTCCCCTTCACTGCCTTTCCCAGTCCTTCTCGCGTCCGCCCAGCCCCCCTTTCTTTTTCTACGTCCCCTCCCTCCATCGGCTCCCCCCTTTTTTTTCCTTTCCTCTCCTCCTTCCTTTTTCCCCTTCCTCGGTCCGGTTCCTCCCCCCCCCCCCCCTCAATCTGCTGCCGTGTCAACTCTACGGTGCTGTTTTAAGTGATTCAGTGATGTGCGTCCCCTGTCAGTGTTGAAAACAGCCACTATGGTGTCACTAGTTGTGTTTTTATCTCGCGCGAAAAGAAACCAGACTGTTGGCGTGTTTTTCAATTGTGCATGTCTCCTCCCTGTATGTCTTCATCCGCAACGTCGACGCCGTGTTTTTGTATTTTAAGCTCCGCAACTTTCCGCCATTTTACTGTTATTAAAAAATCACCGTTTTATCGCCTTTTTATATTGTTTGTTCTCTCACCATTGTTTGTGTAACTTTTCTTGTAGCTGTACAGAAGCGTATTAAGCTGCTGCCCTCCCCTCCCCAGGTGGGGGGGGAAATCGAAAATCAATAAAGGAAAAAAAAAGAGACTAGCCAGGACTCAACAGAAATGATAATTTTCCGTAACATCATGAAAGGTCATTAAAGCTATTTCTCACTACAAATCTGTTTTATAGGACGAAACTTATGCTTTATGGAATAGTTTGATAGCTTTATGTATGTAAAAGTCGCCACAGTCATTTGTCGGTACTATTTTCAGAACTTACGATATTACTTTTGTGCCTCCTTAATAATAATTTACTGTGCTAGAGGATGAATGTGAGCGCTTTTCTGTGATTACTTCAAGTTATTCGTTGAGTAAATGTAGTGCTGGCAGTTCTTATTACAAATGTATTAGCCACACACGCATAAAACTTGCTTGTATTTTACAATTCCATTTGACCTACAAATTTCCAGTTAAAAAATACACACGTGGACCTACGTTACTTACCTTACACATGACTTTTTGTTATAATATGTCTTTGAGTGTCCGATTAGCCTATGATATGTATCCTTAGCCTATATGAAAGGTGTTTCAATAGTAAAATCAGACTACCGCGTGCAAGTAACAACGAAATAACTTCAACTATCAGTGCTTAGCAATTACATCCATAAACGAAGTTAACCACACTGCATCATCAGCAGCTCGTATGTGAATACTGCAGCCCAAATGTCAGATGCTTAACATTCACAAGCTTAAAATAAGGCCTGCTAGCTCAGTTTAGAATCAGTCTCTTTCTGTGTTCACAATATTATGGATGTGAGATATACACATCACGTAAAAAAACGTAATTTTTCGTGATATTTACAGTCCACAGTTTAGAAAAAAGACCACAGAGTTAAGAAAGAAACGTCTGAATAATATTCTCGGTAAATATTTTTCATTTCTCTTCTATTTACTATCCTCCAGTGCGACTGCAGCCCCTATTCCTCCGTGTGTGCGGAAGAATCAGACGGAAAACACTGCAGTACACCAGCCACTACACCCTTACTCAGCGAACCAGAAATCCAAACGGCAAATGCAAGTACTGCTTACCTTCTTAGATGTAATCCAAACGCTTAACCCTATATCAGGCTTTAGTACAAATGCGGCTGTTATCTGCAAAGAGCAAATATCACACCCTCTGTACAAGAGCAGAATTACACCCGCCCACAGAAAAGAACAAAAGAACTGTCAGGGAAAGATGTGAAACAAAGCAGCAACAAAAACTGAAAGGAAATGAAAAGGGAGGAGAGTCGCAGCGGCAGAGCAGCAGACAAAAAGCCAGAGACGAACAATGCAACACATGAAACAGGCATAAGCGGACTGTCACGCTAAGCTGCAATATCCTCGCTATCATAAGTATGCCTCCAAGAGGTTTTTTTCTTTAGCATTTTGTCTGTTGTTCTTGACGTAGTTCGCTCTTTATCTCAAATCATGCTGGACCCCTTAAACTTTTTTCCCGTCAACCAATTTGAGTTCAGAGAAAAAGAGTGGAACGCCACAGACAGACGCAGCTGGTGTACGTAATCTTGTTGATTAATGCACGCTGTATCAAAGCCTGCGAATTTCATAAATTCAATGTAAGTAACAACTGAAATTTTGTCGGCGCTACCTGAAGTGTGTGTTTGTGTGTGTGTGTGTGTGTGTGTGTGTGTGTGTGTGATACAGTGCGTCAGCCTTCGGTTTCACAATGTCACTGTTTACTAATAAAAATAATTTCGTAAGACTCAACGACATGGCAAAACTCCTTTCATTGGACTTCGGCGACTTTATTAGCTCCAACCCATCCCAGTAATCCTACCGACGAAGGGGAAACAGTTTAACGTGGAATTCGAAACACGTGTCGTTCCTGGCGAATGTTCACATCACTGAGAGGTGACGGCTAGTTTAATGGCAGACTGAATAATTGCCGTTGTTCGACCGGCATTCGATTACGTGACCTCTCGGTTCCCAAGCTCGCACTTTACCCCTAGACCACCAGACGCGACAGCTTGTCCAGTGAAGCAACAATCGTAGATCGGGTGATACGTACCTTCCTCCTTCTTCTGCAGGGTCGATATCAGAATTATAAGCTTTAGCACTTGACAGCGACAATAGTAAATAAACATGGAATATCCGCAGACCACAATGACACAGAAGAGGAGAACACCTACCAGTAAATCAGAAGAAAAATTTTAAAATATCAGAAATGAAGACAATCGGATTTATCGAGACTATTGAGCTGAGTCAGTCACTGTCTGCATAGTTGTTTCACTAGATTTATAAACTTCATCCATTAATTTCAGTTGTTTACGAATGTTTGCATTTGCCTTACGTTCTCCGTGGCACTGTTTGAGGTATTTTTCCAGTTATGTGGGTTGAAACAGCCAACCATATTATAATACAGTGATAAGAGAGAAGAAAACTGTGCAGTAACAGGTGCTGCGCTACTTCCATGTTGTATTAGAAATAAAGTAGAAATCAATTATATATCTACTGCGACGAATAATTTACTTCACTAACGTGCATGTATCGGGTAATATCAACAGCAGCAGAACATGGTATAACAGGTGTAGGATTCGTTATGAATAGGAAGGTAGGGCAGAGGGTGTGTTACTGTGAACAGTTCAGTGACCAGGTTGTTATAATCAGAATCGACAGCAGACCAACACCGACAACGATAGTTCAGGTATACATGCCGACGTCGCAAACTGAAGATGAACAGATAGAGAAAGTATATGAGGGTATTGAAAGGGTAATACCATATGCAAAGGGGAACGAAAATCTAATAGTCATGGGCGACTGGAATGCAGTTGTAGGGGAAGGAGTAGAACAAAAGGTTACAGGAGAATATGGGCTTGGGACAAGGAATGAAAGAGGAGAAAGACTAATTGAGTTCTGTAACAAGTTTCAGCTAGTAATAGCGAATACCCTGTTCAAGAATCACAAGAGGAGGAGGTATACTTGGAAAAGGCCGGGAGATACGGGAAGATTTCAATTATATTACATCATGGTCAGACAGAGATTCCGAAATCAGATACTGGATTGTAAGGCGTACCCAGGAGCAGATATAGACTCAGATCACAATATAGTAGTGATGAAGAGTAGGCTGAAGTTCAAGACATCAGTCAGGAAGAATAAATACGTAAAGAAGTGGGATACGGAAGTACTAAGGAATGACGAGATACGTTTGAAGTTCTCTAACGCTATAGACACAGCAATAAGGAATAGCGCAGTAGGCAGTACAGTTGAAGAGGAATGGACATCTCTAAAAAGGGCCATCACAGAAGTTGGGAAGGAAAACATAGGTACAAAGAAGGTAGCTGCGAAGAAACCATGGGTAACAGAAGAAATACTTCAGTTGATTGATGAAAGGAGGAAGTACAAACACGTTCCGGGAAAATAAGGATTACAGAAATACAAGTCGCTGAGGAATGAAATAAATAGGAAGTGCAGGGAGGCTAAGACGAAATGGCTGCAGGAAAAATGTGAAGACATCGAAAAAGATATGATTGTCTGAAGGACTGACTCAGCATACAGGAAAGTCAAAACAACCTTTGGTGACATTAAAAGCAACGGTGGTAACATTAAGAGTGTAACGGGAATTCCACTATTAAATGCAGAGGAGAGAGCAGATAGGTGGAAAGAATACATTGAAAGCTTCTATGAGGGTCAAGATGTATCTGATGTGATAGAAGAAGAAACAGGAGTCGATTTAGAAGAGATAGGGTATCCAGTATTAGAATCGGAATTTAAAAGAGCTTTGGAGGACTTACGGTCAAATAAGGCACAAGGGATAGATAACATTCCATCAGAATTTCTAAAATCTTTGGGGGAAGTGTCAACAAAACGACTATTCACTTTGGTGTGTAGAATATATGAGTCTGGCGATATACCATCTGACTTTCGGAAAAGCATCATCCACACAATTCCGAGGACGGCAAGAGCTGACAAGTACGAGAATTATCGCACAATCAGCTTAACAGCTCATGCATTGAAGCTGCTTACAAGAATAATACACAGAAGAATGGAAAAGAAAATTGAGATTGCGCTAGGTGACGATCAGTTTGGTTTTCGGAAAAGTAAAGGGACGAGAGAGGCAATTCTGACTTTACGGCTAATAATGGAAGCAAGGCTAAAGAAAAATCAAAATTTGTCGACCTGGAAAAAGCGTTCGACAATATAAAATGGTGCAAGCTGTTCGAGATTCTGAAAAAAGTAGGGGTAAGCTATAGGGAGAGACGGGTCATATACAATATGTACAACAACCAAGAGGGAATAATAAGAGTGGACGATCAAGAACGAAGTGCTCGTATTAAGAAGGGTGTAAGAGAAGGTTGTAGCCTTTCGCCCCTACTCTTCAATCTGTACATCGAGGAAGCAATGATGGAAATAAAAGAAAGTTTCAGGAGTGGAATTAAAATACAAGGTGAAAGAATATCAACGATACGATTCGCTGATGACATTGCTATCCTGAGTGAGAGTGAAGAAGAATTAAATGATCTGGTGAACGGAATGAACAGTCTAATGAGTACACAGTATGGTTTGAGAGTAAATCGGAGGAAGACGAAGGTAATGAGAAGTAGTAGAAATGAGAACAGCGAAAAACTTAACATCAGGATTGATGGTCACGATGTCAATGAAGTTAAGGAATTCTGCTACCTAGGCAGTAAAATAACCAATGACGGACGGAGCAAGGAGGACATCAAAAGCAGACTCGCTATGGAAACAAAGGCATTTCTGGCCAAGAGAAGTCTACTAATATCAAAGACCGGCCTTAATTTGAGGAAGAAATTTCTGAGGATGTACGTGTGGAGTACAGCATTGTATGGTAGTGAAACATGGACTGTGGGAAAACCGGAACAGAAGAGAATCGAAGCATTTAAGATGTGGTGCTACAGACGAATGTTGAAAACTAGGTGGACTGATAAGGTAAGGAATGAGGAGGTTCTACGCAGAATCGGAGAGGAAAGGAATATGTGGAAAACACTGATAAGGAGAAGGGACAGGATGGTAGGACATCTGCTAAGACATGAGGGAATGACATCCATGGTACTAGAGGGAGCTGTAGAGGGCAAAAACTGTAGAGGAAGACAGAGATTGGAATATGTCAAGCAAATAATTGAGGACGTATGTAGCAAGTGCTACTCTGAGATGAAGAGGTTAGCACAGGAAAGGAATTCGTCGCGGGCCGCATCAAACCAGTCAGTAGACTGATGACCTAAAAAAAAAAAAAAAGAGAGAAAAAAAAGTGCCTGGGCGTCTGTGGAAATTTTTTCAGTAGTGGTAAGATGCAGAACGTGCCGGTTTTTATGTAACTGTTTCGAAGAGCATGAAACATGTCGTGCTCCAAGAACTAAATGTGACAATTTGTACACAAAACTTAGGATATGTCAAAAATTAGTTTTCGTCTTCTTAATAGATTTAAAGCAGATTATTTTCCTACCTAAACGGTAGCGTATTTCGGTAGCTTAGGCAATGTATTTCTTTTTGTGTTATTAACATGAATATGGATGCCACTTGTTTTATTCAGTGATCTGAACTTACGTCCTTATATGTAAAATACAGGTTATCCAACGAGTTATGAGTCAAAGCCAGAAAATATTAACAAAAATAATTTTCCTTCCTCCCATATTGTTAAATTGATATTAAAAATCAAAAATCTTAATTAAAACAGTCCTAATAATTGAGAAAACCCTGCCGGATGTATGGCACATTAGTACTCCTCCAAGGAGACAAACATGAAATGAACGAAAGAAATACCTTCTTTAATTATCACTTTGGTTTCTTACAAAACTTGACGTTCGTCGACATTAATGGTTTTTTTTGAATTACTTTGGAGATTTATGTCTTTCAGACTAGAATAACTGTAGTTCAACGAAATGTGTTTTGAAAGTTACATTTTTTTTAGATAGGTTAGGTAAAGAGTAACCCCGGCGCAGTATACGACTAGATGCATGTCGAAACATCACAAAAATTGCCTCAAATTGGGTGGCACCACCAACTTTTAGCTGCCTGGTACTGCACCAAGGTAATCATTATCAGTTCAGTCTCTCACGTTATTGTCTAGCATGATAACTGGAACACTGAATTCGTAGCTCTCTACGTGAAGTACTGTGTTGCACCCATAAACGCTCTACGACAACGACAACAAAAAAAGACGCATCACGAAGGAATTATCCGAATGGGATGGTAATAGGTAAATGTGATGTACATTTACACACAAGTAAATGATCATAAGTTGAGAAAAATTTGATGACTTACTCAAGAAAAAGCGCTTCACCGTCTGGGCAGGGGAAGCTACAGAAAGAGAAGGAAGACATTATTTCGGAACAATTATGTGAAGAACTATATCCATCTCGACTGTACTTTAGCTCCGAAATCGCAGCCGCACCAGTTAATTGGAATAAGCCTGCAACCAGACTCTTAAGATGGGGTAACGATCTGTCCGCACCCCTTTTTGACGCCTACGCTGACATGATACATATCTGGACATGTGTCACAACGGCATTGTGCTGATCGTTTTCACTTAATTGAAAGCTTCGTTGAACGAGAGTTGTTTTCATTCAAACGTTTTCCTGATCCTGTTCTTATGAGGCAGGCCTGATTAAGAAGGTTCAAAATTATTCGTCGGCTGAAGGCCAGAAGCAATTTCAGAATAAACAAGGGCTGAAGGCCTCAATTACAAATAAGGTAGACAATTACACCTTAAAAATACTAAAACCCTTTCTAATAATGTTAATAACTTGTAACAAGCTATAGTGGTAGCTGAAGGCCTTATCAAGACAGAACTGAAACTATTGACATATCACTCAGCCAGGTTAAACGATGTTGAACGGACCAAGGAAATCTGTTGATCGATTCGAGGAGATATGAAACCATGAACCATGGACCTTGCCGTTGGTGGGGAGGCTTGCGTGCCTCAGCGATACAGATGGCCGTACCATAGGTGCAACCACAACGGAGGGGTATCTGTTGAGAGGCCAGACAAACATGTGGTTCCTGAAGAGGGGCAGCAGCCGTTTCAGTAGTTGCAGGGACAACAGTCTGGATGATTGACTGATCTGGCCTTGTAACATTAACCAAATCGGCCTTGCTGTACTGGTACTGCGAACGGCTGAAAACAAGGGGAAACTACAGCCGTAATTTTTCCCGAGGACATGCAGCTTTACTGTATGATTAAATGATGATGGCGTCCTCTAGGGTAAAATATTCCGGAGGTAAAATAGTCCCCCATTCGGATCTCTGGGCGGGGACTACTCAGGAGGGCGTCGTTATCAGGAGAAAGAAAACTGGCATTCTACGGATCGGAGCGTGGAATGTCAGATCCCTTAATCGGGCAGGTAGGTTAGAAAATTTAAAAAGGGAAATGGATAGGTTACAGTTAGATATAGTGGGAATTAGTGAAGTTCGGTGGCAGGAGGGACAAGACTTTTGGTCAGGTGATTACAGGGTTATAAATACAAAATCAAATAGGGGTAATGCAGGAGTAGGTTTAATAATGAATAAATAAATAGGAGTGCGGGTTAGCTACTACAAACAGCATAGTGAACGCATTATTGTGGCCAAGATCGACACAAAGCCCATGCCTACTACAGTAGTACAAGTTTATATGCCAACTAGCTCTGCAGATGATGAAGAAATTGATGAAATGTATGACGAGATAAAAGAAATTATTCAGGTAGTGAAGGGAGACGAAAATTTAATAGTCATGGGTGACTGGAATTCGTCAGTAGGAAAAGGGAGAGAAGGAAACATAGTAGGTGAATATGGATTGGGGGGAAGAAATGAAAGAGGAAGCCGCCTTGTAGAATTTTGCACAGAGCATAACTTAATCATAGGTAACACTTGGTTCAAGAATCATGAATAAAGGTTGTATACCTGGAAGAATCCTGGAGATACTAAAAGGTATCAGATAGATTACATAATGGTAAGACAGAGATTTAGGAACCAGGTTTTAAATTGTAAGACAGTTCCAGGGGCAGATGTGGATTCTGACCACAATATATTGGTTATGAACTGCAAATTGAAACTGAAGAAACTGCAAAAAGGCGGGAATTTAAAGAGATGGGACCTGGATAAACTGAAAGAACCAGAGGTTGTACAGAGTTTCAGGGAGAGCATAAGGGAACAACTGACAGGAATGGGGGAAAGAAATACAGTAGAAGAAGAATGGGTAACTCTGAGGGATGAAGTAGTGAAGGCAGCAGAGGATCAAGTAGGTAAAAAGACGAGGGCTAATAGAAATCCTTGGGTAACAGAAGAAATATTGAATTTAATTGATGAAAGGAGAAAATATAAAAATGCAGTAAATGAAGCAGGCAAAAAGGAATACAAACGTCTCAAAAATGAGATCGACAGGAAGTGCAAAATGGCTAAGCAGGGATGGCTAGAGGACAAATGTAAGGATGTAGAGGCTTGTCTGACTAGGGGTAAGATAGATACTGCCTACAGGAAAATTAAAGAGACCTTTGGAGAAAAGAGAACCACTTGTATGAATATCAAGAGCTCAGAAGGCAACCCAGTTCTAAGCAAAGAAGGGAAGGCAGAAAGGTGGAAGGAGTATATAGAGGGTTTATACAAGGGCGATGTACTTGAGGACAATATTATGGAAATGGAAGAGGATGTACATGAAGATGAAATGGGAGATAAGATACTGCGTGAAGAGTTTGACAGAGCACTGAAAGACCTGAGTCGAAATAAGGCCCCAGGAGTAGACAACATTCCATTAGAACTACTGATGGCCTTGGAAGAGCCAGTCATGACAAAACTCTACCATCTGGTGAGCAAGATGTATGAGACAGGCGAAATACCCACGGACTTCAAGAAGAATATAATAATTCCAATCCCAAAGAAAGCAGGTGTTGACAGATGTGAAAATTACCAAACTATCAGTTTAATAACTCACAGCTGCAAAATACTAACGCGAATTCTTTACAGACGAATGGAAAAACTGGTAGAAGCGGACCTCGGGGAAGATCAGTTTGGATTCCGTAGAAATGTTGGAATACGTGAGGCAATACTAACCTTACGACTTATCTTAGAAGAAAGATTAAGAAAAGGCAAACCTACGTTTCTAGCATTTGTAGACTTAGAGAAAGCTTTTGACAACGTTAACTGGAATACTATCTTTCAAATTCTGAAGGTGGCAGGGGTAAAATAGAGGGAGCGAAAGGCTATTTACAATTTGTACAGAAACCAGATGGCAGTAATAAGAGTCGAGGGGCATGAAAGGTAAGCAGTCGTTGAAAAAGGAGTGAGACAGGGTTGTAGCCTCTCCCCGATGTTATTCAATCTGTATATTGAGCAAGCAGTAAAGGAAACAAAAGAAAAATTCGGAGTAGGTATTAAAATCCGTGGAGAAGAAATAAAAACTTTGAGGTTCGCCGATGACATTGTAATTCTATCAGAGACAGCAAAGGACTTGGAAGAGCAGTTGAACGGAATGGACAGTGTCTTGAAAGGGGGATATAAGATGAACATCAACAAAAGCAAAACGAGGATAATGGAATGTAGTCAAATTAAATCAGGTGATGCTAAGGGGATTAGATTAGGAAATGAGACACTTAAAGTAGTAAAGGAGTTTTGCTATTTAGGGAGTAAAATAACTGATGATGGTCGAAGTAGAGAGGATATAAAATCTAGACTGTCAATGGCAAGGAAATCGTTTCTGAAGAAGAGAAATTTGTTAACATCGAGTATAGATTTAAGTGTCAGGAAGTCGTTTCTGAAAGTAATTGTATGGAGTGTAGCCATGTATGGAAGTGAAACATGGACGATAACCAGTTTGGACAAGAAGAGAATAGAAGCTTTCGAAATGTGGTGCTACAGAAGAATGCTGAAGATAGGGTGGGTAGATCACGTAACTAATGAGGAAGCATTGAATAGGATTGGGGAGAAGAGAAGTTTGTGGCACAACTTGACTGGAAGAAGGGATCGGTTGGTAGGACATGTTTTGAGGCATCAAGGGTTCACAAATTTAGCAGTGGAGGGCAGCGTGGAGGGTAAAATTCGTAGAGGGAGACCAAGAGATCAATACACTAAGCAGATTCAGAAAGATGTAGGTTGCAGTAGGTACTGGGAGATGAAGAAGCTTGCACAGGATAAAGTAGCATGGAGAGCTGCATCAAACCAGTCTCAGGACTGAAGACCACAACAACAACAACATGAAACGACCGAGACCGAAATCAGAACGGTGGTAGGTAGAAGGCCCAACAAACATGCAGGTGTAACATCTTAACATATCGCTCAAGACAGTAAGGATGGAAAAGTCTAGAAGATGAGAAAGCTAGATGACTGACGACGATGATGAATGAAACGAATAATCCAGTTGCACGAAAATTTGTTCACATGAATGGTTTTGAATAGTGTGTAATTATTTTCAGTTATCTTAGGTTGAGTTTCACCTGCCTGAGAAGTTCATAAGCGCTCAGGCGTGCACCATTTAGTGGATTTAGCGTAAAGTTCTGTCACTGAACCAAACTCAAATATGTCTTCTCCAGATCTATGAATGCGTTTCAGTCTCTTACTTCAGTTTTCCTGTACTGCTGTACGTTGATACACTTTTCTTTGGGTTCATACATTAGTTTCGATCTTTTTCAATCGAAACGCAGTAGGTACATTTGGAACGGTTCCTACGTGAAGGGAACACAGAAAACACTGAGGAAGTGTCGGTCATCCAAATCTTCGTCCGGCATCTGGAGTGGCTTAGCCCAAGTACTTTGTAAAGGTTGCTTCGTGTCTAATGTGTTCATTGCAGCTAGGCTTTAAATCGTAATGTCTAGTTTCTGGTATAGAAATTCAGTTCTGTCCTCCATGTACCACTTTCCTGAAGGTCTCAGGCTAGACTAGGGTGGAATAGAGAACCAGAAAACATGACTACCGTAATACGTTAACAGAAACTTTTTTCAGTGACTGGAACTGAACTCCTTACATTAGCAATCGAAGACTCTAATTTCTGTTGATGACGACGCAAAGGAACTTACTAAGAGCTGTTGAAATAATGTCTTACTATTGATTACGTACGGTGTATCAATACGATTTTCTTTGGTTTCCACTGTAACTGAGAGCTCACTAATTTCTGTGATACCACAGATAATGCCACTTTAAGGCCTTTCCTCTGGAGAGGAAGTGTAATTATTAGCATAAAACTAAATAAATGAATAGACTGGCAGAGAGCTCATGCCATTAGTTACACCCAGTGAACTATCATCGTACATTGGTCTCCAATGCCTTCGTTGTCTCTGGGAGGCTAAACGCTCTCTCTCTTTCTTTAACTCAGATATTCGTACGGTACGTTTTTAGTTTTTGAATGATGTACAACTTTTGAACAAATGCGTACTTTAATTATCATATCCGCATTAGTGGGTGTAAAGTAGATTTATGTAGAGTAAAAATATGCGCCAATACAATTTAACGGCCTCTCCCTTCGGACTTGGTTTCTACGTGACAGACTGCACAGATGGTGCCGGCATAACTGCTGCCACGATGATCATTACCACTCGCGACTGCGCCGCGATGCAAGTTCGTCATTCACCAGTATTGTGAACATCTTCTGCCTCACATGGGCAACTATGTACGAACCAGTACGAGTCTGTTTAGCGACGTAATATTTACAATGTCAGTCAGTTAGTTACATTTTCCCCAGATCACTGGAACGATTCTTTCATCGATGTTATGCAGTACGAGACAGTTTACAGGACAAATATACGAGTACTTGATTAGTGTTAACACTAATTTACACATTATTTGTAGTCCTACTCATGCAGCTACACTTAACTTCTTATTTCCTTTTTTTTACTGACTACCTTTTTTTAGTAGAAATATCTACTACTATGTACTTGCCCTACAATGCGAAAACTTTTGAGCCTGATTATTCGTATCTCTTTAGAAATTCCTGTACATTTCCAATATAAGAAACTACCTATCTATGGACAATTTTCCTGTACTATACCCTGTCGAAAATAGGAGACTGGAATGACTCATCTGAAACTCTCTTATAGTTTAGAGCTGTGATCCACGTCAGGTCGGGAATCCGCCCCTTTACCGTTTAATTTACTCTGCTCTAATAAGCTGAACTTTCGAGGCACACCACACACCTCCATCTGTTATAATGCCTCAACTACGTCTCAAACTCCTTTGCAGTTCTCCTTAACGTCTTCCTTGGCATACATCTCATGGCAGAGTGAACATTCGGAATACCTAGGTCCCAGCTAAAGCGCCATCTGCAATTTACTTTCCCCCAAAAGTGTTTGCTCACCAAGATATGATATTTCATAAATAAGAGGAACACACTGGCACATAGAACTAGGTGCGGGTTCTACAAAACATTTAGTTTGAAAAATAGAACAGGTGCATTTCCACATATAACCGAACGTAGTTTCTGACTTAAGTTTAGTTAGCTTAGTAAACAGGATAACAGGTGGTTTCCCCGCAAAGTATAGTACGATGTATATATTTGTTGAAGGTATTTAATTGTCATCCTCTCAAGAAATCAGAGGATGTATATCACTACGCTGGAACTTACTTCTCAAGGCAAGAGAATAATTCTGCTGTTCCTAAAAGAAATATTGGCAATATCGAGGAATAAATTTCCTAAAATGAACCTGAGTATTGTAAATAGTGTGGTGTCACCGCCAGACACCACACTTGCTAGGTGGTAGCCTTTAAATCGGCCGCGGTCCGTTAGTATACGTCGGACCCGCGTGTCGCCACTGTCAGTGATTGCAGACCGAGCGCCACCACACGGCAGGTCTAAAGAGTCGTCCTAGCACTCGCCCCAGTTGTACAGCCGACTTTGCTAGCGATTTTACACTGACAAATACGCTCTCATTTGCCGAGACGATAGTTAGCATAGCCTTCAGCTACGTCATTTGCTACGACCTAGCAAGGCGCCATTATCAATAGATATTTAACTTGTGATGCCTGTACCGTCAGACCGATGTACACCACTTATGGATTAAAGTTAAGTATTACATCAACTATGTACTTTATTTGCTACTATTATTTCCCTTAACTGTTCCAGACCTCGCGCCAGCCTGCGTGAGCTTAAGCGCGTGCTTTTCGGCTTCCTCTCATAGTGACTTGGCTGTCTTGCCATGTCACAACATTTTGGCGACGAGGATGGGATTAACTACATGAATGTCCATGTGATACCATTCCAGCTCGATACCGGAGCTGCAGTTTCATTGATCAATAAAGACATGTACAAACAGCTGGGCACACCTCCCTTGCGTGCCGCAAATGTTAAGTTAACTAGCTATTCCGGTCTGAATATCCCTGTGTTAGGACAGTGCAGCCTTCGTGCAACATACAAGGGACAGGCAAAACTTGTGTCATTTTACGTCCTTCGTTCTTCTTCTGCAGTGAACTTGTTTGGCTTAGATTTATTTCAGTTGTTTAACTTGTCTATAGTCAATCAGGTCCTATCAGTGAACCAGACTGTGCCTTCAGACGGTGTTTCTCGTCTATGTGAAGAATTTGCAGACATTTTTGCACCGGGCCTTGTTTGCGCTAAGAACTATCATGCACATTTGGAACTGAAAGTAAACGCGCAACCGAAATTTTTCAGAGCGCGCAACGTTCCCCACGCATTGTGTGATGAGGTCGCAAAAACGTTACACGATTTGGAATCACAAGGTGTAATTGAACGTGTGCAGGCTTCTCTCTGGGCATCACCCTTGGTAATTTTGCCGAAACCTTCCGGAAAATTGAGACTGTGTGTGGACTTCAAGGCAACAATGAATCCACAACTAGTGATTGCAACTTTTCCTTTACCCCGCCCGGAAGATATTTTTGACAAACTGTGCCCAGGTAAATATTTTTCTGAGGTTGGACCTCGCAGATGCGTACTTGCAAATA
Source organism: Schistocerca piceifrons (assembly GCF_021461385.2). Lineage (NCBI taxonomy): Eukaryota > Metazoa > Arthropoda > Insecta > Orthoptera > Acrididae > Schistocerca > Schistocerca piceifrons. Next base: position 456,910,286 of record NC_060144.1, on the reverse strand, counting down.
CCGGTGGACGAAGAATCTCAGCGCGTTTTGGTGGTTCACACGCATCTTGGTTTGTATCCATTCAAAAGACTGCCATTCCGGTGTGCATCCACCCCTGCATTGTTTCAGCAATATCTGCAAACTGTTTGTGCGTCGGTCCCTACTGCAGCAAACTATCTGGACGATATTGTGATCTCCGGAAAGACGGAAGAAGAACATTTAGCCAATCTCCGACCATTATTTCAGATCTTGCGACAAAATGGTCTTCGCTTGCGGAAGGACAAATGTGTGTTTTTTGCTCGGGACTTACCATATCTGGGCCATGTACTCAATGCCCAAGGCATACATCCCAGTTCAGAGCACCTCCGTGCCATACAAGACTTGCCTCCGCCGCAGAATTTGAAGTAGCTACAGAGTGTGCTGCGAAAAATAAATTACTATAACAAATATGTGCGCCACGCCTCTTCCATTTCAGCTCCGCTTAATCGATTACGCCGTAAAGGTGTTCCGTTTGTCTGGACGACGGAATGTGAACGCGCCTTTCGCCAGTTGAAATCGGCGTTGCTTTCAAATACTTGCCTTACGCCATTCGATCCCCAGAAACCCCTTTTGTTGATGGTAGATGCATCGGATTTCGGGATCGGTGCTGTGCTTGCGCACAAAGATGGTTCGCACGATAGCCCTATTGCCTTTGCGTCCAAATTGCTTTCGTCTGCGCAACGACATTATTCACAGATCGAGAAAGAAGCTTTGGCTCTCGTATTTGGTGTTACTAAGTTTCATGATTTCTTGTATGGTCGTCACTTTACCATCATCACAGACCACAAACCTTTGACATCGCTTTATCATCCGAACATGCCTGTATCTCCACGTACAGCGCAGAAATTCATTCGCTGGTCTATTTTCCTCTCGCAGTACCGCTACGATATCTTGTATCGGTCCACTGCTAAGCACGGAAACGCCGATGCGTTGTCCCGTTTGCCTGTTGCTGAGGATAGAGCATTCGATTCTTCCGAACTTGTTTGACTGTTCATGGATGCGGAAACCGATGAAGTGGTCGAATCGTTTTCGATTGATTTTCGTCGTGTGGCTACGGCCACAGCTGCTGACCCTGTCCTTGCTACCGTTCTGCGTTTTGTTACTACGCAATGGCCCTTGTCCCAGTCACGGATCGAGGATCCGTTGGTTCGCCGATTTTTTGCTCACAAGGAGAGACTTCTTGTACGACGTGGTGTTTCGCTGTTGCGTTCTGATAATGATCAGTCCAGGGTCGTGGTCCCACGTTCGTTACAGTCCTCTGTCTTACGGCTTCTCCTCCAAGGACATTGGGGTATAGTGAGAACGAAACAACTTGCTCGTCAGCATTGTACTTGGTTCGGACTCGATGCTGCGATTACGAATATGTGCTCTTCTTGCATGGCGTGTGCCGACCAACAATCCGCACCACCGCGGAAATTCTTTGCATGGCCGAAAGCCCTTCCCCTTGGCAACGCTTACACATCGATTTTGCTGGTCCATTCTGGAATGCTCGATGGTTGGTTGTGGTAGATTCATTCAGTAATTTTCCTTTTGTTGTCCGGATGTCTTCCACGACGTCATCTGCCACAATCCAAGCGTTATCCGCTATTTTTTGCATTGCAGGTCTTCCACAGACTATTGTTTCCGACAATGGCCCACAATTCATGTCCGCAGAATTTCAGTCATTCTGCAAGGCCAATGGTATTCAACATCTGACATCCGCGCCGTTTTCGCCTCAGTCAAACGGTGCCGCTGAACGATTGCTCCGGACTTTCAAGTCACAGATGTTGAAGTTGAAAGAGTCGCATTCTCGGGAGGACGCGTTATTGCTCTTTTTGTCCTCGTATCGCTCTCAGCCCCGAGATGGTCGCTCGCCGGCTGAGTTGCTCCACGGTCGTCCTCCTCGAACCTTGATGTCTTTGCTACATCCGCCGCATCAGGTTCCTGTGCAGCGGCAGCCACCAGGCGACGTTGTGTACTATTGCAACTATCGGGGTTCACGGCGTTGGCTCGCAGGGCGCATTCTTCGCTGCCTCGGCCGCGCTATGTATCTGGTTTTGGGGGCCTCTGGTGAGGTGCGTCGGCATCTGAATCAGCTGCGCCTCTGTCGTCGCACGGGTTCTGCCGCTCCCCGTCTGCTTTCACCGACGGTGCCGTCCGGTCAGCGCCATGGGGACCCATCTACTGGCTCGCCTCATCCCCAGGTGTAACCGACGCTGCCTTCCATTTTGCCCCGTGGCGACGCGTCGCCGCCGCCGCCTGTTCTCCCGCCGGCGCCGCCCGCAGTGGACGCGTCGCTGCAACCGCCGGGCGCCTCCCTGGGTCACGCGCCGCCGATCGCTTCCCGTGACCAGCTGTCCTCCGACATCAAACTCTTGCCCGCTCCGGACCAGCTGTCGTCTTCGCCCGTCGGCTGCCCCGCCCCGATGGAGGTCGAATCTTCGGCCCCTCCTGTCTATCTACGGGCGCATACACCGCATGTTGGCGTGCACCCTGGACTAGGCTTTCAGGCGTTTCCTAGCTCCCCTCGGACCGAATGGCCGGGTGCGGGTGGCACAGCCTCGCCTGTTGTTAGGCTCCCCACCTCGTCGCGTACGTCAACATGGGGTCCTCCCCACGGCGGGCGGAAGCCTTATAACACAACCGTTCGCCGATTTGCGGGGGAGGAATGTGGTGTCACCGCCAGACACCACACTTGCTAGGTGGTAACCTTTAAATCGGCCGCGGTCCGTTAGTAGACGTCGGACCCGCGTGTCGCCACTGTCAGTGATTGCAGACCGAGCGCCACCACACGGCAGGTCTAAAGAGTCGTCCTAGCACTCGCCCCAGTTTTACAGCCGACTTTGCTAGCGATTTTACACTGACAAATACGCTCTCATTTGCCGAGACGATAGTTAGCATAGCCTTCAGCTACGTCATTTGCTACGACCTAGTAAGGCGCCATTATCAATAGATATTTAACTTGTGATGCCTGTACCGTCAGACCGATGTACACCACTTATGGATTAAAGTTAAGTATTACATCAACTACGTACTTTATTTGCTACTATTAATTCTCTTAACTGTTCCAGAACTCGCGCCAGCCTGCGTGAGCTTAAGCGCGTGCCTTTCGGCTTCCTCTCATAGTGACTTGGCTGTCTTGCCAAGTCACAAGAATTAATACGAAACAACTGGAAGAAAAACATTTTGGAAATACGTACAAAATTACACGTCATAAGGAAGAAACACGACACATTTTGCTAGAAATGAAACCAAAGCATCAGTTAATTACCCATATGTATAATACTGTCAATCAGAATTTTCTTGAGAGATGTTCAAATTTTATATGGCACATAACAGCTGTGAGAAGCGAATTGTGTCAATAATATTATTTTTCGTTTTGGCTTGTCGCTGTGTTGTGCTGATAACTATAAAAATCTTTCAGCACAATAATTTTTATTTATATTATGAAACGTCCCTTTTGAACAGTTATACATGACTGTGCTTAAACTGACACACAATATTTTTAGCGCAACGTAATCTGTATTTCAAAATCCCTACAAAAGAATGGCCCTGACTAACATTACCCTATACGTTTCACAAATTACTTACCTCATAAAAATCTTCGTTACTCGAACTACTGCAATACAGCGAGCGCCACTACTGCCAGCTAAATAAAAGATTCAAACTACTGGAGGCACTAACTACTGATAGGCACAGTTAGCAAAAGAAAGATTTCGATAGAGAACAAACAATGCATTTACCTTAATATTGTTCAAAAGTCATATTATATATATATATATATATATATATATATATATATATATATATCAGTTCATGACATCCAGTCTTACAAATGTACTGTCTCTGATGGACACACGTCCAGATCATCCGCTCTCAAAAATCCGCCATTTCACTTCCCCACATCCACCACTGCTGGCGGCTGACCTCCAACTGCGTAACGCTACGCGTTGTTAACAGCCAACAGCCCAACACTACAATAGCGAATATTACAACAATGCCACCCAGTCACAGACTACACACAGCACAGCCAGTGATTTTCATACAGAGCGCTACGTGGCGTTACCAATATAAAAACCTAAACAGCCTACTTACAATATACATCTATTAGAACATCTATATGGGGGTTACTGAACGTACTATATTTAAACATACTGTACAGGATTACAAAATTAACTAAAATTACAGTAAAAAAGTGAACGTGGTGGACGTTTTACCCAGTGCCCTTGAATATTTTACCCTCTAAGGAAATTTTGTTATAACCATCAGTGAACTGTATGAAAGAGCTTTCTTTCTGGTGTTGAACCGCCTCGTATTATTTGCAAATAAATGGATTGTAATAGTACTTTTGGTTTTTTGTGCAAACATACACTTTTGTGAATGAAACACACGCAACACTGGTGCAATACTCTACAATATTTAACATTTATTTCATGAGACGTGTAACAAATAAAAAATATTCTCAACTATTGTATCAATGTTGTGTGTGTTTCATTAAAAATGTATAAAATATTCTACCAAGAACCGACGGAACAGTCAATCAATGCAGTACAATTTTTTAAGCAGAGCAACCGGTATTAAAACGAACAAACTAAAAGTATGGTAAATAATAAATTCAGTGGTGTTCGTTACAGGATTCTTGGGAGAGTAATCTACGAGATAACGTATTTTGAAAAGTTTTCCCATATGGGATATCGTCTCAGTTGTGTGACTGGATTCGTGATTTCCTCTCAGAGAGGTCACAGGCCATAGTGATAGACGGTAAATCATCGAGTAGAACAGAAGTGATATCTGGCGTTCCGCAAGGTAGTGTCATAGGCCCTCTGCTGTTCCTGATTTACATAAATGATCGAGGTGATAATCTGATCAGCCCCCGTACATTGTTTGCAGATGACGCTATAATTTACCGTCTAGTAAAATCGTCATATGATCCATTCTAATTACAAAATGATCTAGAGTGAATTTCTGTATGGTGCGAAAAGTGGCAATTGGCACTAAACAAAGAAATGTGAGAGGTCATCCACGTGAGTACTAAAAGAAATCCGATAAATTTTGCGTATACGATAAATCGCACAAATCTAAGGGCTGTGAATTCAACGAAATACCTAGGAATTACAATTACGAGCAATTTAAATTGAAAAGACCACATAGATGATATTGTGGGGAAGGCGCAACAAAGACTGCACTTTGTTGGCAGAACACTTAGAAGGTGCGACAAACCCACTAAAGAGACAGCATACATTACACTTGTTCGCCCTCTGCTGGAATATTGCTGAGCGGTGTGGGATGCATACTAGGTAGGATTGACGGAGGACATCGAAAAAGTGCAAAGAAGGGCAGCTCGTTTCGTGTTATAGCGCAAAAGGTGTGAGAGTGTCACTGATATGATATGCGAGTTGGGGTGGCAGTCACTGAAACAAAGGCGGTTTTCTTTGCGGTGAGATCTGTTTACGAAATGCCAATCACCAAATTTCCCAGCTACGTAGGGAGAAATGATCATCATAATAGACTAAGAGAAATCAGAGCTCGAACGGAATCCTTTTTACAACTCGCCATTCGAGAGTGGAATGGTAGAGAAGTAGTATGAAAATGATTCGATGAACCCTCTGCCAGACACTTAAATGTGAATTGCAGAGTAACCATGTAGATGTTGATGTTGATGTAGATGTAGACACTTGTTTGTGCCATTCAACCTTCGTAGTTGCTAGGTATGGTGTTGTTATATCTGCTTACAGTGTGCTTGTGTGTTCCTTGAGTGCACCGTGACTTGCTAGTTGGTTTGCGTGTGACAGTCCAAGCAGTAAGTGGTGAAGGGACGATGAGGTGTATGCGGCCAGATATCCCAGAACAGACGTTAATCTTCCAGGCAATAATTTATGAAATTATTCAGCTTGTTACCTAAAAAGTGGGTAGTGTAACACCTTGACAACGTAACAGAAAAAAGAAAAGTGATGACAGGGAAGGAGGAAATTAATGTTCTTGGTGCTTTTGCAGTCGATCAGTACGTTAGCCTCCCGCGCAATCGCACGAGAAAGTGGAATAAGTCAGGGGTGTCCTACTCATTCTCCACCGACATAGGTTGCAGCCCTACTACAGCTCTCTCCATCAAGAGCTGCATGGAATCGATTATGAGATTTGAGTTATGTACATTGGTATTAAGACATGATACACCAGATGTGTCATTTATCGTGCTTAGTGATGTCCCATTTACCAATCGTGGCCAGGTAACCGCCGAAACATACACTCCGTCAAGTGGAACGTTAGAGTCCATGGAGTGTGAACGTGTGGGATGGGGTAATGAACTGTTAGCTCATAGGGCCGTTTTTCATGGACGGAACACTGAAAGCGCACAAGTATCGCAACCTCCTGACAGATCATATTCAATGGATACTAGAAGATGTTCCTTTGCAGAGTAGGAGTAACCTGTGGTACGAACATGATGGCTGTCCATCCCATAGTGCACAAAGTGCTACAGCCTATCTTGACGAATTGTGTCCAAATATGTTGGATTGAGCGCAGAGGACAAGTACCTGGACCGGTCCGTTCCCCTGAATTGACGCCTGCAGACTTCTTCTGTGGGAAAAGTTGAAAGACACTGCCTACAAGAACATACCAGTTTCATACGATGATATGCTACGACATATTACTGCAGCCTACTCGGACATCTCCGCTGGAATGCTAGCATGTGTGGAGCGGTCGTTTCATGCCAGATTGGAAACGTGTGTTGCCGCTGCCGGTGGTTATTTAGAACACAACCTGTGATGATGAACTGTTTCGTTACTGGCGAGAATTCAGATAAGTATTGTATGCACTAGTGCTAGTCTGCAGTGTGTGCTACTACAGTAATTGTGCCAGCGTCGGTGTGCGATCTTTTCAAAATGTGATATCTCGAAAACGACTCGTAATAGAACAGTGCCACAATCACCACTGGCATTCTAATTTACCCTATTTTTAACCTGTTAAAGTCAATAGGCGTTGTTACATTTAAAAAGTGTGTATTTGCACAAAAATATAAGTTCTACATATGTTATAGTCTTTTGATTGGCAAACCGTACGAGTCCCTGAGTACCAGTCCATTATGTGACACCCTGCGTTTTTGTGCTGTCTTAAGACAATTTTATTTTATCAGTGTTTTTTCATATTATTCAGATACAGTAATTCATGAGCACTAAGAGTATGAAACTTCCCATTACAAAAATTATCAGTGAATGTGGTAGTAAACTACGTTATTTGATACATAGACAGCTGAGTAAAACTGAACGTACTCAGACAGTTCTCTCTTTGCTTATTTTGATCATCACTAAACTGACACACAATATTTTTCGCGCAACGCAGTCTGACTTTCAATAAACTCTACAAAAGAATGTCCCTGACTAACAATAACCTATACCTTTCATGAGTCACTTACCTCACAAAAATCTTAACTACTGCAATACAGCGAGCGCCTATACTGCCAGCTAAATAAAAGATTCTAACGACTGAAGGCACTAACTACTCATAGGCATAGTTAGCAAATGAAAGATTTTCATAGAGAACAAACAATGTATTTACCTTAATAATGTTCAAAAGTCATCATACATATATCCATCAATTCATGACATCCATCTTTACAAATTTCTTTTTTCTGGGGGACACACCTCCAGATCGTTCGCTTACAGTAACCTCTCAAAATTCTGGCATCTCTCTCCCCACATCCACCACTGCTGGCGGCTCACCTCCAACTGCGCAACGCTACGCGCTGTTCACATCCAACTGCCCAACACTACAATAGCGATATTCCAACAATGCCAACCAGCCACAGACTGCACACAGCACAGTCAGCGATTTTCGTACAGAGCACTAGGTGGCGTCACCAACATAAAAATCTAAACATCCTACTCACAAGAGGTCAACACTCTAATGTTTCCTGTAATGTTTGGCAACCTTTGACTCCATCAGACACTTATATGTAATTTGAATACGTACCATACTCTGAATGACCTTAATATCAGGGATAATTTATCGATTAGTGAGCAATTGGTGACATTTCATTACTGAACACACAAAAAATTGATGAGTGCTGAAGAGCACAGGATATAAAACAGATTGCCGATACAAAGGGAAGTGTTACTGACAAAGAGGAATTTGTTGACGTCGAATATAAATTCGCAAATTCAAATATTAGGAAGCATTTTTCAGAGGTGCTTGTCTGGACTGTAACCTTCTAAGAAAGTGAAATGTGAAAGATCACAGACAAGAAGAGAATAAGAGTTTTTGCAATGTTGAAACCTGCCAGGCAAGGGAAGGCAGGGTTCGCTTACGATTGTGGACGGGGGCGTTATCAGTTACTATTGGTTGCCTTTTACAGTTACACATAATTTATTTTAAACCAGTAATTCCAGACTCAACAATAAATAAATGTACCACAAGTTATAAATGAAGGAATAAACAACTGTGCAAGTAATAGTGTTGTCAGTGAGTTACAATTTAGCAAATCACCATTAAATACAGACACAGCAGATAATGTTTTAAAAGCAAGCCACAGTGATCTGGTCAGAAGGCCTTACACACCAGGAATGGCAATAAATTAAGAACTGTTTAAAACTCGCCACAAGTTACAAAATTACAGGAATCGAAATATTAAAGGCAAGTCGCCACAAACACAACAGAAGGCATGAGACGCCCGGAATGGCAGTAAATAAGTTATTAAGGCTTTCTGCTAAAATACAAATACCAAATTAAAATTTTAAGGCAAATGACCACATTCACGGCTGAAGGCCTTACACGCCAGGAACGTCCACTGTCGTTACATACACTAAACACTAGGGCAGGTAACTGGGGCGTTAGCGTTAACCAGGCAAGAAAAATTACCGCTGGTTGAACCTAACATATTGTAACAAGTTGAACGCAGTAAATAGTTATAAGAAGTGGAGGAAAGCTAATCAGATCCGCCTTCCCCAAGCAGTCTACTCGCTGCTCTTCTCCTCGGCGACACTACGAGCAGGAACACGAACCCAAGTCACTGGAGAATCGCGAGATTTCACAATGGTTTCTGTACTTGGATTGAAATGCTCTCATCTTAAAGCTTCCTGGATCAGGTTTATGACGAGGTCGTGCACTCTCGTGACCACGGCCCTTCCATCCAGCGGTCCCGGCGTGTTCTGCCACTGCGCGAACCTGGCTCTTCCTGAGTCCCCAACTGAACTGGCCCACTCACACGACCCGGAAAATCAACGACGTCGCCCCAAAGATAGGGCAACAGTTATTACATATCGATAATCGCCGCTGCTGCCACTAGCGGACAGACAACGCTTGTGAAACCGAGTGGCGCCATTCAACACGAGAAGAAGACAAACAACCGCAACCATGCCATCTAAACGATACCGTGTGGCCTCCAAAACAGGGCGCAATCCTACAAACAGCACCAACGCGAGCTGCAGCACAGCTCAGTGTTGTTACAGAAGAATACAGAAAACTGGATGGGTAGATCCGGATAACTGAAACAGAAATACTTAAATGATTTGAGCAAAAAGGAAGTTTATAACTGGACTAAAAGGAAGATTGGTTGATATGACACATCCTGAGGCGACTAAGAATCGGCAGTTAGGTAATGGAGAGAAGTGTGGGTGTAGAGGTGGGAGGGTGGGACAGTTGTAGAGGGAGGTAACGGTCTGAGTACAGTACCCACTTTAAAACGGGTCTAGGCTGCAACAGTTATGTGGAAATGAAGAGATTCTCGCAGGAGAGACTAGCGTGGAAAATTAAATCAAACCAATCTTCTACCCAGAGACCACAACAACAACAACGTCATGCAGAATAAGAAATAAACAGACAAAAAAAGAATTTTGGAGATCTGTATTCAGTTAAGACAATAATTTAGGTTACTGTTAGTAACCAAGGTAGAGCCGTGTCTGAAGAGAATTGACTGCCAACAGTTATATGATTAAATCGCTACCGGTTGGTAACAAAATAATTATTCATACTCCCACAAAGTAATTACTTGTAATTTTGGTTAAGTAATGCCATACTACTTTTGTAAAGCTATAAAATTTCTGTCTTCATTCCGCGACTAATTCCGTTCAGCATCTTGACCGAGGTGTCCCAGTACATGCACGTATGATATGTAGGGCACCCATGGTGTTACCCCTATGGAACAACTACATTTCACATTCAGTCACTTTGTACGTGAGAAATGGCTCTGAGCACTATGGGACTCAACTGCTGAGGTCATTAGTCCCCTAGAACTTAGAACTAGTTAAACCTAACTAACCTAAGGACATCACACACATCCATGCCCGAGGCAGGATTCGAACCTGCGACCGTAGCGGTCTTGCGGTTCCAGACTGCAGCGCCTTTAACCGCACGGCCACTTCGGCCGGCTTGTACGTGAGACATTTGATAATTTACGTGACATGTACTGAAGCGTTGGCCACGTCCTAGATACCATGTTTTTAAAGTAATGTATTGTAAGGCATACAACACAATTTACTTAAATCTGCTACGAATTATAATGAATAGTTCTTTTATAAGAAACAGCGTTTAAAGTCTGTAGCATTTAGTTTGCTATAAAATCTATATAAGACACTTTATTTTTATGTGATAATTTGTTGGTGATCTTATAATAATCTAATTTCTTTCCTGACAGATTATGCATCAAAATCGCGTATAATATTTAAAAACTGTCTCTGCGCAATAAATAGATTTCAGTACTGCTTCTCAGACACGTTGACAATTCGATATATCCTCTTTGACCTATAAATAAACTGAACGTTGCAGCTACAATTATTCTGGTGTGTTCTGAACACGTAAACGTCGTGCCGTACACCCGGTACACTGTGACAAAACGTGAAATGTAGTTATTGATTTGTAACGCCGTGGTTAACCTGTATGTTATAATTGTATTTACAGGACTTCCTGCATTCAAGATGTTGAAAATTATGTAACACATTTAAAACTTATAAAAAAGTAGTGAGCACCATAAAAATCGTATAAATGCAAAGTGATATAACTGATTATTATTTAAAATTGTGCCTCTTTTTTAATGAAACCGCATGCTCTCATCATATATTACGTCCTGGTCTTTCAGATGATGGCTTTAACATCAAAATTAGTAATGGAATAATAAAAAATAATTCATTAAAATAAAGTATTTGCTGCTTTCAGTTTATTTGTGAAAAGATGAAACCGTGGTACCAGCCGTGTGGTTTTGAAACGAGCACCTCTACCGTACGCCCTGCCCTCACTGTGCCTAAAGCCTCGAATTCGAGCCTTACTGTAGGCGTCAGTCAACATTGTCTCCACAATTACGGTGGGTACATTAAGGACGAAAGGGGATAGCACTACTCCACTTAAATAAGAGTCATTGACAGACGCAATTAGAGACGTATATTTACATGAAGAGCTACAAATATATAAAGAGCGAATCTCGAATGGTAACGGGATGCTTAAATACGTGGGCGGATAAAGTGTCTGAATAGCAGAAAGTTATTACTGGACCTGTAAACAACACTCAATCAATTAAGAAAAACAACAAGCGAAAGTAGTAAGACACACAACATAGAGAAAGGAAACATCTAGTTGTGGGTGATCAAATGATATACCAACGACGAATGGCAGACAGCCTCAGCGGCTGCATAGGAGCCTTGGTGGTAGTGATGAAATCGTAATTATAATCAGTCGCCATCGCAATTCAGGATTATAGTACTATCGCAACTAACGAGCAACAAAATCATTAACTGTTTCTCCAAACAACCAACAAGCTTTTATCGACCCTTTCGGTGCCTGTAGCTCTCGGTTACACTGTACCAATGCGGCTCCTAAACAAAAAGACAATGATATATGAAGTCTCCACGGGTTGCCAGCCGAGTAGTATCGTCGTCTCACAGCAACGTTTCGATGGAATGCGTCTCCATCATCTTCAGGCGAAGTGTCGGGATATCTGCTGCTGCTGCTGCTCACATCTGTTACTTTCCCCTCTTTGGGGAAGTGTATGTGGGGGAGTTTGTAGCCTTTCGGCTTTTACTCCCCTGTGAACATGTGTGTGTGATTTTTCTATAGTTTTTTGGTGTCTGTGACTTGTGATGTTTGTTGTGAGTGAGTCTAGTACTTGCCTTCGGTAGGCGAAAAGATTGGTGTTATATGGGAAGGAACTGGATTAGGGATTGGGTTTTGGGATTTTCTCTTCGACTTAATCGTCGAAGATCGTCATAGGGCGCCTATACTTATCGCGGGACATGTCATACCGACCTAGGGAGTGGATGAGCGCGTTTCCGGATCTGGAAGAACCCTCATAGAAGGCCCTTGCCAGGTCCTGGAAACGCTCTCTCAGGAGTGGTATTTTGGCTGCGGCGTGCAAGTCGTCTGTGGGGAATCCAAGAGGTAGGTGCAGTGCCCTTCTGATGGCGCGGTTCTGCAGCCTCTGGAGTTTGTCCAGGTGCTGCTTTGCCGCGTATCCCCAGACAGGGCACGCATACTCCATTACTGGCCGGATCAGGGCCTGGTAAACATTTACTGCTACTGGGCAGGGAAGGGAGCTGTTTGTGTTCAGGATAGGGTATAAGATGGACATTCTGGCGCAGACCTTCCTGTGGACCTCGTCTATGTGGGTTTCCACGTAAGACGAGAGTCCAAGGTTACGCCAAGGTACTTGGCGGTTCTGCGCCACGGGAGTTGGATTCCATTTAGGTGAAGGTGGAGGGGGGGACGTTGAGGAGGTTCGCGCCTTCCGAGCCTGTGGGTAATCAGCATTGCCTGCGTCTTCTCGGAGTTGATCGTGATGCGCCAGCGACGGGCCCAAGTTTCTGTGTCATCTAAAACCTTTTGTAGCCTACGGATGACCAGGTACTTGTTCGCATTTCTTGTGTAGAAGGCTGTATCGTCAGCGTACTGTGCAGTGTGCACCAGGGGGGCCGTTGGAGTGTCTGCAGTGTACAAACTGTACAATACGGGCCCCAGGACCGATCCCTGTGGCACCCCGGCACGAATACGCCTTCTGGTGGAGGTGGCAGTTTCTACTTTGACGGAGAAAGTCCTATTCGTGAGATAGCTCTTAATGAGCTGAACTATGCTCCCGGGAAACCCTTGTGTGTACTACTTGTAGAGTAGCCCTCTATGCCATACTGAATCAAAGGCTTTGGCTACGTCTAGTAGCACTATCCCGCAGTAGCCTCTGTGGTTGAAGCCCTCTGTGGCTGCTTCAACCATTCTCATGACCGGTTGTGGGGCAGAGTGGTTCTACCGGAACCCAAATTGGAAATCCGGCAGAATTTGCTCTCTGGTAATATGTTCTTGTATGGGTCTTAGCAGGAGGCGCTCATAGATCTTGCTGAGAGTTGGCAAGAGGCTAATCGGCCTGTAGAGCTGCGGGAATAGAGGGTCTTTCCCTGGTTTGTGTACCGCGACCACTTCCGCATGTTTCCAGCAAGCTGGGAAAACACGGGAACGAGTAATATCGTTGAGGACGTTCGCGAGGTGTGTGATCGCTGTGGGTGGGAGTTTTTTCACTGACTGGTTTGTGACACTGTCGTGCCCTGGCGCCTTTTTTGTAGGGAGGGACCTGATTACTCTTGCCACGTCCTCGGGGGCAAAAAGTATGGGTTCGTCCTCTGGGTCCTCCTCGGCATTGAGGAAGACGGCCAGTTGACGACTGACTACCTCTTCATGCTCTTCTTCCTGGGGTTCTGCCGCTTGGAACTGCTTATCGAAGGAGTCGGCGAGGGCGTTGGCCTTTCCAGCATGGCTGTAGACCAGTCCCCGCTTGTCATGCAGTGGCGGCATCCTAGCGCGTCGTTTTGTAAACTGTTTGGTCGCTTGCCATAGTGTATGATCGTCCACTTTGAGAGCTGTGAGGCGGTTTTGCCATTGCTGGTTTCTGTGCTCATTGAGCGCTACCTTCAGCTCTCTCTGTAGACGATTGAGCAGCCTCCTGCTGATTTCTGGTGATCTTCCACTCTTTTGCCACTCTGTTCTTGTGTCGAATTTGAGCTAGCAAGTGTTCCGGGAGCTGTATTTGCGGCGTTGGGCCATCCCTTTGTGGAGGGGTGGCTTCCTCCGCTGCCTGCAAGATGGTGCCTGTTAGGTCTTGTAGCGCTTGTTCCACTGTTTCAGCTGTGGGTGGCGGAGCGCGAGCGATATCAGAGTCGACAGTTTCTTGGTATCGCTCCCAGTCTGTTCGTTTGTACGACGTCTGGTACCGTGGGAGTGCTACCCATTCTCCCACATCGACCTCCAGAATCACTGGGCTGTGGTCGGAGGACATTCTGTTGATTTTCCTTGCGGTCACGAACCCTGCGATCCTCCTAGTGAGAGCTATGTCTAACACATCGGGCCTGCCTCCATTTTTTGGAAAATGTGTGGGCTCGACTGGACCCCATGTTTCGAAATGGTGGTTGCGCGCTAGTTGTTGCAATCTGGCGCCTGCTTTGGAGGTTACTCTAGAATTCCAATCAGGATGTTTGGCATTGAAGTATCCCCCTATTATGAGTTTGCCTTCAATTTGCCCTAGAGCAGCTATGTCACCTTCATCTATCTGGTCATGTGGGGGACGGTAGACTGCAACAATTGTTAGGGGTCCGGTGGCAGTGGTTACTTCCACAGCCACTGCTTCGATGTTGTTGGTAGCTGGTAAGAATACCTGGTGGTGGGGGATCCCTCTTTTTACATATATGGCCACTCCTCCGCCTTGGGTTGGCCTGTCTTTACGGTAGCTAACGTAGTTGGGAACTGTCGCCTTTATTCCCGGTTTTAGGTGGGTTTCCCCCATTATGCATATGTCTATGGAGAACTCCTTCATGAGTTCTCGGAACTCGACCTCTTGATTAACAATGCCGTCTGCGTTAAAGACGCACATTGTCAGGCCTTGAATATTCGGTCGTCTATTCATGATGGGGTTTTGAAACTACTGAGGAAGTCGCAGAGGGGAGCGACTGCTGGACTGTTGCCTGAAGGGCGATAAGGATCTGTGTGTTCTGCTTCTGGGCTTCCCTGAATTCCTTCATCATTTCCATGACGAGGTCCATGGTCTGCACCATTACGCCTAACAACTGATCCATGGAGGGGGGAGTGTGTGTGGGGTTCCCTGGGTCTTCCTCTGTCATGGTGGACCTGGTCATTGTTGCTGTGTGTTTCCCGGTGTTGTTCTTGTGATAGTGTCTGGTGTTGTGACGATTGGGCTGCGCTTTCATGGTTCCTCGGAGGAGAAACCACTTCCGCATAAGTCGCCCTCGGTGTGTCCAGCCTTGGTTTTACACAGTTCTTGTCCGTGTGTATTGTCATGTTTTGTTTTCTTGTGTGTCTGGGTGGGTTTATGGTGTTTTGTTTCTGTGTGTGGGGGTGGGGGGGCGGCCTTTGCGCCCTTTGCCTGCTGTGAGTGTCTTTTGTGGACCTCACAACCTTGGTAACCCGCCGTGTGGTTTTTGCCACACAGCGCGCACCTTATTTGTGGCTCCGTGTGTAGGAGAGCACATGTTCTTGTGTCGTGGGCCTCGGTGCACTTCCTGCACCTTACTGGCATGGTGCAGTAGGCGGCGATGTGTTTCAGGTCCTGACACCTGAAGCACTGCACCGTCTTGTTCTTACGGCGCAGCGGTTCAGTCGTGACAGGCACAGCCAGTACCATCTTTATCTCCCTTTTGTTCTGGGGGATGTCTGGGAGTGTGGCCTGGTATAGTGGCCACTTGCTGTTGATGTTGCCCATCTGCTGGACCGCCTTGATGACATACCCCTGGGCAGTCAAGTCTGTTTTGATTGCCTGGGGGGACACTCGTCTTGAGAGGTCTCTTATCACAATGTTTCTATTCCTTGTTTTTGTTGTGGGGAACGTGTAGTGTGGTATGTTTTTGTTTTTAAAAAGTGTTTTGGCTGTGGTGCAGTTTTCAAGTGTGTGTAGTGTGATTTTGATCTTGTCTCCACCAGCAGGTTTTGCCTGGAAACTGCCTCCCCCGATTTCTGCCTTCAAAAGCTCGAAGAGCTCTTCATAGCTTTGGGCAAACTCTGCGACAATCGGGGGGAGGTGGTGGGCGACTTGGTTCTGTGTTTGTGTTGTGTTTTCTGTTGTCTCTGGCTCATCAGCAACCGCCTGAAATCTGTTCGGGGTGGGTTCCACTCCCCGGGCTGGCGGAAGCTTCGGCTGGCGAAACGTTTTCTTCGCCAGCACGAAACCGTCCGAATCCTGCCTGGTTACGCGGTTCCCTTCCGGTGCCAGTGTTTCCTGGTCCCCTCCCAGTGCGACGACAGGTGCTGTCGGGGGCGCTGGCTCCTCAGAGGGTGTGGAAGTGGTTGGGGTGGGGGTGGTGGATTTCTTCTTCCCCTTGGAGTGCTTCTCCTTCCTGTCCTTTCTTACACGCCGCTGGTTGGATGTGGTGGACTTGAGTGGGGGGAATTTAAGGTATTTGGAGCGGGTGGAGGACTGAGACGAGGGCGTGGGTTTGGGGAGGATTTTGGTCGGCAGACGGGGCATCTGCTTGCCATTCTTCATGGACGTAAGATATTCGGGAAGTGTGCCGGTGGCGTGGGCAAGCAGGAGCGGAGATAGGACGAGGTTAGGAGGGGCAGGATTGCAAGTACTGACAATGTATTTCGTTGTCGGCGTACTGTGTATGACTGCGTTTTTTGGTGTGTTTCTTGCCATGTCCAGGTCGGAAACTGGGGCTGCTGCCAGGGCGGTGCCAGTTACAGCCTTCGTTGACACCGTTAGGTATCCCGGCTGCATTGCTGGCCCTACTGTATTTGTGGACGCGGAGGTCTGATCGGCGGCGGCGGAAACCTTCTCTGCGGTTCCGCGGCCGGCTCCCAGGTCCTGGCCCACATTTTCCCTAACCTTGAAGGGGGGGGGGGGGGGCAGAGCCTGGCTCTGCGGCAGCTGGGGTGCTCGAGACGGCCGACGACGCGGCCCGCGGCAACGACAAGATGCGCTTTTTGTCGACAGCGGTTGACCGCTTGGATCCCAAAGCACCACTGGAGCTCGACATCCCGCTGTTGGAAGAGGAAAACACGACAATTTTGCTGTCGGGCGTCGCCAAAAAATATCCCGCCCGCCGTAAGTCCTTGCTGCAGACCTTGACTAGGTTCCCGCCGATGCTATAATAAAAGCAAAGCCGTAGATACCACTAGTGTGTCACCCGTACAAGCAGGGGCCTGTGACTGACAGTGTGCGAGTAAGAGGAGCAAGCTCAACCCTTGACTGCCACTCAGTGAGTGTCGGGATATCTGCCTGCTTACATTTGATACTTTCCCCTCTTTGGGGAAGTGTGAGGGAGAGTTTGTAGTCTTTCGGCTTTTACTCCCCTGTGTACTTGTGTGTGTGATTATTTCTGTACTTTTTTTATGTCTGTGAGATGTGATGTTTGTTCTGTGTGAGTCTGGTACTTGCCTGAGGTTTGGCGAGATAATTGGAGTATTTTGGGTAGGAGTAGGATTTGGGAATGGGTACTGGGATTTTTCTCTTCGACTTAGTCGTCGATGATCGTCATGGGGCGATTGTGTTTATCGCGGGACATGTCATTCCGACCTAGGGAGTTTCCCGACCTGGAAGTACCTTCATAGAAGGCCCATGCCAGGTCTTGGAAACGCTCTCTCAGGAGTGGGATTTCCGCAGCGACATGTAAATCGTCAATAGGGAATCCAATTGATAAACGCAGTGCCCTCCTGAGGGCGCGGTTCTGCAGCCTCTGGAGAGTGTCCAAGTGCTGCTTCGCCGCGTATCCCCAGACAGGACACGCGTATTCCATGACTGGCCGGATCAGGGCCTGGTATACATTCACTCCTACTGAGCAGGAAAGGGAGCTGGATGAGTTGAGGATTGGATACAGGATGGACATTCTGGGGCAGACCTTCCTATGGACTTCGTCTATGTGGGGTTTCCACGTAAGACGAGAGTCCAAGGTTACGCCAAGATACTTGGCGGTTTTGCGCCAGGGGAGTTGGGTTCCGTTTAGGTGAAGGTGGAGGGGGGGGGGCGTTGAGGAGGTTCGCGCCTTCCGAGCCTACGGGTAATCAGCATCGCCTGCGTCTTTTCAGAATTGATGGTGATTCGCCAGTGACGGGCCCAAGTTTCTGTGTCATCTAAAACCCTTTGTAGCCTACGGATGACCAGGTCCTTGTTCGCGTTTCTTGTGTAGAAGGCTGTATCGTCAGCGTACTGAGCGGTGTGCACCAGGGGGGCCGTTGGTGTGTCTGCAGTGTACAGACTGTACAATACGGGCCCCAGGACCGATCCCTGTGGCACCCCAGAACGAATACGCCTCTTGGTGGAGGTGGCTGTTTCTACTTTGACAGAGAAAGTTCTGTTCGAGAGATAGCTTTTGATCTGCTTAACTATACTCCCGGGGAACCCTTGAGTGTACAACTTGTAGAGTAGCCCTCTATGCCATACCGAGTCAAAGGCTTTGGCTACGTCTAGTAGCACTATCCCGCAGTAGCCTCTGTGGTTAAAGCCCTCTGTGGCTGCCTCAACCACTCTCATGATCTGTTGTGGGGCAGAGTGGTTCTGCCGGAATCCGAATATGAAATCCGGCAGAATTTGCTCTCTGGTGATATGTTCTTGTATGGGTCTTAGCAGGAGGCGCTCATAGATCTTGCTGAGAGTTGGCAAGAGGCTAATCGGCCTGTAGTGCTGCGGGAATACAGAGTCTTTCCCTGGTTTGTGTATTGCGACCACTTCCGCGTGTTTCCAGCAAGCTGGGAACTCGCGGGTACGAGTCATCTCGTTGAAGACGTTCGCGAGGTGTTCGATCGCCGTGCGTGGGAGGTTTTTGACCAACTGGTTGGTCACATTGTCATGTCCTGGCGCCTTTCTGGAGGGGAGGGACCTAATTACTTTTGCCACGTCTTCAGGGGCAAAAACTGTGGGTTCGTCTTCTGGGTCCTCCTCAGCATTGAGGAAGACAGCCAGTTGACGACGGACCACTCTTTCATGCTCGTCATCCTGGGGTTCAGCCGCTTGGAACTGCTTCTCGAAAGTGTCGGCGAGGGCGTTGGCCTTTTCAGCATGGCTGTAGGCCATACCCCGCTCGCCGTGCAGTGGCGGCATCCTAGCGCGTCATTTTGTGAATTGTTTGGTTGCTTGCCAAAGTGTGTGATCGTCTACTTTGAGGCTTCTGAGGCGGTTTTGCCATTGCTGGTTTCTGTGCTCATTGAGCGCTACCTTCAATTCTCTCTGTAGACGATTGAGCAGCCTCCTTGTGGCCTGGTTACTGGTTATCTTCCACTCTTTTGCCACTCTGTTCTTATGTCGAATTTGAGCTAGCAAGTGTTCCGGGAGCTGTATTTGCGGCGGCGGGCCATCCCTTTTTGGAGGGGTGGCCTCTTCTGCTGCCTGCAGGATGGTACCTGTTAGGTCTTGTAGCACTTGTTCTACTGTTTCGGCAGTAGGTGGCGGAGCGCGAGCGATATCAGAGGCGACAGTTTCTCGGTATCGCTCCCTGTTTGTACGTTTGTAAGACGTCTGGTACCGTGGGAGTGCTACCCATTCTCCTACGTCGACCTCTAGGATCACTGGGTTGTGGTCGGAGGACATTCTGTTGATCGTCCTCGCGGTCACAAACCCCGTAATCCTCCTAGTGAGAGCTATGTCTAATACGTTGGGCCTGCCTCCATTTTTTGGAAAATGTGTGGGCTCGACTGGACCCCATGTTTTGAAGTGGTGGTTGCGCGCTAGTTGTTGCAATCTGGCGCCTGCTCTGGAGGTTACTCTAGAATTCGAATCAGGATGTTTGGCATTGAAGTCGACCCCTATTATGAGTTTGCCTTCAATTTGCCATGGAGTAGCTATGTCTCCCTCATCTATCTGGTCTTGTGGGGGTCGGTAGATTGCAACGATTGTTAGGGGTCCAGTGGCAGTGGTTACTTCCACTGCCACTGCTTCGATTTTATTGGTAGCTGGTAAGAATACCTGGTGGTGGGGGATCCCTCTTTTTATGTATATGGCCACTTCTCCGCCATGGGTTGGCCTGTCTTTGCGATGGGTAACATAGTTGGGGACTGTCGCTTTTGTTCCCGGTTTTAAGTGGGTTTCCCCCATCATGCATATGTCAATGGAGAACTCCTTCATGAGTTCTCTGAACTCGACCTCTTGGTTAACAATACCGTCTGCGTTAAGGACGCAAATTGTCAGGTCATGAATGTTTGGTCGTCTATCCATGATGGGGTTTTGAAACTACTGAGGAAGTCGCAGAGGGGAGCGACTGCTGGACTGTTGCCTGAAGGGCAACGAGGATCTGTGTGTTCTGCTTCTGGGCTTCCCTGAATTCCTTCATCATTTCCATGACGAGGTTCATGGTCTGCACCATAACGCCTAACAACTGGTCCTTGGGGGGGGGGGGGGGGGGGACTGTGTGTGGGGTTCCCTAGAGCTTCCTCTGACTTGGTGGACCTGGTCGCTGTTGTTGTGTGTTTCGCGGTGTTGTTCTTGTGACTGTGATTGGTGTTGTGGCGACGGGGCCACGCTTTCATGGTTTCTCGGGGGAGAAACCACCTCTGCATATGTTGCCCTGGGTGTGTCCGGTCTTGGTTTTAACCAGGCCTTGTCTGTGTGTGTTGTTGTATTTTGTTTTCTTGTGTGGTTGGTTGGGTTTGTCGTGTTTTGCTTACGTGTGTGGGGGGCGGCCTTTGCGCCCTTTGCCTGCTGTGAGTGTCTTTTGTGGACCTCACAACCTTGGTAACCCGCTGTGTGGTTTTTGCCACACAGCGCGCACCTTATTTGTGGGTCCGTGTGCTTGAGTGTGCATGTCCTGGTGTCGTGGGCCTCGGCGCACTTCCTGCATCTCACTGGCATGGTGCAGTGCGCAGCTATGTGGTTCAGGCCCTGACACCTGAAGCACTGCACCGTCTTGTTTTTACAGCGCAGCGGCTCCGTGGTGACAGGCACTGCCAGGACCATCTTAATCTCCCTCTTGTTTTGGGGTATGTCAGGGAGTGTTACCTGGTACAGCGGCCACTTACTGTCTATGCTGCCCATTTGCTGTACCACCTTGACGACGTATCCCTGGGCAGTCAAGTCTGTTTTCATTGCCTGGGGGGACACTCGTCTTGGAAGGTCTCTGATAACTATATTCCTGTTTCGTGTTTTTGTTGTTGGGAAGTGTAGTGAGTTATGCTTCTTGTGTTGAATAGTGTTTTTACTGTGTTGTAGTGTTCGAGTGTGTGTACTGTGACTTTTATTTTGTCTCCACCGGCGGGTTTTGCCTGGAAACTGCCTCCCCCGATTTCTGTTTTGAGCAACTCGAAGAGCTCCTCGTAGTTATGAGGAAACTCAGCGACAATCAGGGGGAGGTGGTGGGCGACTTGGTTCTGTGTTTGTGTTGTGTTTTCTGTTGTCTCTGGCTCCTCAGCAACCGCCTGGAATCTGTTTGGGGTGGGTTCCACTCCCCGGGCCGGCGGAAGCCTCGGCTGGCGAAACGTTTTCTTCGCCAGCACGAAACCACCCGAGTCCCGCCCGGTTACGCGGTTCCCTTCCAGTGCCGGTGTTTCCTGGTCCCCTCTCAGATCGACGACAGGTGCTGGGATTGCAAGTACTGACGATGTATGACGTTGTTGGTGTTCTGTGCAGGGTGGCATTTTTTGCTGTGTTATTTGCCATGTCCGGAACGGAGAAGGGGGGTGCTGCCAGGCGGGTGCCAGTTACAGCCTTCATTGACACCGTTAGGTGGCCCGGCTGCATTGCTGGTCCTATTCTCCTTGTGGACGCGGAGGTCTGATCGGCGGTGGCTGGAACCTTCTCTGCGGTTCCGCGGCCGGCTCCCAGGTCCTGGTCCACATTTTCCCTAACCTTGGGGGGGGGGGGGGGGGGCGCAGAGCGTGGCTCTGCGGCAGCTGGGGCGCTCGAGACGGCCGACGACGCGGCCCGCGGCAACGACAAGACGAGCTTTTTGTCGACAGCGGTTGACCGCTTCGACCCCAAAGCACCACTGGAGCTCGACATCCCGCAGTTGGAAGAGGAAAACACGACAATTTTGCTGTCGGGCGTCGCCAAAAGAATATCCTGCCCGCCGTAAGTCCTTGCTGCAGACCTTGACTGGGTTCCCGCCGATGCTTTAATAAAAGCAAAGCCGTAGATACCCCTAGTGTGTCACCCGTACAAGCGGGGGCCTATGACTGACAGTGTGCGAGTAAGAGGAGCAAGCTCAACCCTTGACTGCCACTCAGCGAGTGTCGGGATATCTACGGTCGCGGGCTTATATCTCTGCTGGACCGCTCTCCGCTTCCCGCGGCCGGCCAATAAGGCGCCCGCGGAATCGCCCGATGCGCCTGGATCGGCCGGTGGTGGGGGGGACGCGTGCGCGGGGTTCGAGTCCCGGCGTCCGTCTCTGTCTGCTCCGTCCGCGGCCCTTGGTGGAACGGAACGTTCTTCTCTGATTTTCCTGATTGCAGGCTCCCAGGCGGAGATGGTAGCCACTGTTGCGGTTGATTACGTTGTCGTGTAACCGTATTTCTATGGACTCTTTGATTACTGAGTCCCAAAAACCGTTTGTACTGCATATTTTCTTCGTGTCCTCGTAATCGAAGGTGTGCTTCTCGTCAATACTATGTTCCGCCAAAGCAGATTTGTTGGTCTGACCCAAGCGTACATGCCTAAAGACTATGAGATTTGGAACCCGGCCGTACCAGCCATGGAAACCCGTCTTGGACGGCAGAACAACCCGAGTCCCAGTGAAACAGAACTCTCGCTGTGGGATTTATTTAAGACCTCGTGTTTCGAAGAAAGGAGCACATGCGCTCCAGCTATTACTTTCACAGACAACTGTGCTCATCTGCACAGTTTTGGGCATTTCGCTTAATTGTGACGTGTTGTCAGACACTGACTTCTTAAACAGGCTAGGGCCGCTTCTCTGGCGCCTGTCTGTTATATTCATGCGAAAAGAGCTATCTTGGGAAGTATTGATAACTTTGGAATTAATTACAATTACGACTAACAAAAATCATGCACAGTGCCTCCATACCCGGTCATTAATGTCTTTTTAGCAGCTCTCGTTCGTCCCGGTATCACAAATCAAATGATAGGCAAAATACATGTATGTCACTGATATCTGCAGTACGTTGATTGTCTTTAAATTACCCTAATGCTGATAAGGCGATAGTGATTTACGACGGTAGCACTGGACAGTGTAGCACGACAGATTTTATGGAAATGTCTGATTCCTCGGCTTTACTTCGTCATCTTGTCAATATTCCCCTCAAACACACTGAGATAAATCATAAATAATAACACAAAATAAATTCATAGATTGTGAGATGAGGAATATAAAAAAAATGGCTCCGAGCACTATGGGACTTAACATCCGAGGACATCAGTCCCCTAGAACTACTTAAATCTAACTAACCTAAGGACATCACACACATCCATGCCCGAGGCAGGATTCGAATCTGCGACCGTAGCGGTCGCGAGGTTCCAGACTGAAGCGTCTAGAGCCGCTCGGCCACAGAGGCCGGCGAGGAATCTCAAAACCGGTGCCTGAGATGATCTATTTTCCATTAACAATCGGCGGCAGGTTAGTATAAAGAGTTTCGTTTGTCGTGTGGAAAACGTAAAGTCTGGCAAACTGGTAATACACGTGGATGTTATTTTTGGAGCAGCTGATATAGATGTTGTTACTGCTCTAATTCATATATTTTGCCAATATTTGCTGAAATGTAATAAAAACTATGGTTATTGAGTGACACAGTCAGTATCGCACCAAGTTCTAATTACGCGAAAGGTTTTACTCGTTCAGGCCGTCCTCCGATCCTACTCATATTCCAATGTGGAGACGTCTCTTACAAACTTTTATTAGTGGTCACCACAGAGTTATATATAGAGTGCCGCCACAACTGCCATGTTGTAGCTCCTAAAAGATTCAGGCGTTTATAATGGCGTGGAACGAGCTGCAGCGGATGCAAAATATATGTGGAGCACAGATTAATGTTAATTGTGTCCAGTAGGCCGGACGATGCTGCGGTTGTCTCGTCCGTCGCATTTAGCACTGAATGCAGCACCAATGTGATTGATTGAAAAAAAGACGCTGGTTATTGCTTTCAGGCGTACTAATCGTGATACCCTTATGCGACATTACTGCATGGGCGATCTCTCTTCCATCTGGCATTCGCCATGGCCTTATGACGCTAAACGAATTATAGGAATCAACGCAAGTGAATTTCAGTTCACATTGTTTTAGATTTAATCAACTAGCCTTCGTTGTTCATGGTATTTAGCGATCTGCGGACATACTATATTGTTGAGCTTTCGTAATTGGCTTCTAAACTACATTTTGTCCATAATACAGTGCAGTTTTGCACTGTACCTTTTCTTTTGTTACGTCAGTTAATCCAGTTTATGTATGAAGTAACGCTCACATATACTGCCACATTTCGAAAGACAGCTATTCCTCTCTTAAACTTTTTCCGCTCTCTATCTTTTTCGTAAAACTTACAGTAGCCAAAGCTTAATTTTCCCTCCTGTACGAGGCCAGTTCATATGTTTCCATGTGGGTGAGGCTTCCTCCTACATCACTGTTTTTCCCTACAGTCTCTTTGCGTGTTTCTGCTTCGATTTTCCAATCTCTGGTACCTTCCGCGTTACTCAGTCTCTTACCCTACCCATTACCTGATATAGGGCAGCACTATATAGGGCGTATGAAAAAGGACGGCGAAAACTTACACGGATGAAAGTACACGATAATAGAAGCACAAAAGTCAAGTAAACATGGCCTCTCAAACGCATACCTGAAGAGCTATGAGACAGTCTTGATTTTCAATACTGTGAAACAAATCTCTCCTACTGCAAGATCTTTGCTTTCCATATTTTGGGAAGTGGTAGTTGGACCAAAACAAGAAAAAAATGTCCAGTAAACATGTGTTCTAAAATGGATACCTTAATAGCTATGAGGATCTGTTCATCTTTGGTACTTTGGAATACAGCTCTTCTAATGAACAAGTGCTCATAACTTTTAAGGTATGCATTTTGCTTTGAAGCACATGTTTACTGGATATTTTTTTCTTGTTTTGGTTCGTACTACCCCACTTGCTGAAGTTGTCAGAAAACAAATTAAAACCAAGTAAAAACATAACACAAAATTTACTTTGACTCTCCTGTACCATTGCCCAGGAGCAGAACATTCAAAGGTGCTCAAAGTGGTGGCCCTGGACACCGATACATTGACGCACTCGTTGAATGAAAGAATTATTTACTGCTTCCAGTGTTGCCTGTTGAAGAGAATTAGAAGTAAGCACGATACGTTCCTGCATGTCCTTTGGAGTTGTTGGAATATCGCGATAGACAACGCCTTTAATGCATCCCCTAAGAAAAAAAGTCCAGAGGATTTAAATCAGGAGACCTAGCAGACCAAGTAACTGCTCCTGCTCGACCAATCCATCTGGCAGGGTACCTTCGGTTCAGAACACGACGTGCACGGTAATATGTGCTGGGCATCCATCGGTTGATACCACATAAGCATTCTGGTTCTTAGCGGCACTTCATCCAGAAGAGGAGGAAGAAGTGGCCTGAGGAAGTTGGCATACGCTGTGCCGTTTAGACAACCGTTGATGAAATAAGTGCCAATAATTGTAGTACCAAGCATCCCACACCAGACGTTAACTCTCTATTGACGCTGATGTTCCACTTATGTTAGAAATCGTAGGTTGTCGATGGACTAACAATGCATGTTCCTTGTATTTACCTCTCCGGTAAATAGAACACTGGAGAAGAGCTTCGGGTTGGCGAGGATTTGCTGCTGTGCTCACTTGCATTACTGTACACGATTTTGGAAATCATTCCAGTGCAGTTCCTGATGTAGGTGTGCATGCTAAGGATGGAACGGGTGGCGTGTAAGAATACGATGTACACTGGTTTTAGGAATGCCAGTCTCGTGTTCAAGCTGTCGTGTGCTCACATATGGATTCAAAACAACGTAAGCGAGAACAGTAACTTCGGCAGCTTCGTCTGTGCGAGCGCTACGACGATTGCGTTGCTCTGGGTTGGCACTTCCCGTTTTCTGAAGCGTCGCAACAACACGAGAAAACATCCGTCGGGAAGGTGGGTTCTAGTCAGGATATCGATCTCTGTACAGTTCCGCTGCCTGCGTGGCATTTCGCCTACCTTCAACATCAACAATAAAAGAAAAGTTATGGCGATGCAGTTTGTAGGAAGGACAGCCTTTACTGTATGCCTACTCTACACAACAGTATTTAAAAGGACTAAACTACTGTACTAAGTTAACCCATACATAAGAAAACAGTATTGCAATTACTGTTCTGCTAACATACATTCCCCATAGATGAGTAGCAATTCTACCTTCTCTTCGTTGGTGTACATTGTATTCACAAAACTCTTCAACTGATGAGGGTTGACGGAATGACGGGTGTGCATCATACTTATGTTTACATTGGACCTCTGTCAACGTCAGCACGTGGATGTGTTCCATTACCCCGAGTACCTGCACTAAGGGCTGGGAGCGTCAACGTCAATGTTGTGTTACGTAATTAATAACCTTGTGTTTCAGTGAATGGTGCACTGTGATAGATTTTTGAATAGGTCTTTAGGAGAGGAAATTAACTACCGAATAAAAAACACGGGTTGCCATTTTAAAAAATCATACCGTTGCTCATATCTCTGTAAAAAAAAAAAAAAACAAAGCTACAACGGAGGCAATCATGCTGATTGATGTCCCCCTGACGGCTAAGGAACATTTGCTTGAAAGATTTTGTAATATGCATCTGGACAAAAAGTTGTTTAGGTTGGTCAAGATAAATGGGACACCCTGTGTGTTATTTTTTTCCCTGCTGCATTGACATATGAATGCATGTTTGTTACTGACACCATCAAGCAGCCGGGAAAGAACTGACGTCCTGGACACAAACATCGGATATTCGAGAACGCTGTTATTAATGCAGACATCGAATATTCCAAAATTTACACGCATTACAAATAGAAAATATTTCAAAACCATTCAGAAATATTGTGAATATTAAATAATTGCTAGTGGTCGGGATTTAAGTGGCGACCCACACCTCGTCAGCTCATGAAGCTAACCACTACAACAAACACAAAGCACCGGAGCTCGCCCCAGTATCGAAAACCCCATGAGACTACAATTCGCTTATGCAAACAGAGCACCATCTGGCAGTTGCTGGAGATATACGAGTGTAGATTACGTTTACGCAGGATAAAATGATGTCTCTGGCACCTGTAATATCCTCTCTTAACAGTGAGCGAAAAAGTAACATACTATCCTATATTGTACACCCAGAGCACCGCGCAAGCACTATGTGCTTTCTATACCACTCTCTCACTCCTTAATTTAGTCAGAATTGTCCTCCCCTTTGATACGTTAGCGCTTGTGTGACGCTACGATCAATTGGAATCAATTCAATGGAGCACGTCTGATGAAGTATTGACACCCTTTAACCCCTTCTCCTGCAAGTAAGCTCTTAGAGCGTGCTGTTGTCGGTGGGATCGATTTGTTTGGGGGGGGGGGGATGGACAGGGGGGGGGGATGGAGGTGGAACGGTTGTGTCTGCTAGAGTCCATTCCACGACCTTTCATCGTCAACATTTGGTCCAGAGTTCGTGCTACCTCTTCTAGGCAGGTATGTATCGGACATGAGTTGCCGTGTTTGATACACGACAAAATATTTAACAATGCAATGGCCCTCAAATCCATGATAATGGTAACGTCCAAGACTACTTTAAATTTCTTGACCTACCTTCGATAAAATCTGTGATCCTGTTGTATTCTTCATTCCATCTCCTTATCGCCGAAAGGACTTGAGTGCGCAGATATCCCTATAAAGTGGTGCAACATGATTGAAGATGAGTTCTTACTGATACTGATACTTTGTGTGTTTTGACTGGACCTTGGGATTGAACATGGTTGCTTTCTACCGTCATCACCAATACTTATTTAAGGTCTTTCCCGCCATTCTTAGTTGAATATCTCTCACAGCTTATTACTAGTTTCCAATTTATTTCCTCATCCTACAGAGATTTAGTATATTATGATTGAAGATGGGTACTTACTGATACTGGGTTTGTGCGTTTTGACTGGACATTGGGATTGAACATGGTTGCTTTCTACAGTCATCACCAACATTTACTTAAGGTCTTGCAACATGAGAACAACGAGAAGTGGTGAATGTTTCAAAACCACTGTCATCTACTTTGAATTATCACCTCTGACGAACAAGGTGCCACAGCCGATAAATTACTGAAGGCCCTCCCGTTTATGCCATTTTGATTTACATTATCTCTGCTTCTACTAAACCACCAAAAGCGGCGGTGACTGCATCACTCAGATAAAAATGCGTAGCTATTACGCTTTCAGGAAGATATAACTTCAGGTAATATTAAGTACAGCAATATTATGAACTCCGCAGGTTAATGTTTACGAGAAACTTCAAAAACTACGTTACACGTAATTATCACATGCCAAGTAACTTCAACTGAATGCTGCACTACACTTCAAAGTGGCACAGATAAACATAGTCACCAAATCTTTGCAAACAGCACTCGGAATGTTGTAGCAGTCATTCAGTTTCTCGACGATTGACGTCGACTCCTTGATCACGGAGCCATTCTAGAACCATTGTGTGAATTTCCTCATCGTCGACTAATCTTCCTTTGTATATGAATCAGCTCGTGGACTGCCTAGGCATTGTCGTCTGTGAACGATGTCGACGATTTTCATGCCTTTAGCAGCAACCAAACCTGTGCGGCCTTGGTCGTATTGTTGGCATCATGTCACAACCGTTGTAAGCGACATAGCATTTGACCATACACTGCCAGAATTCCACGGTGAATCTTTGTGCAATTTAGAACTGTTTCCATCAAGATTCATACTCTCCTGAGGACTTCAACTTTGGAGTGCGCGCCATTTCACTCCCTCATCCGCCTCGTTTACATGGGGCTACCAAAACTGGATTTCGCAAATCGATTTCCTAATACCGCTTTTGACTGGTCACGAAACCTGAAAAATCGATTCTTGATATCTGCTTCTAGTTGTCAGTTTTCGAATTCCGCAATCGATTTTCATGTAAAACCAAAAACCAATCGGTTTTGAAACGTGCTTGGGCTGTCAGGTCTTTTTTTTTTTTTTTTAGTTTAGGCTACTATGGATGGAGTGGCTTTTTGCACAGTACACCTCGTCTAACTGAAGAGAAATAGCGATTGTGCTGATTAAATCAGAAATTGTAGCTGCTGTTTTTCAGGCGCCGTATTTAACTGGGCGAGCAATTCTGCTTCAGACCTTATCATGCAAACACCACAGCGAAAAATGGTTTCCGAAATGCGGTTTTCGTCTTTTACATGATGTGTCGCATATAAACATAGTGACTGTGATGTATCGTAATACAGTATGAAAAAAAGGTGTTTCATTTAAATAGTACAGGTTGTTTGGCTATAGGCCTACAGAGTCTTTAACATTATTGTGCGTCATTGAAAGTAAAAATAATGAAGATGTAGTTTGAATATATGCATTCTTTCATCACGTAGTTACTGCATACAACGTTCTAACCAAGTTAGAACGGGTTCCTTCAGCCATCTTCTTTCCCAACGTCCATCCTGTCGATGTCCCATTTAAGGTGGGCTATCGTATTTCCTTAGCTTCTTCTCTCTCTCGTTCTCTCTCATCGTAATGAAGCAAGAGTTTTCTGCACTTTTAAGACAAATTCTGAGCAAACTTAATTCTGATGTGTGATTTCACAATAAAGATTTCTTCAGAACGAAATTTTCACTCTGTAGCGGAGTGTGCGCTGATATGAAACTTACTGGCAGATTAAAACTGTGTGCCGGACCGAGACTCGAACTCGGGATAAGAAAAAGAAAGAAAGTGCCCACTGATTAATTTGCAAAGACTCCGCCACGGCTCTCACTGTAAGAATTTCCCACCGGAGAATGCGCAGCTCCTTGCGGCCGACGTAGGCTCGTTGCTATTCAGAAAAGCCCGCCGGTAATTTTCCACTCTTCAGGCCGTCTCGGGAACGTTTCTGCGCCCACGGGATCATCCCATCTCCCGCAGTCGCCGTTTTTCTCTGAACAGGAGCATCCGAGTGGATAATCTTTTGTGCTACGTAGGCAGAAATTTATAAACTTTCTCTGCACCTAACGTTGCGAAAAAGAGTTATAAAGCCTGCGCGTCACGCTAGGGCGCACCTATCCTTCTGGGACATAAAACTTATTTATGAATCTGAATAAAATTCGGAATGACAGATGTGCATTGTTTCCTATTGCTCCTCTACACTTCATTAAACATTTACAGAAATTTCTGTTTAACGCGTAAAAGCGAACTGTACTGCTGAAATAATAGCAGAACGTAATTTCTAAGTTTCCTTTGCCGTGAGGTTTAAAAAATGGCTTGTTTTGGGCCATGGTAACATTTGTGTCAAAACTACGAAAACGCTTGGTACTGCAAACTGTGGCCCAACAGCTACTCTAAAAACTACTATAGAGGAGCCATCTGTGTAGTGCAGGGACTATCATAGAACATATTCTCTAAACTGTCCTTCAATTTTCAGTTCCTAGTGCACTGCCTTTTTTCCTGTAAATCAGTGGCATTTCTTCTGCGTTACTGAACTGTAGATATAGCATACATACCGACGCCGTGTAGCTGTAGTGAAACGCCATTCTTAAAAAAAAAGGTGATGTGCCATCTCAGGTATGAATCCTTGTTCACTGTCGCTATATCTCGTTAAATGAGTGCTTCCCTACTCCTTTATGCTCTGTCAGAGATCAGTAAAATGATTCGGCAAACCATGGATGAGAATAAAAACTGGGAAAAAGGACAGTCACAGCAAGCTAAAAATCTTTTGTCTCAAATAATAATTTTACACCTCAGACCGGATTTTATGTGACAAAAATTTTCATGTCCTTCAGTACTACAACATAGTATTCCCAGAACCCTTCTGATCATAACGGGGTTACTTTGCAGCATATTACATTGTGTTGTGTCTCTTTATAAACCACGTTTTCGCCTCACACCAGATTTTACGTAGGTATTTTGAATGTGCAAGTAGGTTAAATTTGAACCTCTGTATCTCAAAAATGGACAAAAACATTGAAGAAAACGTTTGAGGTTGTTCGAGACCGGAACCTTAGGAATATGTCGGACACGTAACACCCGTTTGGTGAGCACAGCCATCTTGGAATCTGCGGTTCAATTTTGGTACCCAAATCACCACATTTTTGGGGTGTCTCTCGACAGTTGGTAAAGATTTTTGAAAACGGGACGATGGTACTTCTAGATAAATGTATAGAGAACACAAAAGTGAAATTTGAGCAGCCTGCTGCGGTTATTTATTGTTTGGAATTCACCTCGCACCGCAGCTTATGAGTGAATGTAAGGTAACTTTGAACCTCTGTATCTCGGAAATGGAAAAAGATATCAAGAACATTTCCACGGTTATTCGAGGCCGGCATGTTAGGAATATATCGTAAGATTTTCATACAATTTTCTGTACGTAACCATCATGGAATGCGCGACTCGGTTTTGGTAGGAAATATTGTTGCAAACAACCTTATTTGCGGTTTTCTAAGAAGCCGCCCATGAGCTAAATGTGCCTCAATAAGCCACATACTGCCACTGGAGACCACATAATATGCAGAAAGAACCAAACGAATGGCTCCATTTTCCCAAGCAGGCAGGAGTACGTAATTTTCAAACTCTGATCCTGTACTATAGGACGATATATCAGTTGGGTACACAAATGGCCCTTGGCCCAAGGACTATCCAAAATACTTGAGCCGACGTTTCAATCATCAATAGAACCTCAGGTATGAGCCCCGAAAGAATCCCGTTTTAGTGCTCGGCGTTTTGTAACATTATATGTAAATCAGAAGGGGATCACTGCTGTCAGCTGCTGCGGGACATTACGTGGAATCAGCGGAGACGAGTAAAAATGTGTACCGGACCGGTCCGGTATACATCTAAAGTGAAGAGGTATCATATGACATCAGCCTGGATCAAATGACTAAAACAATGACGAAAGAAAAGGAGATATCGCCTTTAACTGGTAATCAAAATGTCCTCAATCCCAAGTTCGAACCCACCACTGCTTAAATTTTGGATAAAAGTCATCAGCAATTGCGCCCGAAGGGTTCTGGCACAAGAAGTCACCCTCATTCTTCCAAATGCCTTTTCAAAGAGGATAGAGGACATGACGAAGGTTCAGGGAAATCTCTTGCCTATGGGGTGGGAACTGGCTCTCAAAGGCAGAAGAATTAGCAATGATCAACGGCATGAGGTTGCAGAAGGCACTGGAACAAGTGCATTAAAGACCCATAATGTGTATCTATATGACACCTGGTCTATAACTGAAAAATTGTTATGATGATCTCTCCATGGGCAAAAGTTTCCGGAAGAGTACCCTTCCGGATAGTCCGATGAGTACGCAGCTTCAGAAAATATTATAACTGAAGTAGAATTCTTTATGAATACGAAAGTAGGGCAGAGAGTGAGTTACTGTCAACAGTTCAGTGATACTATCGTTCTCTTAAGAGTTGACAACAAACCAAGATCAAGACAGTAATTGAGGTATACCTGGATACGAATAACAAAGACAAATAAAAACAGTAGGCTGCACACATGATGTAGTTGCAATAAACCAAGGAGTTAGACAGGGTTGTTATGTTGTTTTCCACAAGTGAATGTAAAAAATTCATTTTTGTAAAACCCCAAGGAATGGAGGTAGTCCACCGAAGGTGACCCTCTAAACGACTCTTTTTATTATATATATATATGCGCTGTAACCAAATCTTTGGCACAGGCAATGAAACATTTTAAAATTAACGATGTTTAGGTTATGCTTAAGATCAAGTAATTGTTCGTCAGAATATCATTGGCTTACAAGGAATTGTCTCTAATTTAAGTAGTGTAGCCAGAAAATGCAGTCTGAACCTTTCCATCAAAGGGAAAAAGTCAGTGCAATTTCTAGGACACCAGGCCATAAGAGTTAAGACTGAAATTGACAAGCAGATCGTAGAGCAAGTTAGTACATTTAAATACTTAGGGTGCTGCATTACATACAGGGCAAACAATGAAATACAAAATAAATTAGACCTATTTAACTACTTCTGTGGAATTTTACACAGGACATTAGGAAAGAAAGTCCACAGAGATACTCCACTTACGTTCTATAATGTTACGGCTGTACCAGAACTGCTCTATGGCTGCGAAAATAGGACTCTTAAGAAAAGAGATGAAAAGAGAATGCAAGCATGGAAAGTGAATTTTTTTAGATATGCATGGATATACGTTGATGGGCGAAATGAGGAATGATGACATGTGAGCTGAACTGAATGTACATAACAAAACTGACATAATAAAAGAATATCAGTTGAGGTAAAAAGAATATATAGACCGTATGCCAGATGCTAGAATCACTAAAGCCGCGAAACAGTATAAACCAAGAGGGAAAAGATCTTTAGGAAGACTAAGGCTCTACGGACGCCGAATTTAATGACTGGTGGAACTTTTCAACCATTGTATTTATATGGAAATGAAGTTGAAAAATCGGTACGCATGCGTCAGCCCTTGCCTGTATCTGTCACCAAAGCCCAGCAGAGTGTAGAAGGAATCTGGCTATGACTTGTAGAACAGCAACACAACACATGACACATGACGCTACCATTACTGCTACTGCCACATGACTCGGCCGGTGTAGCCGAGCGGTTCTAGGCGCTTCAGTCTGGAACCGCGAGATCGCTATGGTCGCAGGTTCGAATACTGCCTCGGGCATGGATGTGTGTGATGTCCTTATGTTAGTTAGGTTTAAGCAGTTCTATGTTCGAGGGGACTGATGACCGATAGTGTTCAGAGCCATTTGAACTGCCAGATGAGAACTATTATGCCAAAACCAAGAAAAATATGGTTAATAGGATATACCCTCCGGTACTTAACCAGTGAGCACTAACAGCGATCGAATCCAGCTACAAAGTACAAACCGTAGCCTAAGCATAGCTGTTAACGAAAGACGCTAAATATAGACACAAGTATGCAAATTACATCTCAGCTCTTGTAACGTCCGTTACATGCGATCTAAGCCGAGAAGGAAATTCGAAATATCTTTCAGATGGATTAAATTATGTCTGACTGATCATTAGCGAATCGTGGTTCAGATCACATAGAATGTCTGTCACATCGGTGGGAGATGAAAACTAAGAGTATGAAGTAGTTTCTCATAGCAGATGCTTAACGATAAAAATATTTTTCTCTTACGTTGTATCGAAGTAATGAGAACACGAAGAGTCATCTTTGGAATTAACTGGCTTGGTTAAAATTCTGTGACCTTGAAATTTAAAACTATAAGTGCACTAATTTCTGTTCGCATTGAAAAATCGAATTTTGTCAAGATAAAATAAGCAGGTTGTAATTAATGAACGTAAATCGTAATTTAGATGGCCAGAATTGCGGCTAAGAGGATAGCGACCAAGCCGGCTAATTCTGATCACGGAACTTCACAACTTTATACATGAGGAAGCTATTAAAACGTAATGCTGACATGAAAATTAAGAGGCAGAATAAAACGAATCTCATTTATTGTAACCTGTTGTTCAGGAAGGCTTACATGCACTATGTGTCCGTACAGGTAAAAGCAAGAAAGAGACTAGAAGAACATCTAACAAGAGAAGAATGAATCAAGTGACAAAAAAGAACAGAGATTCTGCCTTTTACCCATGGAGTTAAAAATTAAATCAGCGTTATTACTGTTCGAGTCCAAACACTGTGCGATTTCTTCTCTCGTCAGTTAATTAGTACTGCTTTTGAATAAAATGTCACTGTCTGTTGAATGTTCAAGGTAATTTAGACAAACTGGGAAAGAAAAGAAATCATTGTGAAGCCTCACACTGGATCTAGCGAAAATATGGGGTGAAAAAAGAAAAAAAAGAGAGACGGACATAAACAGTCGGATATTGAAGTTTTTTATTTGCCTGGTTGCTGAAATGGGGAAGAGAGCTAAGGACGGTGTTCTTCAACATTATATCCGGCACTGGGAAAAAAAAGGGGAAGAGACTGCTAGGGATAAGTTCATGACAGAAACTCACTACAGCGGTGAAGTAGTTAAGGAGATGACAGTGAAGATGATGCAGTTTAAGAAGAAAAGGAAGATGAAGATGTTAAGGACAATCAAATTGCAAATCGTGTACACGAAAACTATGGAAGTTGTCTTGCAGGAAATGAGCGCGCGCGTGTGTGTGTGTGTGTGTGTGTGTGTGTGTGTGTGTGTGTGTATGTAAGTGTGTTTGTGTGTGCGTGCGTGCGTACAAAATTAAGAGAAAACTTCAATGTATAAAATGAAAAAAGGGGTAATGAAAATTATTTTTTAAGGAAGATAATTCAATGTTGCAGCTAGAGGTGACAGATATTTGTTCTAAATTTTCCACCCTCCAAAACCTCCTATAAATTTAACCAAGTATCTGCCTACTACACTATAGCTACCTACTAAGTGAAGTTACCTTATTTGCTGTCCCATACGCTATTGCTATTAATAGCCAACAGTGTATTATACACAGCTAACACCAGTTCCCGTCGCCGGCCGCGGTGGTTTAGCGGTTCTAGGCGCGCAGTCTGGAACCGCGCGACCGCTACGGTCGCAGGTTCGAATCCTGCCTCGGGCATGGATGTGTGTGATGTCCTTCGGTTGGTTAGGTTTAAGTAGTTCTAAGTTCTAGGGGACTGATGACCTAAGATGTTAAGTCCCATGGTGCTCAGAGCCATTTGAACCATTTTTTGAACCAGTTCCCGTCCGATATCCGAAGTTAAGCACTATCGAACTCGGCTAGCACCTAGACGGGCGAGAGTCTGAGGCTACTGAGTGCTGTTGGCAAATGGGGTGTACTCAGCCCTCGTGAGGTCTAATGAGAAGCTGCTCGTTTGAGAAGTAGCCTTTCTCGTCGTGATGACAACAGGCTGAGGAGCAGTGTGCTGACCAAAGCATCTCCATATCCTCTTCCAGTGACGCCTATGGGCTGAGGATGACATGCCGGTCGGTAAGTAACGTTCGTCCTACCGAGACCTTTTAGGACTGAGTTTATTTTTGTATGCCCATCCTTCTGATTGGAGATTTGAGGGACTTCTGCCGCTCACTTACGTCATAAAATGGAATATCTACAGCCGTACTTACTATGCTATGTATTATATGGCTACCAGTTTCCGTGCTTCAGCATACCATCTTCAGGTCTTAACTATCGCTGAATTGGGATCGGAGTTAACCCTTTCAAAGTAATTCAAGACCTAAAGACGTTGTACTGAAGCACCGAATCTGGTAGCCATATAATAAATAACATCATAAGGACAGTTGTAGGCCTTCCATTTCATTACATGAGTTTATTTTTAGTTTTCAGTGTTATGCATAAGTGGGAAAAAATAGAAACACGGTGAGAAATGCATGCTTGGACATAAATCCAGGTGCCAGCCAAGCATTCAACTTGAACTGTTGTCTTTGTCCACAAAAGTCATCTGTACAATGTCCTCAATAGGCTGCAATTATTAGCCGTGGTCAGACAAGTCTTCTGTGTCGTTGTAAATGCCAAAGAACACGAAGGAAGCCCCAGGAGCTGGGCAAAGAAATTGACACCCTCAGAGTTTTCTTGTTCAAGCTTGGAAACTCTTATCTCACTGAACACCAAAATGTTAGCAATATCATCCATGAAAACATCACTTTTGGTGAGGAATCTGATGCAAGTTCTCTCAACTCTTCCTCTTCTGCAGTACTAAACTGAGAAGGAGAATCACTACGGAAGGGATCTTAAACCACTGAAAACAATCACAGTTTGCCGAAAACAATTTTTCCAAATGTACTTGAATTTGAGATAAATCTCCTTCAATTACAGAAATAATATCTTCAAGGAGGCCTACCTCGCTGCCGTTTATAAAATGCTGTAAACTTGGAAAGTAGTCCACTTCTCCTCCGTCACTCATTTTTCTCTAACAAAGAAAAATTATTTTTTTTAAGTTAGAAATTACATCAACATCAAATGAGTTTTACTACCTTACTTATTCAGTGAGTTTAACTTCTCAAATACATCACTTTTAATAAAAAGTAAATTTCTAGAAAGCACTTATCACTTATATGATTTTCCTTCTTCCAGACCTCTAGCCTCAGTTAAAAAATGCGTGATAGCATATTTCCGAATGCTGGTAAAATAAGGGAGGACCAAGTTCAGCCATCGTATCGTAACACATTTATCTAAAAAGTCCAGATTTCTGAGGACGAATTTAATACAGTTCACCACATTTATGACAGTTTGCAGTGCTTGATTCAGATCAACGCTCAAATGTTGCGAACCGAATGCTTCCCTACGTACAAATCAGTTGGCTCTCATAATATGAGGTTCGTTTCGCCAGGAATAAGTGCTTGTAGATCACTGTAACGCCCAGACATGGATCGCGCACCATCAGTGCGCGAAGCAGCACAGTGAGCCAAATAAATCTGATTTTCTGTCATGAAGTTGTCCAGTACTTAAAACAAATTTTGCGTGTTCTAGCTGCATCTGTTTCCTAACAAAACAGAAGATTTTCCATCATTTCGTTACTTTTTTCATCAACAAATCTAAGATAGCAAATTAAACGAGCATCTCTATTGATATCAATCGGCTCATCAAGCTGCAAACCAAAATCTTTCCCTTTAATTTTCCCGATCATTTGTTCACTAAAATACTCTCCTAAATTATGAATTCGACGGTTGATTCTAGTATGGGACAAAGGAATAGTCAAAAGCTGTTTCGCCTCGGATTCTCCATTAATAACTGACACCATGGTTAATAGCAAATGGTCGAATTAGTTCTTCTCCTGTCGTATGTGCCTTCCTACATCTTGATAGTCGGTAAGTTATACTATAGGACGCTATAAGTGTTTTATTCGAGATTTGTTCTTTCATTTGACTAAAATTTCTGTCAAAATGTTCTCTTGATTTGACCACGTCATTCTTATGAACACATTCTTAATGACGTTTTGCTATGTAGCATACATTCAAATGCAGGTACTTTCCAACGTAAAACACACTAAGGACGCCCTTCATGTTTCACAACAGTGCACGCTATACCACATTCCAAGTATATATCATCGTATTTTCCATATTTGCATTTCTTATTTTAAAAGTCATTTCCCTTGTTGTCCTCAGCAAACTCTCGTTTTTTACTTACACTTCACAAATTTAAAAAAAATTCCATAGTATATCTTCCTTACCAACTTATAACAAATTCACAAAATAATAAAGTGGCTGAAAATTCAACGACTACTACTGCTGCTAAGCGTAACGCGTGGTAGTTCGGCTTTATGATTGTTTACAAGGGCTGGCCAACATCAAAAGTGGAATTCCTCCGAGGCAACACCAGTTGACACCAGAAATGAAATTTGTCACAACTGTCTTTCTTGTCACAAACTACTGGGTTGTAATAATTGGAGTGCAGCTACTCACAGAGTTCCAGTATGGACTGGAGTTACCGTATGGCAGCGAAGCTTGGACGATATTGCAATACGTTTAATGCAGACTGATTTACCCCGGAAAAAATTAGTTCCAGTTTTGGCCAACAGGTGTTAACCTGGCGATGTGAATTCAAGACAGACACATAGAAAAGTTTACATATGCGATGGATTAGGAAAGTGTCGTGGTATGATAAGGTCAAAAAACTGAGAAAGGCATAATGATGATTTAATATTAATAGCCGTTCACACAGTTTCTTCACTGTGAGCACTAGAGACGTCGAGGAAATTTTGCACAGCCCCTGATTTGCACCTAGAGTCCTAAATTGGAACAATTTTTTTCCCGGTGTAAATCGGTTCCGCAACACCGTATTAGCACATCTAACAAGTTTCGCTGCCATACGATACTTACTTCCCACACTCTACCTCTATGAATAGCAGCACTTTAATTATAAACACCTGGTAGGAAATAAATCAACGACGCCCCAGAGGGTCAGCATGGCATTCCAGGGCGCCACGACGTACAGGTTGAACACCACAGCTCTAATGCAATGAATTATAGCTTCAGTAGAAAAGATTTGTTGTAGTGTTAACATTCATCACAAATGTTGGGTAACTGGATCTAATATTTGCATGTCTCATGGTAAAAGTGAACTCAAGAAATGGTATATCTGTGTGTTTAATCATTTGAAGTTTAGAGTGAATTTGAATGTGGAATAAGCCAGCGAAGTTCGGACAACTGAAGTTAGGATTTCGCGGTGTGCCGTGTTGGAGAGCCACACTTCATTCGACCGAGTTCGCAGAGAGAGGAGCTTACTTAATCCTGCCAGAAAGGACAGCAGCCAGTGGGGTAAGGCGGGCCACTCTGTTTGCCCAAGTTGTAAAACTCCGCCAGCGGCAAATCCCGGCCAACTGCGTGCGCTGTGCGCGTAACGCAATCAGCCTGCAGCCCGCCCGGAATGCAGATTGAGTGGGAACGGAGCCGCGGCCCGGTAGCCAGCCAGCTTTCTCCGGGACTCCAGAACACGAGGACCGGCTGCTGGAGGCTCCAGCAGGGCACCAGCCAACGTCACGGGACAGCCTCTGTCAAGGTGTGCAGTTTATATTCCATATTAAGCTATGTTAATAGTTCATAGCAAAAAATTTGTAAATTAGTCTTTATTTATCTAATACCGTCATTGAAAAGTACTTCGGACATTGAACGCACTACAAACTTTTTTCCCAACACGTAGGAGAGAGCGGAAGTTCCTTATTATCCTTTTCAGTTAGTGTTCGTAAGTGTCAAGTTGGTATCTGAGAAATGTTTAAAACTTATTTTGATGTCGAAGGATGTAAATCTCAGTGCAGGGCAGAAGAACTATGTGAAATATTAATTTTGAACGGAAATACGCAGAGCCACGTTACACGATACGAAATGTACGTGTACTATTCGGTACATCACACAATTCGCCTGCTAGAAAGCAATCCGTTTTCCGTAAAATTTGCATATGCTATCTAACAGCAAACCAAATGACTCAGATTAAAATGTTGGCCCTGAATACCGTTAATCATCATCTCAGGACGCGCAAACAATGTCCGTACAAGTTCTGTCGTCGTAATTACACAGTAAATGAACATAAAAATAAACGCATCTGACTTCCTGATAAAAATATTTAAAAATTCACTTGACTGCGCTTTACTAAATCTTCTACTGGTATGGTAACTTTGAACTGGTACGATATTATTTTCACAAATACACTGTGACAGGCACTGTACGTTAGAGTATATGTGAACTTTTCATGATTCGCACGTAACGCTCGTCTGCTCTGCAAATTGTCGCTATCAGGAATAGCTGTTAAAAATCAAATTCCATTAGCCGTACTTGCGAAGTGCAGTGCAAGACTGTATCTTACCACTTTTCATAAAATGATAAAATGCTTCTCAGCTCACAAACCACGATGTGCAATGAGAGTGTACAAACAGACTCATGAAAGTAAAAAAAGTGATCTCATCTCAATGGCCAATAAATGAGAACAAAGACTGCAAGTTGAACTATGCTTCATAAAGCCATGACAACAACACACCTTTTCATAAGGTTCTCACACCTAAACGAGTTAGTAAAATATTTCTTAGTATCTCTCCATTGTGTATAATTGTCTTCCTTGACACTTGTTTCAACTATAAGACCATATGTTCCATTATAAAATTTGTAGTCAAACTTCAACCATACACAATGTTCTCAGAACACGAAACTACATAGTTACAAATATAAAAAAAAGGATTACCTTTTAAGTTGGCTTTTATCATTCTTCTTCCCTTGAAACACGTTATTACATACTCCTTTGTTTTAAATAATGCTGCCTCCACCACACGGAAGGCCAGCTTCCATCATTTTTAAAAGAAGTACTTTGCCAGACTGTCCAACGCACGGTGATACTGTCACTCTCTGACTTACTCTTACCATCTCTGGTCACCAGCACAGTCTCACAAAGTACATGGTTATGTCGATACTACGGAAGTTGAGCACATTTATCAAATTCGCAACTTCTTTCACGTTTATGGCCAAAACTCCTTGAAAATCGTCATGGCAAATAGGAGACGTCGCCTCGAGCTAGCTCTGTAATAGATGTTAAATATATTTTCTTGCACTATTTCTAAATGACAGCATTCACTTCTCGTGTGCTGCAGTCTCCTTCAGAAACTACAAAATTTACTCTGAGAAAGGAAGGTTTTTACCAAATGTGGAAAAATGTTCCAAAGTACGACATGGTCACGTACCTAGAAATAAATATTTTATTGAAATTTAAAAGTGTTGCCAATTGAGAAAATCTTGACAGTACTAAATTTAGTAGTGTATGTGTTACATTACACTGAGGCGACACCATTATGGAATTACCACCAGCTTGCACAGTGCCTAGTTGACAACATGGGTTCATTCTACACCTCGAAGAAGCAATGATGCAGTAAAAGAGAGATTCAAGAGTGGGATTAAAATTTCACAGTGAAAGGATATCAGTGACTAGATTCTCTGATGACATTAATATCCTCAGTGAAAGTAAAGTAAGATTACAGAAGCTGTTGAATGGAGTAAACAGTATAATGATTCGAGAATATCGATAGAGATTTTTTTTTTTTTAATTGGGTCATCAGTGTACTGACTGGTTTGATGTGGCCCGCCACGAATTCCTTTCCTGTGCTAACCTCTTCATCTCAGAATAGCACTTGCAACCTACGTCCTCAATTATTTGCTTGACGTATTCCAATCTCTGTCTTCCTCTACGGTTTTTGCCCTCTACAGCTCCCTCTGGTACCATGGAAGTCATTCCCTCATGTCTTAGCAGATGTCCTACCATCCTGTCCCTTCTCCTTATCAGTGTTTTCCACATATTCCTTTCCTCTCCGATTCTGCGTAGAACCTCCTCATTCCTTACCATATCAGTTCACCAAATTTTCAAAATTCGTCTATAGCACCACATCTCAAATGCTTTGATTCTCTTCTGTCTCGGTTTTCACACAGTCCATGTTTCACTACCATACAATGCTGTACTCCAGACGTACATCCTCAGAAATTTCTTCCTCAAATTAAGGCTGGTATTTGATATTAGTAGACTTCTCTTGGCCAGAAATGCCTTTTTTGCCATAGCGAGTCTGCTTTTGATGTCCTCCTTGCTCCGTCCGTCATTGGTTATTTTACTGCCTAGGTAGAAGAATTCCTTAACTTCATTGACTTCGTGACCATCAATCTTGATGTTAAGTTTCTCGCTGTTCTCATTTCTACTACTTCTCATTACCTTCGTCTTTCTCCGATTTACTCTCAAACCATACTGTGTACTCACTAGACTGTTCATTCCGTTCAGCAGATCATTTAATTCTTCTTCACTTTCACTCAGGATAGCAATGTCATCAGCGAATCGTATCATTGATATCATTTCACCTTGCATTTTAATTCCACTCCTGAACCTTTCTTTTATTTCCATCATTGCTTCCTCGATGTACAGATTGAATAGTAGGGGCGAAAGGCAACAGCCTTGTCTTACACCCTTCTTAATACAAGCACTTCGTTCTTGATCGTCCACTCTTATTATTCCCTCTTGGTTGTTGCACATATTTTATATGACCCGTCTCTCCCTATAGCTTACCCCTACATTTTCAGAATCTCGAACAGCTTGCA
Source organism: Schistocerca piceifrons (assembly GCF_021461385.2). Classification (NCBI taxonomy): domain Eukaryota; kingdom Metazoa; phylum Arthropoda; class Insecta; order Orthoptera; family Acrididae; genus Schistocerca; species Schistocerca piceifrons. Next base: position 456,867,780 of record NC_060144.1, on the reverse strand, counting down.
CCATTTTATATTGTCGAACGCTTTTTCCAGGTCGACAGATCCTATGAAAGTGTCTTGATTTTTCTTTAACCTTGCTTCCATTATTAGCCTTAACGTCAGAATTGCCTCTCTCGTCCCTTTACTTTCCCTAAAGCCAAACTGATCGTCACCTAGCGCATTCTCAATTTTCTTTTCCATTCTTCTGTATATTATTCTTGTAAGAAGCTTCGATGCATGAGCTGTTAAGCTGATTGTGCGATAAGTCTCGCACTTGTCAGCTCTTGCCGTCTTCGGAATTGTGTGGATGATGCTTTTCCGAAAGTCAGATGGTATGTCGCCAGACCCATATATTCTACACACCAACGTGAATAGTCGTTTTGTTGCCACTTTGTAACGCCGGAAATGCATATACTCCTATTTCCATCTATTGTACTATTATTTTTTTTCCTTGTTTTGTTACCTCAAGATATGACATTTCTGTCTCTTTATATATTGTAATTGTTTTACTGTTTGTATATATATATTTATGCACTCATGTCGATGTATAATTGGTTTGTTTCGTAAATATTATTTGTATTTTTACGCTGGGTCTTGCCTAGGGAAAACTGCTATCGAACGATTACGTCGATAGGTCGTGTGACGAATCAAAGTGTGTAGGATCTTTGGTAGTGTTAACTCTGCCGCGTGGAGCGCGGGCAGAACAGTGAGAGTCTGGCGGGGGTAGCGAGTGGAGCAGGTGTGTTGTGTGACGCTCCCGCGAGTTGCCGCGCTTTCGGGGTTTGGCAGCATGTAATTGCGCTCGACTCGCGATGATAGTTTCTGACATGGTGTCGCGGACGGGAAGCATTAGCTGGCGCACATCAAGAGCCCGTTTCGCCTGGTGACCGTGTCGAGAAGAAGGCGCGCCAACATCCAGCTTCTGCAACAGCGACGGCCGACAATGAGTGACTGTCGCCACCTTCTCGATCGATGGCTTCAAACCTTCAATCTACCAACAAGGAAGACTAAAAGCACGTAAAGTTTCAGAACTGTATGGCAGACCTCAGCTTTCCAAATTGTTCCATTTGCCTCGCAAAATTAGAGCAACTTAGCATGAACCTTTGTTGCTCATTGTCCCAATTGCATTGCCAAGCAGGGTCCCTTCCTTTTCCGAAATGAACCCGAGTGTCGTTGAAATTCAAACGCCAGCATTAAAATAATATAATTAGATTTCACTGCTTTAATTTCAAAGTTCAGTAGCTGGCTACAATATTTAGGTTACACGAGCACAAATTTAGAGTGCGAGTTTTGTTAGCATATTTTAGCTTACCTGTGACTGCAGCTCAGCTTGGTACGTACTAAATTTTACTATTGTTAATAGTTCAGAATCATTTAATTCAAGTTCAAAGTTAAATATCTCGTTTCTAAATTGCGTAGAGTCAAGTTGCTTTTGAAATGATTGTTGAGGTAGTCCAAGACTAACCGTATTTTACTGGATTTCGATGTGCTTCAGAAAGAAAGCTCACTATTAACTTCAGTCACTAAATTAATTTTCGATTTTCCGGTTTTATTAATTCTTTTGCTAAATTAAGTCAGAGTGTAGCGAAATTTATCACTTCTGACAAACTTTCAGTTTTCACACTACACGTGTCAACCTTCAGTTGCCACGCTTCTAGTGCTAATTATATGTGTAATAACCTTTCTTTTTCAGTTACTATAGTAATTGTCCTTAGGACTGGCGACCGTGATTTCCCCCAAATCTCAAATATCTAATTACCGCTAGTTAATTGTTAACGTAACGGCCGCACATTTACTTTCTTTATTATCTTTACCCCTTTTCAAAATTAATTTCCACCAGTTTCATTTGCATTTTTCCTTTCATTAAGATGTAACCCTTTCCTCCCTCTTTACCGATAGATTAACTTCGGTGACGATTGCTTTTCCCAAATTTCCATTAGGTACACGCGGTTTAATTTTTCACTGTCTTTAAGGTCGATAAGTGAGGGAGGAGGTTACACGTGGCGACCTGGTGACAGGACAATCTTCAAATTTGAGGTTGTTCTGGACACGAATTTTGCATTGTGCAAATCTCGTAACAAAGTACTGGTTACGAAATGGTCGATACGTCAGCGAGAATATTCGTGTGAGGAATCCTAATTAGAGTTGAGATTTTGCATTTGTATTGAAAATTATTAAAATGAGTGAAGGCAACAATTACCAAAATTTGGTAGACTTAGATACGGAACAATCGGTCGAACAGTGGGAAACGCGCACAGCGGTACCCATTGTTCCGGGGCAGGCGGCTAGCATGAAAGATGCGACCGCCGAAACGCAACAAATAGCAGAAATGGAATTCCAGACTTTAGAAAATGTTTCGGAATCAGAAGTGAAAATCAAATCTGAATCCCTTGATGACGAATACGGGGGGACAATTAAAGAGGAAGCCGCTACGGAAGTAAAACCGGTAGTTTCCGGGAATTTAACTGATTTATTGAACGTTTTGATTAACGAAATCAAGAGTCAATCGGTCAAGCAAGAAGCTCAGTCTGAAAAATTTGAACGGATGCTAGACAATCAGAACAAAGCTATTAACGTTGTTAACAACAATGTTGGAGTTGTTAACACAAAAGTTGATAAAATCAAAGAAGATATTGTTGTAATTAATACCGAAATCGGTAATCTTAAACAGGAAATGATAGGCGTTCAGGCGGAAATTGCGAGCATAAATACTCGTTTTAATTCTGAAATTAGCAGAATCGAGAAAAGTGTAGGAGACGCAGTTGCTCCGATCATCGAGAATAAGGTGACGGAACAAATTCAATTAGTGAGAAAAGAGGATCAACAGAAGGTGGAAACTTTAAAGGCTTTAGTATCCGAAGTAGATACCAAAGATACGAAGCAGGCTAATACCTGCGAAGAGAAAAAGAGGGAAGTTTAAACGCTTGCGACAACCACTTGCCAAGTAATTACCAGAGTGTCGGAATTAGAAAAGAAACTTGAAGAAAAACAGAGCTATGTGCCAATCTATGCACATAGTTCGGAATTGTTGACGAAAGAGGAGCGGTTCGACCCCTTGAAAAAAGGCGGTATACACGCGACGGATTTCATTAAGAATTGTGAAAGAGTTTTACCCAGATCATGGACTAATGAGAGAAAAATTAATGCGATTATTGATGTGTTGGCTGGTGATGCCAAGCGTTGGGGCTTAAACCTCAACATTACGAACCTGACTTTTGACGAATTTAAAAATTTGTTTCTGGCTGAATACTGGTCAGAGCAAAAACAGCAAAGTGTCTGGCGCGAATTTGTCGTATCGAGGCCTTTCGATGCGAATTCGCGCGGTTCGATGAAGGAGTTTTGTGAGGGCTGGATCCGCAAGTTGGAATATTTGCGTGACCGCCGCTCGGAATCCGAAATAGTCTGGGAACTCTACAAGAAGCTTCCAGATGATACAAAACGCTACGTAGGGAGCAATTACAGAACAATAAATAATTTCCTGGAAAGAGTGGAGGATGAGGACAATTGGCGCAATAATCGCGACAGTGGTAGAGGCCGTGGTAACAACAATGGGTACCACAACTACGATAACCATGGGAATAATGCATACCGCAACCATGGCAGCAATAACAATAATGGTTCGGACCGTAATAACAATCGGTACAATGCAAATAATAACAGGAATAACGGAAACCAGTATCATACTAGCGTGATACGGGCTTCGCGCAATAGTAATAACGCCAGAGGGTGTGATCAGCCGCCTCAGCAGCATCCGGGGACCGTATCTGCTGGGACGAGACAGGGAAACCATTAGCTGCGCCGGTGAGGGGCCGACCGGGCGTGGAGAAATTTTGGCGGCCCAATAGCAGGAGAAAACCCAGGTGTCGTCGATATGAAAATTCCGTGTGGAATAATCAACGGCGGGAGAGTGTGCCAGTGTTAAGAGAAAGGAGTGCGCCCACAAGTAGTAGATCAGCTGTATACACGGCAGTAGAAGGTACATTCACTGTCAGTGAGAACAATTTAAGTAGTGTTCCGGAAATCGATTATAAGGTGCCAGCTGTAATACCCACAGCGGAACTGGAGATTGAGTTTAAGAATGATTCGCAATTGTTGAGAGAAGATCAGATGTCGGATAAAACGTCCGTCATCGAGCAAGGGGATGCAGAGAGGGATGAGGTCTGGTTAAGGCAGTTCGGTCGCTTATACGACGAACTAAGAGATTATAGGGGTCTGTATGGGAGAAGTGTTTATGGGGAGCGCGGGCAGGATTTGCCGCGTCTCGTCCCACAGGAAGATAGTATTTGTGAAGTGATTGAAAGTTCTGGCCCTAACCGGCAGACTTTACCAGAAATAGTTGATGTTAATGGGGAGCACGAGCAAGATTCGTCGTGTTTCGTCCCGCAGGAGTTAGATGTTGAAGGAGTAACGGAAAGTTCTGGCCCTAACCGGCAGACTTTACCGAAAGTTATAGTGGTAGAAGTAGCCGACCCATCCGACGCAAACCTCCAGTTTAAACATTGCGAGAGTATTAAGGGGAAAGATTACGAAAATTTTAGTGATAGCCGGACACAATTGGTAGAAAAGCACATAGATTTCAGCGTGTATGAGGTTAGAGCTGACGTTATACGGTCAGACGATAACAGTGTGGGTTGCGCAGATCTAGAGGAAGTAATTGCAGATACTACTGGGCACATTTCTCCAGGTATATTGGCAGATGAGATCAATCTGGCTAAAGAGGAATCAACGAAGGTGACGATTAGTGAATTGATAGCAAAGCAACACTCGCTAGTTGACGAGTTACAGGAAAAGGTTTCGGTATTGGAGGTGAAGCTACAGACAAAGCCTCAGGACAAACGTGTTGAAATTAAAACTGTATGTGAACAGAGGCTGAAAAAGCCGCCAGATAAACCGGATTTAGGATCAAAGCCGGATGGTTTTTTCTGGAATGACCTGGATATAGACGAGGATTTACTGTGGGAAAATAAAGAAACAGTCGAGGACAAGTGTAGACAGATAGTAGTGTCTGTTAATATGCACGACCTACAACTAAACGTGTTGATTGACACCGGTGCAGAATTGAGTGCTGTATCTGGGAAAATATTTGAGTTACTGAAAGACAGACCTGGCATCGTAGTTATGCCAGTAACAGGAGTGAAAATTATCGGTGCTACTGGGAAGGCCAGCAAACCGGTCACAAAACAGATTTTTGTCAACTTTGAGATATGTGGGGCACGATTTGAACAAGAGTTTGTCGTCGTGCCAGACTTAACTACGGAAGTAATTATCGGGTTAGATTGGCTATTAAAGTACCGTGCAGTGATTAACAGCGAAAACAAAACTTTGACATGTACTTCCCAAGATAAAACAATAGTAGTTAGTTTTGACGAGGCAGGAGACGGTGTGCATAGGCAATACCAGCCTATAAACATTGTTAACTGGCCCAATGGTATTGACGTAGGTATGAATTTGAACTACTGTAATGTGAGGAATCTCGGCGTTGACGATAATGTAGAAAGTGAATTGGAAAGTATTGTAGACGGTGTGTCAAACGTAACACACGAACAAAGACGAGCCCGACTTTCCCGTACCTATTGCTATCACAACCATAGGGCATGGGGCAAATATGTGGCAGTATTTGAGAAAATTATGAACACCTTGAGACATGAATCGACGGGATTTTCTCCAGAGGAAATCCTGTTGGATGACAGAAGTAAAAGTTTAGTGGAAGAGATAATCAAATTCCCTCCACGGATTGACATTAGTATTGGTGTGAAAAAAGATCGTTTGCGAGAAGTAATGAAGCTTAAAGCCGATGCTCGCATACGTCGTCATGACGCTAAAGCGCGTTTTGCTAAGTTTGCGATCGGAGACTTAGTACTTGTAAAAGCTCATGAGAAATCGAGCGAGATAGACAATGAAATCTCTAAATTTAAGTTTGTTTATAATGGACCATATAAAGTCATTGGTATACCTCACACAAATGCTTATTGCTTAGAGTATCCAAGCTCTGGAAAGCTATTAGGTATACGAAATATAATAGATTTGAAATTGTACCAACCTAGGATCGATTAATACCACACAATGGGTAATTTGTACAATATGTAAATATAGAGTGTAAGATTTAAGGTTTGCTAGATTGCCATGCATTTGACTGACCAAGAGGACATTAAAGAAGTTGTAATTAATAAGTAATTAATTTTGACTAAATGATTTAAGAGAGAGTGATTATTTATCAATTGAAAAATCCAAGCTGCTAATTTAAGTTTTCAGCTGAGTCACAGTAGATTAAGCAACGTAAATATGATTTTGTAACTAGCTGTAAGATTTCATGAATATGTGTTTTACTAGTCATTGCCGATGTACTTAGACGCTGTTTTAAGTTTCAGGCTAGTACATGCGTGTGATGATGGACAGTGTTGAGTTATCCACTGTGATAGTATTAAGGGACTCCTTGAGATTACTCGGGAGTGAGTTTTTCCTAAAGAATTCAGTGAAACGGACGTTCTGGAAACGCCGTCACAAGGGCGAGTGAGATCAAGCGTGCCGCACACGCGGGCGCAACAATACTGGCGAGGCGAGCCGCTGTCGGCTCTTGTGCCGCTGTTGGCTCTTGTGCCGCTGTCGGCATTCTTTGTACTTGCGAGTACGAAAGGCGGAATAGTTTTTCTTCCCGGACAGCTGATGTGAAAGAATTCTGCTGTCAATATTTATGTTTTTTTCGATCTACTGAATATTATTTTCTTGTTTAGCGTTAAGTGGAATCTCATGACGAGATATTAATTATGAAAAGGTTATGTAAAAATGTGTATTCTATGTAATTAATTATTAATTTGCGTATTTTGATCTACCTGTTTTTATGACCATGTACTCTGATTAATTTTGCAAATAGTATTCTATTTCTCATAGTGTTACGAATTTTAATGATTTTGGAATAGCTAAACCATTTTCTATATCTTCTATGAATTTTAATATGTTGTCAACCTGTTTTATTTTGTGCAAGATGACAGAGTGGAATAAGATTAGGAGTGTCCCCACTCAATTATTATGGTCTAAAAATTGATTTATGATTAATTAGACGAATGCTAAATTTTGTTGATGTTTTGAGCATATCCATTTCCGCTGTTTCTTTTTTGGGACATTTTCTGAGTCTGTTTACGTTACACGAACATCCTCAGACAATGTGGGGCACGTGTAACGCCGGAAATGCATATACTCCTATTTCCATCTATTGTACTATTATTTTTTTTCCTTGTTTTGTTACCTCAAGATATGACATTTCTGTCTCTTTATATATTGTAATTGTTTTACTGTTTGTATATATATATTTATGCACTCATGTCGATGTATAATTGGTTTGTTTCGTAAATATTATCTGTATTTTTACGCTGGGTCTTGCCTAGGGAAAACTGCTATCGAACGATTACGTCGACAGGTCGTGTGACGAATCAAAGTGTGTAGGATCTTTGGTAGTGTTAACTCTGCCGCGTGGAGCGCGGGCAGAACAGTGAGAGTCTGGCGGGGGTAGCGAGTGGAGCAGGTGTGTTGTGTGACGCTCCCGCGAGTTGCCGCGCTTTCGGGGTTTGGCAGCTTGTAATTGCGCTCGACTCGCGATGATAGTTTCTGACATGGTGTCGCGGACGGGAAGCATTAGCTGGCGCACATCAAGAGCCCGTTTCGCCTGGTGACCGTGTCGAGAAGAAGGCGCGCCAACATCCAGCTTCTGCAACAACGACGGCCGACAATGAGTGACTGTCGCCACCTTCTCGATCGACGGCTTCAAACATTCAATCTACCAACAAGGAAGACTAAAAGCACGTAAAGTTTCAGAACTGTATGGCAGACCTCAGCTTTTCAAATTGTTCCATTTGCCTCGCAAAATTAGAGCAACTTAGCATGAACCTTTGTTGCTCATTGTCCCAATTGCATTGCCAAGCAGGGTCCCTTCCTTTTCCGAAATGAACCCGAGTGTCGTTGAAATTCAAACGCCAGCATTAAAATAATATAATTAGATTTCACTGCTTTAATTTCAAAGTTCAGTAGCTGGCTACAATATTTAGGTTACACGAGCACAAATTTAGAGTGCGAGTTTTGTTAGCATATTTTAGCTTACCTGTGACTGCAGCTCAGCTTGGTACGTACTAAATTTTACTATTGTTAATAGTTCAGAATCATTTAATTCAAGTTCAAAGTTAAATATCTTGTTTCTAAATTGCGTAGAGTCAAGTTGCTTTTGAAATGATTGTTGAGGTAGTCCAAGACTAACCGTATTTTACTGGATTTCGATGTGCTTCAGAAAGAAAGCTCACTATTAACTTCAGTCACTAAATTAATTTTCGATTTTCCGGTTTTATTAATTCTTTTGCCAAATTAAGTCAGAGTGTAGCGAAATTTATCACTTCTGACAAACTTTCAGTTTTCACACTACACGTGTCAACCTTCAGTTGCCACGCTTCTAGTGCTAATTATATGTGTAATAACCTTTCTTTTTCAGTTACTATAGTAATTGTCCTTAGGACTGGCGACCGTGATTTCCCCCAAATCTCAAATATCTAATTACCGCTAGTTAATTGTTAACGTAACGGCCGCACATTTACTTTCTTTATTATCTTTACCCCTTTTCAAAATTAATTTCCACCAGTTTCATTTGCATTTTTCCTTTCATTAAGATGTAACCCTTTCCTCCCTCTTTACCGATAGATTAACTTCGGTGACGATTGCTTTTCCCAAATTTCCATTAGGTACACGCGGTTTAATTTTTCACTGTCTTTAAGGTCGATAAGTGAGGGGGGAGGTTACAACTTCCCCCAATGATTTTAGAAATTCTGATGGAATGTTATCTATCCCTTCTGCCTTATTTGACCGTAAGTCCTCCAAAGCTCTTTTAAATTCCGATTCTAATACTGGATCCACTATCTCTTCTAAATCGACTCCTGTTTCTTCTTCTATCACATCAGACAAATCTTCACCCTCATAGAGGTTTTCAATGTATTCTTTCCACCTATCTGCTCTCTCCTCTGCATTTAACAGTGGAATTCCCGTTGCACTCTGAAAGGTGGCTACACTGTGCCACTGCGCCAGAGAGTGCGCCAAAGAGTACTATTAAGCCGCCTCCACAGTGCCTGTTTAGAGTTCGTAGCAGTCAGTGCTTGTTAAGAGATCGGAGAGGACAGTGGTTGTTGAGAGTTCATGGCAGTCAGTGCTACCAGAGAGCTCGTAGAGGACAGTGTGTGTTAAGAGTTCGTACTGAGATGTACTAGTGGGCACTGCTTGTCGTGAAGTCGGAGTAAGATGTTGTAGTAAAGAGTGTTGTTCCTTGTCTTATGCAGTGATTTGATGGGAGAGATAGCAGATGTTATTGTAATGAGTGCATTTCGTCAATATATGAAGGTAAAATTTATTATGTTCCTTTATTAGTTGTGTATCTGAAATAATGTGTCACTACAGGTTCAGTCAACAAAGCATCTGGCTTGTGTTCTTGGATTAGAGTGTAATTGTGATTTTTTTGCGTAATTATAGTTTTTCTAAATTTCTTTTGTCACGTCAGTATAATTGGTATCAAAATTCTTGTCTTGTTGGAAAAGAACCGTGCCAGATGTGGACGTTGAGTCACACTCCCACATACAGAACAGTTACTCTTGTGCTCATTGGTTTCGTAGATTTTTATAGTTGCTGGGGTCTTAATTAATTAACTGTGTTTACGAAAATTTTCTTACATTGTTTTTTGCAGTCAGATTGCGTAATAATACTAGTCAGGGCCAACCGATTACGAGACTTACGTAATCGGACATACTAAAATTAAAAGTACAATCAAATTTATTTAATTAAGCCCCCATGCACGTGGCGACCGCTGCTTCGGATCGTCCCTTGGATTCTTCTGATTGTAAAAGTAGTAGACAGTAGTTTTGTTGTAGTAATTTGTAGTTTAGTAATTGTAGTCTATATTGCATGTGTAGATTTGGTAATTAGCATTCTTCTAATGGTATTTTTCAAAATTTAATTTTTATTGCCTTGTACACGCGTTTGACGATTTAGTGCACTTATTTCAATTGTTCGTTAATCGTGTTTGAAGGAAACATCTCGTGTGAATAGTATTGTTGGAGATAAGGAGTCATTGTGTGGGATTTTCGAACAGTGACGAATTTTTTTTATGTTTTGTAAATGATTACGCGATCTATGAAAAAGGCAAAAATGATGGATAGTGAGAATGGCGAAATTGTTAACATGGCGAACTCGCCAACAGAGGAAAACACTGTGATGAATAATGGAGTTGAAAACAATTTAATAAGTCGGGAAGACAGTCCGGAACCAGTTCAAGGTTTTTCTCAATCAGAAAATTCACAGATTACGAGATTAACGACAGAAGAGATAGAGCAGTTGATGGGTGCAATATTAAATCTGGGATCACAAATGGGAACAATGGTAACACAGATGGGAACAATGGAAACGCAGTTAGACTCATTACGATCTGAATTAAAAACATTTAGAACTGAGATGAAAGCAATGACAACACGTTTATGCTCAAAAATAGGAACAAATGAAACAGAAATAGGAACAACTAAAACCGAGATGAAGGCAGTGGGATCACAGTTACGATCTGAATTAGAAACTGATAGGGGAACAATGGAAACACAGTTAGGCTCACGAACAGGGACATTTTTCAAATACACGAATGACGAATCAAATAAAGAAATTAGAGAAGAAGTACAACCGATTTTGAAGGCTCACAATAATAGTTTAATTTCAACAGGAATTAGACAAGAGGAACAGGACAGGGAACAGGAAGAAAAAGATCGCGTGATAGTACAAAAATTTTCAGAATTAAATTTACAACGTGCACACGATAAGGAAGAAATAATTGAGAGAATCGAGGAATCCGTTCCAAATGACAGAATAAATAACTTAACGCAACAGTGTGAACACTTAACTACTAAATGTGACAACACCGAAACCCGAGTCGCGACATTTACAGAAGACGTAAATAAAGTGAAAGAACAATTAAGTGACTCATCGGAAAGAGTTGAGGAGATCTCAGATAAATTGACAAGTGTTAGTTTAGCAGAAGGTTTTGAAGAAAATAATTTATTACATTTACGGGATGCAATAAGAGAGCGCCAGGCGCGTGAACTTAACAATAGTCGTCATTGTGACTGGGACAGACGCGGTAGGTCTTTGTCGCCACGAGGCGAAAACATTGACTGTAAACACTTCTTAACTGTTCGGAAATTTAAGATCTTTCGTAATTCTAAGGATGACATACATCCATGTTCATGGCTAGATCAATTTATGTACGCCCTTCCGCCAAAGTTGCCACTAAGTCACAAACTGGAAATTATATGCGGCTATTAATGTCCTCAGGGGATTCACTACTCTAAAGTGAATATGTGCCGTAGCGAGCATAGGGCCCCGAGCTGTAGTGGTGCTATTTCTCTTTTAGTTTTCTGTACCACTGCCTACTCTTTTACTATTCTTTGCATCTGTCAAACCAACTCTTCGACTATCAATCTATCTAGACAGTAAACAAACAATAACCGGATATGACTGTTTTACCCAAAAGTGACTTTGGAAATTACCGATTGGACTTACTGTACCTATTGCAGCATTTATCGTAGCTTAAATGAAATTTTACCTGTTTATATTCGTGACAATATTATTTCATATGTTGACGACATTCTTATTGTTAAACGTTCTTGGAGTGAGCACAACAAAATTTTGGATTCATTATTACGTATTTTTGCACGAGTTGGCATGACAGTGAACTTGGAAAAATCTGAATTTGGTCGTTCTCAGGTGAAATTTCTCGGCCACATTATTTCTACAGAGGGTATTCTTCCTGATCCAGAGAAATTAGATGCTATTCGTAATTATGCTGTTCCTACTACAAAACGTGATGTTCGTAGTTTCCTTGGTGTCTGTAATTTTCTTCGACGCTTCGTTAAATTGGACGATTTGGCCACACCTCGTTTATGTGAACTATCTGGAAAGAAATCTAATTGGTGTTGGGATGAGGAAGCTCAGTCAGAATTTGAACAGCTTCGTGATGCTTTAGTTGCTGCTCCACTTCTTTCACATCCGGATTTATCAAAAGAATTTTGTTTGGCGACGGACTCATCATACAAAGGCCTAGGTGCACATTTATTTCAAGAGATAGAAGAAAACGGCGTTGTAGTACAGAAGACTATTGCATTTGGAAGTCGTGTTCTCTCTAAATCAGAAAAGAATTATTCGATTACGGAACTTGAAGCTTTGGCTGTTGTTTGGGCTTTTACAAAATTTCGCACATTTTTGTTTGGCAGACATACTAAGGTTTACACCGATCATCGAGCTCTGGAATTTCTTATGTCAACAAAATTAACTCACGGCAGATTGTCACGATGGGCGTTGTACCTACAGGAGTTTGATTTCAGTATTGTTTACATACAGGGTTCTTCAAATATTGTTGCTGATGCTTTATCACGTGCACCTATGGGTTTGAAACAAAGTGCTGAAGAGGACTGCAAGGAAAACAATTATTGTTTGATGTATATTCAAGGTGTTGCGTTTGAGAACTTTATTTCGTCTTCGCTCCAGGATATCGCTAAGGAGCAAAATAAGGATCCAATCTGGAAGGACATTAAGGAGAAGTGGAGGAGAAAGGAAAGCGTAGCGATTAGACAGCATTATCTAGTTCGCAATGACATTCTTTTTAAACGAAAATCGGTCGACAACTCCGTTTGGTTAGTTTGTATTCCTGATGAGTGGGTCAATAAATTGATTTGGTATACGCATTTCAGTTATGCACACTTTGGTCCCAGAAAATGCTTTCATAAATTACGGGAAAATTGCTACTTCAGTAATATGGAAAAACGTATTCGATCTGTTCTTGCCAAATGCAAATTATGTCAAATGGCTAAGCCTCCAACGATTTCTCACAGAGCACCGTTGTTTCCCATCATTCCAGCGAAATTAAAGGAGATGGCTGCAGTCGATTTGTTCGGTCCAGTGGTTCGTTCTACTAATTGTTTTGCGTACATTTTCGTAGCAGTGGAGTTGACGTCAAAATATGTGTGTTTTACACCTTTACGCAAAGCAACAGCTCGTTCAGTATCTAATGCTTTCATCAAACATTTTCTTAAAGAAGTTGGTCATGTTGATAAGGTTATATCAGATAATGGATCACAGTTTCGTTCTAAAATTTGGCTTCGTACTCTACACCGTCGTAAAATTAAACCAATTTTCATTTCACTTTTTCACCCTCAATCTAACGCTTCAGAGAGATGGATGAAGGAAATCAATAAATTGTGCCGTCTTTATTGTCATCAGAATCACAGAACTTGGGATCAGTATCTTCATATTTTTCAAAACATTCTGAATGAACTCTCTAATGATTCAACTTCTTTACCGCTTATACTGGTATTAAAAAACAAAGCACCGACAAATCGCATATCTGAAATCATTCCTTTTCCGCCTTCACGGAAACTGCGGCATTCTGAAGTTGTCAACCTGGCTCTACAAAATATTGCATCTGCGGCTGCAAGAAGAGAGAAATCAGCTAGACGTCCTGGTCGTTCAAAATTCTTGTCGGTTGGTCAAAAGGTATTAATTAAGTCCCACCGTTTGTCTCATAAAGGAAAAGGCTTATGTCGCAAATTTTTTCTGCTTTATAACGGTCCATACAGAATTCGCAAAATTATACATGATAACACTGTTGAAGTAGAAACTCTCAAATCTCGACGCTCTAAAGGAATACATCATATATCAAACGTTAAAATTTTTGTGGAATGACATACTTGTGAGAAACTAACAGCTACATGTAAACACGCGGAGAGTACAAGGATACCGCGCTGTGTTTTGGCGGCGGCACATACTCAAAGCAACAGTGAAGTCTGCGCGCCGCACAAGGCAGTCGTTGACCGCGAACAATAGCTTCCTACGTCACGCGCCCACAGCTGATCGAGCGCTCAGTGCGAATGCACTGACAGCCGTAAACAAATACTCAGTCTAATTTCTCCGACTAAATTCTGTATAAAGCTATAAGGACTTGTTGAATTCTGTTATTAACATTTTGTATTTTGCAGGATACGGTTGTATAAAGTATTTAAGAACTTCAGGTAAATTCTGTGCGTGTCCGACGTTAAGACGACTTGCTATCGAGAAATTTTCAGGAAGAATGTAATTTCGAAGAAGAAACTAATAAACTAAAAAAGGTAACTATTAATTGAGTTTATTTTTCAGGTAACATAAATTCACTTAGGTACGTACTTTAGACGTAATTTGCTGCTCGCGATTACGTGATTCATGCTTTGTGCTAAATTTTATGTTCTATGAATTTACGTGTGAAGCGACGTGCTTGCGTACGTTAACTGATTTTGACAATGATTATTAATGAACTGGGTTGTGACTTGTATATATTATGCATCGCTTGGCTGCACTGCTATTTCACTGATGTCATATTTTTAATTATGTGCCTGCTGAGCTTATTTATTTAAATTATAATTGTTATCTGATTAATTGTGCTGACTGTGATTATGTATGTATGTTGTACCTTGTCATTTATCTGCTTGCGCCTTCATGTTTACTTATTAAGATGACATATGAACATTTATTTGCGTATGCTGATATAATGATAATGACCTGTTTATTACGTAAGATATATGTTTGCTGCTTTTTGTATGGATTGCATATTTACACATTTCTGTTTTGTTGTCATAACTACTCTTCAATTTAGAATATAGCAATGCTGATATAAGGTGTACAAACATAGAGTTTAGGTCACACTATTGTATTAATTATAGATTGTTCGCTTGGCAGAGCCTCGTTGTAGGAATTGTGCTGCATCCACTTGTTGACATTCTGTTCTCTACTGGTATATTTACTCGCTATTGCATGTTTTGCTTACGCTCAGTGCCTTATATTTTTAAGATAAAAAAATTAACTGCTATCATTCGACGAACGACATTAGTACAAGAAAGTCATAGAAGTCACATGAGCTGAGGTTTTATGGAAGCTGTATAAATGTATGCTAATAGGAAGGAAGCTAACGACATGACATACCAATACTAGGTTTAGACCATTAATAGTTATTACACTGCATTTTTCGTGAGCAATTGAAATAGGAAGTGACACTTGACACAAAAAATACTCCACATGTTTGGTTCTGCTATGATTCTTGAAGTGGTGTACACACTGTGAAATATTATGATCATTCACACTCCGTAATCGTACTTAATTACTGAGAGTTATTCGAACTAAGTCTGTTAGAGGTCAGGTATGCATTTCTTTTATTTAATGATGGACAAGGAACCAAAATGTATCTTATAATTTATAATGAGTAAAAAATTTGGGTCAGATGGATTACACAGAGGTTGTGTGTGGACACTGTGTCTTCGGATTGTATGGGATACTGAATTGAAATTGCATTATGTATCGACGTATTGAAGAAGTATTAGTGACGTATTGAGATTATGTGATAATGAGTAGAAAATTTGGGTCAGATGGATTACACAGAGGTTGTGTGTTGACACTGTGTCTTCGGATTGTATGGGATGCTGACTTGAAGTTGCATTAGGATTTTATCTGTACTTGTTCGAGGAGACTGACTAGAGGAAAGAGTTGTGATGGAAGTGAGATGATATTGGTGCTGAGGTTTATATTTATCGACGTATTATTGAGGTATAGAAATTATATGAAGTTGAGTTGTTATGGAAGTGAAATGATATTGGTGCTGAGGTTTATATTTATCGACGTATTATTGAGGTATGATTATTGGAGTTTTTGTGGACAAGAGGTAAGGTAAATGATATTAATGATAAGACGTATTGAAGAGGTATTATTGAGGTATGATTATTGGAGTTTTGGTGTATAAGAGGTAAAGTAAGTGAGGAGCATATTTTTTTGTTGGTCTTATGGAACAAGGAGGATGAAGAGAGCAGACTAGAACACTAAAATAGAAGGAAGATAGTCTATACACACACTTTGTTAAATCACTAAGCAGTATATACTTTTTTTTGGAGAGAGGAAGTAATTGCATATCTTGGCTCACTGACAGTTGTTCAGCAACAGTACATTTTGATCTGGCTTGGCAAACATTGGTCTTGACATGATGACTATGACGTTGACCTAACTATTATTGACTGTTATACATTGCTGCCAGTACTAGTTGATACACATGATGAACATCAGATTTTGACAGAATTACATTTACACAGTTAACACTATTCAATTACACAGTAGTACTTAATGTGGATGAAAGATGAGTGAGTGTGTTTTGTGTGTTTTCCTTTCCTAATCCTACCCACCTATCTCCTAAATATTATTTTATTTGTTGGTAGTGGCTTGCACTGACACCCATGAATATTATAGGTTTACTGGTATTTGTGTATTGTAATAGTTAATAGGACAATTATCTGATATCATTTATGTGTTTGTTATGATTTGTATGTTACTGTAAAAGCATTTGTATGTGCATTCAAACTATTGTTCATGCCTGAACTGTCTGATTAGTGAAGATAAATATTCTGAACTGTTACCTGCACTTTTCAACATGATGTGTGACATTTGGTCGTGTTTAATTTCTGCTGATGAACTGTGTGATCAGTGCTTGTGAATTTTGTGGAACTGCTTCGGCTGAGAGATGTCACTTGTTGGTGTCTGGACCTGCTCAACATTGCTGGGTGCAACTGATGGACTACTCCTACTGAAATGGTGTCACTGGTTGCTGTCTGCACCTGATCAACATTGCTGATGCCACTAATGGACTGCTTCTGCTGAAATAATGTCACTTGTTGCTGTCTGCACCTACTCAATATTGCTGGGTGCCACTAATGGACTGCTTCTACTGAAATGGTGTCACTTGTTGGTGTTTGCACCTACTCAACATTGCTGGGTGCAACTGATGAACTGTTTCTACTGAAATGAAGTCACTTATTGCTGTCTGCACCTGCTCAACATTGCTGGGTGCAACTGATGGACTGCTTCTACTGAAATGATGTCACTTGTTGGTGTCTGCACCTGCTCAACATTCCTGGGTGCAACTGATGAACTGTTTTTACTGAAATGGTGTCACTTGTTGGTGTCTGCACCTGCTCTCAACATTGCTGGGTGCAACTGATGGACTGCTTCTACTGAAATGATGTCATTTGTTGGTGTCTGCACCTACTCAACATTGCTGGGTGCCACTAATGGACTGCTTCTACTGAAATGGTGTCACTTGTTGGTCTCTGCACCTGCTCTCAATATTGCTGGGTGCAACTGATGGACTACTCTTACTGAAATGGTGTCACTTGTTGGTGTTTGCACCAACTCAACATTGCTGGGTGCCACTGATGAACTGCTTCTACTGAACTAATGTGACTTGTTGCTGTGTGTACCTCTGCAACTTTACTGGGTGCCACAGATGGAACTGCTTCTGCTGAGAGATGTTACTTTTTGCTGTCTGCACCTGCTCAACATTGCTGGGTGCAACTGATGGACTGCTTCTACTGAAAAGATGTCCCCTGTTGCTGTGTGCACGTGATCAACATTGCTGATGCCACTAATGGACTGTTTTTACTGAAATGGTGTCACTTGTTGGTGTTTGCACCTACTCAACATTGCTGGGTGCAACTGATGGACTGTTTTTACTGAAATAATGTCACTTGTTGCTGTATGCACCTGCTTAACATTACTGGGTGCAACTGATGGACTGCTTCTACTAAAAAGATGTCACCTGTTAGTATTTTTTTTGTATAACTAATCATTGAAAGCATTATATGTGAACATTTGTATAAACTGATTTTTTGTATATTGTGTAAACTATTATGTAAAGCCACATGCATGAAAAGAAGTTGTATTGCCTACTGTACTTTATATCTTAGGTTAGTAAAAGGTCAGTGCAAAGCCAAAATTTTAACTAATTATGTGATGTTTAGGTATTAATATTATCTTTTATTTTTGTCTGTATTTTTGTGGACGAATTTGGTGGTATTTTCACCACCAATGCTGGCAAAAATACCATCAAATTCTGGCCTGTGGAGGAGGGGCATATGAAAGGTGGCTACACTGTGCCACTGCGCCAGAGAGTGCGCCAAAGAGTACTATTAAGCCGCCTCCACAGTGCCTGTTTAGAGTTCGTAGCAGTCAGTTCTTGTTAAGAGATCGGAGAGGACAGTGGTTGTTGAGAGTTCATGGCAGTCAGTGCTACCAGAGAGCTCGTAGAGGACAGTGTGTGTTAAGAGTTCGTACTGAGATGTACTAGTGGGCACTGCTTGTCGTGAAGTCGGAGTAAGATGTTGTAGTAAAGAGTGTTGTTCCTTGTCTTATGCAGTGATTTGATGGGAGAGCTAGCAGATGTTATTGTAATGAGTGCATTTCGTCAATATATGAAGGTAAAATTTATTATGTTCCTTTATTAGTTGTGTATCTGAAATAATGTGTCACTACAGGTTCAGTCAACAAAGCATCTGGCTTGTGTTCTTGGATTAGAGTGTAATTGTGATTTTTTTGCGTAATTATAGTTTTTCTAAATTTCTTTTGTCACGTCAGTATAATTGGTATCAAAATTCTTGTCTTGTTGGAAAAGAACCGTGCCAGATGTGGACGTTGAGTCACACTCCCACATACAGAACTATACAGACGTGACAAAAGAAAATTAGAAAACTATAATTACGCAAGAAAACCAGAATTCCACTCTAATCCAAGAACACAAGCCAGATGCTTTGTTGACTGAACCTGTAGTGACACATTATTTCAGATAGACAATTACCGCCTCCACAGTGCATGTTTAGAGTTCGTGGCAGTCAGTGCTTGTTGTGACTTCGGAGAGGACAGTGTGTGTTAAGAGTTCGTACTGAGATGTACTAGTGGGCACTGCTTGTCGTGAAGTCGGAGTAAGATGTTGTAGTAAAGAGATACACAACTAATAAAGGAACATAATAAATTTTACCTTCATATATTGACGAAATGCACTCATTACAATAACATCTGCTATCTCTCCCATCAAATCACTGCATAAGACAAGGAACAACACTCTTTACTACAACATCTTACTCCGACTTCACGACAAGCAGTGCCCACTAGTACATCTCAGTACGAACTCTTAACACACACTGTCCTCTACGAGCTCTCTGGTAGCACTGACTGCCATGAACTCTCAACAACCACTGTCCTCTCCGATCTCTTAACAAGCACTGACTGCTACGAACTCTAAACAGGCACTGTGGAGGCGGCTTAATAGTACTCTTTGGCGCACTCTCTGGCGCAGTGGCACAGTGTAGCCACCTTTCAACTCTTAATGTTACCACCGTTGCTTTTAATGTCATCAAAGGTTGTTTTGAATTTCCTGTATGCTGAGTCTGTCCCTCCGACAATCATATCTTTTTCAATGTCTTCACATTTTTCCTGCAGCCATTTCATCTTAGCTTCCCTGCACTACCTACTTATTTCATTCCTCAGCGACTTGTATTTCGTATTCCTGATTTTCCCGGAACATGTTTGTGCTTCCTCCTTTCATCAATCAACTGAAGTATTTCTTCTGTTACCCATGGTTTCTTCGGAGCTACCCTCTTTGTACCTATGTTTTCCTTCCCAACTTCTGTGATGGCCCTTTTTAGAGATGTCCATTCCTCTTCAACTGTACTGCCTACTGCGCTATTCCTTATTGCTGTATCTATAGCGTTAGAGAACTTCAAACGTATCTCGTCATTCCTTAGTACTTCAGTATCCCACTTCTTTGCGTGTTGATTCTTCCTGACTAATGTCTTGAACTTCAGCCTACTCTTCATCACTACTATATTGTTATCTGTGTCTATATCTGCTCCTGGGAACGCCTTACAATCCAGTGTCTGATTTCGAAATATGTGTCTGACCATGATGTAATCTAATTGAAATCTTCCCGTATCTCCCGGCCTTTTCCAAGTATACCTCCTCCTCTTGTGATTCTTGAACAGGGTATTCGCTATTACTAGCTGAAACTTGTTACAGAACTCAATTAGTCTTTCTCCTCTTTCATTCCTTGTCCCAAGCCCATGTTTTCCTGTAACCTTTTCTTTTACTCCTTCCCCTACAACTGCATTCCAGTCGCCCATGACTATTAGATTTTCGTTCCCCTTTACATACTGCATTACCCTTTCAATATCCTCATACACTTTCTCTATCTGTTCATCTTTAGCTTGCGACGTCGGCATGTATACCTGAACTATCGTTGTCGGTGTTGGTCTGCTGTCGATTCTGATTATAACAACCCGGTCACTGAACTGTTCACATTAACACACCCTCTGCCCTACCTTCCTATTCATAACGAATCCTACACCTGTTATACCATTTTCTGCTGCTGTTGATATTACCCGATACTCATCTGACCAGAAATCCTTGTCTTCCTTCCACTTCACTTCACTGACCCCTACTATATCTAGATTGAGCCTTTGCATTTCCCTTTTCAGATTTTCTAGTTTCCCTACCACGTTCAAGCTTCTGACATTCCACGCCCCGACTCGTAGAACGTTATCCTTGATTATTCAATCTTTTTCTCATGAGAACCTCCCCCTTGGCAGTCCCCTCCCGGAGATCCGAATGGGGGACTATTCCGGAATCTTTTGCCAATGGAGAGATCATCATGACACTTGTTCAATTACAGGCCACATGTCCTGCGGATACACGTTACGCGTCTTTAATGCATCGGTTTCCATTGCCTTCTGCATCCTCATGTCGTTGATCATTGCTGATTCTTCCGCCTTTAGGGGCAATTTCCCACCCCTAGGACAAGAGAGTGCCCTGAACCTCTATCCGCTCCTCCGCCCTCTTTGACAAGGCCGTTGGCAGAATGAGGCTGACTCTTATGCCGGAAGTCTTCGGCCGCCAATGCTGATTATTTATAAAAATGTAGGCAGTGGCGGGGATCGAACCCGGGATCAAAGACGCTACCCCTAGACCACGAGCTGTTAGGTAGCAAAAAATCCATGATGGACGGAACAAGGAGGACATAACAAGCAGAGTAGTACTGGCCAAGAGGGTATCCCTTGCCAAGAGAAGTCTATTAGTATCAGATATAGGACCTTAATTTGAGGAAGGAGCTTCTGAGAATGTACGTCTGGAGCACAGGATTGTACGGTAGTTTTACATGGGCTGTGGTAAACCAGAAAAGAAGAGAATGGAAGCGTTAGAGATGGGGTGTTACAAAAGAATGTTGAAAATTAGGTGGACTTGTAAGATAAGGAATGAGAGGGTTCTCCACAGAATTTACGAGGAAAGGGATTTATCAGAAATACTGTCAAGAAGAACGGACAGGACATTAGTACATGTTTCAGGAGACCAGGGAGTAACTTCTACGTTACTAGAGGAAGCAGTAGTGGTCAAAAGCTGTAGAAGAAGTAACGAGACCGGAGTACATGGAAACATGGGTTGACAACTGATGTATTCTTGTGGCCCATCGACATCCTAGTAGGTAAAAACCTTGGAGTTGATATTCTTTCGGGAAGTGATCTCTTTTCTAAAACTCAATGTCTTCTCGAATGTTCTCCTAATAGCCTGTTCTTTAAATTTTGCTTTGACAAGAGTTATACTTAGTGTCGCCATTCTTCCTTTCTTCAAGTAAATAATCTTCATCACTGAACTTCAATTCAAAGTCGGACGTTTACCTATTGATCAGGCTATTGAATTGATGCATTTGTTATGTCGGTTAACTGGCGTTACATCTGATCTTCTGGGACTCACTAATACAAAAAAATATGAAATTCCGCATCGTTTGTCACCTTCCTAAGATTCAGGAATGGACTAAAATATTTAATAAATTACTTGAAGAATGGATTATACGGAAGTCTGTATCCCCATATGCATTTCTCTTGTTTCTAGTACTGAAAGGGGAGGGAGATGGTCTTAAGCTGGTAGCCCACTATCACGCTCTTAACCAAAAAATTGTTTGGAAGTCTGTTACCTTGCTCAAATTTCGCACTTGTTTTACTTGTTTTCTGGGGCACATTATTTCGCTCTTCTTCATATTAATCAGGCCGCTTGCTGAACAATGTAAAACTTGGACGGAATTCTGTAGGGACCATAATTTATTCGAAAATTACAGGTGGGTGGTCTACCGCTGCGGCTGTACTATCCCATTTGTTGGACAGTGTGCTTGGTGAGTTTAAATGCCAGCGATTCTATAACTAATTAGATGATATTCTAACTTACAGTCAGACTTTTCCTCAAAACGTCTTCGTGAAATTTCACCTACACCAAGGACATGAGACTGACGGTACAACCTAACAAGGTCAATCTCGCAGAAATATCCCTTCTGCGTCTTCTTATCGCCGCTCATGAAGTAAAGATTGTTGATGCATGCAAGAGACCTATTTATGATTTTCATCCACCAGTAGATAAGCAACGAGTAGCATGTTTCACTGGCATGGCAATTTTTTAAGGAAATTTATTTCAAGCTTTGTTCAGTTGGCTGCGCCACTTAGCAAACACCAGCACGAAGATGAACTTTTGAGACAGTAGTCAATATGCCGTTTTCGACGTATTAAAGGGGGTCCCTCAGTAATGCTTATGTTCTTGTTATACACAATTTACAGCGCGAATTCATTTCGCAGGGTGATACCTCCAATCCAGGTGATTCTGCTCTTCTGTTGCCAAATTACCATGAACCGTCGACCGATAGCGCACCCACAAGAGATTTTTCTGTAGGGGAGCTTAAATACTTGTCGTATGAACTAGGGGCGTTTGTTGTTCACTCTGGCTTAGAAAAGTTTAAATTCTATCTCGAACATAGATATCACCGTTTAGACACATACATCTTGGACCTTAGTCGGATTCTGTCCCAGCCTTGCAAAGCTGGATTGACATCTCGTTGGACGTTGCGGATTTCAGACTTCCGTTTGTTGGGGTAGCAATGTAAAAGGGAGTCAAAACCAAATTTCAGGTGCACTGAGCCAGTCTTTAACCAGGACCAAGAGTTGGAAGAGGCGTTACAAGGGATTTTGAATTCACTAGTGCCATTCTTATAGAGATTTCCGTCCTCTTTCAAAAATCTTGCCGAATAACACCAAGATCAAAGGATTTGTGATATTAAAAATCAAGGATGTCAGGGTCAACCTGTTCATAGGTACTGTTTGAATAAGAGTATAATATGTCACCAACAACAGCGGAAAATAGTACAACGGGAGTCGGATTCATTATGAATAGAAAACGGGCAGAGAGTCTGTAAACAGTCCTGTGATAGGGTTGTTCTCATCAGAACCGACAACAAACCGATTCCAACAACAATAGCTCACCTATACATGCAGACGTCGCAGGCAAAAGATATAGCATATGAGGATATTGAACACGTACGTAAAGGGAGATGAAAATGTAATAGTCGTAGGGGATTGCAATGCGGTTATAGGGGAAGAAGTAGAAGGAAGAGTGTTCAAGAATCACAAGAGGAGGAGGTATACTTACAAAGTGGCGGGAGATACGGGATGACTAGACAGGAAGAATCAATGCCAAAAGAAGTGGGATACGAACGTATTAAGGAATGAAGAGATACGGTTGAGGTGAGGCTACAGACACTACGGTATGAGTAGCTCTGTAGGTAGTTCAGTTGAAGTGGGATAGACATCAAAAATGTTCAAATGTGTGTGAAATGTTATGGGACTTAACTGCTAAGGTCATCAGTCCCTAAGCTTACACACTACTTAACCTAAATTATTCTAAGTACAAACACACACACCCATGCCCGAGGGAGGATTCGAATCTCTGCCGGGACCAGCCCCACAGTCCATGAGTACAGCACCCGAGACTTCTCGGCTAATCCCGCACGACAGGGATAGACATCTCTAAACGGCGCCAGTACAGACGTTGTACCGGAAAACACAGGTACAGGGACGGTAACTGCGAAGAAACCATGTGTAACAGAAGAAATACTTTAGTTGATCGGCGAAGGAAGACAGTAAAAAAATGTTCAGGGGTATCCAGGAATACAGAAATACGAGTCACATAGGAATGAAATGAATAGAAACTGCATAGAAACCAAGGCGAAATAGGTGCAGTGATTACCTACCATACAATCATGTAGGCTCTGTTTTACGCGATTTTGTTTTATCCTTCCAGGTGAGCGGTGGATTCTTGCCCTACACCTACCACTGATTTACACTTTCATACGCAACTAGTTTACCGTTTTATCCTTGGTCTAGATTTCCTGTATCAAGATGAAGTCCCCTACATTATCCAGTGTTTTAACTTAGACTAGCGACCTTCTGACGATTGAACATTTTTTATCACAACTGACAGAGAATGTTGGGTCATCTGCTGTTAGTCATATGAACTAAGTCATGAAGTAAACGTGAGTGCACAATTTTCATATAAGGTTTCGTCTACAGTTCAAATACATTTCAATTGAAACAGGATTTTTGTACATTTTGGTTTTGTTTATACACAGATGCATCCCTCAAGGTGTGGCACTAAGGCCATGAAATTGGTTTGTTCGTCAATAATTAATATTAATTGATTTTTCCATTCATGCTTGGCAGAACATGATAATAATTAGGTAGTATTTTCCTTTTTAATATCATAAATAAATAACTATCATACAGCTGAAGTGGTTTTTTCACCATAATATGTGCAAGAACCAAAAGGGAACACCAAAGCTAGAAGATCAAGAATGAAGTCCTTGGATTATAAAAGGTGTAAGAGAAGGATGTTGCCATTCGTCACTACTATTCGATCTAAAAATCGACGAATCCGTGACAGAAATAAAAGAAGAAGACTGGGATTAAAATTCAAGTTGAAAGCATTTCAGTGATAAGATTCGCTGACGGCATTAATATTCTCAGTGAAAGTAAGGAATTACAAGACCTGTTGAATGTAATCGACAGTCTAATGGGTTTAGAATGTGAACTGAGAGTAAATCGAAGAAAGACGAAACTAATGAGAAGAAAGAGAAATGAGTGTAGCAAGAAACTTACAGTAACATCAGAATTCCCGTTCACGAGGTAGACTTCGTTAAGGACTTTTGCTAACTGGGCTGAAAAATAACCCGTGATGCACACAGCCGGGAGCACATAAAAAGCAGACTAGCGATGGCAAAAAAGGGCATTCTCGACCAAGAGAATTCTACTACTATTGAACATAGTGCTTAATTTGAAGAATAGATTTATGTGGATGTACGTTTAGAGCACACAGTATTGCGTGGTAGTGAGACATGGACTACGGGGACACCCGAACGGGAGATGAAATACCAAAGTATATGATGATAATCAGCCGTAAGCAACCGACTCATGTCACAAAAAGGGAGGTCACTAGACAATCCTACCGCGTAAGTCTGTCGCCATAGCGCGAGATGGTCGTTATGAGGAAATTAATTTGTCTCAAAATGGCCGCAGTCAAAACCCATTACCAGGTTTCGGTCCCTCAGGAATAATTATCATTACGCTTTTTTCTCTCAGAAGGCATGGGATAAATCGTAATTGAAAATTAAAGGAATTGGAAATCAAATTGATTCTGTAGCGTGCCTTATTGTGGTTTGATGTCGTGTTGTACAACTGCATCAAGATTACAATAAAAATAATTACTTATTAATAATGTAACATGACGTTTCATTTAATCACTGCTTTTCCCGGCTAACTATCGTTATTTTGTTAAAGAAATCTCCACCTGGGAACGTGTAGCAATGTTGTCTGTCAATCAGTATAAATGGCACTAAGTTCATGCACAAAAGTAATCATATATAACCAGCAAACAAGTTAAGTGTATGATAAATAATCTGAACAAGAAGAATGATTTTTAGTAGTTTCATTGCTGTTGCATAATAGTCTCTTTACTAGTTACCGATCGTTTATCGAATTTAAGGCTACTCTTATTCGAGGTGGCAGCACTTTTCATTGAGCAAAATGAATAGTTTTGTCACACAGTATCATACGCACACAAGACTATTGTATTTTTTCCTGTCGAAATATTTCATAAAAGTTGTTACGAAATTACAAGGCTTCATACATCAGCATATAAGAATTTGTATCACGTAAGATGCTGTTTCCATTCATAGAAGTTCACTATATTTAGAGATTTATTACTTCAGAGTGGGTTCGGGGCTACCAATACACAATTATTACCGCAATTATGAACAACAACATTTATGTCTGTATAGAAAATCAGTTTAAAACTGCCGCTCCAATATTTCACTAAGATGGAGACTGACATAAGACAATTACTTATCGATTCTCCTTCAAGCAATGTTTTACTACTAACAAATAATTTATAGTAAATCTCTTTGTGTCTTCACTATATGCTTTAACATTTGAAAATATTTCTCAATGTTAATCGCTTATTATTCAGCATTTACGAATAAACCGCGCTGTAGATCAACAGCGCTAATGGCTGCGTTCCTTTGTAGCTGATCAGAAAACTTAACATTTATATAAGATGAGCATCAAAATGGAATAAAACTCCAGACAAAGAAGATTCATTTCAATGACACTTAAACTCTATTTTTCAAGTATTAAATTAGCAACATAATACAGTTTTTGCAGACCTCTGTGTTATGAGAAACCAATCGCATCGTATCACCACAACAGCTTGAACCAGGAGCAGGATTACTCTAGAAGAATTATAGATAACAGAAGTTTCAGATTTTGAATATCTTTTCCCATAGGTATTGTCTGAAAGACAATTTTGTACAAAATATTAAATTACATCATTGACAATAATGATTTATTATTTTATTAACGATGAATTCCTTTTTATTAATTAAACGAGTATGTTCATTCACATTCCACACACAAGGCTGTCGTGTATATTATTCTGAATATAATATAGGCGTCGATATTACATTCCCCCTCGGGCTGAGAAAAAAAAACTAGTTGATGTATTGTATTTTTTTTATTAGACCACCATATCCCCGTTGTTT
This sequence comes from Schistocerca piceifrons, assembly GCF_021461385.2. Taxonomy (NCBI): domain Eukaryota; kingdom Metazoa; phylum Arthropoda; class Insecta; order Orthoptera; family Acrididae; genus Schistocerca; species Schistocerca piceifrons. The sequence goes on along the minus strand of NC_060144.1, from coordinate 456,841,001 downwards.
ATTGTTTACTTTCACTTCATTAGTACACTGTTCACATCAAGCTAATGTTCAGATTTAACATTGGGTAACTTATGACACAATTAGTGTTGATGTGATTGTAGTAATGACTTCAGTAACTGTAAAATCTTGGAAAATGCGCAATAGACTTCGCGAGATAACTTATCCATCCTCCTACCCCCCATTCGCCCCCCCCCCTCCCCTCCGTCTGGGTTCACTGGATCCGGAAAACCAGCAACTAAACCGTCCAAGGGAGGGGTTTCAAGAAACTACAGTTACCTATTCATACGTGTCAGGCTTGACATGAGTTAACAGGTAATATTTTGAACACAAGTATTTATGTTTGTGTTTTATTGTATCAGAGATCAAGGGAGTCTTTCATGGAGGCTTAACATGAAAATTAAAAGTTCATGTAGTCCTAAATAACAAAAGTTCATGTAACGATTCCCCGTCGACGTAGCGTAGGCGACCAAGCGTCGAGCCGCTGGATCGAAGGCAGGTGGAGACCGCTGCTGGAACGCCCCCTAACGCGTGGATGGAGCGACGGCTGTCGTCGGCTGCACCTTGGTCTGGATCTGTTGCTGTCTAGAAGTATTACTGCAGCAGGTCCTGCTTCGATCATTCCACGTGCCTCTCGTATAAGGTGGGCGCATGAAATGTCGAAAATGAGTATCACTAACAAGGTAATTTTTGTGTTCATACTGTGGAAAAAGTGTTGGTTTAAAATTCATTTTCATTCATACGGATTTTCATACGGTTTGTTTTCGGACGATGTCCTGCATCTTGACAATATTCATTTGAATGTAGTGACTCACTGTCAACTTTAATTAGCTATGCACATGTAGGACACTGCACCGTTTTTCATCCTGGCGTCCATCGTGTGCTCTGTTTATTTTGAGCGGTAAGCAAACATTTCCGCTAGGCGCTGCGTAGCCAGCGTTGCATTATACTGTTGCCGCGCGGCTGGCTGTACAGTCTGTATTATAACATTTTGAACTCGAAGGTAACTCGTAACAGCTTTATTTGAGGTCTGAAATTTTATACAATTTTTTATATTTTTAACAATTTTTCAACGTCCATGTCGTTGCTGCTAACATTAACATTCTATGAGCGTTCATACGTTCAATGATCGCAGTTATAAGCACTGTTCATGATCATATTTCTTGTGAGAAACGCTTCACTGTCCTGATTGCTCCTAGTGTTTCATAAAACACACAACATACACTCTTCTATCCAATAGATACCTTACAAAGTAATGGTTTTTGTTCATGTTCACATTTTTTCGTATTATATAACATGATAACAAGGATCATATACTGTCAAAAAAATGACAAGATTGTTAGAATCCTCTACATTGTTCTGACCACACGATCATTATTGAACTGTTTAGATACCAGTACTCTTCCATATTTGATCACATACATTTTATTTATGTTCATATTCGTGTTAGAATTATTGCCAGATTATGGGACAGATGTCCATCTTCGGTTCACCTAACAAGAGAAAAGCTCATGAGAGCAAACGGCAAATGTAAGCGCGTAAGGAAAAACGTACCCAAAACGGTACACAACAGGAAAACATTCTATAAAGAGCGAATGCAGATACAGACAAACAAGCGAACTCACACTCAATTAACATTCGTCACATTTGGGCGTTTACGTAGGTGAGGTTCATAGGAACATTCATGACTCATGCACCCTCGTATCTGAAGAAACACAGTATGTATTTATTATATATATTGGCAATTTCTATAACCTACATAAAAAATATAAGAAAATTATGTTTACTGAGATAGCATTTACGCTGACTTCTATCGAATAAATGACCTTTTCAGAATAATTAAAATTTTTATAAAAAAAATTGTTTTCCCGTTTTGAATTTAAACTTCATGAATACTACAGTGTAACAGCTGACATGTGAGCTTACAGACTACTATATATAAATCCATGAAATTTAAAAAAAAAAAAAAAAAAAGCGTTCAAATGTGTGTGAAATCTCATGGTACTTAACTGCTAAGGTCTTCAGTCTCTAATCTTACACACTACTTAACCTAAATTATCCTAAGGACAAACACACACACCCATACCCGAGGGAGGACACGAACCTCCTCCGGGATCAGCCGTACAGTCCATGACTGCAGCGCACAGACCGCTCGGCTAATCCCGCGCGGCTAACATTTTCACTATAACTACTATTTACATATTTACATTTGTGCTATTGTGAATTTTCACATATTCTTTATTCTCTTCACAAAGACACAGAAGTCGTTTCCTAGTGTCAATATTTCTTATTGTCTCTATGACAGTACAGTCCTTTTAGGTTCCCTGTACTGCATCTTCTAGTACATAACATTCGCCGTGTGGGATTGAGATTATTTTAAATGATCCTTCGTACAATAATTGCTGTTTTCTATTCCTCCTGTTGATTAGCGAAGCTTTGGGATGCGTTCTTAGCAATACTAATTCGTCGACACAGTATTCCTGTTTGTTAGTAAGTTTTATATCAAATTTCGCCTTGCGGTGTTCTGCCTGGTGACTTATATTCTGTAATGCCATATCCTCTTTCCCCTGATGTGTTATTTTTTTCTTCTTGGATCTTTGGTATGGGGTTAGCCCATTCATTTACTCCGTTCTTCTTTGTCCAGGGGACAGAGTATGAAGCTCTACAATAGGTCTTCTGGGGATAAACTTTCATATCATAAAGATAATCTTTTATGATACCTGGCCGATCTATAAATACTTCATGGTATTTGGATTGCAACTTTATTAATTGTCCAGCCTATGAAGCGTCAATGCAAGATGCGTCTTTCACCTTCTCCACTATTGTTGCGCCGATGTCACTCATGTTATTTGGTGCATAATTGTTTCGGTTAGTATGACACTTCTGTGGGTGAACGTACTCTAAAACGAACAATTTTTGTTTCCCGACAGATACATCTAATCCTCAGCGGAAGGCTCGCACGGAGCTCCCTATTTAGCCTCCACGTTATTGGTCGCTGCCGGTGCGTAAGTACACATGCTCCCAGGTGAGATCTATTGTAGCCTCTCTGTCCCCTAAAAACTCAAGGCCCAGTAACACCGGTATTGTATACGTTTTACATTAATAGGAACGTGCATATAACGCTATCATTTCCAAAGTGAACCACAGCCTGTGTCTGGTAATTCATAATTTGTGCCTTCTTTTCCAGCGGTCCTATAACTTTTCAGTTCGTAACAGGCCAAATCGACAGTCTTTTTATTTGTGTTACCTCCCTGAAAAATTGTGCGTTCATCACTGATATACTCACACCTGTGTCGAGGAGGATAATGGTTGCTACACCATTGATGGTTCCATTGACACTTGGTTGAATACTTTCCTTTTCTTCCCTATCAGCGACGGCAGATTCTTGATAGAGTTCCTTTTCGACTTTCTTACCATCCTGATAGAGTGTCATATTGACGTTCTCTTGCATAGACCTATTGCTTTCAGTCTTAGTCTCGGTCTCCTGAAGAAAGCCTACAGGGACTGATATCAGTTTGTTGAGTTTGGTATATTCTGTTTCGGGTCCGAGCATACCTCCACTATTTTCATCTTTTGTGATTCTACAGTCGGAGGTGGTCTACTCGGGTTCCACCATTGTGGATATTGGTTATTCGGCATGGGTGTAACCTGTACGTAATTTACTGGCTGACCCGGATTCATACAATTTTGTTTCGACTGCCAATGACTTGGCCTGGCCGTTGCCAATATTCATTGTCACCACGCAGGTGCTTTGGTTTATGCTTGTACGGACTGTCCGATTTATTTTCATTTCGTCTTTTACGATTACGATTATTGTTATTGTTGCCATTTTCATTACTATATTGCCCTTGAAGACCATTTGGATGCTGTTAGTCGTTGATTTCATGGTAATTATTATTATTACAGAAGTAATCAGATTGTTTTTGGTAAAGTTTGTGGTAACTATTACTATAGTTCCCATTGCCACGAGTTTTGCATTTGTTTTTCTTGGGACTGCCTTCGCCCCTATTTCCATTGCATCCGTTCCAGGAACCTTTGCCGTTAGAACATTTGACAATATTTATTGCGTCAGAATTCTTTCTGGCGCCTTCTTGTACTAAGTCTTACGAGTCTATCGCAGATAAAATTCTGTAAGATCAGTAACTGTGACGTTAAACAGGTTCTTTCTAATATTTATTGCCAATCTAGCCATAATTACTGGTAACAGATCACGTGTGGTTACCGGTTCATTCCAGTACCTTGTCATATTAATATCTTTTTCAGAAAATTTTCTCAAAGAGGCTGTCTTCTGGCAATATACTTCTGCGTATATACAATCTTTCTTAGTCGTTCTTGAGTCGACGCTGGCGAGAATTGGCCAAGAAAAGCCTTCTCAGATTCATTAAATGTTTTGCATGTTCCTGCTGCGTTCAATGCCCAGAGCGATGCGTCACACGAAACGTGTAGAACGACAAACTGCATTTTCTGACCCTCCGTCCAAGACTCTGGAAGAACACTTCTAAAGTTTCTAATTAAAACTACGGGATGAATATTCTTTTTACTCTCCTCGTTGAATACTTGGAATTGGCAGTGTTTAATCAAGCTCTCTTCATGCCTTAAGGTACTTAAGTCCCTGGAGTTGTTGTCATTAACAGGCGGTGTACTGACTTTATTACAAGTACACTCTGCTTCATAATTCGGGTTTCTTGGTGAAACAAATTGCTGGGGTAACACAGACTAATTAGCGAAACTTGTTCTATTATGCACTGCAATAGATGTTGGCAAATTTTCAGTGTTCTTTCGCTGTTAGTACCAGCGTCCTCGTTGCTGAGTGCTGACATTGTTTCAATATTGTGGTTCTCAATGATCAATACCTTGGCTACTTCCGTTCGGACTTCTTTCTGTACTTCTGTGAGGATGTCATTCTGTATTGAATCCACAGTAGTAGTCAAACTTTGAACTGCGTTTCCAACTTATCTACTTCGGTTTGAAGATTATTCACTTACGCTGGTATCTCTGCGAACAATTTAACACTAGCCTTTATTGTATTGATTTCTGTGTTGAAATGAATCGTAATTGCTCTACCACAATCGACTAACACTTGATTAATTCTCTGGACAATTTCCTTATCTCGTTCTATAAAAATATTGTTTATTTGTTCCATTATTTTCCTATCACGCTCCTGCTCCCTGAGCTCGCGTTGTTGTTCTTTTCTCGCCTACGCTTTCCCTTTTCCTGTTCTATGATATTAAACTTTTCAAATAATAATGCTAGCATTTTACTATCCGGTATTGGCATAGTTTGAGAACTGCTATTTTCTGCCCCTTGCCCGGTAAAATATTGTCATTCAGTCTAAAAACTTAATTGCAGGAATGTCCGTCTGTGTTGTCAACTTCTCAGTTTAATTTTCGCTCGAAATATCAGGTAATAATTCGTTATCATCTATATTTACATTACTAAGGAATTGCACTGAAGTGTGCAGCATGTTCATTCGATTTTACTTGCTTCTTCAGTCTAACCATGTTTTACACTAATACTGCACAAAACTATATCACTGACAATAACACTAAATCCCAGAAAATATTTTACAGCTAACACATATACAAATAACAATTGCTAAATGGGTGAAATGTGCGCACAAAATATCTACCTGAAAAATTATATTTCGAAACGTTACACTCGCAGCCTGGATACTGAAGCACTGATATTTCAAGCTGCTGACACTTTAACTGAAGTTCTGGTATTTTAATAACACACAAGCAACCAATGTTAACTGCGTGCATGTATGTAAGCTTCGAACATGAACATCTGTTCCTACCTTAGCTCCGGTTGTCGGCGGATAGTACAGCTCAATTGCTCCCAGCTACCACTTGCAACACACTGGATGTTATATACACTCCTGGAAATGGAAAAAAGAACACATTGACACCGGTGTGTCAGACCCACCATACTTGCTCCGGACACTGCGAGAGGGCTGTACAAGCAATGATCACACGCACGGCACAGCGGACACACCAGGAACCGCGGTGTTGGCCGTCGAATGGCGCTAGCTGCGCAGCATTTGTGCACCGCCGCCGTCAGTGTCAGCCAATTTGCCGTGGCATACGGAGCTCCATCGCAGTCTTTAACACTGGTAGCATGCCGCGACAGCGTGGACGTGAACCGTATGTGCAGTTGACGGACTTTGAGCGAGGGCGTATAGTGGGCATGCGGGAGGCCGCGTGGACGTACCGCCGAATTGCTCAACACGTGGGGCGTGAGGTCTCCACAGTACATCGATGTTGTCGCCAGTGGTCGGCGGAAGGTGCACGTGCCCGTCGACCTGGGACCGGACCGCAGCGACGCACGGATGCACGCCAAGACCGTAGGATCCTACACAGTGTCGTAGGGGACCGCACCGCCACTTCCCAGCAAATTAGGGACACTGTTGCTCCTGGGGTATCGGCGAGGACCATTCGCAACCGTCTCCATGAAGCTGGGCTACGGTCCCGCACACCGTTAGGCCGTCTTCCGCTCACGCCCCAACATCGTGCAGCCCGCCTCCAGTGGTGTCGCGACAGGCGTGAATGGAGGGACGAATGGAGACGTGTCGTCTTCAGCGATGAGAGTCGCTTCTGCCTTGGTGCCAATGATGGTCGTATGCGTGTTTGGCGCCGTGCAGGTGAGCGCCACAATCAGGACTGCATACGACCGAGGCACACAGGGCCAACACCCGGCATCATGGTGTGGGGAGCGATCACCTACACTGGCCGTACACCACTGGTGATCGTCGAGGGGACACTGAATAGTGCACGGTACACCCAAACCGTCATCGAACCCATCGTTCTACCATTCCTAGACCGGCAAGGGAACTTGCTGTTCCAACAGGACAATGCACGTCCGCTTGTATCCCGTGACACCCAACGTGCTCTAGAAGGTGTAAGTCAACTACCCTGGCCAGCAAGATCTCCAGATCTGTCCCCCATTGAGCATGATTGGGACTGGATGAAGCGTCGTCTCACGCGGTCTGCACGTCCAGCACGAACGCTGGTCCAACTGAGGCGCCAGATGGAAATGGCATGGCAAGCCGTTCCACAGGACTACATCCAGCATCTCTACGATCGTCTCCATGGGAGAATAGCAGCCTGCATTGCTGCGAAAGGTGGATATACACTGTACTAGTGCCGACATTGTGCATGCTCTGTTGCCTGTGTCTATGTGCCTGTGGTTCTGTCAGTGTGATCATGTGATGTATCTGACCCCAGAAATGTGTCAATAAAGTTTCCCCTTCCTGGGACAATGAATTCACGGTGTTCTTATTTCAATTTCCAGGAGTGTATATACGCATACAGCATTCTCTCTCGTGTCAGATTCATAGATAAATAGAGAATAAAATATGTATTAATATCTTATTATGATGCACGACACCTGTGAACAGGTACAAAAAATACAAAATTACAATAAATGTTGTGTATTATGGCCCCACGTTGGGCGCCAATGTGCGGTGCCGTATTGTGGTTTGATTGCGTTTGTACAGTTCAGCAATATTAAAATAAAAGTAGTTACTTATTATTAATGTGACATGTTTTATTTAATCGCTGGTTTTCCCGGATAAAGATCGTTATTTTGTTAAAGAAATTTCCACCGGGGAACGTGTAGCAATGTTGTCTGTCAAGCAGTGTAGATGGCAATAAGTTCATGCACAAACGTATTCATATATAACCAGCAAACAAGCTAAATGTATGATAAATAATCTGAACCAAACAAGAGGAATGACGTTTAGTAATTTTCAGTGCTGTTCCATTTGTTACTCGAGGTGGGAATACTTTGCTTCACTCAAAATGAATAGCTTTGTCACACAGTACCATACACACTCAAGACTAACGTATTTTTTACTGTTAAAATATTTCATAAACGTTGTTACGAAATAACCAGGCATCATACATCAGCATATAAGAATTTGTATCACGTAAGATGATTTTTGCATTCATAGAAGTTCACTATATTTAGAGATTACAGTTATATGAATGTATGATTGTTCTTTCTGACATGTCGAGAAGAACAAACACCACACATTTATACAGGTACTACATATGTTAACGAAATGCGACCTCACTTTTCTCTGAGAGCTCCTAATAGTATCTACATGTATCATGATTAGTCTCTTTTGTGTGATAAAGCATTGTTGTCAGTCATGATTACTGATTTTTCAACAATTCAGTTCAAATGACTGGTGTCAATAACGCAAATATCGTAACAACGATTTCTTTATAATTAAGACGGAAATGCCGTGTGGTTAGGGCCTCCCGTCGGGTAGACCGTTCGCCTGGTGCAAGTCTTTCGAGTTGACGCTATTTCTGCGACTTTTGCGTCGATGGGGTTGAAGTGATGATGATAAGGACAACACAGCACCAAGTCCCTGAGCGGAGAAAATCTCCGACCCAGCGGGGAATCGAACCCGGGCCGTTAGGAATGACATTCCGTCACGCTGACCACTCAGCTACCTGAGGCGGACATAATTAAGATATTTCTCGTTGAGGTCCCGTCTGAGATGCACATTTTAATTAGATTATATGTATCGATCACTGGATCGTCTTCAAATCTAATCACTTGCGTCAGCAACCTGTCTTGTCAGCTCAGAACCACAAATCAGAGTACTGTATAGCGATATGTGGTTCTGAGAACACAGGCTATGTCGGTGACAAAACTACTTAGATCTGAAGAAGATCCAGAGTAATCGGAACATGAAATCTGATTAAAAATATGCACCTGAGGTGGACAAAAATTGAGAATTGCCTTAATTATCTAAACAGTTGCTGAACATCTGAAGACGATTATGTCAACTACAGCGAATTTCTTCACGCATGACAACGTGTAATGCTATTTTCTGGGGTACCTTGAACAGTGTGAAAGGCACGTTATCGTTTTATTTGGCAAAATCACAATTTCTCATTACAACAACCTACTACGACACATAGATCATCCAGATCGATGTTTGATGGCACTATAGTGAGAATACGCACCCATAGTCATCATTTCTTCCAAAATATATTATCGGATTCTCTGATGGTTTAGCTGCTACGTAAACGGATTGCTATCATCCACTTTTTATCGAACATTCTGTAACTGCACACTCGCAGGTTACTTTCGGTCTATGGAGTTCGAATAATATTTCGAATAATATTTCTTTTTAGCTTCGTGCTATAAAGTTCAGTTGCCTCATCAGCACCGAGAAAATACAGTATTCTGTGGAGACCTGCGCGCAGCAAACTTCATGTGTCGTGAGATGAATTCAGATTACGTAGTTAAGTAATTCTACCACTATGCTTTGTATACAAATAATATGTAAATAATAATATCCAAGAATCCAAAACTCAAACTTTAACTGAACTTCAATTAAATCAATAACTACAAAACACACTGATCAACCAGAACATTATGACCAACGATCGACTATCGATACAAACCCGTCCAGGCGATAGCAGTGTTACCTGACGAGGAGTGACAGCTAGTCAGACACACGCACGGTGCATGCAGTATCAGTGAGCGTGCTGTCTGTGTGTAGAATGGAAAACGCCCGCAATCTACCTGCGTTTGACCGAGGACAGATAGCGATGGTCCAGAGGGTTGGTACGTGCATTTCGGGAAATGCACGACTTGTCAGGTGTTTGGCGAAACGAAGGTGAAACCACCTGCAGACGTCGTGTAGTTGGGTGGCAACCCCTCATTAAAGATGTCGGACGTCGTATACTGGGCAAACTCGTAATACACGACAGGCGGAGAACTGTGGAGGAACTGACGTCGGACTTTACTGCTGGGCAGAGTACAAGTGTGTCTCAACACACTGTGCACCGAACACTCCTAATGATGGGCCTCCGCAACCGACGACCCCATGCTTATGCCAATGTTAACATCGGCAACTAGGACTGAAGCGCGAACGTGACTACACTACTGGCCATTAAAATTGCTACACCAAGAAGAAATGCAGATGATAAACGGGTATTCATTGGACAAATATGTTATACCAGAACTGACACGTGAGTACATTTTCTTGCAATTTCGGTGCATAGATCCTAAGTAATCAGTACCCAGCACAACTACCTCCGGCCGTAATAACGGCCTTGAGACGCCTGGGCATTGAGTCCAGCAGAGCTTGGATGGCATGTACCAGTACAGCTGTCCATGCAGCTTCAACACGATACCACAGTTCATCATGATTAGTGTCTGGCGTATTGTGACGAGCCAGTTGCTCGGCCACAATTGACCAGACATTTTCAATTGGTGAGAGATCTGGAGAATGTGCTGGCCAGGGCAGCAGTCGAACATTTTCTGTATCCAGAAAGCCCCGTACAGGACCTGCAACATGCGGTCGTGCATTATCCTGCTGAAATGTAGGGTTTCGCAGGGATCGAATGAAGGGTAAAGCCACGGGTCGTAACACATCTGAAATGCAACGTCCACTGTTAAAAGTGCTGTCAATGCGTTCAAGAGGTGAATGAGTCGTGTAACCAATGGCACCCCATACCATGACGCCGTGTGACACGCCAGTATGGCGATGACGAATACACCCTTCCAGTGTGCGTTCACCGTAATGTCGCCAAACACGGATGCGACCATCATGATGCTGTACATACAACCTGAATTCATCCTAAAAAATAACGTTTTGCCAATTGTGCACCCAGGCTCGTCGTTGAGTACACCTTCGCAGTCGCTCCTGTCTGTGATGCAACGTGAAGGGTAACCGCAGCCATGGTCTCCAAGCTGATAGTCCATGCTGCTGCAAACGTCGTCGAACTGTTCGTGCAGATGGTTGTGGTCTTGCAAACGTCCCCATCTGTTGACTCAGGGATCGAGACGTGGTTACACGATCCGTTACAGCCACGCAGATAAGATACCTGTCATCTTGACTACTAGTGACACGAGGCCATTGCGATCCAGCACGGCGTTCCGTATTACCTCCCTGAACCCACTGATTCCATATTCTGCTAACAGTCATTGGATCTCGACCAATGCGAAAAGCAATGTCGCGATACGATTAACTGCAATCGCGATAGGCTACAATGCGATCTTTATCAACGTCGGAAACGTGATGGTACGCATTTCTCGTCCTTACACGAGGCATCATAACAACGTTTCACCAGCAACGCCGGTCAAGTGCTGTTTGTATATGAGAAATCGGTTGGAAACTTTCCTCATGTCAGCACGTTGTAGGTGTCACCACAGGCGCAAACCTTGTGTGAATGCTCTGAAAAGCTAATCATTTTCATATCACAGCATTTTCTTCCTGTCGATAAAATTTCGCGTCTGTAGCACGTTATCTTCGTGGTGTAGCAATTTTAATGGCCAGTAGTGTATCTGCAGTCGGCGTTGGCGCAATGGCGGTGCTTCCCAATACCTTCTTCATCATGCCGATGGGAGGCCGTGAATTCCTCATCTTCCAGAAGAACAGCCCCTTGACACCTTTACTGCGGGAAGCAGACAAGTTACCGGCGGTTTTACATGGTCAGACAATAAAACCTGAAGCATTTGACGTAGCCAGCGAGCGAGTTGTAGTGAGGATACTGGTGTGGAGTCTGTTTTGTTTGAGAGCAGTGTACGTGCCATTTTCAGTGTGCGCCATGGCGTGGCTAGATGACCATAGTGCTTTTGGTGTGGAGAAATTTATTCGTAACAGTGGTTCTGTGATTAGTACTCACCGAGCGCTTCCAAGAATATTCGAACTTTGCCTTTATGATCGTGTTCCGGATAGAAATACTATTCAACTGTGGGTGTCAAACTTTACAAAGACAGGTACAACACTGAAATGAAAACTTACTGGCCGTCCTCGGAATGCTACAACGCCGGAAAATGTGACGCGTGAGAGAGTGCCTGTGCAACAATTACCAATGCGTTCAGCACTTTAACTTGCAGCTGCCCTGGGATTGATTATCTGATAGGAGTGTAAGAAGAACTACTCATAGAGAACTTCATATACACCCCTTCAAAATGATGGTTACCCAGGAACTAAGTGACAGAGATTTTTAAATTCGCAGAGCTGCGTATAGGAAATTCTTCAAAACATTCCACTTGGCAGGCGCTTTGTTTATTTCTCCGAATAAGGCCCCTTTCCCACTTATCGGGAACTGTAAACAAACTCAATTTCCGCTACTGAGTTGCAGGAAACCCTTGTGAAATTCATCAGCGACCACTAAACAGCCCTCATGTCACAGTTTGGTGCGCCGCTGATGAATATTTTGTGTGGGGACCGTATTTTTTCGAAGAAGGTGGGCACTCGGCAGCGGTTAATTCAAGCCGTTATTGTCACCTATTAGATAACTTCCTCCAACTAGGCTAAATCAGTTTATTGCACAAAGATGAAAAAGCGTGGTTCCAGCAAGATTTTCATTCTTTGGGGACACTGAAAGGTTCTAGTGTACAAACATCGTCCCACAACATTGCAAGCAATTAAAGAGGCCTTTACCCAAGAAGTGGCAGCCACTGAAGAGAAATGACAAGAAGATGTATGGACAACTTTCGGGATACACTTCGTCAATGTGTCAACAATGGAGGATGTCATTTAGGAGATATAATTTTTAGAATCAAATAATCCAAAATGGAGAAGTATGTATTTTTCATAAATAGAAGTAATTTTTCTCTGTAATATTTATTTTTCTATGACAACCTGGGGAACATGGACTATGTACACTAATTGCAGACAACGTAGATACCTTAATGACGATGACATTTACCGACGGCAGTGGCATTTGTCAACAAGATAATGCGCTTTGTCAAAAGGCCAGGAGTGCACACTTACCGATCGCAGATGTTTTCTAGCCCCCCCCCCCCCAAAAAAAAAGAAAGAAACGCCCAAACAAAAGGCCAGGAGTGTGATGGAGTGGTTCGGAGAAGACAGTGACGAATTCCAACTCATGTGCTTCCCCCAACTTGCCGCATCTGAACCCGATCGAACATATCTGGGACGTGATTAAAAGTGGCTTCAGAGCTCATTGCCGCCCTCCCCGGAATTTACGGGAATTATGTGAGTTGCGTGTGCAGATGCGGTTCCAACTCCCTCCAACGACCCACGAAGGCCTCATTCCTTCCAGGCCACGAAGCGTCGTCTCTGTTATTCGTGCCAAAGGATGACATAGCACCTGTTCGGTGTATATTATATTGTGTTAGATTCTTACCGCAACTGACAAACTGCACCTTTCGGCAAGAGGTATGTGTAACTTCAGAATGTCTCTTTTTTTGTTATTTGCAGCACTGTTATCAGTATTATTCACAGTATTACCACTAAGTATATTTCTAATGTTCTACTACTTCATTCTCTCTTTCACAGATTTCTGAATATTATCTGCTAGTTAGACTTATTTTATATAACAAAAAATAGTGACCCAAGTGATATTTCTAATCTACATCTACATTTACATCCATAATCCGCAACGCCTGACGGTGTGTGGCGGAGGGTACTTTGAGTACCTTATCGGTTCTGCCTTCTATTCCGGTCTCGTATTGTTCGTGGAAGGAAAGATTGTCGGTATGCCTCTGTGTGGGCTCTAATCTCTCTGATTTTATCCTCATGGTCTCTTCGCGAGCTATGCGTAGGAGGGAGCAATATACTAACGGTTGAAATGGCTCTGAGCACAATGAGACTTAACTTCTGAGGTCATCAGTCCCCTAGAGCTTAGAACTACTTAAACCTGACTAACCAAAGGACATCACACACACCCATACTGGAGGCAGGATTCGAACCTACGACCTATCGGTTACGTGGTTCCGGACTGTACCGCCTAGAACCGCTCGGCCACCCCGGCCAGCGGGAGCAATATACTGTTTGACTCCTTGGTGAAGGTATGTTCTCGAAACTTCAACAAAAGCCCATATCGAGCTACTGAGCGTCTCTCCTGCAGAGTCTTCCACTGGAGTTTATCTATCATCTCCGCAACACTTTCGCGATTACTAAATGATCCTGTAACGAAGCGCGCTGCCCTCCGTTGGATCTTCTCTATCTCTTCTATCAACCCTATCTGGTACGGATCCCACACTGCTGAGCAATATTCAAGCAGTGGGCGAACAAGTGTACTGTAACCTACTTTATTTGTTTTTGGATTGAATTTCCTTAGGATTCTTCCAATGAATCTCAGTCTGACACCTACTTTACCGACGATCAACTTTATATGATCATTCCATTTAAAATCTCTCCTAATGCCTACTCCCAGATAATTTATGGAATTAACTGCTTCCAGTTGCTGCCCTGCTATATTGTAGCTAAATGATAAAGGATATTTCTTTCTATGTATTCGCAGCACATTACACTTGTCTACATTGAGATTCAATTGCCATTCCCTGCACCATGCGTCAATTCGTTGCAGATCCTCCTGCATTTCAGTACAATTTTCCATTTTTACAACCTCTCGATATACTACAGCATAGTCCGCAAAAAACCTCAGATACTATTTTAACAACATTCATTTATATTTGTGGTATCCTCTGCATTTCATGAGGTGAGCATTGGAAAATATTCGTACCAATTTATCCACGAGCTTTTTTCCAAAATATTATTATTCTTCAAGTACGAGTATATAAAAACTTCGAGAGATTTGTCTTACTCTTCGACCATATCGGCTTCTCTTTAGATATCAGTATCAGATGTCAGGGTAAGCATCCATCGGTCCGTGTTACGTATTTAGCAGCTATCACGTCGTGCAGTAAGCCGCAGTTATGACTTCCGCGTGCAGGCGCCTGCCAGCTGATCCCGAGCTCCCCCGCTAATGACGGCCCTCTCTATGCACGCTGCGTTCTCCGGCGCCCTGCATATTCCACGGCCCGCGTTTTTAATCCGCGCATGCCGTATAGTGCCACCCGCGGTGTCCCAAATTACGTGATTTCCAAAGCCTCGTTCGGCACTACCTTGTTAAACATTTACTTGCGTTACGCTGATGAACCCGCTAATTCGCAGTGACACTGCACGCTAAATTAGTTACAGATCTGCTGATGGATAATTAGATTTTGGTCGGGTGCGTGTTGCTTCGCCGGGTCGCCGCTCTGTCGGCTACCACTGGTGACTAAATGTGTGCTGCGCCAGCAATTGCCCCCGCCATTCTCGTTGTCCGCGAGTACTGCGGAACGCTTAGATCCAGGCCCAGTCACTGTGACACTGGGAAGTAAAGCGGAGGCCTGGTGTGCTAAATACTGCAAAAAGTGTGGTCGAACCCGTGAGGGCAAATCACGACTATGCCACAGCAAAGACATGAAAAACTACAACGGCTTATTCGTTAAACATGAAGACAAAATAAAATCTCTGATAAGTGTTTCATTCAGTATACATAGCCTATAGGACGTTCCTGAAGGATTGGTCAATATTCGGTGATTTAATTGTTTATTACTATGTCAGAAGTACAAAGTATATAACTAACACAAATCAATCGATCATTGACATCAGTTTATATAGCACATTCCAGAATGAAGTTTCCACTCTGCAGCGGAGCGTGCGCTGATATTAAACTTCCTGGCAGATTAAAACTGTGTGCCCGACCGAGACTCGAACTCAGGACCTTTGCCTTTCGAAGGTAAGTTTCCTACCACTGAGCTACCCAAGCACGACTCACGACCCGTCCTCACAACCTTAATTCCGCCAATACATCGTCTCCTACCTTCCAAACTTCGCAGAAGCTCTCCTGCATACCTTGCAGAACTAGCACTTCTGGAAGAAAGGATATTGCGGAAACATGGCTTAGCCACAGCCTAGGGGATGTTTCCAGAATGAAAGTTTCACTCTGCAGCGGAGTGTGCGCTGATATTAAACTTCCTGGCAGATTAAAACTGAGTGCCGGACCGAGACTCGAACTCGGCACCTTTGCTTTTCGCGGGCAAGTGCTCTACCACTGGAAACATCCTCTAGCCTGTGGCTAAGCCATGTCTCCGCAATATCCTTTCTTCCAGGAGTGCTAGTTCTGCAAGGTATGCAGGAGAGCTTCTGCGAAGTTGGGAAGGTAGAAGACGAGGTACCGGTGGAATTAAGAATGTGAGGACTGGTTGTGATTCGTGCTTGGGTTGCTCAGTGGAAGAGCACTTGCCCACGAAAGGCAAAGGTCACGAGTTCGAGTCTCGGTCCTGCACACAGTTTTAATCTGCCACGAACTTTTATGTTGCACATTGGTTGACGAGGTATTTCATGGTGCATATGGCTGGAAATAAAGAGTACTGGTTGTCAGTCTCCGCAGCAGCACGCCTGTAAAAAACTGACTTCACAGGAAGGCCTCACTTCTGCTGGTTCGTCATGCATCACGTGGTACCAGAGCGTAGTCTGTTGAGAGCGTTCCACGTTATCCACCTCTCTGAATGACTAGGAGGGAGCTCTTCCTTCGGAATCATTCGTTTCCCCAAATTCTGACATTTCAGTATGACAGGGACGAGCATTGGAAGAAACAACGTGTAGTGAACATAGCCTCGAAAATGCGTATCTTAAGAGATATGAGCACCTCTTCATCTTCGATACTGTGAAACACAACTCTTCTACTGAACAAGTTTTCATATCTGTTAAGGTGGGCTTTATATTGTCCATGTTTACCGAACATTTTCTTTCTTGGTGTATTCTTCCCAAAACACAGAAAACAAAGAGCTTGCAGTACGAAAGGCGTGTTTTAGAGTAACGAAGATGATGAAGTGCTCTCAGCTCTTAACGTATGAATTTAAAGGCAATGTTTGCTAGATTCCTTTGTTTCGAATTAACGTCCGTGTCATATCCATAAATATTGAAATTTTCTCCTGGGACACCCCATACATATAGGAAGAGCAATAAGATTTGTTGCTTCAGTTGTAGAGCGAGTACTCTATTGAATGTAAGATACAGATTTCTATCTGGAATTTTTCACACCTATCTAGCCCCATATACAAAAGAGGTATTGGGAGAGTACTTGTGCTCTGTGTAGTACCGTTCCAAGCTAAATTAATAGTCATTTACTTCACAAAATAATTAAATTGCAATATATATTTTTTTGTATTATACCCTAAAATATGCAGATTGTGTGTTAGGAGAATGTGGAACAAAACATTTGATATCTGTGTTGCAAACTCACTTATTTTTTCATCGGCTAGTTGCACACATTTGTGTTTTGGAGTACGAGATTGTTTTCGAGTGATGCAAAATCTTGTCCGCCACGGTCAGAAGGAAACAGAGGGAGAGAGACCTAGATTGACCTTAAAATGGAATGACCCAGTCCCATATGTCGAAACCTATCCTGAAATTTTTCATTCAAGGAGAATATCCAGAAAGAAATAAACTTAAAATTTAGCTGCTACGGGGCGCTGTAAGTATTCCACAAACTAGGTTAAAGCTACTCATTTATGCAACACGAAGAATCGCTTATAAAGGTGGCCTGTACAGCTCTTTCGCCTGGCACGCGAATCGGCGAATAAATAAACCCAACCGTGACATAAGAAGTAACGTTGTGGCGCACAGTGCGAAGTCGAGAGCGTACGCAGGCGAATTTGAAGCACAAGTGTTTTTTCAATCTGGACCGGAATGGAGTAAGAAACGAACGTTGCTGTTGGTCGGCATAGTTGCTGATATTCATAAAATGTGCTGAAGCAAATTGACAACGCAGAAATGACTGAATACTGTTCGGATGCTAAATCTGAAACGAAAAAGAGCTATTGAGAATTCTTCTGTCTGACAGTTTCCTAAAAAAGTGCTTTACACTGTTGAAAAGTTTTTTTATCGAGAGGCTGAATCACAGTATTATCTACTGGTGGAATCCGAATTATAATGGCAGTATTTTCGTCGTCCTTGTAAAGCCAGAGGTATCATTACATCCAGGCCGAGAGACCAACAAAAGCAATGAATTATTTTCTGCAGATGGTAAGAAGACGTTCACTGGAGATCATCCTCTCCTATTTTTTTAAAATTTTTCTTCATCGATTACAAGACTTATACAAGTAAACAATTCATTTTTTTTGTTAAATGTTCCTCAAGACAGAAAAAAGCTGCAGAGGCATCAGTCCACTGATACTTATAACTAACTGACGAAAGTGTCACAGTACTCATCGACTGTAGACGCGACTGTATCTTTTTTCAGTCGAGATGATAAAGTGCGGTTCAGACGAAACCTGACTGGTTGGCTTCGAAAACAGAATTTTTTCGGAAAGCAGGAAGCTGTTTCTTCATGTCAGTTACGAATTTTTCTATAGTATTACCAATTAATGGTATCTCCTCTACATGTTTACACATTTCTCCAGCAACCTGGTGAGCTACTATTTTGGCGAATGCAAACTTTTTCTTGAAATACTTGCAGCGCACCGTAGCATCTAAAATCATGACAGTGTGTTTCTTTTGATGTGTTATTTCTGTATAAAAAATTTCAGAGCTGGTTTCGACATGTCGGATTGGACTGTTCCCTTATTAGAGACAAGGTGACGTGCTATCAAAAGCTGGTTGTGATAAATACCAGGCAAAACTTTGATTTTTAGTAATAGTGGTAATGCCGGCTGGTGTGGCCGAGCGGTTCTAGGCGCTACAGTCAGGAACCGCGCGACCGCTACGGTCGCAGGTTCGAATCCTGCCTCGGGCATGGATGTGTGTGATGTCTTTAGGTTAGTTAGGTTTAAGTAGTTCTAAGTTCTAGGGGACTGATGACCTCAGCAGTTAAGTCCCATAGTGCTCAGAGCCATTGAATAGTGGTAATACGCCCGTAACAGAACTGCGGCGCATTAGAAATACTGATCGTAGCTTCAAATTACAAAACATTTCAAGAAAATGTTCTTTAGCCGTCAGGTGGACATCAATTAGCATGACTGCCTTCGTTGTAGCTTTGTTTTTTACAAAGATATGAACAGCGGTATGACTTCCTTTAAATGCCTCCCTGTATTTTTTATTCGGTAAGTCATTTCCTCCCCTAAAGACATATTCAAAAATGTATCACAGTGTACCATTCACTGAAATACAACGTTATTGATTACATAACACAACACCGACGTTGACGTTCTCAGCGCTTAGTGCGGGTACTCGTGGTAATGGAACACATCCACGTGCTGACGTTGACAAATGTAAACATCAGTAGAATGCACACAGTCATTCCGTCAACCATCGTAAGTTGAGCTGCCTGAGTGAAATGCACACCAACGGAGAGAAGGTAGAAATGCTAATTATCTATGGGTAATGTTAAGTTAGCAGAACAGTAATTTGCAATACTGTTTTCTTATGTACGGTTACATTTAGTACAGTAGTTTAGTCCTTTCAAATACTGTTGTTTAGAGTAGGCATACAGTAAAGGCTGTCCTTCCCACACATTGCATCGACATAACCTTTCTTTTATTGTTATTGTTAAAGGTAGGCGAAATGCTACGCAGGCAGCGGAACTGTACTGGAAGTGATATCCTGACGGGAAACCACCTTCCCGACGGATGTTTTCTCGCCTTGTTGCGACGCCTTAGGAAACGGGAAGTTTCAACCCATTACAACGCAATCGTCGTAGCACTTGCACAGACGAAGCTCCCGAAGTTACTGTTCTCGCTTCCATTGCTATGAATCCACATGTGAGCACACTACAGCTTGAACACGAGATTGGCATTCCTAAAACCAGTGTACATCGTATTTCTACACATCACCGGTTTCATCCTTACCATGTACACGGACATCAGGAATTTGCATGGGAATGATTTCCAGAATCGTGTACAGTTCTGTCAGTGAGCACAGCAGCAAATCCTCGCCAACCCGAACTTCTTGTCCAATGTTCTGTTTACCGATGAATGCTCCTTCTCAAACATAGGACAAGTAAATACAAGAAACATGCGTTATTGGTCCAGCGACAACAGACGATGGCTTAGACAGGTGGATACATCAGCGTCAATGGAGAGTGAACGTCTGGTGTGGGATGCTTGGTACTACAATTATTGCCCCTTATTTCATCAAGGTCAGCTAAAGGGCACAGCATATGCCAACTTCCTCAGACGAACTCTTTCACTTATTCTGGATGAAGTGCCGCTAAGAACTAGAATGGTTATGTAGTATCAACCGATGGATGTCCAGCACATAATACCTTGCGTACATGTCGTGTTCTGACCTCAAGGTATCCTGCCAGATGGATTGGTCGAGGAGGAACAGTTACTTGGCCTGCTAGGTCTCCTGATTTAAATTCGCTGGACTTTCTTCTGTGACGATGCATTAAAGACATTGTCTATCGTGATATTCCAACAAATCCAGAGGACATGGAGGAACGTATCGTGCTTGCTTGTAATTCTCTTCAGCAGGCAACACTTGAAACAGTAAATCATTCTTTCACTCAACGAGTGCACGAGTGTATCGGTGTCCAGGGTCACGACATTGAGCACCTTTGTATGTTCTACTCCTGGGCAATAGTACAGGACAGTCAAAGTCAATTTTGTGTTATGTTTTCACCTGGTTTTCATTTGTTTTCTGACAACTCCAGCAAGTGGACGAGTTTGTGATCCCGGGCTCGAAGGCAATGTTGTGTTATGTAATTAATAATGTTGTGTTTCAGCGAATGGTACACTGCGATGCATTTTTGAATAGGTCTTTAGTAGAGGAAATGAATTACCGAATAAAAATACAGGGTGCCATTTGAAAAAGTCATACCGTTGTTTATATCTTTGCAAAAAATAGAGCTACAACGAAGGCAGTCTTGCTGATTGATGACCCCCTTACGGCTAAAGAACATTTGCTTGAAACACTTTGTAATTTGCATCTGGACAAACATTTGTTTAGGATGGTCAAGATAAATTGATCACCCTGTATACTGTACATAAATGAGTGTGAAGATGCTGGCAACGGCTTCATAATCACTACCACTGCGGCCACGTGTCACCATAGTACTTCTTCCTTAATCGGGACTAGTCACTTCGTCCCTTTACCACTCGGCAGGTTCATGCATTTATGACTTCAGGTTATAACTGATTTTATTTCAAATTTGTAGTACAGCTTGAATGTCTCAGTTCATTGTTCTGGCTCCTTGACACATAATTTATTTCCGTACGATATAATTTAAATACGTTATGATATTAGATCTATAGCCTCTCCATGGAGACGTGGGAATTGCCAAAGGACAGTTCTGTATCAAGTTGTTCATCTAGATGCTTCTTAGTAAATCTTCGTCTCAAAGTCAAGTGCGAAAATAATATTCCTTCAGTTTGAGGTGTTGACATGTAGTTATGTAATAAGTGTGAGACCACTGTGACGTCGTCCAAAGACAGCGGCGCCTCACCAAGGCTGGCAAAGCACATCGCTACTGTAGACATAAGTGCTGTCTCACTGCAACCTGCTAACACGAATGAATGAAGCTGAAGATGACACATCCACTCTCTCTGAACAGCAGAGCCCTCACACGGAGGTCAATATAGAACTTACCACGGAACTGTTCTGCCCAATTTCGTGACTTCCGCTGAAGCAGGCAGCATCATCGAGAAGAGCTACAAAGTTATTCAAAGTCTCAGAAGGAAACTTAATTCCGTAAATGTTGAACATTGTACTTCAAGAGAACAATTTGTCAGTTAGTGTGTTAATTAATATTTTAATAGAATGAGATTTTCACTCTGCAGCGGAGTGTGCGCTGTTATGAAACTTCCTGGCAGATTAAAACCGTGTGCCCGATCGAGACTCGAACTCGCGACCTTTGCTTTTCGCGGGCAAGTGCTCTACCACCTGAGCTACCGAAGCACGACTCACGCCCACTACTCACAGCTTTACTTCTGCCAGTACTCATTCTGGAAACATCCCCCAGGCTGTGGCTAAGCCATGTCTCCGCAATATCCTTTCTTTCAAGAGTGCTAGTTCTGCAAGGTTCGCAGGAGAGCTTCTGTAAAGTTTGGAAGGTAGGGGACGAGGTACTGGCAGAAGTAAAGCTGTGAGTACCGGGTGTGAGTCGTGCTTCGGTAGCTCAGATGGTAGAGCACTTGCCCGCGAAAGGCAAAGGTCACGAGTTCGAGTCTCGGTGGGGCACGAAGTTTTAACCTGCCAGGAAGTTTAATATTTTAATAGTCAATGGAAGTTATAATTTATCAAGCATTCCTGTGGTTAAGAACTGTATCGTGTTTAATAAATCTTTTTAGTGATTCGTATAATAAAGTTAACTAATATTTCTTATGGTGTAGGTCCAGTGGTGCATCTCCCAGAGCTATCCAACAGCCCGGAAGACTGTAGTTTCTCCCGGTCATAACAATCACGTTTATCAGGCGCGATTCGTTATGACTCCGGAACAATAAATTCCGATTTATTTCATTTCAATAAATTCATGATCTTACTGATAAATATTCTGGACAAATGGTGCTATTTTATACTCTGCTGCTATGGTCGCTGGAGAAAAAGACGATCACTTGATGATCAGCAACTCAACTTTATTGACTCCTGTCGAATAACTTCATCTTCAGAATATGAAAGGACGTAGGGAGCTTTATACACGTGGTATGGCGTCATTTGTAATTACCATCATCGCACTCGGATGCTGGTATTTGTACATGACGCCATACCGTGCTTGTGATGCTGCCTACATCCTTTGATACTCTGAAGAGGAGTTTACCCGAAACGTGTAAATGAAGTTGAAATGTTGAAAATCAAGTGGCTAGTTTTTTGTTCAGCAACCATAAAAGTAGCGTATAAAAAATAGTGTTCGCTCATAAATCCCCTTTGCTTCATTAACTTCTACGAGTCGTGTGATAGTGCTTTTTAGTAGAACCACTAACATTTTGACGTGTATCAATTTTCAAACTTCATAGCTGTCGGAGAATTAAAATAACATCAGAACAAAGAGGCAGGAAAATGGCAGGGACTTCTGTAAGTTGCACGTAAGGTTTAAAGGGCTTCATTTCAGCCACTTGTCTGAGGGCCTGCCCACGGGAATCCGCTTGCGGTCTGCCCCTCTGCAGAGAATATTTCGGACAGGTATAGGCGCCAAGCTCACCTTGCCTGATGCTAACAACAAACCGGGCACGGTTCGTGAGTCCACAAGTTGGGCTGGAAAACCACAGAAGGGCACAAGAAAAATTACCTTTCACGAAAGAAAAAATTCGGGACACTGATACCCCGAAAGTAAAGGGACTAAAGGTAAAAGCTTTCCTCTCATTTACAAGTCCACACAACCGTAGTCTGCAGACCTGTGTTCTCAATGATACTGCTTAGCGAAATACTGATAATGATGCGCGCACATTTCGATTATGCCTTGTGTAAATTATGTCATAGCTACATTTTTCTGAACTGTAATTTCTTGAATGCTATGTAAAATCATTGTACTAGACAGATGTAAAGAAATTATTACTACATAAAAATGTTTTACATATTATATTTTAAGTAAACCGTTTATTATTACTTTCAAAGATATATCTTATAGTAGTTCCTGTTCACATAGTTTGTCGTGCATACGCTGTTGCTTCGCGCCGCTGCCTGGAGATCTCTGTGTTCCGGCGTCGATATCTGTCCACGTCGGAGATTTTTTTCGTTCGGGATTTGGATGTTTGCGTTATCCTAATCATTTTTTCTCATGATCCTAAAAGCACAAGTCGCCGAAGTGGCATCAGATGGAAAGACAACACGTCACCGAGTAATACCAAGCGGGACCATCCTGCCAAAAATCCCTACGAGCGTTTCATCTATCTTCTAAACAAATGAAAATCAGTTACCACATGTATGAATGATCATCACTTGAGAATGTGTTCGTTATTTTCAGTACAAGTTTTACATGAAAGAAAATTTTTGGAGAATCCACCGGAAAAGTGGGAAATTTGGTTGGTACTTTTGTTTGAAAATCTCAATGAAAGAAATATCACGGTCCGTCTGACAATTCTGTTGTCACACGTTTTCATAATAAAGATAGTGACATTTAGTTTCACAGTTCTGCGGTCGTTTGTGTTCATAACAACGACAAACTCTGCATTGAATATTGATTTTTGCGAAAACGAGAACGAATGAAAACGACATATCAGTGTGTTATCAATGGTGATCATATCTTTGGTGCGTTTCAAAGATGAAATTCCTGTCAATTCGTGGTACTTTCGTATGTTACCAAAGTTCTGTTGATTTCAGTTCCTGCTTTATTTCTTTGGAAAACATGTTAGCAGTGAGGCGTCGAGATATCGGTCGGTGTACTCACAACGCAAGCGAGCACATGATCATTGAGTTGATGAGATTGACGGACAGCGCAAGACAGAGTTCATCAAACGCGATTCATTATGACTCCGTAACAATAAATTCCGATTTATTTCGTTTCAATAAATTCATGTTGCTGTTTTTGTTGTGGTCTTCACTTCTGAGACTGGTTTGATGCAGCTCTCCATGCTACTCTATCCTGTGCAAGCGTCTTCATCTTCCAGTACTTACTGCAACCTACATCCTTCAGAATCTGCTTAGTGTATTCATCTCTTCGTCTCCCTCTACGATTTTTACCCTCCACGCTGACCTCCAATACTAAATTGGTGATCCCATTGTGCCTCAACACTTGTCCTACCAACCGATCCCTTCTTCTAGTCAAGTTGTGCCACAAACTTCTCTTCTCCCCAATCCTACTCAATAGTTCCTCATTAGTTATGTGATCTACCCATCTAATCTTCAGCATTCTTCTGTAGCACCACATTTCGAAAGCTTCTATTCTCTTCTTGTCCAAACTATTTATCGTCCATGTTTCACTTCCATACTTGGCTACACTCCATACAAATACTTTCAGAAACGACTTCCTGACACATCTATACTCGATGTTAACAAATTTCTCTTCTTCAGGAACGCTTTCCTTGCCATTGCCAGTCTACATTTTATATCCCCTCTACTTCGACCATCATCAGTTATTTTGCTCCCCAAATAGCAAAACACCTTTACTACTTTAAGTGTCTCATTTACTAATCTAATTCCCTCAGCATCACCCGACTTAATTCGACTACATTCCATTATCCTCGTTTTGCTTTTGTTGATGTTCATCTTATACCCTCCTTTCAAGACACTACCCATTCCGTTCAACTGCTCTTCCAAGTCCTTTGCTGTCTCTGACAGAATTACAATGTCATCGGCGAACCTCAAAGTTTTTATTTCTTCTCCATGGATTTTAATACCTACTCCGAATTTTTCTTTTGTTTTCTTCACTGCTTGCTCTATATACAGATTGAATAACATCGGGGAGAGACTACAACCCTGTCTCACTCCCTTCCGAACCACTGCTTCCCTTTCATGTCCCGCGACTCTTATAACTGCCATCTGGTTTCTGTACAATTTGTAAATAGCCTTTCGCTCCCTGTATTTTACCCCTGCCACCTTCAGAATTTGAAAGAGCGTATTCCAGTCAACATTGTCAAAAGCTTTCTGTACGTCTACAAATGTCTATAAATGCTAGAAACGTAAGTTTGCCTTTCATGTTACATAATAATCACTTTCAGTCAAACCGACTGCGAGAGAGTACATGCTAATCTGTGCTGTCAAAATGTGCGGTTTTGTTTCCGTTTTCTCAGTAATTTTTAACAGAAAACAGTAAAGTTGTGTTAATGGCTTACTTTATTATTTTACCTCTTCGTAGATTAGAAACATGCGAAATACTTTCGTTAAAGCTACTATCCTGACAGATCCAGCAGCAGGGAAGGTCTTTCTCATGCCGCGCGTACTAATGATTTGAACTGATTTATCCATTGACTTTGACTTCAATTCCCAGTCAAGGTTCCGTATTGTATAACAATAAATAAGGTCAGAGAGAGGGGGGAGAGAGAAATGGGAAGATTACGGGAGGAGGAAATGGATGTAAGGAAGGGGAAGGTGGATATGGAGAGAGACATCAGCGAGGAGGAGATGAATAGAAACAGTGTGGAATAATAGATGAACAGGGAATGGGGGGAAGGCGATGAACATAGTTAGGGACATGAGGAGCAAGTGATCAAAGGGAAGGGGGAGGAGGAGAGGTGTGGACAAAGGGAAAGAAAAAGAAATAAGGACGTATAGCCAATGACCTTATATATTAGAAATTGCGAAGCATTTCAGGTTTGCTAAATTCTTACTAAAATTGAACGCCATGCTTCCAAAATGCATCGAGGCTGATTTTATATCTGTAGTATCAGCGACGTTAAAGCAGTAACTATTGTGTCAGCTTGAACTAGCAACTGTAAACAACAGTCACTTTGGAGCAGGCAGTTTTCTAGTGAACTTGGAGCTACAGTGTCAGCGTTATTGCGTCACAAATCGCAACAGAGCAACATCTCTAAAACATATGTTTAAGCTATTCTCCAGGCCGTGTTGAAAAAGTTTGAACCACACACTCTAGATCAGAAACGACGACACGTGAATGCATGCCGCGACTTGATCGAAAAGCAGAAAGCTGATATTTTTTATTCGGAAGAAAATGATCACGAGTGTTGAGACTTGGTGTTATCGGTATGAACCTAGCACAAAACAATAGTGAGCAGATGGTCACAGGAAGGGTCAACACTTTGACAACGTCACCGACATTCACGCCAACGTGCCGCGCAAGTTGAGCAACATCCGAAAGAACGACTCTCCTGAAAGTTTCACGTGGTTTCACTAACCTTCTGCACATTGTACGCAAGTTTGTGGGAGACTATATGGAACTCCAGAAACATAAAAACCACCACCTTAACTTCTATATATTTTCTATGAATCGATTGTCGAAACTCCTTGCACTGACCTAGTTAGAGATCATGGCACCTCCAGATTGTGGAGACTACAACTCAGGGGTAGTGTCTGGTAGGCGAGGTTAAGAAGAAGTAAAATAGAATAACGAATAGGGACCCTCCACTCTCATCAGACCCGAACCTTGAAAGATAGACACAAAGCCCATGCCTACTACAGTAGTACAAGTTTATATGCCAACTAGTAGTTCTTCAAAACAGAGTAATAGCAGGATCCGTGTGCCAATATTGCTGTCATTTTGAGGTGCTTATTCAAACAGCTACAGAAGTTTCTCCGGAATGTCTAGTGGCTGCAAACTGAAGTACATAGACATGGTTGCTTACCGCGTACACTGTTGGCATAGTGTAGTCTAAGTCCTGAACCAAGTTCTTTGGTTTCTGTGATTGTTGTTGTTGTTGTGGTCTTCAGTCCTGAGACTTGTTTGATGCAGCTCTCCATGCTACTCTATCCTGTGCAAGCTTCTTCATCTTCCAATACCTGCTGCAACCTACATCCTTCTGAATCTGCTTAGTGTATTGATCTCTTGGTTTCCCTCTACGATTTTTACCCTCCACGCTGCCCTCCAATGCTAAATTTGTGATCCCTTGATGCCTCAAAACATGTCCTACCAACCGATCCCTTCTTCTAGTCAAGTTGTGCCACAAACTTCTCTTCTCCCCAATCCTATTCAATACCTCCTCATTAGTTACGTGATCTACCCACCTTATCTTCAGCATTCTTCTGTAGCACCACATTTCGAAAGCTTCTATTCTCTTCTTGTCCAAACTGGTTATCGTCCATGTTTCACTTCCATACATGGCTACACTCCATACAAATACTTTCAGAAACGACTTCCTGACACTTAAATCTATACTCGATGTTAACAAATTTCTCTTCTTCAGAAACGATTTCCTTGCCATTGCCAGTCTACATTTTATATCCTCTCTACTTCGACCATCATCAGTTATTTTACTCCCTAAATAGCAAAACTCCTTTACTACTTTAAGTATCTCATTTCCTAATCTAATCCCATCAGCATCACCCGATTTAATTTGACTACATTCCATTATGTTCGTTTTGCTTTTGTTGATGTTCATCTTATATCCTCCTTTCAAGACACTGTCCATTCCGTTCAACTGCTCTTCCAAGTCCTTTGCTGTCTCTGACAGAATTACAATGTCATCGGCGAACCTCAAAAGTTTTTACTTCTTCTCCATGAATTTTAATACCTACTCAGAATTTTTCCTTTGTTTCCTTTACTGCTTGCTCAATATACAGATTGAATAACATCGGGGAGAGGCTACAACCCTGTCTCACTCCTTTCCCAACCACTGCTTCCCTTTCATGCCCCTCGACTCTTATAACTGCCATCTGGTTTCTGTACAAATTGTAAATAGCCTTTCGCTCCCTGTATTTTAACCCTGCTACCTTCAGAATTTGAAAGAGAGTATTCCAGTTAACGTTGTCAAAAGCTTTCTCTAAGTCTACAAATGCTAGAAACGTAGGTTTGCCTTTTCTTAATCTTTCTTCTAAGATAAGTCGTAAGGTTAGTATAGCCTCACGTGTTCCAACATTTCTACGGAATCCAAACTGATCTTCCCTGAGGTCCGCTTCTACCAGTTTTTCCGTTCGTCTGTAAAGAATTCGCGTTAGTACGAGGGTTATTCCAAAAGTAAGGTCCGATCGGTCGCGAAATGGAAACGACTATGAAAATCCGATAAAGCTTTGCACAGATGTGTTGGGTAGTGTCTCTAGTATAACCCCAGTTAGCATCACGTCGCTCTTCTCATTTCTGAGCTCGCAGTGAGTGCGTAAAGATGTCTAGAAAATAGTGTCTGCCGCCAAGTACGAGGGCCTGGTGAGAAATTTCGCCTGAAGCTATGCAGCCAACATTACATAACTGTCGTGCTGTTTCGTCTTCACGACAATTCTCAGCCGCATCTCTGGTCACATGAACCGCTGTCTTTGAAGACAACATTTTGACACAGACAACGAGGTGTAGGCCAGCGTGGAGAATTGGCGGAAAGCACTGGCGGCTGCCTTCTATGATGAGGCTATTGAAAAGTTGGTACAACGCTATGACAAAAGTCTAAGTCAGAACGGCGACTACGTAGAGAAGTAGCTGAAAGGTGTAGCTAATTGTTACAAGTAAAACATTTCTGATGTTCACTGTGGTTTCAATTTGGCAATCAATCGGACCTTACTTTTGGAATAACCCTCGTATTTTGCAGCTGTGACTTATTAAACTGATAGTTTGGTAATTTTCACATCTGTCAACACCTGCTTTCTTTGGGATTGGAATTATTATATTCTTCTTGAAGTCTGTGGGTATTTCGCCTGTCTCATACATCTCGTTCACCAGATGGTAGAGTTTTGTCATGACTGGCTCTCCCAAGGCCATCACTAGTTGTAATGGAATGTTGTCTACTCCTGGGGCCTTGTTTCGACTCAGGTCTTTCAGTGCTCTGTCAAACTGTTCACGCAGTATCTTATCTCCCATTTCATCTTCATCTACATCCTCTTCCATTTCCATAATATTGTCCACAAGTACATCGCCCTTGTATAAACCCTCTATATACTCATTCCACCTTTCTGCCTTCCCTTCTTTGCTTACAACTGGGTTGCCATCTGAGCTCTTGATATTCATACAAGTGGTTCTCTTTTCTCCAAAGGTCTCTTTAATTTTCCTGTAAGCTGTATCTATCTTACCCCTAGTGAGACAAGCCTCTACATCATTACATTTGTCCTCTATCCATCCCTGCTTAGCCATTTTGCACTTCCTGTCGATCTCATTTTTGAGACGTTTGTATTCCTTTTTGCCTGCTTCATTTACTGCATTTTTATATTTTCTCCTTCCATCAATTAAATTCAATACTTCTTCTGTTACCCAAGGATTTCTATTAGCCCTCGTCTTTTTACCTACTTGATCCTCTGCTGCCTTTACTACTTCATCCCTCAGAGCTACCCATTCTTCTTCTACTGTATTTCTTTCCCCCATTCCTGTCAATTGTTCCCTTATGTACTCCCTGAAACTCTCTACAATCTCTGGTTCTTTCAGTTTATCCAGGTCCCATCTCCTTAAATTTCCGCCTTTTTGCAGTTTCTTCAGTTTCAATCTGCAGTTCATAACCAATAGATTGTGGTCAGAATCCACATCTGCCCCTGGAAATGTCTTACAATTTAAAACCTGGTTCCTAAATCTCTGTCTTACCATTATGTAATCTATCTGATACCTTTTAGTATCTCCAGGATTCTTCCAGGTATACAACCTTTATTCATGATTCTTGAACCAAGTTTAGCTATGATTAAGTTATGCTCTGTGCAAAATTCTACAAGGCGGCTTCCTCTTTCATTTCTTCCCCCCAATCCATATTCACCTACTATGTTTCCTTCTCTCCCTTTTCCTACTGACGAATTCCAGTCACCCATGACTATTAAATTTTCGTCTCCCTTCACTACCTGAATAATTTCTTTTATCTCGTCATACATTTCATCAATTTCTTCATCATCTGCAGAGCTAGTTGGCATATAAACTTGTACTACTGTAGTAGGCATGGGCTTTGTGTCTATCTTGGCCACAATAATGCGTTCATTACGCTGTTTGTAGTAGCTAACCCGCACTCCTATTTTTTATTCATTATTAAACCTACTCCTGCATTACCCCTATTTGATTTTATATTTATAACCCTGTAATCACCTGACCAAAAGTCTTGTTTCTCCTGCCACCGAACTTCACTTATTCCCACTATATTTAACTTTAACCTATCCATTTCCCTTTCTAAATTTTCTAACCTACCTGCCCGATTAAGGGATCTGACATTCCACGCTCCGATCCGTAGAATGCCAGTTTTCTTTCTCCTGATAACGACGTCCTCTTGAGTAGTCCCCGCCCGGAGATCCGAATGGGGGACTATTTTACCTCCGGAATATTTTACCCAAGAGGACGCCATCATCATTTAATCATACAGTAAAGCTGCATGTCCTCGGGAAAAATTACGGCTGTAGTTTCCCCTTGCTTTCAGCCGTTCGCAGTACCAGCACAGCAAGGCCGTTTTGGTTAATGTTACAAGGCCAGATCAGTCAATCATCCAGACTGTTGCCCCTGCAACTACTGAAAAGGCTGCTGCCCCTCTTCAGGAACCACATGTTTGTCTGGCCTCTCAACAGATACCCCTCCGTTGTGGTTGCACCTACGGTACGGCCATCTGTATCGCTGAGGCACGCAAGCCTCCCCACCAACGGCAAGGTCCATTGTTTATGGGGGGTTTTGTGATTGTGTAGTGTAATACTACTGACAGTACTGTGTTAAAAACAGTGTTTTTACTTTCGAATTGATATATGTGTTTTTTGCAATGAGTTTTTTTTTTTTTTTTTTTTTTTGTATTCATCAGTTTTCTCAGTTTCAAACTGACGTTTGTTGCCTGCCGTGATGAATTCCTCTCCTATGCCGAACTTTTCATCTCAGAGCAGCACGTGCGACCTACGTCCTCAGTTATTTGCTGGATGTATTTCAATCTCTGTCATCCTCTGCAGCTCTTACCAACAACAGCTCCCTCTAGCACTATGGAAGTTATTCCCTGATATCTTAATACATGTTCTGTCGCCCTGTCCCTTTTTCTTGTCTCTCATTCCTTTCTTTCCTCGTCGACTCTGCGGAGAATCTCCTTGTTCTTCACTTTATCAGTCCACCTAATTTTCAACATTTGTCTGTAGAACCACATCTCAAATTGTTCGATTCTCTTCTGTTGCGGTTTTTTCACAGTCAGTGTTTCACTATCTCTGTCATCCTCTGCAGCTCTTACCAACTACAGCTCCCTCTAGCACTATGGAAGTTATTCCCTGATATCTTAATACATGTTCTGTCGCCCTGTCCCTTTTTCTTGTCTCCCATTCCTTTCTTTCCTCGTCGACTCTGCGGAGAATCTCCTTGTTCTTCACCTTATCAGTCCACCTAATTTTCAACATTTGTCTGTAGAACCACATCTCAAATTGTTCGATTCTCTTCTGTTGCGGTTTTTTCACAGTCAGTGTTTCACTATCAAACAATGATGTGCTCCAGACATACATTCTCTGAAATTTCTTCCACAGATTTACGCCTATGTTTGACACTAGCAAACTTCTCTTGGCCAACGCCTCTTTTGGCAGTGCTAGTCCGCCTTTTATGTCCTCCTTGACCCGTCCGTCGTGTGTCATTTCGCTTCCAACGTAGCAGAATTCCTTTACTCCACCTGCTTCGAGAATAACCTGTCCTGATGTTAAGTTTCTGGCTATTCTTATTTCTGTTATTTCTCTTTATATTGTTCTTTCTTCGATTTATTCTCAGTCCGTATGCTATGCCCAAAGACTTTTCATTCCATTCAGGAGATACTTTAATTCTTCTTCACATTCACCGGGAATAGCAATGTCATCAAACTTATAAATATTATCAATCTTATCATTGATATCCTTTCACCTTGAATTTTAATTTCACTCTTCAATTTTTCTTTATTTTCGTCATTCCTTCTTCGATTGTAGACTGAACAGTAGTGGCGAAAGACTGCCTCCCTGTCTTATGTCCTTTTTAATCCGAGCACTTAGTTCTTGGTCTTCCAATATCATTGTTCCCTCTTGATTCGTTTACATTTTGTATATTATCCATCTTTCCCTATAGCTTATTCATATTTTTCACAGAATTTCGAACATCTTGCACCATTTTACATTGTCGAACCCTTTTTCCGGGTCGACATATGCTATGAACGTGACCTGATTTTTCTTCAGTTATTCTTTCATTATCAACTCCAATTTCGGGGGGGGGGGGGGGGGGCATACTTTATCTCTACTAAAACCAAACCGGTTGTCGTTCAACAGATCTTTTTTTTTTTTTTATTCTTTCGTATATTCTTCTTCTCAGCAACTCGGTTGCATGAGCTGTAAAGCTAATTGTGTGATAAAATTCATACTTGTTGGCTCCTGCTGTTTATGGAAATGTGTAGGTGACGTTTTTCCGAAAGTCTGATGGTACATCGCCTGTGTCATACTTTCTACACAGCAACTGTAGAAAGTCAGTTTGTTGGCAATTCGCCCAATAATTTTAGAAATTTCGATTGAATGTTATCTATGCCTTCTTCCTTAATGAAATCTTACTGCATTGTGTGAAATATCGCTTCGTAAATGGGCATTGTCTTCATCAGCTACTGCGTTCGGTGTGGAAGCCACAACAATGTTATATGAAGTAGCCAGTCACCTACCAACAACTTCGCCTCCACTAGCAACAGGTAGCCATCTGAGTCGGGAACAGCATGCAGACGACTTTGGGCCTTCCTTCGATTGTGTCCATGTTGGATGTTACGATTTAAACACCATTTATCCTGGTGTGGTATGCAGTGCCCACGAGTTAGTGAGGCCGCCAGGAGCAGCGCCTGATATGCTTTGGGGCAACTTTGCTGCTTCAACGGGCTGTCAATGCTGCCTCCAGTTGCTGACCATGGTACTCGGCATGCCAGCAGCCACCGACATCAATAATGGACTAGAACCAGCCTCCTGTTACAGTTCTGTCTTTCTATAAAAAAGAACAAGAAACTATTGTAAACAGAGGTTTCCATTAACAGCTCACTAAGCAAGTCCAACAACCACCATCTTTCAGTCTACGTCCCAGCATGGAAGCATCAATTTTTCCTGACCTACAAAGGGCTGATTCCTCTGCCGCCCGAAAATCCGGTCGCTATAGTAACTCAGAAGTAGACACTCTTGGAGTAGCGAAGCAGCTTAAAACACGTAAGGTAGGTAAGGCTTCCAGACCCGATTGTACACCAGTCAAGTTCCTTTCAGAGTGTGCTGATACAATAACTCCTTACTTAGCAGTCATATACAATAGATCACTCTTAGTAAAACCCGTAACCAAAGACTGGAAAGTAGCAGAAGTCACACCATCCACCAAGAAAGTAAACAGGAGTAATCCGTTTAATTACAGAGCCATATCATTAACGTCGATTGGCTGTAGGATTTCGGAACATACACTGTCTCGAACATTATGAATCAAATCGAAGAAAACGATTTATTGACAAATAGCCAACACGGGTACAGTAAATATCGTTCTTGTGAAAAACTTTATTCTCACGAAGTAATGAGCGTTATCGGCAATCGACGTCAAATTTATTTCATATTTAGAGATTTCCAGAAGGCTTTTGATATCGTTTCTCACAAGAGACATGTAATTAAATTGCTTGCCTATGGGGTATCGTCTGATTTGCGGGACTGGATTCGTGATTTACTCTGAGAAGGGTCAGAGTTCGTAGTAACTGACGGAAAGTCATCGACTAAAACAGAAGGAATATCTGGTGTTCCCCAAAGAAGTGTTACAGGCCCCCTATTGTTCCTGATCTTAGGTGTCCTCTTAGACTGTTCTATCTACGTCTCCAGATAGGCTCCTGCAGGAACTGACTATGGAAGAAGAGCAGTACGAATGAAGTCATAGCCATTGAATGGTGACACCCGACCGCTACAGCCCGTTCCAGAGCTGGGATGCTGCTGCTGCTGCTGGAGAAGTACTGGCCCGTAGACTATCGTAAACACTCCAACGAATCGAAACGATCGCTGTCAGTTCTCAGCTGATCACCGACGTTCTCGAGACGTGTATCTGATGCAGACTTAACCATCTCCGTCAGCTGCTGAGTTCAGACTCGAGGTCTCTGCAGTGCCAGATGAAGTTTCAGCCACCTACCAAGGACTTTATCCCCAGTAGCAACACGCATCCACCTTCACTGGGGACCATAGGCAGAGGACGTGGCGCCTTCGCAACTTTGGTTCTCCTGCTGGATGACTTCCCTCTAACTGCAGTCACCTTCCCAGCGGGATGTTCGAGCGTGGGTTGGGGGCAGCACAGTCTCTGTGTTGCTGCACTGTCGTTGGTGAGGACCTTCTTCATTGCTTATCAGTGCTCATATGGGCATAGACCGTCGTCATCTTCCCTTTAGGATCGTATGGTGTAGTACACGGAGGGCACAATTTATTTACCGGCCTACAGCTACGTCTGATACTCCGGGGCCAACTCTGACGCCACCAGCCATCGCTGCACGTACACGCTGTGGTGGCTCATGGATCAGCAGTTCCTGACCACAGTACTGGGCGCTCTGGCAGCAACTGACGTCAGGGAGGGGCCATACCTTCCCACCTGCTGTAATTCCGTTTCTATCCTAAAATTAATAAGCAATGCTTGTGAACAAGAATCGTTTCATCAGTGGCTCGCCAAACGATCCTAACTACAACCACCACTACAGCCACCATTCTAGTGAGGAAGTGGCTCTTTTCCAGACCTACGAACGGTCAACACCTCTGCTACCCGGGGTGACGTTCAAAATTCAAAAGTCAAAAGACGGAAGTCATAAGTGCTGACTAAGTGAACATTTTTTTTTTATCAACAGTCTTCTGACTCGTTTGATGCGGCCTGCCACGAATTCCTCTCCTGTGCTAATCTCTTCATCTCAGAGTTGCACTTGCAACCTACATTCTCAATTATTTGCTGGATGTATTCCATTCTCTGTCTTCCTCTACAGTTTTTGCCCTCTACAGTAAACATACAAAATCGAAATATGCAAAGCGACATCTTCAAGAGACAATGCTGAATGTGCTAGTACATTGAAATTTCTAATCTCTCATCATGTTGGAGAAATAACCATTTTATTGAAGAAATCTCAATTAATAATACACTGAAGTGCCAAAGAAACTAGTTAAATCAGGCCTTCAATTTGGCCAAGCATGAAGCCACTCGCGCGTCTCCTGCGGAGCTAATGTGCGCGTGCGAGCTGAATACCCCATTATCTAACTTAGGGAAGATTAACCACCTATTGCCTAGCTCCAAAACACCAGAGACCATAAGCGAGAATTGGAGGCGCGTGAGGAATAATATCCAGATCGCGCCTAACCGACAGCCAGCTCGTTATAACGGAGGGAGGAGACCCTTTACTGACAAGGTGGGGGACCGCGTGTACGTTAAAGCTCGAGTGGGCGGCCTTGACAAGGTAGCTAGTCGCAAGCTGACACCGCGTTTCCGGGGACCTAGCTGGATAATCAAGGTTTTAAGCCCGGTAAATTTAGAAGTTAAAGAGATATCCTCAGGCAAGTGTTTCTGGGTTCACCTAAGTCAAATAAAGGCTGCCTGATCTCTTCCTCCGTTCATGCTTCCTTCCTTGTCTGTCCTGCTAGAAGACGGTCTGGGTGGAGGGAGGGAGGTATGTTCGCGTTTGGAGGGGGGGTGGAGCGGGAATAGATTGATCCGTAGCTGGCCAGCCAGTCGTATCTCTGACTTGAGTACGACTGATTTCCTAGTACAGAGGTTTGTCTTGGGACTTGGGCCGGCTCAGGATAAAAGCAAGTGCCGACCGCGAGCAAGGGGTTGAAATGGCTCTGAGCACTATGGGACTTAACTTCTGAGGTCATCAGTCCCCTACAACTTAGAATTACTTAAACTTAACTAATCAATGGACATCACACACATCCATGCCTGAGGCAGGATTCGAACCTGCGACCGTAGCGAACTCGCGGTTCCAGACTGTAGCACCTAGAACCGCTCGGCCACACCGGCCGGCGAGTAAGGGGCACAATGCTTTGAGAACGGAGTGCGGCGGTGCGCGAGTCGGCTATTGGCTGGCGGGCAGAAGCGAAGACGGCATGCCTGAAGCCGGGTGGAGGTTATCACGTGGTTATATTGGAGGCAACCACTCTGCAAGGCATTAAAACTTCCACCCTAAAATCACTATGGTGGAGGACACAGAGGGACAAAGGACATGCGCTAAAACTTAGATCAAATGATAAAACCCACCCACACGAATAAAAAAAAGGCTATTGTAAGTAGGCTGTTTAGGTTTTTATGTTGGTAACGCCATGTAGCGCTCTACATGAAAATCACTGACTGTGCTGTGTGCAGTCTGTGGCTGGGTGGCATTGTTGGAATTTGCTATTGTAGTGTTGGGCGGTTGGCTGTCAACAGCGCGTAGCGTTGCGGAATTGGAGGTGAGCCGCCAGCAGTGGTGGATGTGGGGAGAGAGATGGCGGAATTTTGAGAGCGGACAATCTGGACGTGTGTCCGTCAGAAAGAGTAAATTTGTAATACTGAATATCATGAACTGATATATATATTATGACTTTTGAACACTACTAAGGTAAATACACTGCTTGTTCTCCATCAAAATCTTTCATTTGCTAACTATGCCTATCAGTAGTTAGTCCCTTCAGTAGTTTGAATCTTTTATTTACCTGGCAGTAGTGGCGCTCGCTGTATTGCAGTAGTTCGAGTAACAAAGATTTTTGTGAGGTAAGTGATTTGTGAAAGGTTAATGTTAGTCAGGGCCATTCTTTTGTAGGGATTATTGAAAGTCAGACTGCTTTGCGCTAAAAATATTGTGTGTCAGTTTAGTGTTGATCAGAATAGGTAAAGAGCGAAATGCAAATGTCTAAGTACGTTCAGTTCTGCTCAGCTGTTTGAAAATCAAATAATGTAAGAGGTTTATCAGCACAGTAATTCATTAATATTTTTTAGGGGACGTTTCACTATATCAGCCAATGAGGCGTTGTCAAAGAAAATGAGCGGCAACGAATCCGGTAACCCAAGATTTCGTCGCTGGGCAGTCAAAGTGGCACAGTGCACCGACACTGAGGCGGGTCTTCACGGAGCAAGAGGCAACCGTGGGTAGCCCAAGGCTGGCCAATGCAGAACCAGCAGAGGACATTTGATTCCCTGCAAGATGCCCACATGGAAGACTTCCACACACTCGTAGTCTCCTTAATGACACCCAGTTTGTTGTGCGTACTGCTATGCTA
Organism: Schistocerca piceifrons; assembly: GCF_021461385.2. Classification (NCBI taxonomy): domain Eukaryota; kingdom Metazoa; phylum Arthropoda; class Insecta; order Orthoptera; family Acrididae; genus Schistocerca; species Schistocerca piceifrons. The sequence goes on along the minus strand of NC_060144.1, from coordinate 456,803,668 downwards.
TTTCGCCTCCCAAAGCCAAAAAACCCTGTGGCATTAGTCAGAACGCAGGTCAAGTTCAGAGATGCCTATCTCCAGAAGCGGTTTCCACGTAGCCTCTTTGGTCAGCCTGTCGACAAGTTCGTGGCCTGGGATGCCGACGTTTCCTGGGGTCCTGACAAACACCACTGAATAAAGGGACCGGCCCAGGGCATAGGTGAACTCCTGGATGGACGCCACCAAAGGATGTCGAGGGTAGCACAGGTCGATAGCTTGTAGGCTGCTCAAGTAGTTAGTATAAAGAAGAAACGATTCCTCAGGGAATGAATGGATATACTGAAGTGCACGAGATATGGGCACCAGCTCTGCAGTGACTACACTGCAGCCATAGGGCACAGAATGCTGCTCAATATGGCCTCTGTGGACAAAGACGAAGCCAACATTACCATCAGTCATCGAGTCGTCGGTGTAAACAACTTCACAGTCCTGGAACGCTTCAAGAATCGAGAGGAAGTGACAACAGAGATCCGCAAGGTTAACGGAGTCCTTAGGGCCACGCAAACGGTCCAGGCGAAGCTTCGGCCTACAGCTACACCACGGAGGTGTACGTTAATGGACCTCGAGGAGAGGTGGTGAAGGGAAGGACTCCAGACAGAAGCGATCGCACGCGGACCACAATCCATAGCCCGACATGGGGACCTATGCGGGAGGTGAACTGCCGTGGTTGGGAAAAGAAGACGGTAATTAGGATGTTCAGGAGAGCTATGAATGTGTGCAACGTAACTGCTCAGCAGTTGTACACGTCTGATCTTCAATGGAGGGACTCCATCCTCAACCAGTACGCTTGTCACTGGACTCGTTGTAGAAGCTCCTGTCGCTAGTCGAACTCCGCAATGGCGAACTGGGTCGAGCAAACACAATGCTGAGGGCGCCGCCGAACCATAAAACACATTCCCACAGTCAAGGTGGGATTGAACAAGGGCTCTGTAGAGCTGCAGCAGGGTGGAGCGAACTGAACCCCAGTTGGTATTGCTCAGGCAGTGGAGGGCATTGAGGTGTTGCCAACACTCCCGTTTAAACTGACGAAGATGAGGAAGCAAAGTCAAACAAGCGCCGAAAACCAGACCTAAGAATCGATATGTCTCCACTACAGTGAGTGGATCGTCATTAAGGTAAAGTGCTGGTTCCGGATGAACGGTACGGCACCGACAGAAATGCATCACACACGTCTTCACGGCGGAAAATTCGAAGCCGTGGGCTGGAGCCCATGACTGCGCCTTGTGGATGGCTCCCTGTAGGCGACATTCAGCAACACCAGTATTGTAGCAGCAGTACGAAATGCAGAAGTCGTCTGCATACAGAGAAAGTGAGACAGAGGGCCCAACAGCTGCTGCTACACCGTTAATGGACACTAAAAATAGAGAGACACTCAATACAGAGCCCTGGGGGACTCCATTCTCCTGGTTATGGATGGCACCAACTTGAACACGCAAAGTACGCAGTGACAGGAAGTTTTCGATAAAAATCGGGAGCGGGCCGCGGAGACCTCACTCATACAGTGTGGCAAGGATATGATGTAGCCAGATCGTGTCGTATGCTTTACATAAGTCAAAAAAGACTGCAACCAGGTGGCGTCTGGAAAAGGCTGTTTGGATGGCAGATCAGAGCGACCCTGGTGGAAGCCGCCCTGACGTGGAGCCAGCAGGCCACGTGACTCCAGGATCCAACCAAACTGCCGACACACCACAGGTTTCCACAGCTTACAATGAACGTTGGTGAGGCTGATGGGCCGATAGCTATCCATACCAAGCGGGTTTTGCCAGGTTTGAGCACCGGAATGATGGTGCTCTCCCACCATTGTGGTGGAACGACGCCATCACACAAGATCGGGCTGAAGATGATGAGGAGATGGCACGTGTAGTCAGATGAGAGTTGTTTAATCACCTGACTGTGGATCTGATCTGGCCCAGGAACAGTGTCATGGCAATGTACAAGGGCACTGAGGAGCTCCCACTCTTTAAATGGGGCGTTATAGGATTCATTCCGGCCGCCGTTTGAGAGTGTGAAAGGCCAGGGGGTAATTTTCCGACACAGAGACCTGAGTATAGTGCTCAGCAAAGTGCTCGGCCATCGCGTTTGCGTCAGTAGATATCTCGCCATTTATATTAACACTGGGAACTCCTATTGGGGCCTGGTACCCGAAAACATGTTTGATCTTTGCTCAGACTTGGGAAGATGACGTATGGCACCGAATGATCAAGACATATCTCTCGCAACACTCTTGCTTCCGTCATTTGGTAGGTTGGCGAACGCAGGCACGGAACCGTTTAAAGGCTATGAGGTGCTCCAGGGAAGGGTGCCGTTTGTGCCACTGTAGATCTCGCCGACGCTTCTTAATTGCTTCAGCGACTTCCAGGGACCACCAAGGGACTGCCTTTCACAGAGGGCACCCTAAAGAGCGAGGGATCGTGTTTTCTGCCACAGAAACGATTGTTGTAGTCACCTGCTCAACCATCAAATCGATGTTACCGTATGGGGGACATTCAACGATGACAGCAGAAGTGAAAATTTCGCCGTCCATTTTGTTTAAAGCCCATATGGGCAGGTGTCCGTGGGTCTGACGCTGGGGCAGTGACAGGAAGATGGGGAAGCGGTCACTACCACACAGGTCGTCATGTGCTCTCGAGTGGATAGGTGGGAGAAGTCCTGGGCTGCAAATTGATCAATAAATGGCCGAGTAACTATCATGAGACACACTGAATTGTGTGGGGGCTCCAGTATTTAAGAGGCAGAGGTCGAACTGCGACAGTAAAATTTCGATATCTCTGCCTTGGCCAGTGAGCACAGGGCTACCCCACAAGGAGTTATGGGTGTTAAAATCTCCCAAAAGTGGGAAAGTTTTAGGGAGTTGATCAATCAGTGCAGTTAATGCGTTCAGGGGTACTGCACCATCTGGAGGAAGATATGAGGAAGATATACATCGCAGACAGTTATTTCCTGCGTCGTCCTTATTTTGACAGCCACAGTTTCAAGAGGGATTTGAAGGGGCACTGGTTCACTGCAAACTAAGTTCAGGATATAAACGCAAACTCCACCTCACACTCGATTATAGTCACCATCACCTGTAGTATCCCTTATAGCCACAGAGGGCAGAGGTCCACATTGCCGGTAACCAGGTTACCTGGAGGGCAAGGCAGAAAGCAGGTCTAAAGCGTAACAATTGCTGTAGCTCAATCAGGCGATGGAAAAAACTGCCACAGTTCCACTGGAGGATGACTGTCATTTTAGGACTGGGAAGGCATGGAACATTCAGTGAGGCAGTTTACGCCTCAGGGTCACCTGCTGCCACCGAATATTTGCCTGAGCAGTCTATATCCATTGTGTCGGAGAGTCCTGCGAGATCTAGGTCTGCAGCGGACGCCAGAATCTCCACCTCATCCGCAGACAGAGAGCTTATAGGTAGGTATGGCGTGGGTGCCAGCGCCATTCCCTTGGTCTTGTGGACCTTCTTTTTGGATTTCTCTCGATTTAGGTGCTCAAATATCCTCTTAGTCTCAGTGTAGGTCAGTCGGTCCATGGTCTTTTATTCTATGATTTCCTCTCTTTCTGTAAAATTCTGCAGTCTAGAGAGCAATGATGCTCTCTGCAATTGACGCAGAAGGGAGGTGGGGCACATGGAGTATTGGAATGTGATGGACGTCCACAATCTCGACATGTCGCGCTGGAAGTACAGGAGGAAGACATATGGCTGAACTTACAGAACTTAAAGCACCAAATTAGGGGAGGGATATACGGCTTGACAACACAGCGGTGGACCATCACCATGACCTTCTCTGGCAATGTGTCACCCTCGAAGGCCAAGATGAAGGCACCGCTGGAAATCTGGTTATCCGTCAGATCCTGACGGACGCGCTGGACGAAATGAACACCTCACCGCTCTAAATCTGAATGCAGCTCGTCGTCAGACTGCAAAAGGAGGTCCTTGTGAAATATAACATCCTGGACCACATTTAAGCTCTTACGTGGCGTGGTGGTAACTGATATATCCCCCCACTTGTCGCAAGCAATTAATGCCCGTGACTGGGCAGAATATGCTGCTTTTTTTTTTTTTTTTTTTTTTTTTTTTTTTTTTTTTTTTTTTTAAAATCAAGACTGACCCAGAGCACTTTCTTGACAAGCCCTCCGCCTCCCCAAACTTGTCCTCCAAATGCTCCACAAAAAACTGAGGCCTCAGGGACATGAAGGATTTCCCATCAACTCTCGTACATAAGATGTCACAGGGAGAATAAGCTTCACTGCCATCCTTAGCCTGGCGTTCCTCCCATAGTGTGGCCAGGGAGGGGAACGATTTGGGGTCATATTTCTTAGCATTGAAGTTAGACTTTGCCCACTTAGAGACTGCTTCCGACGGACCACCAGCAAGAAATGACGTACTACGCTTCATTACGTGTCATCCGCCCTGATGCCACCCACTCCAACCAAGGGCCCCCCTCACAGGCGCCACCCAGCCTCAGCAAGGGCCACCTGGCAGGATGGCTGTTACCAGGAGTCCCGATGCCCCAGGGAGATGGGTATTTACGCCATGGCATACGTGGGGTGTTAACGGCGCAGGCATCAGCAGAGTGATCCCTGTGTAGTCAGGGGCTGCAACCAACAGAGTACATGGTGGCCCACCACAACGGAATAGCTATCTTGCTGGATATGAGGTGCTAAAAGGTCCATGGTCATCATCGGCGCAGGAAACGGCACTGTATATTGCATGGAGGAAAACGCTCCCAGGAAGGTGTTCTCGCCCAAGAGATGGAGAGTGAGCGGGACTGCAATGCGACGATGAGAAAGTGGGCTAAAGATCTCAATGCAATGGACACTGTGCACCAAGTAAGGCATCCTTGCCCAATAGCCTCACTCTTCGGGAGAATTGAGAAAGATGGAGCTCAAACCCGACAGGGGACATTCACATAAAGGCCGAAACGTGTGAGAGTCCTTTTACACGCCTCCTACGACAGGCAGGAATAGCTTGGGCCTGTTCTAACCCCCGGACCCACAGGAGGAGGCATTGCCTGAAAATGACGACAAGTGTCTGGTGCAGTTATTAGATCGGTTACTGCTGCTACTATTGCAGACTTAAGTGAGTTTGAACGTGGTGTTATAGCCGGCACACGAGCAATGGGCCGCAGCATCTCCGAGGTAGCGATGATTTACCAGTATGACCTCTTCACTAGTATACCCTGAATATCAGGAATCCGCTAAAACATCAAATTTCAGATATCGCTGCGGCCGAAAGAAGATACTGCAAGAACGGGACCAACGACGACAGAAGAGAATCGTTCAACGTGACAGAAAAGCAAGCCTTCCGCAAACTGCTGCAGATTTCAGTGGTGGGTCATCAAGTATCAGGGTGCGAACTATTCAACGAAACATCATCGATTGGGCTTTCGGAGCCGAAGGTCCACTTGACTGTACGACACAAAGCTTTACGCCTCGCCTGGGCCCCTCTATACCGACACTGGACTGTTGATGACTGGAAACATGCTGCCTGGTCGGACGAGTCTCGTTTCAAATTCTATCGAGCGGATGGGCATGTACGGGTACGGAGACAATCTAATCAATCCATGGACCCTGTATGTCAGCAGGGGACCGTTCAAGCTGGTGGAGGCTCTGTAATGGTGTGGGGCGTGTGCAGATGGAGTGATATGGTGAATCTGATACGTCTGGATATGACTCTTATAGGTGACATGTACGTAAGCATCCTGTCTGATCACCTGCGTCCGTTCATGTCCTCTGTTCGTTCCGACGGACGCGTGCATTTCCAGTAGGACAATGTGACACCCTACACGTCCAGAATTGCTACGGAGCGGCTGCAGAAACACTCTTCTGAGTTTAAACACTTCCGCAGGCCACCAAACTCCCAAGACATGAACATTATTGAGCATATCTGGGATGCCTTGCAACGTACTGTTCAGAAGAGAACTCCACTCCTTCGTACTCTCATGGATTTATGGACAGCCGTGCAGGATTCATGGTGTCAGTCACCTCCAGCACTACTTCAGACATTAGTCGAGCCTATGCCACGTCGTGTTGCTGCACTTCTGCCTGCTCTCGAGGGCCCTACATGATAACAGGCAGGTGTACCAGCTTATTTGGCTCTTTAGTGTACAATAAATAGCAGTTTCAGTTAGATGACGTTTCTGCGGTTTATTATAATTCTGACATATATGTAGTGACAACACCTATCGATATTTATGTCGTAGTTTACCGTTAAAACAACAAGGTCGCTATTTATATGTACGTAGCCAGCAAAGGAAATACGAATTTTGCAAAAAGCGCAGAATAATTTTGTTCTGTATGCTACATCGTGATGAGAGCCTTTCCACTACCAAAAATCCGTATATTGATACAAGGCAGATTCATGCAAGATCGACGACGACACTCCAGTTATTGTTGACTAATGGCTTTTGATAGTATTAATACTAAGACACTGCCAAACGTAATTCCGATATTGAGCCTGACAGTAGAATATCTGATTTGTCTTCCTGCTTATAAAATGGTGAGGTTACCACATTCTTCAACATTAGCACGGCATCGAGTGACAGCATACTGTACCAACACTGACACTAGAAGCAGCCATCCGCCGTAAGCGTAATATATTTATTAACATGTGTGTTTCAGGCGAACAGAAACACATGTGCATGTTGCTATAGTCTGCAGAATAACGACTTGGTTCAGAGAAAAAAGCACCACAATAAGGAGACCTCCTGTATAGCAGCATAATTGGCGTCTGTGTCAATGATTCCAAATCTGGGCAGGTACGTAGTATTAAATATCTGTCACGTGTGTAAGACAAATCTAGTAGTAATATGAAGTACACTGTGTAACGTGCCAATATGTGCTATTGTAGTTTGCAGAAAATAGTAACTTGAAGTATATTACAGCAGTGATGTGTAACAAATTAGCATCAGTTACACCATGATTCTTACCGCCCTAGTTTATTTCTTTGAGATCATAATACGTCACGATATCTATAAAGTTAGTAAACTAAGAATTTAATTTCTTATTTAAATATGTTATCACGACAATTTTACGAAATGGTTGTCTATCTTTGTTTCTCGCCTTGAGGAAGACTACAGCAATACGCCGACGGCAGCATCTTCTTTGCTGCCGGCAGAGGTGATAATCCAACCAATGCCACACAGTAAGCGACGACCAGCAGAAGATACTGCCGGTAAACATTGCCCACCTCTCCCCTTAATGGAGCTACGTAATGAAAATATTGTAACTGATGAAAAATGTATGCCTTAGTTTTAATTGAATTAACATGTAATGATAATACGATTCAGTATGCTTATTGAAATCTTATTGTCAAGAGAGATGGTGAATCTTTGCGTAATTATTAATGATGTAATAAATCCCACCAATGTCACCCGTGTTCTAGGGGATGCCGGCACGGTAGCTCAGGGTATTCGGTGAGGGGGTAGGCTGCCTCTAGAATAAAATAACTTAGTAAATGAATGAACGATGAACATGAACGGGTGTCAAATTACTTCCGCTCAGACCACCTGCGATGAACAATCACGAACGAAATAGCAAAAAAAGCCGGCCGAAGTGGCCGCGCGGTTCTGGCGCTGCACCTGGAACCGCGAGACCGCTACGGTCGCAGGTTCGAATCCTGCTTCGGGCATGGATGTGTGTGATGTCCTTAGGTTAGTTAGGTTTAACTAGTTCTAAGTTCTAGGGGACTAATGACCTCAGAAGTTGGGTCCCATAGTGCTCAGAGCCATTTGAACCATTTTTTAGCAAAAAAAGGAGTAGCGTCTTAGATTAGCAGTCGAAACGGCCTGAGTCCCGCTTAAATATTGAATAAGCATCATCAGCAATGGCGGCCGAAGACTTTCGGCATAAGAAATCACACTCATGCTGCCAACGGCCTTGTCAAAGAGGGCGAAGGAGCTGACAGAATTCAGGACACTGGTTTGCCCGTGGGGTGGTAGAATCAGCAATGATCAACGGAATGAAGATGCAGTCAGCAGTGGAAACCACTACATTAAAGAGGCATTATGAGTGTCCATAGTAAATGTTGTCTAAGTGGAAACAAGTCAATATGTCTCTCCGTTTGATTCCGGACTAGACCCTATTCGGATCTACGGTGGTGGTGACCATGAGAAAAAGTTTGAATGATCAATCGACAGGTTAATGTTCTACGAGTCCGAGTGTGCAATGTCAGAAGTTTGAACGTGGTAGGGAAGCAAGAAAATCTGGAAACGGAAATGCTAAGACTCAGTGAAGTGAGATGGAAAGAAGACTAAACATTTCTGGTCAGATGAGTATGGAGTGATATCAACAAAGGCGAAAAACGGTGTAACGGGAGCCGGATTCCTTATGAATAGAAGACAGAGCAAAGAGTGAATTACTGCGAACAGTTCAGTGATAGCGTTGTTCTCATAAGAATCGATAGCAAACCAACACCGACAACGAAAGTTCATGTATACATGCCGACATTGTAAGTCGAGGATGAATAGGTAATTCAGTACGTAAATGGAGATGGAAATCTAAGAATCATGGAGGTTGGGAATGCGGTTGTAGGGGAAGGAGTAGCAGGAAAGATTACAGGAGAAGTGCTAGGAATGAGGGAGTAGAAAGACTAATTGAGTTCTGCAATAAATTTCAGCTAGCAGCTAATACTCTGATCAAGAATGACAAGAGGAGAAGACATACTTAGGAAAGGCCGGGAGAGACGGGAAAATTTCAGTTGGTTTACATCATGATCAGGCAAAGATTCCGAAACAGATATTGGATAGTAAAGCGCATCTAGGAACAGATATAGACTCAGATCACAGATTAGTAATGATGAAGCGTAGGATGAAGTGACCACAAATCTATACGCAAAGAAGTGGGATTCGGAAGCGCTAAGGAATGGTGAGACATGCATGAAGTTCTCTAAGGCTATACATAATGCGATAAGAAATACTTCAAAAGGCAGGTAAGTTGAATAGTAATGGACATCTAAAAAAAATAAGGCACTCACAGAAGCTGGAAAGATAAAACTTACGTTCAAAGAACGTAGCTGCAAAGAAACCATGGGTTACAGGAGAAATATTTCAATTGATCGATGAAAGAACGAAGTACAAAAATTTTCATATACATTCAGGAATGCAGAAATACAATTGACTTAGGAATAAAAGAAATAGTAAGTGCCGGGAAGCTAAAGCAGAATTGTTGAATGAAAAATGTGAAGATATCGAAAGAGATATGATGGTCGGAAGGCTGACTTAGCGTACTGAAAAGTCAAAACAAACTTCGGTGATGTTAGAAGCAGGGGGAGAGTAATGGGAATTATACTTAAATGTTGAGGAGAGGCCGGATAATAGGAAATCGTACATTGAAAGTCTATGAGGGGGAGGCCTTTGCTGATGAAGTGATAGAGTAAGAGTCGATATGAAAGAGATGTGGGACTCATTATTGGAAACATAATTTGAAAGAGGTTTGGAAGCCGTGTACAGGGTTTTTAGCAATTGGGAGCGAAGGGCTTGGGTAACTGACGAGACTGCGCTGAATACCATTTATTAACAGAAACGTCCATTAGATGAAGCTGGTACTCATGGCGGGCTACAGGGTGGCCGGCCTCGCGGTAGCATGACCATCAGCTCAGGGGGACACGCTGAGCAGCACGGTGTGTCCAGTCCTAAGCAACTATCCAAACCTGCAACCAATGCAAGTACAAGGCATGGGTCCACTTGCTATGTTCCCAGAGCCTTTAACCACAATGGAAGTAGTTAATCCTACAACAAAACAGACAGACTATCATAGTACTAGGGCTGGTTAAAATTTAATTCAAGTGACAAAAGTGATTTCATTTCCTTTAAGCCCCCGATAACTTAGGGAAAAAAATTCCTGACGATGCTGTTGGCATTACTGTCTTAAAGTATATCCATTCATGAATAACGTTAATTAATGAAATTGTTCAGAAATGAAATCTAAGTTTAATGAATTCGGTCTCGTAGACAAGACTCACAATATACGTAAACCAAATACGACGGACATAGAGACACTGGACATCAACCACTACAAACCAGACACGTAAAACGCACTAATTCCCACTGCACCGGCTTATCATGTAGCATTGCGCTTTTACTCGCTGCCGCCCAACCACAAAATCCAAACAAATCCTGCAGCGGTGTGTGTGATGCCTGAGCCCAGATAATATACAGGGTTGTCCATTGATCGTGACCGGGCCAAACATCTCACGAAATAGGCGCCAAACGAAAAAACTACAAAGAATGAAACTTGTCTAGCTTTAAGGCGGAAACCAGATTGCGCTATGGTTGGCCCGCTAGATGGCGCTGCCATAGGTCAAACGGATATCAACTGGGGTTTTTTCAAGTGGGACCCCCATTTTTTATTACGTATTCGAGTAGTACGTAAAGAAATATGAATGTTTTAGTTGGACCACTTTTTCGCTTTTTGATAGATGGCGCTGTAATAGTCACAAACATATGGCTCACAATTTTATACGAACAGTCGGTAACGGGTAGGTTATTTAAATTACAATACAGAACGTAGGTACGTTTGAACATTTTATTTCGGTTGTTCCAATGTGATACATGCACCTTTGTGAAGTTATCAATTCTGAGAACTCATGCTGTTACAGCGTGGTTACCTGTAACTACCACATTAATGCCAGAAATGCTCAAAATGATGTCCGTCAACCTCAATGCATTTGGCAATACGTGTAACGACATTCCTCTCAACAGCGAGTAGTTCGCCTTCCGTAATGTTCGCACATGCATTGACAATGCGCTGACGCATGTTGTCAGGCGTTGTCGGTGGATCACGATAGCAAGTATCCTTCAACTTTCCCCACAGAAATAAATCCGGGGACGTCTTATCCGGCGAACGTGCGGGCCACGGTATGGTGCTTCGACGACCAATCCACCTGTCATGAAATATGCTATTCAATACCGCTTCAACCGCACGCGAGCTATGTGCCGGACATCCATCATGTTGGAAGTACATCGCCATTCTGTCATGCAGTGAAACATCTTGCAGTAACATCGGTAGAACATTACGTAGGAAATCAGCATACATTGCACCATTTAGATTGCCATCGATAAAATGGGGGCCAATTATCCTTCCTCCCATAATGCCGCACCATACATTAACCCGCCAAGGTCGCTGATGTTCCACTTTTTGCAGCCATCGTGGATTTTCCGCTGCCCAATAGTGCATATTATGCTGGTTTACGCTACCGCTGTTGTTGAATGACGCTTCGTCGCTAAATAGAACGCGTGCAATTAATCACAATAGCAACATGCATTACATCACTATACGCGTCTTTCGCAGAGTGTTCGAATGATGGTAAAAAAAATATAGCGTCCCATTTAAAAAACATGTACTAGCCCTATTATCTCGGTCAATATAAACGTTATGATTATTGTGCATGTACCAACGTATGTGCCCCATAGTCCGCTATGATTCGCCGGAAACCGCATGTCGATACGTGCAATCGTCAACGGAGTAATGGGGGTGATACGTCTTACGCGACCCACCCTGTATATACAGGGTGGTGTCCGCAGATCGTGGTCGTGCGGTAGCGTTCGCGTTTCCCGCGCACGGGTTCCCGGGTTAGATTCCCGGCGGGGTCAGGGATTTTCTCTGCCTCGTGATGACTGGGTGTTGTGTGATGTCCTTAGGTTAGTTAGGTTTAAGTAGTTCTAAGTTCTAGGGGACTGATGACCATAGATGTTAAGTCCCATAGTGCTCAGAGCCATTTGAACCATTTTTTTTTTTATACAAGGTGGTCGGAAATTCCCGTTACAGTCTTCCAGGACTTGTAGAGGGGAGTGAGTACATCGTATTTTGAACAGGAACCCATGTCCGGAAACGTCATCCAACGAGACTACAGAGCGTCAAAGTTATAGGCGCGGGCGTTTGTAAATGTACGTATGCACGGGGTGATTCCGTGATGATGTCACAGACTTTCTAGGATGATGGAGAACGATGAATGTATTAATTTGAAGTAAAGATCCTTGTACAGGAAACGAAAGAGTCGAAAGTTATAAACGAAAACCGTTCAGATACCTCTGACAGTTGAATTCATGTACCGGCTCTTATGTTGTTAAGAGTGTAAGGCCGGTAACTGTCAGTGGTGGTAGTGTGAACAAAAACGAGAAAAAATGTCCAATAAACGTGAGCTCTAAATTGCATACGTGAGGACCTATGACCATTCCTTCATCTTCGCTAATGTGAAACACATCTCCTCTACTGAGCAAGTGTTCATAGCTCTTAAGGTACACACTTTAGAACCTACGTTTATTGGAGATTTTTCTCGTTTTTGTCCACACTACCACCACTGAAAGTTAGCAACCCTACACTATTCGCAAGACAAGAACCGGTACATGTAATAACTGTCAGCGGTATCAGAACGGTTTTCGTTTATAACTTTCGATACTTTCGTTTCCGGTACAGGGATCCTTACTTCAAATTAATACATTTATTGTTCTCCATCAACCTAGAAAGTCTGTAGCATCATCACGGAATCACACTGTGTGTACGTACATCTACAGACGGCCGCACCTATAACTTTGACGCTCTGTAGTCTCGTTGGATGACGTTTCCGGACATGGATTCCTATTCAAAATACGATGTACTCACTCCCCTGTACAAGTCCTAGAAGTCTGTAACGGGAATTGCCGACAACCCTTTATATATACGTGTGTGTGTGTGTGTGTGTGTGTGTGTGAGAGAGAGAGAGAGAGAGAGAGAGAGAGAGAGAGAGAGAGAGAGAGAGTTTTTGCTTGTCGTTCCACTGATAACAAATTGCTTTGATGTTCAGTGAAGTATATTTATTGGTGTTTAAGAGGTAGTTTACATTTCGACATTGGATGAAGTGACGAAAGTGTTCCAGATGTTCATCAGACTAGAGCAAAGAAAAGACCTAAACACGGAAGACTTCATTAAACAGTCAAACGCATAATAGCGATGAGTCATGTTCCTGGTAAACATTATGCAGAAAGCACTATGTCACGAAAATTTCAAAACACGAATGTGATGTATTTATTCGTGAATTCCGTTTACTTGAAGAGACTATTTCATAGATAGGGCAGTCGCGGCCTAGCCTATACAGTGTTATTGTCAAGAAATTTCCAAAAATTGTCCCCTATTTACGCTTGACTAAAGTCGTTCAAAATATTTTGTAGTCTGATGTTTACATGTAGGTGCTCCACATGAAGTATGATTTTATCCACCCAGCGGAGGTCTGGTTTGTGCTAACTTCTCTACCCTTTCAATGTGGACAGCATTTTAGTACTTCGTTTAATACGGGTTCAACATTTTAGACCTTGAGTATATTATAATACTAACTTGGGTGAGTGACTTCTTTCGCTACACTGTGTCCATTAACTGTTTCTGCCCCATATTTTTTAAATTTTGGTGATTTGCTCTCGTTCACTAGGTATTTTATTGGAGCATGAGTGTCAATTACCACTTTTTCTGCCCTTTATGTTTTAAACTGCAGTGATTTGCTCTGGTTCACTAGGTGTCTTATTGGAGAATGAGTTTTGACGCCTTCAACGTTCAGATTTCGGGTACAAATTCCATAATTAGCCATTTGATTGTCACCCTTTTAAGAGGTTATGCAGTTAATCTATTTAAAACTTGAATGTTGGGATGTTACGTGGCTTTCTACGGCACAGCCACAGAGAGAGATGACCGCCGCCAGTGGAACACAAAATAATGTCACCGGACACAGGAGCGGCACCTCTGGTCATAAATGATATCTCTGTATGATTCTGCAGGTCCTAGCAAGCAGTATGACAGTCCTCTCTTACGCTATTCGAGTGAGGCCGCTACGATCTGCATGAAGTTACACATTACAATGATAGCCGTTCGATCCAGATCAAGCAAAACGTCGCTCTGCATTACGGCATGTTTTGGTAGACGTTTCCCTCCTCGCACGAAACAGAACACGATCTTTTCTTAAACAGTCAAAGCGAAAGTGCAATCACTAAATGAGGTTCATAATCATTCTTTATATACGGAATGTAGATGGCGTCAATGCTACCTTCACTGGGGGGAGGGGGGGGTTGTGCTAGATTATTGATCTTCTGATTTACTAAGTATTAAGTACACTACATGCCAGTTTGAAGTTTGTTGCATGTACCTTTACTTGGAAGTAATGTACACACATAAAAAAAATGTTTTGCATAACCTCGGTTCCGAGAGTTCCGAACCTGACAGCAACGACACCATGTTGTACATAAACATCAATTCCCCCTTTTTTACTGCTCATACCTGTGATACCCAGTTGCACGTCCTCTTGCACTGATGTACTCCTGTATTCGTTGTGGCATACTATACACAAGTTCATCAAGGCACTGTTGGTCCAGATTGTTCCACTCTTCACGCTGATTCGGCGTAGATCCCTTAAAGTGGTTGGTGGGTCACGTCGTCCATAAACAACCCTTCTCAGTCTATCCCAGGCGTGTTCAATAGGGTTCATGTTTGGAGATCATGCTGGCAACTCTCGCCGAGCGATGTCGTTAATCTGGAGGAAGTCATTCACAATATGTGCGCGATGGGGACACGACTTGCCGTCCACGAAGACGAATGCCTCGCCAATATGCTGCCGATGTTGTTGCACTATCGTTCGGAGGAATGCATTCACGTATCGTACAGCCGTTACGGCGCCTTACATGACCAGCAACGGCGTACGTGTACGTCGGCCCCACATAATGCCACCCCAAAACAGCAGAGAACTTCCACCTTGCTGCACTCGCTGGACAGTGTGTCTAAGGCGTTCAGCCTGACCGCGTTGCCTCCAAACACGTGTCCGACGGTGGCCTCGTCGAAGGCATATAATACGCTCATCGGTGAAGAGAACATGATGCCAATTCTGAGTGGTCCATTCGGCATGTTGTTAGGGCCCATCTGTACTGCGCTGCATGGTGTCGTGGTTGCTAAGATGGACCTCGCCATGGACGTCGGGAGAGAAGTTGCACTTCATCCAGGGTATTGCAGACAGTTTCAGTCGTAACACAACGTCCTGTGGCAGCACGAAAAGCATTATTCAACATGGTGGCGTTGCTGTCAGGGTTCTTCCGAGCCATAATCCGTAGCTAGCGGTCATTCACGAAATGGGCGGCATGAACGAAGCATCTCATCGATATTTCCTGTCTGTCTGTAACTCTTCCATCTCAAAACAACATCTCTTTGGTTCACTCCGAGACGCCTTGTTGAGAGAACTTCCTGGCACGAAGTAACAATGCGGACGCGATCGAACCGTGGTATTGACCGTCTAGGCATGGTTGAACAACAGACAACACGAGCCGTGTATCTCCTTCCTGGTGAGATGACTGTAACTGATCGGCTGTCGGACCCTTTCCGTGTAATAGGCGCTGCTCATGCATGGTTATTTACATCTTTGGGCGGGATTAGTGACATCTCTGAACTATCAAAGAGACTGTGATACAATATCCACAGTCAACGTTTATATTCAGGAGCTTTTTGAACCGGAGTGATGTAAAACAGTTTTATATGTCTGCATATTAGTCAGATGAGTGCTATGGGCTATCTCAAAGCAACTGTTCAAATCAGGATAGCTGGTCAGTGTTGAATGTTATTCGTAACTGGGTTTGTCTGAATGATTACTGATTCACCAAAGGAACTGGGCTACAGAAGACAGCACGTCCAACAATTCGGAATAATGCCCTGTAAGTATTCACACGAGATAGCCTCACATTCGAAGTAGTATTCCGGTTTCCGAGGCTGTGCTATTGTAGTATGATTTGACTGATGTCTGCGTAACATGACGTAAGTACTCACGGAAGACACTATCACTTTGTTGTAATATCTAGTCGTCCAAACGTACTTTGATTCATTTAACATCTCTTAAGAAACTCAATGAATCCAACGGGTTTGCCCACACCGCGCGACTTGTTATCACTTATTCACTTTCAATAGATTGAAACTTAATGAATCAATTCTCAAATACGGATATCCATCGCATTCCACCTCTCAGAGAGTATGTGATAAGAATAGATGTGTACAAATCCTGAGCAGAACTGTGACTCATTGTTGTCCGCCATTAAATGCAATTTTATTTTTTATTTTTTTATTTTTATTTATTTATTTATTTATTTATTTTTTTTTTTTTTTTTTTTTTTTTTTTTTTTTTTTTTTTTTTTTTTTTGCTATTCTGACGAATGTGCTAAAAGTACCGAAGACTGTAATTTTCCTCAAGGATATAATACAATGTTGAAAAGGTACAGGGTGACTGCTGTTATTGAACTACAGGAATTAAAATCGTCATGACTTCTAAACTGTTTGCGTACGGACGTTCAAAGTGCACGGTTTGCCGCGGGGCATGGTGGGAATTGGGAATAGTACGGTATGGTTTGGTTTACTGACGAAGCCCACATTGTTTTGGATGGGTTCGTCACAAAAAAACTGGCGCATTTGGGGCACTGAAATTCCGCATTTCGCGGTCGAGAAGTCTCTACACTCTCAACGGGTAGCTGTGTGGTGTGCAATGTCCAACAACGGAATAATCGGTGCGATATTCCTTGGTGGCACGGTGCCTACGGAAAAGTACGTGAAGCTGCTCTGAACACATGTTACTCCTTGTTGTGGGGTTACATTAAAGACACGATATACAGCAATACCTTCAAAACCATTGCTGTACTGAATACAGCCATCCAGGAGGTCATCGACATCATCGATGCTCCTACACTTCAGCGGCAATGCAGAATCGCTATTCATCTGCGCTGCATCATCGCCTATGACGCCAAGCATATCGAACATGTCATAACCTAAATCCGAATACCTGTAGTGACGTTTACACCTTGAATAAAGTGTGCACACATCGTACTTTGTACGTAATTTACGATTTTTATAATATAGCTCATTAATCGTCACCCTGTAATGAAACAGATCTCATTTCCTAAAGAGTGCATTTCCATATAAAGGCAAGGTTTTTGTTAGACCTTCGGACATCTGGCTCGTAATGTTTGCTAACTGATCTGCATCACGGCCTTTGGATACGTCGGGAGATGTTTTTACCTATGAGTGAAATAATCGACTATTCGTCTACGCATCGTCGGACCAAATGATAACTGGGTTGCACTGAGTCAGTTTCCGATGCTTCTATACAGTCCTAAATATTACCAGCAATTTACTGGAGATTGCCGAAGATCTGCAGCTGCTGGCACACAACGAGACCGCCGAGCACCATTAATAACTGTCTCACTATTCTCGACAGGAGATATTCAATTTTCAGTGGTATACAGGAAGGAGTGTAATCAAGAGCAATCAAGACAATCTGTATTTTCTCTGAATAGACAACACCAAGCAATTTTAACCCAATTCAACTTAAATGAAAACCTTTCCTGTCACGAAATAATTTAATTTCAAGGAGCCTGTATGTTACCTGACTTCATAAATACTTACTTAGCTTGATTATTTCCATGAGGTATAGGAGTAGTAAAGCAAGTAACAACAGGTAATTATTTATCTGATCTCCCAGACATATATAAAAAAAATTAACTTACAAGTAATATTTTAACAACATCTGAAATCGGGCCCACACACATAATTTCATATTATGACTAATTTTCATACCCTACCGTTCTCCTGTAACTTTCCGTAGAGTGTGACGGACCAGTCCAGATGTTCTCTAACGCAGACACATTGTCCGGTCTGATAGTTGGTTGCTTACTTACCAACTGAAATCGTTTCTGCCGCTTGCCTCTCAGCTTTAACGCTTCTTTTATGGCTCCGGAAGCTCATCAACAACCCTAGTTTCGGTATCAGTGGGCGTCAGATATTCGCACTGATATCGTCGGGAGATACTAAGCACCTCCTTTCGCTTTCGCCTGAGGTAGAAAGACTTCCCAGGGAAGAGAATATAGCCATAAAAAGCATTTCCGGCCACGATAAAATGCGATCCAATTTGTAGCAGGAAACGGGCGTAGCACAGGTCTTGTCGAGTCATCAGGGCCGCTAGCGATTGGTCAGTGTAGGGGCTGCGTGAGCGGATTCCCAAGTCTGTCTTCGGCAGGACGCGAGCAGCATGCTGAAAATTTAATGTCCCCGGCCCAAGCCCGCCCCCTTGCCGTCGCTACCTGCCGTAGGAGGCAGCGGGCACCGCAGGATGCGCTGTTCACTCACTTTCGCTACAACGACAACCCTAGAAGACACGCTGTTAGCAACAAATCGACCTAGAATCATGCACAAATATTTGAGCTTAAGACACACACGGCGTAACTGTCCACAAGAGATTTACGTTTATAGTTGTTAACGTCTTAACTTTATTTAAAGCATCACCTTAACACTGTGCAAAGACACCACAGTCGCAATTTTGAGGAACAACACATTACGCTCCTCACATTCATAAGAACCCGAAGAAAACATTTTCACAATTTTAAAAACTATACATACAATGCGATAAGTAAAGTACAAAATTATAGCATATTGGTAATGACCTGATATACTGTTTAAGTAATTCCATGTTTTTAATTGATACCCATGCGACCTGGAACATACATATAAGTGCGGTTGCATTTTTTTTGGGCAATTTTATGAAACTGGAAAGAAGCAGGCAGTACAGTACGTCTTCGTTTGTTCACTTGCATAATTGTTAGCAGAAAGATTCTTGGGACTTTCTTATGGTATAACATTATTTGTTTAGGGTTCACTTCAAATTCTTAAGTTTTTTTTCTTTAAAATTTTCTCATATTGTTACTACATTTTCTGTAGATGTAAAGTAAAGTGTACTATATTGGAATTTGAAGTTATTTAAAAATATTTGTCTGTATAAATTGTTCATATTGATGTAAATTTGGGCATCTAAGAAATGGTCACGCTTAGGAACAATGTAAGAAATAGGTGTTATGTATAAGCCAATGTGCTTTACTTTGGAACGAGAGTAACCCTGGGGAAAAAGCGGCAAGGGCGAACTGGCGAACTACCTAGAGCAAGCGCGGGAAGTAAGGCAGCAGTGATTGAAGCAACACCTTTGACGAGCAGAAGAGGCTTTGCCTGCAAATTTGCCATAAATGCCTCGGATGAACACTGCAAACGGCTTACGGGATAGCTGCGAGTTTTTGGGCTACTGAATCTAAAATTGAACGACGCCAAGAAGAGAAATTGAGCCCATACTGTAAGATACTTGAATGCCTTGCTGTGGGTAGTGTACTCGTCATAATTGTTCGCCACACCCAAGCCTACAGCCACCAGAAACGATTTTTTTTTTTTGTATTTTTACTTTTGTACAACGTAAACCATTAATTTATACTGTGTTTTAATTATCACCCTGTTATTTCATCCAAATTAAACATCTATATAGGGTTCCTTCCTGGTGTATGATTAATCCAAGTATCCTATTTTACAGACTTATGAAGTGCCAAGTTAATAAAATGATGCACCATTTAAACTGTTTTTGTATGTTTTCTTAACTATTGCACAGTGTTATAGTAAAAGTTTGCTTACGTAAGAATCAGAGTGTCGCCAAGTTACTAGAATCTGTTAAATATCTATTCAGAGTTAGTTCAAAGAATAATAGCTTTTGAAAATAAATTGCAGTAAGAAAGAGGTTTTCTTGAAATTAAATGTGCAGTATTAAAAGTGTGTGTTTTAGTATCTAAGTATTTTAGTATTTAAGTTTGTTGATAACGGAAAGTACTTTTCAAAAGGTCCCCCTGGCCAAGTTATTTTTAGCTTCCTCGATGTCATCTACTGGGCTCTTTCTCTTTTAAAAACGTAATGTATAAGGGTGTAATCCAACATCGTTTAAGTTGAGTGATACTTATTTAAAGAACCAAATTAAACAGGAGCAAGAATGCAGGCAAAATTCATACTTCTGCTTTTCCAATACTTCATTGTTTCATTGCCTGCATAGGCTGTCGACCATTAGTACATGTTTTAAACCACTAAATGAACTTGGAACTGAGCTGTCCTAGCTGCAGTGTAATATTATTCATACTGCATTTCTATCTAACCCCTCTATAAGATCTTAGGAGTAGAAGTAAATAGTCTGATTTACTTATCCATGAGCTGTCTCTTGGGCCCCTACCACCACGGCACAGCGCGTCCCCAGGTTGCGGATAGGGGTACGGCCTTCAGATATGAAGGGTAGCTGCGAATACAAAAAAAATAAGCAGTCGCTAACAGCCGGTGGGGGGCAGGCGATGGCGTGATGAACCATCCTTGTTTATTCTTCTATTACTATCAAATCTATTCATCAAGAATCAGCAACATTAATCGGCATGGGTCCGTTTGAAGTAAGATATTCCGGAGGTACACTAGGTTCCCATTTGGATCTCCGGGCGGAACCTACTTCGAAGAGGTTCAGGACGAAAGGAACTTTCAGGTTGGGAACATGGAACGTTAAAAGTTTGAACAGGCCAGAAACGTTCCAGACATTATTAGACGAATTAGATAGATACGATGTAGATATTACAGCTATTCCAGAAACTTGGTGGCAGGGGGAGGCTAGCATACAGAGGGGTAACTATACATTTTTTTATGGAGGTGCGGAAGCTCACAGTTTCGGAACAGGTTTCGCAGTACAGAGAAAAGTGCTTCACGCAATCAGAGATATAAGGTTCATTAGTGACCGACTATCAGTTATAGTGCTGTCCGGCAGGTGGAATAGACTAGCAGTAATTAATGTACACGCACCAACTGAGGAAACTGAAGAGGTTGTTAAAGACGGCTTATATGAAGAACTAGATCAACTGTGGGATGAGTTCTCCTCGTATGATACAAAATTAATCATAGGTGATTTTAATGCGAAGATAGGGAGGAGGAAGCATTCCGGCCTACAATTGGGAAAGAAAGTCCAATGATAATGGCACAAGGGTGATTAATTTTGCTGTTTCAAAAGACATGATTGTTGAGAGCACATATTTCAAAAGGAAGGACATTCATAAAGCAACTTGGGTCTCTCCGGATGGACACACCCGAAACCAAATTGATCATGTTCTTGTAGATCGGAGATGGCACACTAGTATAAAAATTTTAGGACTTTCAGGGGAGCAGACTGCGATTCTGATCATTTTCTTGTAGTTGCCAAAGTTCACCAACGGCTATCTACAGCAACATCAAGGTGTCGCAATGCAGAACTTGTTAGGTTCGACACTGACAAGCTAAATGATGAAAACTTTAGAAGAAAGTACAGATAGAAATTTCAAATAGGTTTGATGCTCTCATGCTCTCAGGGCACACGAAGATAAAGACGAGGATGTAAATAAACAGTGGATCATTGTACGGAATAATATCAAAGATGCAGCGAAGGTCACAATAGGTACAATTAAGAAGAACAGGAGAAAACCGTGGTTTGATGAAGAATGCAAGAAATTGGTAGAGGAAAGGAGAAAAGCACGATAAGATTGGGATAGAATGGGAGACAGAAAACGAGAGGAGTTCTTGAACTTGAGAAGGGAAGTTGGTCGTAGGCTACGGGCAAAGAAGAGGGATTATTTGAACAATAAAATTACAAAAATGGAAACAAACGGTAAAATAAAAAACATTAGGGAACTTTACCTAGACATAAATGGGTATAGGAAAGGCTTCAAGGCTAGGACAAATGCACTTCGAGGGGATGCTGGGAGAATACTGACAGACCCCAGTGCTATATTAAGTAAATGGAGGGCGTATTTTGAGCATCTATTAAATGTACACCAGGGAGCAGGAAATGAGCAGGCGTTCGAAATACATACAGCAGAACCCCACATATCTGAGCCATCGTTAAAGGAAGTAAGAGATGCAATCAACAAATTGAAAAACCATAAAGCACCAGGATCAGATTGCATAACTGCAGAATTAGTTAAAAATGGGGGACAGAAATTGGTGGAAGTAGTTCAAAAAAATGGTTCAAATGGCTCTGAGCACTATGGGACTTAACATCTGTGGTCATCAGTCCCCTAGAACTTAGAACTACGTAAACCTAACTAACCTAAGGACATGACACACATCCATGCCCGAGGCAGGATTCGAACCTGCGACCGTAGCAGTCGCGCGGTTCTGGACTGAGCGCCTAGGTGGAAGTAGTTCACAAAGTGATAACTAAAGTATGGAACTCAGAGATGATACCTGAAGAGTGGCAGGAGTCGATTCTGATCCCAATTTTTAAGAAAGGCGACAAAGTGGATTGTAGTAATTATAGAGGGATATCGCTATTACCAGTATGTTCCAAAAAATTTTCGAATATTCTGCTAAGCAGGCCTACACCATATGCAGATGAAATTGTGGGGGATTACCAAGCCGGCTTTCGGAGGAACAGATCAACTGTAGACTAGATATTCACCCTGCGTCAAATTTTGGAAAAGAAATGGGAATACAATAAAGCAGTTCATAATCTTTTCATATATTTTACAAAAGCATATGATTCAGTATAGCAATCAAAATTGTACAGAATTCTTTTGGAACTTCGAATACCAAAGAAGTAAGTTAGACTTATAGAAGCGAGTTTGAAAAACACAAAAGGTAGAGTACGCGTGGGGAAATTGGAGTCAGAAGAATTTGTAATAAAGAACGGACTTAAGCAGGGAGATGCCCTGTCTCCGCTACTTTTTAATTTAGTCCTAGAATATATTGTGCGAATGGCAGCAGAAAATTCAGAGGGTGTCGATTTAAATGGAAATATTATGATATTAGGGTATGCAGATGATCTAAACATCATTAAATAGGAAAGAATCTGTAACAGCAAATGCGAATGCGTTAATCAAGGCTAGTGAAGATGTAGGTCTAAGGATATCTGAAGACAAAACTAAATACCTGGTTACTACTAGAATGCCAACAGCAGTAGATCAGGAAATGTTAAGAGTTGGAGACATGCAGTTTGAATAAGTTTAAGTATCTAGGCGTGGACATCACTTCGAGAAATGAGATCGAATCCGAACTGAAGAAGAGATTACGGGCGGGAAATACGTGCTACTTCTCACTGAATAGATTAGTTTCATCACGGATATTGTCTAGGAAATTAAAGATTAGAATATACAAAACTACTATCCTACCAGTTATGCTGTATGGGTGTGAGACTTGGTCTCTCACTGTGCAAAATGAAAAGCCGTTTCGAGTATTTGAAAACAAAATTTTGAGGAAAATTTTCGGAGCAAAAAGAGAAGACATTAGCGGAGAGTGGCGAAATCAGCATAACGAAGAGGTTCACGAACTTTATTCAAGCCCTGATATAATCAATATTATTAAATCACGTAGGCTGCGATGGGCGGGTCACGTAGCTCGAATGGATGAGGGCAGGGCAGCGCGCAGGGTACTGGTAGGGCACCTAGAGGGAAAACGTCCTGTGCAGAGACCGAGGCGTAGATGGGAGGACAATGTGAAGGCTGATTTAAGGAGCCTAGGTATTGAAGGTGAATGGAAGGAAATAGCCCAAGGCAGGGACAGATGGCGAAAATACGTTGCTACGGTGATGGACTCTCGAGTCCGGTATTACCAGTGAGTAAGTAAGTAAGTAAGTACCTATCCATGAGACACAACACATGGCCAAATCCTTTACAAGTGGTAAGTCTATTGATTAGTTTTTCCTATAAACAGAACTATCCTCCAATAGTGTACTTTATTTAGGAAATAAACTAAATTTTAATAAGAGGGATATACATGGCAACACAGCGACAGGGTTTCTGTTATTTATGTAAAAGCATACTAAATTAGCATAGTAGTGGTAGGTTTATAATGGTATCTTCATAAACCTGTCTTCCTGGGACTAATTTACTCATTGCAAATCTTGGGTACAATTGCACGAGTGGGTTAACAAACGCCATCTTAATAGGAAACATTTCATTGTTTCCAGAGCATATTCAGGTTAAGTTTCTGTTCGTGATGACGACATTTAGTGACTGCTACTTTTTTTATTTTTGTGATGTATTCTTCTTGGTACGTTACGTTTATAATATCTCCGTTTATCATACCTCCTACTGTTTCGCAAACTAGTATTGCAACTGGTGGAATGGTAATTCGCTTGCGTTATGTTAAAATCTTGTCAGAAGTTATAAGGAATGAAAAGCATGCATGGTTTCTTTCGTTTCTTTTTTTTAATTTCAGGTTTTGAACATGTCTGCTCAGAAGATATTGTTTTTGGAGGAGTAAATTTTCATTATGGTAGCTAATACACAAATGAACAAAGCTATACCAGTGTTCCAAAGTAGGAGACAACAGTAAATGAATATAAAGCAACGCCTTTCAATGGAGTTCGAACTGCTGGGTCTCTGCTGCCTTTCCCATGTTTTCTTTTCAGTGAAAAAGGCTACGCTAAACATTAGTGTTCTGTTTGTTGAGGTTCCTGATGATTTCCCACAAATGTGTTTCAAATGGCAGCGTGTTGAAGGAAAAATATCCGAAGCTTATAAGAATCCAGAGATTTAATTTTTGGGACTTACCCTAGATTTATTGCCGCAAATTTACTCAAGAGATAAAATGATTCATTTAATACACGACTAACTGTACTTCTTTCAACGACAGAGAAAGCAGTTACCATCCTTCTGGCTACTGGGGAATGTTGGAAGTTGGGGAACTGAACAAACAGAGCAAGATGCCACGGAGGCCTGCAGGAAACGTTAGTGGCAGAACGTGTCATCCCTGTGGAGTCTGTCATTCCACTTTTGCGCCGGAGATCGATACAATAGTGTAGGAAAGAGTGGGTAGCAGAGAGGGACAATAGATTGCAGTTGATGAGGGCAACTATCTAGTCGTCGCATTTCTCATACTCGTCATACACATGGGATAATGTTTCCCACACCCGCCTCTGAATTGGGCACTGCTCTCCATCATATTGCTTCATTTCGCATGCTCGTCACACACATGGAATGATGTTACCATCACCCGCCTCTGAATTGGGCACAGCTCTCTATCATATTGCCTCATACGCCTGTAAGAGTATCCTCCAGTCTGTGATGCCTGTTGTGTGCAAATCACTGAACGCAACAATCTGAGTATGTTTTATATTGTGATGAGAAGGTAGAAGCGAATATCGGCGGGGATATGCCCTTTGCTTTGGCTGATAACGACGCGAGTATGGTGAATATTTTGAGGTTTTGTGAAGTGTCCGACCTCCACTCCAACCTTTCAGGCAGGTAAATTTCCTTTGTTGCAAAGTGGCTGGCTATGACCTCTCTGATGCAGTGATCAGCCAGTCACAGCTATCTGCTGTTACACTCTAAGACAGCTTAAAACGACACACCTTC
Source organism: Schistocerca piceifrons (assembly GCF_021461385.2). Classification (NCBI taxonomy): domain Eukaryota; kingdom Metazoa; phylum Arthropoda; class Insecta; order Orthoptera; family Acrididae; genus Schistocerca; species Schistocerca piceifrons. Next base: position 456,778,499 of record NC_060144.1, on the reverse strand, counting down.
AAGGAATAATCCGACTGGGATTGAAATCTGCAGATGTGATGTAATTGTACAAACAAACGTGTGATTACAGTTCAAAAGCGGTGCCTTAACTTTCTCAATGATACGGGAACTGATAAAAGATCTTGAAATAGACCAGCCGAATACACAAAGCTTTTTCGGTTTAGTATTTTCGTGGTACATGTCAGCAAAAATGTTTCCAACACGTTAACACCGACACTCGTTACCACACACTCAGAATAAGGAATCCTAGCTTCACCTACTTCCATTCATAGCTCACAGTGAGCCGTGACCTCTCCCTCTTGCTCTAAGGTAGAATATTTTAGAATTGGCCATTAGCGCTACCGCAAGTGTAATAACTGCGACGGAACTGCGTAAATCAACTTAGCCCTAATATGAAAAGACGCAAAATCCGCCCGACCTCACGGAGACTGCCCACATAATAGATTTATTATTAATTACGTTGATAATCAGAATTATTTTGTAGGGTAATTGGAAACTATTCTCATGCGAGTGGGTGAATTACTAGTGAATGAAAAAATGGTAAACTGACATTAATATTGCGTTTTTTTTAAACTCGTCATTCTTACTCTCTCAGATAGCGTTAAACATGACCTTGTAGGATCTTTGGGGGGGGGGGGGGGGGGAGTGAAGTGAGGGAGATGGTCCAGCCAACTGCCTTTCCGACAATGACGAGGAAAGAGAGGGACGGCGGACCAAGAAAACGAGGAATCTGATCGTGGAGTCTATAAGTTACGTTACTTCTTAACGAGAGAATGAAGTTATCAGCATGCAACCGCCACTACTGTAAACTAAACAGGACAAGTGATGAGTATAAGAAGACGCGAAAGTGGCCTCAAGTAACACTCATCAGTATCCATGATAATAACTTCCGACTAAGCAAAGAGAATCAAATTAACGCAGATTTTAACCCTTGCTATGGAATCATCATCATGTAGGACCAGCCGCTCGCTACGAGGTCACGTGCTCTAGCACAAAGGATCAAGCACTTTTCACAAAGCTACGACAGCTTGAGAGACTAGAAAGAGGGACAATTTTGGTCATCACCTAACTTTGAAACTGGTCCTTCGTGCTCCTCCTAGAACAGGCGGAAACGATGGAGCCATCGTGGCTACGGAAAAGCTGCTTGAATGATTGCACATATGAAGAAAATTATTCTTACCCGTCGCCTCTCAATAATCAGGGTGATGTTAACATAAAAACGCATTTAGCCATATAGGCATTCAGCTGAAATTAGAAGAGTCTGATGGAAAACACTTCAAGTTTCAGAAAATGTTGATGTTTTATTCAAGAGAAACACCTTCGCAAACTGAAAAAGTCAGCAACGCCCTGGCCCACCGTTCTTCCTTATGGAAGCAGTTATACGGATTACCATAGACAGTAAAACTCCCGAGATGGTGGCAGAACCCTTCCGATAATGCTCCAGACATTCTCAACTGGGGAGAGACCTGACGAACGTAATAGGTAAGGTAGGCTTTTGCAAGAACGAAGACAAGCAACCATTTGCGGTGGGCTTTATTTTTCTGAAATGTAAGCCAGGATGGCTGGCTATGAAGGTCAAGAAAATGGGCGTAGACTATTGCCAGCTTACCGATGCGCTGTAAGGGTGCCACGAATGACAGCCAAAGGAGACCTGCTATGAAAATAAATGGCATAAAACACTGCATCTCCTGGCTGTAGTGCTGTATGACGAGCGACAACCAGGTTTGTATCCGACTATTGTCCAAGGCTTCCTCACACACGTCTGCGCTGGTCATCGGAGCTCAGTCCTGTGTGGGACTCATCACTGAAGACTCATCACTGAAGGTAATTCTGCTCCAGTCAGTGAGATTCCAAGCCGCCGTAAACGCGTCTGATGACGCCCCGGTCAGCGGTGGGATATCAACCTCACTGTTGCTCTTCTTACAACGCGACAACCAGGAACGATGGTGTGGGCTGCCATTTCTTTTCGTATCTGATGCTTCTCTTCGTGCTTGCCAAACCTTACCGTAGCCAGAAATGTCATCGGATTCCTTTCCAACTGGGAAAGTTTGCATCATTATCGTCAGGGCCCTCCAACCGTCTCGCGATTTGGCAATCTAACGCCCAAATTGGATAGTATTTGGCACGATATCACACTGGAGCACAACCTACAAATATATAAACCAGTACCAAGCTGAATAACTGCTTGCATAAGGGACAGAGGTGGACCAACGTGTTACTGAGTGGCTCAAATTTTGAAGCTCTTTCTCTTGAATAGATCGTCCATTTTTCCTAAAACAGCAGTCATATGCTTGTCTGTACATTTATATCGCATGTACTGATTTCCGTGCGATACTCGTCACAGAAAATTTTAGTATGGGCACCCACATCAACACATTATCATCATCTGTATCCCCAGGCTACCGCCTATGACATAGCCATTATCCATGCAGGGGTGTAGAGTCTGCGCAGAATACGGTGAGAGATGCACAGTGAACAGTTTTCGTCCAAAGCGCTTGGGCGATTTTAATCGTTTGTTCGGAAGGGAATGCCAACAGCATTTGCCACCTTCCGGCCGGTCGGCGACGACAGAATCGAGGTGTGCTCCATGTAATCTTTCTCAAACTAATTTACGCAAACTATTCAGTTAAAAAGTCATTTTTTGTTACTTGTAGCTTTATGATGATGTGTCCATCATTTCGTTAATGGTCATAGTTATTGTGATGTTTATATGAACATAACACACTGCGGGAAATTCTAAAAAGTTGCGAATGAAAGATAGGGGTCGCTATGATTTTCCATGTGGTGCATATTACGTAATATACTGCAGCGTATGGAATTTAGTCAACGTTTCGAATTTTTCGGATGCAGGTCTCTATCTCTGACCAATCTCAAGGAAATTGATCTGATGTAGAAATCTTGTTTGCGATAGCACCGCGCCAGCGATAAAGCCAGAGTGAAATGTCCACAACATTCCCAATATTTCATAAACGCTTCGGCATATCCAAATGAGATTTTGGCAATTAATAGGAAACAAAGAGGAGAGTATTTTGTCACATGGTTATTACGCAAAAATTCGTAGTCTACAGTGTTATTCCGCCAACAACACACTTTTTCGAGGAAAGAATGTAATTTTTAAGGGCGATCGATAGCTGGTGAAACGAGATATGCTATGGGTTTTGAAACAATATATGCGATTACATGATTCACTTATTTTTTGCTGAGGATATGCTTTTCCTTAAGCTGCTGACCTTACGTTTCCTCAGTTCATCACTTAATAACCTTAGCAAACCACTCTTTCGAATTCTCTTGCAATTGCGTCTGCACAACATGAAAGTCAGGCGACACTGAGTGAACTTCGCTATGTTTTGGCAAAAGAAGAAAATTTTAATAAGGCAGCTAGAAACGTGTAGATTTTACTCAAAATTCACCACAAACGACGCTTCTCTGGAAGTTACATATGGTTAACAAGCCAAGTGAAAATAAATCGCTGCGTTTCCAGCGGGACTCTTTTTAGATACTGACAAAAGCAGAGGTGACAAATCTATTTGAATGTTCACCATGCGAGTGTACGCGAGGAATGGATCCACTTAAAATTTACAAGAACTTGAGCGTAAGCTTCAGTTTAAGCTTTAGCTTGGCTATTCCCCTACAGCGTCTGCCCATAACCCCTCATCACTACCGTTCTCCCCATGCTTTCCCTGCCGACTGCGCATCTACCGGCCACGGTATTTTGCGTGGACTCTACCGTGTGGTTGCCGAAACTTCCGCCTGGTAACACACTTACCTTGGAAGACCAAATAGGAACAGTCCAACAACAACATAAACACCTCGGATTGTGTAACTGGATCTCCACCAGCCGCCACAGTAAGGTGTGTCTCCAGCCTCGCATATAGAGGCATAAGCATTGCCGCAAACAGTACTTTCATCGTGGAGTCATGTACCCTTGGAGAGCCGTGCCGTTATCCTTCCGCCGCGCAGGTATTTGGGTCGCCACCCGACTACTCTGCAGCCAGTTCATACCACCGAGCAGGATAAGGATCGTCTCGACACAACGTCCGAGAGGGCAAGCCATCACATAGTGCATCTTCCGCTGGGTCTGTTCTTAACGCCATTCTCGAGCTCACCACCACGCTGGGCACTATCTTCAAACAGTGCATGAGCAAAGCTGCTTGTTGTACTTCATCTTCAACGATTCTCGAGCTCACTGCCACCCTGGGTTCTAAATCTTCAATCTATCCTTAAGCAGATAACATTCACCGTCGACCACGGCTTCAAATACTTCGTCACTGTAAAGATATTTCAGTGCAATTTTTGTCATTTATTTAAGCCAAGAACATTCCAGTGCAAAGGCAGTGATTGACTTTCGCCAGAACCAAGCAGTGTGAACTCATATTCCGAGAAACTGTGTTATTGTGTCCTCGTCATTAGACAAATAAAGTACAGTGGTTCCTTTTTACCTGAGTACGTAAACTGTTGCTTGTTCCTTAACTCAATCACAAACAGTGCCGATCAGAATGTGTTGCACCCAGAAGTCCTCCCTATTGTTAGTTTCTTTTGTTAGGATGTAATGTATGTTTTGGCCTTTCAGGCAAACTGCACTTTTTTGTGTTGGGTAATTGCATTCCAAGTGATTCTGCTGATTCTCATTATGTCTGATATAGAGTCATATGTCTTATACCTCGTCACACACTAAAATCTGTGTGCCTCAATATCTATTACACTGCATAATGTACACGTTGGTGAATCTGGTAATAGGATAGAATTACGTGTAGAGTTCCTCCAAATTTTTCTATTGACAGCAAAGTACCTAGTTAGTCCCTTTCGGATGCGATGGCAGGTTTCGCCTCTGAATACTTTCCCAGACCGTATTACAGTTTCTGAACTTATACTTTACACGGTCCAGGCACGTTAATGTGACCACCACCTACGTTCAGGAAACACGAACTGTTACCAGCTCCTCTGCACCAGACACAGCGTGCACACATCCTATCAATGCCAGAAAGTATAACTGAAGAATTAAACTAAAAAAGCAGACATACAAAGGCAACCTGCTACGCTCCTGGTGTGTCACTAACGGATGCTGATGCCTTAGTGAGCTGTGCTGCAGCCTCTTCAGAAGAAACGAAAACTGCGCTACAATGGTCATCATTATCATGATATCTTTAGGACTACGAGAGTAAATAATACTTCCACTTTTGCCATGAAAACTCAGTTCGTATGTTGAGCTGAAATACTATTGACTAGAAAAGTTAGTCACCTACAGGAAGCAGGACAGCGTTTCGAAATAGGTTCGTCTATGTATATGCTGTCAGAAAATACTGAATGTTCAAGGACGAGTATCCAAATAACATTATCGATGTAAGGTTGGAAGTTAATACTCCCTGTTGAGAAATACGATTCTTCTTTGGGAGGGTGTTTTAAATGGGTAACTGTATTTTACCTGGAATTTAGGTCGTCAGAGTCTCTCTAAAGACCCAACACAAACCGTTGTAAAATAGTTCCATTTATGATAATGTAACGTTTTTAATGTCCTAGCAGACCTGCTAGCTGTGTTATAATTAAAATTATGTAGATGGAGTTGAATTTAACCAATGAGACTGGGCGACGCCATTGTTTAAACCGCTCTTATTTACTTAATAGCAACAGTGTATCAATTACACTAACTGTCTCAGTCACTTCAGCAGTCAGTCAATTTATCAGACGTGCGGAAAACCTTATGACAGTTTTTGCGAAAAACTGTTATAACTGTTCCTAAGTCCGATCGCACTTCTGAATGAATTTTTACCGCCCGCATATAATACCACAGGGGTAATTATTCCAAGCCGAGGTAAACCCACTGAATCCCAAAGGTCTAACACTTCCAACCTAAGCAAATCTTCGTAATCGAGGTACACTGTCCATAAAAGCAAAGTTCGGGGCCAACAGTAATGTTCCCGACTCCTTACTGTGTTGATTTACTAAATCAGAAAGTAGAATGATGGCGAAAGAAAGACACATCACACTACCAACAAGTAAAAGAACGCTTATAGTCATAAAATTTAGAAACGGCGCATTGAAATTTCAACAGTTTTCTTGCTGTGCGACCTGATTTTGTAAGAAATTATTTCTTTAGTTATACGAATCCGACTTCAGTCCTGAAGTAGTAATTGGAAAGCGGAGGTCTTGGTGAATCAAAACCGTGTTCTTGTTCATTGTCAGTGCAAGTAAATAATTTTCGTTATTGACGTTGTAAAAGAAAAAGGGTAGACAATCACGTCAAATACAAAATAATAGGACACCTATTACTTACGAAAAAACACAAATGACTTTCCCTGAAAATTAAACATAGTCACAAACCCTTAGCGAAATATACAGTAATTTCTAATGTAAACATGTAGCATTGCTGCAGCCGAAGCCGTTGAAAAGCTGTCAAAATGATTTTACACAAATTATATTACATAGAAATAACGCGACCGCAACATGAGAGTAACTCTTAGTTATGCACAAAGATGCAAGATGTAACACATCGTGCCAGCAAAGACGGAAGCATAATGTGCCGTACGTAGTCGTAGAAACTAACACAGACATGAGGAACAATATTTTAACTTTAATAATATCTACACATATATGTTTAATAATTGTAAAAACGCTGAGACGAGCTCCTCCTGTAACTTTGTAAACTGTACGAGTAAATAAACCTACAATTCAGCAGAATACATTAGCAAAAATGAGATATTCTGTGATCAAATGCTGTCTCTAATATCGCTGAACCAAATCTTTTACTTCACGACACTGTTCAGGAAACGCAGCTCCTTACAAACGGATATATTTGGACACTCGAGTTCCCGAGCAAAATCCCCAGCTCACTCGAACGATAACAGGCAGGGAAAGCTGTCAGGACCCTCTCGAGTCATAGGCTGAATTTCTCCAATACAGCTGAAATGGTACAGCCCCCGAAATGTCCAGTCTCTGTGGAGTCAAGGACCAAAGTCCACTAATAATCCGAAACAGTAACGTGTGGCCTCTCTGGAGTTCTAGACGCAAGATTATTCATAATCCGGAACGGCTGGTCTGGAATCTATGGAGTCCGGGACCGAGGATGCAACAGAGATATTTCATATTCCCAGATTTTCGGAAAACATTTGACACGGTGCCTCACTGTCGACCGTTCGTGAAACTTGGAGCACATGGAATAAGTTCGCAGGTATGTAAGTGGCTCGACGACTATTTAAGTAATAGAATCCAAAACGTTGTCCTCGCCGGCGAATATTCTTCAGAGACATCGGTATCGCCGGGAGTGCCCCAGAGAAGTGTGACACGACAGTTCTTGTTGTCTACATGTGCATTTACGTCGACATCTGCATCTACATAGACACTCAACAAGCCATCCTACGGTGCGTGGGTATCCTGTACCACTACTACTATCTATATACGTGAATATCTATACACATAAATATCTGTGTGCATAAATGATCTGACGGACAGAGAGTACAGCAATTTGCGGCTGTTTACTGACGACTTTGTGGTGTACGGGAAGGTGTCCTTGAGTGACTATTTTGGGATACAAGATGACGTAGACAGAATGTCTAGTTGGTGTGGTGAATGGAACTTGTTCTAAATGCCGAAAAACTTAAGCTGATGGAGATGAGTAGCAAAAACCATCCTGTAACGTTCGAATGCAGCGTGACACAGTCGCATCGATTAAATATCTAGGCGTAACGTTGCAAAGTGGTATGAAATAGATTGGCCACATCAGGTTGAGAGTCGGGAAGTCAAATGCTCGACTTCACTTCGTGGGGAGAGTTTTGGGAAATGTAGTTCATCTATAAGTGGGACGGCGTATAGATCGCTGGCAACGGCTTTGCCGTAGTGGTAACACCGGTACCCTTCAGATCACCGAAGTTAAGAGCTGCCGGACTGGGCTAGCACTTGGATGGGTGACCATCCGGTCAGTCCAGCGCTCTTGGCAAGCGGGGTGCACTCAGCCCTTGTGAGGAAAACTGAGGAGCTACGTGACTGAGAAGTAGCGGCTCCGGTCACGAAAACTGACAGCGGCCGGGAGAGCGGCCGGGAGAGCGGTGTGCTGACCACATACCCCTCCATATCCGCGTTCAGAGGACGACACGGCGGCCGGTCGGTACCGATTGGCCCTTCATGGCCTGTTCGGACGGAGATTAGTTTAGTTTAGTAGCATAGAACGGTAGTACGACCCATTCCTGTGCACTGCTTGATTGCTTGGGGTACCAGCCAGGTTGGGTTAAAGGAAGACATCGAAGCAGTTCAGAGACGGGCTGTTAGATTTGTGCCTGCTGGATTCTATCATCACGCAAGTATTATGGAAATGGTTGGTGAACTCAAATGGAAATCCCAGGAAGGAAGATGACACTCCTTTCGTGAGGAACTATTGCGGAAATTTAGAGAACCGGCATTTGAGGCCTATTGCAGAGCGATTCTACTGCCGCTAACGTATACTTCGCCTAACAACCATGAAGTTAAGAGAAATTTGGGCTCTTACGGAGTCGTTTTTCCCTCTCTCTAATTGCTAGTGAAACCGGAAAGGGCTAGTAGTGGTACATTGTATCCCCCACCGTGCACTGTATAGAGGCTTGCGCAAGATGAATGCTCTCAAAATCAGTTCCAGCTAAACTGTCAATCTCCCCTTCATAGCCTTCAGTTTGTCTGCCATTAGCGGACCACCTCTGTGCATCATCACCCAACATTCCTTTTCATGCCGTGCCATAAGATTCAAATTTATAGAACTTAAAAAGTGTAACCAAACAAATATTATATTCTAAACCATTCTTAACTGTTCCTTTAGTGACACAAAACACAACTTTTTTACTGTATCTAATCTCTCACAAAACTTATGTTACTTTGAACTGCTCCATTACCGTGGATTAATTTTGTCATAGAATTCCAATATATTTCCGTTCTACACATTTCGTTGACAGGAACTGTCATTCACGTCTTGATCTGATAAGACAATTGACTGGAAACAAAAAGCGGAGTACACATTTTCATTCTGACTACATTTGGCTGGCAATGTCACTTTCCTCTGAATTCAGTTCAAGATTATCATTCGATTATGATGCATCTTATTCCGGAATAAAGTCCGCATCAGATTCGCTACAGACACCTGAGTTACTGAGAACACATTCTTCCAGCATCCGAGGAATGACGTCATCTGCAATTTCCTTGCGAGGCCAATTACGAAAATCTGAAAAATAGCATAAAAACAAATCTATATGTAACGTAGTATATCAAGAAGGGGTTCTGCCAACAATGCAGTTGTGTTTTTGTTATCTTTTTATATTTTTTTTAACTAACGCACTGTAGATCTATGTTACGTACCTCTTAAACAGATGTGGGACAGGTACAAAAATCAAGAATAAATTGGTTCTTACAGCTCCAGCAATATCACCACAAATCATTCTCTGGGTTCCCTAGAGGATTCCATTTGTTGTGTTAACTGAACCTTCTATTGGTTCTTGATAGAACAAAATTGTAATAAATGAGAAGGGCTAGTTTTCTTTTGTTCTGCGGTATTACTTTTATTGTGTTAACCGGTTTTCGGCTTCCAAGACCATCTTCAGACACTGATTAACTATTGTCGCCGAAGAAGATACAGTGTTTGGAAAAGAAGTTACACATATATACTGAAGCAGAAACGTACAGTAAATAACATACTTGATAGTGTGGTGGTAATGCAGTGTAAAAAGTAAAAAGCTGAACAGTAAATAAATATAAACGAAATAGACAGGAAAAACTTTAACAGGAAATTTGAACAGCTAGCCTACACAACAGTTTAAATTAATAAACAAAAGTATTAAAGTAGAATAAAATACAATTAGTACCTGAAAAGGCTAGTTCAGGAGGTATAAAACATGGAGAGTGATACCCAAACCAATTGAAAGGAGAAAGAAGTATCATGTAACTACATAATATATGAGTAAATTACGCATTATCAGTATCTTAAATAGAAATGTATAAATTCATGAAAATGGAGGTGTGTGATGGTACATATAGTAAATGGCATCTTTGAGAGTACCACCACACTCTGAAGCTTAAAGAGGAGATCAGTAGCTGCAGTGTTTCAGAATTGCTTCTGAAGATTCGATGAATATCTATAACGAGCTACAATGTGGTGAATAGTAGCCATGGTCGATGGGAAGTATACGCCAATGTGTACGGATGACAGAGAAAAAGAACGTTAAGACATCCAGATAACTACTCTGGTGCAAATTTTACTACGTAATATTCTCTACCTTTGGTGCTATCATCGATGAAGACATTCTGACCACGTCACAACTACCCCTCTTTTCTTCTACATGGCCCCTATGTAGCTTGTTGGAACAACCGTGCGAACGAGCTTTCATAAAAAATTACGATTATAGGCAGAACGCGTTCACTGCTTGATCCGAGGGCCGGTAACAGTCGACAACGAGCGTTTTATGTCAGATGTCGGCGCTTTTCGAAACGGCTCACTCATCATTCTACAGGGTTCATAAACAGTATTTCAAATAGGATGGCGACGAATGGGCTAGGAAATACCCGCTGACTTTCAGAATGGTTACCTAATGAACCCACATTCAATTACAAAGTAAGTCTATTAATACGAAATTTATACAACTATTACAAACTATTACACTTTAACACTGAAATGTAAAACGCACAATACAAATAGTAACTGCTGTCTTCCATTCATATAATGAAACGAATTCTTGCTGTTTCACTGAGTTATAGTTACTCATTACGCTAACAGGTGTCCCCGTGTCACACAGAGGGCAAAGTTAAAGTGATGCAGGAGAGAAAGAAATCATCCAGCTGTAAGGGCTCCGTCGTGATCATTTATTTACTCACTGTAAGTTCGTGGTTTAATATTTCCGGGTCAATAAAATTAGGTGCTTTATTCTGTGAGGAAGATACAATAATAGCTCATCAGAACAAGAAACACTCATATTGTGCCACATAGTTTAAAGTTTGGAGGAGTGTAATGTTTACACGTGAGCAATATGGACCAGAGCCAGAAACACTAAGATCTAAAAATGTATTGGACACAAGGCAAGAAAAAATTACAAGACTTTTAAGAAGCTGTGACAGACTTACCATGTCTTCAACACCTTGCAGTACGCTATTCGCTGTGGAATAAGTGTGAGATTTCAATGAGAAGCTGCTAGATAAATAAAATTTAGGAGAGAAATAAATGGAGTCATAGGTGTAACTGACAAATGTATGAACTTTTGACTGTATTCATAATAGATAATTACACTCAGTATTAGTTTCCTAAGATCTGTCAGGGACCCCTCCACCATCGCCATGTTTTTTAATTGTTTCCCATTATTTATCGTGTAAAATATTAGCAAATTCAGTTAAAGTCTATTTTGTGGATTTGGTCTATCCTTGCACCTATGACTTGACTATAGTGTGTTTCGACAGCTTTCCAAGAACAATCTGCATATGGTCTTTGACTTTCCTGTTACAGAGATCATCTCCCTTTCTCTTCTTATGCCTGCACTCACGCTATGATGAAGGCAAAGGAAGAGAACCGCAGAACGTCAGGTAAATAAAAGTTCGAATAATATAAGCAAAATTTGCTTGGCCATGAATCACCCGTATCCTTTACTTCACAACGTCAAAATAAAATTCATATTTCTCTCCTATTTGCGTGGTGAGTCCAGTAATCGCACTGAGAGAACTGAGATATTGTGGTAACAAATGAATCGCTAATGTCAAGTCATCCAAGATTCTAGCTATGCATTTAATACACCCCTCTGAATATTTCTTAGAAAATTGGCTACTGTTATATACAGAAATAAGCACTATGTGATCAAAAGTATCAGGACACATCCCTAAAATATGCGTTTGTCATATTAGGTGCATTGTACTGCCACCTACTGCCAGGTACTCCATATCAGCGACCTCAATAGTCAGTAGTGTAACCTCCCCACCGAAATTTTAAAGGAAAAAACAATGACAATACTTAATACAAATGGGAGCCGTGTGTAACCTCGCCCACAATTATTTTAAATGAAAGAAATATGACAATATTTAATTATGAATGCTAATGGACATTGCGCTAAGTGTAACTTTCCCACAATGGAATCTACTGACAATGACAATTAAATAAAATTAGCAATCTGACTCAAATATAAGTTCTTCACAAAAAAATTAAAGTCCATTCAGTGGTAAGAAAATTCAATTAAACCGAAATATCGGTCTTTGGCCCTGTGTAAAACAATCAGAATTAGATTCTTACCTCAGTATAACTGGATGTCAAATTTCTGCTCTTATCTTTGCGCACAGCTTGGAGGAACTGCATTGCAAATAATAATATTCCTTTTTTCTGTGATTTTACTGAAAATTTTCTTTAAAAGAAGTGGAATGAAATGGGAAGTGCAACGAAATTTTTAGTTCAATAAAAATTAAATTTTTGAAAAAATGCTTTTGAAATAAAAATTATTATTGGGGCACTTGTTGGAGAATAACTACAATAAATAAATTTTTACATTATCTAATGATTATATTAATTAACAGTATACCTCATTCAGCATCTTGACCAGTGTTGCCGACCGCCTACATCACACAACCGCACTGGGCTGCTACTACTGACCGACCGCTCGCAACTAAACCGAGCTACCGACTTCAACGACTACTGACTGAGTACTGCTCTGCATAGCGACAACTAGCGAACAGCTCGCAACACTCGCGCGGTCAAGCGCAGGCTCTCTGGTCAGAGACGCTGCAATGCCTCGCCATCGCTGCTGCGTTACATACGTGTTTCATAACCCTCCACTGGGGGGGCAAAAATTTGGCAGCGATGGTGAGTCATTTGGACTTGCCAATCGCGGCAAAATTTTTAATTAATTAATAAACTTCTACAATGTACAGAATATTTAGATGTAGTACATGAATTAAATGTTGTGCACAAGCACTAAGTACAAAATATATAAGACAAAGACAAGATATGAGTACAAAACATAGTAGCAAATCAGAAAAATGTATATACAAATTATTTGACAGAAAACAAAGTGCACACGCACTGAAAAAATTCTTTGGCATATTCAGAACAAATAAACAGACTGGCAAAAAATATTATGTTGACAAGTGACATGAGTGCAGGTGCACTGGAGTTGAGAACATATCAGTAAATGATGAAATGTATATACAATTAGTAACAAATGACATAAGGGCATACGCATTGAAGTATTGAATATACAGTATAGTACAAATCATATTGAAAAATGAGAAAAGTGCACAGGCACTGAAGTTCAATAGAAAACATATTAACACCTAACATAAGTGCACATGTACTGTAGTTCAGAACATATCATAAAAAATAAAAATGTATATACAATATAAAAGACAAGAGTGTACATATACTGTACTTCAGAACAAATCAAAAAAATTTCTTTAGCATTTTCGCAATAAATAAACATAATGGCAAAAAAATCATGTCCAAAGTGCACACGCACTGAAAAATGTCTTTAGCATTTTCACAACAAATAAACATAAGGGCAAAAAAAAAAAAAAAAATCATGTCCAAAGTGCACACGCACTGAAGAAATGTCTTTAGCATTTTCACAACAAATAAACATAATGGCAAAACATCATGTCGACCAGTGCCATAAGTGTACTCGCACTGGAGTTCAACAAATCGAAAAATGTATAACCTATGAACATAAATGATGTTACCAAAAAAAAATTTTCCTTATGTGACAAGAATCAGGATAGGAAAGGGAAGGATTGCTTCATGGTTGTAGCACTTTAGATTGCACACAGCTGTTCTGAAAGTCCATATCTTTCCACAGAAGTACAACACCAAGTGACACAATTTGAAGCTCTTTTCCCATCAGAATTTATCAGTGTAGCCAAGACACTGAGCTGTCGTAGTAATATTCCACGTTTTCATTTTGGCAGTACATTAGGTACACCAAACAGTGGGACCAGAATAACGTCTTCATCGCTCACGGTGGTGGACAGCATGTCGTGTCAACACCACACTCTTACAAGGCACACCAACGTAGAATTAGTGCAAAACCAAAGATAGTGCTCCATGACCACTAGGATAAACAGGACAAATGGACATTGCAGTAATTCAGGGTAGTTAGCTCATGAGGTGAAGGACATCAAGTCACATAATATTGACAATTACAGACTTAATTAGTAGTTTGTGGCATTCATAGCCCAGTTATTGAACATTTCTGTACCAAGTATGTAGTATTACAGAAAAATGTTCATTAATTGTTTTACATAGAATCAGTAGCCTTCTTTTCCTAGTTACAAAGCATTATGAAATAATCGCATTCTTTTCCAGTTACAAAGTATAGCATAGTTAATTAATTATTTGTCAGTTAATTAATCATTTGTCATTCCCATAATAATCATTAGCCTTTTCCTAATTACAGTTAATTAATCATTTGTCATTCCAATATAGTAAAATTATTAGCCTTCTCCTAATTACAAAGCATAATTAAACAGTAGCATAGTTAATTAATCATGTGTCATTCCAATCTAGTAAGAATCATTAGCCTTTTCCTAATTATAAAGCATTATTAAACAGTCACATTCCTTTCCAGTTGCAAAGTATAATTAAGAATCATTAACCTTCTCCTAATTACAAAGCATAATTAAACAGTAGCATAGTTAATTAATTATGTGTCATTCCAATCTAGTAAGAATCATTAGCCTTCTCCTAATTACAAAGCATTATTAAACAGTCACATTCATTTCCAATAACAAAGTATGAACATTGAAAACAAGAGCTAATTAATGGCATAATTAATAACAATTCATTGAGTGACATTAATTATTGGCACTCAGTGGCCAGCAAGTATTGAATGGAATAAAACATAGTTCATCATTCAGTATTATTCAGATCATTACAAAGTCATTATTAAAAATCAGTTAATTACAGTCATAGCGTTAATAATCATGGGCATTTTAAGTAGTCTCATTACAATAAACAGTGTTTCTCCTTCAGTAGTATTCAGATCATTACAAAGTCATTATTAAAATCAGTTAATTACAGTCATAGCATTAATAATCACAGGCATTATAAGTAGTCTCATTACAATACACAGTGGCAGTTATTAGCTAGTGACAAAGCATTATTTTATATATATACTTTTTTTTGTCTCATTAAGAGGTCCTTACTCAAGTGACATACTATTCAGAGCTAATCAGTATTATTCAGAATTTTCTCAAAATGGTATCACTACTTGGGACTGGTAATACTTTTTTTTTTTTTTTTTTTTTGTTAGCAATGCATTGCGTTGGGATCGTTAATTAACTGCTGAGGCATAACACTATTTGCTTTTGACCTATTGCTGCAAATGAGGATAGGTAACGTCATTCGTCATGAGTCAGCTGTAGCAAGGTTATGTAACAAGGCAGTATATGTGATCACATTTATAAATGATAAACACAAATGGGTAAAAAATGAAAATGCAGGTACTAGAACAGGTATAATAAGTAACAGGTTTAGTAAGTATCACGAAAAGCTTCTCCTGGAAAAATATACAAAATGGATTATTGGCCTGAAAGAAGAAACGCACACTATGCTGAAAAGTAGTGAACTTCGAATTAACAGGTAGTGAAATGTGTATAAAAATGTGTTCCATAGCTGTCTTTTCCAAAACTTTCCGTCTTCCTACTATGCAATATAACACCTGCTGTCAAAGCAAACTGCAACAAATACTTAAATAACTACATACCATAAATACATAACTTCAACATTATCCTCATCTGTAAAGAAAACTTCATTATCCATATCATCATAACTTCACTATTATCATCACCTGTAAAGAAAAACTTCATTATTCATAATACCATATCCTTCATCATTATTCATCAGTATTCATTATCATCTGCAAAAAAAAAAAAAAATCACTTCATTACTCATTATACAACTATTCCTTATCTCTAGCATATTTCATCACTAAAACTAAGATGTGTAGTTCAGTCTGACAGCCTGCATCAATCACCTTGTATTCTGAAAGAAAAAAATTAGTTAAGACTGCTATTCTATGATGAGTATAGTATATTCTTGTTAATGTTTGTTAGTCCTGATCCATTTACTCTTCCTCATAAAGTTATTGCATCTTCTATCGTTTATTCCGTAGGTGAAATTCCCATTTCTGTTGAATCTATCTCTTACACGCATCATTTCTTTCTGAAATTGATGAACAAAGATTAATGTCTTGCATTTAAATCCTATTCCCACTAAATAATGACTGGTTTACGGTGACATAATTAACCATACAGCATAACATGACAGAAAACGTAATATGTCAAAGACATTGACAGTGTTCAGATGCGAAAATGTACACAGAATAATACAATGCAGCAGCAAAAAATGTAAAACAGTCACGATGTTGAGATGTCATAAGGCAAAAATATGTCAAAGTCACTGGTGTGTTATATCTTAACTATTTCACAGTGCATATAAACAAAACTGGAATACAATCGTACATAAAAAAGACAAATGTGACGTTCGTTGTGTTCAGCTTGTATGTAGTGTAGTTAATCGAGGCGAGAATTAAAGACTTTAATGAAAAAAAATGTAATGAAATTAACATGTCATTAGCTAACATTGCATAATTAGTCATGAAATACGTAAGTGTGTCTGAAAAAATATGCACGGTCTGATGTGTAAAGACAAGAAAAGCGACCTGCTAACCTTACCTTGCCGGGCACTTGCCAAAACAAATACGATAATCATCAGTAATTAGTCAGGTGAAATAATTGCATTAGTAAATGGCATCATAATGTGTTGAATCAGACAGTGGTTTCACTCAATAAACGGTTTAATGTTTGAGATATGGTGATTGCCTTTCGATTTTCTAGTTCGCAAAGTTTCGACGTGTACAACATTGGGGTGAGGGATGCTGCGAATCCGATATGGACCTGCGTATAGAAGTTCAAATTTACTGCACTTACCTTTTAATTTGCTGGATAAATAGTGTGTACGTATTAATATCTTCTGTCCAACGTGAAAGTCGCGGCGTGTACAAACCTGTTTTTGCTGTCTTCTCCGGCGCTCTGCGGCACGTTTGATGTTGTTCAGCGCAATGTCAATTATTTCGTGGTGTCGTAGGCGACGACTTTTGGGGAATTCTATTAATTCTTTAATTTTGTTTGGCGGTTCAACGTTTTTCAGTATAACAAACGGAGATAGCATAGTGGATTCATTTGGAATGGAATTAATTACATCTTGGAATGAGAGTATGTGTGTATCCCAATCAATATGTCTTTTGTGGCAGTATATTCTACACAGTTTACCAATTTCTTTCATTAACCGTTCACAAGGGTTCGAAGAAGCATGGTACTTGGATATATAGATCGGAGAAATGTTTCTGGCTCGTAACATGCGTGTCCATACGCCACTACGAAATTGAGATCCATTGTCAGAAATTACTCTCATCACATGCCCTACATGAGATAGAAAATGTTTTACAAATGCCTTCGAAACAGTTTTGGCAGTAGCTTTGCGTAATGGAGTGAAAGTAACAAATTTTGAAGTGAGCTCAACAGCGACAAAAATGTAGCAAAAACCTCTGTTAGTTCTGGGAATCGGACCAAAAATATCTACTGCGGCCATATGTCTTAATTTAACAGGTCTAATGGGATATAAAGGAGGAATATGTGAAGTGGTATCTGAGTTAGCTTTCTGGCAAATTTTACAAGACGCTAAAACTTGTCGTATACGTTTCTCCATGTTGGCAAAATAACAGTTCTGTCTCAGTATAAGAAAACATTTTCGTGCTCCGTAATGTGCATAGCTTAAATGAGTGTACCAGATTAGTTTGTTAACCAGTTCGTCAGGAATGCATAATAACCAATTGTTGCTGTCAGGATGAGAGCGGCGAAACAGAATGTCATTGCGTACAGTGTAATGGTTTCTAATCGTAACATTATTCCTATCTTGCCAAAGGTGTTTAATTTCTTTCCACACATTGTCTTTATTTTGCTCTTGTGCTATGTCCTGTAATGACGATGAGATAAAGTTTTCAAATGCTACTTGCTGAATGTACATGACACTGAAATTTGTTTTGCAGAAGTTGGTTGCTACGTCTTGCTGATTGTTGCCGAGAGAACGCAATAGTGCGTCTGCTATAACATTTTGTGTGCCGGGAATGTGAACAATCGTAAAATTAAATTCCTGTAAATACAGTTTCCATCTACTTAATCTATCGTGAGTGAATTTAGCTGAAAGCAAAAATTATATAGCTCTATGGTCTGTGTAAACGGTGGTATGTCTGCCATAAAGAAAATGCCTAAATCTCGTAAAAGCCCATACAACACATAATGTTTCCAATTCTGTAACGGAATAATTTCGCTCAGCAGGTGACAGAATGCGACTTGCAAATGCGATGTTTTTAATTACTGTAGAACCATCTTCTTCAATTTCCTGGAAAATGTGTACGCCTAAAGCGGTGTTGGAACTGTCAGTGGCAATGGAAAAATTTCTGGTAAGATCTGGATGCGATAACAGTGGAGCATTCAACAAAGCATGTTTCAAATAACATTCTCGTGAACAAAATTCTGCGTGTCAAAAGTAATGTTTGCGTTACTGTAATATGCAATCTGTGCTGTATCTGGTTAAAATCTATCGTATGTGTCGTTATTTATTTTACGGGAGGATGCTGTGGCATATCCATTATATGAACTGTTCTGTTATTTCTTACTGACGTGTTACGCTATGGATGACACCTATTGTCTGTTCCATTCATGATTATCCGTTGTTGCTGCTCATAAGATCGACTGTTATTAAATGTACGCTGAAAATTGTGCTCGTTATTTTTACGTCTGTCATGATAGTATTTCCTATACGGCGCATTGCGATGCGAGTTGAAATAGTGTGTTGTCTGTACGTAGTTATTTCTTTGCTGCCATGCGTTACTATTTGTTGGAGCTGGGACTATACGTGCACGCGGCGAAACATTAAAGTTTGGTTGACCTTGTAGACTGCATTGTTGGTTAGGTATGCTAAGCGGTTGACTTTCATGCTGTTGCGGTGAAAAACGTCTATTGTTACCAAAATGTAGTTCCTGTTACTAATAATTTTACACATACTGATGATTACGATTCTATCCGTTATTAAAATTACGCTGGTTCTGGAGTGCCTAAAGAATGTTGTCACTTTCAGTAAAACTTTGTCACATCGGGTTTTCTTTAGTCATTTTTCTTAATTCTAGGTAGATCAATAGTTAAAGAGCAGTTTTGATAGATATAAAGGATAGTAGAAGAGAAGGCAGCAGTGCAGAAAACTAAAGATGAAACAGCACTACTACAGCTCGGGGCCCTATGCTCGCTACGGCACATATTCATTAAAGCGTAATGAATCCCCTGAGGTCCTTTACGCACTGAGAATAAATTTTAGTTTTTGCGTTACAGGCAATAGCGGTAAAAATTCAAAAGCAAATAGTTGTATCCATGTTAATTCTAGTTTCTGCATTATAGGCAATGCTGTTGTAAATGCAATAGCAAATTGTCGCATCAGGTTCAAAGCTAGCTTCTGCATTACAGATAATAGCGGTGAAGGTACAAAAATAAATTGACGTATACAATGCAAAGCGTGTACCTGTGTTCTGTCATTATTAAATTCTTTACATTTTCTTGCGGATAAAAATTGCTCATAATCTACGTTCTCGTCACTGAATTTGAGAACACGTTCGGGTTTGTGTGAGAATTTGTTTGTCTGTGTCATTTCGTACTTCAAGTTACGTAGCTTTTCAGATTTTAAGTCGCGTGGCTTTTCGGATTTTAATTCGCGTAGTTGCTGTAAATTGCTCACATTATACACGCTGCGTGAGTCAGATAAATGTTCGCAACGTGGCGGATTCTGTGACGTATTGGTGACTGGAATAATTGTTAATTCTGTTACTTTACTACTTTCGTCAATTTGGTTGGTGTGTCGTTCACTTTTATTAACAACTTCCGTATTCAGAGTGTGTGAAACTTCCACTGACTCTAAATTAACTTGGTCGCGTATCTGTACTGCGTTTTTACGGCATTGTTTGGTGACTGCATTAATCCCGTCTTTATGTGATTCTGTTGTGTCTACACGTGTGCTACTTAATTCTTGTGCAACAGTGCCAACTTCTTCATTACTGTTATTAGCACAAGTCTTAGTAT
Source organism: Schistocerca piceifrons (assembly GCF_021461385.2). Taxonomy (NCBI): domain Eukaryota; kingdom Metazoa; phylum Arthropoda; class Insecta; order Orthoptera; family Acrididae; genus Schistocerca; species Schistocerca piceifrons. The sequence continues at coordinate 456,758,402 of NC_060144.1, read as the reverse complement.
CCACACGTAATTGTCCTTTACTGTCCCGACATTGCACGGTAACAGCTGTAATCTGCTCACTAACTTGTTTGTTCTGTTCCTTAAGATCGTCTTTTTTTTCGTTTGTGAGTTCGAAACTTTTATCAGTTGTTTCGCTAAGTTGTTTGTAATGGTTGCGGAAACTTTCATTCTGTTGTCTGATCTGTTCAATAAGTTTTCTAAAATTTTCCTTCTGTTCACTAAATTGTTGTTTGAGATTTTCGTTATCTTGTTTGTTATCTTCCCTAAGTTGTTTGAATTGTTCATTAAGTTGTTTGAAATTTTGTACCAAAAATGCCATAAATTGACCCCTAGTAACATTACTTACTCCATTAACAGTGCTGTTTGATTGTGTACCTGCAATTGTCGCGTTAAATGAATCCGTCGAATTTTCAGTACACTGACCATTTTCGTTCGAAAAATTTGTCTGTACGTTATTTGAATTTTCCAAATCGGGTGTGTTAAGCTGGGCAGCACTCATTACAATAGGGCGTCCCGCGTCATCAATTGTCGTCAAATTAACAGACGAGACAATTGAGTTCGTTTGTTCATCATCACGGTAAAAGTCATCACTAGTGGTTGGAATGCACTGATTGCTAGTGAACACAGGATTGTCATCACTACACTGCGTGTCACAATTACTATCGGTCACGCTATTTAAGTCGGTAATTTCATTCAAAATACCTCGCGATACACTATTCACAGTCTTTCGCGGCATTTTTACAGTAGTCACAAATATTCACAAAACAATAAGCACAATGCAAAAACAACACACAAATACAACAGAGCAACGAATTGCCGTTGACCTGTAGAAAGAAAGTTACAAGTTAATAAAAGCGTTGCGCCAAATCCTAATTATATCTAAGCAAATAAGAGCAGATATCTGACTGTTTTTCAAAAGACTCTCAACGGAATTCGATCCTGGCAGGGTCGCCAAGTGTAACCTCCCCACCGAAATCTTAAAGGAAAAAACAATGACAATACTTAATACAAATGGGAGCCGTGTGTAACCTCGCCCACAATTATTTTAAATGAAAGAAATATGACAATATTTAATTATGAATGCTAATGGACATTGCGCTAAGTGTAACTTTCCCACAATGGAATCTACTGACAATGACAATTAAATAAAATTAGCAATCTGACTCAAATATAAGTTCTTCACAAAAAAATTAAAGTCCATTCAGTGATAAGAAAATTCAATTAAACCGAAATATCGGTCTTTGGCCCTGTGTAAAACAATCAGAATTAGATTCTTACCTCAGTATAACTGGATGTCAAATTTCTGCTCTTATCTATGCGCACGGCTTGGAGGAACTGCATTGCAAATAATAATATTCCTTTTTTCTGTGATTTTACTGAAAATTTTCTTTAAAAGAAGTGGAATGAAATGGGAAGTGCAACGAAATTTTTAGTTCAATAAAAATTAAATTTTTGAAAAAATGCTTTTGAAATAAAAATTATTATTGGGGCACTTGTTGGAGAATAACTACAATAAATAAATTTTTACATTATCTAATGATTACATGAATTAACAGTATACCTCATTCAGCATCTTGACCAGTGTTGCCGACCGCCTACATCACACAACCGCACTGGGCTGCTACTACTGACCGACCGCTCGCAAATAAACCGAGCTACCGACTTCAACGACTACTGACTGAGTACTGCTCTGCATAGCGACAACTAGCGAACAGCTCGCAACACTCGCGCGGTCAAGCGCAGGCTCTCTGGTCAGAGACGCTGCAATGCCTCGCCATCGCTGCTGCGTTACATACGTGTTAACACTCGCGCGGTCAAGCGCAGGCTCTCTGGTCAGAGACGCTGCAATGCCTCGCCATCGCTGCTGCGTTACATACGTGTTTCAGTAGACATCGTGAGAGAGGAGAATAGGGCTCTCCGCGGAACTCACGGGCTTCGAACGTTTGCGGTTGATTAGACGTCACTTGTGTAATACGTCTCTACCCGAGATTTCCACACTCCTAAACATCCGTAGGTCCACTGATTCCGATGTGATAGTGAAGTGGAAACGTGAAAGGACACGCACAGCACATATGCGTACAGGCCGACCACCTCTGTTGACTGACAGAGACCGCCGACAGTCGAAGAGGGTCGTAATGTGTAATAGGCAGACACCTATCCAGACCATCACACGGGATTTCTGAACTGGATCAGGATCTACGGCAAGTACTATGACAGTTAGACGGGAGGTGAGAAAACTTGGATTTCACGGACGAGCGGTTGCTCCTAAGCCACACATCACGCCGGTAAACACCAAACGACGCCTCACTTGATGTAACGAGAGTAAACATTGGACGATTGAACAGTGGAAAAACGTTGCGCGGAGTGACGAATCACGGTGCACAATGTGGCGATTCGAAGGCAGGGTGTGAGTATGGCGAATGCCCGGTGAACGTCATCTGTCAGCGTGTGTACCGCCAAGAGTAAAATTTGGAGGCGTTGGTATTATGGTATGGTCGTGTTTTTCATGGAAGGCGCTTGCATCCCTCGTTGTTTTGCGTGGCACTATCACAGCACAGGCCTACACTGATATTTTAAGCACGTCCTTCCTTCTCACTGATGAAAAGCGATTCGGGGATGGCGACTGCATCTTCCAAATGGTTCAAATGGCTCTGAGCACTATGGGACTTAACATCTCAGGTCATCAGTCCCTCAGAAATTAGAACTACTTAAACCTAACTAACCTAAGGACATCACACACCTCCATGCGCGAGGCAGGATTCGAACCTGCGGCCGTAGCGGTCACGCGGTTCCAGACTGAAGCGCCTAGAACCACTCGGCCACCAGCGGCCGGCCCTGCATCTTTCAACACGATCGAGCACCTGTTCATAATTCACAGCCTGTGGCGGAATCGTTACACAACAGTGACATCCCAGTTATAGACTGACCTGAATCCTATAGATCACTTTTGGGATGTATTGGAACGCCGACTTCGTGCCAGGCCTCACCGACCAACACAGATACCTCTCCTCAGCGCAGCACTCCCTGAGGAATGGGCTGCCATTCCCCAAGAAACCTTCCAGCACCTAACTGAACGTATGCTTGCGAGAGTGGAAGCTGTCATTAGGGCTAAGGGTGAATTACAGCAATATTGAAGAAGGGCGCCACGAACTGCTACGTCATTTTCAGCCGGGTGCCCGGATTCTTTTTATCACATTCTAATACTTCTCTACCAGATAGTGCAGTACACTGGTTATCCGGAATAACGAAATCCTTCTGTTATATGTGAGCGCAGACAGAAGTAAGAACCACGCTTCCAACATGATTCCGCAAGCAGTCAAAATTCCTACAAGGAAAGCCTCTTACAAGGACCACTACGAAGCGATCGGCATTAGATCGTGTCTTCGGTGTCTAGATCAGGTTTTAGCAAGAACCATAATTTTTGTCTTGGGATTTCACTGCTTACTTCATGGTCTTGAGTCACGTGTCTGTGACTGCAGAAGGTTGCCCCAGTTTAATGCTAAGGCTGATGGAGTAGCTTCATCATATTGTTTTCCATATTCTCACCACATGATTGCTGAATACTGCTTTCTGATTTTCATCCCAACATCTGCATTACCAGACGCCACTTGGAACCGAGGTTCTTTGCACGAGCCTTTAAGGGCGTTTTTAACTGTATACATTTCGACCATCACCATGTCATATAAAATTTTTACAGTGGGCTCGAAGGTGTTTCTATGATATTATATGAGCATAGGTCAGACACACTGTCAGTATCATTCACGAAACGCACACTTCACAGCACACTGACAGTTTTATCCCGAATACCTCAAGTTATGGACATAGCTCCCATAAGTATCATAAATATCACAGAAGGCCCCTACTTTGTTCCGGAGCTTTCTGTATCCAAGTTAACATTGGAATCCAATAGTTTATAAACAGTGTGGCATCTAGCCATTCTAGAAACTTGAGGTTCTTGCAACAAGGCGACATACACTTCGCGCCTAGCAGTCGACACCCATTCCAGCCTCTCTGCCTCACCGAAGAGAGAGGCTGAATTTGCTTGTCTCTCTTTCTCGATGTGCACGCATACCGTGCTTCATTCACATGCAGATTTATTCTAATGTTCAAGATATCTGCTCTGCTAGCACCATTACTGTCGCTCAAAGGCGAAGTCAAAGACAGAAGCGGAAATACAGTCACTGAATACCTGAAACCTTTTGCTGAATCGTTTCAAGAGTTCACTTTCCTGTAGGGTATTTTTCTTTTCTCTGTCTTGTTCTTACTATAGAAATGTCACACGCTAAAACACTAACAGGTTGATATCCGGACTAGCTTCATGTTGTTGTTGTGGTCTTCAGTCCTGAGACTGGTTTGATGCAGCTCTCCATGCTACTCTATCCTGTGCAAGCTTTTTCATCTCCCAGTACCTACTGCAACCTACATCCTTCTGAATCTGCTTAGTGTATTCATCTCTTGGTCTCCCTCTACGATTTTTACCCTCCACGCTGCCCTCCAATACTAAATTGGTGATCCCTTGATGCCTCAGAACATGTCCTACCAACCGATCCCTTCTTCTGGTCAAGTTGTGCCACAAACTTCTCTTCTCCCCAATCCTATTCAATACTTCCTCATTAGTTATGTGATCTACCCATCTAATCTTCAGCATTCTTCTGTAGCACCACATTTCGAAAGCTTCTATTCTCTTCTTGTCCAAACTATTTATCGTCCATGTTTCACTTCCATACATGGCTACACTCCATACGAATACTTTCAGAAATGACTTCCTGACACTTAAATCAATACTGGATGTTAACAAATTTCTCTTCTTCAGAAACGCTTTCCTTGCCATTGCCAGCCTACATTTTATATCCTCTCTACTTCGACCATCATCAGTTATTTTGCTCCCCAAATAGCAAAACTCCTTTACTACTTTAAGTGCCTCATTTCCTAATCTAATTCCCTCAGCATCACCTGACTTAATTAGACTACATTCCATTATCCTTGTTTTGCTTTTGTTGATGTTCATCTTATATCCTCCTTTCAAGACACTGTCCATTCCATTCAACTGCTCTTGCAAGTCCATACAGTAAAGCTGCAAGCTTCATTCTGTATGAAATACTATTATCGTGGCTCAAGAAGACACAGAACTGCCCTAACTGTACATACACACAATGGGCATAGGAAAGATGTATTTTACGTGGCTACTGCACTGATGTACTATCGACATCCCGTAAAGATATGCATTAGTCAAACATTGCGAACCATAGAGCAAATGTTTCGGTAGTCGTCTTCTTTGTTATGCCATCCCGGTACATGTGGTAATGAGGCTTGCAAGGTTATGTTCGAGTCAAAACGCATACGAACGAATTTATTGCCTGGACGACATTCATACAGTGTCATTCAATAGGCGTATAGACGAAAGTAACTCATCTGAGATATTCCTCTCTGCCTGATCTCATGATCGAAATGACCAGGTCATAACAAACATTAACAAAATGTGACAATTCTTCAGACTTAAATCACATAAATCGATAATTTAGTCCCTTCTCTTCCTTTAACAAAATTGACTAAAGCTGTTACATACTATTCATGTTTTGGATTCCAGGCAAGGCCACAACCATAAGTTTGATGTCAACATTGTACAATAAATACGAATTCCTTAATAACTTAATATGGATCGGAAGGGATGCTACCTTTTCGAAACGAAGCTCCTGCTTTTTCTGAACATTTCTGTTGAGTTTCTAACAGTCTGCATTTTTAAAACTTTGCCGTCTTCAAAACACAGGAAATTTCTTTTTCGTTAATTCTTAACTAAACCTATGTGTTGTCTACAGTGAGTTTCGTTTTTTTTGTGTGTGTGTAAAATACGTTTAGTTTTAGACTATAGACACAGACATAGACAATGCACTTTTTTGTGAAAGCAAACATGATTCAGTTAGGATGCATTCTGGCTGAATACAATTTACTTGGAGCATGTTTTCATTCTCAAAAGATCTAGAGGCTGTGCACCCCCAAAAAAGTAAAATTTTAATATGCACTTTTATTTAGTATAAATTTTAATTACGGAACTACACAGTTTGGCCTACTTCTATGCGTTTTAGGGCTGAGCAGCAGGTCCTCCACGAAGTAGTCCGAAGAGTATGTTCCATTATTCAGTACGTAATTATTCATTTAAATAAACAGCACCGGATGTTCTGTATATACCTCTTCTGTCATACCGTACACTACTTGTGCATTTCTTTGTGGGTCGTAATATATATGCTGTTTTTCACTGAGTGTGGAAAAGTTAAAATATAAAATAACGTAATGACACTCAGTAAAAGGTATTAGTCAGGCGTCGGAACTGCAGAGTGCGATTCGCTATGCGAGGGGTTGTGATTTTTAAACATTTCAACAAAAGCGACAACTGCAAAAAGAAGTACATGCACAACTCAGTCAAGTGGTAATTACAGATACTACTAAACTTCACATGGCGTACATGTCGGCTGTCATATTTTGGCAGCAGAATTGTAGAAACTAATGAGCCGAATTGTCCGTTTAATGACGGAAGAACGTGTTTGGAGTTTGCGTTCCTGCATAACTCGCAAAACGGATATATGCTGTGAAAGTTAGAAAAAAGGTGGAATTGAAGAAGGGATCTACAAATCATTTTTTATTTTAAGAATTGTTAACGGGTAGGTATACAGCGCTGTTTCCACTGCTTCGCAAGCTAGCCTATGGAATGAGTTTGAATCTCTGTAGCATTGATTAGTATATCACGGAATGTAAACTAAGCAAAAGCATTATCACATCCGACTGACGTGCAAATTACGGGATGGGTAGTAGACTTCGTTTGCGAAACAGATGACTTGTTACTAAATTACAGGGTGTTTCAAACATGACCGGTATATTTGAAACGGCAATAAAAACTAAACGAGCAGCGATAGAAATACACCGTTTGTTGCAATATGCTTGGGACAACAGCACATTTTCAGGCAGACAAACTTTCGAAATTACAGTAGTTACAATTTTTAACAACAGATGGCGCTGCAAGTGATGTGAAAGATATAGAAGACAACGCAGTCTGTGGGTGCGCCATTCTGTACGTCGTCTTTCTGCTGTAAGCGTGTGCTGTTCACAACGTGCAAGTGTGCTGTAGACAACATGGTTTATTCCTTAGAACAGAGGATTTTTCTGGTGTTGGAATTCCACCGCCTAGAACACAGTGTTGTTGCAACAAGACAAAGTTTTCAACGGAGGTTTAATGTAACCAAAGGACCGAAAAGCGATACAATAAAGGATCTGTTTGAAAAATTTCAACGGACTGGGAACGTGACGGATGAACGTGCTGGAAAGGTAGGGCGACCGCGTACGGCAACCACAGAGGGCAACGCTCAGCTAGTGCAGCAGGTGATCCAACAGCGGCCTCGGATTTCCGTTCGCCGTGTTGCAGCTGCGGTCCAAATGACGCCAACGTCCTCGTATCGTCTCATGCGCCAGAGTTTACACCTCTATCCATACAAAATTCAAATGCGGCAACCCCTCAGCGCCGCTACCATTGCTGCACGAGAGACATTCGCTAACGATATAGTGCACAGGATTGATGACGGCGATATGCATGTGGGCAGCATTTGGTTTACTGACGAAGCTTATTTTTACCTGGACGGCTTCGTCAATAAACAGAACTGGCGCATATGGGGAACCGAAAAGCCCCATGTTGCAGTCCCATCGTCCCTGCATCCTCAAAAAGTACTGGTCTGGGCCGCCATTTCTTCCAAAGGAATCATTGGCCCATTTTTCAGATCCGAAACGATTACTGCATCACGCAATCTGGACATTCTTCGTGAACTTGTGGCGGTACCAACTGCCTTAGACGACACTGCGAACACCTCGTGGTTTATGCAAGATGGTGCCCGGCCACATCGCACGGCCGACGTCTTTAATTTCCTGAATGAATATTTCGATGATCGTGTGATTGCTTTGGGCTATCCGAAACATACAGGAGGCGGCGTGGATTGGCCACCGTATTCGCCAGACATGAACCCCTGTGACTTCTTTCTGTGGGGACACTTGAAAGACCAGGTGTACCGCCAGAATCCAGAAACAATTGAACAGCTGAAGCAGTACATCTCATCTGCATGTGAAGCCCTTCCGCCAGACACGTTGTCAAAGGTTTCGGGTAATTTCATTCAGAGACTACGCCATATTATTGCTACGCATGGTGGATATGTGGAAAATATCGTACTATAGAACTTCCCAGACCGCAGCGCCATCTGTTGTTGAAAATTGTAACTACTGTAATTTCGAAAGTTCGTCTGCCTGAAAATGTACTGTTGTCCCAAGCATATTGCAACAAACGGTGTATTTCTATCGCTGCTCGTTTAGTTTTTATTGCCGTTTCAAATATACCGGTCATTTTTGAAACACCCTGTACATTTCAGAACGCTTCCACCACCGGCCACCTTTACAATGGAGTATAAAGCGTGATTCATCTTAAAGGGCCACCTATTGCCATTCAGTGAATGAACAGTTACGGTACTGGCGTGTAAATTCAAACCTTTGTCACCGATAAGTAACAATCAGCATGGGGGTCGGTGCCTGCTGCAGAGATCCCTACACAGCAACGTTAGCTGAACGGTCATTGAGGAGACACTGTTGGTAGCCCCTTAGTTCATCTGAGCAATCAGTTGCTCAACAGTGGCACGTCCATTCGCCCACACTCATCTCCTTAGCCGTAGTCCATTCCTGACATCTACGGCGCATGGTGCACCAGTTGCACCGCAGCCGGTTTTGTCTAATGCCATTTAGTCGTCCACGGTATACTTCAACCACGGAGGCATGCGAACAGTTTACAAACTTAGCCGTTTCGGAACTGCTTCTGCCCTTGGCCGGGAAGATAATGATAAAGCTCACTTGGACGTCAGATAAATAGCTCCGTTTCCGCATTACGGCAACGACTGAGGCCGCATCCCCCCCAACCTCACCCCCATTCCTGCGTTTTATATTCTCTCCACTGCCGGTGCTGTCTCTTGCCGTGAATGGTTATTGCATGCTGACGTCGAACGTAGACGGTGACCACATAAATGTGGTTGGCCCTCGTATTACTTTGTAATATAATCGTAAAAACTCTGCATACTATATTCGTAAAGCTAGTTACATGGTATCGACTTGAAAAAGTAACTGTTCATGTGCTATGCAGAAGCGTTAGTGTCGGGTAGCGTGACATAAACTGTACGGAACGTCACTGATACAAACGGCGTTGACGCCGTGCTCTCCGCTAGCCAACTGGCCGTGGACAGAAGGTGCGTTGGACGCGTGTACCTGCCCACCGGTCTGAGAAAGTAGTCCAACAAGACGGGGACGGAGATACAAGAGAACGCAGTTAGAGCTCAGAATCGAGCACCTGACTATGGGTAATGCACCTGCATCACTACAAAACTCCGATAACTTTCCATGTCTGCACTGTTTCCAGGACAGATAAATACTGTAAATCATTTTCTTCATGCGGAGTTCCACGGCAATATACTTCACAAGCTGCAGCATGTTAAAAGATATTTTGAAAGTTTCCACCCCGGAAACTTCTGAGAGGTATTCAATTTGTTGAATTTCGCGCGACTGGCCAGATTGGCCTTATAGGCCATATTAAAGTGCAGTATGTAAGTGCAGTAGATATCAATAGAGTGTAAAATAATCCGCCTGTTAATACTAGTTAACAACATCCGAGGTGGAAACCTTTAAAATGTCATTTCACAAATATTTTGAAGTCAGCAGCCGGCCGCTGTGGCCGAGTGGTTCTAGGCGCTTCAGTCCTGAACCACGCTGCTACTACGGTCGCAGGTTCGAATCCTGCCTCGGCCATGGATGTGTGTGATCTCCTTAGGTTTAAGTAGTTCTAAGTTTAGGAGACTGATGACCTCAGATGTTAAGTCCCATAGTGCTTAGAGCCATTTGAAGTAAGCCACTCATTTCGTTTATAAAGATTGACAATAACTTATATTCTCGTTCAGAGCTTCAGTCATTCCATCGAACAGGTCCTCTGTTCTGATGGACCACCGTAAAAGTAACAGTTGTTATATAATACCTCATTATTAAGTTTAGTAATAAAATGTATAGATATTCTGTGCTGCTTTAAACTGAGGAAGCATTAACTAGAAAAACTAATTCTAGCAAAAACACAATTGATCTTCTTGCATTATTGGCCTGTGAACGCCGTCTGGGATTTTCCGGCAGCCTGTTGCATGTCTTTCCACCGGTTGTCACATCGGCGACGTGCGCATCTTCGTGATAGAGATGAAAGGATTAGGGCAACATAAGCGAAGAAAATACCTGTGAACCGGCCAAGAACCGAACCCGGGACGCCGCTTCCTAAGGACAGCGACTTTATGTACGACAACTACAGAATTGCTCTGACAGTGATAAATGTTTTCTTTGAAATACTTGTATAATAATTAATATGTTTTCTGTTTCATTTATGGCTGTGATTAAGTGTGACATGTAACATTTCTTATGTGAATGAGTGAGTCAATGAGTTCTGTTTAACTTTCATTATGAGTTACATTTCATGGAAGTACCACAGTACTCTCCACAGACGTCCGCCTCCTCTTCAGCGAACGGCGCCATCGAGATGCGGTGTGGAGTGGCGAGTGCTCAGCATACCACGCTCCGGTTATTGTAGGGTTAGCAAACTCGGTCAAGTAGCTTCCCAGCTGGCATCACAAGGTTGAGCACACCCCGTTCCAGCCCTCTCACCAAAGAAAATTCCCTGGCAGTATCTGAAATCGAACAATGGATCCCTACATGGCAGAAAACGCGCTGAGTACTTTTTCTTCCCCTCCAGCGCTTCCTTGCACTCTCTCTGACTCACCTCCTTCATCGTCGGCTTCATCTGCCATACAAGACATATTTTCATTTCTCTAGGGACATTTTGTTGGAAAACTACAACTCTTCCTCGTAGTGGTTATGAACGTTGCAGCAACTCCTTCATACTGTGTTTCAGACAGATGTCAACATGGAAACCTCTTTTTTACAAATTGACGTGACGGAGGCAAGGAGTTCCATATGTTTGCAAAACATAAAACGTTCTTCTTCCTAAAATTAATGAAAAGTAAAAATATATTTTCTTCTCTAGCTTTTAAAAAGAATTAAACTTTGATTAATATGACTCATAACTAATAAAACAAGTCTCTTATTATTAAACAAAGAGTGAGAAAAGGAAAATAGTAGCGAGTTAGTTCAATTCATTGTCTGCATTCGCCGAAGCAACTTAATATTTGCATATGGTCGTACTTAGACTAAACAATTTATCTCTTTAAGCATTCGCCATTTAAAAAGGTGTTACTGCTGTAAGAAGTAGAACCATTAACTAAAAGACATTCTTCTGTTATACCAGATATGTGAATAAGTAAAATAAATTGTATTCTTCTATACTTTACATTATTGTCCTGGTTAAAATACTTACGCAGTTATGTTTATAGTGTTTGTTACCCATCAGAATGTGCTGCACTCAGAAGTCCTCCCTATTGTTAGTTTCTTTTGTTAAGATGTAATGTATGTTTCCATCTTGCAGCCAGATTGCACTTGGTTTTATTCTGGGTTATTGCGTTCCAAATGTTTCTGCTGACGCTCCTTAAAAAAATGGTTCAAAAGGCTCTGAGCACTATGGGACTTAACTTCTGAGGTCATCAGTCCCTTAGAACTTGGAACTACTTAAACCTAACTAGCCAAAGGACATCACACACATCCATGCCCAAGGCAGGATTCAAACCTGCGACCGTAGCGGTCGCGATGTTCCAGACTGCAGTGCCTAGAACCGCTCGGCCACACCGGCCGGCGACGCTCCTCATATCGGGTATAGAGCCACATGCCTTATACCTCGTCACACACTAAAATCTGTGTGCCTCAATATCTATTACACTGCATAATGTACACGTCGGTGAATGTGGTAATAGAATACAACGAAGTGTTGAATTCCTCTAAATTTTTCTCTTGACAATGAAATACCCAGTCCCTTTCGGATACGATGGTAGGTTTCGCTTCTGAATACTTTCCCACACCGCATTCCACTTACTGAACTTATACTTTACACGGTCCAGGCACATTAATGTGACCACCACTTACGTTCAGGAAACACGGACTGCTACCAGCTCCTCTGCGCCAGACACAGCGTGCACACATCCTATCAATTCCAGCAAGTCTAACTGAAGAATTAAACTAAAAAAGCAGACATACATATGCAACCTGCTACGCTCCTGATGTGTCACTAACGGATGCTGATGCCTTAGTGAGGTGTGCTGCAGACTCTTCAGAAGAAATGAAAACTGCGCTACAAACTGCCTGAATTTACACTTAAAAATTACGAGATTAAACCTCATAAATACGAACACACGCACAAAATTTAAGGAACATGCTAATAGTAAAACACAGGCAAAGCTAAATATAAAATCTTGCTGCCTTGAAGCTGAGAATAAGTGCCACCAGACGGCCTAACCTTCTCCTCCTAAGGAAGCCTCCCAGGTACCTCTGCCAAGGTAGGCTCGTTATTTTGAACATTAATAGTGCATATGGAAGCACCAGGTTCCAAAAATATGATGGGCCCTACTTTGAAGTACAAAATGTGGTGTTTTAAATTGTGTGATATATGCACGTGTAATACATATATTCTGTCCGACAGACTTGCCGAATTGCTGGTGACGTGAGTAAGGTCCAGGGCTACTCCGTGCGTGTTCTCTCATGAGTCTATTAGTCCTATATCTTCCACCATGCAGTCCAGTACAGGGTACTACTGTGATTGTAACTTTGGTCTTTGACACTCAGAACGCAGCTGAAATCACTTCCTGTGATTATGAGTTCAAAGTGTGTTCCAAACGGAAGGACAATGTCTTCTTCAAAGAACTGCGATGTACGGCACCTATTGCTGAGCCGTATTGTACCACAGACTGTAATTACTCTTGCGTTATTTAATGTGCCCGCTAGACCTCTATGACTAGGTAGCTTTGCAACACATTTGCCTGCAGTTCCACCTATGTGACAAGAGAAATACCCATTTCTGTGCCAGACCGTGGATTGTTTTTGAATCCAGGTGCATGGTCAAATTGAGTACTTTATACAATGGTAACGTCGATATCAGCTGCGTATAGGAACGTTTTAAGTTTTGTAAATTGAAATAACTATTAAAAGAAGTTTATCATTATGCTGGCAGGATGAGCTGAATGAAAGGCGCCTATTATTATGTGCGAAGGAACTAGCTACTCTGTTACTGTTTTATTCTACAAATGATTCACTACAACGATATGTACGAGTATCAATGATTAATACAAAAATGAAGAAACGCATCCTATAGCCTACAGTCTGATCAGACACTACCTGACTTAAAAGAAGATTTGCATCACGGAATTGTCTTTAGAAAGAATGTCTCTAACGTATAAGCTTAGCTAATGGCCTTGGTTTATTTATATTCAAGTGACAGGGGATTAATTTACTGCTGAAACGATATAAAGGAGAACACACTTACTAAACATTTATTTTGCAAAGATCTACACACATGGCAAAAACTAAACACTGCGAACGTCTTCATTCAAAAGTAACAAGAAATACGTGAAGTATTAAACTTTATCAGTTACGACAGATGCATGTAAGTTGGATCCGCAAAGAACTGGGAAAGAAAGTGCAAAAGACGCGTCACGTCCATAAGTCAGGGCTGAATCGACTTTAAGTGACGTAGCAGAAATAGTTTTATTACCACTGGTATTAAAAAGAAGCTGGGTATGCACCAGAATTAATATGTGCACCAGGCGAGCTAACAAGAATACGTGGCAACTCGAAGCTCATTTTAACCAACGTCGAGTCCCTAATCGTGAAATAATTGAAACAAAAAATTAAGAAAAATTACTTCTGCTGTGAAGCGACAGTAATTTTCTCGCAAGGTTCCTAAACTTCGCAGTCTCAGAAAGATCCACGCCACAGTTTAGTGGCCAATGAGAGCTATAGCCTTGGTGTTAGCGTATTAGCCATAAGCAAATTTCAGTTTCTCTCCCTATTATCCTGCTATTTTTCGAATGTGTCTCAATGCTTCCTACGCTTTTGGTGAACACCCTCGACGTCGGTATATCTTTCGGGAGCTCAACATCCTACTTAATCAACTCGCTGTCATCCTTCTACTGCGGCAAGTACCTCATCTGACGGCGTAAACAGTCGACTGTTTCTGAGGTCTCGTTTCTGGGCTGGAGCCATCGAGTTTGCAAGAGTCATGTCTTCGCCGATTATCTGCGAAGTTCCTCCTCAGTACTCATTGCTGAGAACTGATCATGACGAATCCCTGGGGGGCGACTTCTCTGAACGCACTGACGAATGTCTGCGTCTGAGGGACGCAAAGAGGGCCGTACTGCCCAAAGAGGAGCACGACTCAAATGTGAATATCGGCCACCGTGTATGTGTGTGGCTGTTGTGTTGACGAGTTGTGCAACGGATTGCTCTGACAAGTACCCTTTGGCTCCTGCAAGAAGCAATTTTGCACCCCACACTACTACAGAAGTCAGACAGACGGTCCTAATGTACCAAAAAGAAATGCCTGAAAAATTTTCAGCAATAAATATCTTCTGGAGTCGTCCACTGTAAGGAAAAGACACAAAAATATTATTTTCTTACGTAACCAGTGGGATACTTGGGTACTGGAGTATTGATAGTTAGTGCAAGAAAAACATTAAACGAATGGAAAATATTATTTATTTAAAATCTGAGAAAATCAAGTGAAACTTTTATTTATAAACTGATACACAAATTTCTGTGTTCTTTTTGGGATAGGAGGTTACCTCTTATGGATAGGAATCATGTTAATGAAATTTTTATACAAAGTTTTGGAAAGCTCTTTTATCCCTTTTCTTTAAGAATGTTATTTACTCAGCAGAGTGGCTGAGAGCCACGCCTACTCAACTTGAATAATTATCTGATTGAATTTTTCTAAGTACGGTCGAGGCTGTCATGTGAGAAGTGTAATGGAGTGACGTGAATGAAGAATGTTATTTCTAATGGAGGAAAGGTGGGGCTCACCTACGCTGTAGTGCACAATACTGTGAGCAGTGATGACTGCTGCCTGCATCGTTCGCCGCTGAAAAATAACAAAACTATCTCTTTCTATCTGGATTGACCTTCGCCAAGCGAACTCTCACCACGCCTTGATGAAGTCAAGGACTCCTATCTGCCCTTAGTCTAACTACTGGTGTGGTACACCAGTCAGATAACCAGTCCACTATGATGCACTCAATTTTCGCTCGCAGGCGCTAACTAATACTCTGTCTGTGTTCACATCACACATTACGTGTCGCTGCCAACACAGTGAACAAACGCTTAATTGCGAGTGGCTCAATATAGAGTATCACTCCGATTCGCTAGCGACAGAGGTGCCTCTCAGTGCAGTACTGAGTAGAGACTTTGCTCCTCGCTCTCTGCATACACGCACGAGCCCACTCGCTCCTGCTACACGTTCTCCCTTCGAGAGTGTCACTGGAACAACTTCTCTCCACGCAAAAAGCGAAAGGGTATATCATCCGCTGTCTTTCCCTCACTCCTCCAGCTCATTGCGTCAGAAATAGTCCGCCAATCAGCGTTACTCTTACAAGCAGGAGAATGGCGCCCCGTTTAAGAGCCAACCAATTCGGAAATACACTCCTGGAAATTGAAATAAGAACACCGTGAATTCATTGTCCCAGGAAGGGGAAACTTTATTGGCACATTCCTGGGGTCAGATACATCACATGATCACACTGACAGAACCACAGGCACATAGACACAGGCAACAGAGCATGCACAATGTCGGCACTAGTACAGTGTATATCCACCTTTCGCAGCAATGCAGGCTGCTATTCTCCCATGGAGACGATCGTAGAGATGCTGGATGTAGTCCTGTGGAACGGCTTGCCATGCCATTTCCACCTGGCGCCTCAGTTGGACCAGCGTTCGTGCTGGACGTGCAGACCGCGTGAGACGACGCTTCATCCAGTCCCAAACATGCTCAATGGGGGACAGATCCGGAGATCTTGCTGGCCAGGGTAGTTGACTTACACCTTCTAGAGCACGTTGGGTGGCACGGGATACATGCGGACGTGCATTGTCCTGTTGGAACAGCAAGTTCCCTTGCCGGTCTAGGAATGGTAGAACGATGGGTTCGATGACGCTTTGGATGTACCGTGCACTATTCAGTGTCCCCTCGACGATCACCAGTGGTGTACGGCCAGTGTAGGAGATCGCTCCCCACACCATGATGCCGGGTGTTGGCCCTGTGTGCCTCGGTCGTATGCAGTCCTGATTGTGGCGCTCACCTGCACGGCGCCAAACACGCATACGACCATCATTGGCACCAAGGCAGAAGCGACTCTCATCGCAGAAGACCACTCGTCTCCATTCGTCCCTCCATTCACGCCTGTCGCGACACCACTGGAGGCGGGCTGCACGATGTTGGGGCGTGAGCGGAAGACGGCCTAACGGTGTGCGGGACCGTAGCCCAGCTTCATGGAGACGGTTGCGAATGGTCCTCGCCGATACCCCAGGAGCAACAGTGTCCCTAATTTGCTGGGAAGTGGCGGTGCGGTCCCCTACGGCACTGCGTAGGATCCTACGGTCTTGGCGTGCATCCGTGCGTCGCTGCGGTCCGGTCCCAGGTCGACGGGCACGTGCACCTTCCGCCGACCACTGGCGACAACATCGATGTACTGTGGAGACCTCACGCCCCACGTGTTGAGCAATTCGGCGGTACGTCCACCCGGCCTCCCGCATGCCCACTATACGCCCTCACTCAAAGTCCGTCAACTGCACATACGGTTCACGTCCACGCTGTTGCGGCATGCTACCAGTGTTAAAGACTGCGATGGAGCTCCGTATGCCACGGCAAACTGGCTGACACTGACGGCGGCGGTGCACAAATGCTGCGCAGCTAGCGGCATTCGACGGCCAACACCGCGGTTCCTGGTGTGTCCGCTGTGCCTTGCGTGTGATCATTGCTTGTGCAGCCCTCTCGCAGTGTCCGGAGCAAGTATGGTGGGTCTGGCACACCGGTGTCAATGTGTTCTTTTTTCCATTTCCAGGAGTGGATATAGCATCTGCATTAGGAGTTTACTGTCCACTTGTGAGAACTCTGAAACTGCGCTCTGCATCCGTCAAAAACTGCGTAAGCTGGGGCTCTCGCAAACAATACAGCGGGTTTTGCTTTTAAGGTGAACATGCAAGCCTCTGGCAAAAAACTGTTTTGGTCCCTGGGCAGTCGGCTGGCCAGCGCAGCTGCATGCTAACTCACCCTCCTACGGACTTTCCAGTGGGCTGGCTGCCTCCGCCGAACAAAAACTCCTGTGGCCATCGTGTCTTGAATGTTTGTGTACGCCAGCCTCGACTTTTTAATCTCAGTGCGCACTTGCGATTTATTTATAAGATTTGCATATCGATTAAATGGAAATATGTAAAATTGACTCTACCCTATCGAGTTTGGGCTCGAATGAAACGTCTTGATACGCAGAATACGATGGTGAGTTCGGAATATGTAAGAAATGCAGGTCAGAAGACCACGACACCTTACAACAGGACATTGTCTCATACACACGAGAAACTTTAATTTCAATAAGGCCTGATTCCTTGAGCTGTTAACAGGAGTATCAGATTGCCTTTCTAAATTATATTGGATAATTTTGTCACAGGTCAGTCCCGTTTTTGCCAGTTGTTCCACGTTACATGTCACTTTCTCCATCTCTTTTTTATCCAAGTTACTGCTTCACTATTTTTTAGTCAAGGATAAATTTCCAATTCCTAATTTCATTCCTTCACTTACAGACTTAGTTTCATCGTTGATGATGCTTTCACTAACTGAAGATGGCTGAAAACACCGCCTAGCCACGTCAAATGTTACTCTGTGGCATGCTGGAACAGCTCCCTATTCAATACGACAAAGCATGGTAAGTAACCACCTTTTGGTGTGAAACTACAAATTTTATTTCTTATAAACCACTAGGTCCGTTCTTTGTGGGACGTGAGTGATTTTAACCTTAATTCCTAATCAGATGCATAATATTTTGTTCCTAATTTAAATATATTTACACACTACTTTAAAAGTACCTCAGATAACTTCGTTTCCCCCATTGTCAACTTATCATTTTATAAAAAGTTCTGTACAGATAGACACCAGGAGATGCAACTTGAGAGTTTCAAAGCAGTTTGTGTGTGTCACTAGTTGAATTCAGTAAATGCAACTAGTGCAGAATATTGGAGTTTTCAATGAGTTTTCTGTTTTAACAGTTTTAAGAAATGTGTGTAAAAATCTGTGCTATACTGTATGCGTGATCAATCAGTTGTATTGCAATTCGCTTAAAATGAGTTCAATATGAGGATGACCGCAATCGTTTCTGCTTCGTTCACACTGAAGTTACTGATGGAAACCAATCTTAATTGACTTTTAATTACAGTAGAAATTTATCTCGGTCAAAGTGGAAGTAGCGAGTTAACATGCCAGCTTCTATGTCCCTTTTTTTATTCTAGCTTTTTGTAATCTGTTCTCAGACTGGAAGGAACGAAGTGAGGAGTGTGGACCCAGGTTATCATTTAACAAACACGCAACACTAAAGAAAAGAACGGCACACTTTTTTCTGAGGGGTTGGCTGTATTCGTAAGCATTTAGCAAGTCACAAAGTTCAATGAACAGTTTAGAAAACCCAAAAGATATGAGAGGGATCTGACGGATTTCTCTCAGTGTATCTTATTAATATGGAACATAACGATGTTATACTTCTGCAGATGTGTCACAGTTTGTTCTGTGTGATCAGTCTCTAAAAACATTTTTAAATGGCAGGTTTAATGGTTCAAATGACTCTGAGCACTATGGGACTTAACATCCTAGGTCATCAGTCCCCTAGAACTTAGAACTACTTAAACCTAACTAACCTAAGGACATCACACACATCCATGCCCGAGGCAGGATTCGGACCTGCGACCGTAGCAGTCCCGCGGTTCCGGACTGCAGCGCCTAGAACCGCAAGACCACCGCGGCCGGCGGCAGATTTAAAAGTCATTCTCAAATACATTTTAATAACACTTGTCACTAGGAAACGGAGCAGAGGCGCATTCAGTTCGTATGGAAAAACCGTCCATGGCGTTATCGCCTTCTTTTGAGATTAGAATTTGCCTTAGATCCTAGGACTCCTATGATTGAAATGGCTCTGAGCGCTATGGGACTCAACATCTGAGGTCATCAGTCCCCTAGAAGAACCTAACTAACCTAAGGACATCACACACATCCATGCCCAAGGCAGGATTCGAACCTGCGACCATAGCGGTCGCGGGGCCAGACTGTAGCGGTTAGAACCGCTCGTCCATCCCGGCCGGCCCTAGGATACCTATCATTTCTCCAGCCACACAAAAGTGTTCAGCGTCGTCTGCCCAGTTTGTTGGCGTGAACGTTTTGATGTGCCGTCAGAAATGCACAGAGAGCGGCTTCTTTCCCGTGTACTCGTATAGTTGCTTCTTTTGGTACCGTTTCGCTTAGGTGCTGACATTCTGACTCCAAATCTAAGATTTCTTATGAAACAGGTGTAACGTTTTCTTCTCAGAATTTTGCTGACATTATTGGCTCACTATTTATTGCGCTTTCTGGCGCAAAAGTGGAACTGTTTGTTCATCCCCTTCTTGCGTTTTCGGTTTTTAATTTTCATGGGTGAAAATTCCCGCTAGATTGCCTTTTCTGACAGCGTGCGTAATCTGTTCGGGCTGTTGCGCGGAGCTATGTTCATCAACCACTGGTGCGAGGCCACTCAGAGTTCTTAATAGTAGCAGGCGCGTGTGTCCGTATACTTTCGACTGTTGTCAGAGGTGGAATACCGGTAGGCTGTCATCTATTACAGTACACTGATTAACATTGCAATATCGGTCGTCCGCAGCTCGTGGTCGTGCGGTAGCGTTCTCGCTTCCCACGCCCGGGTTCCCAGGTTCGATTCCCGGCGGGGTCAGGGATTTTCTCTGCTTCGTGATGACTGGATGTTGTGTGATGTCCTTAGGTTAGTTGGGTTTAAGTAGTTCTAAGTTTTAAGGGACTGATGACCATAGATGTTAAATCCCATAGCGCTCAGAGCTAACATCAGTCTCGTTGATGTCGGTACTTGCACTGACCTCAGTGGCCGTGGATGTAGCCGGCTACGCTCGGGTCACGGTCGCGTACGACCCAGACAATGTTGTCATAGTTGAAGGCCGTGCGGCCTCGTCGGTCGCCAGCAGACACTCGCGTTTTTATACATTTGGTGTGGACGTGACCTGGCGGGTTACAGGCCGCACACGCTCTTGGTTGGTCATCAAAATTAACAACTGCTCCGTATCCACAAACATTTATGTACTATGGAACGTGCTTCTGTAAGTATAAACAAAATTGCCACTCATCGTTTAGGACAAGAAACTTACGTGAAACTCACAGCTTTGGCAAGAAGTTCCTGAGAAATTTTTCGAATGATGATACAGTGGCACTGATTTGCCCTTAATATTGTTCACTTACTGTGACGTATTTTAGAGTCTACACTTATATTGTATCGAACAAATTTTTTAGTTTTGACAGCTTATAGAACAGTTTATAGGGGTATAACTATCACATTTTAGGAAAACCTTTACCTATCTTGCAATGCTGGTATCAGTGTGAAGGCTTCTCCTTTTCTTTCGTCAGAACCTACGTATTTTCCCGAGGGCATGCAGCTTTACTGTATGATTAAATGATGATGGCGTCCTCTTGGGTAAAATATTCCGGAGTAAAATGGTCCCCCATTCGGATCTCCGGGCGGGGACTACTCAAGAGGACGTCGTTATTAGGAGAAAGAAAACTGGCGTTCTAGGGATCGGAGCGTGGAATGTCAGATCCCTTAATCGGGCAGGTAGGTTAGAAAATTTAAAATGGGAAATGGATATCTAAAAGTTAGATATATTGGGAATTAGTGAAGTTCGGTGGCAGGATGAACAAGACTTCTGGTCAGGTGAATACAGGGTTATAAATACAAAATAAAATAGGGGTAATGCAGGAGTAGGTTGAATGATGAATAGGAAAATAGGAATGCGTATAAGCTACTACAAACAGCATAGTGAACGCATTATTGTGGCCAAGATAGATACGAAGCCCACGCCTACCACAGTAGTACAAGTTTATATGCCAACTAGCTCCGCAGATGACGAAGAGATTGATGGAATATATGATGAGATAAAAGAAATTATTGTGATAGCGAAGGGAGGCGAAAATTTATTAGTCATGGGTGACTGGAATTAGATAGTAGGAAAAGGGAAAGAAGGAAACATAGTAGGTGAATACGGATTGAGGGGAAGAAATGAAAGAGGAAACCGCCTGGTAGAATTTTGCACAGAGCATAACTTAATAATAACTAACGCTTGCTTCAAGAATCATAAAAGAAGGTCGCAGACATGGAAGAAGCCTGGAGATATTGCAGGTTTCAGGTAGATTATATAATGGTATGACAGAGATTCAGGAACATGGTTTTAAATTGTATGACTTTTCCAGGGGCAGATGTGGACTCTGACCACAATTTATTGGTTATGAACTGTAGATTAAAACTGAAGAAACTGCAAAAAGGTGGGAATTTGAGGAGATAGGACCTGGATAAACTGCAAGAACCAGAGGTTGCAGAGAGCTTCAGGGAGAGTATTAGGCAACGATTGACAAGAATGGTGGAAAGAAACACAGTAGAAGAAGAATGGGTAGCTTTGTGAGACAAAATAGTGAAGGCAGCAGAGGAGCAAGTAGGTAAAAAGACGGGGGCTAGTAGAAATCCTTGGGTAGCAGAAGAGATGTTGAATTTAATTGATGAAAGGAGAAAATATAAAAATGCAGTAAATGAAGCAGGTAAAAAGGAATATAAACGTCTAAAAAATGAGATCGACAGGGAGTGCATAATGGCTAAGCATGGATGGCTAGAGGACAAATGTAAGGATGTAAAGGCTTATCTCACTAGGGGTAAGATAGATACTGCCTACACGAAAATTAAAGAGACCCTTGGAGAAAAGAGAACCACTTTCACGAATATCAAGAGCTCATGATGGAAACCCAGTTCTAAGCAAAGAAGGGAAAGCAGAAAGGTGGAAGGAGTATATACAGGGTCTATATAAGGACGATGTTCTTAAGGACAATATTATAGAAATGGAAGAGGATGTAGATGAAGATGAAATGGGAGATATGACACTGCGTGAAGAGTTTGACAGAGCACTGAAAGACCTAAGTCGAAACAAGGCCCCGGGAGTAGACAACATTCCATTAGAACTACTGACAGCCTTGGGAGAGCCAGTCCTGACAAAACTCTACCATCTGGTGATCAAGATGTATGAGACAAGCAAAATGGCCTCAGACTTCAAGAAGAGTATAATAATTCCAATCCCAAAGAAAGCAGGTGTTGACAGATGTGAAAATTACCGAAGTATCAGTTTAATAAGCCACTGCTGCAAAATACTAATAGGAATTCTTTAAGGACGAATGGAAAAACTGGTAGAAGCCGACCTCGGGGAAGATCAGTTTGGATTCCGTAGAAATGTTGGGACACGTGAGGCTATACTGCCCCTACGACTTATCTTACAAAATAGATTAAGGAAAGGCAAACCTATGTTTCTAGCATTTGTAGACTTAGAAAAAGCTTTTGACAATGTTCACTGGAATACACTCTTCCAAATTCTGAAGGTGGCAGGGGTAAAATACATGGAGCGAAAGGCTATTTACAATTTGTACAGAAACCAGATGGCAGTTATAAGATTCGAGGGACATCAAAGAGAAGCAGTGGTTCCCTCTCGCCTATGTTATTCAATCCGTATATTGAGCAAGCAGTAAAGGAAACAAAAGAAAAATTCGGAGTAGGAATTAAAATCTATGGAGAAGAAATAAAAACTTTGAGGTTCGCCGATGACATTGTAATTCTGTCAGAGACAGCAAAGGACCTGGAAGAGCAGCTGAACGTAATGGACATGGTCTTGAAAGGAGGATATAAGATGAACATCAACAAAAGCAAAACGAGGATAATGGAATGTAGTCGAATTAATTCGAGTGATGTTGAGGGAATCAGGTTAGGAACTGAGACGCTTGAAGCAATAAAGGAGTTTTGGTATTTGGGGAGCAAAATAACTGATGATGGTCGAAGTAGAGAGGATATAAACTGTAGACTGGCAATGGCAAGGAAAGCATTTCTGAAGAAGAGAAATTTGTTAACATCGAGTATAGATTTAAGTGTCAGGAAGTCGTTTCTGAAAGTATTTGTATGGAGTGTAGCCAAGTATGGAAGTGAAACATAGACGATAAATAGTTTAGACAAGAATAGAAGCTTTCGAAATGTGGTGCTACAGAAGTATGCTGAAGATTAGATGGGTAGATCGCATAACTAATGAGGAGGTATTGGATAGAATTGGGGAGAAGAGAAATTTGTGGCACAACTTGACTGGAAGAAGGGATCGGTTGGTAGGGCATATTCTGAGGCATCAAGGGATCACCAATTTAGTATTGGTGGGCAGCGTGGCTAGTAAAAATCGCAGATGGGGACCAAGAGATGAATACACTAAACAGATTCAGAAGGATGTAGGTTGCAGTAGGTACTGGGAGATGAAGAAGCTTGCACAGGATAGAGTAACATGGAGAGCTGCATCAAACCAGTCTCTGGACTGAAGACCACAACAACAACAACAACCTATGTATAACGAAATTTGTTGTGAGTTCTTGGTAATGACTTACGCTAAAACATAATAGTTATCGTATTCCATCGTAGTTTATCCATATTTGTTTGAAAAATCACGTTTGTTAACCTTTATGTAAACACTTCTTTAAACAAAGACAGTATGAAACTTGCTCACACCACAGAAAGATATTAGTCGTTCTCATAGCTATGTATCTCGGAACACCTTCTGAAACAATCCTAACGCTATGTAGTCTGATGCTATCTGACGCGCTTGGCGCAAAAAACATACACTGAAGAAATTGGCACTCCCGCCTAATATCGTTTAGGGTCCCCGCGAGCACACAGAAGTGCTGCAACACGACGTGACATGGACTCGAATAATGTCTGAAGTAGTGATGGAGGGAACTGACCCCATGAATCCTGTATGGCTGTGCGTAAGTCCGTAAGAGTACGAGAGCATGGAGATCTCTTCTGAACAGCATGTTGCAAGGCATCACAGATATGCTGAGTAATATTTATGTCTGAGGAGTTTGGTGGCCAGCGGAAGTGTTTAAACTCACAAGAGTGTTCCTGGAGCCACTCTGCAGCAGTTCTGGACGTGCATTGTGCTGCTGGAATTGCCCAAGTCCGTCGGAAAGCACAGTGGACATAAACGGATGCAGGTGAAGAGACAGGGTGGCTAGGACGTACTTGTCACCCGTAAGTGTAGCATCTCCACCAGCTTGAATACCCCCCTGCTGATATGCAGGGCCCATGGATCCTGATGATGTCTCCATACCCGTACACGTCCATCCGCTCTATACAATTTGAAATGAGACTCGTCCCACTAGGCAACATGGTTTCAGTCTTTAAGAGCCCAATGTCGTTGATGACGGGCCCAGGCTAGGCATCAAGAGAGCACGAGTGGGCCTTCGGCTCCGAAAGTCCCTATCGATATTGCCGGCCGCGGTGGTCTAGCGGTTCTGGCGCTGCAGTCCGGAACCGCGGGACTGCTACGATCGCAGGTTCGAATCCTGCCTCGGGCATGGGTGTGTGTGATGTCCTTAGGTTAGTTAGGTTTAAGTAGTTCTAAGTTCTAGGGGACTTATGACCTAAGATGTTGAGTCCCATAGTACTCAGAGCCATTTGAACCATTTTTTCCTATCGATATTGTTTCGTTGAATGGTTCGCACGCTGACAGTTATTGATGGCCCATCGTTGAAATCTGCAGCAATTTGCGGGAGGGTTTCACTTCCGTCACGTTGAACGATTTTCAGTCATCGTTGGCTCCGTTCTTGCAGGATCTTTTTCCGGCGGCAGCGATGTCGGAGATTGGATGTTTTAGCGGATTCCTGATATTCACGGTACACTCGTGAACCGGTCGTACAAGAAAATCCCTACCACATCGCTACCTCGGAGATGCTGTGTCCCATCGCTCGTGTGCCGACTGTAACACCACATTCAAATTCACTTAAATCTTGATAACCTGCCATTGTAACAGCAGTAACCAATCTAGCAACTGAGCCAGACACTTATTGTCTTATATAGGCGTTGCCGACCGCATCTCCGTATTCTCCTGTTTACGTATCTCTATATTTGAATACGCATGCCTAAACCAGTATCTTTGGCGCTTCAGCGTATATGTCAGGAACGCAGCTACTTTTACCTGCTAGAAAAGGAAATACTCCAAATCAGTATGCGCATGACTTTTGTAACAAAAATTGTTTATCAGTTTTAATACATATTTTGTTTCCAGGCAACAATTGCTTAAGCGGAGATTTATAGGCCTAATGATTAAGAACAAAGGTAGCAAATCTGGGCTGTATGAGAAATAGAAGCTTCTAGTTATTTTATAAAATCGACTTACAATACAATTGATAACAATATAAATGGAGACAGATAGTTTGTTTGAATATAACACTGAAAGATACACATAACTGTAATTACTGTATACTTCATTTTAGATTACATACTTTTTAAGTCGTGACTATCAATTTTCGTTGTATAAAACGGATACGGGTAACATAACAAAGAAAAGTAATAAAAACAGTTACGGAGAAATTGTGTTTCATAGTTGGATAACTTTATAAGCGTTCATAGATCAGAAATAATGTAAGTAATACAGTCAGATCAAGTCTTATTAAAATTTGTACGGACTCGAACATTTCAGTTGACATGCAAAACCTTAGAAAGGACTAGATTTATTCCAATAGTCATCCATATTTCATATAAGTGGTGCACAAATCAAAACGATTTCTAGAGCTTTGGATGGACATATGGTGCTGTGATCGTTGTTAACATTTAGGTATTGTGTGTCATGCATCGTTGCCTGTTAAGGTTTTACTTGCGCATAACTGGCTGATTGGTATTCATTCTGTAGTTCAAATTGCTACGTAATCGGCACTTAATACTGTCTGCAACTTGAGACGGTACATCCCGATAAACAGACACGGCTGTGCCCTTTTGGTCTGGCGTGACAGGAGCAGGCGCGGCCGGGTCAGCGCGAGTGTTTGACGGCCAGTATGGAATGCAGGCCGAGCTCAAGCACACGAGACTCGCGATGTCACAACGTATGGCGGCACCCTCTGAACCACAGTCAATGTGACGCTCTGAGTATGAGAATTTTACACCACTCGTCAGACAAATGCATGATCTGTAAACGTGGTCAGGATAATCCGGGCTTCTGGTGGATGGTGTGAAACATTGGCGGGTAACCTCCATGGCTGGTCTAAATATCAAGAATAAAGTAGCAGATAAATTTAAATCCAATATAACACGAATCCTACTAGTTACAGAAAAGCCAATAACATGGTTACCAAGGCAAAATTAATACTAGTGCGTCTGTGAAAAAGCGCCTTCAATACCAAGTGTAGTTTGTAAGCTAATCCCTGTTAAACGCCTTATGTACAAAAGGTAATTTAAAAATTAATATCTCCACAACCCTTTCATCAATTTTTACAAATTATGTGTCTGCGAATTGGTCACACTGAGCACTGTCGGACTATTTTAGTAAACTTTTTATAAACATTACCGATTTTCAATTATCGGCTGGAAAGTAGATTCCGCCTGTAAAAACCTCAACTTTCACGTAAATGAGATACGGGACATTGAAGTAGTGGCAGCATTACTACGTAAACGTAGTTAAGTACATATGAATATACTCAGTTTTAATTATTTATATTTATTAGCAACAGAAAAACACAAAGAAATGTTTATCTACACAAATTTATTATTTATGAAGAAACTAGTTACAGAAAAACTGAGAACAGCGCACGAAAACTCAGGACGTTTACGTGCATGTTAGTTTCGGTACAGGTTTTAACATTAAATTTGTAGTTTTAAGTTTCTTGATGAAGTTAGAAATATGTGCTCCTCAATCATGTCAATGTGAGGGTATAAAATGCGCGGCCACCTTTACGATTGGTATTTTGCTTTTTTGCTTTTCACTAGGCATTCATTCGCAAGTCGGGCTTGAGATTTTCGAGTGTGAGTACTTATTTGGAGTAGTGCGTCACGTTTCGATAGGGATGAGTTTTTAATCTAAGTGCTGAGTAACGATATTTGTGTTTGTTGCTAGAGCATGTTTCTGAAATAATTTAAACGTTTGAACTTTGCGTATTTCGCATTAGATGATCTTGTGTGACTCTGAAGACCTTATTCCGTTTTCATTACAAGTGAACTGCAGTCAAAATTTAGTTAGTTCGCTGTTGTAAATACCTTCAGTCTTGCGCTAAAGAATCTTTGAATGTTTTTCCGTGATTTATTTTGAAGTTTACTCAAAAGTGAGATACCCTTCCGTTTCATTAATGCCCTCACTTAGACGATTATTATTTAAGTGATGAACCACTGTAGTATTAACTTTGATAAGTGTTACTTTAATTGAAATAATAGTTGTCTTGTTAAAATTTAAAACTGTGTGATTAGTGAACATTATTTTCACCGCAAATTCCTGCCTGCCTTTATCTGAAATTTTTCACTGTATTTATTTACAGTTAATGCGACCATATGTATTTGTAGGCCTCTAGATTATATCGTGGCCAACACTTAAGATTGCAACCACGCAATTTGGAGACCCTGTATAAGGCGATTTTCCGATTTACAATTTCATCATTCGTGCCGTCGCACAGGAGGCTCACGAGCTATTGATTGAACAATTTGTTTTGTGGAAGCAACGTGCTTTAGCTTCTATCTGTCTCTGTTTACAGTTGCATATAGTTCGTCTCGTCCGAGAACATTTGCTATCATTAGTTTTATCCATCAAGTCGCAAACCTCATTAGTGTCTCTTAGCTGCCAACAATGCGATTGTCAATTATTACAAATTAATGCCACTAGTTGGCACTATGGCTTCCCATGGGACTAGTTCCCTTCTGCCTGGATTAATATTTTTTTTTTTTTTAAGTTTGCTTTTCTGTTACTCTGCAAAGTCATGTTGGCCAGAAATTTTAGTGTTTGCAAATTCGGAAACATACAAGGTGAAACAGTACACCAACAAACTTTCTGAGGTTGTTCATGAGTACCCTCTAAATATTTTGGCATGATGGACCCATGGTTTCTGGCAGCTCGTTACGAAATTATTTCGTCTCGTTTAGTTTCTTGACCCTGTTACCTCTGTATTTCTACTGGACTGAAAATAGTGCATAACATGCGCAAACGTTGACAATATTCGATCAATCCACTCACACACCGTACCTGCAGCTTACAACACCCATTTTACTCTTCGCCTCCAAGCTTACATTCGGTACTGCTCCGTTCTGTCTTGTGTTTGTCTTTCCGGCAGGGCTAGTTGTACGTTAACAGAGAGAGGCAGCAGTGTGGATATCTTCACAGAAGAAGAATTGGCCTATACGTTGCTCCTGTATGGGTTCACTGAATGCACTAGAAGAGCGGCACAGCTAAGTTATTCTTAGCTGTTAGCCAAGTACAGTACAGCGATTCGTCTGAGGGTTGTTGCACTACTCGGTGTTGTAAGATGTGAGCTGTATGTTTTGACTATTGCACATTGCAGTCTTCTTCGTTGTTGCGAAGGTATTTTTGCAGAAACAAGGGTGACTGCTTTATCAAACTGAATAAATAAAAATTACATCCTTAGTCTGTAACGAGACGTCGGAGACTGTAGGTTCCTTACATAAAAATACTCCCAAGGTATCCCTGAACAACTCTCAAGATTTGTCGATGTTTTTTTCATAACGGCTGTCGTCACAATGCTTCCAACAAGCATGCTTGTCCGAAGGGACATTTCATCGTTCTTAAAAATACAGGCACTGCAATTGCGTATTTATCCACAGATACCAAGCAGTAATTATCAATTAAAATGTCTTCCCATGTACAAGAATTACATAATGTGTGTACGGGTACATGCTGTGACTCAGGGACGATGACATTCCTGGCCGTGAGTTGTGCACTGACGGCCAAGGAGGTTAACACGACCCCTCCCATAAAGTGGGAAATCTGCTTTCGAGTCCCGGACATGCACAAATTTTCACTGTCGTCATCCCCTTATACAGCTGGTTACTCGTATTCCCAACTGCTAATGTGTTTTGTGTGGTCCCATTTATCATCGAACAATACAGCCGTGGTCGATCACATCGTCTACGATCGACAGCGACGTCGGTTCACTGTGCATATTAAGCGACCACTTTTGTACGCGTATATAATAGTAGTTACATACACAATAGACTTTCGTATGTTTTTCTGTCAAAGACTTGTCGTTCCAGAATTAAAAACTTCTGTATCAAAAGAAGTAGCGAAAGTCAATGAAGAGATGGGTTCGGAGCCTTATTGCTGGAGGAGGCAAGCACGAAACTTCTCTCAATATTCAGCTCGCCTGGAAAATGTTAAAATTCTTGTTTATCTTTTGTTTTTCTTGTTATGTGAATCATATTCTTACAACCAAATAATTCCAAGTTCCAGTAAGCACATTTCAATGTTCAGATTTCCACAGCCATATTCTCTGTTCGTTCTGTGCTGTCCACGATCATTTTTCTATCACACTACTGCCTATGAACAAATTCTTCTTGTTGTTAGTGTCTGACGTCCTCTGTAGCAAAAGAAATTGCTATATGGGTTCGTCATTATGTTTAGGTATTTGTTGTTCAAAAAATGGTTCAAATGGCTCTGAGCACTATGGGACTCAACTGCTGAGGTCATTAGTCCCCTAGAACTTAGAACTAGTTAAACCTAACTAACCTAAGGACATCACAAACATCCATGCCCGTGGCAGGATTCGAACCTGCGACCGTAGCGGTCTTGCGGTTCCAGACTGCAGCGCCTTTAACCGCACGGCCACTTCGGCCGGCGTATTTGTTGTTGTTTACTTACACCACTTCTTCAATAAACACAACGTCCACCTCCTTTCTCATAACTCTCCAAATAAGATTCACTGCTGCTCCAATAAACTGAAGCTCATATATCGTCATCACGAACAAACCGAACACAAATTAAATTTTATACGTCCTCGCCACACAATCAATATTCACGCTTCGTAAAGGAAAGGTGCTATTGTTTTTTTTTTTTTTTTTTTTTTAATTCATCAGTCTTCTGACTGGCCTTACGAGACCCGCCACGAATTCCTCTCCTGTGCCAAACTTTTCATCTCAGAGTAGTAATTGCAACCTACATCCTCAATTATTTGCTGTATGTATTCCAGTCTCTGTCTTCCTGTACAGTTTTTATTCTCTGTAGCTCCCTCTAAGGCCGTAGAAGTAACTCCATGATGTCTTTACAGATGTCCTACTATCGTGTTCCTTTATCTTGATGTTGTTTTCCAGATATTCCGCCGGCCGAAGTGGCCGCGAGGTTCTGGCGCTGCAGTCTGGAACCGCGAGACCGCTACGGTCGCAGGTTCGAATCCTGCCTCGGGCATGGATGTGTGTGATGTCCTTAGGTTAGTTAGGTTTAACTAGTTCTAAGTTCTAGGGGACTAATGACTTCAGCAGTTGAGTCCCATAGTGCTCAGAGCCATTTGAACCATTTGAACCAGATATACCTCCACATACCTTAGTTATCAGTACATCTAATTTTCAACATTCGTCTGTAGCAAAACATTTCAAATGCTTCGGTTCTCTCCACTTCCGGTTTTCCGACAGTGCATGTTTCGCTACCACAAAATGCTGTACTCCAGAGGTACATTCTCGGAAATTTCTTCTTGAAATCAAGGCCTTTGTTTGATCCTAGAAGATTTCTCTTGGCCAGAATTTCCCTTTTTTCCAGTGCTAGTCTGCTTTTGATGCCCTCCTTGCTCCGTCCGTCATTGGTTACTTTGCGGCCTATGTAGAGAATTCCTTTAATTCATCTACTTCGCGACCTTCCGTTCTGATGTTAAGATTTTCATTTTTGCTACTTCTCATTACATTCGTAATTCTTCGATTGACTCCGAATCCGTATTCTGTAGCCATTCGTCTGTTCATTTTGTTCAGCAGATCATGTAATTCTCCTTCATTTTCACTGAGGATATCAATGTGATCAGCGAATCGTGTCACTGATATACTTTCACCTTGAGCTTTAATTCCACTCCTGAATCTTTCTTTTAGTTTCCTCATTGCTTCTTCTATGTGTAGACTGAACTGTAGGGGCGAAAACTACAGCCATCTCTTACACCATTTTTAATCCGAGAGCTTGATTCTTTGTCTTCCACTCTTATAATTCCCTCTTGCCTTATGTACGTTTTGTATATTACTAGTCTCTCTGTATACCTTACCCCTATGTTCCTCAGAATTTCAGATATCTTGCACCATTTGACATTGTCGAACGCCTTTTTGGAGGTTGACGGATCCTATAAACGTATCTTGCTTTTTCTTTAGTCTTGCTTCCACCATCAACTGCACGTCAGAATTGCCTCGCTGGTGCCTTTACATTTCCTAAAACCAAGAGAATCGTCATCTAACACATTCCAGTTTTCTTCTCCATTCTTCTGTACATTATTCTTGTCAGAAACGTGAATGCACGAGATTTGAGGCTGATTGTACTATAATTCCCGCTCTTGGCAGTCTTCGGAAATGTGTGGGTGATATTTTTCCGAAAGTCAGATGGTGTATCGCCTAACTCATACATTCTACAGACCAACGTCAATAGTCATTTTGTTGCCACTTCCCCAGCGATTATAGAAATTCTGATGGAATCTTACCTATCCCTTCTGCCCTATTTGAACTCAGGTTCTCCAAAGCTCTTTCATATTCTGATTTTAATACTGTATCTCCTACCTCTTCCTAATCTACTCTGCTCTCTTCTTCTATCACATCAGACAAATCGTCCCCTACATAGACGCTCTCAGCGAACTCTTTCCACCTATTCGCTCTCTCCTCTGTATTTAACAATGGAATTGCCTTTGCATACTTCATGTTACCTCCCTTGCTGCCTTTAATTTCACCAAAGGTTGTTTTTACTTTTTTATGTATTGTATCTGTCCTTCCGACAATCACTGATTACCGATTTCTTCACGTTTTTCATGCAGCCATTTCGTCTTAGCTTCCTTGCACTTCCTTCTTTCATTCCTCAGCGACTTGTATATTTGTATACCTGAATTTCGCTTAAAAGTTTTGTACCTCCTTCTTTCATCGATCAACTAAAGTGTTTCTTTGGTTAGCCAGGGTTTCTTCGAAGTTAACTTCTTTGTACATATGTTTTTTTTTTTTTCAACTTCTGCGATTGTCGTTTTTAGAGAGGTCCATTGCTCTTCAACCGTATTGCCTACTGAGATTTTCCTTATTGAATTACCTAGAGCATTAGAGTACTTCTAACGTATCTCTTCAATCTTCAGTGCTTCCGTATCCCACTTCTTTGCGTGTCTTTCTGACTTTTCTCTTAAACTTCAGCCTACTCTTCGTCACTCCTGAATTGTAATCACTGTGATTTGAATCTACATCTGCTCCTGCGTACGCCTTACAATCCAGTATCTGATTTCAGTATCTCTGTCTGAGCATGATGTGATCTAACTGAAATATTACTGTATCTGTCGGCATCTTCCAAGTGTACCTCCTCCTCTTGCGATTCTTGAATAGAGTATTCGCTATTACTATCTCAAATTTATTACAGAACTCGATTATTCTTTCTCCTCTCTCATTTCGGGCACCAAGCTCATATTTTTCTATAACCCTTTCTTCTACTCCTTCCCCTGCCACCGGATTCCAGTCCCTTGTGACTATTAGATTTTCATCTCACTTCACGTACTGGATTATCCGTTCAGCATCCTCATATACGGCACTACCTCTATCTTTTCGTCTTCGGCTTGTGACGTCGGCATGTATACCTGAACTAAAGTTGTCGGTTTGCTGTTGATACTGATAAGAACAACCTTATCACGGAACTGTTCACACTGACACATTGTTACACCATTTTCTGCTGCAGCTGACATCGTCCTATACTTATCTGACCAGAAATCCTTGTCTTCTTTCAATTTCACTTCACTGAACCCCCCCTCCCCGTAAGTATAGAGCGAGCCTTTGATTTTCCCCTTTTGAGATCTTCTAACCTCCCTACAACGCTCAAGCTTCTGAGATACTACACCTCGACTCCTAGAATACAGACAGATTTCGTTGATTTGTCAATCTTTTTCTCTCTTTCCCCTTGGCAGTCCCCTTTTGTAGATCCGAATGGGGATCTACTCCGGCATCTTTGGCCATTGGAGAAATCGTCATGAATTTTTCTATCAGTTACAGATCATATGTCCGGTGGGTAGACATAACATGTCTTCAATGCGTTGCCGATGATAATTCTGATTATTCCGCCTTTAGAGGCAGCTTCCAACCCAAGGGCAAGAGAGTGTCCTGAACCTCTCTCCGCTAGTCCGCGCTCTTTGACAAGGCCATTGGCAGAATGGAGGTGACCTCTTATGCCGGAATTCTTCGGCCACCAATGCTGATTTCTTGCCAATATTTAAGCGGTAGTGGGGACTAAACCAGGGACTGGGAATGTTTTAAGCACTACTCAAAGACGCTACCCTTAGACCACGGGTGAAAATATTTTGTACCACGTAAAGTTAAAAGAAAAAGATAACTTACTATCTAAATTAGGGTCAGTATGAATCGCTCGCAGAGGTTTCCAACGAACATAATTATGTACACAGATTCATCTTGGGAAGGGAGAGTTTCGACAATTTTTGCCTGTTATCGATATCTGTGTTGGCAAGGTGTCAGAATATGTGACATATATGGCTGTAGCTTTTTATTTCACTGACGCAGATGTCTAACGTTCCTACACCTCCAAATAAACGTAGATATTAGCGTGTGACATGAACTTAAAATTAATATGTGTAATCGTTCCTGAGAAAAAAAGGGTCTCTTAACA
Organism: Schistocerca piceifrons; assembly: GCF_021461385.2. Taxonomy (NCBI): domain Eukaryota; kingdom Metazoa; phylum Arthropoda; class Insecta; order Orthoptera; family Acrididae; genus Schistocerca; species Schistocerca piceifrons. The sequence goes on along the minus strand of NC_060144.1, from coordinate 456,724,514 downwards.
GACGGACAAAAAGAAAGTCAGATCAGAAATGACAAAAGAAATTTTTTCGTGGCATTTGATGACAAATAAATAATTTTCCCATTTTTCCCTTACTTTTCCTGTGAAAAATTGCTTCTTGCTTTATTTCATAATTCTGGGTCAACGGGAAGTACTCTCTAAGTTTGCGAGTATAAAAAGTGTGACGTAAATGGCCGTGACTTCTCATTGCATTGATTTAAATGTTGACACCAGCAAGGAGCCGTTAACTTTACTATGTGACACAAATTTCAAGTCGATACGTCTAATTGTTCCTGAGAAAAAGGCTTTTTAACATTCGGGCAGAAAGACAGACAGAACGAAAACGAAGTGTTCCTATACGGATTCCGTTTTTTACTGATTGAGGTACGGAGCCATAAAACGACTTTTCTGTCAGGGAGTTGCTCCTATCCACCAGGAAAATTCAGTTCAGCAACATATCGACATTTCATTTTATTTTAACCTGTAAGGAAGGGAAGACGTGAAAGGACCAAGGTGTTGACATACATAACACGTTTAACCATATTTCCAATAGTTTCGTGAATAGAGTTGATCTTAGTTTCAGGACCAAAGACAACCTACTTTACATGTACGAAATTCTTCGGTCATATTGCTGGAACCCTTAACATTCAAAAGGAAAATGTGGTTGTTTGCTATTCACAGTTTATAATTATTGTAGACACGCGACTGCAAGCCCAGACCTCATCCGCCAATCATTACCGCTTTGTTTACGCGGAAACAAAGCAGGTAAAGTGGCGTAATGGGGCAGCAAACATTGCAAACAACACAGACTGCCATACAAGCAGGCGCTGTTTGGGACTGCCACACAAAATTTAGCAGCATACATCATGAGCTGGCGGGCAGTACAGCGCTAGGCGTGGGCGACAGCTGGCCGACTGAGCTAACTGCGTCAGCTGCAGCTTCTGGAACGCAGGTGGGCGTGTTCGGCTAATACTAACCATGGTTTTGTTACATAATGATAAGTGAAGTATGAACTTATAATGCGATGATAATTTAATCCCAATGACATCCATACGTCACAAGTTCATACAAAGTAAAATGTAACACGTTCGCTTTTTATGTCTTCGTGTCGACAGTGCCATAATGCCAGTAACGTGCTTGTGTGCAGCAGTCACCAGATTTTCTTGCATACATTATCATAAATACAATGACTTTGGTCATAAAAATGAGCCATTTGAGTCCATAACAAAATTGATATGCTGTTGTGGGCGAAGGAGCAGACGAAAGGGTTACGAGAGAATATGGGCTTGGTACTAGGAATGAGAGACGAGAAAGACTAATTAAGTCCTTCAACAAATTTCAGCTAGTTAGAGCGAGTTCTCAGTTCAAGAATCACAAGAGGAGGAGTTGCGCTTGGAAAAGGCCGGAAAGTACGGGAAGATTTCAATTACATTACGTCGTGATTAGTCAGAGATTGCGATATCAGATACTAGACTGTAAGGCACACACAGGCGCAGATATAGACCCAGATCACAGTTTAATAATGATGAAGAGAAGACTGAAGTGTAAGAGACTAGTCACGAAGCATAACAGTTCCGTGAACTGGGATACCGAGGTAGTAAGAAATGGAGAGATTCGCTTGAAGTTCTCTGAGGCTATAGATACTGCGATAATCAGTAGATCACTAGGAATTTCAGTTGAAGAGGAAGGACATCTCTAAAAAGGGCAATCACAAAAGTTAGAGGGAAAAATGCTAGTACAAGGAAGGTATCTGCAAGTAAACCGTAGATAACAGAAGAAGTATTTCAGTTGATCGATGAATACATGGAAGGTAGCTGCAAATAAATCGTAGATAACAGAAGAAATACTTCAGTTGATCGGTGAAAGTAGGATGTTCAAAAATGTTCAGGGAAAGTCTGGAATACAGGAATAAAAGTAATTTAGGAATGAAATAAATAACAAGTGCAGGGGAGCTAAGACGAAATGGCGACATGACAAATGTGAAGAAATCGAAAAAGAAAAGATTGTCGGAAGGACTCACTCAGCATGTAGAAAGGTCAAAACAACTTAAAAGCAAGGGTGGTATCATTAAGAGTGTAATGGAAATTCTACTTTTAAATGCAGAAAAGGAAGCGGATAGATGGAAAGACTGCTGTGCAGGCCTTCAAAAGGAAGAAGACTTATGTGATGATGTGAAAGAAGAAGAAATAATAATCGATGTAGAAGAGATAAGGGATCCAATACTAGAAACAAAATTTGAAAGAGCCTTGAACGACTTAAGATCGAATAAGGCAGAAGGAACAGAAAACATTACACCTGAATTTTTAAAATCTATCGGAGAAGTAGCAGGATCGTTGTATGTAGATTGTATGAGTCTGGAATATACCATCTGACTTTCGGAGAAGCGCCATCTACAAAATTCCAAAGATTGCAAGAGCTGACCAGTACGATAATTATCGCACTACTAGCTTAACAGCTTGTGCATCCAATTTGCTGACAAGAATAATATACAGAAGATTGGAAAGAATGAGGATTTATTAGATGATAATCAGTTTGGCTTTAGGAAGGGTAAATGCACCAGAGAGCCAGTTCTGACGTTGCAGTTGATAAGACTAAAGATACGTTCATAGGATCTGTCAACCTGGAGGAAACGTTCGACAATTTCATATGGTGCAAGATGATCGAAATTCTTAGAAAAATAAGGGTAAGCTACAGAAAATGATGGGGTAATATTCAGTATGTGTCAGAGACAAGGGCGAACATGAAGAGTGGAAGACCAAGAAAAAAGTGCTCGGAATAGAAAGGATGTAAGAGAGGGCTGTAGTCCTCCACCTCTAATGTTCAATCTAAGCATCGAAGAAGCAATAACGGAAATAAAAGAATTAAAATTCAAGGTGAAAGGATATCAGTGATAAGATTTGCTGATGACGTTGCTACCCTGAGTGGAAGTGAACAAGAACTAGATGATCTGCTGAATAGAGTGAACAGTCCAATTAGTACAAATATGGATTGAGAGTAAATCGAAGAAAGACGGAAGTAATGAGAAGTGGCAGAAATTAGAACAGCGAAAAGCTTAACATCAGAACTGGTGATCACAAAGTAGAAGAAGTTAAGCAATTTCGCCACCTAGACAACAAAATAACTCACCACGGAAGGAGCAAGGACGACATCAGAAGTAGACCAGCACTTGGAAAAAAGGCAGGTCCTCCAGAAAATCGACGAGGAAAGAAACACATCGAAAAGACTGCCAAGAAGAACGGACGGAATGGTAGGACATCTGTTAAGACATCACGGAATAGCTTCGACTGAACTAAAGAGAGGTGTAGAGGGGTATAAACTATAGAGGCAGACAGAGTCTGCAATACAACCAGCAAACAATGGTGGACATAGGTTGCTAGTGTTACTGTGTGATGGACAGGTAACAGGCTGGCACTGGAATTAATGGCGCGCCGCATCAAAGCTGTGAGAAGAATGGTGACTGAAAACAAAGAAAAGATAAAAAATCTCTAACAAATTGCAAAAAATCTAGACAGTTTCCCAGATATTTAACTGTGTGTAGGGTCATAAGGAACGCGAAATGTAATGACGACTTTAGAACTAAACAAAGCGTCCACTACAGTAGACGTCTGTAATGGTCTCTTCTTCGGCGTTTTCAAACAGTTCTCAGCCTCCAGTACACACATTCCACTGCAATTGGCACTCGCTACTGGTGTTGTGCACTTCACGCATTTGCACCTTCATGGCTGACTGAGAACGCCAGAGAAGTAAGTATTAAAAGCTGTCCAATGCAATAAAAATGGTGCACAACAGAGTTTAAGTAGTTCAGTATAGTTGACCATTGACACTAAGATTTATTGTTGATGGCAGAACGACTTTAACACACGATGGAGGATTGTGATTATTACTGGGTACAATTGACAGTGTTGGGGAGCATTCACTGTTCTTAAGTATGACAGGCGGTAAATTTTAATGCACACTGCATGTCAAACGGTATTTCTTTAATAAATCTTAATGTTAAGATAAAGCTAATATTTGTTTTCTACTGTTATTTCTTTATATCTTTGTAACTGTGTCTACTGTATATCTAATACTCCATGCAAAGTGCATACGCCCCAAAATGTTCCATAGCGTCTATGAATTACTACTTTCAGGAGACTTAATGGAAACACCTCCCGTCTCGGATATTGTCATGTACGTTTCATTAATTAGTTCTGTTTACTCAAGAGCATAAGTAATTTTAAGACTGCATTAGCGGCATAGTAGTCTACTGACATTTTAGGTATGTTAGCGAAATGTGGATAAGCAGAGAGGTATCCCAACTCAAAAGTCAGCAACTTCATGGCGTCTCTATGATGAATCTAATTTCCATAAGAGTGACAAATAGGTCCATAATATACTAGTAGAAGGTTAATAGTAAAATATAGAGCTTGTCTTATCACTTACATACTTAGCAGCAACACTTGGAAGAGATATGAATTGGAACAACTCAGTAAGGAGGGCAATTAGGATACCGTAAAGGACACAGTACACCATCGGGCAGTGTGATTTTCCTAGATGTGATTTCTCTAGAGCACTGCTCTAGCTTTGGAGTCATTGCCTACTGAGACATAGTCATTACTAACGCTAATAGTCGGGGTACTTATCGATGGAGTCCATACGACTGTTAATAGAAAATGCTCAGCGAATTTAAATGGACATTTTTGGAAGAAAGGTGATATTTTCCCATCAGACCTAAGCAGATAAATTTAGGGAACAATATTCGAGAAGGATTTTTCCTGGAAATTACTGTACTCCCACCTCGCGTACCGACCACAGGAATAAGAGACGAGATTCTGAAGCTTATGCAGAGTCATTTGGAGACACACATTTCCCTTGTTTCGATTGTGACAGAGAGTTACCCGTTTTTCTTGTTGTTTCTGTTGTTGTGTTCTTCACTCCAAAGAATGGTTTGTTGCAGCTCTTTATTATACTCTAAATTGAGCAAGCCTCTTCGTCTCCGAATAAGTACTGCATCTTACATCCTTTCCAACATGCTAACTGTATTCACCTTTCGGTCTTCCCCTACAATATTTACGCGCCATACTTCCCCCCAACGTTAAATTGGTGACTACTTGATGTCTCAGAAGGTTTCCTACATCTCAGCCGTTCTTTTAGCCAGGTTGTGTCACGAATATCCTTTCTCTCCACCTTTATTCAATAACTCTGTATCAGTTAGATGGTCTACCCATCCCCTCTTCAGCATTATTCTGTAACACAACACTTTACAAGCTTCTGCTCTCTTCTTGTTTGAATAGTTCATCGTCCACCTCAACTCCAGATAAACAGCTACAGAAAAGAATTTACACTGATCAGCCAGAACATTATGATCCCTATGTAACTGCGGTACGACCATCTCTGGCACGGGTAACAGCAGCGACACGTCGTGGCGTGGAAGCAATGAGGCCTTGGTAAGTCGCTGGAGGGAGTTGGTACCACATCTGCACACACAAGTTACTTATTTCCCCTAAATTCCATGTTCAATCACATCCCAGATGTTTTCAGGCGAGTTGGGTGGGGGGAGTCAGCATATCAATTGGAATTAACCACTGTGTTCCTCTAACCTCTCCATTATACCCCTGGCTTTGTGGCATGCCGTATTGTCTTGCTGAAAAATGCCAGTGCCGTCGGCAGCCACGATCGTCATGAACTGGTGTAGGTGTTCTACAATCAGTTTTGGTTGTAGACTAGTCTTGCTGTTCGCCGGCCGCTGTGACGGAGCGGTTCTAGGCGCTTCAGTCCGGAACGACGCTGCTGCTACGGTTGCAGGTTCGAATCCTGCCTCGGGCATGGATGTGTGTGATGTCCTTAGGTTAGTTAGGTTTAAGTAGTTCTAAGTCTAGGGGACTGACGCCCTCAGATGTTAAATCCCATAGTGCTCAGAGCCATTTGAACCATTTTCATGCTGTTCGTTCCGCCATAGTTCGCCGCCTGTCGTGTATTACCAGTCTGCCCAGCCTGCGACGTCCGACATCTGCAATAAGGGGTGGCCGCCCAAACCCACGACGTCTGGACGTGGTTTCACCTTGATTTCGCCACATATTGAAAATACTCACCACAGCGCTTCCCGAACACCCGACAAGTCGTGCAGTTCCTGACATACTCCTGCCGAGCATCCGGGCCTTCACAATCTGCCGTCGGTTAAACTCAGATAGATCGCGTGCCTCCCCCATAGTAAACACAGGCAGCACGCTCATTGTTGCTACATGCACCGTGCTTGTCTGTGACTGACCGTCATTCCTCGCCAGGTGACACTGCTATCGCCTGGATGGGTTCATATCGAGAGTAGGTCGGTGGTCATAATGTTCTTGCTGATCAGTGTATATTGATTGTTAACAGATTTCTCTTCTTGAGAAACGTTTCTACTGCCATTAACAGTGTGTATTTTACATCCTTCCTGCCTGAGCCGTCATCAGTTACTTTACTGCCAAAAAGTAAAACTCATCTACTAATTTAAGAGTCTTATTTCCTTATTTTATTCCCGCAGTTTCAAACGATTTAATTCGACTGCATTCTGTTGTCTTTGTTCCGTAGTTGATAGCGGCTCTCCAGGCACCACAGTGAAGAGTGCAGTTGCAGTCGATGGGGGCGAGTAGTGGTGGTGGTGGTGGCGGGCTGGAGAGTCCAGTGGAAACACTAGTGACGGTAAAGAATGCTTCATTAAACTTCGGTATATGCTCTGTCGTGTCTCAGTGAGGCTAAGCGAACCTCAATGTGTTAACCCTGGCCGGTGCTGACATACGAACAGTGGCTTCCGCCCTGGTGAGAGGATGCTGTGTAGGCGTCCTGTGTTGCTGAAAGCTGGCCCATGGATGGCCGGCGGACTCTATTGACCACAGGCGTTATGTCAGCGGCGCCCTACTTCTCGATCCGTGATGGCGCCTGGAGCGGTCCCTCAGCCCTACACGGTTTCACCACGACAGTGCATGGGGACTACTGTGGTGCGCAAGTTAACCTGTTGTCCTCTGAGGCACGAAGTCCCATGGGGCACTCAGTGCTGGCGGTGCCAGGCGCTCCCCGATTTCAGATCCTTGGCTGTTGCTGGTGACGCACAGCTTTCTCGCTGTCTGGTGTGGCCCTTATGTCATGTTGGTGCCGCTAGACTCCGGCTAAGGAAAATGCCTCCCCCTCAATATTCAGACATATTTATATCGCTGTGATGCGCATTTTTTCGCTAAAACCTGGCTCCTAATCACATCGCCCGTGAAGAGATACTAGCCACTGACCCACCCGTTATTATCACTGCGTAGTACGGTTTTCTGCTGAAAATGACTAACCTCATCTTGCAGCATCCTTATGTGAAAGCCATGGATAGCGACACAATATTACTCTGACCACAGGAAATCCCGTAAAGGATTTAAACCTGCTTTTTGCGGGCTGATCAATAAAGAGCACTTTTTCTCAAGTCGTGGACGAGACCATGCGGCTTATATACACTGTTCAGTTCACCAACTTACGTGAAAAGATTATTCTTCGACCATGCACACATTGTCACTTAATGGCAAGAATGGTTATTAGCAAGGGAAGAGGCTTGCGAATTTGGTGTACACCATAGCTGGGTAATTCAGACATTCAGCAGGTACCGTGAGACACAAATCTTTGAAGATCTTTCTCGCAGTGTTCACATACGCTTAGCAACACTAAGTGGAGATTCTGGAGGTCCTCCGATGAACTATGTGTTGCCCATACGACTAAGAGGTGTGTGTTTACTTAGACAGAATGGAGTCGTCTCCAAAGATCAGTTTGTCTCTGGGCATCCAATGCGAATAACATTACAATCTCGTAGTGCAAAGGTGGTCGCAGGTGATGGGAATGGAAAGTTGATCAGCGACGTCGTGCTGACGGCTGCTGGATATGTCTTACGCCTGATGAACGTTGTCAAAGAATGTGGGCGCAACCGTGTAGGGACGGGGGTGAGTCATGTCCTGTGATGGTATTACGTGTGGACGCCCGACACCTCCCATTTTTATCTAGCGCTGTACGAACCTATATTCTATTGCTCAGTCCACTTTTGTATATGTGGTATTTTGGCGATGCTGATAACGCAAGAGCACTCTCTCTCCAGAAGGTAAAAGTGGACCATATGGAAAGGCCTGCGGTATCCGGTGGCGACGGTATATGCTTGGGACCAGTGAAATCCTAAGCAGCATCACCACAAGAATGCTCCTCACACTCCGAAGACTCCTCCTCGTAGAGTGAAGCAGGCACATCTGGTAGCGAGAAGACAAGGAAGGTTCATGTGCAATAAAATGCACGAGATGGATTACAAGGTACTCATAACACCATCAGCAGATTTTGATTTCAAAGATGTGCACTTTCGAACAGAATTCATGTCTCAGACATGCTGTCCCAAAGATTCAGTAGGAAAAGGTCGACTTAAGTTTTAGGTGTCTGTGAAGTAAGGATGTCGGGCTCTCCCCTCCCTATCGAGACTTTTTTTTAGTTTTTATTTTATAGTTATTTTTTCATGCTGTATGCTTTCCTAAAAAAAAGTTCAGTACTTTGTTCAAGTTGTTTCTTACTGCATGAGACCAAATGAATTTTGGTGAATAAAGTTAATTTCTTGTATGTCAGTTTACATATGTTTTCTTTGCTTTGCCGACATCAGTATACGGATAATTCGATAATATCCCTCGTATGATTATTTATCTCCGTGATATGATGTTTCGGTCGTTGTTATGTTGTACTGTTCTTTTTAACTTAAAATTGCTTTTACTTAATATTTCTTGCAACAACACCGGAAGAACTTTCAATCGATAACTGCCATTAACGAAACTTAAATTTGATTCCACAGGTGAACAAGCACCATAAAACAAAAGAAACTGTTGAAGGTTGAGCAAAGTACTGATAATGGAGCGGTCTCGTAGCAGTTCAAGCAGAACCGCATCTGAGGTCTGTGGCTATGTCGGTGCTAAACTTATAATCGGGTTACCGCTAAGGCAACAGCACTTTCCGACCTTCTAGCTTAGAGGCTATTCCGAGACTTGTCCATTCAATTATGATCGTATCTAACTTTCCAAATGTTTGTGAACAATGTAGGAAAGTAACTGTATTGCTAACATTTCAATATTCAACCAAATGCATTTGGATTTATTTTTATTTACCGAATTTCTGGTTGTTACTGGAATCTATGTTTTTCTATTATATGTCCACCAACGACTTAGTTCTCGCACTGCTGCTTCATGAACTATTCGGGTAAATGTAAATTGATGTGGAAAATGTTACATGTACTCTATGGTAGGCAAACTTAATGTCTGGTTGCTTCTTTATGTGTCAAATTTTTCGGTTTACTGATCTTGTATCTTGCATACTTCCTGCAATATATACCATTAAACGGAAAAATTGCCTTTACTTCGAGTAGAACGTAGTCAATAGTCAAGACAGAAAATTATGTACAGGGGAATGAAATGCAAGAAACTACTATTCTCGAATAACCTGGTTACAGACGTAAGCAGGAAAGAGGCGTGAAGTATTCGGGCCTTCGCGTTTGATTAGTAGCAACGATTACACATCGTACAAGCTAGCACTGACGAACTACAAGAAAGAACGAAAACTAGCAGACGAGAGATAAATATAAACTATTGTATATTACACGCGATTTAAATACACTTCAGTTGTTAAGCCACTAATGAGAAGTAATGTTTCCTGACCTTTTCGGATAGTTATCGGAAATGGTAAGTAATGATGACCTGAATTGTTATCTAAAACTCAGGACAAATGTTGTTATTCTAAGGAGGTAAGTGTTAACGTTAACTGATATAGAACGTGTGGAGAGAACTTGAGTGGCAGCCTGATTGAGTTACATTGTTTGGAAGTTGTTAACAGGGTTTTGGAAGGTACGAAAAGGTTGTTCGTGTTTCGAAGTTCTGCGGTTGACAGTCTATCGCCAGATTCAATTCAACTGCCCGAGCTTCTTTATGAAGAAGCGCTTCGCGATTTCGCAGAGGAAATGATATCTTCACGTGTTAACATACTAACACAAAAGATTAGAAATCACTTAATTATACGCCTGAAAAACTACAGAACTAGCAAAAAATTACAACGCAAATTTAACATAGTTAGCATACACTTTTAACGACAGAGTTTATTGTATGTCCTTATCATCGGGTGACTGATCACCTAATTAACTGCGAGTAATGGACTGCAATATACTAGTTTTTTCCTATAATTTTATTATGTATTTTCACTATTTCCGAAATAATTTTTTACCTTCTTGTGCTCTTTAATTTCTTCAAAACTTCAAAAGTAAGAATTTAAAAGCCGTCTCTTTGCACTACAGCTCACTATGCCACCCTCTTTTAAAAACTCCAGCTGTTTTGAATGCACGTTCTTTCCTTCATAAGCTCATAGTGATCCGCTACCCCTTTGCATACCTACCAAATTCATACCCATTACAGTCTCTTCTCTACATTTATTTATTTATTACAGTTTACAGTTTCGAAGGCCACCACCTGTAATCTAATGTGGGTCTAATGTGGGCTACAGAAAATTGTATACGAATGTAATTAATGTTCGCATCAAGATTTGTAATGTAATTTAAACTATTGCAATAGTTGGTGGAATTAAATGAGGAAGAAATGGAAAATTTATACAATATTAAATGAAAAAGAATATCCTAAATCTCTTAAACCACGATGCTATATTTGTCACTCCTATGAACTTCCATCGCTGCGGATGAATTACTGCCAATTTCTACTTACATTGAAGCGCCAAATAAACTGGCATAGTCATGTGTATTCAAATACAGAGGTATGTAAACTGACAGAATACTGAGCTGCGGTCGGAAACGCCTGTATTAGACAAGTGCTTGGCGTAGTTGCTAGATCGGTTACTGCTACTACAATGACAGCTTATCAAGATTTAAGTTACTTTGAACGTAAAATAATCTGTAAAGTTTGGAAGGTAGGAGACGAGGTACTGGCAGAGGTAAAGCTGTGAGTACCGGGCGTGAGTCGTGCTTCGGTAGCTCAGTTGGTAGAGCACTTGCCCGCGAAAGGCAAAGGTCCCGAGTTCGAGTCTCGGTCGGGCACACAGTTTTAATCTGCCAGGAAGTTTCATACTTTGAACGTGGTGTTATAGTCGACGCACGAATGATGGGACACAGCATATCGAAAGCAGCGATGAAGTGGTGGTTTCCTGTACGGCCATTTCACGATTGTACCGTGAATATGAGGAATCCGGTAAAACATCATATCTCCAATATCGCTGCGGCCGGAAAAATTTTTTGTAAGAATGGACAAACGACGACTGAAGAGAACCGTTCAACGTGAAGTGCAATCATTCCGCAAATTGCTACAGATTTCAATGTTGGGCCATCAACAAGTGTCAGTGTCCAAACCATTCAACGAAACGTCATCGATATGGGCTTTAGGAGCGGAAGGCCCACTCGTGTGCCTCTGCTGACTGCACGACACAAAGCCTTACATCTCGCCTGGGTCCGTCAACACCGACATTGAACTGTTGATAACTTGAAACACGTTCCCTGGTCAGACGAGTCTCGTATCAAATTGTATAGAGCGAATGGATGTGTACCGGTATGGATGAAACCTCACGAACCCATGGACCGTTCATGTCAGCAGGGGACTGTTGAAGCCGGTGGAGGCTCTGTAATGGTGTGGAGCGTGTGCGGCTGGAGAGATATGGGACCTGTGATACGTCTAGATGCGACTCTTACAGGTGACACATATATTAACACCCTGACTGACCACCTGCATCCATTCATGTCAATTGTGTATTCCGAGGGACTTGGGCAGTTCCAGCAGGACAATGCGACACTCCACACGTCCCGAATTGCTACACAGTGACTCCAGAAACTCTCTTCTGAGTTTAAACACTTCGTCTGGCAACCAAACTCTCCAGACATGAATATTATTGAGAATATCTGGGATGCCTTGCAACGTGCTCTTCAGAAGAACCTTTACTCCCTCGTACTCTCACGGAATTATGGATATCCCTGCAGGATACATGGTATCAGTTCCGTCCAGTACTACTTCAGACAATATTCGCGTCCATGCCATGTAGTGTTGCGGCACTTCTGCGTGCTCGCGGCTGCCTTGCACGATATTAGGCAGGTATAGACGTTTCTTTGGCTCTTCAGCGTATAACCACTGGTACACGTCAGGATGAAGGAAGGTATAATCTTCAGGACACCCCTGTTGCTGAAGTCTGCTTCCATAAACCATAGTACTGTTAGTTACTTCGATGTGAGAAAGTCCGCGGTTGCTGGTGGCAGCATGCCAAAGCCTTAAAACTGGATTTAATAGAGAACCCGTACCATCCCCGAACAGCCATAACCGAGCACGCGTCATTCATGAGATGGGGCTACGCGCCGGCTTCCTCAGTCCAATCCAATGAAGTCAACTAATGGGACTAATGGATCCACCACGCAAACTCCTCCCTGTTCTCTTGCTTCGAGACTCGCACAACACACCTGGAGGTTCCTCGTCACACAGCTGGTTCTGTCAATGCGGCCCCGTGGTTGGGAACATATTCGCTGCCCCTGTTAGCCCTTTGAGTTGAAATTAATTCCTGCGTTAGTGAGTCCTTGGTGACATACATTCACTCACATTATTATCAATTACAATTTGGGTTTTTTCTTACAGTGACTTTATTTTCGAAGTTCCCTTCCAGATATATTTGCAGTTTCGTTCAGTAGGTGCCACTTGCCTAGGTCTCTAACAGCGTCGCTTAATGTATCAATGCCTGTTATATGAATCTGCATACCTTGTTTTTTTTTCATTTAACTTCACTGTACACCATAATGGCTTTGTCGTTGTATTGTCATTTTCAGATATTCTAAATTCTCTACCACTTCGGATGTTTGACAATCCACATCTCGATTCGTAGAATGTTACACTTTCGTTTTTTTTTTCAATCTTTCTCTCATAGGCATCTCACCTTGGAAGTCCTGTCCTAGAGTTGCGGATGGGAGAGAAGTCCGGAATAATTCGATAAGGGAGAGATCATCAAGATATTACAATTACATATCTTTAATACAGTGATTTCCACAGCCTCCTGCTTCTCATGCTATTGATCGCTGCTAATACTTCCGCATTTTAGCGTTACATTCCCAGCCGAATGTAAGAGGCTGCCTTGAATCTCTGCCCACTCCCGCTCCAACGCCCTTCTCGGCAAGACCGACAAGCTAAGGATATGCTAAGCTATTGAGAATTTAAGTACCGTAAACAATAGCGGAGGAAAACTTCCGCTGTAAGAAGTCACTGTAGTTCTGCCTATCAAGGAAATCTTCTGACGTTATTGCATCTCCCTTAAATCCCCAATCAAGGTAATAGTTACTTTCACACCGTCTTCCATTTTCCGCAAGTTTTCGTCTCACCTACAAAAAGTCTCCATTCCTGTGAATTGTATATAAAAATAGCCTTAATAATGAAATTCTTCCGAGAATGAGAATCCACTGTGAACAGTAGTGTGGCCTGGTTTGTATCGTCCTGGCAGATGAAAAGTGTGCTAGACGGGCATCGAAACCGGCACCTTCCGTCAGTCGGTTGCCCGTGCAAGAGGGAGGTCCCAGTCTAGAGTCTCGGTCCTGCACACAATTTCAATTTGACCGAAAATATCAGGCTGTGCATATAAGGATAATTGATCATTTTATATCACACGACTTGCTATCAAATGTACAGTTCGGCCTTATAAGCCGTTTAATAAAATACTATATTCTCTTTTCTCTGTGAGGTACTGGATGGGTTAAAAAAGAGATTTCGAACGCTAGGCATATTTTTTTATTTAACTAAGGCGTTTGATTGTGTTGGTTGCCAAATATTGCTCAAGAAGTTAGACCATTACGGAATACGGGGAGTAGCTCACAATTGGTTCACCTCTTACTTTAGCAACACACAGCAAAAGGTCATCATTCACAGTGTTGAGAATGGTTTCCATGTGGGGTCTGAGTGGGGTGCCCCAGGGATCAGCTGTGGGGCCATGCCTGGTCATTATTTATATAAATGATATGCCCTCTAGTATTAAGCGTAACTCTAAAGTATTTATGTTTGCCGATAACACTAGCTTGGTAGTAAAGGATATTGTGTACAACATTGGCCCAGTTTCAAATAGAGCAGTTTATAACACACAATTCAACAAAAGCTGACTTTTTTTAATTTCACGGAATGGGCATATGATTAGTGAAACTGAATAGTTCAGATTTCTAGGTGTTCAGATAGATAATAAAATGTCGTGGAAAGCCCACGTTCAGGATGTTGTTGAAAGACTTAATGCTGCCATTTTTACTATTCGAACGGTATCTGTAGTAAGTGATCGTTCGAAACGAAAATTTACTTTGCTTATTTTCATTCAATTATGTCGTATGGTATGATATTTTGGGGTAACTATTATGCTTTCTAAAAGGATATTTTTGACTCAGAAACGGACAGATCGGGGAATAAGTGGTGCATGTTCACGAACCTCTTGTTTACCCCTGTTCACGAGTCTGGGTAATTTGATATTCGTCTCTCAATGCATATATTCCTTACTGTCATTTCTTGTTAGCAATATTAGCTTATTCCCAAGAATAAGCAACTTTTACTCACTTAACACTCGGCAGAAATCAAACCTGCATTTGGATCGGACTTCTTTAAATCTTGTGCAGAAGGGTGTGCACTATACTGCTGCATCCATTTTCAATAAGGTACAGCAAGAATTAAAAAAGTTAACTGTAATCCACGCGCTTTCAAATCGAAACTGAAGAGTTTCCGCACGTGTCACTCCTATTCTGTCGAGGAGATCCTTTAGGAATTCAGCTGATTCTTATTGTGTTGTTGATTGCGTTTAATTAAACTTATGAACTGACTTTTTCGTGTTCATAAACATTTCACTTTTATCTGTAGTTTTATGTTGTAATTTCATGCACTGACACGTTCCATGACCTGGGAGATTTGCTCCTCAAATTGGTCCAACGGAACTTGACATGAAAATAAGGTAAAATAAAATAACACCGAAAAATGAGAGTCGCTAAATATTCTGTAATCAAGCCATACCCTCAAACAATGATGGTTTTCAAATAAGGCATATTTTCACCCTGATGTCGTTGTTAGTAAACAAGGTGTTCTGTTTTGCGTTTCTGAGAATCCAAGAGTCGTTCATGAAAAGGTGCACGGCGCTGCTAGAATTAGTGCATGGGCAGCTATCTCAAGTCATGTGATAATAGGGCTATACTTCTTTGAACACACAATGGACAGTGAAAGGTATCTAACCATGCTGCTTAATAATTTTGTTAGAGAGCTTCATGCAAATGGGCTTCAGCTACAGAGGCAGTAGTTCATGCAGAATGGAGCCAAAGCATATACAGCGAATGTCTGAGACTTCCTGCATGAAACTTTTAAGCCAAATGTAATTTCAGACAGATTTTACTAATCGTTTCACGTGTGGACAAAGCTGACCCCTGAACGGTCTCAATTTGAATTCGTGTGACTTCTTTCTTTGGGGATTTTTAAAGAAAAATATTTTTCCCTAAACATTTTCGTACAGTGATTGACCAGGGATTCCTAAGATACGACTTGGCAAACAAATGGTAATGAGATGGGGAGCTATTAATATCAATGGGGGCTACTCTGGGAAGAAGGTAGAGCTGGCAGAGGCTGCAGGTAAGATGGGGCTGGTCGTTTTAGCTGTTAGTGACATTCGGGTAGGGGGTGAGAAAGAAGAGGAAGTGGGAGAATACAAGGTCTACCTGTCAGGAATCAAAGCAGGAATAGCACAATGGGGTGTAGGGCTTTACATCAGGAAAGAAATGGAACCCAGCGTAGTTGCAATAAGGTATGTAAACGAACGACTTATGTGGATAGATTTGACAGTGTCTAGCAAGAAAATTAGGATTGTTTCAGTATATTCGCAGTGTGAAGGGACAGATCAAGATAAGATGGATAGTTTTTATGATGCACTCAGTGGTGTAGTTGTTAGAGTAAAGGACAAGGACAGTGTTCTGCTCATGGGTGATTTTAACGCCAGGATTGGAAATCGAACAGAAGGGTATGAAAAGGTTATGGGTAAATTTGGAGAGGATATGGAGGCCAACAGGAACGGGAAACAACTCTTGGATTTCTGTGCCAGTATGGGCTTAGTAATCACAAACTCCTTTTTTAAACATAAGAACATTCACCGGTATACTTGGGAAGGCAGGGGGACCAGATCTGTCATTGACTATATAATAACAGATCAGGAATTCAGGAAGGCTGTTAGGGACACACGTGTATTCAGGGGATTCTTTGATGACACTGATCATTATCTGATATGCAGTGAAATTGGGATTGTGAGGCGGAAAGTGCAGGAGGTCAGGTCCATATGTAGGAGGATAAGAGTGGAGAAACTTCAGGATAAGGAAATCAGGCACAAGTACATAACAGCCATCTCAGGTAGGTACCGGTTAGTTGAATGTAGTCAATTACAGTCATTGGAAAAGAATGTACAAGGTACAGGGACACAGTACTAGAAGTGGCTAAAGAATGTCTTGGAACAGTAGTGTGTAAAAGCAGGATGAAGCAAACAGCTTGGTGGAATGACACATTCAAGGCAGCCTGTAAAAGGAAAAAGAAGGCGTATCAAAAATGGCTTCTCAGGTAGACAGAGAAAGTTATGTTGAAGAAAGAAACAAAGCCAAACAGATAATTGCAGCATCCAAGAAGAAATCTTGGGAAGACTTTGGAAACAGGTTGGAGGCAATGGGTCAAGCTGCTGGAAAACCATTCTGGAGTGTAATTAGCAATCTTCGAAAGGGAGGTAAGAAGGAAATGACAAGTACTTTGGACAGGTCAGGAAAACTGCTGGTGAATCCTGTGGATGCCTTGGGCAGATGGAGGGAATATTTTGAAGAGTTGCTCAGTGTAGGTGAAAATACGATCAGTAATGTTTCAGATTTCGAGGTAGAATGGGAAAGGAATGATGATGGAAATAGAATCACATTTGAGGAAGTGGAGAAAATGGTCAATAGGTTGCAGTACAATAAAGCAGCTGGGGTGGATGAAATTAAGTCGGAACTCATCAAATACAGTGGAATGTCAGGTCTTAAATGGCTACACAGGATAATTGAAATGGCCTGGGAGTCGGGACAGGTTCCATCAGACTGGACAAAAGCAGTAATCACATCAATCTTTAAACATGGAAACAGAAAAGTTTGTAACAACTACAGAGGTATCTCTTTAATCAGCGTTGTGGGTAAAATCTTCTCAGGTATTGTTGAAAGGAAAGTGCTAGTATTATTTGAAGACCAATTGGATGAAAATCGGTGTGGGTTTAGGCCTCTTAGAGGTTGTCAGGACCAAATCTTTAGCTTACGGCAAATAATGGAGAAGTGTTATGAGTGGAACAGGGAATTGTATCTACGCTTCATAGATCTAGAAAATGCATATGATCGGGTTCCTAGGGGGAAGTTATTGTCTGTTCTACGAGATTATGGAATAGGAGGCAAACTTTTGCAAGCAATTAAAGGTCTTTACATGGATAGTCAGGCAGCAGTTACAGTTGACAGTAAATTGAGTTCATGGTTCAGAGTAGTTTCAGGGGTAAGACAAGGCTGCAACCTGTCTCCACTATTGTTCATATTATTCATGGATCATATGTTGAAAACAATAGACTGGCTGGGTGAGATTAAGATATGCGAACACAAAATAAGCAGTCTTGCATATGCAGATGACTTAGTTCTGATGGCAGATTAGATTGAAAGTTTGCAAAGTAATATTTCAGAGCTAGATCAGAAATGTAAGGACTATGGTATGAAGATTAGCATCTCCAAAACGAAAGTAATGTCAGTGGGAAAGAAATATAAACGGATTGAGTGCCCAACAGGAGGAACAAAGTTACAACAGGTGGACGGTTTCAAGTACTTAGGATGCATATTCTCACCGGATGGCAACGTAGTGAAAGAACTGGAAGCGAGGTGTAGCAAAGCTAATGCAGTGAGCGCTCAGCTACGATCTACTCTCTTCTGCAAGAAGGAAGTCAGTACCAAGACTAAGTTATCTGTGCACCGTTCAATCTTTCGACCAACTTTGTTCTATGGGAGCGAAAGCTGGGTGGATTCAGGTTACCTTATCAACAAGGGTGAGGTTACGGATATGAAAGTAGTTAGGATGAATGCAGGTACTAGTAGATGGGAACAATGGATGGAGAGTGTCCACAATGAGGAAATCAAAGAAAAACTGGGAATGAACTCTATAGATGTAGCAGTCAGGGCGAACAGGCTTAGATGGTGAAGTCATGTTACACGCACGGGAGAAGCAAGGTTACCCAAAAGACTCATGGGTTCAGTAGTAGAGGGTAGGAGTCGGGGCAGACCAAGGAGAAGGTACCTGGATTCGGTAAAGAATGATTTTGAAATAATAGGTTTAACATCAGAAGAGACACCAATGTTAGCACTGAATAAAGGATCATGGAGGAATTTCAGGATCATGGAGGAATTTCATAAGGGGGCTATGCTCCAGACTGAACGCTGAAAGGCATAATCAGTCTTAAATGATGATGATGATGATTGAACTGCGAGAGCTGATGATTGATGAATGCAACGAGATAACTAAGGATATGTGACAGGGAGTAATCCAGAACATAGGAGTTCATGTTGAAGATGTAGGCAGAAGTATTGATGGTTACATTGAACATGACGTAAGTAGAACGTAACTTTCAGACATACTGTTATCACGTTGAATTTTACATTTATATATTTCGGCTCAAATATAAATTATCACCTCTAACAGATCACGATGCGATCATGAAACTTGGCGTCGTTACTAGTCTTTATTTTCATATTCCTCCTTCAACGCGATACATCTAGTTGTATCGGCTACTGTGGAAGTCAGGAGCGACACCAACAAGGAAGGTGACAAAGTGTGATGGCCGGTGGCAAGAATGCAAAAGATCTGCACAAATCACATGTAGGTTAATATAACACTTTATTTTATTATTACTCGCAGAACCCAGGCTAAATATCGTCTTCCTATGACTCAGTATTGATGCTCTTGAAGACAGTGACCGAACTGGGCCAACCAGCGTTGGGCGGCTGGTTAAATCAGCGTTGACTGGGGGGCACCGAATCTCTTGGAGGTACGGCACTGCCCGCTCCTTCCATTGGCTCAGGTCAGCACTTTCTTGATGCCGTTTCGCGGCGCTGCGCTGGTCGGAGTGCCGTCGATGCTTTACGATTGGACATACCTCCCTCCGGAAATACCGCATCGTGGTCGTGTAGGGTGCCATCTTACGACACCGAGGGGGACGGCAGGAATCTGGACGGCGTGAGGAGCCGCGAGCCGCAACTGGGACCGACGCACCCCGCGACCGCGCTCCGACATCCGTCTTGTGCTGCGAGGGGAATATTTTTTTTTTAAAAAAAAAGATTCTTTATTACCAAAAACTTTTTAATTATACAATTTATCCCACTACTTGATGTGATTAGTGGGCCGAAATAGTGATACAACAGTTTTAGTTGCAGCTATTCTAAATTATATTTTAGTTACTAGTTAGTATGAGAGCTATGAGATAAATGCAGTGGGCAAATTAGTGTGTTAATTAACTACTAAGCAGGTAACCTAACTATAGACTAGTTACTAAGGCCTACAGCGTTACATATATGTCAGTTGAAATACAAACCTACTATAGAGCCTTACTCATTGAGCTAACCCCAATGAGAGTGCCCCTGTCACTGGGCAGGCCAAGATGTTGATCGCTGCAGGTTTCTAGAGATAGTGTCTAAAAACTAAGTCCTACAACTAAACTTAGTCAAGGTCCAGATCGGTGAGGTTGCACCCCACTCCCTTTGAGTGCCGAGGCGCGGCGGATTCCAGACTGAGGAAGTCGGCCTTTCCGCGCCCTGGCGGTTTGGGAATAGGGTAACAGACTCTATCGGTGTTTAGGTAAGTCTCTCATAGGTGCTAGTTTAATTCTGTCAGGTAATCCTTTAAGACTATCTGTGATACCACATTAGCCAGTTTATTAATGGTCTGAAAAGTGTCATGTTGTCTGAGCAGTCCGTATGTGTCATAGTGCGGTGAAAAGGGGGCACTCGTAAACTACATGGTCAGGAGTACCCTCCGGAGCACCATAGTCAAACGCAGGTGTCGCCTTTTTCCCGAATCGACATAAGTATGTCGAGTAGGGTCCATGTCCAGTGAGAAAGTGAATTAGTCGCCGGGTTGGTTCGAAATATGTCATTCCCATCCCTTCCCTAACATCTGGTAGAAAATCAAAAGTTCTGCGCCCTGTTTCTTCGCCTTCCCACGATTGTTGCCATAGCTGGTCCTCTCTTAACCTAATCTCAACCTTGTTCCCAGTCCTGCTGCCTAAAATTTCCTCTGTTTTCTCCATGTTCTCCTTCTTTGCCCGATACCAAGAGGCCTGTTCTCGAGTTTTGATGTCCAAGGGGCAGAGCCCCATTATGACTAACAGGGCTCCTCCCAGTGTAGTCCTATATGCCCCCACTGATCTCATAATCTTATTTCTCTGTACTCTTCTCACTGTCATGGCAGGCACCACCCTCGTGAGCCTGTGCACCCATACTCCCGAGCCGTAACCCACTATTGAAGTGAGTATGCTATTGTGGTAAAGTTTGATGAGATGTGGTGGGAGATGAAATCGTTTGTGTCCAATGGAAATGAGGTTGTTGAGTACTTGTAGGGCTCTTTGAGTTACGGTTTCAATGTGCATTCCGAAGGAACACCTTTCATCGATTATGATTCCAAGATAGCGAGTCTCACGTAGCCGGAGAACTGGTGAGCCCTCAACCCTGACAGTTGGATTACGAGCTAGCTGTCCCTTTAGAAGAAGGTATGTGGACTTGGCTGGTGAAATCTTCATCATTGTGTTTTGGCACCAAAGTTGTAGTGTTTCTATTGCTCTTTCTATTTTAGGCTCTATATCTTCTCGGCTACGGCCGCCGACCAGTAGGAGGAGTTCATCTGCGTAGGCTATCACTTCTAGCACTTCATCAGTTTGCTGTAGTTTGTCCAGTAAAGGTTCCATGTGGATGTCCCAGAACAGGGTACCCAGTACGGAGCCCTGGGGACATCCTTTTGTGAGAGTTTTTCTTACTCTTGTGCTAGGGGATGATAGCCAAACCTCCCGATCCTCGCAATAGGTCCTCAGACACCCATATAGCGGCCCTGTACACTCCTTCTCCCGTAAACAGGAGAAGAGCGAAGGCCACCACAGGTTGTCGAAGGCGCCACTTATGTCCACCATGATGCCGACAACGTACTTGTACCGGGTAGAGCCACAGACCTCGGCCGCAAGGGCAATTGCATCAGATGCCGATCGACCAGGCCTGAAGCCGAACTGGCTGCTGCTCATCCCGCACAGCACTCGGTGCGCAGCCAGTCTGTCAGCCAGTAGTCTCTCCAGAACCTTCCCAAGCAGATCGAGCAGGCAGATTGGTCTGTAAGATTTTATTTCTGCTGGGTCTTTGTCAGCTCCTTTCTTGATGATTACTACATTTGCCCTCTTCCAGATTTGAGGGAACTTTTTCTGCCTGAGACATTCATTGTAGAGGTGAGTTAGAGGGGCGACTATCTGGGGGGGCCAGGAATTGCATCACCTCCGCCACAATGCCGTCCGGCCCGGGAGCTTTCCCTCTCTTCAGGGATTTTATATGGGCAGCTATCTCCTCTTCATAGAATGGGTAAACTGCCGTTTCATTTCCATATACATTATTGTTGTCATCACGCAGCTGCCGTTGTTCATCTGTCTCTCCATCTGGGGTGTCTCCAGGCAGCAGGGACTGGAGAAGGACCTCAGCAGTTTCCTGCCAAGACTCCTTCATCCCGCCCCCCATGCCTGACGGTTGAGAGCTCCATCGGAGAGCGCGTTTTCTCACGGACAAGCTTGTAGGGGACTCCCCGTGGGTCTAGAGCTAGTTGGTTCAAAACAAAGTGTTCCCAGCTTTTTATCTTACTTCGCTTAGTTCTTTTTGGAAATTGTCTTTGGCTTCCCGGTATAGCTGCAACCATCTTTGTCTTTCCAGCCAGACGACACTGCGCTGGTAGTGCCTCCTGAGCCTTCTAACAGACCGGCGCATCTCCTCCAGTTCAGCTGACCATGGTGAGGGAGAGGCCGCCATGGCCTTCCTCCTAGTAGGTACAGCAGCTTTCACCGCTCGAGTTATTACTTTCACCAGTTCCTCAGCTCTGTTGTCTACGTCAACGTCCAGGTGTCCGTCACCTTCTGGTAATGCAGGAATGTCGCACTCCCTAGCAAGTCTTACTCAATCAGCTCTTTTGTAGTTGTATTGCACTTCCCACCCCATGGCCCAGCGGCTCTCCTTGTCTCCTATAGTGAAGGCGATGAGGTTGTGATCGCTAGTGGTGTCGTTTTCTTCTACTCTCCACTGCTGAATGAGATGCGCAGCATTAGGCGTAGCCAGGGTCACATCAATGTTTGTGCCTTGGCCACCTCCCACCACGTAGGTCGGAGGGTTGCCCGGCTTGTTAGCCACCACCAGCAGCAAGGCCATGATGGCCTCTTCTGCCTTTTCTCCATTAGGGTCCCTGGTGCCGCTGTACCATAGGGGGGATTTGGCGTTTATATCAGCTGTTACAATCGCTTTCCGCCCCCGCAACGCCGTGATAACTGTGGTAATGTGTGCCAGATGTCTCTCAATATCGTCTCCATACTGGAGATACATATTGATGATGGCGATTGCTCCCGATTGAGGCTGCAGCCTTACGACGTTGCAGTGGCTGGTTGTGAATTGTGTTAATACTGTGGTCCTTAGAAGTTTATTAGTTATTATAATTGCCGATCTTGGGTCTTCCCCTCTGCTTACGACTTGCCAGGTCGCAGCCGTGAAAGCTATTTTTCCACTTAGGAAGTACGGCTCATGCAGACAGACCACATCTAGTCTCCTCTCCTCCACTTCCTTGCGTAGCTCCTGCATCACTAGTCTGCTGTTATGGGTGTTAAGTTGGCCTATCGTGATTTTCGCAGTTGTGGCAACGTGGTACCACAAGATAGTCTCTGGTATTTACGGCGTGAAAGCCAATGTCTAGTTTGCTCATTGCCATTATTCTTTTCCACATTTGAGCGGTGACATCGGCGACGTGATGAACCACATCACGGTCCCGAGGCCCTGTTTTGAATCTCAATCTAAAACTTTCTTTAAATTCCTCGTCTCTCATGTCCTCAAAGTTCTGAGCCTTGATAGTGCTTTGGAGTCCCTCATTAGTCATAATCGTTGGTACGTCATATAATATGACTAACGGGTTTCGTTTCCTCGGTGGCTCGCATTTGACCACCGAGTTTAATTTGGCAATGTTCAGTAGTTTTTCTTTGTCCTCTTCTGAGGCTACTTCAACGACTACCGAGTTTTTGCTCGGTTTTACTTTGTTGATTTTGATTTTGTCTTTTACAGGATTGATGGTGGTAGTAAGTAGCCCCTGTATCTTTTTTACGCTAGTATCTTGACCAGGCAAGGTCCTTAAAAAGACCGTTGTGTCTGATCGTTTGGTGACTCTGGCAATAGTGTCCTTAGTTGTTTGCGGTTTCAGTGGCGCCTGTGCGACCACTCCCGCCCAGGTCTTGACAGGTTGCTTTCTTAATCTTTCATTTTCTTTCTCGAGTTCCTCTACGTGGCCCTCAAGCTTGGCGTTTGCGATGGCCCATGCCGCCAGCTCATTTTTAATTATTGTCAAAGTCGCCTGACTAATCTTGCCGTTTTTGATGCTTTGCTCAAGGAGCAACGTGATCCTTGTGTGTCTCTGCAACACGTTTTCATCAGTTGCCTGTCCCAGCTCGTCCTGAGGAGCGGGTTCAGACATCGAAGAAGCTCGCGATGGCGCACCCGTATCACTCGTTTCTGGTGTCGCCATTTTGTACGAGTGGTAAAAAGAGGGGTGGGAGCCCGTCTCTTGCCCCGAACCGGCTCCTCTGGCATGGGGGGGGGGGGGGGGGGGGGACGTCTGCAGCTCGCTCACCGACCTCGCCCCTAGGTCAAGGGCACTCTTGAGCTGCTGGGTTCAGCGCACCGTTTCCAGCGCACTGATCCCCCTCGGTGACTCCGTCATCGGCGATTTCACGCTACGCACCTCGGGAACTGCACCCCGCACCTCTCGGCCAAGGACCCACTCCTACTCAGGTGGCGGGCCGGTCCCCCAGACGTTCGGCGGTCTGGACCCATCTAACCTGGCCCGGGCGATGTTACCACCTCCTGGGTTTGGCAGAACACGCCCCGGTTACCCAGGGGTGCGGCGAAGCACGCGCCGCCATCCCACGCCGACAAACGGGATCGCCGGCATGCAGAGCACCTGCTGGTCTGTGACCTGCGAACAGAAAGGGACTGCTGCTTGGTCCCTCGACACAGCTCCCCCTGTGCCACGCACCCTTCGATTTCGCATCGGGTTGGGTCGCAGCTCTCCCTTTTGTCGCAAGGCAGAATTTTGGTAAACATTTTTGGAAAGCAGTGATCAATAAATTGTTAAATTTTGACTAAAGTTCAGTCTTGATCATTAAAACATACATGACGTGATCAAGACTGAACTTTAATCAAAATATAGCAAGGCAGAATGCCGAGCTTAATATCTGTCACCACGGGAAGGCGGAAAGAGCCAATTGGGAAGGAGAGGCTATGAGAGACCCATCACCTCCCCCTGTGAGGACTGCCGCGGCACGCCCGACTAGAAGCGATACGCCCCAGTGCGAGCCTCCATGCCTTACGTCGCGCCGGCAACGGGCAGGGCCGCACCGAACGCGCCGTCAAGCGACCGACCTCACGCCAGACCCAGGGGAATATTTGTCGAAAAAATCGCCGAAAGGCGCCCACTTTGTCCTGAGCCGGTCCGACGAAAAACGGAGAGGTTGGCGATGACGACGGCGATGGCGGTGACGACAGACCACCACGGTGCCGGGTCTACGGCGGACGCCGGGAACGGAGAGTGTGGCGGTGACGACGGCGATGGCTTGACGACAGACCACGACGGCGCCGGGTCTACGGCTGGCGCCGGGAAGTTCAGCTGCTCCGGCGACGAAGGCGAGGCCTCCAGCCCCATTGGTTCCACAGGCGATGCCGAAGAGGCACCAGCAAGTGGCTGCGGCGGCTGCAAGATCCCAGTAGGATGCGAACCTGGGGACAGAAAATCTGCGGAAGAATCTCGCAATCGACAAGCACGAATCTGGTACTGCTGCTGGCACGGTGACCCATCAGACCTTGGATTTAGTACACGCAAGTACTCACATTTCGAAGAATCGTTCCCCTCTCCCAGCGCCTCTTGCGACGAAAAACCCTGAAAAGAATAGAATCCTCTAAAAAATTAGCGAAATGTATACCTATTCAAAAAAGCAGGTAAAAATTCACTTGAGCCCTTCCTGAGAGACAATCTCTACTCACTCCCAATTAATAACATCAGTGTAGACCAGAAATAGTGTCGGCAGAAATTGTTTTATACCAAATAAACTAAAAGTCGACGGAGCTGATCCTCCTTGGTACACAAAACGGGTTAGAACACTGTTGCAGGAACAACGAAACAAACATGCCAAATTAAAACAGACGCCGAATCTCGAAGATTGACGATCCTTTGCAGAAGCTCGAAACTTAGCGCGGAGTTCAATGCGAGACGCCTATACCAGTTTCCACAACGAAACTTTGTCTCGAAACCTGGCAGAAAATCCAAAGAGATTCTGGTCGTATGTGAAGTATGTTAGCGGCAAGAAACAATCAATTCTTTCTCTGCGCGATAACAATGGAGATACTATCGAAGACAGTGCTGCCAAAGCAGATTTCCACAGCCTTCCGAAATGCCTTCACAAAATAAAACAAAATAAGACTGCGTTTTATTGGCAGGACACTTAGAAAATATAACCGACCTACTAAGGAGACTGCCAACACTACGCTTGTCCGTCCACTTTTAGAATACTGCTGCGCGGTGTGGCATCCTTACCAGGTAGGACTGACGGAATACATCGAAAAAGTTCGAAGAAAGGCAGCTCGTTTTTTATTATCCCGAAATATGGGAGACAGTGTCACAGAATTGAAACGCGATTTGGGCTGGAAATCATTAAAAGAAAGACGTTTTTCGTTGCGACGGAATCGTCTCAGGAAATTCCAAACGCCAACTTTCTCCACAGAATGCGAAAATATTTTGTTGTAACCGACCTACATAGGGCGGAACGATCACCACGATAAAATAAGGGAAATCAGAGCTCGTACGGATAGATATAGGTGTTCATTCTTTCCGCGCGCTATAAGAGATTGGAATAACAGAGAATTGTGAACGTGGTTCGATGAACCCGCTGCCAGGCACTTAAATGTGATTCGCAGAGTATCCATGTAGGTGTAGATGAAGATTTAGATCAGGAGCGTTATAGGCGCAGTGCGCTGCGGTAGATGCAGCAACTGGAGCAGCGGGGGTGGCGCCGACCATGTAGGAGTTACGCCAGCGACGGACCGTCGCGGGGCTGGGGGCGGTTCAATGTGAGGAAGAGCAGCAGCGCTTGCTCGCGCGTGTGGAAGGCACGTCGTTTTATCACCTGTTGCCTGAAAGTATGCACAAATCATTCAGCTTCTCATTTCGATTGAGAATGAAAAGGAGCACTGGTAAGGTGAGTGATATCACTGGCTGTACAAAATTGCTCAAAGTCCTGAGTCGTAAACTGTGTTCCGTTGTCTGTAACCAAACCTTCACAGCAGAAAACAGATGACAAAACCTCAATTGTACTAAGCGACGTTGTTGAGTTCATGGGCAGTGCAATCGGAAATTTGCTAAAGAAGAGTCCACAACAATAAGCCAACGAGTTTCCCAAAAGGGACCAACAAAGTCAATATACAGGCGTTGCCACGGCGATTGAGACTTTGGCCAAGCCGGAAACGTTACGGAGGGACCGATAGATTCTCACTCAGCACAAGGACGACACAGTATCGTCGCCTGTTGTATGTGGGCGGCCAAGTACAGTGCCGACGCGCTAACTGTTTTGTGCGTAGAATTCTCCAATATCTTTGGTGGAGAAATCGCAACACATCGTTCTGGAACACTTTAATAATAAGCACACGCGATTGTCCAGAGCCATTTTGCAATAAATTCACACCATGCTGGACGGAAAGGCTATGCAGACAAGCAAAATATCGGCGCATAAACGAACTCTGAACGTTTTTCAACTAAATAAGCCAAGTAGTACGGATGTAGTGCAACAAAAAAGTCAGGGTCTGCTTCTCTATCATGTGAAATTTTGCTACAGTAGAGCGCCCAGCGCATTGTTCTACATCTACATCTACATCTACATCTACATGCATGCTCTGCAAATCACATGTAAGTGCCTCGCAGAGGGTTCATCGAACTACCTTCACAATTCTCTATTATTCCAATCTCGTATAGCGTGCGGAAAGAATGAACACCTATATCTTTCAGTACGAACTCTGATTTCCCTTATTTTATAGTGGCGATCGTTTATCCCTATGTAGATCGGTGTCAACAAAATATTTTCGCATTCGGAGGAGAAAGTTGGTGATTGGAATTTCCTGAGAAGATTCCGTAGCAACGAAAAACGCCTTTCTTTTATTGATGTTCAGCCCAAATCCTGTATCATTTCTGTTACACTCCCTCCCATATTTCCCGATAATACAAAATGTGCTGCCCTTCTTTGAATTTCTTCGATTTACTGCGTCAGTCCTATCTGGTAAGGATCCCACACTGCGCAACAGTATTCTAAAAGCGGACGGACAAGCGCATTGTAGGCAGCGTCAACTACAAACAACCGACGACGGCTGCTCAGATTATCCCCCAAATCGTTTATATAGATAAGGAACAACAAAGGACCTATAACACTACATTGGGGAACGCCAGAAATCACTTCTGTTTTACTCTATGACTTCCCGTCAATTATTACAAAGTGTGACCTCTCTGACAGGGAATCACAAATCCAGTCACATAACTGAGACGATATTCCATAAGCACGCAATTTCACTGCAAGCCTCTTGTGTGGTACCGTGTCAAAAGCCTTCCGGAAATCCAAAAATATGGAATCGATCTGAAATTCCTTGTCAATAGCACTCAACACTTCATGTGAATAAAGAGCTAGGTGTTTTACAGGAACGATGTTTTCTAAACCCATTTCGACCGTGTGTGAATAGACAGTTTTCTTCGAGGTAGTTCATAATGTTTGAACACAATATATGTTCCAAAATCGACGTTAACGATATGGGCCAACAATTTAGTGGATTACTCCTACTAGCTTTCTACTACTCCAGTCTTTGGGTACGGTACTTTCGCTGAGCGAACGGTTGTATATGATTGTAAAGTATGGAGCTAATGCATCAGCGTATTCCGAAAGGAACCTAACTGGTATACAGTCTGGACCAGAAGACTTGCTTTTATTAAGTGATTTAAGTTGTTTCACTACTCCGAGGATACTTACTTCTACGTTACTCATGTTGGCAGCTGTCCTCGATTCGAATTCTGGAATATTTACTTCGTCTTCTTTTGTGAAGGAATTTCGGAAGGCTGTGTTTAGTAACTCTGCTTTGGCAGTACTGTCATCGATAGTATCTCCATCTGACAACAAGATGCGGCAGCCGCATCGAATTCAGAATCAGGACCAACAGGAAGGCTAGAAAGGAGTCATCATTTGCATGATTCGACGTGGGCCGGTACAATACTTCGTACCGATGCTGTGAAAATAACAAAACCCAACGTTGCAACGTTCGAGCCGTGCCTTGCGAAACATGTTTGGACTGCTGGAGGAAAAATTGAAGTGGCTTATAGCCCATCAATACGTAAAACTTCCTACCGAATAGATAATAGTGAAAGTTTGTCACGCATAGATAATAGCGAGCGCTTCGTTGTCGATTTGAGAATAGTTCCGTTGACTCTTGGTCAATAACTTGGGAGTGAAATCAATCGGCCTGTCCTGTGAACCAAATCTGGCCAGAGAACAGCTCCGATTCCGTACGAAGAAAGAAGTGTCCACTGCCACAAACACAGGCCTAGCGGGATCGAAATTGATAAGGCATCTGTCACTCAACAAGAAATTTCTGTAATACATCCTGACTCTCTTTGGTCCGAACAAAGCGCACATTCTTCCTGCGCAATCGATGCAACGAGGCCGCGATCTGGGCTGCGTTGGGTCTAAACCGGATATAATAGGTCAACTTCCGAGAACGGACTGAAATTCCGTTACGTTCCGCGAGGCAGCAGGTCCGGAACGGCCAGAAAATATTATTGAAGAGGATGAGCACCTTGGCTTTTGAGAACATGGACTAAGTAGTGAATTTCAGACTGAAAAAAAAAGGAAAATTTGTCCGGGCGACACTTCAAACCTGCACCTAAAAGTACCCGAAAAAGTTTACGAAGGTTACTGATGTGTTCCTCCGGTGTGTGTCCTGGCAATACAAGATCGTGCAATTTGAAAAGAACTTTTGCAATAACCTGTCCTAACTAGCGTTGGAATACCACGCGCGAACGAGCTACCATAGTGCAAGCGCAAAAATTTGAAAAACCGTAAATGTTTATTGACCACAAACACTTTCCGAGACTCCTCATCTAGCGAAATTTGCAAAAATGCATCTCGTAAGTAAATTTTTGAAAAACAGCAGCCTGCACCAAGCCTGCCCATTAATTCCTCAGGGAGAGGCCACGGATAAGTATCAATTATTGTTTGTGGATTCACGTTGGATTTAAGGTCAACACTACGACAAAATCTCCCAGAAGGCTTTGGTAAGATGACTAAGGGCGAAGCCCATTGACTAGCCTGGACAGGAGCAATAACACCATTGTCTTGCCATTCTTTAAGTTCACTTACAAATTTGTCTCTTAGTGCATGTGGGATGGGACGCGCCCGGAAAGAAACATAGGTTGCGCATTGTCCTTCGCTGTAACACGCGTCACAGAATTATTTGCTCTGCCAAGCCGTACAGAAAATCAATCGGGAAACTCCTCAATCAATTGAGTAACACTCTTTTTGGTTGAAAGTATAAACAAAGTACATAGTACTGAAAACGAAGACCAAGTAAATCAAGAGAATCTAACCCAAAAATATTTTCACAGTCTCTCGAACGCAAGACGTAAATGTTATTGTTTGGTGTGAGGCTCGAATGTGCCAGGCGAACGACATGTACCAAGCACTGTAATGTCCTGGTAGTTATACGCAGTAGGCTAACTTTCGTGAAAGATTTTGTCAACGGTGGCAAGTCCAACTGTTCATAAGTGGCACGATTACGCAATATGACTGAAGCGTCAGTGTCGAACTGAAGGCGCACACAGCGCCCGGCAATGACTAAGTTCACAAACAGTTCGTTCGACTGTCGTTGCACAGCATTTCGGCGGGGTGAAGGCACATCTGAATTTCGCCTTTATTAGTATCGGTAGTCGTTTTAGAAATAACTGCATTCACTGAGTGAGAAGGTGCTCCGCGCTTACGAGAGCGAACGTGGTAGAGTTCTTTTTCTGTTTCAAGCACACAGACTTTAAATGCAAAGCAAGTCGCAGTTTTCTCTTTTACAGTTGGAAAAGCAGCGGGGACATGATTTCACAGCAGACTCAATTGTTTACTGTGGGTACAGCGCGGTGGCCTGTTTGCGTACAGCAGTCGGTCGCAAAGCCGGTCGTGTTTGACACGTTGCGTTACACTGCAGATGGGAGCTACTTCAAAGTTTTCCACGACACTGTCACCCGAGGCCTGATGTTCAGTTACTTGTAACATGTTTTAAAAGTGGGATCCGAATGTTTAAGAAATTGTTCACTACATCACGAAACACGGCGCCACTATAGTACTGTCCACAGCTACATTTAAAATGACACCGTCGTCTTTTTCGCAATCGAAGGAACTTGTAACGAGCTGCAGCACCCTGTACGTGATTTTCGTAATACTTAGTGAGGGCAGAAGTTAATTCTTCAAAACCTAGAAACTCCGGCCTACTAGTCGGGAATAACTTCTGAATAAGGCGGTAAACTCCTGTATCGGTCGTTGAAAAGAAACAGTATCTTGCAATTGATGTGTAGAACAACGAGTGTTCTACTTAACATAGTACGAATTCCAGTCCTCCTGTTGTTAATTGAACACTCGGAATGGTGGAACGCACGGAGGCGGTGCCGTGGATGTGGCAGGCTGTTGTGGTAGAGTTGATGCAGCAGCGGGCTGTGCATTAATGAGCTGCAGGACGGTCATCATCAACTGTGACGTTTGAGGGTCCTAAAACTGAATAAACTTCATTAGACCAAAGCCGGCACCAACCGGCGGCACAGGTGGGGTAGGAGGCTGGTCAGAGGCCTTTATAATGGGAGGAACGCGGCAAGAGAACAGTTATGAGCAGAAGCAAGTCGAAAGAAAGAACGCAAGTAGTAGCAGTGCGCGTCTCAAAGAAAAGAAAGAAATATTAGTGCCGCTCTGTGACGGAGCGGTGTAGAGCGGATGAATCGTTGGTTCTGTATTCCGTGGCGCCGAATGTTGTCTCTGCTACTGTAGAAGTCACCACGGACACAAGCAAGGAAGGAGAGTAGCTGCGATGGCCGATTGCAGAAATCCAAGTGATCTGTAGAAAACACGCGTAAATTAATTTCTACAAAGAAGTGAACCATTACTCAACTTGCTCAACTTGAAGCACGGGTTTCTGTGCCTCCTATTTGCAGTTGCTTATACGGGCTACCACTACTAGCAGAGCACAAGCTAAGAATCGTCCTTCCATTACTCAGTACTGAAGCCCTTGAAGACTGCGAGAGAATTGGGCCGACCAGAGATGGGCGGCTGGTTAAATCAGCGGAGGCGCTGAACTATGTCTTCCTGGAGAAGTGGCGCTGCCCACTCTTTCTATTAGCGCACAGGTCAGCGCCTTCTTGATGCTCTGTTCGGTGTTCAGTCGATGCTTCAGAACAGTACCCATTTATTCCGTCATTGGATGGCTTGGCGAAGATCTTGGTTATGGGAAACTGAATTTTTGGCTGTTTGGGAGACATTACACCCAGAAAGTAGCCTCATCGTTCTTCTGAAAATGCCTTTCACTCAACAGTTTCTTCGTCCGAAGAAAGGCGATGAAATCACTGGGAGAATAGATGGACTGAGGCAAAATCTGACAGCCAGAAACAGCAACATGACTGACTTTGTCCTGCGCAAACTGAGCTGGGGCTTTGGGCAAATAAAATCCTTCTTACTACTTTCCACTTAGTGTGACGGCAAGATTGAGCTTCATCTCCTCTCCGTTTTTCAAGTACCCTTTCAAGGGCTTGTATGTTACTTGTGTGAATAATGCGTTGTCTCCCAGTACACTACCAAGGAGTTCTCATTGTGACCTTGACACATTGCTGGTATAATAGTGGAAATCCCTCTCTCTTTCTCCTTGTAGCTCGTGACTGTTATTATACCACCATAAAAGCTTGCTCCCCCACTTGACGAATTCGTGCAACGTCGCCAGGTGATTTCGGAAATATGCTCCTCTGACGATTTGCTCCATAAGCTGTCAAATGGTTCAAATGGCTCGGAGCACTATGGGACTTAATTTCCGAGGTCATCAGTCACATAGAACTTAGATCTACTTAAACCTAACTAACCTAAGGACATCACAAATATCCATGCCCGAGGCACGATTCGAACCTGCGATCGTAGCGGTCTCGCGGTTCCAGACTGAAGCGCCTAGAATCGCTCGGCCACTCCGGCCGGCCATAATCTGTCAGCAACACACGGTAACTCAACAGGAAATCTCACATTGGCGTGACCTTGCTCGATGATTGTGGCCTTCTGCCTTTTACGGTGGTGGTAAATCCCCGCAGGAGCACTGTTTGCTGTCCTCAGCTCGTGGTCTAGTGGTAGCCAGCACGGTAGCTCAGCGTGTTCAGTCAGAGAGCTGGTTGGCCTCTGTAATAAAAAACTGAGTGCATGGATCCACAAACGAACTTTAACGGATGTCATGTGGCGTCCGCAACGAGAAAACACAACGATCAACAAAGAACACAATTAGCCTCTGGATCACTAGGTCCCGGGTTCGATTCCCGGCGGGATCGGAAATTTTCTTCGTCTGGGGACTGGGTGTTTGTGTAGTCCCCATTATCATTCGGGAAGTGGTGATACTGGAAATGGAAAGATTGGGAACTTCTACAGGCGCTGGTGACCACAATGTTGAGCGCCTCATAAACCAGCGTCATCAACATCATCATCACTGCTTGCTTTGTTCTTTTGTCTTGAAGTCGTGATATATTGAGTACTCGTAAATGGTAGCTTGACGGTTAAATTTATTTATTTTATTTAGCGTATGGCTCATAACATCACAGTAAAAATTAAAGAAAAAACACGATTAAAAAAAAAGAATCACATATGTAAAAACAGAGCAATAAATAAAAGTTTGTATATAAGGACACACCACCAATTGTAAATTTACACTCACAGAAGAGCAATCACAAAAAATGTCCAGCTTAGATAATATATTGTCGATTGCCTCTTGGGTCGCCATTAGGAAATCCTGTTGGTCACCCTCATATGTAATTGGTGGGCATTCCTGCACGATGTGTTTGACCGTCTGTCTCTCAGCGCCACAGTCGCAAGGGGCCGAAGGAAGTTTACCTCATCTGTGTAAGGAGTCGGCGCTTCTCACTCAGTTGGTTCTGATGCGATTAAGAGCTGACCAAACTTTGGGAGGGCAATCAAATCATTTTGGTTTACTAAAGATGCATGGCATACTGTGGCAGTTTACTGCTGTTCTGCTCTCCCATTCCTCTTTCCATCGGTCATTTATTTTAAAGTTGGTTTGGTGCAGTGCCTGTGCGGTCTTTACTGGAGGATGCCTAGACCAGAGTCGGTTTCCTTGGATGTCGTGAGTATCTTCATGGATTTGTTATGATTTTTTGAATTTCTCTAACCAAAGCGTGTTCTCGGCGCAGGTTAGGAGGGGCTATGTTACTGAGAACGAGCAGCCACACTGTAGGAGTTGGCCTGATTGTGCCTAATATAATGCGCATTGTTGCATTAAGTTGCCTATCTACCATGTGTGTGTGTTTGCTGTTGAGCCACACTGGGGCACAGTATTCTGCCACTGGATACACCAAGCCAAGTGCGGATGTTCTTAAGGTAGATGCTGTGGAGTCCCAAGTGGTGCCACAGAGCTTCTGCAATATGTTGTTGCGTGTTTTAAGTTTCGTTGCAGTTTCCGTCAGGTGTTCTTTGAATGTTAGTGTCCTATCTAGGGCAACCCCAAGGTACTTTGGGTGTTTGTTGTGCTTTAGTGTTTCCCGGTCTATATATACATGTAGTTCTCTGTTGGTCATTTTGTTGTTCAGATGGAAGGCACATACTTCCGTCTTTGTAGCACTAGGTTGTAGCCTCCATTTTATAAAGTACTCGGTGAGAATCCCTAGGTCGCTCGGAAGGAAATCCTCGGCAGTTTCTATGTTTCTGTGGGCTGTTGCCAGAGCCCAGTCATCACCATTCCATAATTTGCGCGATCTGGTTGCAGGCATGTCAGCGATGTAAAGGCTGAAAAGAAGGGGCGCAAGGACAGAGCCTTGTGGGAGTCCATTATTGAGTTTCATCTGTTTACTTCTCTCATTCCCCACTGTTACTTGGAAGGTTCTATTTGACAACATATCGTCAATGAGGTTGGTTATCTTCTTGCAGGGGACGGCACAGATTAATTTGTACATGAGTCCCTGTTTCCAAACTGTATCATAGGCTGCTGTTAGGTCTATGAATGCTGCAGTTACTTTATGTTTCTTCTGCAACCCCGACTCTATATATGTTGTCAGTGATAGGACTTGATCTGTACAGCAGCGATAGGGACGGAATCCTGCTAGTTGATAGGGATTTTTTTGAGTATAGTTCGACCTATTCTGTTGAGGAGCAGTCTTTATAGTTATTTATAGTCCATATTGAGAAGGGCAATGGGGCGGTAAGTCTCTGGTCTATCGCCTGGTTTACCAGGTTTCAGGACTGCGATGATCTTTGCTCGTTTAAGTGAGGGAGAAATGTTACCCACTTGGAGAAAGTCAGCAAAGAACTTAATCAGCCATTGTTTTGTGTAGGCACCGACATGTATGAGGAACTCAGCGTGGATACCATCGAAATCCGGAGCTTTACCTGATTTAACCTTCCTCAGGGCATTGGTAACCCTCTCGATACGAATATCTGATGAATATTCTGAGTCCATTGCACGGGTCCTTTTTAATGTTTTTAAGTCCTCCTTCACTTTTGTTGTGTGTTTTCTATCTCATGGGGCTCTAGACGCAGAAACTATGCGGAATGCAACCTTGTTGGGAGATATTTCGTCCTTTCTATGTTCAGGTGGATTTGCGCCTCCAAGTTTACGCAGTAGGGACCAGGCTTGTCGGCTTGACTTTGAAAAGTCTAGATTTTCAACAGTATTCTCCCATCTTTGCCAAGTCGATGTTATGTAATAGTTCATCCGCTATTTCCCGGTCCCCATTCTTGAGGAACTCCGCTTACAGGTCATCGCATATCCCAGTCCAACCGGGAATGTATTTTTTGCGGTACCCTCTTGGGATCGCTGTTTTCGCAGAGCTAATGACCGCTCCCACAAACCTCTCATAGCTCTTGCTGGTTGGAGGGATCCAGCTCAACGTATAATCAAGTTGTTCAGAGAATTTTGTCCAGTCAGCTTTTGTAAAATTCCACCTTGTTTGAGGGTAAGACCTTATTATCGGGATGGATATACCGATATTAATAATCACAGGGTGGTGCTGGCTATGAAGGAAGTCCATCAGGACCTTCTAGAGGCTGTCAGTGGTTTATCGTTTGTATCCCTCGAAACAAAGCACAGATCCGGGCTATAGTCGCAGTTCCATGCGGCTGATCTGAATGTCCCTCGGTCCTTGGCACAAAGACCAGATGCGTATTTTGTTCCTCGGACCAGTCAACCAGCATGTCTCCATTGCTATCATTCGTACTGTATTTCCACATTTCGTGGTGACTATTGTAGTCCCCGACGTATACGCTTGGGTGTGGGTGGATCTATATCACTTCAGCCGGCCATGTAGTAGCAGGAGGTTTATAGATCTTA
Source organism: Schistocerca piceifrons (assembly GCF_021461385.2). Taxonomy (NCBI): domain Eukaryota; kingdom Metazoa; phylum Arthropoda; class Insecta; order Orthoptera; family Acrididae; genus Schistocerca; species Schistocerca piceifrons. The sequence continues at coordinate 456,688,594 of NC_060144.1, read as the reverse complement.
GTTACTGTGACTTCTCATATTTTGATGACAACTTCATGGATATCATTAGCAATGGAGGCTTCAACTAGGAAGGCGTTCTCTATGTCCCCACGCACATATGTCGCAACGCCATAGTGTCTGTCATACGTGGCTCCAAGTAGATCATATCCTAGTATCCTTCCTCTAGCTTCAAGTTGGACTCTATTTTCAGCATGAGTTTCCTGTATGGCTACCAGGTCAATGTCGTTATCGTGTAAAATTCCCTGCAATACTTGACATTTTGCTCTGCTTATGCCCTCAATGTTGAAATGGCAGATTCGGATGCATGGTCCGAGATCCTTAGTCAGTTGGTCCCTAAGAGGACCGTTGTATGTATCTTGCATAGCGCTTTGTCTGTCGTTCTGTTTCACTGTGATGTGGGGCAGGAATTCTTCGTTCGGTCTGCCGCCAGTTGTGTTAGTTCATTTAGCGTTACCCAGGGTGCACCACGTGGAGGCGAACTAACTTTACATCTGCATTGACCTGATTCCATAAGCCAAAGGGCTCCCATACAAAGGGGCAAAGGTGGTGGGTGGAGGAGGGGGAGGTGAAACTCCACCTCCCCAACCTCTCAAGAAAACACAGAGTAATTATAATTTCAAGCAACATGGTAAGAAGGTAACAGCGTTCTTTCTTGATGATCAATTAGGCAAAACAGATCGGATCGCGGAATATCTCCTTTATTAAAATGACTGGTTTCGGCACATTTAATCAGCCGATTATGAGCACCACTTGGCTGAAGCTGACGGCATGGTGAATAGCTCCAGCCAAATGGTGCTCATAATCTGAAGATGGCCCATTAATCTTCTACGAAGCGGTCATTTTAATAAATGAGTTATTCTGTGAACTTAACTGTTCTTTTTTCTCATCTATTTGATAGCGTAGTCAGGAGTTTTTTTCTTTCAAGGAAATGATTTAAAAGTCAGTATCAGGGATGGAACAGGAACCTTTTATGGCAACCTACAAGTAGCCATTCCTCTTCCAAAATATTAAAAATTCTCCGCAACCTAACGTCTAGCCCTTCCCCCATCATACCTACAAACTTTCAGATGCACGCACTTGCCTGATACAGTTGCAACATGTCCGTTGCTGCCTTGGTTCTTTCTCCACTATCGCGTAGTTTGTCATACACCGGTCTTTGAGTATCCCCCCCACCATCCGTCCGACACTTTTCTTGATACTTATTTCCGTATCTTCACAAGCAGATTGTCTGGCGCCACTGGAATTGTCTGCGCCACCTATCAGCTGCGTCACATGGCGGTGCGTCGTTGCTGTACACTTCTACCAACTCATAAGCGAACCGTACGAACTTCCTCTCACCGATTTCTTTCACGCTGATAGGGTGCGCAGGGCACGCTAGGATTTCCACATATGTGAACATAAAGACTCAGCTCTCAATCTTTGTCGAGGAAATCGAGTTTGAAAGTTGGGGCGTCGTCAAATAATTTGTATGGTCGGTAGTATTCAAAGAGTCCACATACGAGCAAGAAAGAGCTCAGTTTCATAAGTGCTAGGTCTTTGGATCGAATCTCTCTGACGATACGTTTTTTTACAGGGCGAGGAATTTTGCAATACGGCTAAAAATGCGCGTACGTCGTCGGACAGAATGTGAAGCTCGTTTTCCGATAATCACACTGAAGAGACCATGCGCACACAGAAATACGGCGTTCATTACATGTACCGTATGTTGCAGGAACTATTGTCTTCAATGTTTCTACAAGCATTATCATCTTTCCCCATAGTTTACAAGGTACTTGTCACAAATGTAGATATAATAGAATAAGTAAAATAACTATTTTATTGAAGTTTCTAGTGTACCCATTTTTATTTCCAATCTCATTATCAAATAAAAAAATACGTTTTTGGTGTAATTCTGTAACCTGATTTTCTCGAAACCAGTTGAGAATGGTATCCATACGATGAAGTTTTACACTACTGGCCATTAAAATTGCTGCACCACGAAGATGACGTTCTACAGGCGTTAAATTTAACCGACAGTAAGATGATGCTGTGATATGCAAATGATTAGCTTGTCAGATCATTCACACAAGGTTGGCGCCGGTAGCGACACCTACAATGTGCTGACATGGCTGGCTCTGAGCACTATGGGACTCAACTTCTGAGGTCATCAGTCCCCTAGAACTTAGAACTAGTTAAACCTAACTAACCTAAAGACATCACAAACATCCATGCCCGAGGCAGGATTCGAACCTGCGACCGTAGCGGTCTTGCGGTTCCAGACTGGAGCGCCTTTAACCGCACGGCCACTTCGGCCGGCGCTGCTGACATGAGAAAAGTTTCCAACCGATTTCTCATAAACAAACAGTAGCTGACCGGCATTGCCTGGTGAACCGTTGTTGTGATGCCTCGTGTATGGAGGAGAAATGCGTACCATCACGTTTCCGACTTAGATAAAGGTCGCATTGTAGCCTATCGCGATTGCGGTTTATCGCATCGCGAGAATGCGGCTCGCGTTGGTCGAGATCCAATGACTGTTAGCAGAATATGGAAACGGTGGGTTCAGGAGGTAAATACGGAACGCCGTGCTGGATCCCAGCTGCCTCGTATCACTAGCAGTCGAGAAGACAGGCATCTTATCCGCATGGCTGTAACGGATCGTGCAGACACGTCTCGATCCCTGAGTCAACAGATGGGGACGTTTGCAAGACAACAACCATCTGCACGAACAGTTCGACGACGTTTGCAGCAGCATGGACTATCAGCTCGGAGGCCATGGCTGCGGTTATCCTTGACGCTGCATCACAGACAGGAGCGCCTGGGATGGTGTACTCAACGACGAACCTGGGTGCACGAATGGCAAAACGTCATTTTTTCGGATGATTCCAGGTTCTGTTTACAGCATCACGATGGTCTCATCCGTGTTTGGCGACATCGCGTTGAAGGCACATTGGAAGAGTGTATTCGTCATCGTCATACTGGCGTATCACCCGGCTTGATGGTATGGGGTGCCATTGGTTACACGTCTCGGTCATTGACGGCACTTTGAACAGTGGACGTTACATTTCAGATGTGATACGAAGCGTGGCTCTACCCTTCATTCGATCCCTGCGAAACCCTACATTTCAGCAGGATAATGCACGACCGCTTGTTGCAGGTCCTGTACGGGCCTTTCTGGATACAGGAAATGTTCGACTGCTGCCCTGGTCAGCACATTCTCCAGATCTCTCACCAATTGTAAACGTCTGGTCAATGGTGGCCGAGCAACTGGCTCGTCACAATAAGCCAGTCACTACTCTTGATGAACTGTGGTATCATGTTGAAGCTGCATGGGCAGCTATACCTGTACACGCCATCCAAGCTCTGTTTGACTCAATGCCCAGGCATATCAACGCCGTTATTACGGCCAGACGTGGTTATTCTGGGTATTGATTTCTCAGGATCTATGGACCCAGATTACGTGAAAATGTTATCACATGTCAGTTCCAGTATAATATATTTGTCCAATGAATACCAGTTTATCATCTGCATATCTTCTTGGTGTAGCAATTTTAATGGCCAGTAGTGTAGTAATGCCCCACACCCCCTGTCAAGATGGATGAGGTCGACGTGGGGAAGACTTCTTTTCTTTAAAATTTATTAGCTTTAGATAGTTGCCCACACAATCATTTGAAAAGTAACAGTGGAATGACAAATATGACGTTACGATCTTAGCAATCCTCCATGCTGACCGAGCAGCTAACGAGACGTACTGGAGAGAGAGAGAGAGAGAGAGAGAGAGAGGGAGAGTGAGAGAGAAAGGGGGGGGGGGAGAGGTAATTTCGCACGGTCCCTTTGTCAGAGTAGATTGTTGAAGTGTCCATTCCCTTGAAATACGGAAAGTGTATTACCTTACGATACTTCACTTTCTCAGTTACCTATACCATTTCGTTTTGGTTCGTCAACCGGTGAGCTGTGAGATTGAGCAGCATCTGTAAACAAGCCAAAAATTAATGATCTAACTTTATTTTTCAATACACTTTCCAGAGTTGTGGTCTGCACACTCGTGCCATGCATATCGTGAGGACCGCCACACTACTGATGCTGGCGCTGACGATGGCGCGTGGAGTGGAGGGTCGCCTGAGGGCGGCTGCCGCTGCTGCGGAGGGCCACCGCCGCCGCCACCACGAGTGGGCTTCGGTCGCGCTGCGCGTCGGCCAGCTGCACTGCCAGGCCAGTCGTGTCATCCGCGTCGCCGTCATCGCCGAGGAAGTTAACGGCCCTGCAACACACGCAGCAGAGGTCAGTAACACGACAAAAGTTTCAAATAAAACCTTTGACATATACACGGCTGGAGAAAAATCAGTACACCATTTTAGGCGTTTCCAATTAACTTAGGGTCAGTTCCGAGGTACCAAGTATAGACCCATTCTTGAACACCCATATCAGCGCGTGGTGTAGCCTTCATGGGTGGGAATGCAGGCACTGACTCTTGCATCAAGTCGATTGTACTGATTGGGAATCCTGTCCTACGATGCGTTACAACACGCCTGCTCGACTTGTTCACATAGTTCTGTACGATATGTTGATTGACGAGTGGCATGAATCACTTCTCAATCCGTCATATCCGCCACTTTCTAGGCTGGAGGCAAGTTGGGAGGTCGTGTCGGCCAGCGACGTTGCTTCACCTCTTGAAGAGCACATTGTGTTTCACGGGAAGTGTGTGAGCGAGCATTATCCTGTTGGAACAACGCATCACCTTCATGTTGCACGAACGGTAAAAGAGACAGCGCTCAGCCAGGGCTACGTCGTTTGCGCCAAAGACCGTCGTCACCTGCGTGCTGGCAGAATCTGCTTTCACCGATGAAGGCTATGGTTCGCCATTCCATATGACCCTCTGACGTCACCATTCGAGTCGCGGTGTTGTGGTGTGTTAGTGGAAGACGGGCTAGAAGTGTGCGTCCCCGTAGTCCCAGTGCTAGTAATCGGTTCGCAACTAATCGTGTCGACGTCGGGACCCACAAACCCTCTTGCCTGTGCTGCGGTAGTTCTACAGTCTGCCTCTGCTGCCGTTACTGGCGGGCGTCTGTGCTGTGTAGACGTCCAGAACCTCATCTAAGGGTCTGAAAGTGTTCACGAGACTACTGATACCAGCATCGCTGCACAACTGACGCAGCACTTCCAACTTGTGTGGCAATTCCCCGCAGGGACCATCTCGCCACTCGGAAGCCCACAGTTTGATTCATGTCACACTCACGCATTTGGTTGTAGAAAGAGCGAGTTTGTGTTCATGGTATAGTTCCCCGCTTGCGTCACACGTTTTCACCACACTGAGCCTTCTGCCTTTGAACGTTTCCTGTTACAGGGTACATGCAGGTTGCGCTATCGTAGCTTTGCGACTACGCTGTCTGTTGGCTGACAACGTTGAAAATATTATCAGTACATTTACCATCTCCCAGGTGGCGGACGTCATCGTCGAATCAAAATCGACGTCGGGTTTTCAGATGTAAATTTTTTTTCCGACAGTGTATTTTTGTATGTCACATAGATTGAGTAGAATTTAATGACAACGCTTTTAAAATTTCTGATGCAATTTCCAAGTTGACAGGCCAAGGTCGAGGTGTAAAACTTTTACTAACATTTCGTCCCCATGTGCGAGAGCCCCCCCCCCCCCCCCCCACGAATACGGAGAACAATTTCTCTGCCAGGAAGTCTTAACACAAGTAAATACCAGCTGTGAAAGAACTCATTGCAATAAACTCAAAAATCTTGTATCTATTTCAAAAGCGTAGTTTTGATTCTGAGATTACTGATTAAGTGGTCTGCCGGCCGTTATGTCAGAGAGGTTCTAGGCGCTTCAGTCTGGAACCGCGCGTTCCCCAGGGTCGCAGGTTCGAATCCTGCCTCGGGCATGGATGCATCTGATGTCCTTAGGGTAGTTAGGTTTAACTAGTTCTAAGTTCTAGTGGACTCATGACCTCAGATGTTAAGTCCCATAGTGCTGAGAGCCATTTGAACCATTTTGATTAAATGGTCTGTTGCTCGATCTATATTTGGGATTTGCTACGGCCCTTACACTGATTTTCATGAATGGTAATACTTTTTCCTGTAAATACAGCCAGTCAGTTCCCGTCATTTAAACCGAGCGGTTCGACAGTCCGGTTAATGCAAGAAGTCCGAGCACATTTGTTATAATTTACATTTTCGCAACATAATTTTTCTAATGCGCTTACAGTTTTATAAAACTGTCTTTCTTTTGCCGCTTTATCCTTGCTCTTTAAAATTTCGTATGGATTCCTCACAAATCAGGTATACCGGCATTAATGATACAGTTCGGAGGAGACTGTCTCTAAAAAACGTTAGTCTTTTCGCAACGCACAGCAACTTCAATGTGTATTTGTAAAGGTCAGTGACTGAACTGAATTCGGAAGCTCTAGAGAGCACGAAGTCCAGAATTTTTTTTCATATAATTAAACAATTCTCACCCTGTAGTATGAATCGCTTGCATCTTCTTGCGCTGTTAGGCGTATCTACAGCTACATTTGGTTGTATCTGCTGAAGAAGAGAATTTCCCGGTAGATCTGAGGTGCTGGACGGGGAAGCGAACCCATTACCTTGCCTTTTGCGAACTATGCTTTTACTGTCTCGGCTACCTAGTCAGGACTCACGACCCGTTCAGTCACGTTAGCACCCCTCTTCTACATATCAAAGCCTTTCATACCTATTGGGAGTCGCTCTCCTGGCAGTACGGATATCGTGTAGAAATGACTTAGCCATAGCCCATTGGATAATTCTCAGAACCTGTTTGCATGGATAGCTCAGTTTGTAAGGGCGTTATGGCAGGAAGGCACGGTTTTCATGGTTTCTTGCGTGGATCGGGCACACACTTTAAATTTGCCAAGATCTGAAAACAGTGCACATTCTAAGACAGGGTTATACATTCATCTGAAGACTGAAGTGTTAAGTACCCAGCTCTTCTATTTGGTATCCTAATCGCCAATTAACACGTGTGATTAGAGCGTTCTGTCTCTGCTGGCACTACACTGTAGCGTTCTTTGGCAGCAGGACCTTGTACCTAAACCTCGCCAGGATATCATTGCGTACAAGTGCAATGTGCATAAGGTTTCACTATTTCGGGAGGGTGGGAAGATTTGTTGTTGATAATTCTTCCGAGTTATGTGGCCGTGGTCCATGGAATTCTTCTATTCCTAACGTTTCGTCCAATACTACGTTGGACATCCTCAGAGGTATGGCTGGTCCTGCTGAGTCCTGCCGACTGACGAGTCGGGCGTCGGAGAGCGGCCTAAATACCGAGGAAAGTGGGCGTGGTCTAGCTTGCACATAGTAGGAGAGAGAAAACTAGGCAAAGATAAAATGTAACTATCGATAATGGTCCGTCATAGATAAAAATCACTTATCGATTCTGTAACTCCACTGTCCATATCTCGCTCAATTTCAAGGCAGATATGGACAGTCGGTGGGGATAGGTCTCCTGACACAAACTTGCCGCCCGCCGCCCGATGCTATTTGCCTTTCCGTAAGTAAACACCACGTCGGAAACATTGTGTATAACGCTGTATCACATCCTCTACAAGGTGAGTCAGCAAGAGAAGTGAACCTTACACAACATTACCAATTACTATGGCAGGAGAGAGCGCTGCGGCATGACGTATGAGGAACAGTACCACCCTCTAGGAGGAAACCGTGTATACTGTAACAGAGGCTGCTTGGTACAGCGCGTATTAGATCGCAATTTGATTAACAAAGTATGAAAAAAAGGTCTCTGGCATGGAAACCATGCTTTTCCCGACGTATGTTTGTTAGACTATTTTGGTCCGTATCGTGTCATAGATCAGTCCCTAGAGTCTGTTCACGGTGGAAAAAATTGCCCTGTATTTGTTTCACATTGCATCAGTTGTTGGTGCTATCTGAAAATTATATTATGCTTGAAGAATCAAGCTTGTCATGATCTCTAGCTATTATTCTTATTACTGTGACTGGTTTCGAAAGATCTGCACGTCATCATCGGATCTGAAAGTTACAAAAACAAACATATTAAGTGCAGGTGGCTTAAACATACACCATTTTATATAACCACCGTCAACACTACTTCAGTATTAGAACTATGTTGTAACATTATAAGATAGCAATAGCACTGAGTGAGGTGGCGCAGTGGCTAGCACACTGGACTCACATTCGGGGATATGACGATTCAAACCCGATTTTGGCCAACCAGATTTAGGTTTTCCATCATTTCCCTAAATCATTCCAGGCTAATGAATGGATGGTTCCTTTGAAAGGGCTCGGGCGATTTCTTACCGCTCCTGGCCTCATGCTGATCTTGTACTCCGCCTCTAATGACCGCTATGCCGACGGAACGTTAAAACCATTATTTCTTCATTCCTTCTTATAATACTGAAAGTCGCGTAGTGATGTTACACACTACGGCACTCAATCTTCTACATCGCTCATACTTTTAGGAGACCTAAAACACCACAACCATTGCACATGTATTCGTTTCATTTTTCTTATATAGCAGTGAAGTATGTAAGGCAACAACATCTCGGCGCTTACTACCATTCCAAGTCTGATATACCTCTGTCCGTCTGATGAAACCGTAATACTACAACATATATAAATCTCAAGTTTTACAGGATACATAAGCTAACAACTCTAAAATTGTTTGTCGGTTGTCGTATGCATGAAGGTATTATCGTTGTTCTGGTTGTCCTGTGGTAAACTTGCACTCGTGAAATCATTTGCCTAGTAATAAAAAAATAAAATTAGTCAAACATTCGACACACCTTACGTGCTACAAATGATTCAAAGTGTCATTGAAAGGGACGTTAAATGTTCCCCTACCCTGTTTCATTTCTCACTTTTAAACAAATCATATCACAAAAAGTCTGACTGATTGTTTCCTTCAATTTCATTTTGTTTCTAGTTTTGTTCAGAGAGCTTGATCTTACGATATCTCATTCACTTTCTTAGCGTGTTTTGTTCTCAAAATGTCTTGATTATTTCCTCTCTTTCTTTACAGAGAATTGCTACGCCTTGCAGAGATGAAGTCTTAAAAGCCTAATTGTCTTCCTAGCGCCTTCTGCTCTCGATCTGTCTCATGCTTAGTACCTGATTGGAATGAAGCCATTTTAGCGGATAAATAGCACATCAATATAACATTTTATGCGCAAAGTAACTAAGTCTGTTTGACACTTTTTGTACGTAGCTATTAGCAGCTGTTGCGAGATAAATCAGTTCTATCCCAAATCATAATTTAAGATTTTCTTCATTACCCTGAGTACCTTCAAGCAATAGTTTATTATTATTATTATTATTATTATTATTATTATTATTATTATGTGTTTGTGGAGCTAGACATCCGGCTAGCCAAATATCCACTTCCCACTTTCACTTAATTATCACGGTGCTGCCCCTTCCACCCATACTACATATGTACCGACGCTCTCAGACCTAAAACGGTGGCATGTAATCAGAGTAAAAGCTAAAAATGCGGAGACAGTGCCATGGTGCACTCAATTTGAAATGTTCAAAAATAAGATTCAAATGGACAGTATTCGTATAGAATTTTGTTGTTGTTGTGGTCTTCAGTCCAGAGACTGGTTTGATGCAGCTCTCCATGCTACTCTATCCTGTGCAAACTTCTTAATCTCCCAGTATCTACTGCAGCCTACATCCTTCTGAATCTGCTTAGTGTATTCATCTCTCGGTCTCCCTCTACGATTTTTATCCTCCACGCTGCCCTTCAATACTAAATTGGTGATCCCTCGATGTCTCAGAACATGTCCTACCAACCGATCCCTTCTTCTAGTCAATTTGTGCCACAAACTCCTCTTCTCCCCAGTTCTATTGACACCTCCTCATTAGTTATGTGATCTACCCATCTAATCTTCAGCATTCTTCTGTAGCACCACATTTCGAAAGCTTCTATTCTCTTCTTGTCTAAACTATTTAACGTCCACGTTTCACTGCCATACATGGCTACACTCCATACAAATACTTTCAGAAACGACTTCCTGATATTTAAATCTATACTCGATGTTAACAAATTTTTCTTCTTCAGAAACGCTTTCCTTGCCGTTGCCAGTCTACATTTTATATCCTCTCTACTTCGACCATCATCAGTTATTTTGCTCCCCCAATAGCAAAACTCCTTTACTACTTTAAGTGTTTCATTCCCTAATCTAATTCCCTCGGCATCACCCGACTTAATTCGACTACATTCCATTATCCTCGTTTCGCTTTTGTTGATGTTCATCTTATACCCTCCTTTCAATAACAGGGGATATAATTTTATCGGAGGCTACGTTTAGTTTCTTATCTGTGCTTGTTACTTTCTTCTGTTGAAGGCATTCTTGAAGCTCCTGGACTTTCCGTACCGGTTCTACAGTTTTGCTCCCGGATCCCGAGTCGCAGCTTCCGACACGGCGCTGCCGTCCGACAGGTTGACTTGCCACGTGCATTTCGCCACAAGTCCGTCGTTCCTGCTGCGTTCCTTGGAAGCCTCCAACGGCATCGGCGTGTCTCCGCGAAACAACCTTCTGATCGTCTTCGTCCAGGACAGTAAGTCTAGTTTGGCTACGGGCTACGCGGAGGTCCTGCGGCCGTTGTGGGAGAACTTTCACATACTGCACGCCGGCGTCCTGACGTCGAGAACCTACGAGGTACCGACGAGACGGGAGGAGTGGAGCGTGTACGACCCGTTCTGCTTAGCCGCAGACGGCAGGAGGGGCAAAGTGCTGGCGGTCCCCGTGGGGACGCAGCGGCTGCCTGCGAGACTGGCCGACCGGCGGCTAGCAGACGTGTGCGGCTATCCGCTGCGCGTCAGCGCCTTCCGCAAGCGCTACTCCTTCGAGCTGTACGGTCCTGACCGGGCGCCCTGCGACCGGTGTCCGGACGGTATCGCCGGCTACCGCGGGCTGGACGCGCGCATCCTGCAGGCCGTGGCGGAGCGGTACAACTTCAGCGTGGTCGTGACCGGCCCTCGCGACCGCACCCGCTACGGCGCCCGCTTACCAAACGGCACCTTCACCGGCGCCCTGGCCGACCTCGTCTACCGCTGGGCGGACGTCGCCTTCAACTCCATGTTCCAGAAGAGCTACGGCACCGACGACATCGAGTTCGTGCGTCCGTTCGGTCAGGACTCGGTCTGCCTGATCGTACCCAAGGCGGCTCTGACGTCCAAGATCTACCTGCTGTCGTTCATCTTCGAGCCCGAGGCGCAGTGCTCGTTCCTCGCCGTGTACATCGTCGTCGCGGCGCTCTGGTTGCTGATCGTCAGAGTGGAGCGGGCCGTGACGCGACGTCGCCGGGCGCGGGTGGACACCTTCCTGGAGGCGGTGCACTTCGTGACTGCGTCGCCAGTGTCGGTGCGGTTACACGGGGTGGCGGAGCGCTGCCTCGTCTTCTTCAGCGTGCTGTTTTTCACCATCATCTGCTACATCGTGGAGGCGAAGATGGTGGCGGTGCTCTACAAACCGTCCTACTACGACATCGACACTCTGCAGGAGTTCAACGCAACGGGCTTGACAATAAGCACGACCTCTCCAAATCTTGCAAATGTTCTCGGAGAGCTGGAAGAAGGTACACTTACCATTTACAAATTGGAAAAATATAAGTAAATCCGCGTAAAAACGTTCCTGTTACTATTTGTTATTTTATAAGAACAAAAGTTTGGAATATTATAGTCAGCTGCTCATGATACTCGTATCGACATTATGATATCGACTTTCTAACGATATTACATTCTCAAACGTTCAATAAACAGGGCGGTCATAAACAGTGTCAAAAGCTTTTAAGGCAGCTTCGGAGTAGACTTTTATGAGAAATATTTGTTACGAAAAAATTGGATACATTGTGCCGAGTCAGTTGGCACTGAAGTTAGCCAATGAGGCTCGCCAGACACAACTAATGTAAATGATAATGCTCGTGCTCGCTCCTTACTGCCGTCCCATATCCTGTTTCTGTATTGCTCTCTTGTTCCGTTTTAGGAAACCAAACGAAGAACACGTTTGCCGACCTAATTTCTATCAGGCCACTTGAATCTGGACGCCCAACAACCTGATTAACTTTAATGCTAATAAACTAGTAATCGGCGCACTGCATCTAAATTTTTCATAACAATCATTTCTCAGAGCATCCTACCCCGCAACGGCAATACAAGCTTTTCAGAGCGTTTCTCACCACCCTATAAACACCGATATTACATCAAAACTCACTGTGATGCTTCTTGGACATACAATACACTCCATACATCATACACTTTCATCTTTTATTTCAAATGGTATCACATTTGGATGTGAGGATTATGGATGGAGCTGGACTGCAACTGAGAAAGCAGAGGAATGTCCTTTCTGACAGACACGTATGAGCAGGTAGGCCTACAGGTATCGGATCGAAGTAAGTGTGGGACAATGCCTGTCGTTAGGTGAGCAGCTAACGCTATTAACAAGGTTGCAAAACATACTTCGAGCATCAGAAAAGAAGGCTTTGATAGTAAACAGTAAAGAAAATCGAAAAAGGCCTGAGATATGGACCAAAGAATAAATCGTCGAATACGATTCTTGTATTAATTCTGCTTTTAATTAAAAGTGAAAGATTTATACAAAATGCTGCCGTATAGTCGAGTTGGAAACAGCTGCATCTTGTCGAAATAATAATCCTGAAATTTTGTATGTTACGGCGCACTCAAGGTCTGACATGGTATAGGACACGTGACCCTTATGCTGAAGTTTTAATCACATTTCATTTTGTGTGCCACTGATTTAATCGGTACTTCAAATGCATAAAAGAAACTTTAGGAATACGATAAATCACGAGCGATTTTTATGAAATATGTATACTCGGAGTAAAGTGGGCGATTTCTTCAAAATTACGTACGAGCCTGTCTCGAATAAATATTAATTAATGATTTCCCTTCCATTATTTAAACAACTGTACCCACAGTGAAATGTAGTTGTATCCAGCCAATTAGCAACACATTTGCAAAGGGCAAAATATGATAAACAAAGCGGCATGAATGCCTTGAAAAATAAGTCTGGCGCAATTCGTGGCTCAGTACACGAAAGTACTGTACTCACACTGTTTTCGATGTCGGATGCAACCAACAGAGTGTCACTATACCTGTGTCACTGCAGCGTACAGAAAAAATGGCATTGCAGTTGTATCTCCAGCCACCTAGATAAGTGAAAATTTAAAATAACTACTAACTGAATTCAAAGCAAGGATCGTTTGATGGTTTTAATTAGTATTTAAGGCTCAGATACTTACGTTCCTATGTGATCCTATGTGTGTTTCTACATTCAGATTTACAATCAAATAAGTTTATAGAGTCCTTTGCTGTGTTTGATTTAAAACCAATGATGGAATAATGTAATTGAGAAATAAACATGATGTAAATATGAACATCGTAAGCAAATATTGCTGAGTGACATATTCCCAACTTACAGTGTTAAAGTATAATACCTTAAGAAGGAATGATGATTTATATCGAGAGAGATGCTGAGAAATGTAAAGTCACGAAGTGTAGTGATCCTTTAATTTGTAAGTAAATATAATTGAATTCCGAGTGGTCTATCTGGAAAGATGTACCACAAAAAACATTCCTTGTAAGCTTAGTTCAATGTTTACTCCGCTAATTACACAGATCGCAACATGGAACTCTTCAGTATGTTTCAAAGTGAGTGAATCACATTTATATTTCAAATATCTCTAAATATAGTTATGTTGAACATTTTGTATCCCATACAATGACAAATTGCACATAAAAGGCATCATAATATTATAGAACTGACGAACTCAAGTCGTTAACAAATAGCTACGAATCATAGTGGATACATTTTTATCACGTATCCAAACGATGAATTAACAGAGGTATAAAAATAATATTCTTGCACTCAGAGGAATCAAAACTGATGACAGACATCTATTAGCGACAATTACTTTCGCTGCCACTGATTTAATTACAGAGGACAAAAAGCAATACAAAAAGCATCAAAATAGTATCCAAGATACATTATGGTGAGCTACTATGTAGAACTACCGTGTAACAAACTCTACTTCGTCCACATTGAACGGTAATTCTGGAATCTTTGCCAGCCGCTTTTGTTTTCTTCTACTACACGTTTGTTTCGAGGACTTACACCCTCATTTTCAGGTGTATCAATAGCTTATTTGAATATTTCGTTTTCTGTATGTACCCAGTTGTCTGCCTTATATTTAATGTCACTGTTAATTAGCTTGTATGTATCGTACGTAATCACGGTATTTTATACGACTTGTTCCTATATTTAACTTTAAAAACCCGTAGGATAATTAGTTGTACTATAAGTGTAGTACATATAGTAATGACCAAACACTACTAATTAAAACACTGACAAGGGAACTGTCCAGTCCAACATTTCGAAACCTGTCCTGAATTTCTTTATACAGGAAGAATACACAGAAAGAAACACAACGTCAAAATTTTAGCTGCTAACACTGCGTGGGTTATTTTGCCCATGTTGGGTCTTGTGAACGCCCTGGCAATTAAATATAGTTGGTGAACGACGCGAAAAAAAGAAGCCATATACCACAAAAATTTATTCTACTGTCCCTTATTAACAAGTTTACGTTTATAGAGCAAACATTTTTCTGTTATTAACATGTTACATTTTGCACATCCCACACATCATCTTTGCTCTGTTTACATCTTTGGTCAATATTTAATTAATAATACCCCTGTATCTTCACTTAATGCTTATGTTTGCATCGTAAACGACAACATAAAGTGAGTAGCACACGTACGATGCTCGACACTCATTTCAAAAATATTATGAAGTGTGCCACAGTAATTTATTTACAATATATGTGCTGTGTGGAATTTAAGAACTTATAAATCGAGCTATAAAACCACATGGGCCACAACAAAACAAATCGCCGTGTACTGGAAAGCATATAAGCGACCACAACTATTTTGCATTATATATAAAAATGCAAACACTTTAGCACATTTTTGCTAATGAAACAATTGATAAAATGGCTCTAAGTACTCAAATATTCTTGTGCAGTGTGGAGCAGACGACATGCTATTGATCAAAACACTGTCTAACGAAAATATTAGCCATTTGAAGATGGGCATGGCAGCCCCAAACCGGTTATGGCACTAAAATAAAACATTTAAAAAGTATTTATCGCTAGTTGCGTCCTTCATCAACCACAGTGCCAGTATTTTCAAAAAAAGTTTGAAGATTGTCAGATTTTATGATCACTCTTCTGTTTCTGTCATGTAAAATCCTAATCGTCAACTTTCACAAGTTAATGCTCTGACATGTTTCTGCTTGTATCACCCTTCTAGTGCACCGATGATGACGGTGTTACGGTCAAAGTCTATATCTTCAGATTTCTGCTAGTGACTGATCTCCTTCTTTATATTTTAATATTTAACAGTCGGCATACAGCACCAGTACCTAACGGCTTCGAATTTGCTTATCCAGACATTTGTGCCCTACGTTTCATAATATATTTCACCTCCTTCCTTCCCAGTGCCCTTAGGACGATGGTTGATATAAACTAATATACCCTTTCATGATATTAGGTCACTTTCATACGTAGTCACGTTAACGTTTCTACAGATGATTGTACAATTAATAGTGCAAGGAATCATTTTCCCCATAGTCTTTTTTTGTGTTCATTTTCGTGGATGAAATTTTTCCAGTTATCCTACATGCAGCATACGCGTTTATTTTTGTGTGTAATGTGTTTGTCGTTCACTATGTGCCTGCTTGACAAGGGCAACAGCTTTACAGCTACATAACTTTCGGTGTGTTTGCACTGCAGGCGTCTAACATCAAAAGTCACAGCAATAACATTATTCCTATATTTGACAAATGTTGTTCCATTCTATCGTGTTTTAACCACTCATGGGCTATTAGATTTCAAATCGGATGAAAACTGAGAAAAACAGGCTCTTATTTTTTAAAATCATTTGTAATATTACTTGTGTAAATTATTTTAAAAATAAACGCCTTCCACAAAGTTATCTCAAATATTTACTAGTTTTCGAGTTAAAATTCGGTAAATTTTTCATAATTTTCCCACAGTGTCAGTTTGCCTACCATGTAACTCAAGAACGATATATCGGATTTCAGTGAACTACGATTCTTTTGAAGATGAATTTTATTAATGGATATTTATAAAAACAACATAACAGTAATTAATATAATTTTTAAAACCCTTTTATACATGTATAAAACATAAAAACCATTTCCATAAAGATTAACATTACATACGTTTGAACAACTTTCTATTACACGTTGATTTCAGTTTAAGGCTTTATGAACCCCTTGTCTGAAAGTCGTAAATTATAATTAATTAAATAGTATTGAGGCTGACGCTGTACTTAAGTTGCGTCGATCTGCCGTGAATCATAACCAGCAAGTGATCAACAATGCCTTCATCGTAATTCATAGGCGTTGTCACTGTTTCTGTTTATTTTTTGCAACTCTCCATCGAAGATGTAAAGAAGTTTACTAATATCGTCTGTAGATCCCACGCTACACAGTATAATAATTTTATTTAATTTATAATGACGTTTCGAAGAAAAGATACGGAAAACGATAAAAATTTACATTACATTTGAGTTATAAAAATACTGCACGAATAAAAATGTTCAAATGTTTATGAAATCTTATGGGACTTAACTGCTAAGGTCATCAGTCCCTAAGCTTACACACTACTTAACCTAAATTATCCTAAGGACAAACACACACACTCATGGTCGAGGGAGGACTCGAACTTCCGCCGGGACCAGCCGCACAGTCCATGACTGCAGCGCCTTAGACCGCTAGGCTCATCCCGCGCAGCTACTGCACGAATACCAACTAAAACTATATAGTATTACCTACAATTTTCTTTGCGCAGATTTTAAGTTATCAGACTCAGAATCGCGCGGTTTTATTTATTTACGATGTCTTCGACCCTTACAAATGCGGAATCACTTTTTTTTACAGCTGTGAGTTTGCAAGAGATATTAACCATGTAGACTGAAGGCGTCGACTTTCATGAAAATCTTTCTGCCGCTGAAAAAGACTAATAAAAGTGTCCCGCTGGGACGAATGCGTAGGCTGTAGGGCGGCAGACACACACATAGAAAGTAACGCAGAATAGGGAATAGCAAAACATATTACTCATCCTTGGTGAGACCACTTACACCGATTGTAGGTTTAGCCTGTCTTTCCTGCATTCACTACAGCTGATGACCACAAACTAAATAATATTCTGCTAACTAAAAGTCCGAAGAAAAGCATTCTCCTGTCCTGATGTACTATTCGAAGAAGAGTTCCAAAGTAACGGTACTCAGTTAAAACTGCAGGTAAACGGTCTCTGTTCATACATGACAATTCTATTCTCTGTTCTGGTCCTACTGGAGACTTACCACCGTCTTTATATCGGCCACTGTTTCTATCTCACTCGACAACTTAATGACATAAAGACACGACGAACCTTCTGCAGGAACTCCCTGACAATACTCGGACTGACTTACAACTTGCAGTTGACAATATCTGCTCTTGCACGCTTACTTAATCGAACGTCTCTCTCTCTGGTGGCACTGCCTCTCCAGAGGGCATGATTCTCGTGGGTAGCATTTTTGCGTGCAGCGATGCTCCTGCTCGGAAGGACGTCCACGGTACTTCCGGTACTAAATGTCGCAAACTCTTTTTGTGTGCTATCTCACTACACCACAATTAACGTATCATCTACGTTAGACGACAGAAAACTTAATCCCCACAAAAATGCAACGTTACCTGCTGTCTGAAATTAAATAGAACTATCCATACGAAATTTTCACTTAAATTAATTAGTCTAGACTAGATTAGCGTCGGTGTTGCACGGTATTACCACGATGTCTTCTGTAGGTATCTCCTGTAGGTGGCTAATTTTTTCCATAGTAATTTAGACAGCGCTCTTAGCATCTCAACATTAATGATTTGTCGGTCAGGAGTCGATCCAAAGACGCTGATGGACCACCTGATCCGGAAGGTGGTGGTGCTGGGCAGGGAGGTGAAGGCCGCGCCGGACCACGTGGCCTACTTCCGCAACACGGCGGCCATCGCGCGCGCCTCGGACGCGGAGTTTGGCGACTATGACAAGTACCGCGACGGCGACGGCGAGTGGTTGCTGCACCTGGTGCGAGAGTGCCCGCGCGACTACCTCACCTCGTTCGCCGTGCCACGCGGCTCGGCCTACCTGCAGGCGCTCGACGCCTTCATCGGGCGCGCGCTGGAGACTGGGCTGATCAGCAAGTGGGAGCGCGACGAGTTCTTCAGTATGATGCTGCTGGCGGGCAAGGACTACGTGCGTTCGCACCGCAGGAGCATCGAGTCCAGCGATGACGTAAGCACCAAGCTCTTCGACCTGAGCGACTTGCAGCTTCCTTTCGTGCTCTGGTGCTTCGGCATCGCCAGCAGCCTCTTCGCTTTTGTGTGCGAGATGTTATTGGGGAAAAAATTTGGTTTCCGAAGAACCTGAAACTTTCTTGTAGTTGTGATCCTCATTCTGCAGACTGATTTGATGTAGCTCTCCACGCTATCGTATGCTAGCCTTTTCATCTCTGCACAACGGCTGCAACCTACACGCCCTTGAAACTGTAACAACGTAGTCTATGCCACCATTCTTTGTTAAGATCACAAAACCTTTCGCGTTCGGTGCTCCGCCAGTTTTAGAGGCTCTAAAAATAAAATCTAGCATACTTGAGAAACACAGCGATGACCTTAAACAACATATCACGAATGCATAATAAATAATCTATGATGTATAATGTGAACATACTGATACGTGGTACTTACTGGAAAAAAGGAAAACGTGGAAGGGAGGACCCACCAATACAACTTTCTTTTTACACAACCTGTTTATTTAGCAAGATATAAACTGTGTTTCACAGATAATCGAACCATTTAACCATTAAATTTTCTTTAACAAAATGAACGTATTTGCAAAATTGTCTCGACCTTAAACCTTAACTTAAATAAGCTTTTAATCTTTTCAAAAGAAATCTGAAGTGATGTATTTTAAAACAGCAGACAATATGACAATGATTACAAGGCGGCTGGACCTGCAGCCCGCCCGTTAACGGGTGAAACAGCAGTGTTTACTACCGCGCTGGACACAGTCTATCTTATTAAATGCCCTTCTTCAACACATGAAAACTATATAAGCATAGTTGATGACAAGAGTGATTCAGTTACTCAAAACAGATGACTTAACTTTTAATTTGAAAGCTGCATGTCGAAAGATTCGGGGTTAAGATGGGCATCTGTGCTTAAAGGTTAAACAGGTTAGCAAACAATATGACAATGATAAGGCTTACTTCAAAGCAACCAATCTGTTTAAATTCAATCGGCAGCCGAGGTGCGACTGGTATTTTTATTTTGACTGAAGCCCTTATGACTCTCAATATTTTCAAAGTTAGAATGATTGTCAATTAAGAGCGCTCTGAAGGAACGTCTTAAAACATTACTTGTGAACACTTATTACAAGAGAACTCACTCGGCGGAACCACACGATCCAGCTAGAATACACCATAAATGACCCGGTCCTTCGAATACAGAAACGAACAGCTTAGTACAACAGGTTGTTCAGATTATAACTAACGACTGAGAAATGTAATTACAATCAAATAACTGAAGCGGTCAACGGCTAGATCTAACCACAAGGTCCCTCTTATGTTTAACGGTAACCTGTGCCCTAGAACAGTTGTTCCGGCTGTATTTACGACCAAGAGCTGATTAATTAGAACATTAATGATCGGGTACAAACCAGAGAGGAAACATCATATGACAGCGGGACAAATTTTCAAACGACGTGTCTTAGTACAATATTACTTTCTATATCTACGACCAAAGAGCCGACTGAGTAAAAATCTGAGGGTCGGCTACAAACCAGAAAACAATAAGGACGACTAGTAGAAAATGAAACAAATCACCACGAGTGTTGCAAAATGTTACTGCCCTTTATCAGCATGCAGTTCCACGGATCCACGGTCCGTCGAAGTAATTACTGAGTTGTGCCGATGAAAACCAGGTACAAGATGGCAGGCAGGCCACTGGCGATCGTCCGACACGAATGATGCCAACCAACCGACTGGATGTCGGCCTGCTGTTTCTAGCCGACGCTGATCCCGATGAAGTACTCCGGTATCTTCTTTCTGTGCAGGCCCTCCTTGCGCAGCTCGTGGCTTCGGCCGCTCGGACCTCGGGACCACCTCTTGTCACGGCGCTACCGCAAATCCCCAAACTTCGTGCCTCCTCCTCGGGCCAACGAGCCCCATATATATATATCATCAGGCAAAGGCCTTCTAAATACACAACCCACAGATACCAACTCTTCCTCATAGATATTGACAATTGGGTCGCAAGAGGGATAGTCGATAATACACCTGAGCCAGTGGCGCCAAACAGAAGTCTACTAACTCACATGTGCCACGGCTCAGAATTAGATGCGACAACCATCCAACAAATACAGATATACCGTATCTCGTCCATGTCATTTCCTGGAGCATAGGTAAAAACTCTTTGGAATGCCCTGTTGATGGCTTAAGGAAAATATGACTCTTCTGATATGCTACGATTACATATATTTTAGTTACAATAAGAGACACAGCGGGGAAATCGTTGACACCTGAATTAATTAATATATAGTCAGTGTGCTTTGGTCACAGGTTGTTAAATTCTCCATCTTTGTGTAATTTTTCCTTCTCTTATCTCATGCATACAAAACTTAAGGCAAGCTTTGAAGTTGCCTAAATAGATTTTTCTGTTCCTTTGCTTGTCAAAGACAATGAAAAAATAATTTTTGTAAATGATTTAAAATAAAAAAATTCTTAAATTTCTCTGTGTGGCCTAATACTGCAGAAAGCTTGGGGTTCATAGCCGCCCACTGAGAACCCGACGGCTGGTGCTAACTAAAGCCACTTTTTGCTCCTTGTATATAGCGAACCTTTTAATTTAAAAAAAAATGAGGTAGAAGCAAATTGCTTAACCCCATGTTTATGTATTTTAAAAACACAGCGAACTTGAGATTGATTACTGAATACTTTTATCTTTCGTTGCTTTTGTCACACTTACCCATTTGTTTTCGCTTATTACTATTCAGTTGTATTTTATATGTATGATTATATTTTCGGTTTCTTTTTTTTCGTTTTTATGTTAATGCTGCTTCACAATTTCATGTATGACATGATTCCGCGTCTTTTTTTAAACTTTAACTGTCGTTCTAACACGTTTCTTGAGATTATTTATGTGAAATAGGATCAAATGTCTGCAGACAGCTCTGTTTTTCTCTGTCTAATAGAAATTTCACTGAAAATTATATCTACACGTTTGGTCTTCGCAACATTGTTTACTCTCAAAACCAAATCGTACGAAAGTTTGACAGTACGCCTCTATTGTGACCCACCGACCTCCAGTTTATCAGAACTAAAATGCCCTTATTTACGTCTTCTTACACAACGTTTAATTCAGACTTCAGGTGTAGCTGTGTGTCTTACTTTTTACGTTACGCACATGGCGTATGAATTCGTACACTAAATTTGTTGCGAAAACATTGTAAATCTGTATTCATGTAACTTTTGGAACTTTCGTAATTTTGGTAGTCAGTAATAACGCAGTCGTCACTGTACGTCAGCGCCATCTTTTGTGGAATATGACCGTAGAAATCGTATAGGAAACGTTAGTCTCAAGCAATGTCTTTTAAACAACGAATTCGAATTAAGACATGGAATGTTATTTACATGTCAGTGTGCGCGGGTTATGCAAATAAATGTACTCGTTGTATATCAGACGAGCCATGTTGTGAGTGCTATCTAGTGGAACTGCTTCCCTTATGCCATCTGCAAAGCATTACAATTACTTTGCATTTATATTTCACGATAGTGTGTATTTATATTTGTTGAGTAGGTGTCACTTCTCCTGTCTTCACATTGTACATTGTACATTGTACGTCCTTGCTCATTCATGATGTATTTGTCATTTTATGTAAAGTCATTGTCGTGTTTTACATGTACATTACTTTCTATTTTTAGATGAAAATGGCTGAAAGGCGAACTACATAATCTTTTGTAATGTAAATAAGAATTGTGGTGAAGACTACAGTGCAAGAATATGACCACCACATACCGTAATTCATTTATACAACTTATGTCTACCACTGAACGTGTTAACTGTAGTCAAGCCTTGGTCTCCCAGAACTTTCCCATCCCACCTCCCCCATCCCCCCTCCCACAACACACACACATACACACATCCGTCTATTATTAAATTTACGGTTGCTTTACTGCTGTAAACTAACTTACTCGCCTATTCTATTCACTATGTCCTCACTACTTATGTGATCTTCCCATCTAATCTTTTCAATATTCTAATGCTGCATTACAAGCATCTATTTACTTCTTACATGTATTGTTTATCGCCCACTTTTCACCCTAATGCAACTTCATAAAGGTTTTTCTATTTATGTTCGATGTTGACAAATTTGTTTCTTTCAGAAACGCTTTTTATGTTAGAGACAGTAAGAATTTTATACTTTCTCTTCTTCGGCCATTGTTAGTTGCTTTGCCGCCCAAACGAAAACTTATATACCACTTTCAGTGTGACATTTCCTTACTACATCTCAGCATCGCCTGACTTAACCCAACTGAATTCCTTTGTGCCCTTTAATTTTGTTCCTACTCAGTCTGTAACCCCTTTCCAAGACACTATCCCTTCTGCTCAAGTGTTTTTCCAAGCCATTACCACCTCCGTCAGACTTATCTACAGAATGATTAACATTGCGTATACGTACAACTCTGTCTCACTCACTCCTCCTCTATTTTCCTGTCATGTCGTCTGCAGTGTCATTTCCGTATTGCTTGTTTATCAGCGTTCATTCCGTGAATTTTATTCCTGATGCCGTCAACATTTCGACGAGTGTATTCCATTCAGCATCGTCTAAAGTTTTACGTGACTACAAAAGCCATAAACTTCGATTTGCTTCCATTTTATGATATTGGAGGTGACATCGGTGAAACTATGCTGGCCTATCATGCCTGATCATGTCGGAAGCCACTCATCTTACAAGATATGTAACGAGGAACCTTGCGAAAATTTGGCCAGGTAATTTATTTATTCTTCAAGCAAACAGAGATCCGATTATGGTACAGACATTGTGTCATGGAAACGCAGTGACATCTACTTAACACGGGTTCCATTTCCGATGTAGCCTGTGCTTAACACCCCATTTATGACAGGCTTAAGCCATATGGAGGATTGGGAATAAAAAAAGAAATGTGTGGTGCCAACTGACTTCACGTAGGCCTAATACATTTATATGAAACTGCAATGTGACAGTTAAGGGAATACACGTAGTACTACGACATCAACCATACCATGCATTAGATGATGTCATACGTTGGAACTTTGAAAATGCATAAAGGCACGCAAAGTCATTCTATTATATAAACTAATAAATAAAAGAAGTGAATACACGAAAAATTTCTGTTCTTAGCTTTCGTCCTAGCGAGGGCCTCTATCAAATCCTGGAAGAGAACTGGTCACCCCATGTTCAGATAATACCAAGTCGAGAGCTTCTTGCAGTGTAGCAAGTAATTAGTTCTCGATAAGGGTTGGGTTGCAGAATCCTCTCTCAGGTAATTACATGAGAGTGCAGAGAGGATATATGGATCACGCTATTCGTGCACCGTATTCGATCTTTTCTAAAACTGATTTGTACTAATTTATTAAAACTGTTGATGTAACAAACGAAGAAATTTGTTGTACAAAATTGTTCGTATTTTATCTTATGCTGATGACTTCATCTTGTATGACTCTTTTATTCAGGCAACCTGGAGGCCCCGGTCTACCGTCCCCTTAAGTCCCTAAATCCAGCTGTGACCATATCACAGTGAGCCATCGCAGAGTATCATAAAGTTAGAACACGCCTCCCCTTCGAGTTTTACGACACGTTACGGAATCCATGGAACATACAGTTTTTACAGCAGCGAGCATCGATACGCGCTCATGAAAATACACCGCTGTAAAAAAATTTCTATTCGAATAAAACTGCACAATATTCGCAATACTGCGCTCATCACGGGAAAATTCTCTTAATAACGTTCCAACAATGTTAATCTCTCACAGGCCACTCTGTCTGCAAACATTTGTAAACAGTGAAACGACATTCACACTGAAGAACCGAAACGACGCAAGCAAAGCGGCAGGCTTAGGTGTACTTGGTGTGGGGAGAAGCAAGTATTTTATGTGTAAATACGAGTAAATCTCTAAATTCACCGTTTACTGTTCAAAATTTGCTTCAAAACAGACTAATATTCTTAAGTATACCAGAATTGTAACGTGCTGCTCTTATTTGGAAATACAAGGCACGCTTTCTGCATCGCTAACTGATTCTTTTGCACGTCGATCACGTCGATCTTCTCCGCGTCGTTCTTCGGACCAGTACTCCCGCACAAGCGACTGCCGCTCCTGTTTCTTACTCGGGGCAGTCTAGTGTCGTCTTTCGTCGATACACATATTGTGAGTGACACATGCTCAGGCGTTACTAACATGTATCTGCTGGATAAACTTCAACGTGAAACTATAACGGCATTTTTTCTTACTTTTTTTGTCGTGAAATATACGTACTCCGTTTTACTCCACTATCTTTCTTACTTCCCCAATCAACTCTGAAGTACGAATCCACCGAGCCGGCTGATGGGCGTCTTCGCAACTCTGTGCCGTCTTGTTTTTTCTGAAATGCCGATATAAACCGACGCCAACGTTCTGCAACATTCTCAGCGCCCTGCGCAGGACTTCCTCGTCGACACCTTTCCAGTCACGCTTTGGCTTCGTGTCTCCCCCTACGCCAGGGTTATGCTTCTTATACCACCCTCTGACATTGATGAAACCTGGTAGTCAAGCGAAGGCAGGATTAGGTTACGATTGTGCACGGGGCCGTAATTTGTTACTATTGGTTGCCTTTTACAGTTATTTTAAACCAATAATTCCAGACTCAACAATGAATAAAAATACAACACGTTATTACTGAAGGAATAAACAACTGTGTAAATAATAGTGTTTTAGTATGTTACAATTTAACAAATAACATTAAATACAGATACAGCAGATAATGCTTTAAAAGCAAGCCGCTATGATCTGGGCAGAAGGCCTTACACACCAGGAATGGCAATAAATTAAGAACTGTTCAAAACTCGCTGCAACTTACAAATTACTGCTACTGAAATATTAAAGGCAAGTCGCCACAAACACAGCAGACGGCATCAGACGCTAGGACTGGCAGTGAATGAGGTTTTAAAGGTTTACGGCGTAAATACAAATATCAAATTAGAATATTAAGGCAAATGACCACAATCACGGCTGAAGGCCTTACACTGCTGTAAAACAGCAAATACAATAGCAAAGGTTAATTAAAAAAAAAAAAAAAAAAAAAAAAAAAACAAGAAGCAACTGTTCACCAAACGGGTGAAATAAGATGATGGTAACTTTGTAACACAACCCTCAACATCCACGGAACACTACACTGCTAGATTTATTCCACAAGGCAACCAGAATTATTTACTAGACATATATAACCTTTAATGTGGGCATTAAAATGTACTGTAATAAATAATTCAATAATAAAACACAAAGACCAGTACATAAGTTCCTTAAAGGGTACTGGGGCAGATCATACCCGCAGATGGCGTGGACTGAAGGAGCGCTGCACTGAACTACTGGCCGTCACACCTCCCTTTAGAGCACACTTGTCTTACAAGAACCAAGAGACCACAGACGGTGCTCCAGGAATCGGCCACTGAGAAGGTCGGCCACGAACACTATCACGAGCGATGAGATAGGCGCCAAGAGAAGCATTCACTTCACAGGATGGTACCTCAGACTAGTGGCAGTCTAACGAATGACTAATGATAGTCTTGTTGAAGCTACCTGACGTCCAATAAACCAAATGCAACGATGGAACAATACGCCAAAGCCGGAACCGGCGGTCTCCACTACGTCCCCAGAATACTGTGTGTAGGGCGCCCGGAAGGAGAAAGGAATCACTATCACCTGAGTAGAAGAATCACCAACTGGCCTACAAACAAGAAAGCTATCAAAACTACACGCCTTACCGGACAGAAGCGGCAAGGCAAGGAAACGTACGCTGCCGTTACATAAACTTACCCCCAGGGCAGGTAACTGGGGCGTTAGCGGCCACCAGGCAAGAAAAATTACCACTGGTTGA
Source organism: Schistocerca piceifrons (assembly GCF_021461385.2). Classification (NCBI taxonomy): domain Eukaryota; kingdom Metazoa; phylum Arthropoda; class Insecta; order Orthoptera; family Acrididae; genus Schistocerca; species Schistocerca piceifrons. The sequence continues at coordinate 456,662,374 of NC_060144.1, read as the reverse complement.
ACTTAAACAATTTGTAACAGGTTGAACGCAGTAAACAGTAATAAGAAGTCGAGGAAAGCTAACCAGATCAGTCTTCACCGAACACTTCACTCGCTGCTTTTCGCCTTGGCGACACTGCTAGCAGCAAAAAGAACGCAAGTCACTGGAGAATCGCGAGATACCACAATGGTTGAGGTTTCTCTACTCGCATTGAAATACACTCATCCTAAAGCTTGCTGGATCCGGTTTACGACGAGGTCGTACACCCTCGTCACCACAGCCCTTCCAGCCGGCAGTCCATGCGTGCCGCCAGCGGTCGCAGCCTGTTCTGGCATTGGGCGGACCTGGCTCCTTAGTCCCCAAACGAAATGGCCCACTCACATGACCCGGAAAAACAACGACGTCGCCCCAAAGATAGGACAACATCGATAACCGCCGCTGCTGTCCTAGCGAACAGGCAACGCTTGTGAAACCGAGTGGCGCCAGTCAACACGGGAAGAAGACAAACAATCGCAACCATGCCAACTAACTCTACCGTCTGGCCTCAAATAGAGGGCGAAAACCTACAAACAGCAACAACGCGAGCCGTAGCACTGCTCAGTTCACCTGAAAACTTTCACCTGCGTAGGTAAACAGGAAATGGTTTACAGCGCATATCTCTGTTTTATGATGTTTGCTGTTCCGCCTTTGATGAATGCACTCATAAATTCTTTTATTTATTACCAAACTAATTATAATTTCCATCTCAAAAAGAAGGCCGACTCTCGCCCTGAGCTATTTAATAACACCCTCGGTTTATTTTGAATTGACATTACGTATAAAACATGCAACTCTGTGGGTATTGAATGCAGCGTACGCAAGGGGATTCAACTTCAGACAATCGAGTAGTCGCTCTGTATGACTCTGCTCTCACGTTTCTTTGCACACTATTATATTCGTGTGAAGTGTATGTAGCACAACAAGCTTAACGCCCCGTAGTGGATAACAAGGGAATTTTAGATAATATAAAACCTGGAATGGTCAGATATAGTCTCTGAAATGACGTTGCAGTAACCAGTTGATTTAACAGCTGGAGAAGCACTGAGTGGAAGACTGATGTCTATTATGAGTACAGGCTTAATGGGTCTGATCTTGTATTATCGCAACAACGATAAAGTTGCTCATTCTATTGCAATGAAAGTCTCCATTTTGGGTTTTCTAATCATCTTGCATACTTCCATCAATGCATTAATTGTGTTTAGGATCAATTAGAAAATCGGAGATTTTAATTAGGAAAAATTGGTTGGAGTAGAAAGAATAAAAGCAGACTTTGTTTCATTCAAGACTGTTTTTATTCTCAAATAATTCAAAACCACCCTGCCCCAATGGAAGCTAAAAAATTTTTAGTTGGGAGATTCTTCTGTTACTGTTTGGTTGAAAATTTTGATATCTATCAACGTCAGCACAAACGGTAGAAATTGTTTGGTCTGATTTTTAACAGTCCAATATCGAGCAACTGTTGCGCAAAAATACACAAGAACAAGTGCTATTTTTTTATATCTATCAACGTCAGCACAAACGGTAGAAATTGTTTGGTCCGATTTTTAATAGTCCAATATCGAGCAACTGTTGCGCAAAAATACACAAGAACAAGTGCTATTTTGGTGATGTGGTCGACTGCACATACTTTGTCTTTATTTTGTAATGTTTTTCAGATTTTGTGGTTTTTGTGGCGACAGTCTTTGAAGCTTAAAATACATCCAAAGTGAGATCTTTCGTTGACAAACTACTGTTATGAGTCTGTTTATTACATGAAATGTGAGCCATTGCTGCAGTACCTAAAATACTTGAGTCATTTGTAAACTAATTTGATATCGTCCAGTATTTCACAGTATTGTGTACTGCATGCAACGAGGAACAAGAAGGATAGTTAAGAACTTTAATTGCGAGGTGGCTAACTTTGAAACGGTTCTATTCTTTCCCCAAACTGTAACAAATGTGCACATGTAATTATGCAGTTTCTGTTTATTGTCTAGTTAAATACAATGTAAAAATAAGAATGATTATTAGTATTATTATTAATGAATGACTGTTCATTTAATTACTGTTTCCAAAACAATATAAATGAAATAATTCCTTCGCTGCGTGAACCTCACGGTGGCCTAAGTATTTTGTAACACGTAAGTAGTAACTGAAAAACCATTCGTGTGATTTCTGAGTCAATAATCACACAGAAACAGAAATGTCATAGAGAAATAACGTGGCTACGATTCAGACTATTGCTTGACAACAGACTGTGTTTAACTCCATGATACCAGGAAAGCTCACAGCATTTTTCAAATTTTAGATACTGTTGTTTAAAGGCCCACGTGGCAGAAAATTCTTACGGAAGCGTCTTCGTATGACTGTAAGGCTCACATCTGAAGGAACAGTATTTTTCCAGGATTCTTTCGTGACTGGAAGGGATGTTTCACTGAATACATTGTGTTGGCACTTTGTGGTACGGTCCCAGAAACAGAAATCATTGAAAATAAATTACTCCTGATTCGAAAGCTTTTGAAAGACTGTTCTATTTCAGAGTTAAATTACATGCCAATAATATTTGGACACCAGGAAGAATAGTAAATAACTAATTTTAATTTATCGTACATATACATATAGCAAGAAGACTGCTTGATCAAATTGGTCTGAGGGTACACAGGCTGCAGAATTAAATACTCAGAGCTCTGGCGGCAACAATGAGTCTCTCTACGTAGGGATACAACACTAACTGCACGTTAATAATACATACACGTATGCCATTTATTGCTGCTTCAACTCCGTGACAAATTTCATCAATCGTAGTGGTTGACTTGATGTCAGTATCAGGGTTCTAAGCGGCGCGGGGTAGCCGCGTGGTCTAAGGGCTCTTGTCACGGTCCGCGCGTCTCCCCTTGTTGGAGGTTCGAGTCCTCTCTCGGGCATGGGTGTGTGTGTGTCGTCCTTAGCGGAAGGTAGTTTAAGATACGTTAAGTAGTGTGTAAGCATAGGGACCGATGACCTCAGCGGTTTGGTCCCATAAGACCTTACCACAAATGTCGCCGGCTGCTGTGGAGAAGCGGTTCTAGGCGCTTCTGTCCGCAACCGCGCCGCTGCGGCGACCGCAGGTTCGAATCCTGCCTCGGACATGGATGTGTGTTATGCCCTTAGGTTAGTTAGGTTTAAGTAGTTCTAAGTCTAGGGGACTGGTGACAGAAGTTAAGTCACATTGTGCTTAGAACATTTGAACCGTTTGAACCACAAATTTCCAATTTCCAGGGTTCTAAGCATTGTTTTCACAAAGTGGGTTGAACAAATTATTATGCCCTGTAACATAGTTCATTCATGCGCGTCAAATCGCTCTGCTGTGATGTCATCACAGCAGAAAAAAGTGACATGAAGCATATGGCCAGCAACGGATTTGACTGGCTGTCTCGAATATGGGTCAGCTGTCTTACCACTATGCCAGCTTGCTTCTAGTGCAGCTGTACCAGTGCTCACTACCTGCCATACGTTTTCGGTTCTATAGAAGAGTGGTTTAGTTAGTGTTAATGGCCATCTGCGAAAAAGCACTGGATGGGTTTCGCAGGACGAGTGTTTTCCGTCGCACTCTGTCTAGGTAGAAACATAGTTTATGATTTTTCGCTATGGTGGTAACGAGGGGACTGGTGAAACGAAACGGACGGTTCCGGGGATGACTGACTGTGCAGATCACGAGGTGAATTAATAGCCAACACAATTCCAGAGCGTAGCAGAGACTCCTGAACACATTCCGTAATCCAAGGAAACAATCTCAAAATCTTTTGTTATTCAAGCGTCGCATAGGTAAGACATCCGTGACTATCGAGAGATCGACTGTAATGCCGGGCTGCGGTCAGACTCGGCGACACCTCATGTTCTTGCCGTGGCGGCGTCGCGTCGTGAGACGCGAACCGCGGCTGCGCATGGAGCCCGAGTACCTCTGACATGTTCCCTGTGTCGACACTAGGGCTAGGCGGGGAATCCGAATCACCCGCGTATACTAAGGAGCGAGTAAATAGCAACGATTTCTTCAGTTAGTGAAATATCTGGAAGACGTGCTAACCAGGACAACACTCGAACGCTGTGTCGATGTAGGTTAGTACGACATGGATAATACGAAGGCTTACCTTAGTTTGTTGAAACGTAACGTAACTGAAACCTCCGAAATAGGACCCAGTTATCGACATTAGCGTATCATAACTGTAATGCCCACACAAATTAAGGGTGATTCCGTTGTCTATCCAACCAGCTTCTGTGTCCGTGCGGCTCTCGGCGCTTCCGTCTGGAACCGCGCTGCTGCTACGGTCACAGTTCGAATACTGCCTCGTGCATGGCTGTGTGTGATGTCCTTAGGTTAGTTAGGTTTAAGAAGTCCTAAGTCTAGGGGATTGATGACCTCAGATGACAAGTCCCATATTGCTTAGAGCCATTTGAACCATTTTAACCATCCGTTGTCTATCCAGTGGATCTCTCAGCGTTAGTTGCTACGCCCACATGACGATGACAGATGCAGTCTGTCAACATCCATTTTCTCCGGTGCGTCCATACAGGGATATAGAATTGAGACTCGTCCGACACACGACGTCTGACACTTCTGACTTCAGTGTTATCGTTGGGAGCATTAGTGACAGTACGCTCTATATGCTGCTTTGTCAAGGTAAATCGCAAAACTGGTCACCAGGTTCAGTGACCATGTGGATAGTTTTCCAGATGCCAACATGAACTATTCCTAGCTTAATATATGTAACGTGGACGTTCGATCCCGCACGGCCGAGCAATCAACGTCTGCCCTCTCAGTCACTAGTCGCAAGTGGCCACTGAGATCCTGCTAGGCGTTGAGTACAGGCATCGTGAAACCATCGATTCCATATTCGCGAGACAGTCATGAATACTTGCCAATGAGAGTAGCAGTATCGCAGAACAGTGTATCACAGTCTCGGTAGGCCGAAATCCTGCCGCTGTACAGTTCTCATGCGTAACGGTAGGCGTTTGTCCTCATATAACCCACAACACGTGTTTCTAAAAAATGGTTCAAATGGCTCTGAGCACTATGGGACTTAACATCTAAGTTCATCAGTTCCCTAGAACTCAGAACTACGTAAACCTAACTAACCTAAGGACATCTCACACACACCCATGCCCGAGGCAGGATTCGAACCTGCGACCGTAGCGGTCGCGCGGTTCCAGACTGAAGCAGCTAGAACCGCTCGGCCACAACGGCGGGCGCGAGTTTCTTGCATTCAGATGTGATTTCAAAAACCCGCTGCGTAACCTTTTATCGTATAAAAGAACGTAAATGGCGTTATTCCCCCTATTTCGTATGGTTACGGTGAAGTACTAATCACTTACACGTTCAAGCATTTAGTACATTTCATCTCAATTTTCTGGTTGCAGAATGAGGTGTTCAGGATTTCGTAATTTTACTGACTGTAGTATACATTTAGATCTAATATTGCCATCTAGAAATCCTTCCCTCGTATTATATGTTAATATCCTGTATGATTCAGTTGTGCCAAGAGACACGAGCTTACATGGAGAAACCACGGTGAGAGACATTGATTCTTCGCTCTTGAACCTAGAAATGTGACTAGTGACATTCGTTTAGTTAAGCGCTGATATACGCAAACAATTCCACTCACGGTATGAAACAAGACATACCTTCTGCCCGTAGCTACATTTATCACTGCATAATTTCAGTGCTAATGGATTAAAAAGTTACAAGGAAGTGATAAATGTTTAATTTTCAATTCCTTTTGAAATTAGAGTAAGCTTTCTGCCTCACTAACAGTTCACCGGGCATTTGGCTAGAAAGATCTCAGTCTCCGTGTCGACAGATTTTAAACCACACAATCTTGCAGTAGAGAATATATGTAAAAGAAATAAAAATATAAGGATAAACAGTTCACAGAAAATGTAATGAAAAATGATATAGAGGACAACGGTGGCTTGTTTAAAATAGAAGTAGCGACTGACGCAATATTGGAAGAAGTGATGGAACTCTCCCAGCAAGGTTGGAAAGGAGGGCTGATGACACGTCTGAAGAACGTTAGTAGAGGCAAAAAAGCAATCTTCACGAAAAGTACTTTCCTGGCTTTAGATATTAATAAAGACCTGAGGAAGAAATTGCTGAAAATGTACAGTAGAGAACTGTGTGGAAGTGGTATGTAGATTATCAAAAATCCAGATAACTAGAAAACTAGAAACCGAAATGGTCTGAAATGTGGTTTTAGTGACGTCTCTGTAAGGCGGAAGAAGAAGAAGAAGAAGAGCAGTGAATATGCCAGAAGATGTAAAAAAGTCCTTGAATTTAACTTTTCGCTCAAGTTGTTCCTCTTCGTTTGCGTGAAAAGTCAACGACTCCACGTGTACATCAATCCCAGTTCAACGCCTGATGAAAATCAATCAGTGCATTCTAGGTAAATAATTAAAAATCCTCCACTAACATACTGCTAGCTTCACTTGCAAATTCATGATCGTTTCACCCTTAGAAAATATTACACGTACGACACAGGTCTTATAATCGACACACTAGAATCCGGTGGCTATGTGACTCAGCACAGTACAAGGCTTCTGGGGAGTGATAACAGTGCAAAGTGCAAAGGATGGTCGCAGGTTCATTCAAATGTCTGGTATTCCTGCTGCCCATGGTATACTTACAATTCGCTGTCCTGAAATAAACGTTTTGTATCCTCCACATTCTCCGCCTTTCAGTAGCGTTTACTTTATGTAAATCAAAAACGAGTCTGCGAGCGCAAAAATGTCGAAGTGGATTTAGATTAAAGCATTTTGCCTTCGAGTACATATAATCTGACGCTGAAGCTAACTCATAATATTTCCAGAGGAGATAATGGCATCACCAATTATTATAATAATTTTTATTACCATGTGTAACTCTGTAAAGAATATATTTCGTCACTAATTTTCATGAGCATAACAGTCAAATCCAAACACACAAGAAATTTCTTCATTATTGTAAACTGAAGCGCCAAAAAACCTGGTGTAGTCAAGCGTATTCAAATACAGAGATATGTAAACATGCAGAATACGGCGCTGCGGTTGGCAAAGTCTATACAAGACAACAAGTGTCTGGCGCATTTGTTAGACCAGTTACTGCTGCTACAATGGCAGGTTATCAAGATTTAAATGAGTTTGAACGAGGTGTTATAGCCGGTGCACGAGCGATGGGGCACAGAATCTCCTAGGCAGCGATGAAGTGGAGATTTTCCCGTACGATAATTTTACGAGACTACCGTGAATATCAGAAATCCAGTAAAACATCAAATCTCTGACATCGCTGCGGCCGGAGAAAGATCCTGTAAGAACGGGACCAACGATGACTAAAGAGTATCGTTCAACGTGACAGAAGAGCAACTCTTCCGCAAATTGCGGCACATTCCAATGCTGGGCCATCAGTAAAGGTCATCGTGCGAATCATTGAACGAAGTACCATCCATCTGGGCTTTCGGAGACGAATGCCCACTTGTGTACTCATGACAACTGCATGACACAAAGCTTCAAGCCTCGCCTGGACGCGTCAACACCGACATTGGACTGTTGATAACTGGAAACATGTTGCCTGGTCGGACGAGTCTCGTTTCAAATCGTATCGAGCGAACAGACGTGTAGGGGAAAGTAAGGGAAACGTGCGCACCTAAGCGTAACTTTTTTTTAAAATTTTGACTTCGTTAAAGAACGTTTATTTTATATCAAAACTTATAGCAACTATTCTAGTATCTATAAAAAATTAAGATAACACAAAATATTGAAAAATAAACACACTAAAAACAGAATTCCAAGTCACTACCTAAGCGCACGGTTTCCCGAACGTCGTGGAAACGTGTGCATCGGGTGGGGTAATTGTGCGCATGTTAGAAGAATTGATACGCAGCAATACCTGGAGAGGCAAAAATAAAACTATACAAGGTTTGCTCCAAAGATTATATTGATAAGGCACATATTAGATTGGGTTAAACATAAATTTTAATCAAATTTTACAAAATTTAACATAGTTCAGGGCTATTGGTTTTCAAATAAAATGCAAAGTTTTCTTTGATGTTAGGGGCCTACAGATTTAACAAGTTAGATAAGTCCTTCACTGCACATATCACATATAAAATCTTTAGCAGAATCATTTCCGCTACAAGCTGCATGGTACCATCTTCCGTACAAAGTACATCTGTACCACAGTTCCCTGTCTTTACCATGATCTCCACAAAGTCCGCAAATCTCGTCGTCGGCTACTTGAAGTGCGCCAGGGTCAAACAGCTCCATGTCGATATCATCGGACTCATCGTCATTACACAGTGGAACTTCGCCAACATCTGAATCGTGTGATTCTTCTTCAATCATCTTCTTTTTGTTTACCTTCTTTTGTAAGTGCGTCTTGCCAAAAGTCTGATTATCCTTTTTCTTGTTTTGAAGTCTCTTCTTATCCATACTTTGTTTTGCATTAGGCTTAGGCCTATTTCCGAGATTAAGCTTTTTAGCAACTTTTATTTTTTATTGGCAATTCTTTGCTGTTTCACCTCTTCTTTTTCTTTTTTCTTTTCTATATCCAACCGAAGCTTTATTTTCATGGGTATGCTAGGCTTGGGCCTATCGGATTTCTTCTTTAGGTCAAAAGCTGGTAGATAAGTCGTAAAACTCTTATGGCTTTCAGTAAAACCTCCCGTGGATGTTGAGGAAGTAGGGTCATCAAATAGCCCCACAGATGGGCTTGTAGCAGTGGATGAGGTCTTACGTGCTGTGGATGTTGAAGGACTGTCACAATCTGTGGCTGCTTCCACCCTTAGCTCGTCTAGTTTTCGAGCTGGGGCAAAATCAAGTTCAGAAAACTTGTCGGGGTTGTAGGGTGAATACCAGCTGCACGGAAGCCAGATAAGGCCTTTGACAATGTAGCAACTTTAAGAAAAGCATTCTTCACAAGTTCAGCAACTTCGTACTCAGTAATTCTCTGGTGGCTGTTCGTGTCATGAGAAGGTCATATTCTCTAGAAAGAGCATTCTTCAGAGGGCCGAAAAAGGTTAGATGCATGGGTTGTAGGTGGTGGTACATATGCTGTGGCAGAGAGACCATGTGGATGTGGTTTTCTTTACGAAACTTGTAAGATTCAATGGAAATGTGGCTGTTGTTGTTGTCCAGTATGAGGAGCACTGGTTCATCAGCTGTTGGGCGAGTACGTTTTTTAAACTGAAGAAACCACTCATTGAATAGTTCTGTGTTGATCCACCCATTGTTGGAACAACAGTAAATGACCCCATACGGTCCATTTTTCTGAAGGTTTGCACTCATTCGTTTTCTTGGATAAATCATCATTGGAGGTATGAAATGACCTCCAGGGTCCATACAAAACACACCAGTGATGGTCCTGCCCCTCTCAGCGGGAGTTGCAGCACCTACCGTCTTTGAACCTTTTGTAGCAACACTATAGAACACTTTTTTTGTATAACGGTTATGGCAGTTTCATCTTGGTTGTACATTCTTGTGGGATTAATATTCAGTTTTTCTCTTAAAGTTAGCAGATTGTCAATAAATCGAGTAACTTCTTCCTTGCTGAAAGCTTTGATTCTGTTCACACTAGTATTTTCCGGCTGCCGCCGGCTGATGGTCGGGTGGCGCTTAATAAAACTGTACATCCAATCTTTGCCGGCTAAGCCACTCTCTTTGTTGAAATTGTGGTTAATACCATTCTTCTCAACGTAGTCGTATGCCAGTTTCCGCAAGCCTTTAGGTGTTAGGCCATAGAACAAGTTGCAAAGAAGGACGATACACTCAATAATTTCTTGCTCAACACTTTCTGGAATAATAGACTTACGCCCCAAAGTTGGTTGTGTTACCTCGTTAATGGGCTTCGTATTGTTGATTCTGGTATTTTGAAGCTTTGATTCTGGTATTTTGAAGCTTCTACCCACTTCTCTGATTTTCCTCCCATCTGTTCTTACTGCATGTATTGCTTGTTTAAGCGTGTCTACAGAATAACTGTATTGCTCTGTTTTCTGGACGTACTTACTCGGCATCTGAGAACAAAGAAAAAACCAACTGTTGGTGGCCTTCTGGTATTTAACTACGTGAGGGGAAAATGTGCGCATCGGTGCGCACCTTTACCCCACAGTGTCTTGGAAATAAATTTAGGCCACAATTTTCTTAAAACTAATTACAACCAAACAGCACTCATGTCAGAACATGCCCATAACATACAGGCTTTAACTATACCACAAGTAAATTTATTCAACGTAATAAATAGACAATCACCGTCTTAAATCCCGAGGACTGCAAATTAAATCACGTCACATTTCACCATTTGCAAACTCACTGAACGCGAGACAGTAATGGCGACCCAGCGAGCAGACGAAAGAAGTTCGCCAACCTGCCGCTAGGTGTAGCACTGGTTACAAAGTTCAACGAAGCTTTTAAATAAGACAAACAGCTATGTGCATGTTTACCCGCTGCCCACGTTTCCCCTACTTTCCCCTACGGGTATGGAGTCAACCTCAGAAATCCATGAACCCTGCATGTCAGTAGCGGACTGTTCAAGCAGGTGGAGGCTGTGCAATGGTGTGGAATGAGTGCAGTTGGGGTGATGTGGGACCCGTGACACGTGTAGATACAACTCTAACATATGTGACGCACATAAATATCCTGTCTGATCATCTGCATCCATTCATGTCCATTGTCCATTCCGAGGGACTTGGGCAGTTCCAGAAGGACAATGCGACACCCCACGCATTTAGAATTGCTACAGAGTGGTTCCAGGATCACTCTTCTGAGTTCAGACACTTCCGCTAGCCACCAAACTCCCCAGAGATGAGCATTATTGTGCATAATTGTCTTGCAACGTGCTGCTCAGAAGAGACATCCACCCCCTCGTACACTTACGGATTTCTGAACAGCCCTGCACGATTCATGTTGTCAATTCCCTCCAGCACTATTTCAGACGTTAGCCGAGTCCATGCCACGTCGTGCTGCGGTACTTCTACGTGCTCGCGGGGACCCTACACCATATTAAGCAGGAGTATCAGTTTCTTTGGCTCTTCAGTGTACTTTATAAAGACAATTCTAAATGTTAAAAGTTTTCATTCCCGGAAAATCATCCTCAGAAGACATTTTTGGGAAGACATCGCTATGTAAACCTGGCAAGACAATACGTAGTTAATGAATCTCCCCCTTGAATTTATCAGAACTAGAAGATCTACTGTGCTGGTCACGTAGCTGTAGGTATCATTCGTGGTATCCGCCTAAATACGGGGAACCAGGAGATAAATAAATTTCGCAAAATGGCTCTGAGCACTGTGGGACTTAGCTTCTGAGGTTATCAGTCCCCTAGAACTTAGAACTACTTAAACCTAACTAACCTAAGGACATCACACACATCCATGCCCGAGGCAGGATTCGAACCTGTGAACGTAGCGGTCGCGCGGTTCCAGACTGTAGCGCCTAGAACCGCTCGGCCACGCCGGCCGGCAATAAATTTTACAACTATTTTCATTAGCACAGGGTTCCTCCACGAGAAACTCAAATGCCCCATTGTAGTATCTTCTTTTAACAAAAAAACCTGTCCTTTCCCTACAGAGTAGAAGCGAATAGAAATTGTGAAACATTTATTTTATATAAACTAAAGTAACTGAAAACGCTCTCTCGGGACTTTCTAGTATATCCGGGAAGATAGGAGAGTCGGACAGCATTTAACATTATTCCCTCTGTATAGGAATGACTTTGTCCCTGTTTAATTTTACAACGATGCCTTTCAAACTATAATTTTTTATGCTCACCGTAATTACAGCGACCGTTTGAGAAGCTCCTTGGTTGAAGAAGAACGGTACTAGCTGAGGGACACGTTACTGTGACGTAATTTTCGCTTACGACCGGTCAGGTAACGGCAAATTAACAGATCTGGAGAACATTCCGTGTAGTTGTGGCAGGGTTTACATAGGAACTACAAAATCAATACACGGTTGACGGAGCACAAAAGAAACTGTCGCTTGGGACATATCGATAAATCGGCAGTAGCGGAACATGTTTTTAAGGATGGAGATCACGACATAAAATTTGGTGAAACAAGCGTGCTAGCGAGGACGTCGCATTATTGTACACGTATGTATAGAGAGGCAATTGAAATCCACAAACATCAATACAATTTTAATCGTAAAGAAGAAGGATTAAAATTGGATAAGATATGGCGGTCGACGTTGCATCAATCACATGACAATCGATTGCCTGCAATCGAGAGAACAGACGATAGCCAGAGATAGCTGCACATCGACACCACGTGACGTGCGGTGGCGCCCCCTACGATATCCATATAAGCGGCGGCCCCAGCTCCTAGCAGCCAGTCGTTGACTCACCTCGGAAGATGTTCTCCGTAGTTGAGAACGAATCGTCAGGGAGAAGAAGTTCTACATATCGACCACGGCAACTTAGCCCGGAAGTGTTTACTGATGAAGACGCCGGCCGTGAAAGCCTACACGGAAAGATCTGGAGCGTTTCCTTATAGCTCGCTGATAAGAATAGCCGTTTAGAATGGCAGCCATTTAGAATGGTAATAGTAATTGGTGCCTAGATTGACAGTCTGTTCCTTTCTTGCTGAGACTGAGTTCTTAAATAGGACCCGTCAGAGTTTCACAGCTTCACTTACGACTGTGTTCTGGAGCAGACAACACTTAGCACCTTGGTCCAACACAGAGGACGTCACAGACGACTGCCAAGCACCGTCAGTACGATACTTTTAGACTCTACGGCCTCCGTGATAGGCTACCAGCCACAGAGCACCCCTGTTGCTAGTGTGGCACCGTTCAGAGGTCGCAGTGCCATTCCAGAGTCGGCAACGCGAATCGATACCACAAACATTGCCGGGAGTCGTCTGCAATCCGCAGCAGGCAATGAGGACGCTCCAGGAGTACACACGTACCCTCTCACCATTGCAACAGCCTTGTACTGAGGTGAGTACAGAGCCGAGCGTGCAGAAACTAAGCCCCAGTTTGTGACCTCAACTACAGCAGCCAAAATGATCATGTAGACAGTGACAGTTAAAGTTCACATAAACTTGTAGTGTTGTAAAGTCAAACATTGTAGTGCAAGAGAGTAGTTTGTTCATCCGTGCATTAAGTGATGCTTTCATAGTCAATGAGAGTTGTAAATTATTAACCAAACGTGTTACAAGGACTGTATCAAAGTAAATCTTTTATTCATTTATGTAATAAAGTGAATGTTTCGTGTGTTCTAGTTTGATGAGCCTTCCCACAGAACTATGGATAACTCATGTTTATGGCTGGATGAAAGTAGTTTCGTCTCCTCACAACAGCTGGTATATCTCTCTCACGCACTAGTCTCAATCTTCTAGTAAGGGCCTCATTAAGTACAATTTTGTGATTTTTTTCTACTGATGCTCGATAACATATGACCTTCATGTTGAATACTTCTTCTTGATACTGAACGCTTTTCCCTCCTGATTTCAGTACTCAATATTCAGTTTTTGTTACTTTCCAAATCTAGAGTGCAGAATTATCTCAATAATGGAGACGAATTTTTCCTCTTCCATTCTTGTAACTATAGTACTGTCCTTCCCAGTAACCTAGATTCACATGATTATCTTCGATTAATCAACTTTCAGAGAAGTCCTTGATTCACGCGTACAAGAAGGATCGAGTGATATGCATCCGAAACCACGTGGTACGGCATTATCTAGGCTGGCTACGATGTGTTGTGGAGAAGGTGGTCAGATGATGTGTACAAAGTTTAAATGATTTCAAAACATGGAACTGTGGTTGTTTTAGCACCCATCAACGTCACTGGTCTGTAAAACTCAGCATGTGTGTACAACTGATGTTCTAAGATTAACTAAAATAAAGGCTAACAATGCATGCTGTAACGTAATGCCTCAGAATTTTTAATTTTGTCCTCAATATCGGTTGAGTCATGACATATCATACATATTACTCGGTCTTTTTACCTGCGGTGCTTTTGTTTCTAACTACAGAACAGTTCGTCTACAAAAGAAGCAACAGCTTATTCAGCACGATAAGCCAAACCACACACGAGCACTGCGTCGTATGCAACAATCAGGAAACTTGGGGTCACTGTCTTCGATCATCCTCCATGCAGTCCGTACCTGGCACCATACGATTTTCATCTGTTTCCAAAAATTAAAGAATACCCTCAAGGATTTTGACACTCATGAAGCGGTGCAAGCAGGGGTAACCTTGTGGCTTCGTCAACGGTCAAACATTCAACAAACTGGTCTTTCATTGGAAAAAATGTGTTCGTCGCCAGGGTGAAAATGGGTGAGAAATAAATTTGTAGACACGAAGAATAAAGATGTAGAATCTTAATTAAGTTTGTTTCGTCTAAAAAGCTTTCACAGAAGAAAATTCCAAGACAATTCTTTTCAGCTCTCCCTTATATTCACACAGGGTGGTCAGATCCAGTCGTAAAGTACAGGGGTCCCAGACCCTTAGTAGCCGTTAAGTGAGAGATGGGCAGGAAGCGTTGGTGAGGTAGGCACACGAATTGCAGTTCCACCTGTGCAGCTGGACGTCAGGTTGCGGTGATTACGTCTTTGGAATGTCGTCGACCTATTGACGCCGGTGATCTCCAGCTCTACGTATCGATCTCCAGAGTGCTCTCGTCGACAGCGAAGATTTGCAATCAGAAGACAAACCCCCATGTTCACCCCTGGAGTACTCGCTGTCATGCAAGGGTCAGCCCTAAGTCCATGTTGAGGAGATATGAGCCATCAGCGTTGAAGTCCGCCACAGTAATAGGTTGAGCAGTAGGACCTTCCTCTTGAAATGATAATTAAATGAAGAACCTACGCTGCCGGCATGCGTTGATATACATCAGCGGGGACATCTGAAAATGTGTGCCCCGACCGGGAATCCAACCCGGGATTTCCTGCTTACATGGCAGACGCTCTGTCCATCTGAGCCACCATTCGTAGTGCCCCCGCCCTCTTGAAGGTGGATGACTGTGACCTGGTCGCAGAGGTCAAGTCTCTAGAAAGCCTGATGGATCATGGCGCTCTCCACTGTCGTTAGTGTTGCTTTGCATGCTGGCACTGCAGTTGGCAGAGGCAGAGTCTTTCCAGCAGGATTTGTAACTCCATAGACGATCGAAGACGGCTAGGTGTCTGAGGGTCGACTCCCCTAGCTTCCCTTCTCAATTGATAGCTGTAACTGAGACAAGGGCTAAGACTACACACTAGGCTGTGCTCAGCAAATTATACTATTGTTAAGAGGGGCAGCGTATTTATCTTGCCGCTTCCAGTGCGGCCTGCGGCAGTTGGGATGGCAATGACATCATCTGTCCTCGTTTCCCCTTGTTGTCAGCTCTCCTAGTGACTTAAGACTTCCGCAACTTCACCGGCCAGAGGTTATTTTCTCCTGATTCAGCACCTGAATACTTACTTTTGCATTGTACTTAGCCCTTCCTTGCGTCACTCTGCGCGTGGTCGCTCCATGATACTGCAATAGTTTCCATATTTGCCGCAACTCACTCAGCATTTCACCTAATGCTGGCAGTCTGCTGGTCATTGACACAGGCGGTTCGGCTTCCGGAAGCTACCAAGATAGAACTTGGACGAATCTTTAGTGTCCATCGGGAATACTACCCTGGGGCGTAACAAAAGCGCGCAAGGGTGTTGCAGGGTAGGTTGTGTTGAGAAGTAATTGTTAACAAAAACATTCGATACAATGCACCGATTTCTAGGTCACTAACATTGAAGTTAGCCTATCAGGCTGTTTTGCGGTTAAATTAAAGTAGCCTGGCAGATACGGTTAGTGTCATTCGTTCTCATAGCGTAGGTGACAGTGCAAGAGACTGCTCAGCCATTGGCCCTGTTTCGATCCTTACTACTATCGCATGTCCAATTTTTCTACCTCTCTCTTGTTCGGTTTTAGGAATCCAAAGGAAGAACACTTTGGCGACTCCGTTTCTGGCACGGCGCTTGAATTCTCACGCACAACAGTCTAATTGGCTCACTTCAAAGCTAATTAACTCGAAAATGGTGCAACGTGTCGAATTTTTGTTCTTAACAATTGTGTCTCAGCACAGTCTACGGTGCAACGTAATTGCTATCTTTTCAGACTATTTGTGGCTACTCTGTATATGTTTGAATACGGATGAATTTGCACCACATCTTACGGAGTTATGGTTCATTTTCATTTCCCATCCTTCTTATCCAATGCTCTTCAGTATAGGGCAATGGACGATGTAACCATGGTTTTTTATTTTGTTTTTTTTTTCTTCAGACGGTGAATTTTTGTGTGGTTAAATTTGCAGCTCTATCGACCACCCGCACTGCTAAAGATGGGAGGCATGTGTTATTGCCAAAGAATTTTTCTGCAGGTTGGTGGTCGCTAGTGTTCAACCTGTGGATGACCTTGCTTCAAGTTATCCGGATTTATTTTTACTTTTAGAAATCAAGGCCGTTTTTCAATCACCAGTATCATTGATACAGGTATTCAGTGTCTCGCATTTAGTACGCCACGATGTGAGCACTTGACAAAGGCAAAATGTCTACATTACTTTTTTATTTATTTCCTATTATCGTTACACGTCATGAGTCGCTCGGTTTCGCGCTTCGCTAAAAGCTGATGCAACACTCTGTTGGTAGAGGGCTCAGAATTATAGCCTGCAACATGGTGGTGTGTTAAGTAAATACACCGGTGCATGGGAAACAGCTTGCTGTAATAGAATTTCTAATCGCAGAAAACTGAAAGTACAAATTCGAAGATTTTTTCCACATGTGAAGCACCCTCCCTTTCAGCATAACGTTGCCAGACCACACAAGAGGTAATTTAATGTAATAATTAAGAATTCTAAACATTTCGGGGTAGAGACCCTTGTGACGGGGTTTCTTTAACTCTAGAACGCCTGCTATTATTTCAGCCAACCTTGCTGTACATATAAAGAATAAATCTTAAAACTACTGATTGAAAAATTAAGTCTCAACCATTGTGTTACAGGACGACAGATTAGTATTTTCCTTTCTTTAAGATATCAAACGAAGTTATGGCACGAACTTGCGTATGTTTCAGTGATTTAAATCTGTCTGTAAATAATATACCTTCTGGGCGGTGTTATCTTGTCTCAAACTACTTTGAGTTGAACCGTCTGAGTTGGACTCGGTTTGAGTGTGTGCGACTCGGCCGAGGGCTGTGCACTCAACTTAATACTGGAACATAGATTTGATAAATTCATTTACGCTGTTAAATTGTGGGGTAGGCACAAAACTGGTACCTTCTCTTAAATTACTTCTAAGTGTAATTGTTTTGTGATGTTGTAATATGAGCGGTAATATTGTGTTTTTCTGTTTTAGACTTCTACAACGCAACTGCTTTATTGTATCTGGATTTGGTAGGTCAGCTTGTTGGGACGTGTGCCGAAATTACATATTTTCGTACTTGCTTCCGAGGTTACGATCCAAATCTTGCTAAATATACTGATTTGCTCATCCGCACCATTAAACTATTTTGCCGCTTTTCATTCGCGCTTGTAAATAAATTTTTGATGTATTGTAATGGGCGTCTTTCATCATCATCACATCATCATCATCATTTAAGACTGATTATGCCTTTCAGCGTACAGTCTGGAGCATAGTCCCCCTTATAAAATTCCTCCATGATCCCCTGTTCAGTGCTAACATTCGTGTCCCTTCTGATGTTAAGCCTATTAATTCAAAATCCTTCTTAACCGAGTCCAGGTACCTTCTCCTTGGTCTACCCCGACTCCTCCTAACCTCTACTGCTGAACCCATGAGTCTCTTGGGTAACCTTGCTTCTCCCACGCGTGTAACTTGACCCCACCATCTAAGCCTGTTCGCCCTGACTGCTGCGTCTATAGAGTCTATTCCCAGTTTTTCTTTGATTCCCTCATTGTGGACACCGTCCTGCCACTGTTCCCATCTACTAGTACCTGCAGTCATCCTAGTTACTTTCATATCCGTAACCTCAACCTTATTGATAAGGCAACCTGAATCCACCCAGCTTTCGCTCCCATACAACAAAGTTGGTCGAAAGATTGAACGGTGCACAGATAACTTAGTCTCGGTACTGACTTCCTTCTTGCAGAAGAGAGTAGATCGTAGCTGAGCGCTCACTGCATTAGCTTTGCTACACCTCGCTTCCAGATCTTTCACTATGTTGCCATCCTGTGAGAATATGCATCCCAAGTACTTGAAACCGTCCACCTGTTCCAACTGTGATCCTCCTATTTGGGCGTCTTTAAACTATCTTAATCTTTGCTATGTGTTCATTCTTGGCGCTTTGGTGAAACTAAATGCAGGGCGGTAACATTAAGAGTACAATAGTATTCCCACTTTTAAATGCAGGGGAGGGAGCGGACAGGTGGAAAGAGTGCACTGAGGACTTCCGTCAGGCGGAAGTCTTTTCTAATGACGTGATAAAAGAAGAAACAGAGTCGATAGGGCGGATAGGGGATCCAGCGTCAGGATCAGAATTTAAAAGAGCTCTTTAAAACTTAAACTCAAATAAGGCACAAAGGATAGATAAGTTTCTTTGGAATTTCCAATACCGTTGAAGGAAATGGTAACAAAACGGTTAGTCGCGTTGGTGTACAGAAGGTATGACACTGGTGAAATGCCATTAGACTTTCGGAAAAATGTCATCCACACAATTCCGAAGACTGCAAGAGCGAGAATTATCGTGGAATCAGCTTAACAACTCGTGCATCGAGGTTCCTGACGGCCCCTTCCTCTGGAGGTTGGAGTCCTCCCTCGGGCATGAGTGTGTGTGTTGTTCTTGGCATAAGTTACTTTAAGTAGTAGTTTGTATGTGTAGGGACCGATGACCTCAGCAGTTTGGTCCCTCAGGAATTCGCACACATTGAGACATTTTTGAGGTTCCTAACAAGAATAATATACAGACGAATGGAAAGGAAAACTGATGTTCTGCTTGGCTTTAGGAAAGGTAAAGGCACCAGACAGGCAGTCCTGACTTTGCTGTTGAAAATGGATACAAGACTGAAGAAAAAAGTCAAGGTATGTTCATAGGACTTGTACAGCTAGAATAAGCATCGAGAATGTCAAATGCTGCAAGATGTTCGAAATTTTACGAAATATAGGAGTAGGCTATAGGGAAGGACAGGTAATACGCAGTATGTGCAAGAACCAAGAGCGAACAGTAAGAGTGGAACACCAAGAACGAAGAGCACAGATTAAGATGAGTGCAAGATAGTGATATGGTCTTTCGCCCCTACTGTTTAACCTGTTCATAAAATTAAGTGGACAGATAACGTGAGAAATGAGGAGCTTCTCCGCAAATCGGCGAGGAAAGGAATATATGAAAAACACTGGCAAGATGACAGGAGAGGGTTATAGGACATCTGTTACGACATCAGGGCACAACTTCCATAGTACTCGAGGGAGATGTAGAGGGTGAAAACTGTAGAGGAAGACAGACTGGAATACTCCTAGCAAATAGTTGAGGATGCAGATTGCAAGTGCTGCTATAAGATGAAAAGGTTGGCACAGGAGAGGAGTTCGTGGCGGGCCGCGTCAAACCAGTCAGAAGACTATTGACTTTAAAATGAAAAGAAATTGGCTCTTTTAAATAATTCTAAATGCAGTAATATCTGTTTGCCTGTTGTAAGGTGTCAGGCAAATCAAACACCTTCCATGAAAACCCTGACATAATAGCAAATCTGGCAATATGTCACATAGCTCCGAATAAATCCTGACATTAAATTAATGAAAGTAATACGATCAACGAGTGAGCAAATGGTATCCCACAGACTAACAGAAGAACACCTAAATGCATGTCATACCTTCCCACCGTGAAAAAGACGCAGATCCGAGGGGAGAAACGGGAACAGAAGCCGAGAGCAGAGGCGTGTAGGCCAGAAGGCCCTACGATAAGAGCGGGACAATCGGACACCCACATCGCCGGCCGACCGCTGGGAGGTGCATCCCCCACCCCATGTTAAAAAAGAGAGCCGTCCAGAAGAACAGTATAGATCTTACGGTAACACTAAAAGGACCACACCAGCTGCAAGTTTTAGCGTGAGACTATATGCGTCTCTGTTACGTAGCAAACATTAAAAACATTGCCCCAACACGAAAAGTATAACGTTTCTCATTGGGTGGACAGAATTTATGTAGGCAGAGCTTAAGGTTAACATTGATACGCTGATTGGTCAGTTGAAAACACAGCGAGATACGTTTTTCTTAAACCAACTTCGGTAAACAGTTGTAAAGAGAAGTTCGGGAGAGTTGCTACTGAGATGGCGAGGTGTGTGGAGCTGCGCCGCCTGCCGCCCCTGATGCTGCCTAACCACGACAAGGTAATGAATGCACGCGATGCACCATAAGAGTGCATAAGGTTTCATTCAGAACTGCGGAAGTCTTATCTGTTACATCCATTTTTACGTAATACTAGTGTCGATCATCAATTAAACTTCGTGGTATTCACATTTGCTACTTGAAGTTGAAATCTGAAACGCGATGATTTTTCTGTTATATAATTATGGAGAAGCCACATCAGCCACTGTAATTTATGACGAGTTAAATAAGTAACTAAAGATAATTGAGGGTCACTTTAGACCATTTTTGATAGTTTTCTCTTTTATGAAACTTAATTTAAACCTAGATTATAGATGTGATACGGCATAGGTCATCCTTCGATCCATTATAGAACTTGGAAACCCATTCAGGGAATTTTCGTTCACATTTTTGTTGAACACAGTTGCTTTTTATCATCCTGTATTAAAATATTTCCTTTTTTCAATAGTACAATTTATAAACAATGTTTTGTGAGTAGAATAAAAATTTCAGTGGTAAACTTAACGGCTTTTTCGACGATATTTTACCAGCTATCTAAAAATAGGAAAGCCTTGAACCCCTTTACTAAATTTAGTTAGTATTAAGATTCTTTTACAGGTAATGTAGTGGAGCTGATGCCGAAACCAGTAAGTCTTTGATTGTATCATCGCTAGTCTCACTGAACTGTTCTGAACTCTACATGTCATGTGTGGTCTGGCGTCTACTTACCAGCAACAGGTCCCAGGTTCAAACTAGTCAGTTCCCTAAAAAACACGCTGAGAGCGTCGTTGCGCGAAAGTGGTAGGGAGACACGATATAGAACAAACAGACACCATGCAGAATGTTAGACTGTTTGTCCATCGACCATTTAAATGTTTTCATGGTATATTATTTGATTTATTGGTGCTTTCAGATTGTTTAATAATCATCCTATCTATGCTAACAAAATAATGAAATTTGCACAATGTACCAAAGTGTGTCTTCTGTAAATTGTTTACAGAAAATAAAATTGTAATTTTTTTTTCAGCTGAGTGTAAGCTCCGTCGTTTACCATTGCCGGATCCGCAGATGGTCACCATTTCAATTCCAATAATTGCGTCCTAGTATTATTTCATCTAGTAATTCTGACCATGATTAATTAGTAAATAATTCACAGAATAACTGAGTACAAGAATTATCACGCCGTTAGAAAGTACGAAAATAAATAATTATTGAATGCTGGCCCATTTTATGTTTTGCACCTGCCAACCACTCCCTTTATCGTAGCAAGTGAAATTCTCCCTGTTTCACTAATTCTGTGTAGTATTTATTCAGTACGACTCCTTAACTGTGTGGTCAGAGAGTCTGATTGCCATGAAGTGGGCTCGAGTACGATTTCCGCCCGGGTCGGATATTTTCTCCGCTGGGGCACTGGGTGTCAAGTAGTCATCATCGTTTCATTATTATCGACACGCAAGTAGCATAATATGGCGTCCACTGAAACCACTTGCAACTCGGGGCTCTAACTTTCCCCGATGCGGACACTGTGTCATTACTGCCTTATGATCAATTCATTTCAGTATTTATATAAAATGAATCCAATATTATAGTCAAATAAGCCCACACTTCGTCAAGTAACAAAGTCGTTCCTGTCAGAAATGTCACGTCGTACATGACATTTAAATTCATTACTGCTTTGCTACAAATTCTATTCCCAACATATTTCGCTGAGAGTATCGATGTATGCCGCTAATGTAACTAAACAAGTATATAATTGTACGACATGTATTTCAAAAGATACGAAGTCATAATCTCTGAAATAGTGAAAAAAATGCCCCACCAGCCAAGAAGTTTTAATGCAATTATTATTTACTACTAACTTCATTCATGTCCGCCCTGTTAGCCGTGTGGTCTAACGCACTGCTTTCTGGGCGAGAAAGCGTGCTGGTCCCCAGGATAGTGTCCCGTTCTGCCCCGTCGTATTTTGATGCAAGTAGAAGGCAAACTATATTATTTTTTCTTTGCCCCTTGCTGTTCCAGATGGTGCGAACGTACATGAAAAAGACTGATAGACAGCAATGGACGTAAGAGCGATGGAAATGGCAGTTTCAGCCGTTTCATCCTCCCAAATGGGATTTTTAAAAGCATCTAAGCAGTTCAACGTACTGAAATCAACATTGGAAAGATATGTGCGTAAAGCTACGATTAATCCTGACTACATAATTGACAAATCAGATGGGAAATTTAAAAAGGTGTTCGCTGCAGAACAAGAAAACGAGCTGGTAACATATCTCAAGTCAATGGAAAGCAGACTTTTTGTCTAACAATGAAAGATCTCAGATCATTAGCCTACCAACAAGCCGAAAGGAACGGCTTACCACACAGATTTGACAAACTTGTCTAGCTGGATGAGACTGAGCTAAAGGATTTATTACGAGGCACTGTCTATTCGCAAGCCAGAAAACACTTCTGGTGCTCGAGCAATGGGATTCAACAAAGTAGCAGTTTCACATTTTAACTCTCTTCTCAATAACGTTATTGATAAGTACAAGCTGACTGCTGGTAAATATTCAACTGTGATAAAAGTGGCTTGACAATTAATCCTAAAAGTTAGTCAAAAATAATAGCATTTAAGGGAAAAAGGCAAGTAGGAGCGGTAATATCTTCAGAACGTGGAGAAACCGTTACAGCAGTCATCTTCAAATCTGCATCTGGGCTATACATGCCGCCCATGCTTATCTTTCCGAGAAATAAGAAGAAACAAGAATTTGAGCTTGGATTACCTCCAGGAGGCTGGTCTGAAGTTCACCCCCCGGGGTGGACCAACAGCCAATTACTTCTAGTATGGTTTAAAAAGTTTCTGGGATTTTCTAAGGACACGAAGGAATCACCTGCGCTTCTAATTGTTGATGGACATTCTACTCACACTAAAAACCTGGAGCTGCTTGATATGGCTAGAGGCAATGGTGTAGTACTCCTTTGTTTACCGCCAAACACTTCACATAAATTGCAACCCCTGGACGTAACTTTTTTCAAGCCCCGGAGTTGTTATTACAGTGAAGAGATAAAAAAATGGCTACAGAGCCATCCAGGAAAAGTTGTCACTCTTTTCCAAATATCATCGCTACTTGGGGCCGCGTTTTTACGTGCTGCAACGATGTCGATTGCTGTAAATGGCTTTAAGAGAACTGTAATATGGCCGTCTGACCTGAATGAGTTTTCAGGCGCAGACTACCTCCCATCAGTGCCAACAGATATTCAGTTCGAAAACTGCGAAATTCCGACAACAAACTCTACAGAGGACAATCTAACACATTGATTACAGGCTGTCCAGTGTCTACTGAACCTGCCACTAATAGGCCTACGACTAAGACTGACCAAGGCTCAATCATTAACCCCCAGCCTGGATGTTCATGGACGCTTTACTCTCCCAACCAGTTATGTACGCCGAACAACTCAGCTTTCCTGATATCGCCCGAGGCTGTCATTCCAACACCACTAATCTGTCAAAATACTCGGCGGACTACAAGACGAAAAGGAAAAAACCGTCGTATTAACAGATTCTCCTCATAAGAAGGAACTCCAGAATGCTGTCGCACGTAAAGTAGGCCTACAGAACGAAGGAGGGTGCACAAATATGAACAATGTCCGAACAGAAACGTCAGGAGCAATGCATCTTAAGACAAAAATATCAAACTGTACACCCAAAAAACAAAAACAGAGGACATCAAAGACATTAAGAAAAATAAAAGGAAGAAGATGATGGAGAAGAGCTTACACACTACTTAATCTAAATTATCCTAAGGACAATCACACACACCCATGCCCGAGGGAGGACTCGAACCTCCGCCGGGACCAGCCGCACAGTCCATGACTGCAGCGCCTCAGACCGCTCGCCTAATCCCGCGCGGCGAGAACCGCGAAAGTCCGACTACAAACTCTACAAATGGACAATCTAACACACTGATTACAGGCTCTCCAGTGTCTACTGAACCTGACACTAATAGGCCTACGACTAAGACTGACCAAGGCTCAACCATTAAGCCCCAGCCTGGATGTTCATGGCTTGGCTTGAAAACGTTACGTCCAGGGGTTGTAATCTATGTGAAGTGTGCGGTGGCAAACAAAGGAGGACTACACCGTTTTCTCTACTGTGGGGACTTCTACTCCGTTTCTAATGAGGGCTGGGTCGCATGCCAGAGGTGTTTCAAGTGGACACTCAATTCATGTGCTGGCACTGACAGTGAAGATGACGAGGAAATACTGATCTTGGACCATTGTCGAAAGGCCTAGTAGTTAGTGGTTTGGTGGTTATTAAGCATTGTACATTTTTCAGAATGACATTACAACATTTCCTTATTTTGAAGAATGACCTTTTAATTGTTTAAATTACACATTCCTTAGTCTGAATTGCATTTTATACAACATTTTGTCATAGTTTAATACGATATTTGTAATTCAAATTCAACGTTTATACAATAATTTAACAAAAAATAACCTTATCCCATTCTGCCCCGTGGGTGGGGCGGAACGGGAAATATGCAAGACTTTCTTTGAAAAATTGTATTAAATGCAAAATGTATTGTTTTAAGTGATTTTAAAATAAGGTACATTAGGTTACACTACAAAGTGTTTATTTATAACTTTAAGAAGTGTTTCCTTGTGTTCCGCCGGCCGGAGTGGCCGTGCGGTTCTAGGCGCTACAGTCTGGAGCCGAGCCACCGCTACGGTCGCAGGTTCGAATCCTACCTCGGGCATGGATGTGTGTGATGTCCTTAGGTTAGTTAGGTTTAATTAGTTCTAAGTTCTAGGCGACTGATGACCTCAGAAGATAAGTCGCATAGTGCTCAGAGCCATTTGAATCTTGTGTTCCATTATTTGATACAAACTGTTAAACATTAAGTATCCCATTCCGCCCCGAGTTCCTCTACACCATAATTACTCCACCACGCTAACATTGGGGTTACACTCGTCTGATGTGAACGTTCCCGGGAGGGTCCACTGTTGGCCGAACCGCACCGTAACCATGGTTTCGGTGTAGGGCGGTGGTGGGATGAGTGGACTGCCGTAGCCTGTTGTGGGGTTGTGAACCACTGAGGGCCACTATGGGGCGAAGCCTCTCCGACATTCCCCAGTTCAGACAATACGATACAATACAAACTCCATTCAACTCCATAGTAACTCACTTTCTTTAGCTTTTATTTGTAGCTCACTTCTCATCCACTACATTAAATGTGCAAGTCATATGTTTACAAATGGTGTTAAAATATGCAGGTGGGAAATGTTTGGTTGTTAATGAAACAATAATCATAAAATTAACTGAGAGAAAGTTTTGTTTGCAAAGTGTTTGTACTCTCTGTGTGTAACAGTTACACATGCATCGGTTATATATGCAGAGGGTGCATACAGTTTGATCAATGGTTTTGTAAATAATTCACTGAGGAGTTAATCGTCACCGACTCTATTCGTAGTAGTCAGGAGAGAGCCGCTTCAACAGCTGCCTTGGGCACGTATCCTCTATCTGTAGGGCTTGATTGTGTAATCTAGCTGGCGTTTTCTGGTTGCTGGCGGTCAGCGAACATTGTCTGTGCTGAAAGAAATGTTATGCCAAAAGAGTGTGTTATGCGACCGTTTCTATCAGATGTGTTACGCACCATAATCAAATTCCAAAATCCATACTTTTTATAAAAAATGTGTATGTATTTGTTTTTGTGTGTGTATGTTCCACATCTCTTTCTAAATCACTGGACCAATTTCAACCAATCTTGGTACACGTATCCCTTATAGTCAGTCACCAGTCCCTGTTGGAGTAAGACCCACCTACCTATCATAGCTCAGGAGATGTCATAAACACTATCATGCCTGAAAAACTGCTGTATTAGGTATGACTTTTAAATGTATTGCTTCTCTTCTAGTAGCTCTATTCCAAACATATTTTGCATACAGTATCTACATAGGCCACTGAATGTAAGTACGAAATTATGTCACTGTATGACACATAGACCAGGAGGTATGAGGGTCTAACAATTAGATACGTTAAAAACTGCCCCGTCATGCATGGCCTTTAAATTCATTACTGCTTTACTACAAATTCTATTCGCAACATAATTCGCTGAGAGTATCCATGTATGCCGCTAATGTAACTAAACAAATATATATCTGTACGACATGTATTTAAAAAGATACGAAGTCATAAACAATGAAATATTGAAAAAAATTCCTCACCAGTTACGAAGTTTTAACGCATTTATTCTCTACAACTAAGATACTCGTACAATCGAGTCAGCTTAAGGAAATTCCTGACATCTGGCATCGCTTTTGGCAACTATCAGCTGCGGAACTCAAACAGCGTAGGCGAAAACGATAGCCAGATACAGCGCTATGAAGACGCATGTCGTAGAAGTTTACAAAATCGCGTTGTAGACACGCGAAACAGCTCCTCCCAGCGAATAAAAACTGTCTCGGGTCATGTTTCTTAACTTCAATGCCTATTTCTTTGTACGACTGTTTCATAATTGCAAAGGTGTTTTCACGAATACATGGAAATGAAATTTTTGGGTAGTTCACTGCAAACACAGTTCGTTTTTTTTTTTCGCTTCAGATAGAAAATTGGCAATACGGCGTTTTTCAGCTAGTAAATTAGGAAATGTAGCCAATCTAAACTAACCGCAAGCTACAAATTAGAGTGCAGGTAATATTAAATTTAACATCAGTAATTGCCACATATCATTACTATATTTTCCTGTTAAATTCTTCACCTAGAAATCTGTCTCAATTTAGTTGGGAATCTTGTTGAATACAGGCTGAAGAAAGGTCAGCCAAATAGGGGAGACAGTCAGCATCCGATCATTAAGAGGGTTCAAAATGGTTCAAATGGCTCTGAGCACTATGGGGTCATCAGTCCCCGAGAACTTAGAACTACTTGAACCTAACTAACCTAAGGGAATCACACACATCCATGCCCGAGGCAGGATTCGAACCGGCGACGGTAGCGGTCGGGCGGTTCCAGACTGTAGCGCCTAGAACCACTCGGCCACTCCAGTAGGCTCATTAAGAGGGACCAAGCCCTTTTCAGAGGCCAAAAACGACTAGGGGAAGGAGGGGCGCAAGTAGAAAGTTCGGATCGGTATACTGCATTTGGGCTAAACTGTGTCGTGTTTGAAACGACGGAAGGTCATTATATCACGTTTTAATATGGGCTGTCCATCAGCGTCGAAGTGACTTAATAAGGGATTGCAGTAGCACGATGCCCTTCCCTTCTAAGGAAGCATGTATTCTGGGAAAGACTGTACCTGAAGTAATGCAAAGGTAAAAATCTCTGAAGTGGAGGACCATCCGACGTTATCGTTTTTAATGGTATGCCACCCACTGCCGTTCGGCTGACACCAAGTAAATGTCTTCTTGTTGACTTTCTTAAGAAATAGTAAGAGTAGTTACCATTGGATAATATCAAGAAGAAGATAAATCTCTGTATGTACATGGAGAAGGCCTGTTTGCCTAAAAATGCAACAGGACAGATGGTGACAGTCAGGGGCTGCCTGTTTCTGAACTGTAGCACCTAAAACTCAGTGACTGGTAATTACATTTAAATTTAGTATGAAAGAGAGAGTCGTTATGTTTCTAATTCAAGTACATTTATTAGAAATCCCAAACCCAACAAGAGCTCAGTCAGGATAACGGTTCTGTAGTTCTTTATTTCCTCTCTGATTAAGTTTTGTAATCACTGTGCGACTCCTGCGAGCGTAGTCGCCCCTCCGATGCCGTGTTGAGTTTAACATATTCACCCCAATCTCATTACCCGACTTTTTCAAGGTGCTGTTATTTTAATTCGTTGTAAATTCTGTTAATACACAATGAACGTAACGATTTCGTGTCCTTGTGCACTTGTTTTAAACATGAAGACCACATCATGTTGTAATAAATAGTGTTTTATAGTGGCCATTGTTTCTTTCAGTAGATTGATGAGACTCTCTGTTTTATCGTCTTGTGACTTACAGTACCCACGTTTCACGCATGCAGCTGCCACCCCTGTTCAATAAAATAATTTAATTAAATTAATCGTTGCACGACGCCGTAATTAAATTAACGTGATTCTAAGGGGAGCGAGGTGATTATCGGTAAGGTCTTCCTGGTACAGCTCTTCCCGGAATCCACAGAGGTGTGTCGATAAATCGGGCGCAGCAGTGAGAACCGGGTAGGGAGTAGCGTATCCCCACGGACTTACTAAAAAACACTGGAGTGCTCACAGTGGCTACGGTAGCGTGCCCACATTGAAGACGCCATATGTAGGGCGACACAGTGTTTACACTATGTAAATTGTGTCCTATAGTTGATAAACTATTGCGTACATTACGACTTAACAGATGCAAATAACTTTCATAGGGCCTCTGTATCCCTGTAGAAGCAAGTGTACAAATGAAATCAATTCTTCAAGTAATATTGGAGTTTATAATTACTCAAGTCTAAGCTACTTGTGAAAAGAAATGTAGATAAAATTGTGATGAACAAAAATAAATTAAAGACTGAAAAAGAAGAGAACGCAGAGGATTTGTCAGGAAAAATTCAACAGGAACCGAGACTGAAAAACTTAGTGAATGATAAATTAATATCACCATCAGCTCCATCGTAAGTTTAATGCGACTAACTTGATGTCTTGCTGTATTTTCTTCTCTACTTGACTGCAACGAACCCAACATTCCTGAGTAAATATCTCTAACTTTTCATCTTTTGGTGTTAACTTAGTACAGAAACCTAGGAAACCACATTCATGTGAGACAGACTTGATTAATAACTAGTCCGATCCAAGAATAAAGGCGGTTCGCGCACGTCAAGGCACAGATGTGGACTGCATTGTTGGCGATTCCAAGCGACAATTGCGGTACGCCCATGCGCGTGAAACCGCTTGAAGAAAGCGTATATTCTGTAAATAATTAATGTATCCCGCTTGCTTACGCAGAATTTATCACTTACCACCACTCAGTGATGACAACATGCAATGAATGTAATATAAATTCGCTAAACAACTTTCTACGATCATGTTTAATGCTCGTGTTAGCCACGGCATTCACAGCATAGTGCTCAGAACACTTCTGAACGCTCATTGGCTGTAGGGGAATGCGTGACGTAGATGCGCAGAACAAGCGTAAAGTCGACCGCCTTCGTTCGTGACGTGGACTACAAGAGATCGAGGTAAACGTACTTTTTCATTTAATTTTCTTACAGCGCAAATCAAAAGCCAGTATTCATATTGATCCCTGCCAATTATGGCTTGAATTCGAGAACAGTTACCTCTGTTCTCCGCTGCAACGGGACATACACAGCCGAACAGCAGTGTGACAGGTTGTAAACTGAGCTCCTGTCCTAATGGCTGTTTCTTCCTGCACAGATAACCACAATATACAGTACACATCAGGAAGCTGATCGAGGTGTTTTTTGACGCCAGCTATCGTGTTGCCAATTGATGTTATCTTTTGTTTAAAGGCACTATTACAACACCAGACGTTGTCGGAATTATCAATGGCGCTTGTATTCATGTCGGATCTCCGGCCAGTGGTCCACCTGGCGAGCAACTTCAGGTGAGTAGGCCGTCGCAAGTGTGCAGATAAAATGCATAGTTCAAGAAATATTGGAGGTTATAGTTACTCAAATCAAAACTAATTGTGAGGTAGAGAAAATTCTGATGCACAAAAATAAATTACAGACGGAAAAAGAAGACGGACGCAGAGGATCTGTCTGGAAAAACTGAACAGGAGCCGAGACTCTAAAACTTAGTGAATGATAAATTTATATTACCATCAGCTGCGTCGTAAGTTAAATGCAACTATCTAGATGTCTTGCCGTACTTTCGTCTCTACTCGGCAGAAACAGTTAGTGCGACGGCCTACTCACATGAAGATGGAGGCCAGGTGGAGCGCCGAAATATTGTGTCCAGATGACGATATTGTAAGTAGGCTGTTTATGTTTTCTCTATGTAAGTAGGCTGTTTAGGTTTTTTTATTGGTAACGCCACCTCTGTATGAAAATCACTGGCTGTGCTGTGGGCAGTCTGTGTCTGCTTTGCATTGTTGTAATACTCGCCATTGTAGTGTTAGGCAGCTGGCTGTGAACAGCGCGTAGCGTTGCGCAGTTGGAGGTGAGCCGCCAGCAGTGGTGGATGTGGGGAGAGAGAAGGCGGAGTTTTGAAAAATGTCATGAACTGCTGTATATATTATGAATATTGAGGTAAATACATTGTTTGTTCTCTATTAGAATCTTTCATTTGCTAACTATCCCTATCAGTAGTTAGTGCCTTCCATAGTTTGAATCTTTTATTTAGCTGGCAGTAGTGGCGCTCGCTGTATTGCAGTAGCTTGAGCAGCGAAGATTTTTGTGAGGTAAGTGATTTGTGAAAGGTATAGGTGAAAGTTAGTCAGGGCCATTGTTTTGTAGGGATTATTGAAAGTCAGATTGCGTTGCGCTAAAATTATTGTGTGCCAGGTTAAGCACAGTCGTGTATAATTGTTCTAAGGGGAAGTCTCGTGTATAATTAGTTCTAAGGGGACGTTTCATATGTCGACCCTTAGCCTAGGATACCTCACTGGAATCTTCTGATTTTTTCTTGTAGTTTGTGTATTTAGTGTAGCTTTTGTTTATTGCTAGCGCGTAATTGTAGAGAGAATCTCCTTTGTAGTTGCAGTCTTTCATTGTTGTACTGTAAAACAGTTGTGGCATGCATGTAGATTTGCACCAAGTATTTCGCAGCTGCAATTAACTAGATATTATTTTCAGTGCTATATTAATGTGTTCTCTTATTTTTGCTATTCAAATTGTGATTTTCTGTGTTATCGTGTGAAATATTGTGACAATAATGGCGTGTGAAAAACGTAACACTAGGCTCCAAACTAAATTGAGAAATAATAGTGACGACGAGCGTAGCTTATCAGCGCCGCCGAGTAATGAATTTACTAATGTTCAAAGTAGTAATTTGGTAACTGTGCACAGGGAAATGGAGCGGGCGTCAAATAATGGTGTAGACAGTAAAACAGGTAGTGAACAGGGAAGCATTATCGATCGATCGGTCGGCAACAGCTCGCCTCAGGAATCCGAAATGACAAGACACTATTTTGCAAATACTGTAGATTCAGGTTTTGCGTCCTCACCGTTTTCTCAAATAAGTCAAGACACATTTTCAGCTTGTCAAAATGTGAATGTTGCCGGTGCAAATGCACTGCCGAAAAGAGTAGAGGAACAGATTCCAGACACAAATGCATTGTTATTACAACTAATGCAACAAATGGAACGAAATCAGAGACAAACACAGCAACAGTTAGACACAGTGGAACAAAATCTTAAAAAGTTAGACACAATGGAACAAAATCAGAGACAAACACAGCAAAAGCTGCAACAGTTAGACACAATGGAAAAAAATCTTCGGAAGTTAGACACCACACTTGAACAAACACGTGAAGATTTAACTACTGAGTTACATAACATTGAATCGAAATGTCAAAAAGTGTGTAATGACGTAAAAACACAAATTTGTGAGCATTTTCAGCCTATTTTTTCGCGGCATGAAAATGCATTACAGAATCACGAAGCAGCCATAAAAGAACTGCAAACTATTGTTCATGAAAATCATGAGACCTTGCAAACTAAAATGGACTCAGTTGCATCTACCGATTCGGTTACGCAACTTGCAAAAACTCAGGAAAACTTAAGGGACACAGTAGATACTCTGAAAATTGGTTCAGAAAGACACATGGAGGAAATTAGTTCATTATCAGAGAAAGTAGCCGAACTTTCGGATCAGGTCACTAACTTATCTACGAAGGTAGATGATAATCTGAATGACACAAAACCGGTAGTCTTTAATGACACAGAAGAGTGCGAACAAATTAGGAAACTGAAACAAAATCTGAATCAAATTAATACGCAACACCAAAGAGAAATCCGGGAAGTACAAGAACAGCTGACACAGGTAATACAAGAATTACGTATTTCAGAGGACACTCGCGCTCCAACACGGGAAGAGGAACTTAGAAATACGCAAAAGCCACAAAATAATAACACAGGGCATTTCGGTAATTATGAAAGAAATTGGCAAGGTACACCGAATTTTGAGATGGAACCGCCGACACGACGTAACAATGACCGATATGCTACTCGCCGACACGATGATTTTGACTATAAGCCGTTCATTACTACACGTAAATTCAAAACGTTTAAGAATTCTGCCAACGACATTCATCCACAAGCGTGGCTCCATCAATTCTCTCATTGTTTCCCTCCCAACTGGTCATTGGAGCACAGGTTAGAATTTATGTGTGGCTACTTAGAGAATGAACCAGCTGTAAGAATGCGATCGGTCATTCACGATTGCCACAGTGAAGGAGAATTTTACCATGCCTTCCTCTCAGCATATTGGTCTCAAGCCACACAAGACCGCGTAAAACATAACATCATAATGATGAAACATTTCGAACAATCTGAATTTTCCAGTCTTGTCAAATATTTTGAAGACATGTTGCACAAGAATCAATACCTGTCAAACCCATACAGCCCCTCAGAACTCATCCGCATTTGCTTAATCAAACTGCCTGAACATTTACGACATATTATTTTGGCAGGACGTTGCAAAGACGACATTGAAGCATTTCAGGGACTCTTACAAGAATTAGAAATTGACACTGACAATCGCGGAACGCGAAACCAGGAACACAACAATTACAGGTCACATACGTCACAATTCCGTGACGACAGAAACAATAACTGGACACGAAAAGGCTATTCTTACAATGCAAATCGTGACCAAAACAGACACCACCCATATGACAACCACTGGCAGAGTAATAATAGTTACAAAGAAAGATCACATTTCCGTAGTAATGAATATGACAGAGACAATCATAGAAACAGACAATATGGTAACCAGAACTGTTATTATCAAGGGAGATAGAATAATTTCAGACGCAACAGTTCAGCGCGCAGTTACGATTCAGGGAGAAATTCTCCACCACGTGACCGACACGAAAGAAACTGTGTAAACTACCGACTAAACGACAGACGTGAATTTCATCAGAACTGGCGGGTTTCTAACAGAGCTGGGCCATCTGGGCAACGTGAATTTGTAGAAGTTAGGTCTCCTAATCCCAATAACAACGCGCGCCAACAAAGAGACAGACAATGACTCGCGCCGCGGGCACCCACGTGCGCCGGCTGGCTCAGAGAAAAATTACATTGACGCTAACCTTGTGAAAAATTTCAGTATTCTTTACCGACGTATACTGCATGATAATTGCGTTCAAGCTGAAATTCTGAGTACTTTGAAGAGTAAAAGATTGTACCACATTTCTCATGTAAAACCATTTATTGACAGATAATCTGCCTTTTAACTTTGTCTTTGCCATAAAACGTTTCACTTCACGTTACTAGTATGCTTTAGAAACTGTTACCATGCAACAATGTTTGAAGTTAAATATCCAGCCAAGAACCAAGAGAACTTATTTAAACAGAAATTACGAATGCATTGTTATTGTGAACAGGAGACACAGTGTTATTATGTGTGTACATTCTTGCTTGTTAGTTGCACGATTATGTAACGACTATAAGGCTCACATACTTAGAACATACCAGCACTGCTAATGAAATTTTCATGCAACATTTTGGTTTGCTTGAGAGTGGATCCTGGATTTGAGGTGCTTTCTGTGAAATGCCAGATGACACAGTGGTTAGTTTATGTGACAGCTACACGATTTTATCACGACGCTGCTAATGCGTGACAATTTACAATGTTGCTTTTGCGGTGTATCTGTTTTATATCTGCACAGTTTTTTCTGAATTCTTCTATAAAGTGAGACATGTTTTAGTGGTGACTATTGTGGTACAGCTACAAGGAAACAGCCTTTTCTGTAGCACAACAATACGTTACAGCACAGTACTTTCTTCATCACGGCAATAAGCGTAATAAGTACGATATCTATATGCAAAGCATTTCACTTTTGTTTATCATGTGGTAAGTACATTGACTTCTGCAGAACTTAGCTTTCGGAGGACGATAACTACGACACTTCCACAGAGATTATGTTGCGACAAGATGCACAGTTTAGCGCTACAGGACACGCATTTGAGTGATTAATTTTGTACTTAAAACATTTATTTTTAAAGATATTTGAAGTACAATGATACAAAGGTTTTCAATGAAACATTTCATTTCATTGCTGTAATCTGTAACACCTGAGGGTATAATTACATTAATCCTCAGGGGGGTACACGCTTACTTTGTGTACCATGTGTGTGGCAACCACAAGGAACCCTAGCTAATATGGTATTTGCTTATACAACTTTACACATCGGTACCATATTTCTCTAACACACAAATTACACAGCTATCTGATCATGTAACTGAGAGATAAACTTTTTGTATTACATCAGTGACATATGTTTACGCAATTACAGAGTTGGATTACTTCACACTTACGAAATTGTATTTTGTCTGTACTGTGTGATCTGTTCATATTTTTTCAGAACCATTGTGATACTATGAGAGCTTTGAATGATGTATTTGGTAAGGGAGAATGATTTTTAAAGTACGTTTGAGGTAGATGACGCTAGTTAAATGAGCAGAGAATTTTTTTTAGATTTTGAAATTATTGATGATGTATTTGGTAAGGGAGAATGATTTTTAAAGTACGTTTGAGGTAGATGATACTATTGAAATGAGCAGAGAATTTTTTTTAGATTTTGAAATTATTGGAGGAAGCTACGACGATTTTGAGATTTGACTGAGGTGTTATGATGTTATTATTACGACAACGAAGTGTATTATGCTGCTGAGGTATGTTTATGATTAATAGACTGATGCTATATGAGTTATTTGATTATGCTACTTATCTGTTATGATGCAATATTGAAGAAGTGTCGACGAATAAGGTAAGGAGTAATGAATAGTGGTTAGGGACTCTTGACTTTTGAAAAAGGATGTTGGAAACCGAGAATCGTACTTTAAGAGTTATGAAATGTGTGTGTAAGTGCGTCAATGTATCACAATGCCGGCGACAATTTTTTTGGACACTGTTATATTCATAGGATTTTGTTTCTACACACTTGTGACGTAAATTTTCGACCTGTGAAATTTTCATATGAGACTGTCACTGTAGCGGAAACTGGTGTCGTAAATATTTCCGTAAGAAAGTGACCACCTGCACGTGCGTCGTCGGCACACAGCTGTGTCAGACACCTGGAGAACTAGCCATTAGGGTGTGCCTTTCCGGAAGCCTATACCCCCGCTAATGACATTCCTTTGTAGAGGGCATCGCTAATGCGACACGCTCGCTACTTGAAAACATATGATTTTTGTAATGCGTTGTGGGCACACAGCTGTGTCAAACACCTGGAGAACAAGCCATTAGGGTGTGCCTTTCATCACTAATGCGACACCCTTGTTACTTGAAAACATATGATTACTCGCACTTTGTGCTAATTATTGAAATGCTTATGAACTGATGGGAAATATTCGTACATCTGCACACCTGATTATGACAAGTGTCTTTCTCCGAGAGTTGAGTGCTACTGACTTACGAAATGCCACATGACTATTGAATGATATTTTTATGCTTTGCTTTTCATAGTTGCTTATTTCATTAAATATCTGGTTTCCAGCTGTGTTGCAGCATTAGTTTTATAAAATAAACTTAGATGCATTTGCTAATGTGAACTCTTTCTGTCAACAGATCTATTAAATAATTATTTTATGATCCACATTCTTTAAAAAAGGAGCACTTGGAAAGGAAAGAACAATAAGAAGGAACTAGTAACAGTAACACATAATTTTCTTTTCAAGTACATGGTAATATTTTTTTACAATCAGTTGTTGTGGTGCACCACTTTAATTACATAGACATTAAGATGTGAATAGACATTTCTCTTGTCTGCATTGTTGTTTTTACTGTAATATTTTTTCTGCTTGAGCTATGTCATATTTAGGTATAAGTTGCTGCTGTTTGCCAGGCATAGTGTTATTGAATTTGATTTTTGCTAATTTATGCTGCTAGCTTTGCCAATTAGCATTTTTTGCATTGCTGTTTGTGTTAATTTGTTATGTGATGCTGCATTGCCTCGTCCCTTGGTATACATATCTCTGAGCTCAGTAGATTTAAGTTAGCTTAAGAGGGGGTAGACTATATACGAAACTGACTATGGAGAATAGGTAAAGAATGCATTGCGAAGTTATATGAAAAAGATTTGGGCCCAAACGAGTATTGTACAATCAGACATAATTATTTTGAAAGAAATATGAATAGAATACAGGAAGGAGGTATAGATAGGACTTTTTGGGAATAACGATGAATGAAGGGAGATCTCCGAGAAGTAAAGAAAGTTTTGTTTGCAAAATACTGCAGTAAAACAAACCCTGTCCTTTCCTTTTGTGTTATCCCACTACATGTTTGTGTACCCTTGTGTATTTGTGTTTTTCCTGTCTTTATGTGTTTAGCTGATGAGAGCTATGTTGTAGAATTTTTCTAATACTCTGTTATTTTCTTTGTAAAGATGCTTAGACTTTATTTATTCTGTTTTGTTTTAATGCTCATGTGTGAAGTTGATGTTTCAAAAGTGATTCTGATCTTTTATTTTTGTACTCATGTCATCATTCCTGTAACACTGATGTCTATGTTTATTTCTATTCTTTTGTAAAGCCTGTACTACAAATGTTTTCTGTATTGTTATGTTTTTAATGATGTATTTTGTATCTTTGTAATTGTATTCTTATGTTATATAATTGTAATTGACGCCAGTTAATCAAATTAAGTAACTTGTAAGCATTCATTTCACTGCACACTTTTCTGTTGGTCATAGTATATGCACAATATGTGAGAAGTTGGGACTGTTAGTGTTTGCACGTGTGTTAATAATTCAGCAAGGGACTGGATAACATCATTGCTGGTTCTAAGGACATTTAAAAAAAAAAAAAAATTCGTGAGTGCACAAGTAGTGGTTTATGGACTTGCTATCTTCTCTGCAAGACTCTTCAATGGTGATTGTGCACCTGCACAGTCACAACAGATGGCTGCTGGCCATCTCTACAAGGACTACAGTGGGTCTGCATCTCTGATGACCCACCAGTACCATTATTTCTACAAGGACTGCAGTGGGTCTGCACCTCTGGTGGCCCACCAATACCATACTCTTTACAAGGACTACAGTGGGTCTGCATCTTTGATGACCCACCATCGCCATTATTTCTACAAGGTCTGCAGTGGGTCTGCGCCTCTGGTGGCCCACCAATACCATACTCTCTACAAGGACTACAGTGGGTCTACATCTTTGATGACCCACCAACGCCATTATTTCTACAAGGTCTGCAGTGGGTCTGCACCTCTGGTGGCCCACCAATACCATACTCTCTACCAGGACTACAGTGGGTCTGCTCTGTGATGACCTACCTACCAATATTCTTCCAAACTACGACTGACTCTGCTTGGGTTTGCTCTGTTGTGGCCCATTATCTGTCAGCATGTCAAGAGTCAGCACTGTCGTTCCGTTGGAAGGACAACACTACTTCTTCAAGATTGCATGGAAATCCACTACTTCTGTGTGCATTTTCCTTTACTGCTCAGACTTTGAGAAAAACACTGCAATTTTACTGTGACGAATGATGAGGACTGTCTTTATGGACTGTGAGAAAATTTTAGCTTTTGACCAACATTGTATCAATAAGTGTGTGCATTTGATTTCTTTGTTATTGTAATTATGAAAAAATTTAATCAAATCACTATTGGTCACTGCCCAAAATAATTTGTAAAATTTTTTGTGGGGAGCATGGGGGCTATGTAAGTAGGCTGTTTATGTTTTCTCTATGTAAGTAGGCTGTTTAGGTTTTTTTATTGGTAACGCCACCTCTGTATGAAAATCACTGGCTGTGCTGTGGGCAGTCTGTGTCTGCTTTGCATTGTTGTAATACTCGCCATTGTAGTGTTAGGCAGCTGGCTGTGAACAGCGCGTAGCGTTGCGCAGTTGGAGGTGAGCCGCCAGCAGTGGTGGATGTGGGGAGAGAGAAGGCGGAGTTTTGAAAAATGTCATGAACTGCTGTATATATTATGAATATTGAGGTAAATACATTGTTTGTTCTCTATTAGAATCTTTCATTTGCTAACTATCCCTATCAGTAGTTAGTGCCTTCCATAGTTTGAATCTTTTATTTAGCTGGCAGTAGTGGCGCTCGCTGTATTGCAGTAGCTTGAGCAGCGAAGATTTTTGTGAGGTAAGTGATTTGTGAAAGGTATAGGTTAAAGTTAGTCAGGGCCATTGTTTTGTAGGGATTATTGAAAGTCAGATTGCGTTGCGCTAAAATTATTGTGTGCCAGGTTAAGCACAGTCGTGTATAATTGTTCTAAGGGGAAGTCTCGTGTATAATTAGTTCTAAGGGGACGTTTCATATGTCGACCCTTAGCCTAGGATACCTCACTGGAATCTTCTGATTTTTTCTTGTAGTTTGTGTATTTAGTGTAGCTTTTGTTTATTGCTAGCGCGTAATTGTAGAGAGAATCTCCTTTGTAGTTGCAGTCTTTCATTGTTGTACTGTAAAACAGTTGTGGCATGCATGTAGATTTGCACCAAGTATTTCGCAGCTGCAATTAACTAGATATTATTTTCAGTGCTATATTAATGTGTTCTCTTATTTTTGCTATTCAAATTGTGATTTTCTGTGTTATCGTGTGAAATATTGTGACAATAATGGCGTGTGAAAAACGTAACACTAGGCTCCAAACTAAATTGAGAAATAATAGTGACGACGAGCGTAGCTTATCAGCGCCGCCGAGTAATGAATTTACTAATGTTCAAAGTAGTAATTTGGTAACTGTGCACAGGGAAATGGAGCGGGCGTCAAATAATGGTGTAGACAGTAAAACAGGTAGTGAACAGGGAAGCATTATCGATCGATCGGTCGGCAACAGCTCGCCTCAGGAATCCGAAATGACAAGACACTATTTTGCAAATACTGTAGATTCAGGTTTTGCGTCCTCACCGTTTTCTCAAATAAGTCAAGACACATTTTCAGCTTGTCAAAATGTGAATGTTGCCGGTGCAAATGCACTGCCGAAAAGAGTAGAGGAACAGATTCCAGACACAAATGCATTGTTATTACAACTAATGCAACAAATGGAACGAAATCAGAGACAAACACAGCAACAGTTAGACACAGTGGAACAAAATCTTAAAAAGTTAGACACAATGGAACAAAATCAGAGACAAACACAGCAAAAGCTGCAACAGTTAGACACAATGGAAAAAAATCTTCGGAAGTTAGACACCACACTTGAACAAACACGTGAAGATTTAACTACTGAGTTACATAACATTGAATCGAAATGTCAAAAAGTGTGTAATGACGTAAAAACACAAATTTGTGAGCATTTTCAGCCTATTTTTTCGCGGCATGAAAATGCATTACAGAATCACGAAGCAGCCATAAAAGAACTGCAAACTATTGTTCATGAAAATCATGAGACCTTGCAAACTAAAATGGACTCAGTTGCATCTACCGATTCGGTTACGCAACTTGCAAAAACTCAGGAAAACTTAAGGGACACAGTAGATACTCTGAAAATTGGTTCAGAAAGACACATGGAGGAAATTAGTTCATTATCAGAGAAAGTAGCCGAACTTTCGGATCAGGTCACTAACTTATCTACGAAGGTAGATGATAATCTGAATGACACAAAACCGGTAGTCTTTAATGACACAGAAGAGTGCGAACAAATTAGGAAACTGAAACAAAATCTGAATCAAATTAATACGCAACACCAAAGAGAAATCCGGGAAGTACAAGAACAGCTGACACAGGTAATACAAGAATTACGTATTTCAGAGGACACTCGCGCTCCAACACGGGAAGAGGAACTTAGAAATACGCAAAAGCCACAAAATAATAACACAGGGCATTTCGGTAATTATGAAAGAAATTGGCAAGGTACACCGAATTTTGAGATGGAACCGCCGACACGACGTAACAATGACCGATATGCTACTCGCCGACACGATGATTTTGACTATAAGCCGTTCATTACTACACGTAAATTCAAAACGTTTAAGAATTCTGCCAACGACATTCATCCACAAGCGTGGCTCCATCAATTCTCTCATTGTTTCCCTCCCAACTGGTCATTGGAGCACAGGTTAGAATTTATGTGTGGCTACTTAGAGAATGAACCAGCTGTAAGAATGCGATCGGTCATTCACGATTGCCACAGTGAAGGAGAATTTTACCATGCCTTCCTCTCAGCATATTGGTCTCAAGCCACACAAGACCGCGTAAAACATAACATCATAATGATGAAACATTTCGAACAATCTGAATTTTCCAGTCTTGTCAAATATTTTGAAGACATGTTGCACAAGAATCAATACCTGTCAAACCCATACAGCCCCTCAGAACTCATCCGCATTTGCTTAATCAAACTGCCTGAACATTTACGACATATTATTTTGGCAGGACGTTGCAAAGACGACATTGAAGCATTTCAGGGACTCTTACAAGAATTAGAAATTGACACTGACAATCGCGGAACGCGAAACCAGGAACACAACAATTACAGGTCACATACGTCACAATTCCGTGACGACAGAAACAATAACTGGACACGAAAAGGCTATTCTTACAATGCAAATCGTGACCAAAACAGACACCACCCATATGACAACCACTGGCAGAGTAATAATAGTTACAAAGAAAGATCACATTTCCGTAGTAATGAATATGACAGAGACAATCATAGAAACAGACAATATGGTAACCAGAACTGTTATTATCAAGGGAGATAGAATAATTTCAGACGCAACAGTTCAGCGCGCAGTTACGATTCAGGGAGAAATTCTCCACCACGTGACCGACACGAAAGAAACTGTGTAAACTACCGACTAAACGACAGACGTGAATTTCATCAGAACTGGCGGGTTTCTAACAGAGCTGGGCCATCTGGGCAACGTGAATTTGTAGAAGTTAGGTCTCCTAATCCCAATAACAACGCGCGCCAACAAAGAGACAGACAATGACTCGCGCCGCGGGCACCCACGTGCGCCGGCTGGCTCAGAGAAAAATTACATTGACGCTAACCTTGTGAAAAATTTCAGTATTCTTTACCGACGTATACTGCATGATAATTGCGTTCAAGCTGAAATTCTGAGTACTTTGAAGAGTAAAAGATTGTACCACATTTCTCATGTAAAACCATTTATTGACAGATAATCTGCCTTTTAACTTTGTCTTTGCCATAAAACGTTTCACTTCACGTTACTAGTATGCTTTAGAAACTGTTACCATGCAACAATGTTTGAAGTTAAATATCCAGCCAAGAACCAAGAGAACTTATTTAAACAGAAATTACGAATGCATTGTTATTGTGAACAGGAGACACAGTGTTATTATGTGTGTACATTCTTGCTTGTTAGTTGCACGATTATGTAACGACTATAAGGCTCACATACTTAGAACATACCAGCACTGCTAATGAAATTTTCATGCAACATTTTGGTTTGCTTGAGAGTGGATCCTGGATTTGAGGTGCTTTCTGTGAAATGCCAGATGACACAGTGGTTAGTTTATGTGACAGCTACACGATTTTATCACGACGCTGCTAATGCGTGACAATTTACAATGTTGCTTTTGCGGTGTATCTGTTTTATATCTGCACAGTTTTTTCTGAATTCTTCTATAAAGTGAGACATGTTTTAGTGGTGACTATTGTGGTACAGCTACAAGGAAACAGCCTTTTCTGTAGCACAACAATACGTTACAGCACAGTACTTTCTTCATCACGGCAATAAGCGTAATAAGTACGATATCTATATGCAAAGCATTTCACTTTTGTTTATCATGTGGTAAGTACATTGACTTCTGCAGAACTTAGCTTTCGGAGGACGATAACTACGACACTTCCACAGAGATTATGTTGCGACAAGATGCACAGTTTAGCGCTACAGGACACGCATTTGAGTGATTAATTTTGTACTTAAAACATTTATTTTTAAAGATATTTGAAGTACAATGATACAAAGGTTTTCAATGAAACATTTCATTTCATTGCTGTAATCTGTAACACCTGAGGGTATAATTACATTAATCCTCAGGGGGGTACACGCTTACTTTGTGTACCATGTGTGTGGCAACCACAAGGAACCCTAGCTAATATGGTATTTGCTTATACAACTTTACACATCGGTACCATATTTCTCTAACACACAAATTACACAGCTATCTGATCATGTAACTGAGAGATAAACTTTTTGTATTACATCAGTGACATATGTTTACGCAATTACAGAGTTGGATTACTTCACACTTACGAAATTGTATTTTGTCTGTACTGTGTGATCTGTTCATATTTTTTCAGAACCATTGTGATACTATGAGAGCTTTGAATGATGTATTTGGTAAGGGAGAATGATTTTTAAAGTACGTTTGAGGTAGATGACGCTAGTTAAATGAGCAGAGAATTTTTTTTAGATTTTGAAATTATTGATGATGTATTTGGTAAGGGAGAATGATTTTTAAAGTACGTTTGAGGTAGATGATACTATTGAAATGAGCAGAGAATTTTTTTTAGATTTTGAAATTATTGGAGGAAGCTACGACGATTTTGAGATTTGACTGAGGTGTTATGATGTTATTATTACGACAACGAAGTGTATTATGCTGCTGAGGTATGTTTATGATTAATAGACTGATGCTATATGAGTTATTTGATTATGCTACTTATCTGTTATGATGCAATATTGAAGAAGTGTCGACGAATAAGGTAAGGAGTAATGAATAGTGGTTAGGGACTCTTGACTTTTGAAAAAGGATGTTGGAAACCGAGAATCGTACTTTAAGAGTTATGAAATGTGTGTGTAAGTGCGTCAATGTATCACAATGCCGGCGACAATTTTTTTGGACACTGTTATATTCATAGGATTTTGTTTCTACACACTTGTGACGTAAATTTTCGACCTGTGAAATTTTCATATGAGACTGTCACTGTAGCGGAAACTGGTGTCGTAAATATTTCCGTAAGAAAGTGACCACCTGCACGTGCGTCGTCGGCACACAGCTGTGTCAGACACCTGGAGAACTAGCCATTAGGGTGTGCCTTTCCGGAAGCCTATACCCCCGCTAATGACATTCCTTTGTAGAGGGCATCGCTAATGCGACACGCTCGCTACTTGAAAACATATGATTTTTGTAATGCGTTGTGGGCACACAGCTGTGTCAAACACCTGGAGAACAAGCCATTAGGGTGTGCCTTTCATCACTAATGCGACACCCTTGTTACTTGAAAACATATGATTACTCGCACTTTGTGCTAATTATTGAAATGCTTATGAACTGATGGGAAATATTCGTACATCTGCACACCTGATTATGACAAGTGTCTTTCTCCGAGAGTTGAGTGCTACTGACTTACGAAATGCCACATGACTATTGAATGATATTTTTATGCTTTGCTTTTCATAGTTGCTTATTTCATTAAATATCTGGTTTCCAGCTGTGTTGCAGCATTAGTTTTATAAAATAAACTTAGATGCATTTGCTAATGTGAACTCTTTCTGTCAACAGATCTATTAAATAATTATTTTATGATCCACATTCTTTAAAAAAGGAGCACTTGGAAAGGAAAGAACAATAAGAAGGAACTAGTAACAGTAACACATAATTTTCTTTTCAAGTACATGGTAATATTTTTTTACAATCAGTTGTTGTGGTGCACCACTTTAATTACATAGACATTAAGATGTGAATAGACATTTCTCTTGTCTGCATTGTTGTTTTTACTGTAATATTTTTTCTGCTTGAGCTATGTCATATTTAGGTATAAGTTGCTGCTGTTTGCCAGGCATAGTGTTATTGAATTTGATTTTTGCTAATTTATGCTGCTAGCTTTGCCAATTAGCATTTTTTGCATTGCTGTTTGTGTTAATTTGTTATGTGATGCTGCATTGCCTCGTCCCTTGGTATACATATCTCTGAGCTCAGTAGATTTAAGTTAGCTTAAGAGGGGGTAGACTATATACGAAACTGACTATGGAGAATAGGTAAAGAATGCATTGCGAAGTTATATGAAAAAGATTTGGGCCCAAACGAGTATTGTACAATCAGACATAATTATTTTGAAAGAAATATGAATAGAATACAGGAAGGAGGTATAGATAGGACTTTTTGGGAATAACGATGAATGAAGGGAGATCTCCGAGAAGTAAAGAAAGTTTTGTTTGCAAAATACTGCAGTAAAACAAACCCTGTCCTTTCCTTTTGTGTTATCCCACTACATGTTTGTGTACCCTTGTGTATTTGTGTTTTTCCTGTCTTTATGTGTTTAGCTGATGAGAGCTATGTTGTAGAATTTTTCTAATACTCTGTTATTTTCTTTGTAAAGATGCTTAGACTTTATTTATTCTGTTTTGTTTTAATGCTCATGTGTGAAGTTGATGTTTCAAAAGTGATTCTGATCTTTTATTTTTGTACTCATGTCATCATTCCTGTAACACTGATGTCTATGTTTATTTCTATTCTTTTGTAAAGCCTGTACTACAAATGTTTTCTGTATTGTTATGTTTTTAATGATGTATTTTGTATCTTTGTAATTGTAT
This sequence comes from Schistocerca piceifrons, assembly GCF_021461385.2. Lineage (NCBI taxonomy): Eukaryota > Metazoa > Arthropoda > Insecta > Orthoptera > Acrididae > Schistocerca > Schistocerca piceifrons. The sequence continues at coordinate 456,617,529 of NC_060144.1, read as the reverse complement.
TCTTATGTTATATAATTGTAATTGACGCCAGTTAATCAAATTAAGTAACTTGTAAGCATTCATTTCACTGCACACTTTTCTGTTGGTCATAGTATATGCACAATATGTGAGAAGTTGGGACTGTTAGTGTTTGCACGTGTGTTAATAATTCAGCAAGGGACTGGATAACATCATTGCTGGTTCTAAGGACATTTAAAAAAAAAAAAAAATTCGTGAGTGCACAAGTAGTGGTTTATGGACTTGCTATCTTCTCTGCAAGACTCTTCAATGGTGATTGTGCACCTGCACAGTCACAACAGATGGCTGCTGGCCATCTCTACAAGGACTACAGTGGGTCTGCATCTCTGATGACCCACCAGTACCATTATTTCTACAAGGACTGCAGTGGGTCTGCACCTCTGGTGGCCCACCAATACCATACTCTTTACAAGGACTACAGTGGGTCTGCATCTTTGATGACCCACCATCGCCATTATTTCTACAAGGTCTGCAGTGGGTCTGCGCCTCTGGTGGCCCACCAATACCATACTCTCTACAAGGACTACAGTGGGTCTACATCTTTGATGACCCACCAACGCCATTATTTCTACAAGGTCTGCAGTGGGTCTGCACCTCTGGTGGCCCACCAATACCATACTCTCTACCAGGACTACAGTGGGTCTGCTCTGTGATGACCTACCTACCAATATTCTTCCAAACTACGACTGACTCTGCTTGGGTTTGCTCTGTTGTGGCCCATTATCTGTCAGCATGTCAAGAGTCAGCACTGTCGTTCCGTTGGAAGGACAACACTACTTCTTCAAGATTGCATGGAAATCCACTACTTCTGTGTGCATTTTCCTTTACTGCTCAGACTTTGAGAAAAACACTGCAATTTTACTGTGACGAATGATGAGGACTGTCTTTATGGACTGTGAGAAAATTTTAGCTTTTGACCAACATTGTATCAATAAGTGTGTGCATTTGATTTCTTTGTTATTGTAATTATGAAAAAATTTAATCAAATCACTATTGGTCACTGCCCAAAATAATTTGTAAAATTTTTTGTGGGGAGCATGGGGGCTATGTAAGTAGGCTGTTTATGTTTTCTCTATGTAAGTAGGCTGTTTAGGTTTTTTTATTGGTAACGCCACCTCTGTATGAAAATCACTGGCTGTGCTGTGGGCAGTCTGTGTCTGCTTTGCATTGTTGTAATACTCGCCATTATAGTGTTAGGCAGCTGGCTGTGAACAGCGCGTAGCGTTGCGCAGTTGGAGGTGAGCCGCCAGCAGTGGTGGATGTGGGGAGAGAGATGGCGGAGTTTTGAAAAATGTCATGAACTGCTGTATATATTATGAATATTGAGGTAAATACATTGTTTGTTCTCTATTAGAATCTTTCATTTGTTAACTATCCCTATCAGTAGTTAGTGCCTTCCATAGTTTGAATCTTTTATTTAGCTGGCAGTAGTGGCGCTCGCTGTATTGCTGTAGCTTGAGCAGCGAAGATTTTTGTGAGGTAAGTGATTTGTGAAAGGTATAGGTTAAAGTTAGTCAGGGCCATTGTTTTGTAGGGATTATTGAAAGTCAGATTGCGTTGCGCTAAAATTATTGTGTGCCAGGTTAAGCACAGTCATGTATAATTGTTCTAAGGGGAAGTCTCGTGTATAATTAGTTCTCAGGGGACGTTTCAATATGTTCCGGCTGGAGACCCGACATTAATACAACCAATTATTATGCCGGGAAGTTCACGGAGCCACATCAATAGCGCTTGTGTCGTGTGTTGAATTTTGTTTGTTTATTTCTCCGTAACGGCGTTGTTGACCAAGCACTCTCATAAGGATGTTGTGGTCTCTGTTGTATCAGATTTTCTTTCTGACCATTTGTTGTTGCGCATGATTCTTGTTGCTGTCCATTTCCATTCCAGAAAACGGTCGAAAAATCAGTTGGTATTATACCTTACTAAAAGCACTCCGTCTTCAGGCCACGACTGTCCTACCGGAACCATTCGACCGCCGTGTCACCCTCAGTGGAGGATGCGGATAGGAGGGCATGGGGTCAGCACACTGCTCTCCCGGTCGTTATGACGGTATTCTTGACCAAAGCCGCTACTATTCGGTCGATTAGCTCTTCAATTGGCATCACGAGGCTGAGTGCACCTCGAAAAATGGCAACAGCGCTTACTTCGATGATCTCACGGGAACCGGTGTATCCACTGCGGCAAGGCCGTTGACCATTGTACCTTACTAATATCTTGTAAATGCTTCAAATGGCTCTGAGCACTCTGGGACTTAACATGTGAGGTCATCAGTCCCCTAGAAGTTAGAACTACTTAAACCTAACTAGCCTAAGGACTTCACACATATCCATACCCAAGGCAGGATTCGAACCTGCGGCCGTAGCGGTAGAGCGGTTCCAGACTGAAGCGCCTAGAACCACTCGGCCACACCGGCAGGCTAATATCTTGTAGTACGGTTCATCATATGTGTGACACATTAATGTGATATTGACGTTCTGTGTGTGTATAAAGTTAATTATCTCAGGTGTTTATTTTATGTGTCTGCTTTTAATTTTTTTCTTTTAAATCGGCAGTTGTTAATTCCTTAAATTCTAAGTTTACTTTATGCATTGTTTTTATAAAGATTGTCTTAATATTAGAAATTGTTAATCTAAAATTTATTTAATTTATTGCAAGACAAAGAGTTTATACTGTTGAGATATTGATTCTTTTTTTTAATGGTTGGACAGGCCAATGCAGTCATTGTAAATGCTATATATTTGTTCAACAACTTGTTTTTAAAAAGATTGTCTTAATATTAGAAATTGTTAATCCAAAATTTATTTAATTTATTGCAAGACAAAGAGTTTATACTGTTGAAGTATTGATTCTTTTTTTTTTAATAGTTGGACGAGCCAATGCGGTCATTGTAAATACTATATATTTGTTCAACAACTTGTACACACCCTTGTAAATGGTAGGGCCTGATAACGACTCTTCTAATATTGTAAATATTGTAAGAGAGAAGTGGAAAAGCCAGAAACCTGCACTTCCGAAAGCCGTGTACGTGCGAAAATGTTCAAATGTGTGTGAAATCGTATGGGACTTAACTGCCAAGGTCATCAGTCCCTAAGCTTACACACTACTTAACTTAAATTATCCTAAGGACAAACATACACACCCATGCCCGAAGGAGGACTCGAACCTCCGCCGGGACCGGCCGCACATTCCATGACTGCAGCGCCTAAGACCGCTCGGCTAATCCCGCACGGCATCAGTGTATGTCCCGATTTACTAACGTCATTTTTGTAGTTATTTTTAGTAACGAGCAGTGGAAGCCATATGAGCCAAATAGGTAGCTGCATTTTCATGTTGGAAGTGGCAGATGCGAGTCTCATATTCAAGGAGAAGAATATTCTATTTGCTGTATGTCATTCGTCAAGAGGTTATGCCAACCGAACCTGGGTGAAGTACACTGTTTCGAAGTTGCTATCCTCTTTTCTTCAACTGGGGCTTTTTGTGGCAACATGGTTCGTTTAGACGAAGCACCTCGATGAATTATCTATTATGTACTTTTCAGTTATGAATTAGCCAGTTTTATATTCATTTACAATCTCTGAAAACACTGCATTGCGTGAAAAATTGTTTGTAATTTTTCTTTGTTTCTGTCTCCTACCCCACAATCCGTAAAGTTTTTGGTACATGTTCACTCTAGAGGCAAACAAACAATCCCCAGATGTCGCTCGTAGAGTAATTATATGATTAATACGGTAACCACCGCTTATCGGCCTTCGATGTAAAGCACTAAAATTATGTATGTCGCAAGTGACTGAAAAGTGAACAAATTGCATCTAATACTATACTGATACGTCACAAGCTGATCACTATCCACGTCACGTTGTGGAGGCAGCTATAATGACACTTGACACTTTACGCCCTACTAAAATACTCGACGTTTAAGAGTTACTTATGTGTGAAAAGAATTCCTTTACGGAATCCATTATGAAATTTTTTCTCTTCAGAAAACCGGTGTATAGTGCACATTTTTTTCACGAAACTTAGCGTCTCATCTCAAGATAGAAGATTAAAGAGAACAGTTAGGGAAGAAAGACTGCAAGTCACTTTCCACTGCTTCGCCAGAAGCAGTTTTCTCTTCAGCTGTAGCAATATAAGAGATTAATTACAACCTCACCTTTAATGAAATAATAAAACTGGAGCTCTTTCGGCTATGCCTCGGTCGTTCCCACAGACACTTTAGTCAATCGATGGTGCTTTTAACGAGCTTCAAAGAAAAGTGGGCTATGGCCTACAGCAAAGAACCAAACTTCGCAATTTCAGATCGTAATTATTTATCCGCCTTTAAGCAAACTTATTTTAATGGAGCACGTTAGAGATTGTCTATCATGACTGAAAAACTGAAAGGCAATGCAGCAAAAAGCTCCGTTCGACTGAAATTCCCTGGCTCACACAGACAAATTATAGCTCCTTCACAGCAAAGGAAATACAGAGGGCGAACTTCTCTTTTGTCGATGGTCATCTAATCAAGGTACAGTTTACCAGTCTAAAAAAGTTCCTTTTCTGTTTGTCTTAAAATACGTGAGAGCGTACACAGGCATCTACAGTGTCCTCCTGGCGACGGGCGACACATACAATGTTGCTCTGAGGCATAACAATGCCTCGGCTGGAAAAAAAAGTTATTGATCCATTTGAACAGTACTATCATTTCTGTGAAATTATTTAAATTAGGATCACTAGCCTTTCTTGATTCTTGACATAAGGCTAAATAGTTCCAAAATCAGCCCTACATTTTTGATTCTTGTTGACATATAAAAGGATTCAAAATAACACCAACTAATTTCACTGGACCGAAATCATGCGCAGTTCATTTTATTCTTCCTTGTTCCTTGAAACAGAGGGCTCGCGACGATTGAAGGAAAGTAACTGAAAATTTCTTTTGCAGTCGTACAATGGGACATACCGATTAAGGATCTAACAACAAATCTAAAAGTCTTACGATTTCTTTTTATTCCACTTAAAGCTTCTTCCTACTTTTGTAATGATTAGTGTTTGCGAAAAATGAAAACGGTAATTTTTACTGTTACTGTATGGATAATAAAGTTCGTAAGGCGAAAGTTGCAAGACATACCATCCTCATAGGACCATATCTAGTAAAACAATCCCGTGTTAAAACCAGCCTTTCAGAATGGACAGCATTAACCCACAATTATTCTAAGATAACTACTTTCGTAATGATGCACTTTATTCAAATTAATTCCATATTTTCTACTATAAAAAGTGTCTCCATGCATTCAGTGACTCTAGAATTTAATGGTGGCCCGTCGCCAATACTGATACGCTCCATAGTATCCGTACACGGAAAGAAACAAAAGTGCAGTTTCACAATACCTACACCGCATCCCTCATAGCACTAAAATTTCTCTTTACAGTCTGCGATATACTCCACATATTATGTAGATGAATTATTTGTGAATAATTATTTTAAACAATCAGCTGTTCAACCAAACAGGGTAGTAGCTTGTGCTTGTTAAGCAACATAAGTAATTATGGAACCCAAACATTACTCCCGGATAGCTTTTTTATTGTGTTGTCACCTATAAGAAACTGCTGTTCCTCTTTTTCACGTACTTGCGATCATAAGGGGATCGATGAAGTCGCAGAATACTATCCGACAAAGTAGAGTAGTAGTGCTCCGCGAAGCCTAGACATACATAACAAGAAAACACTATGAGACTTACTGAAAACTTTTTTACTTTCTTTTCAGTAACGATATGGATAATTTACATTGTGCGATCTGTTCAACAGTCAAGAGATATCTATAAGTTTTACTGACCAAGAGAAGTAATCGGATTAAAGTGGGGAAAGTATTTTGGTGCAATATTTTTCCTGTACTGTTAAAGCTGAATATAGAGTGCTTTGCAATATTTGAGGACGAAAGTAATTTTAGCACGTTATTTTACTGCGAAGTATTATAGCTCGACGAACTGTACATAAAAATAACTACTATATGAGAGTACAGAACGTAAATGAAAGAAATACGCTTTCAGACTAACAGGAATGACAAATTTATTTTGAGGCAATAGTTTCACTGTCAATTATGATGATCCCCTGGACATTACAAAAGGCAGGAATTAGTTATTAATAGGGTATGTGATCACCGTAGACGGCACTGCATACCCTGCAAGGTGCTCCCATGTTAGCCACGAGACCGAAGAGACTTTCTTATGGGAGAACATTCGATTCCACCACCAGACAACTGCTGATGGTGGTTGGTGAATGTGCACGTGCTGCAAATACGTCTTCCCAACGCATCCTATACGTACTCGGCGGGAATGAAATCAGTTCAACTGGCAGACCAGTCAATTCGTCGAATATCCACTCTTTGAAAGTGTTCCTCCACCTGTGCTGCTCGGTGGGGTCAGGCATTGTCATCCATAAAAATGAAGTCAGAGTCAAAAGCACCTCTGAAAAGACGTTCTTGGGGAAGGAGTACACTGTGACAGTAACATTCTGTCTTCAAAGGTTTGGTCAGTAGGCCCAAGCAACATTATTCCTCCTCACGTCGTAACACCTGGTCCATCAAAACAATCATGTTCGACATTGTTCCTGGGTACATTACGTGTTCCCGTGTCTCTTCATATGAGGGTACGTCCGGAGTCACAAGTGAAACTGACTCTGCTCTTATCCCAGAAGAGCACGCGACGCCACTCCTGGGTTGGTCGAGTCCCTAAACTCCCGTCGCAGACAGGTGTCAAAGGAACACGACGACTGGTCCTCAGGCAAAGAGACTACCTCCATGCAGTCGCCGAGCCACTGAGGAGCATGAAATTAAGTGCCTTGTAGTCCAGTTAAATGTGGTTGCATTTGCACTCGCTCTATGACACGGTTCCCTTCTGATGTAGCAGTCATCAGGTACTGCAGCTGACCATGGTGAACCACCTCCTGTCCTTCGCACAGCAGTTCCTACGCTTCTGAACGCTTCCCATGCACGTCAAACAATACTGCGAGTAATACCAAACTCCTGGAATACAATCGTCACTTTTGGTCTTACTTTTAGTTCCCCTTTGATTCGTTCCCACGTGAAACCATGCAAATGTTATCTTCGGGCCACGTTGTAATGAAGAACACCGCCACAGCGCACAATAACTGCCAGCAGATTGAATCGCACTGTCTTTTCTAGTTCTTTCAACTGCCTGTTGGAGCTCCAACCCAATTTGCCTCTATAGTCACGCTAATTTCCCGCCATGAGACGTCCAGCCTTCTTTGTGCGACTGAGACACCTCTGGCAACATGCTCAAGCACTTTGAAGCATTTCCAAGTTGTTACTAACATAACGTGTTTCTTTATCCATCTTGTCCTTAAGTTTTGCGGAGCATTTTGGATGAAGCAATTAATTATACAGGGTGAAAAGTATTTAAACCGACTAACTCTGGGAGGTTGTAGGGGACATCAAAACAAATATTTTTCCCTAATGTCATTTTTTCCTATGGGTATTATTTAAACCGGTGGAGGCCTTATTACGCTCGACATGTGTTAGAGGCAGTATTACGATCTTCAGTTGTTAGAGGGCGTATTTCGCTCTTCAGTTGTAGGCAACTGCTGTCCACCAGTGTAGTAGTGCACTGTCTCTGATTACTAATGAAGCGATACACCTGAAGTGAGTACACTAATATGGTTGGTGCGTACTACGTAGCGAACCACAAAGAACGAGCCGCACAGTGGGTTTATCAACAACGAAATCCTAATCGACGTATGCCGCATCATACGACCTTTGCTACTGTGTACCAACGTCTGCGTGAGACCGATTCATTTAGCAGATTACCTGGACAGGGACGCCATGGCACGATAAGAAGGTTGCAATTTGAGGAAGTTTTCTTGCAGCATGTGGAGCGGGATCCTTCAATCAGCACTCGTGCAGTTGCACGTAACATTTGTACGAATCAGACGAATCTAAGAACAGTCCTTCGAGAGCAATTGTTACGTCCCTTTCACTTACAGGGTGTCGACAATCTGGAACCAGTTGATTATCCACCTACAACACAGTTTTCGCAGTGGTTCCTGGAACAGTGTGAAATGCATCCTACATTTCCATCCTCTTTGTTGTTTACCGATGAAGCAACGTTCGGGCGTGATGGAGTCTTCAACATGCACAGTTCGTATGTTTGGAGTGAGGATAACCCACATGCCACAGTTACTAGCGCTCATCAAGTGCGGTTCTTCGTTAATGTGTGGGTCGTCGTTGTTGGGCCGTATCTGCTACCTAGGCCATTAAATGGCAGGCACTATTACAATTTTCTCGCCAGAGCATTGCCAGAATTGCTGGAAGACGTACAGGTCCCTACAAGACAACGCATGTGGTTCCAGCATGATGGGGCGCCGGCACATTTCAGTCGTCGTGTGGGTCGATTCCTGGACCAACGGTTCCCAGAAACGTGGATTGGCAGAGGCAATCCTGTACCATGTCCTGCTCGAGCCCCAGATATGTCCCATCTGGAATTTTTTGTGTGGGAAGAGATGCGCAACCTTATTTACACAACTCCTGTTGTATCAAAAGAGTATCTAGTTGCCCGGATAGTAGCAGCAGCAGTAACAATTCAGGATATTCCTGGGGTTTTTGCCCTTTGTTTACGTGTCAATGGAGGCATTTTCGAAAATCTACTGTAACTGAAATTTGATTGTGTTAATGTGTTGCTCTTGGTCAAAGGAAAATGGAAAAGTGTTTGTTGGTTTAATTAATTTGCCGCCAGAGAAATCTTCCTCTACCGGTTTAAATACTTATCATAGGAAAAAATGACGTTGGGGAAAAATATTTGTTTTGATGTCCCCAACAACCTCCCAGACTTTGTCAGTTTAAATACTTTTCACCCTGTAGATCCCTATGCAGCTTGCATGGACCTCCACTACCTTACCTGTCGATCTCTGGAGGTACACCATATACTAAAGCTATTCTGCTCTGTACCGTTCTTTTAAAAAGAAAGCTTTAAGATTATGTTGAATGAATGTCTGAACAGAAAGGACACAAAACTCGAAATATCATGTAGTGCGTTGTAACTGCAAGTGGTGTTCTTACTCTGAGTTATTGATTGCAAAACTTTAAACGAACTGACTCGGCAGTGCAACTCCCAATACCGATAATGAAATACATTCACTGCAAAATACATTCAGCGCCTTAGGCACTGAATCCTCTAGCTCTGTTCAACACAGATAACCTGGGTCCCCGTGGACATAACAATAAACTAAATTGTCTTACCTCTAAAGCAGCAACGACGGAACACGATATATTCTGGTTTCTCATGAAAAAAATAAAATATGCTAACTACAGGCTCAGCAATGTGCAATGCTGGCCATGACACTTTCTAATGCACATGGAATTATTTTGGCTGATAAACGAAAACATGTAAGAAATTTCCAGCTTCTTTGAAAAACATGTGACCTGGGCAGGAAGACAGTACTAACTGTGGTGAGTTACCAACACTGAGTTCTTTTAGCAAAATTATGTTACAAGTTAAGTTTGTCTTTTCACAAACATCCACAATTGAAGTTGCATTGGTTAGAATAATATATGATATTTACTAATTGATCCACAAACAATGACATTTATACAGCAAGTATTACCCAAGTTCAGTTAACCATGATAAATGCAAATCATCAAATTACGTATAACTCTGTTAAGAAATCATAGAAACATTACGAAACTGAAGTATCTAACTAGCCTTTTTATCCAGTCAGTTTACGTATATTCTGGAGATACTCAACAACACAAATTATCAGCCAACTCATCTATGCTAACACGCTGGTAAAACAAAAATCATAACTATTTAACATCTTTACCTTGCTTGTGAGAACACTTCTGCTTACATGTTCTCGTAATTCCTACATTAATCTAACACTTGGCGGCTTCACAGAGCGCACCATAACAACTGCCTACCCCATCGCCTTTCGCTCACAGGAAGTTACCCACAACGGTGCGCCATGTGCTCTCTTACTCCAACACTACAATCTCAGACCACGAGCAATATCTTTGGCTCTGCAGTCGTACACAGCCAGCGATCCGCTTTATAAAACCTATCACAGACATACATCGTTTACAGCTTGTTAGTTTCATTATAATTTACATTAACACTATTGTTATATTCGGGTGCCACATGTAAGTGTGTCCCAGTAGACTCCTTTCGATACATGTGAACACACGTTGTGTAATTGGCCAGAGAGTGTGACAGCTGCGGCGCAAGATGCCAAGAAGAAGATACCTGAAGGAGCACCACTGTGTTTCAATGACTGTTCTCCATTCTTTTCACAATACAAGCCGTTTCGGGCTATAATGGCCCGCGAACTCGTTTAGTACTGGAATTTAACTCTCCGAGAGTGACCAAGACAGTACGTAGTTCCCGAAACAGGAAGGTGATTTCGTACACAAAGTTTATTACAAGCTGACTTCGATCGATGGCCGAAATAAGAACCTATGTTTCACTTTTTCCCACCTCGTCCTGCAACTCCACATACTTGCAAAGTGCAGGTGTTCAAAAAAAAAAAAATATTCAAAATGTGTGTGAAATCTTATGGGACTTAACTGCTAAGGTCACCAGTCCCTAAGCTTACACACTACTTAATCTAAATTATCCTAAGGACAAACACACACACCCATGTCCGAGGGAGCACTCGAACCTCCCCCGGGACCAGCCGCACAGTCCATGACTGCAGCGCCTAAGACCACTCGGCTAATCCCCGCGCGGCCGTGCACGTGTAATGAGCGTTAGTGTTCGGAAAGCTTCTGTTTGTGTTTTAAAGGTGACTGTGAAATTTAAGGCGAGTGAGAACTATAAATCCCGTGCCATCAAGCAGTTCAAATATGCAAAACTCTCGCAAAAACTTCACCAGACTTAATTTAGATGTTCTACAGTTGTATCCTCATTATCAGGTCGGTATAAGAAAAGTGACAGTTTACAGTACTGGGATAAAAACTTTGACCATTTCCGTGATGTAATACATCTCTGAAGGCCGTGACCTAAATGACCTCTGTTTTCCATTTCTAAGGGGTGATCAAACAGTTTCCTTTTGAGGGCGTTGCTGCAGCATATTTGCAACCCAGAGCGACTCCGATGCGGGTATACAAGCATCGACAGGTGGGCAAGGGGTTATTGTGACATTAGAATGGAAACTTTTTGATCAACCCTTATACCACAGTTTTAAAGAACATTTCTGTTATTCACAAAACTAACAAGATACATTGGAAAGCCAGAGGGCCTGCCATGAAGTCAGTTTTTTCGCCTAAATTCACCATCTTCAGCGTACAAGTAATTGGTGATAAATACTATAGAAAATATACTATATGTATTACATTCCTATCAGCACTAATGTAAAATAGAGTCCTGATGTCTTTTGACATTTAATACAGCCGTGTATTTTCCTAATAAAGCAGTTCTTTATAGAAAAAAGGCATTAATAGTGTGCGCACTAAATGTTCTTAAATTCTCCCAAAATGTTATAATGAACATATCAATGAATAGTTCAAACGGTATTCGCACTGACAATGTATGTCATGCTGCTCCACGCTTCTGACCATCCATTGGCGTGGATAGGTATCTTCTGTCACTTCAGCAGACTGGCGGAGCGTAGCATTCACGTAGCAGACAGTGAAGTTGGGCCTGTCAGGTAGGAACAGAACAGGCTTACAGCAGCAATTTGCGAGACAGGTTACATCCGGGCGATAGCTCGTGTGACGGCTGCAGCAGGCGTAGCTGTACCTGCCTGTACGGCGTGTTCCGTAATCCGTAATTCACCATCTCTTTCAACTCAGCTGACGCCATGGACTCGTTAACTGTCTGCATGCTATGTCATTTCAATTTACCAAGCATGTTTCCCTCTGATTTTCGCTAATGCAGTTACTAAAATTCTCAAAGAGCTAAACGAGAAGAAAAATGTCCCAGTTTGGATGTTCGTGTATATAAAGAAGGATAAATGTAAAATTACTACTGAGCGCTTTGTATTCCTTCATTACTACAACAGCGCTTGGAAGTCCTTGTTTACTCGCACGTCTTAAGTCCTTAAGGCATATTTCACCCAACATTAAGCTTTCGCTTTGTACTCCTTATATCTGGTACTTTCTGCGATATACAGTAGTTCCTTCTCCGTATATAATTACTTTGTTAACACATGTGTCATGTATCATGAGAACAGAAAATTTGTTATGATGTGAAATTTGGCTGCTGTATTGCAGATTCCAGTACTTTATTTATTATTTTTACATTTCCATGAAGTCCTGTAAGAGTTACTGCGAGCTTATTGTAAATTCACAGTTCCGTACCTAGTACTGATCCTGAACAACTTAGTTATGTTTGGGTCAGCCTTTGTGGTATTCAAGAAATATTCTTTGAGTTCCAGCTATGTCAGCCAATCACTTCATATCCTGCCTCGCTGTGCAAGCTGAAGTCGAGATTCACGACGAGGCTCTTCTGTTCTGCTGAGCTGGAGTTCGGTCGCGACTGGAGTCTGATGTGTGGTGAGATGGTGATGTGTAGATTGGCTGAAGGTTGCAATACAAGTTTGCTGATCATCCACAGAGAACGCATAGTCCATGTTTAACTATTCTTTTGATTCACATTGTAAAGTTATGGTCACGTTCATGCTTTGGAAGCGTGTGCCACATTTGGAGATTCGGTTCTGGTCTTTGAGAGGAGAATATGTTTCGAGGATCGGTAAAGGCTCTCTTTGCTTTTAATTCATCCGAATGATATTTCAGTCGATTTTTTCATGTTCCTCATCGATGCTTAGCGCCCCACGTGTTTTCTGAACATTTGAATGTGACTGATTCATTTTCCGGGAGTAAATTTTACTTTCAAACATTATTTCAGATAAATTATCCTTGTAACTTATTGCCCTATTTAGGTTTAAATCGATTTACGCTCAGGAACTGAAATGCAGTTACCTGATGTGAGAAGCACTATTTACCTTCCGCAAGCGATTGAATATGTAGAGATTTCCCACTGCAATTAACATCAACAAAAGCAGTTTTTACTATGAATATTATAATTCGCATTTCTCTGGATACTTTTCAGCAGAAAAGATAGGTGTTTGTACTGACACAGCTGGGGGAGATGCAGTTCCTTATTCCGCAGTAAATTTGCTTATTTGTTGCTTGTATCTGTAATTTATCAAAACAGCTTGGATCCACAGGCCCGCTGTATGGCAAGGGGATAAAATACACACTGTTTTACACATATTTAAGCTTGATAAGACAGTTATTTGGTTCATTTTCCCATGTTCACTTAAGTTTAAATTGTTTTTGTACAGCCCACTGTAGATCGCTGCGCAAAAAAATGTTCACTTGCTATATAATTTACTACAGACTAATTTCATTCATGGGTCTAAGCACTGTCCATATATCCGACATATTACGTCTACATCAACATCCACATTTATATTCCGCAGGCCACCCAACGGTGTGTGGCACAGGGCACTTTACGTGCCATTGTCATTACCTCCCTTTCCTGTTCCAGTCGCGTATGGTTCGCGGGAAGAACGACTGTCGGAAAGCCTCCGTGCGCGCTCGAATCCCTCTAATTTCAAATTCGTGATCTCCTCGGGCGGTATAAGTAGGGGGGGAGGCAATATATTCGTACCCTCTCGAAACCTGGACAGCAAGCTACACTGCGATGCAGAGCGCCTCTCTTGCAGAGTCTGCCACTTGAGTTTGCTAAACAGCTCCGTAACGGTATCACGCTTACCAGATAACCCTGTGACGAAACGCGCCGTTCTTCTTTTGATCCTCTCTATCTCCTTTGTCAACCCGACCTTGTTCGGATCCCACACTGATGATAAATACTCAAGTATAGGTTGAACGAGTGTTTTGTAAGCCACCTCCTTTGTTAATGGACTACATTTTCTAAGGACTCTCCCAATGAATCTCAACCTGGCAACCGCCTTACCAACAATTAATTTTATATGATCATTCCACTTCAAATCGTTCCGTAAGCATACTCCCAGATATTTTACAGAAGTAACTGCTACCAGTGTTTGTTCCGCTATCATATAATCATACAATAAAGGATCCTTCTTTCTATGTATTCGCAATACATTACATTTGTCTATGTTAAGGGTCAGTTGCCACTCCCTGCACCAAGTGCCTATCCGCTGCAGGTCTTCCTGCATTTCGCTGCAATTTTCTAATGCTGCCGATATGAACAACGACCAAGCGGAAAAAATGTATTTTAGTACATAGCCGCAATTTTTTTTATTTTGCCTATTGACTATGGCAATCCTATGATCAAAACATCACAGTAAATAGATAAATTAATAATGTAAGAAACATTCACAAAATATTTTCTCTCTGATAGTAAGCGTATGTACAGATTACAACATTAACATACGTAGGTAGCCTCTTACTCCCGCTGCGCATTCGTCACGCTCGCTTCCCGAATAGCTTTTCCAAATACTAAGAGCACGTGCTGAAAAGTAACGGCTCCAAACTTTGTATGTGAAAAGTCTTAAAGCCTTTTTCTAAAATCAAAGCCACACATACGTAATTAACATTCCACACAGACGTTCTTCATATCCTTCTGCCGCTGGAGTGTGTGTGTGTGTGTGTGTGTGTGTGTGTGTGTGTGTGTGTGCGTTTGGGTTTACGGGCGCTCAACGTCGAGGTCATCAGAGCCCTGACACACATTAAAAGAAATTAATGCGGATGAGCCGTGGAAAAAATTGCTGTTTGAAGAGCTCGCCGCATGGCGTAGTGTGAAGCAGTCGCCCTCCGTTTCTGGCAGTGGCGCCGCTGTGGCAATCGCAGCTTTGGTGTCTCCTTCTGGTGGGAAATGGGAAAGGTTGCCTATTCACGTGCATTTAAGGGGCGCTATCAGCTCACTATGGGGCGAGTCTGGTCAGTTGGTCAGTCGGAGTGAGGCTGGGCCAGTCTCGCGTCACCAGTTGCTGGTCTGTCTCTCGTTCGCATCTGTGCGGCAGTTAGTGTCAGTCTGTCGTCGGAGTGCTAGTATGTCTGTCGTTCGGATCAAACTTTAAAGCCAGAAAATAAGAGTCTTGCCACTCCGCAAGTAATAGAACTCAGCTACTGGTCGCCCGGTCGGGGCTGAGTTCCTGCATCTGAGTCTGCGCGTTAGGCCGCCAGTCTGCTCGAGTTGCTCGGGCAACGATCATTGGCGGTTGGATCGATCGTTCGGTCGGTCGCGCACTGAGACACAAGATGACTTGTCCGCCTTGAGCGTCGGCGTATGTGAGGTCCCCATGTGAGTCCAGTGGGCCGCGCCGTATGGAAAGGGGTAGTGGCTTCGCGGTTGACACGAGAGCAACGGGAGTTAAACCACGACATCACGCTGACCGGTGCGAGCTGCGACGTCGTGAGACGGGAGATCGGCGCGCCTTCCTCCGTCCGTTGAAGCGGCTGGCGGCGGACGGTTCAGGAGAGCGTTGGGTGCGCTGAGCTAGGTCTTCGCCAGAAATCGCAGTTTATTAGAAATGAAGTGATTGGAGATATGTTGTTTCATTTACTTGTTAAATTCGACTTGTCTTCTTGGTGAGGTCACTAGCCGCTTTGTTTTGAGGTTGTCCCACCATTCTTCTCCGTTGGCCCAACCGCGGGAAGGTGGTTATTTATGAATTGCGTTGTCCGTTTTTCCCTTGTGGAGTAGGAACGGGTTAGAGCAACATGCGATTCGGGTTGTTCAGAAATCCCCCTGTCAATCTGCCATACGTTAATAGCTGCCTCTGTCATGTTTGTCGGATTCGGTGTTAACGAATTTATTGCTTAAGGTGTAAAGGCCGAATTCCTGAAATATGTTTTTCTCCTGCCTATCATCTTGAGAGGCGGTATATGTGTAATGTAGAGCATGTTTGTACACTTTATGTAAGACTGCATTTCATGGGTTTTTATTTAAATGGTCATTTTAGTATATAAAGTTGCCACCCTTCCACCGTAAGAGTTTTCTTTTAAAAACAAGTTGCACTTTCGGTGGCAAGTAATTTTTTTTAATGTGAGTGTTGTGTACCGTTTCCATCCCTCCCACGGGGTGCATAGTTTATGTGTTTGTATGAGTTGTTAAAATTTTTAGTTTAAAGTAATCTGGTGTCTTGCAGATTTGCACCAGTGTAGACTTTCAGAGGTTGTTGTGAGCGGTCGTGACTACGGCCGTGTTAAATGGAGCGGCAGGGTTCTCAGCCCAAAAGCTCATACTGTCAAAAAAAAAAAAATGTTATTTCTGCCTCTGAATAAATTGTACTTGATATTTAGAGGGTGCTTTCTGATTATAATTTTTAAATCTGTTTTTTTTTAAATAAAGAAAGGGTTTTTCGGAATAAAATTTCTTTTTATTGAAAGAAATTTGTTTTCATCAGTTACCCATTGGTAACTACTTCCACTCTCACATCGTGTGATTAAATGTGTTAATGTTCTTGATGAATCGCTAGTAAATAAAGTAAATTCTTTAAGGAAAGATTTTGGAAGTAAATCCACGGTTCAGTGGACAAATTTAGTAAAATGGAAGCATACACGCAAAGAAAGAGGGAAAAGATGAAAAATGCTGTAGAAGAAAATTAAACGTAAGGAAAGCGAGAAAGGAACGTGAAAGCCAGAACCCTGAAGGCGCTGAACATCCTCAAGGGCCTTAGCGACAGATCTTGGGGAGCGGACAGGGCGCGTCTTCTCCAGTTTTATCGGGCTTTTGTGCGTTCACGGCTGGACTAAGGGTGCACAGTGTGTGGGTCAGCGAGGCCGTCTTATTTGCGGACCCTTGACGCTGTCCACCATGCGGGGATTCGACTGGCCACGGGCGCTTATCGGACCAGTCCCATACCCAGTCTCTGTGCTGAGGCTGGGGAACCGCCACTTACCATTCGGCGGCAGCTCCTGTTGGTGCGCCAGGATTATAAGTTTCTTGCAGCTCCAACCTCATCCGCTCACCATATTGTTGCTCGTCCGCCTCTGGAGCGCCTTTTCTCCAACTGTCCACGAGCCACGATGCCGTTAGGGATCCGTGTCCAACGTGTGCTGGAGTCCCTTGGTGTGGAGCCCGTACAGCCCCATATCCAGGATGTTAACCGCTTGGCACCCTGGTTACTGGAGAGGCCAGAGTGCTTTTCGATTTGGTGCGTTAGAAGGGAGATTGCACTCCTGCCACCGTTTTTAATGCAACATTTTCTGCCATTTTATCGGAGCACCAATACTACGTAGCTGTTTTTACGGATGGGTCGAAACAGGAGGATTCTGTTGGTTCCTCTGTTGTTTCTCCAGATCTTGTCCTCAAGGTCCGACTGCCTCTAGCATTTACTGTCTTTGATGCAGAATTGTCAGCGATCTTGCGGGCACTGGAGCAGATGAGATGCTCTTCCCGTCCTAAATTTCTTGTTTTTTCCGATTCACTAAGTGCCCTTAACTCGTTACAACGTTTGTATCCAGTAGATAAAATAGTCCAGAACATCCAGGATGCCCTCCTCCAACTGGGGAAGGAGATGGTTTTCTGTTGGTTTTCAGGTGCACGTCGGCATTGCTGGGAACGAAACGACAGATCTCGCAGCCAAGGAGGCATGTCTCGATCCGCACGTATTTTATTGTGCCCCCCCTCCTCCCCCCGCACACACTCACCTCGCTATTGAGCTCACGAGTCATGCGTCGGTGGAAGGATGAGTGGTTGGAAATGACTGACCATAAGCTCCGTTTAGTCAAGCCCACAACGCGAGTACGGTGTACTTCTTTCCAGCCCCGCAGACGGGACGAGGTTCTCCTCACTCGTCTTCGGATAGGCCACAGTCCTATGACGCATGGCTTCCTGCTCCGGTGAGAGGATCCTCCAATGTGTGCTACCTGTGGCGTCCAAGTCACTGTGCGCTACGTTTTATTGGACTGAACAGCGGGCAGCGGCTGACTTGTCGGCGGATATGTCTTCTCTTTTAGGAAATACTCAAACAAATGTGGTTAAAGTTTTAAAGTTCTGTGACTTTTCCAATGTTTTTACCGAGATTTTAGGGAGAGAGTCTTAATTTATTCACAAGATGACTGGCTCTCCCATATGTTACGTAAGTGGTCAGCCAGAGACCATTTCCTGTAACCGCTACAGGATCCGAATTGTAGCGTGTACCTCGACGGTGCCTACTACAGAGTGACAGTTACTGAAATATATTAAATAAAGTCGTCATAAGTTCTGAACGGTTTGCGTTAACACGTCCAAACTGTGCGGTTGACCGCTGGGTGTGATGGGAATTGGTGTGCGCTGTATGGTTTGGTTTAGTGACGAAGCCCACTTCCATTTGGATGAGTTCGTTAGTAAGCAAAATTGGGGCGTTTAGGGGACTGAAAATTCGCATTTCGCGATCCAGAAGTCTCTTCACCCCCAACGGGTGACTGTGTGGTGTGTAGGTCCTATATTCCTGTATCACACGGAGGCTACTGAACGGTACATGAAGGTTTTAAAAGTTTATTTCATCCCCATTATGCAAAGTGACCCTTAATTTGACAAGACGTGGTACATGAAAGAGGGAGCTCTATCCCATCGAAGCAGGAAAATGTTTGATTTCCTGGAGGAGCACTTTGTGGACCGAATTCTGGCTCTGGGGTACCCAGAGGCCACTCCCTTCGAGTGGCCGCTATGTTATCCAGATCTGAACACATGAGACTCTTTTAGTGGGGCTATATTAAAGACAGGGTGTACAGCAATAACCTAAGAACCATTTATGAGCTGAAAACAGTCATTCAGGAGGTGTTAACAGCATGGATCAGCGGGTCATGCAGAATTTCGCTATTCGTCTGCTTCACATCATCGCCGAAGATAGCAGGTAAATTGAACATGGCATAACCTAAATCCCAATATATGTAGTTATGTTTGCATGTTGATTATAGTGTGCGCACACCAAAGTTTGTAACTAATTTACTTTTTTTTTCAAATAGTTCAATAACTGTCACCCTGTATGTTGGAGCGTGAGAAACAGCGCGCTGTAATCGAGTTGAGAAATAGAAGATTTCGTCCTCATATTGAGCAGCCTCTCTTTCAGCATGACAATGCGAGATCACACACGAGCTCTGCGACATTTGCGACAATCCGAAGCCTTGGGTCCACTGTCCTCGATCATCCTCCATAGAGTCCCACTTGACCGTATACGATTTTCCATTGTTTCTATAACTTAAATAACACCTTCGAAGACTTCACTTTGATAGTTATGAAACGGTGCTAGCGGAGGTGAGGTTGTGGCTCCGTCAGCCAAGTTAAACTGTCTTCGATGACGATGTCAACAAACTGGCCTTCTTCCGTCGCCAGGGTGACTATGTTGAGAAACCAATACGTAGACATAAGAATAATAATGTAAAATGTTAAAAAATTTGTGTTATTCTAAAAGCTTTCTGAGTTTTCACGTAAAAAATTCGGATACGTTACTTTTCAGCAAGCCCTCATACATTGACAACCCCAAAGCGTTTCACATAAAAGATATCTAGCATCCAGGGGGACCAGCAGCTCGGAGTAGATTAATGTCCGCTGACTTCGGCCACTTTTCGAGTGTCGTTCTTATTCCACCAGTGTCCATGTGTACGCTGGGGCTCCTGCTGGTGCAACATCGCGTTTCCTCCACGTCTTGTCGCAGTTCAGCAGCTTGGCTCTGAGCACTATGGGACTTAATTGCTGAGGTCATCAGTCCCCTATAACTTAGAACTACTTAAACCTAACTAACCTAAGGACAACACACACATCCATGCCCGAGGCACGATTCGAACCTGCAACCGTAGCAGTGGCGCGGTGCCAGACTATAGCGTCTAGAACCGCTCGGCCACTACAGCCGGCTCAGCAGCCTGGCATTGCCCGCATGTACCATGATGATGTGAGACGTTGCATCGATGCCCTTCGGCATTTGGTGAATCCCAATACGATTCTTTAATCGAATACTTACGTTCTCATCCTGGCAGCACTGTCTGTCCGTTAGTGATTAGACTACTTCACATTCACAGTTACCTAAAACTGTTATGTTTGGTAATAGGATGGACTGAGGATGGTGCTGTATACCGAAACGGGAATGCAATACACAAAATTAAAAAAAAAAAAGGAAATGCGACCATGGACAGGAACAAATATTTTTTCTAAACATTGTATTTCAAGGAAATGTTTCTTAAATCATGGCATACCCGGCCTTAGTTCCATAGCTAATCCTGATTTAAAACAGTGACAGAAATCTTACAAATGGTAATCTAAATCGTTCTTCTAGCTTATCGTAAATAGTTCTTCCCTATAAACTTGTTCATCTGAACACGCCTCCAGCTGCAACACAGATTTTCGGTGTCACCGTTTCACTCTTACAATTTCCGATCACTAACACCAGAGGTTCTTTCCTGAAGTGCGTGAAAATATTTTTATATTAACCAACAAACGCCGCTCTGGCTGTAGAAAGTTTATTAACCACGACCTTTTTCACAACAGTTTAGTCTCATCCTCACATTATCTATACAGGGATTAAAAAGGAAGTATTTTACAATTATTCTTTTCACATTGGCTTAGTGAATACTGTTACACGGAATAGGATAAACCTGCAAATAAGGTACTTGCATAATTATGTCTGCAACACTACTTATCGCTTTTGTTGAAGACTCTCCCCGTCTTTCACGTCATTGTTTAACGCTTTGTAGTCTCTCATCATCCTCTACGTTACTGGTAGAATTAAAACCAGTCAGAACTGTTTTGTTAAGTACATAAAACGGGGTATCCTTAAACAAACTAGGACGAGTATTTTTTGCAGAGAGAGTAAAATATAAGCCCTCCAAATCGTGCGACATTGTATGTAAGTATCAATAAAGACATACCGTAACATCAGCTGGAGGCGATGCGGGTTCGGCCGTAGGGAAAACTGAACGAGCTAGAACCTTATGCAAGCAGCCACGAGGAAAACTGCATTGGCCGTGATATCGGAAAACCCAGCGAGATGGTGCTAGAGAATGTTCTGCTACTGCACCGAGCGGCGAAGCGTGAAAGAGGGAAGGTGCTATGCGATAAATAAGCTACGGTTTAAATCGGCAGTTGATGCAAAACATGGACGATACTTCGATAGAACACGTGTGGCTAATCCCTTATGCTACAAACACTAATACGTTTAATGGATGTTATTCCAAGCAGTGTGAGAACCTGTGGAGAATTTATGAACGGTAGAAGTTTTACCCGCAGGACAACACGTTGTCGAAAATTAGAACAATAGGCTATCTGGATATACAGTCAAAATTCCCTAAAATATTCCTATGTCTCAGTTCTGTCTGGATCTTCCTTTTGGCTGAACCTGCATCGCCTTCAGCTGATATTATGGTATGTATTTATTGATGTTTATGTACAGTTACGCACGCATTGAAGGGCTTGTTTTAATCCCTCCGCGCAAAATACTCGTTTTATTTTGGTTTAGGGATACCACGTTATATGTACTTGACAAAATGCATCTATCGGTTGTTAATTTTATCAGTGACGTGGAGGACGGGAGCGACTTCAAGAAAGCTTTAGATAATGTTGTAGACACAATTATGCAAGTTCCTTATTTGTGGGTGTATTGCGCTCCATGTAACAGTATTCGCTAAGCCTGTGTACAAACAAATATTAAAAGAGTTCCTTTCTAATAACTATTTAGATCACCTGAGGATACGTCTAAACTGTTGTGAAACAGTTCAGGGTTTTAATAAGTTTTCTACTGCCTTCATACGAAAATGTTGACGTCTGGCTGCAGTTGCCCGCAGTTGAAGATAATATGTTTGAAAATAGTACCCTGTAGATTTGTGCCAAAATTATGAAATAATTGAGGTATTTCACACAAAAATCATCATTACCACAGTCATTTTCTGCCCTCTGACTTATAATAGCGCGTTTTAAAGTTTACACTTCAGCTACATACAACTAAGTTGCTACAGTATGTTTTTAACCTACCTACCTCCCATTAGGTCAACCTTCCGGCATTTTTCCACCCTCTGGGATTTCTAAAAGTTGATTTCTTGGTTTATTTTAATCGATTCACATGTCAACATATCCCGCCCATGTTCATTTCCATTCAGATGTAGTTATATTTAATTGTCCCACTTCAGGTTTTTCTCCGATCCACTTAAGTTCCTCTTCATCTGTATTGTTTCCAAAAAGCATTTCATAAACTAAAAAAGAGAAAGAAAAACACAGAACCGCCACGAACTACTTATGAACTAAATCTTTATTAAGTACCAAGTACCAGTTTCGATCATCAAATAAAAAATATAAATGTCGTATGACATTGTCGGCTGAGATATCCCACATGGTGGATTGAACCTACTGTCAAACGGGTGTTTTTCCTCCGAGCCCATCGCCTCTTTCCCAGCGGAGATACCATGCCCGTGTCGTATGTGTTGTAATGGTTGTATGGTGTTGTGTTATGTTTGTGTTGTTCGATGACAATGAGAGAAGAGAGATGCTCAAAACTCGGTGACAGTACACAGCTTACTCTTCTCGAATAGCCACAAGAGAACTGTTCATCTTAACAACACCATCCGACGGACTGGTCAGCATCAACAATGTAACGAAACTGCAATTCGCGACACATGCAGGGAAGTTTGAAATGTAAACCTGGGCACTGATATGAGAAGTCGTGATCAGGAACTTTACGACATACCTCTCATCACCTTGCCGGCCAAACACTGCCGTGAAAATTACATCCACCATCAGAATTCGGATATGAACCGGTTTTCCTCAGAGTCCAGCGCCACCTCCAAGACATGGATTAGCGACCTCGACTGCAGAGGCGTGTTTAGATGTTTTTATTATGAACATGTATCGTAAAACTGTTTACAGCAGCCTGCATGGCATTGTTCTTATTGTTTCATAAAATAAAATTAAAGCCATACAGGGTCAAGTCAATAATAAGATCAATAAGCAGTCATTAGGAAATATATTGCTTTAATTAATCTTCGTACACAGTCGCAGACAGGAGTACAGTTTGGATGCTGACCGTTTATGTAGAGTGGCAGCATTGCAGCAGATCTCACACCCTTGAATATTAAGCTCGTGAAGATAAGTAATTAATTCCATAACAACTGTCAATTAAGTTAATATTACACCGTAACTAAGTTAATCAGAGTCTGTTTTATATTATCTATTGAAGGATTCAATCGTTTCGAAGCATTTCTCGAAAACAACATAAACATAACCGAAGGGCCGGTTTCCGCGTACTTTAGTCATAGGTTCACATACAAATTTAAGACATTTCTTTAAATATTAAGTGAAGAATTTAGTTTTTTTTCCTTACACATATATTTAGTGGTGCCGTGTCTACTCGAAGAATCCAAGGTTTTAAGTTCTATCTTTTATTCCCTTCCAAAACGCGTAAAGTACGTATCGCGCGTACATAATCTTAGACCTAATTTTTCGGGTATACAGATTTTGATTTTCAGCTGTAGTTAAACTGCGTTACGTTATTATATTAATAGTAAACATGTATATTAGTGTTCCATATAACTTTAGTGACTCTTGTGATATGTAGTTAATAGAATCTTACTGTTATAGCCTAGACAAACTTTGTAAAAGTATTATAAACACCCACGAGTGAGAAGTGTTTTAGCTGCCGTAGGAAAGTCAGTTCTGGGGTTCTGTGCAGCTCTCGTGGCAGATGGTTATATTGGGATGAATGTAGTGGCTTGGGAATCGGGGAAGTAAATGGGTCTCTTCCATGATATTGCAGATTATGTTCAAGGGATAGGAAAATAGCGGAACAGGAAGTGAACATTAGAGCCGTTCAGGCTGAAAAGGGTAGTGCTAGGGAGGAACTGATGAGGTTAAGGGGGGAGAAGGGTGAAGAGAGTTGGGAAGTGGTAGCAAGAAACAAGGTCCACAGAAATAGAACAGTATCATCATTGGCACTAACAACAGACTTGACTTGCTACCTCAGTCAGCTAAGGAAGAGGCTCAGGTAGATGTAAGTGTTATCAGCACTCAACAGTCTTTCACTAGGCAACCAAATGTTGCAAAAAAATTAGAAAGTAGGAGGAAAGTTCTGTTGTTAGGTAGTAGCCATGGAAGAGGTGTGGGCCAGATTTTGCAAGAAAAATTATGTGACAGGTACCAGGTCACAAACATAGTACGTGTTTTAGCCAAGTGATAGAAGATGTAGGATCATTGAGCAAGGGTATCAACAAAGCAGGACTAGAGATGTTAAAATATCACAACATTCTCTTAACACTACAGTGAAACACAATGTTAATATGTCACAAGATTCACATAAAAGCACAGTGAAAAATAATGTTAGTATATTGCATCAGAATATCAGGGGATCAAAAAATAAAGTAGCTGAGCTTCTCGCTTGTTTAGAAGATTTAGAAACTGAGGGTGGAATGGATGTACTATGCCTGTCTGAACGTCATACAGTCACAGGTATGGAAATGGGAAATATAGGTGAATACAAGTTTTCAGCACATGTAAGTAGAGACACTACGGACAGAGGAGGAGTTGCTATATATGTTATAATCTGTCATAAACATTTGGAAACCAAAAAATTTTGCATAGAGCAACATACAGAAGCATGTGCGTGTGAGCTTAAACTAAACAATGGCACTTTTATAATTACAGCCATGTATAGGTCCCCATTGAGAAATTTTCAACAATTTTTTAAAAACTTGGGTTCTTTGTTGTTTTGTCTGTCAGACAGTGGAAAGCAAATTATTGTTTGTGGGGATTTCAATATCAGTTTTCTGAAAGAGCCTGATAGAAAGCTTCACCTTGAAGTATTACTTGTTTCTTTCAATTTGACATCAATTATTGATTTTCCTACTCGGGTGGTACAGGAGAGCAGCACACTGATAGTAATGTTTTCGTTGACCAAGATAAATTTAATCAAATAAGAACTTTTTTTTGTTAACAATGGTCTTTCTGATCATGTTGTATAGCTAGTTACAGTATACGAAATAGCTCAATACAATAATACAAAACAGTCCTCCAAAATTGTGCATTCAATTAATAATTCAATATTTTAAGGAAAGCTTGCAACAGTTAGACCGTGATAAGGTGTACAGGGAACATGATGCTAATTTAAAATTTAACCTATTTCATGATACCTTTGTGAATATAGTTGAAAACAGTTTCCCTAAGAAAACAGTGAAATATTATTGTAAGAAACCAAGTAAAAAGCCATGGCTTACTAAAGGGATAAAAATGTCTTGTAAACAGAAAAGGGTAATATATCTTATAGTTACAAGGATTAATGATCCCAAAACGGTGAAACATTATAAAAACCACTGTGCTGTGTTAAGAAAAGTTATTAAAAAGTCCAGAAGTATGTGGATTACGTCTGAGATTAGCACATCTCATTATAAAATTTGAACAATGTGCAATATTGTTAAAAAGGAAACAGGGCAACTGAGAGCACAGAAAGACTGTACTTCTATCAAACTCAATGAAAACTTTGTTAACAAGAAATCAGAAGTAGAAAAAAATTTTAATAATCATTTTTAAGTGTTGCAGAGAAAATAGGTTCCAGCTATTCATTAGAAAATGCAAGACAGTATTCGGAAGAAGCAGTAACTACACAATTTGACAAAACTGAAATTTAACCCACCTCCTCTACTGAAATTAGGAAAATAATAAAGTCACACAAAAGTAAAAGTCCACATGGAATTGATGGCATTTCTAACAGAGTACCAAAAACCTGGTCCCAACAAATACGTGGGGTTCTCAGCCACATAAGTAGTAGCTCACTGAAACAGGGCATTTTTCCAGATATACAGAAAAATGATATTGTTAAACCATTGCATAAGAAAGGAGATAGGTCTGGTGCTAACAACTACCACCTAAACTAACTTCTGACAGCTTTATCCAAAATTCTTGAAAAAGTAATGTATTCAAGAGCAGTATCACATGTCTGTAAAAATAAAGTATTAACAAACTGAGAATTTAGTTTTCAGAAAGGCTTTTTAACAGAAAATGCTGTATATGCTTTCATTGATCAATTATTAAATGCATTGAATAACCGAACATCACCCATAGGATATTTTGAGATCTCTCAAAGGCTTTTGACTGTGTGAATCATGAAATATTTCTAGATAAGCTGAAGTATTGTGATATTAGTGGGGACAGTGCACAAATGGTTTAATTCTTGCTTTACTGGAAGAATGCAGAAGATTGAAATTAATAGCGCATATAGTCTGCAAAAATCAGCAGAGTCCTCTACGTGAGGAGGTATCAAGAATAGTGTCCCACAGGGTTCAGTCTAAGGCCCTTATTGTTCTTATTATATATTAACGTCTTGCCACTCTAAATTAATGAAGAGGCAAAGCTAGCTTTTTTTGCTGATGATACGAGTATATTAACCACACCCAACAAGCAAGATTCAGCTGAATACTGTAGATGATTTCTTTCAAAAAAATATTAAGTGATCAAAATATCCACAGGTGTACTGCCGGTCTACAGTGTCCAACGGGCACAATATTTCGGCGATCATACATGTCGCCATCATCAGGTGAACTGATGGACTGAGCTCCTGTGAACGTGCCGGCACGGAGATTCGTACGCTATGGCTGCTCAGGAGGAACTGGGTTCGGTCGCTGCGGCGGCCGATTTAAATACCCTCCGCCGGCGGCGCGCTCACTCCGCCGTCCGCGCCCCGCGCCACGGTCGCACGGTGGAACAGATTGCGACGGCGTCTGAAGTGACGTCGGTGTGATGGCTCTGTCCGCCGTGGTCGTCACAACTATACGTTTGCTCGATTTACTCTTGATTAACCCACTGTAGACCGGCAGTACACCCGTGGATATTTTGATTGTCAAATACGCCGGGAGAAACTCAAGAATCACAAATATTAAGTGGTTCTCAGCAAATGGACTCTCTCTCTAAATTTTGAGAAAAACAGTTGATACAATTCTGTACAGTAAATGGCATAAAACCATAGATAAATATAGACTATGAACTCCGCTGCTAAGGCAGAATACTCAACGTTTCTGGGTGTGTGCACTGACGAGAAATTGAATTGGAAGAAACACATCAATGATCAGTTTAAATGGATAGGTTCCGCTTCTTATGCTATTGAGGTTACTGCAAATTTTGGTGATAAAAATATCAGTAAATTAACCTACTATGCTTATTTTCATTCGCTGCTTTCATATTTCATCATATTTTGGGGCAATTCGTCATTAAGGGGGAAAGTGTTCATTGCACAATAGCGTGTAATCAGAATATTAGCTGGAACCCACCCAAGAGCACCTTGCAGATATTTATTTAAGGAACTCGGGATTTGCACAGTACTTTCGCAATTCGTATATTCCCTTATGAAACTTGTCATTAATAACCCATCCGAATTCAAAAACAACAGTGATGTGCATAGCTACAACACTAGGAGAAAGGATTCTCTTTACTACTCTGGAGAGGGATGAATTATGCTGCCACAAAAATCTTTTGTCATTTGCAAAATAGTATAAAAAGCATGATAGATTGCCAACTAACATTTAAAACCAAATTAAAATAATTTCTAAATGACAACTCCTTCTACTCAATAGATGAATTCTTAGATATTAGGTAGTAACTGTAAAAAATTAAAAAACAAAATTTAAATAAAAAAATATAAAAAATTAATTACTTTGTCTAAAGAAAACACATTAAAGTGACACGATCCACACTGTTACAAAATGTCGTATACATGATCTATAGAACAAAGATTAATGTATGTTTATATGTATGTATGTGGACCGCGCTCTGAGATAATTTCAGCTGTAGATTGCTCGACATCTTCAAGGTAAAACCCCAACCCTATAAACCCCAACCCTATATTTCATTTAAGTGTTGGTTCTGAATACCGGCTCTTTAATCTGTTGTCGTGTTCGTTTCAAATTCGTTGATTTTCACAATACGGACGTGTAGCTTTACTTACAAGGTACACAAGTCACAGTAAACTTCTTAACTATGCGCCTAAGAGAAAAGTGTCCTATCAAATTATTGCTTTCCGCCTGCACATAACTAGTTCAGCAAATAAAAAAAAACTTATCAGAAAGTGTCTTCAAAACAGAAACTGCGAGCGTTAATACTGTATTTACTATACCTTAAGTTCACATAAACTACCCTATGAAGTCTGACGTTCATCCTCAACACATCTGCATATACCCGATTTCGTCACTCGATTTAACCATCGCTTTCAGGCTGAGAACGATCGCCCTATAAAACCTTCTAATACAAAAAAAGGAAAACAAAAAGACGCACTGCAATGGAATTATGCGAGTGGGATGCGAATCGATAGATGTGATGTACAAGTATAGACAAACCAATGAGTACAATTTCAGAAAAAAATATGTGACTTAATCCAGGGAAAGAGATTCGCAAGTTGAGCACGTCAATAACACGTTGATCCACCTCTATCCCTCATGCAGACAGTTATCTGGCTTCACACTGATCGATAGAGTTGTTGGATGTCCTGAGGGATACCGTGCTAACGAAGTGGTGGGTTAGATCAACAGAATCCTGAGTTTGTTGGAGGGCCCTGCCGATAATACTCCAAATGTTCTCAATTTGGGAGAGATTCGTCGATCTTGCTTGGTCAGGTTAGGTTTGTAAAGCACGCAGACAAGCTGTAGAAACTCTGAGCGTGTGCGGGAGGATATTATTTTGCTGAAACGTAAGCCGTAACAAAAAGGGGCGTAGGATATTGTCGACGTACCGCTGTTGTGTGAGGGTACCGTGGATGACAACCGAAGAGGTCCTACTACGAAATGAAATGGATCCCCAAGAGTACATCTCAAGGTTGTCGGGCCGTATAGTGGGAAACAGTATCTCACCTATGACTGGGTGTCTGGAGACACGTCTTCGGCCTATAATCTCATTGACTGGAGCAGAATTTGTCATCTGTCATGAGTCCCACTTCGAAGTGAGCTACGATGACCAGCGAAGACGTGTCTGGAAGTGGCCCGGTCGGCGGTGGGATATCAACCTCACTGTCGCCCCCTATATGGCCTATCAAGCGGGAGTTATGGTCGGGGTGTCATTTCATTTCATATCAGGACCCCCTTGGTTGCCATCCACGGCACCCTTGCAGCACAGAGATACGTAGACGATATTCTAAGCCTCGTTTTGTTGTCGCTTATAACAAGACATCCTGGGTTTATATTTCAGCAAGATAATGTCCGCTCGCCCACGGAGAGAGTTTCTAATGCTTGCCAAATCCTATCTTGGCCAAATCGCCAGATCTCCCCCGATTTGAGAACGTTTGGAGCATCAGGATTTCGACGATCTAACGCGCAAACTGGACAGTATCTGGCACGATATCCATCACAAGAGCATCCAACAACTAGCAATCCATACGAAGCACAATAACTGTTCGTGTAAGTGTCAGAGGTGATCCAACATGCTATTGACTTGCCCGGTTTGTGAAACTCGTTTTCTTGAATAAATCAACCCAGTTTCCGTGAAACTGTAATCATTCCTTTGTCTCTATATGTATACCACATTTACTACTTTCCGTCCCATTTGGATAATTCGTTCGTGGTGCGTCTTTTTTTTCCTCAATGTGTATTATATGCTGGCTGTTTTAATACATAGCTCATATCAATCCACAGTTGTTAATGTTCACGTCTGCCTTTCGCCGTCCAATGCGTAATTGTTTTCCCTTTATCCGCCTTCGACGTACACTACTACCAGTCTCCAACTAACATTAACGCGCGAAATCGCTCCTAAACCGTATATAAGGATGTCCCTACGCCGACCACTTATGGGCTCCTGTCCAGCAGAGATGAATAAGGGAAAGATACGATATGTAGTAACTATGTCAATATCTCTACACTTACACAATTCTCTTGAAATTTCTTCTCAGCTGTAACAGCTGTATATCGACAAAATTTTTTTGTTTCCATTTAGGCGAAAGTTAGAAAGTCTCAGCAAGAAAGCAACAAAAGGTAACACCATTCAGTAAATAAGGAGAGTAAGAACCTTACGCTTTCAAAATTTAACTGATGAAACATTAGTGCCTGAAACTCAGGTCTCACCTGGTGCTGGATTTAAATAAAAAAAGGAATTAAAAATAAAAAAGCATCTATAAAGCAATTGACAAAAAGGAAAGTCAAGTTGATAAATATAACATTAAAATCTGCCATAATGGTTTTTCCCCCGGCGAATGTTGACTGAATAGGGAAAGCGATGATAGCTCACTGTCACTATGGCCTTGACCTCTACCTACTGCTGTTATTGTTGTGACGATAACAGTACGGGAACACCACGACAGCGCTTGCAGCATGCGCTCTTAGATACGAGGGTTATTCCAAAAGTAAGGTCCGATTGATTGCCAAATTGAAACCACAGTGAACATCAGAAATGTTTTACTTGTAACAATTAGCTACACCTTTCAGCTACTTCTCTACGTAGGCCCCGTTCTGACTTAGACTTTTGTCATAGCGTTGTACCAACTTTTCAATAGCCTCATCATAGAAGGCAGCCGCCAGTGCTTTCCGCCAATTCTCCACGCTGGCCTACACCTCGTTGTCTGTGTCAAAATGTTGTCTTCAAAGACAGCGGTTCATGTGACCAGAGATGAAACTCAGGGGGAGACAATTGCGGACTGTATTGTGGGTAATCTATCATTTCCATTTGAAAACGATGCAGGAGCATCTTCATTGCCCCTGCAGAATGCGGCTGAGAATTGTCGTGAAGACGAAACAGCACGACAGTTATGTAATGTTGGCTGCATAGCTTCAGGCGAAATTTCTCACCAGGCCCTCGTACTTGGCGGCAGACACTATTTTCTAGACATCTTTACGCACTCACTGCGAGCTCAGAAATGAGAAGAGCGACGTGATGCTAACTGGGGTTATACTAGAGACACTACCCAACACATCTGTGCAAAGCTTTATCGGATTTTCATAGTCGTTTCCATTTCGCGACCGATCGGACCTTACTTTTGGAATAACCCTCGTATAATTTTATTCTTGTTGTATCATAGATAGTTCCTTGCCATTCTTTTACACTCTATAAAGATTCTGTTCTCCTTTTTTGTGTTCAGACCGTCTAATTATGACCGCTACCTGATCGAAACCGGTAATTGCCTTCTGCAACTTTTTAAAAAAGGGATATATCACCAAACTGAAGCATACGATTTTTATAAATTTACTAAATAAAGTATTACGTCAAATACTGCTTAAAGACTACTGGAATGCGGGGCTTGCTTATGCGCATAGCTTTTCGGGATTTTTAAAAACTTTTTGGTTAAGTTTACTGTGTTTAAACTGCTTAATCTTATAACATGGTAATTGAAGTATAAACTGGTATGCAGGATGGACAGATAGAATCTGGAAAGCCTGCAATGGTGCTGCACGGTAGGTTGTTTGAGAAATAATTCTTAAGGAAAAAGTTTGATATTTCGGTGTTAATTAGCACTGAAGTTAGCCAATCAGGCATTACGAACCCAAATTCAAACGGCCCGACAGAGACAGTGTCGCCAAATGTGTTTCTCGTTTGCCTTCCTAAAAACCAAACAAGACAGCGATTTTCATTTTTTTATTTTCATTTATTTATTTTGTGGTAAGGCCTGGGACCCCCGTTGGGCAGACCGTTCACCGGGTGCCGGTCTTTAATTTGACGCTACTTCGGCGACCTGCAGTCGATGGGAAAGAAAGGATGATGACGAGGATAGCACAGCGGAGAAAATTCCCCGATCCAGGTGGGAATCGAGTCTGGGCCAAGAGAATTGACAATCCGTCACGCTGACCGCGGCAACCTGGGGTAGACAAGACAGCTATAAAAATATTGGACGTGGGACGGTAGTAAGATCGGACCCGAGCTAAAGGCTTAACAATCTCGTGCGCTATCATCTACGCTATGAGTACAGCTGACACAAATTGTTCCTGGTGACGCGCTTGCACTTGGTCATGCAACGGCCTGATTGGCTAGCTTCAATGGTAATTAACTCGGAAACGTCGCAATATATCGATTTTCTTTTCGTAACACTTATTTCTGAGCACAACTTACCCTGCGACACCGTTACAAGTTTTCCAGACTGTTTCCGACCATCCTCCACATATACGTACGTGGGCAAATCAGGAAGTCTTTGCTCCTATTTTTTATTAGCCAAAGTAAGGTACATATTTGTGGCCACGATATATCACACTCAGGGCCGCACCGAAGAACGTTCAATTTTGATGCGAGATAATACAGTATTCCACGTCGTGCTAAGAGGAAACCCATTGTCTCTGTTGATTAAACTATCCGCCAACCTAATTTCAATCGCCTCTTTATAGACACTGTTTCAAAAACCGGAAATGTTGTCAACTACCACAGTTTCATCAGATTTCATACTGTGTCCCTCATTTAAGCAGTGTTCTGCTACTGCCGACTTTTTCCGGCTGTTGTAGCCTCGTATGACGGCAACGTTCCACACACCTATCGTGAACTGTGCTAATCGAGCGGCCAATGTAAGCCTTTCCACAGCGACAAAAAATTTTGTATATACCAGGTTTCCTAAACCCTTTCACAGAGCTGAGTAGTGCCCTAATCTTAGAAGGTGGACGGAACACATTCTTAATGTTCAAATTCGTCCAGTCTTAAAAAATATGCATCCAGCATAAGGAAGAAAGGCCACCGATCTATGTTTCTCTTCATATGCACCTCCAGAGAACGACGAATCTGCTTCTCGGAGTATCCATTTTCCTTAAAAACAGCCATTAAATGAGCAAGTTCTAGGGGTTAAGCTGTCCGCGTCGGAAATGGCATATGCTCTGCGTACCAAAGTCCTAAGGACGCCAGTGCGCTGGTGTGGTGGATGACAACTCTTCGAATGCAGATACCGATCTGTGTGCGTCGGCTTTCGGTGAATACTGTGTCCAAAAGTACCATCTGGTTTTTCATAACGTCTAAAAAGAGGTGATTGAAATTAGGTTGGCGGATAATTTAATGAACAGAGACAATGTGTCGGGACAGGTTCCATCAGACTGGACAAAAGCAGTAATCACACCAATCTTTAAATATGGAAACAGAAAAGATTGTAACAACTACAGAGGTATCTCTTTAATCAGCGTTGTGGGTAAAATCTTCTCAGGTATTGTTGAAAGGAAAGTGCGAGTATTAGTTGAGGAGCAATTGGATGAAAATCAGTGTGGGCTTAGGCCTCTTAGAGGTTGTCAGGACCAGATCTTTAGCTTACGACAAATAATGGAGAAGTGTTATGAGTGGAACAGGGAATTGTATCTATGCTTTATAGATCTAGAAAAGGCATATGACCGGGTTCCTAGGAGGAAGTTATTGTGTGTTCTACGAGATTATGGAATAGGAGGCAAACTTTTGCAAGCAATTAAAGGTCTTTACATGGATAGTCAGGCAGCAGTTAGAGTTAACGGTAAACTGAGTTCATGGTTCAGAGTAGTTTCAGGGGTAAGACAAGGCTGCAACCTGTCTCCACTGTTGTTCATATTATTTATGGATCATATGTTGAAAACAATAGACTGGCTGGGTGAGATTAAGATATGTGAACACAAAATAAGCAGTCTTGCATATGCGGATGACTTAGTTGTGATGGCAGATTCGATTGAAAGTTTGCAGAGTAATATTTCAGAGCTAGATCAGAAATGTAAGGACTATGGTATGAAGATTAGCATCTCCAAAACGAAAGTAATGTCAGTGGGAAAGAAATATAAACGGATTGAGTGCCAAATAGGAGGAACAAAGTTAGAACAGGTGGACGGTTTCAAGTACTTAGGATGCATATTCTCACAGGATGGCAACATAGTGAAAGAACTGGAAGCGAGGTGTAGCAAGGCTAATGCAGTGAGCGCTCATCTACGATCTACTTTCTTCTGCAAGAAGGAAGTCAGTACCAAGACTAAGTTATCTGTGCACCGTTCAATCTTTCGACCAACTTTGTTGTATGGGAGCGAAAGCTGGGTGGATTCAGGTTACCTTATCAATAAGGTTGAGGTTACGGATATGAAAGTAGCTAGGATGATTGCAGGTACTAGTAGATGGGAACAATGGCAGGAGGATGTCCTTAATGAGGAAATCAAAGAAAAACTGGGAATGAACTCTATAGATGTAGGAGTCAGGGCGAACAGGCTTAGATGGTGGGGTCATGTTACACGCATGGGAGAAGCAAGGTTACCCAAGAGACTCATGGGTTCAGCAGTAGAGGGTAGGAGGAGTCGGGGCAGACCAAGGAGAAGGTACCTGGATTCGGTTAAGAATGATTTTGAAGTAATAAGTTTAACATCAGAAGAGGCACTAATGTTAGCACTGAATAGGGGATCATGGAGGAATTTTATAAGGGGGGCTATGCTCCAGACTGAACGTTGAAAGGCATAATCAGTCTTAAATGATGATGATGATGATGATGAGACAATGTGTTTCCTCTTAGCAGGACGTGGAATCTTGTATTATCTATTTGAACGTTCTTCGGTGCAGCCCTGCTTGCGATATATCGTTGCCACCAGTGTTCTACTAAGGGCGGCGCCACCCCCCCCCCCCCCCCCTGTCTTGGAAGACAGCAACCGTGACGGGTGGCGCATGAGCAGTGTACTGAACAGTGGCCTATATAGGACGTCGATTGCAGCCTGGCGTCACTCGCTGAGTGGCCGTCAAGGGTTGAGCTTGCTCCTCTGACTCGCGCACTGTCAGTCATAGGCCCCCACTTGTACGGGTGACACACAAGGGGTATCTACGGCTTTGCTTTTATTAAAGCATCGGCGGGAACCCAGTCAAGGTCTGCGGTAAGGACTTACGGCGGGCAGGATATTTTTTTGGCGACGCCCGACAGCATAGTTGTCGTGTTTTCCTCTCCCAGTTGCGGGATGTCGAGTTCCAGTGGTGCTTTGGGGTCAAAGCGGTTAACCGCTATTGACAAAAAGCGCGTCTTGTTGTTGCCGCGGGCCGCGTCGACGGCCGTCTCGAGCGCCCCAGCTGCCGCAGAGCCAGGCTCTGCCCCCCCCCCCCCCCCCCCCGAACAGATTTCAGGCAGTTGCTGATGAGCCAGAGACAACAGAAACCACAACACAAACACAGAACCAAGTCGCCCACCACCTCCCCCCGATTGTCGCAGAGTTTGCCCAAAGCTATGAAGAGCTCTTCGAGCTGTTGATGGCAGAAATCGGGGGAGGCAGTTTCCAGGCAAAACCTGCTGGTGGAGACAAGATCAAAATCACACTACACACACTTGAAAACTACACCACAGTCAAAACACTTTTTAAAAACAAAAACATACCACACTACACGTTCCCCACAACAAAAACAAGGAATAGAAACATTGTGATAAGAGACCTCCCAAGACGAGTGTCCCCCCAGGCAATCAAAACAGACTTGACTGCCCAGGGGTACGTCGTCAAGGCGGTCCAGCAGATGGGCAACATCAACAGCAAGTGGCCACTATGCCAGGTCACACTTCCAGACATCCCCCAGAACAAAAGGGAGATATAGATGGTTCTGGCTGTGCCTGTCACCACTGAACCGCTGCACTGTAAGAACAAGACGGTGCAGTGCTTCAGGTGTCAGGGCCTGAATCACATCGCCGCGTACTGCACCATGCCAGTAAGGTGCAGGAAGTGCGCAGAGGCCCACGACACAACAACATGTGCTCTTCTACACATGGACCCACAAATAAGGTGCACGCTGTGTGGCAAAAACCACACAGCGGGTTACCAAGGTTGTGAGGTCCACAAACGACACACACAACAGGCAAAGGGCGCAAAGGCCGCCCCCCCCACACACAAACAAAACACCATAAACCCACCCAGATCCACAAGAAAACAAAACATGACAACACACATGGACAAGGCCTGGGTAAAACCAAGGCCGGACACACCGAGGGCGACTTATGCGGAAGTGGTTTCTCCTCCGGGGAACCATGAAAGCGTAGCCCAATCATCACAACACCAGACACTACCACGAGAACAACACCGGGAAATACACAGCAACAACGACCAGGTCCACCATGACGGAGGAAGCCCCAGGGAACCCCTCACACACTCCCCCCCATGGATCAGTTGTTAGGCGTAATGATGCAGACCATGAACCTCGTCATGGAAATGATGAAGGAATTCAGGGAAGCCCAGAAGCAGAACACACAGATCCTCATCGCCCTTCAGGCAACAGTCCAGCAGTCGCTCCCCTCTGCGACTTCCTCAGTAGTATCAAAACCCCATCATGAATAGACGACCGAATATTCAAGGCCTGACAATGTGCGTCTTTAACGCAGACGGCATTGTTAATCAAGAGGTCGAGTTCCGATAACTCATGAAGGAGTTCTCCATCGTCATATGCATGATGGGGGAAACCCACCTAAAACCGGGAATAAAAGCGACAGTTCCCAACTACGTTAGCTACCGTAAAGACAGGCCAACCCGAGGCGGAGGAGTGGCCATATATGTAAAAAGAGGGATCCCCCACCACCAGGTATTCTTACCAGCTACCAACAAAATCGAAGCAGTGGCGGTGGAAGTAACCACTGCCACCGGACCCCTAACAATTGTTGCAGTCTACCGACCCCCACATGACCAGATAGATGAAGGAGACATAGCTGCTCTAGGGCAAATTGAAGGCAAACTCATAATAGGGGGAGACTTCAATGCCAAACATCCTGATTGGAATTCTAGAGTAACCTCCAGAGCAGGCGCCAAACTGCAACAACTAGCGCGCACCCACCACTTCGAAACATGGGGTCCAGTCGAGCCCACACATTTTCCGAAAAACGGAAGCAGGCCCGATGTGTTAGACATAGCTCTCACCAAGAGGATCGCAGGGTTCGTGGCCGCAAGGACAATCAACAGAATGTCCTCCGACCACAACCCAGTGATTCTGGAGGTCGATGTGGGAGAATGGGTAGCACTCCCACGGTACCAGACGTCGTACAAACGTACAGATTTAGAGCGATAGCCAGAAACTGTCGCCTCTGATATCGCTCGCGCTCCGCCACCTACTGCTGAAACAGTAGAACAAGCGCTACAAGACCTAACAGGCACCATCTTGCAGGCAGCGGAAGAAGCCACCCCTCCACAAAGGGATGGCCCACCGCCGCAAATACAGCTCCCGGAACATTTGCTAGCTCAAATTCGGCGTAAGAACAGAGTGGCAAAAGAGTGGAAGATCACAAGAAATCAGGCCACCAGGAGGTTGCTCAATCGTCTACAGAGAGAACTGAAGGTAGCGCTCAATGAGCACAGAAACCAGCAATGGCATAACCGCCTCACAGCTCTCAAAGTAGACGATCATACTCTATGGCAAGCGACCAAACAGTTTACAAAACGACGCACTAGGATGCCGCCACTGCATGGCGAGCGGGGACTGGTCTACAGCCATGCTGGAAAGGCCAACGCCCTCGCCGACTCCTTCGAGAAGCAGTTCCAAGCGGCAGAACCCCAGGATGAAGAGCATGAAGAGGTAGTCAGTCGTCAACTGACTGTCTTCCTCAATGCCGAGGAGGACCCAGAGGACGAACCCATACTTTTTGCCCCCGAGGACGTGGCAAGAGTAATCAGGTCCCTCCCTACAAAAAAGGCACCAGGGCACGACAGTGTCACTAATCAGTTAGTCAAAAATCTCCCACCCACAGCAATCACACACCTCGCGAACGTCCTCAACGAGATTACTCGATCCCGTGTTTTCCCAGCTTGCTGGAAACATGCGGAAGTGGTCGCGATACACAAACCAGGGAAAGACCCTCTATTCCCGCAGCACTACAGGCCGATTAGCCTCTTGCCAACTCTCAGCAAGATCTATGAGCGCCTCCTGCTAAGACCCATACAAGAACATATTACCAGATAGCAAATTCTGCCGGATTTCCAATTTGGCCGGCCGCTGGTGGCCGAGCGGTTCTGGCGCTACAGTCTGGAACCGCGCGACCGCTACGGTCGCAGGTTCGAATCCTGCCTCGGGCATGGATGTGTGTGTGTTGTCCTTAGGTTAGTTAGGTTTAAGTAGTTCTAAGTCCTAGGGGACTTATGACCTCAGCAGTTGAGTCCCATAGTGCTCAGAGCCATTTCAACCAATTTGGGTTCCGGCAGAACCACTCTGCCCCACAACAGGTCATGAGAATGGTTGAAGCAGCCACAGAGGGCTTCAACCACAGAGGCTACTGCGGGATAGTGCTACTAGACGTAGCCTAAGCCTTTGATTCAGTATGGCATAGAGGGCTACTCTACAAGTTGTACACACAAGGGTTTCCCGGGAGCATAGTTCAGCTCATCAGGAGCTATCTCACGAATAGGACTTTCTCCGTCAAAGTAGAAACTGCCACCTCCACCAGAAGGCATATACGTGCCAGGGTGCCACAGGGATCGGTCCTGGGGCCCGTACTGTACAGTTTGTACACTGCGGACACCCCAACGGCCCCCCTGGTGCACACTGCGCAGTATGCTGACGACACAGCCTTCTACACGAGAAACGCGAACAAGGACCTGGTCAACCGCAGGCTACAAAGGGTTTTAGATGACACAGAAACTTGGGCCCGTCGCTGGCGCATCACCATCTATTCCGAGAAGACGCAGGCAATGCTGATTACCCGCAGGCTCCTGAAGGCGCGAACCTCCTCTACGTCCCCCCCTCCACCTTCACCTAAATGGAATCCAACTCCCCTGGCGCAGAACCACCAAGTACCTTGGCGTAACCTTGGACTCTCGTCTTACGTGGAAACCCCACATAGACGAGGTCCACAGGAAGGCCTGCGCCAGAATGTCCATCCTATACCCTATCCTGAACACAACCAGCTCCCTTCCCTGCCCAGTAGCAGTAAATGTTTACCAGGCCCTGATCCGGCCAGTAATGGAGTATGCGTGCCCTGTCTGGGGATACGCGGCAAAGCAGCACCTGGACAAACTCAAGAGGCTGCAGAACCGCGCCCTCAGAAGGGCACTGCAACTACCTCTGGGATTCCCCACAGACGACTTGCACGCCGCAGCCGAAATCCCATTCCTGTGAGAGCGTTTCCAAGATCTGGCAAGGGCCTTCTATGAGGGTTCTTCAAGATCCGGAAACGCACTCATCCACTCCCTAGGTCAGTATGACATGTCCCGCGATAAGCATAAGCGCCCTATGACGATCTTCGACGATTAAGTCGAAGAGAAAATCCCAATACCCAATCCCTAATCCAGTTCCTTCCCATATAACACCAATCTTTTCGCCTACCTCAGGCAAGTACCAGACTCACTCACAACAAACAAGTCACAGACACCAAAAAAACTATAGAAAAATCACACACACACGTTCACAGGGGAGTAAAAGCCGAAAGGCTACAAACTCCCCCTCACACTTCCCCAAAGAGGGGAAAGTAATAGATGTGAGCAGCATCAGCAGCAGCAGCAGCAGCCTGGCGTCAGTTCTCAGCGGGACGCATCAGCAGAAGTACCATTCTCCTGAAGATGGCGACTAGTTGGATCGCTGAAATATCGAGTCAAGTTGATTTTAGCATTCGGTAGCAAATCCGAAGAGACTTTCAAGACTTATTACGCCGGGAAAGCCTACGTAGTCACATAAGGTACATATTGGTAATGGCAAATATACATTCTATTCGACGTACCTTACACCATTTTCCCATATAGTACCCACACCGGTTCACACATCTGATCCATCGCATCACCAAATGTGAGATGCTCATGACGTATAATTCGACTGGCTGAGTATTGAAGCAACGTCGGACTGCTATCTTGGCTTCGCCGTTACTTGTGAATCGCTGTCCTGCTACATGTGGTCTCGGATTGTCGTGGAGCAGGATCACCTTCTCCACATCAAGAACCCGCGGCGCCACGTTTAATCGCCAGTAACTGTGCAGATCAGGAAACCTTCACCCTCCTTTGAGTACCACCGCTCCAGATGATTCAGTGAAGACTTCCTTCGCTTGCCTTTCGCCATGCCATCCAACTGCTTAGGCACGCACCGACATGAAACCTTTTGGAACCCTAAGAACCTACGAACAGCGTCGTAGTCACTCTCATACAATATTTCTAGCTCCAGGGAAAAGGCCGTGATGAGCACAGACCGATCTGCTTTCACCATCGCATCCACGAGGAAATGTTGTCGTCAGTCAGTAATGAACGCGGCCTCCTCGGACGTTCGTTGGCATGTAAGACCTCACGTCCTTTGCCGAACTCACAACACCATCGCCTTACAATTCTCAAAGAGATACAGTTTTCACCATATGTGGGCTGCATTTTCCTGTAAACCTTGATGGGCGTTCGTTCCTTGCTCCGTAAAAAACGAATCGACCATCGTTGTTCCAACGCCGTGGACGTGTGAAGCACAACCGCCACCTTTATCAACTGAGAGCAGCGCCTTGTGGCGTGGCTACCGGCAGATAAGGCCGGCACGAACCATGGGAATGGATATATTGACTTCATATTTACAGCTGTAAATTGGCTAAAAAAAATGCAGGGGCAAAGATTTTCTGATTCGCCCTCGAAACTCAACATTACATTTGTTTAAGCTCAAGTCGTGTGCGTAAACGAGCCCAAGATATGGGGCACTTTATGGACCTACTGGTGGGCTCGTTTACCCATATCGCAAAACACAATAATGAATGCACTAGATAGGATACTATTCAAAAAAAGTTTTACTGGCAGTGTACAAAAGGCTTACTTACACTAACATCGTAAATTATAAAAAACTACTGCCAGCAAACTAATTTTTTTGAAACTTCAACCTCTTAGGCTACTATAACCTACGTAGTAGTCTGAATGTTAAGGGCATATTCATGATTGTCCGTGGCACAACTGATGCAAACAAAAATTGTGTGTCCATTATCACAATCGTCGTGAGCCCACCATTGTTCATTTATTTTTGATTGATTGTCCCGTTTGAAGAAGTAAATACAAAGACAATTTTCGTTCTCTAAATCACAATGCTGCAAGTTATAAGAGAAAGGAAGGAGAACTGGATAGAACATTCGTTGAGACACTTTCGAACGTCTATTTGTTGAGAGGACGTTGATAGGAAGCAGGAAATACAAGACGATAGAGGACATAAAGGGAAGCGGAAGTTACGCGATCCTAAAGAGAATGACAGAAGACAGGAGGGCAAGAAGTTACGATGTGAAATCTGCCTTTGGCCAGAATACTGATAGCACAAGTAGTCCTATCCATATTTTTCCTTGTTCTTCGTTTCAGCAATTTCTTGCCCTTATCAGTCCTTGATCTGGCACAGTGAGTGCCTTCTGCTTGGGGTTCATTAGTTTCAAACAGCTTTTTTATCCATTCCTACCTTTTATTCCCCTGCACCTTTAATATTTTAGATCACTTATCTTACTGCTGTTATCTTAATGTTTCCTTGAATGCGGTATGAGGATGGCAAAGGAAATTAGTGCTTCAACATGCTCCCACAGAAATTCATAAACCTGCCCCACCACGAAGTTTGAATTAGTTTCTGAACTACAGTATCAACTTCCAGAATTTCAGATTATACTGATGCACCTTGTGAAGTAGAATAGTCATTGACAGCAAACATATACTTCTCTGCTCTGAATTCTAAAAGTTATGATTAACAGGACATCGGTATTTGCGTAATAAAATTACTTACTCACTTCGCACAAAATACGAATATGCTCTTCGCTCTAAGAAGTTCAGTCTCGTACCGCAAAGTATGTGCAAGCCCTCAGTAGATGTTATATTAATCTTCCATTGTTGGTAGCGCTCTAGCAAGAGTGGCTCCTGTGAAAAGTGCTGTGCATAATCGTTCCCCGAGCGCAAGTTAGCTCCGGTCTCCACTGAAATTCTAATATTCCTGGTTTCAGAATTTGTCATCTTCAGATGTGATTACTGCGGTAACATCTAAATAAAATCATTTGTTTAAAAACACAGTTAAACACTGTCGACATAATCAAGCCTTTCAAAAATGTCAGTTAATTATACACTACTGGCCATTAAAATCTCTACACCAAGAAGAAATGCAGATGATAAACGGGTATTCATTGGACAAATATATTATACTAGAAATGACATGTGATTACATATGCACCCAATTTGGGTGCATAGATCCTGAGAAATCAGTACCGAGAGCAACCACCTCTGACCGTAATAACGGCCTTGATACGCCTGGGCATTGAGTCAAACAGAGCTTGGATGGCATGTACAGGTACAGCTGCCCATGCAGCTTCAACACGATACCACGGTTCATCTAGAGTAGTGTCTGGCGTATTGTGACGAGCCAGTTGCTCGGCCACCATTGACCTGACGTTTTCAATTGTGAGAGAGCTGGAGAATGTGCTGGCCAGGGCAGCAGTCGAACATTTTCTGTATCTAGAAAGGCCTGTACAGGACCTGCAACATGCGGTCGTGCATTATCCTGCTGAAATGTAGGCTTTCACGAGCATCGAATGAAGGGTAGAGCCACGGATCGTAACACATGTGAAATGTAACGTCCACTGTTCAAAGTGCCGTCAATGCGAACAAGAGGTGACGAAGACGTGTAACCAATGGCACCCCATACCATCACGCCGGGTGATACGCCAGTATGGCGATGACGAATACGTGCCTCCAATGTGCGATCACCGCGATGTCACAAACACGGATGCGACCATCATGATGCTGTAAACATAACCCGGATTCATCCGAAAAAATGACGTTTTGCCATTCGTGCACCCAGGTTCGTCGTTGAGTGCTCCATCGCAGGCGCTCTTGTCTGTGATGCAGCGTCAAGGGTAACCGCAGCCATGGTCTCCGAGCTGATAGTCCATGCTGCAGCAAACGTCATCGAACTGTTCGTGAAGATGGTTGTTGTCTTGCAAACGTCCCGATCTGT
This sequence comes from Schistocerca piceifrons, assembly GCF_021461385.2. NCBI lineage: Eukaryota > Metazoa > Arthropoda > Insecta > Orthoptera > Acrididae > Schistocerca > Schistocerca piceifrons. The sequence goes on along the minus strand of NC_060144.1, from coordinate 456,574,897 downwards.
TGACTCAGGGATCGAGACGTGGCTGCACGCCATGCGGATAAGATGCCTGTCATCTCGACTTCTAGTGACACGAGGCCGTTGGGATCCAGCACGGCTTTCCGTATTATCCTCCAGAGCCCGCCGATTCTATATTGTGCTAACAGTCATTGGATCTCGACCAACGCGAGCAGCAATGTCGCGATACGATAAACCGCAATCGCGATAGGCTACAATCCGACCTTTATCAAAGTCGGAAACGTGATGGTACGAATTTCTCCTCCTTACACGAGGCATCACAGCAATGTTTCACCAGGCAACGCCGGTCAACTGCTGTTTGTGTATGAGAAATCGGTTGGGAACTTTCCTCACGTCAGCATGTTGTAGGTGTCGCCACAGGCGCCAACCTTGTGTGAATGCTCTGAAAAGCTAATCATTTGCATATCACAGCATCTTCTTCGTGTCGGTTAAATTTCGCGTCTGTAGCACGTCATCCTCGTGGTGTAGCAATTTTAATGGCCAGTAGTGTACATCATATAGGCATACGTGAAAAGCTGTTATCAAGTGCCGAAACGTCCCCAACATTCTAATGTTGAAGCGATCAAGGGCGCAATAAACTATTATCATAGCTTTTGTGATTGTCATAGCAAGAAATTGAAAAGCTAATAGAATGTTTCCGACTGCAGCACAAGTCATTTAGACGTTGGTTGAAGAGAATTGGTCGATCTGAGTAAAAACCCTAAGAGATTTTGGTCGCATGTGAAACCAGTAAGTGGGTCAGAATCATCTATTCATTTACTCAATGACCATACTGATACCGAAACGGAGGATGAAGACAGAAGTCCGAAATTCCGAATTTGCTACTCGAATATTGTTCCACCTCGGAAGTTCGTGACACTGTCCCTCCTTTCAGTCGTTATACAAACCTCAAAATGGCAGATATTGAGATAACCGATCGAGAATAGAAAAACAATTACAACTGCTTAGTAGTGGAAAGGCGTTAGGACCAGACGAGATACCTATATAATTCTACAATCATTATGCAGAAGAACTTGCTACCCTCCTAGCAGTAATTCGACGTAGATCGCTTGAACAATGAAGGGTGCTTAGGGACTGGAAGAAAGCGCAGGTCATTCCCGTTTCTAAGAAAGGCTTGTGTCTTGTACACCATTACAGACGTACTTCGTTGACGTAGATCTGTTGTAGAATTATGGAACATGTTTCATTCTCAAGAATTATGACGTTCTTGGAGAAGGAAAATGTCGTCTATAAAAGTCAATACGGATTCAGCAAACTGATATCCTGCGATACTCAGCGCGCTCCTTTCCTCCATGAAATTCACAGTGCCGTAGACAATGACGTGCAGTTGAATGTCATGTTCCTTGACTTCAGGAAGGCTTTTGACACCGACCCGCGCTGCCGTTTAGTAAAAAAATTCGAGCTTATCGAGTATTGGAGGAGATCTGCGACTGGATTCAAGGCTTCATTACGGACAGAGCTCAACATGGTGCACAGTGGTTCAGAACGGCAGATTCCCTGGCCAGAAGTCGAGAAATGAAGGTTGAAGGATCAATGTGTTGGAAATGGAGGGGGTATAGAGCATTCAGGTCATATAAGCAGAGGTCACAATATTGTGTACCTGCTTCCCTGCGACAGTAGTAAGTTGCCTCTCGTAGAAACACACGAGCGACGCTCCAGTGCTCAGTTACACAGTGCTTCAGAAAATAAAACAGCATTTTACAACAACGAGTCCGATTCCTATTTTCCAAAATGGAAATGTTGATGAAGGTATGCAGAAACATTTTATGTACTTCAGTTTTCCTAAATGTTCATTGTTATTTTTGAAACGTTATGCTAAATGCAGTCGTGATTATAATGTTGTTTCGCTTCTTTAGAAGTACATTTGTGTCAATACAAAACAATTTTATTACATTTTAACGCTGGCATTGACAGGGACATGTTTGTTGAACTATCGATTAATAAATTTTTCAAGAATTACCTGCTCGAAAGTTGCCCATTTTGAATAATAACGATTTTAGTGTTACCGTGCACGCTGTCGTGCGCATTACGCACTGTGACTAACGGCGATATTCTCCCTCAACTTTCTATACCTGAGACGTGAAAGGTCCCAGGTACTGAGAGTTTTTCATAGATGTTTTATGTCCCTTTCTATTGTGGAGATCAGTACGGTATATTATTGCAACGGTGTAGCACTGTGAATAAAGATTTTAAATAAAATTCTAACCTTAATGACCATTTTATAGAAATATCGAAATATGTTTACAAATATTATTTCAAACATTGTTCATGGATAATAAACACAATTTGTAAAACTTAATAATATAATTTTTAATCAATTGTTCATGACTGTAGGATTGCTTATACTATTTTTACATTATATATATATATGCATGGAGAGCTGCATCAAACCAGTCTCAGGACTGAAGACCACAACAACAACAACATATATATACATATATATATATATATATATATATATATATATATATATATATAAAACATACATACAGTTTCTTAAATTTTAACGGGACATACATGCAAAGAAATTATTTTTACACGGAGACAAATATTCTTGGCCCTACGTGGTGAATGGAGCTCAAAATTTGACAAACCATTAGATGTTCCGGAAAAATATTTTACCGAATCGGAAGGATGTCCTTTCCCAATTTCAATTGATGAAATGAAATGTTTAAGGAATTTCCTATTTACAATGAAGAAAAAATGGCAGGGTAGCAGCAGAATTCTGGAGCGCTTTTACGCCAATCATGAAGAACCGTTTGACCAGGACGTAGCTATTGCTGTTTGTCTATTTTCCTATTTCTTATACACTGGAACCTTGTTTATGTTGACTGCCTCGAAACGTATACATCGCGTTTATGTTGACTCGAGAGGGGTTCCTATCTCTATGACCACTCGCAACAACACAAATGCATTCCGCTATGCTTTGCAGTGTGTTGAATACTGAGGTGGAGGAACATGATGTCAACAAAACGAGAGGTGGGAAGTGAATATAAACGCGTGTCAACTTAAACGCGAGTCATTACAAACGAGGTTCCAGTGTATCATTACAGTTTTTCATTTAAACTTTTTTTCACTTTCGAGCTAACGTTATTGCGATTTGTTGTAGAATGCGGAATTCAAAAACAGGGATGAACCTGCTCCTAATTATGATACATCAGGTTCGGATAAAAGCCACATATTTGGAAGACCCTCATTGGACTTTTCATCATCCAGCGAACGGAATAAGCGACGAAAAGTCGATGATCTTCTGAGATCAACAAGTCCAAGGGCATTGGCATTCGCAACGGAAATGAATCTTGGTGCTTCTGGGTCCCACGCTGCAGGAAAAGTGCTCAAGGATATTACAGCCTCTCGGTATCAGTTAGCATTCGCGTAAAGTTCTAGAGAAGTACGTCAAGAAATTAGCACAGATGTTGCTCTAAACTTCATAATAAACGATAAAATGACGAAAGAAACGTACAATATGATCCCGGAATTAACCGATGAAAACAGCGACAGGTCGATTCATCCCAGTTATCATAAAATATTAGCTATTAAATCTCTTTCTTACTCACCATAGTGTTCCATACGTACAACGGAAACAAGTGCGGGAGTATTATCGCAGGCTTTACTTGACCATACTACAGCTCGATTGCTTCAAGTACAATCTGATGTCATGAAAACACTCGACAGATCCTTCACGAATAACATGAAGTTAATTTTGAAGTGGGGACTCGATGGTTCGTCATCGCAGCAGTGTAAACAAAAATTTGACGAAAGCGACAGCTCTGACGCTCATGTATTTTTTACTTCCGTGGTTCCGTTACAAATCGGAGCAGCAGCTTGTTTGAAAGAACCCAAGGCTTTTTCAACACGTTACTGCAGAACGTTGAAATTGCAATTTTTGAAAGAAACCGTGCACTCAGTTGTTGATCAAAAATATATTGTTGATAAGCAGACAGCATCCCTCGTCACTTTCGCTACAGTAACGGAGGGTATTAACGCTGAAGCAAAATATGACTTATCGTTTACAATGATAGATGGAAAGGTGAGAAATGCTATTACTGACACTAAAGCTGCGCAAAGATGTTATTTATGTAATTTGACGTCGAAAAATTTCAGCAATTTACAATTGGTGGAACAAACAGAATGTGATAGCTCGAAACTAAATTTTGGAATTTCTTCCTTACACGCGTGGATAAGATTTATGGAATGGATGCTTCATATTGCATATAAACTGAATGACGGAACGAGTAAATGGCAGGCGCGATCAGTGGATGAAAAGAAAGTAATTGAAGATCACAAGGAATACAAAAGAAATTAAAGTTGCTTTAGGTTTAAATATCGACATGCCTAAACAAGGATTTGCCAATTCAAACGACGACAATAAAGCCCGAATTGCTTAGACGTCGCGAAACGATATCTTGTGCTATATTCCTGGTACCCGATGCCGACATTGGTACATGCCGTTTTAATTCAATGCTACACAATAATTGAAATGAGTGTCTTGGCAATCGGACAATTTTCCGAGAACGCTCAAGAAGCGAGGAGTAAGGACATTCGTCGCTACCGCGAAAATTTTTCTCGAAAATGTACGCGAGAGAAGACAATGTCTGACACTTTTAGTTGGCTTCTTGCATCCTCGGACCCACTGATAACTAATTTTCAAAAATTAAAAATGAAAAATAGTGCACCATTACCTTCTGATGTACTAGAATTTCTACTGGAAACACCAGAAGAGTATGTCACAAATAGTAGCTTACCCTCAGCAGAAATCGGAACATGTACGACGGATCCAACTGACCCAGATTATGATTTTTAATTAATCCAATGTATTGTATGGAATTAGGTACCTAAAATAAAATAGAAATTCACATATTCTACAAAATTCCTTTTCATTTTGGAATTTCAAATGTCATGAATCTAATATCAAATTCGTGATCTGCGACTCCGAAAGCCCAATGGTGCAAATTATCGGACCGATGAAGTGATAATTTTTCCAAAATGTCAGCAATCTTCAATTTCATAATTCTGATATCAAATTCGTAACCAGCGACCTCGAAAACGTAGTGGTGCAAATTTTCGGACCGATAAAGTGATTAATTTCCAAAATGTCCGCCATTTTTGTCCGTCATTTCGAGGTTCATAATTTTGATATCAAATTCGTAATCAGTGACCCCAAAAACCTAAAATTGGAAATTTTGGAATTTTCTTACTTTTCGACATTTGGCCAGGGATTAGACCGTTCTGAACCACTGTGCGGCGGGACTTAACGGAAGAAAATCGGCAGATGTAAACGTAATTTCCGGTGTACCCCAGGGAAGTGTGAGAGCACCGTTACTGTTTATAATATATGTAAACGATCTAGTAGAAAGCGTCGGATGCTCTCTAAGGCTGTTCGTAGACTATGCGGTTGTCTATAAGAAACTAGCAACGGCAGAAGACAGTAACGATTTGCAGAATGACGTCCAGAGAATTGATGAATGGTACAGGCTCTGGCAGTTCACCCTGAACGTAAATAAATGTAACCTATTGCACGTACATAGGAAAAGAAATCCACTGCTATATAGCTACATTATTGATGACACACCGCATGAAACAGTATCTGTCGTAAAACATCTAGGAGTAACCATCCGGAGCGACCTTAAGTGGAATGACCACATAAAACAGATAGTGGGAAAAGCAGATACCAGACTCCGATTCATTGAAAGAACCTTAAGGAAATGTAGGTCATCCACGAAAGCAGTGGTTGATAAGGCGGTTGTGTGCCCGATTCTTGAGTATTGTTCATCTATCTGGCATCCCTATCAGGTAGGACTGATAGAGGAGATAGAGAAGATCGAAGAGCGGTACGTTTCGTCACGGGATCGTTTAGTTGGCGAGAGAGCGTTACGAAGATGCCAAACAAATTCCACTGGCAGACGTTAGAGGAGAGACGTTGTGCATCACGGAGATTTACTACTGAAATTTCGAGAGAGCACTTTCCGAGAAGAGTCGGACAACAAGTTACTTCACCCTACATACGTTTCACGTAATGATCATATGGAGGAAATTCGAGAAATTAGATCCAATACATAGGCTTACCGACTGTCATTCTTCCCACGCGCTATCCGGGAGTGGAACAGTGGTAAAAAAGTGCCCTTCATCACACACCATTAGGTGGTTCGCAGAGCATGATGTAGGTGAAGTTTCTTGCATCCCGAACAAGTGTTTAGGAAATTGCTTGGACTGAGGCACACACCATGCAGTTGAATTTTCACTGTCATTTGTGTGGCTACCGTAAGATCTTATTGCTACTTGCACCTCCAAGTCAAGTTAGTCGGTAAGGCGCACACTGTAGTCACTTGGTGACGTGCGTCGATGTATCAGCAGGCTGGGCGGATGCAGACATCCTTCTGCTCCCTCGGATTTTAGTACCGCAGCAAATCCGCGCCATTCCGTGAGTTGAGGCGGTACGGCCTCCAGGGATGAGGTAGCTTTATCTGGTGACCCAGTTGGGGCGGGACCGGGACCTGGGGACTTGGCCGCGGACTGTTGTTGGCACGTGCAGCGCCGGAAGCAATTTTCTGCCGCCACACAGGGATCGCTGCCAACTTGCTAGTTCCTATTACTTCCGCCGCTGAGGGGCGCAGACATCCGTCCGTGTGACACGTGTACGCTATGGCCGCAGTTTGATACAAAGCGAGGACGGATAGCAACTGACGTAGGTGACACGGCAGTTGAACTTCATTTCGTTGTGAGTGAGCGACGTGCTTCAAATGACGCGGGTTTACGATGTATCTCCGCGGAATGGAGGCAACTCTAGGAAATGCAAGTCGGCAAGCAACGGGCGAAATGCGCTACTGAAATCCTGCAACTTGATTTCTTACAGATTAACAGGGGTGTATTACGGAAAATAAACATGAAGCGTAACACTGCTCGCACCCCACTCACACTCGGAACATTCACTTCCCTACTGCCAGCAGGTAGCGGATTAGCTATTGGGCGTAAATTCCACAGGATACCTTTTTATGGTAACATTTCAAGCAGAATCGGCAAATGCTTAAGTTCTAAGAGAATAAATCCGGTTTTTTATATTCCTAAAAACAATGGACAGAAGTTCAGACACAAGGATGCTGCAACATGAAACAGTTTCAAGTCGTCGGAGGTATATAGTATCGCCTGTGTTGATTGTGATGCGGAGTACATTGGCCAGACCGGAAGAAGTTTTCAGACCCGCTTTGAGGAGTACATCAGCGAACCAGGCTCAAAATCGGCCGTAGGTGCCCATTTGCGGGAAACGGGTCTCCATATCACCAGTATCCAGAACAACATGCGGGTGTTACACTTTAAAAATAAGGGTAACATCCTTAATGATTTGGAAGAGGTTGATATCTTCAGAGTTGTGAAGAAATCTTCTCGCTCCTCACTTAATGCCCAGACGGATCTGAGGCACAAGGGAGTTTTAGAAAATTTTGATTACTTGAACAGTTAGCCTTACCCCTACAGCCTACTTGTTAGTAGGTTCTGTCCTATATATATTTTTATGCGTACTCCGGGCCTTACGCATTCAGAACCACCACATCTATTATTCTTATGGTTTTAACTAATTGCCATGTTTTATAATGGCCACCTAGTATGGTATTAGACTTTTAAAAAAGTGGACATAAGGAATTGTTTATCAAATGTTCAGCACCCCCCACTCTCCATACCTTGTACACGTCATCCGGCCTCTGGTGATCCTCGCGCCACTGCGTGAATGCTTTCCGAATTTCAGCCAGTCAGTCATGCCGTGACCACTGTCGCGCGGCTCATCTCAGCTTGCACGGTAAGTTCTGATATGTTTCCAAGGCCCTAATTTCGCTGTTTGTTCATGCTAATGTCCCACTCTTCGTCGTTCGTGTTTAGGGGAGTTTTATCAGCATCGTCGTTTATTTTTATTTTCTAGGTCATTGCCACTCCCATCATTTTAAAAAAAAATTTAAAAGCTATTTAAATTTTAACTACCGCTATCACTAGATGACGGTATATTGGACGTGAATGGTGGGGAGTGGCCACAGGGCAATGTTCAACGTTATATGTTATAAATAGCGTATGTGAGTACCTTTTTGTTTCATTCAAAAAACTGATTGTTTAAAAGTTTAATTTATACCTCAGAATTGGGAGATGGAGTAGTTTATGACCTCTTATTATATTATTTTTTGTACAGATTGCATGAGGATGCACCGATAAGTGGTGCGAAACCGGTCGCAGATTTAATAAAAATCATTAATACAGCCAGTGCGGAATTTTCTTTGGAAAAATTGTTATTACCTCTTGTTCACACATCAAGTGAAAGAGCATGCACTGTATTCTTCTAAATATGCACGATTCAGTTCAGTACACGCTGGAAAAATTCAACTGTCAAACATGACTGGGGTACTTAACATCTATATTTATTTCTTACTTCATTTACTTGTGCTGGGGAAAAATTACAAGCAAAGTTTATAAACACTTTCATTTTGTTTCTGGAAACTCCGACAACGTGAAAGTGTAATATCGATGTGCCAGTTTGATTAAGCGCAATACAAGTACAGGCTGCTCTTAATTCTACATTGATTTATCATTTAACCGTTGCAAGCCTCTTGTGCGTGTGCAGTGGTGCGTGTCCAGCTTTAGGCAATTCTCGTACGTTTCAGACACTACCACTCATGAGTATGCCGTTTTGATGCAGAACGGGCGTGGATGACACTCGTTTGCTTTGACTCTGGGTATAAGGAGAAATTATCTCATACTGATACAAGGCAAGCAAATGCTATGCTCGATGCATTGAGGGAATAATAAATGAGTTGTCCTGGCACTGGGCCCATGTGCACGACGGCAACACCGACATCGTGAAGCAACTTGTTAAATGGTTCAAAAAGGCTCTGAGCACTATGGGACTTAACATCTGAGGTCATCAGTCCCCTAGAACTTAGAACTACTTCCACCTAACTAACCTAATGACATCACTCACAGCCAGGATGCGAACTTGCGACCGTAGCGGCCGCGCGGTTCCAGACTGTAGCGGCTAGAACCGCGTGGCCACACCGGCCGGTGCAACTTGTTATACAAGGTCCAGTGACATAAATGTGACCGCCACCCATGTTTGGCATCAAGGGACGATAACAACTCACACACGGGAGAAAGCAGCACTAGTAGTGGATCGTATGTAAAGCATGCAGCTATTGAGCAACGAACCGTCCTGATAAACCAAGAGGCGACTGTTGAGCGAAAGTTGTTATGTGTGGACTTCAGCAGCAGGTGCCTGGTTCATGCACTCTTGTTCACTGCTGTTCATTGTCGCCCAAGACTGGAATCTGTGCGCCAGCATCGCCACTGGAAGTTCACTGACTGGCGACAAATGGCCTTTTCAGAGGAATCATTTTTTATCCTCAATCGTACAGTTGGCCGATGGCTTGTACGGTGTGGAACATCTGAAAGCTATCACGCTGCAATAATCATCGGAAGTGTCTAGGACGGGGGAGAGAGCGTTCTGGTCTGATAAATGTTTTCGTGGAATTTCCTGGAAGATCTCTTCATTCTCGAAGGCACAGTGGGTCAACCCAACAGCGTTTGTATCGATGGGGGACATGTCCACCACTACATGCAGATTATTTTTACTCAGGACGATACCATCTAACAGCAGGACAATGCTACACGTCACCCAGGTATGTGTCGTTTGAAGAGCACCAGGATTAGTTTGCCATACGCCCCTGGCCACCGAACTCCCCGGATTTAAATGCAATCGAAAATCTGCGGGACCACCTCGATCGGGCTGTTCTAGTTACAGATCCCCAGGCGAGAAATCTACGGCAGCTTGTGACTGCACTGGAGACAGCATGGTGCCGTATCCCTATCGGTACCTTCCACAACCTCCATAAATCTCTTCCTGCACGTTTCACAGCAGTGTGTGCAAAATGGTTCAAATGGGTCTAAGCGCTATGGGACTTAACAACTGAGGTCATCAGTCCTCTAGACTTAGAACTACTTAGACCTAACTAACCTAAGGATATCACACAAATCCATGCCCGAGGCAGGATTCGAACATGCGACAGTAGCAGCAGCGCGGTTCCGGACTGAAGCGCCTAGAACCTCTCGGCCACACGTGCCGGCCAGAGTGTGCATCAAAGGGTGGTTATTCAGATCTTTCACAGGTGGTGATATTAATGAGCCTGGACAGTGTATTGGTTTCCAACCAGTCAACACTGAGATTAAGAGCCATTTATTTGCTATAATGATTGAAATAAATCACAATCAAATTAACACAGAGCAGATTTCTGTATAGTTAATATTAGATTACAAGATGACCCCCAACAGAGTGGGAAGAACCAAAAACCTGTGGATAATTGTATGGAGCCAGTGCACAGACCTGCTTATCTGAGCAGCTGGCGTAATTGAGGACAACATTACAACAAGGAACTATCACAATATCCGTCTTTGATGCCGTACACATGGAGTAATTTGAGAGAGCAAGGCTACTGGTAAGGAGAGTTAGAGAAGATCTGGTGGCAAGAAGCCAAAGTAATAAGTCAATGGTGTGAAGTCGAGGTGAGAACTTGGTAGGGAAAGCCGATACAGGGAGTTGGCGAGAAGTGGGGGCGAATGTGTTGGTGGTGAGAAGCCAAGATAGAGATCCTATAGGTTGTGGAAGCCAGCTGACAGGTGGCCACCACATGCATTATGTCAGTATACGTCGAGAAGCACTAACATCACCAGTTTTCATGGTCCCTAGTTCCTATTGTCGAGATGGCAATAAAAGTCGTGTATCTACTGTATAAACTTCCTTTTCCTCCATTCTTCGTTCTTTCTCTAATCTTTAGAAATCTAGGTATGTGTTGGTTCTAAATAAAGTGATGGTGGTCCAAGTTCAGCAATGCAGGATGTATGCGTTGCAGGGATCTGAAACATCCATTGATCGGTGCGCTCGTGGATTATGCTGAAAAAGTAATTGTTCGACTTCTTCCACCTGGTGAAAACACGACGCTGTGAGGAAATATAATGTGGTTTGGGTGGAGGAAGAGGGAAGGAATGATCGAATTCGCAAGGGGGTAGGACGTCAAACGGGCCGACGTGGAGTAGTAGAGGCACCACAGGACATTTTAATTTGCAATGTCTATACTTTTCCAAATAAATCCATAAAACTTTCTCACTATGGCCAGGAATGATTCAGGATTCACACTCATAGCAATGGAAGTTCAAAAATATAACAAAACATTTTTTTTTTTACATGTGAAACTTCATCGCTTTTTCACTTACTATTGGCTGCATTTGTTGCTATAGGTACACTTTTCTTTGTAAGTAAGAGAGATTCTTCGATTAATTTTGCACAGCATACAAACCATACTTACAGATGTATGAAACTCCAGAATTCATTTATATAAAGAAATGAATAAGCTGTTACACTTTAAACTTCATATTTACAAAAAACTTAAATTTTATGGTTATTATCTCAATTTTACCACAGTTTTTAATAGGTCTGGGAAATAATAAAGTTGTGCATTAGGAAGTTTGTGTTTAATAAGCATACGAAGTTTCAAAGTAATAATTATTTTGGATGGTCAATGTACCAAAGTACAGAAATTTGTGTTTTGCAGAAAATGACCGTTAAAGTTTCTGCTTGTATGTGGCAACATAAGCAGGTTATTTTCCATTTTCTAAAGCAGTCACCGGCCGCGGTGGCCGAGCGGTTCTAGCCGCTTCAGTCCGCAACCGCGCTGCTGCTATAGTCGCAGGTTCGAATGTTGCCTCGGGCATGGCTGTGTGTGATGTCCTTAGGTTAGTTAGGTTTCAGTAGTTCTAAGTTCTACGGGACTAATGACCTCAGATGTTAAGTCCCATAGTGCTCAGAGCCATTTGAACCATTTTTCTAAATCAGCTTTCCTCCTTTCACATTCCTATGATGCACTCTTCTTGATTTTATCACCTCCAAAAATGATTAATTTGCTGTCACTACACGCTCTCTGTCTATCGCATACAAAGCTTTGACACAGTTCACTCCGGGCTTAATTACCATTTTGTCTAAAACATATTTCCTGCTTTGCACACAATCATTACAACATGAAACTGCATCATAAACACCAGCAAGTCCATTTCTTCCCACAAAAACGGTTTTTCGCAGTCTTTCCCATACACATTGGATAAAATTTTCATTTGGGTTTTCGGTACCGCCAGAAAGACATTTGTTCAGAGAATTTATCGACATCAATAATCCTTTGATTCAAGTGCGGCAATCTCTGGCGCAAATATAAACATTCCAATTGTACAGAGAGAAATAGACTTACGTATGACAGAAGAATGATGTGCAGAAGAGTATGGCGCTGCATCTAGGTACACTTAAGACCAACTAACGTGCCTTATAATCTCTCAAATATATGTGTTTTATACATAAAACTATTCAGGAAGATGTGCGCTAAAAAAGCAGCATATTTTTGAAAACTCGAACATTTTAATTTTTGACGTTCTACCCCCTCAATAATGGTGGTTCTGGCATGTTTATTAGGATATGGTGACTAGTTACATGTGAAACTCCCCATCGCACCCTCTTCAGTTTTAGTGGTAAGATGGCCCAGGAGATAGCCCGTCAAAAAATGAGCACACATTAAGAATGGAAACAAGAAGGAGTTGTACGGAACTGTGACAAAAGCAGCAAATTCGAGACAGTGAATGGTACAAGATCAAGATCTGCAACACATAGCGATCCTCCCCACTGCCACGTCGTTGTGGCTATCTGGTCACGGTTTTGGACTGCGAAGGGGCAGATCCGGGTTTAAATCCGCCTCATGCTACATTTTTGACCTAAATTTGGAACTGTCTGTCCGGTCATTGACGTGTCTGTTCGCTGTACTTAAATTAGTATCTGCGTGGCAGTACAATGGCCGTTTGCGACATCGAGCTGTAAGAAAGCGACCTCCAGATGTTCGTACCTCCTATATGTTCTATACAAGTACCACATGTTACGACTCTAGCGTTCCGTTTTGGAGATGAGACCAATAACAATTATTAGAATTAATTTAAGGAAAACTCGTGGAAGGGTGTTCCAACTTGATGCGTCGTTTGTCACTCCTAAACAAATATTTTTGTTTAATAACAGTTGAATCCTGAGTCAACTGACAGCTACGAAGATTCTTGCGAAATATATACTAATAGTTAATATTTTTAAATTAAATTCGCAACGTATAAGGACATTTACAGTAAACATAAAATTACAAGTAGTACTCAAAAAATATCAACTGAGCAACACAATGATGGCCCGACTAGATACATTTAATTAATTAAATAAGCATCCGGCGGCAACTAGATCACAACTGTAGGCTCATACCACAACAGAACTTGAATCTAAGTTCAACAAAAATTAAATAAAAAACATTAAAAATCATATATCTCCACTGGTTATTCTGCTCTCATGTAGACAAGATACAGCCAAGCGGCCCAAAGGCTACGCACTTGTAAAACTGAAGTAGCATTAGTATTTCGCTGACTGGCCACAAGCCTATTCCACAAAAATCACTTTAAGTACTTAAATAAACTATCGGGCTCGAGAAACACCATTAAAATTATAATGACAATTAAACTCTCAATTTTTTAAGAGAATAAGAAACTCAGTGCACAGTTTGCACCAAGACTTTCATCACATTCCCACAATGGCATTACAATATCAGAAATACTGAGTCAATTACTTCCCAACCTGGTGACACCCACCGCCATGGCACGATGCCAAAGAATAACAACAAACTACTCAAGGCTGGAACGTGAGATCCGCACAATCGCGTGTGACCTGCCAACACTTAAGACCTCGAGCGATGAGGGGAAGCCGCCGAAGTTGAAGGAAAACGCGTCTCTGTCCCGACCAGCAGAACATCAACGCGTCAAGCGCTGCCGATGCAAGGCTGTCAACATACTATAAACGGCATAACAAGTTTGATAAAAATTAACGTACACAGTAATACTTAAACGGGCAATTGAGAATTCAAGTATTATAACATCAGTATGCTCAAGTTAGCCTTACCAGCAGTAAAAGTCTTCACAGGTAATTTCAAACATGCGGAGGAGGTCAATAGCTTCTCACTTGAGGTAGGCATCGGATAGTACTGCCCTACTGCTTATGGCTGCTAGCAAGTTGTTCAGTACATCACGGGGTGTTTAGCGCACCACAACTGACTGATGCACGCCGTGACCAGGTTGCACACGACCAGAGCCGCTCCTTGCCCACTAAACTCGCCGGTAGCAACGGTCAACGCTGCAGGAAAACGTGGGCACCCAAAGCCCAACAGTCAATGGTTTTAACTCGCTGCAATCGCCATTACGCCAAGTACATAGGCATACACGTAAGGCTCCTGTCCGACACACCACTCGCTACCACGCAGCCCCAGAGGCAACATAAAAAAATGAACTAGCAAAGGTTATACGACGAGGGCCAGAGTCGAAGGAAAGCGCGCCAAAGTGGCGCCAGTAGGATCACGCGCGGGCGCCCTCACGGTAGCCGCCATGGCTCAGGGAGTTTTGACTCTTGAATTCCTTTGTTGTAGCGTAGTTCAAACCCGTTTATTTAATGTTTTCATTTCTGTGAGAGGTCTATGCAGTATCTCACCTGCTCTCACTATATATCACATTTACTTGCGACGCCAGTATTCTGACCACGTGATTCATATTCTGTAACCAGTGTATAGTATGACAGTTGCCGAGACTACAGAAGGAGAACAGATACGTCAATGACCGGATGGAAAGTTCATAATTCTGTGAAAAAGAAAAAAATTGGGGCACGAGGGAGACATGAACACGGATCTCCCTCTTTGGATCCAACACCATGATCAGTAACCACGACGCCGTGATTCGCATAATTCGTTCGACGCTACCCATTTGAGCTCGGACTACTCACTTTCTATTTTTCTCCTTTTCTCACAGTTCAATAGACCTTATTCCTGTTTTCATGTTTGATCCGTGTTTAGTTTTTGACGAGCTAACCACTACGGTTGCGATGGGGTGTTTCCCTCCTCAGCAACACGCTGCGACCTTAAATCGGCATGATTCACAACGCTCGCAGCATATCCAGTTTAATGAGAGCGGTATGTAGTCGTGTGCTGCCCTTCAGTGGAATTAAAAGTCAAGGTAAAAGGATCTAAATGATATGATTCGCTGATGACACTGCTATACTCATTGAGACTGAAGAAGAATTACAGGATGTGTTGAACAATTTAATGAGGGCATAATATGGTCTGAGAGTAAATCGAAGAAAGACAAAAGTAATGAGAAGTAGCAGAAAGGAGAACAGCGAGAAACTTAGCATCAAGATTGCTGATTACGAAGTAGACGAAGTTAAGGAATTTTGCTACCTAGGCAGCAAAATAACCCAAGATGAACGAAACAAGAAGGACATCAAAAGCAGACGAGCACTGGCATAAAGGACGTTCCTGGACTGGAGAAGCCTACTGGTATCAAACATGTTTCTTAATTTGAGGAAGAAATTACTGATAGTGTACGTTTGGGGCACAGCAATGTACGGTAGTGAATCATGGGCTGTGGGAAAACTGGAACAGAAGAAAATGGCTCTGAGCACTACGTAACTTAACTTAGAACTAATTAAACCTAACTAACCTAAGGACATCACACACATCCATGCCCGAGGCAGGATTCGAACCTGCGGCCGTAGCGGTCGCTCGGCTCCAGACTGTAGCGCCTAGAACCGCACGGCCACTCCGGCTGGCGGAACAGAAGAGAATCGAAGCATTTGATATGCGGTGTTATAGGCCTATGATGAAAGTTAGGTGGAGTGATAAGGTAAGGAATGGGGAAGTTCTGCGCAGGATTGAAGAGGAAAGGAATATTTGCAAAACACTGATAGGGAGACGGGAAATGATGATAGGACATCTGTTTAAAGCACCAGGGGATCACTTCCATGGTACTAAAGGGAGGTTTAGAGGGCAAAAACTGCAGAGGAAGACAGAAATTGGAAAATATCCAGTAAATAATTGAGGACTTAGGTTGCAAGTGCTATTCTGAGATGGAGAGGTTGCCACAGGACACAAATTCGTGGCGGGCTGCGTAACACTGCGGCGCTGCGATTTAATTATTGATGTCCACCTACCTCAGTATAGCGTCCATTCCCCACCCGTTGCTCTGCATTCGTGGGTACTATGTAGATGATGAGAAAAGCAGCGTTGAAGAAAACCACCTTCCACACTTACGAATACAAAGTCGGCATAACTCAAGTAACAAGATAAACATGTACATCTCTATTAATAACGGGCAACGTGAGGGCCTCCTCAATTCAGTGGAAATGTTTGTTTGTAGATACTGATGTTTTATTACGGTCCTTTTCAATACAAAAAAATGGTTCAAATGGCTCTGAGCACTATGGGACTTAACTTCTGAGGTCATCAGTCCCCTAGAACTTAACTACTTAAACCTAACTAACCTAAGGACATCACACACACCCTTGCCCGAGGCAGGATTCGAACCTGCGACCGTAGTGGTCGCGCGGTTCCAGACTGTAACGCCTAGAACCGCTCGGCCACCCCGGCCGGCCGGTTCTTTTCATTTATGGTGTCACCAAGCCCACATTTGCGTTAGTAGTACATCTACTACTAGTTCGTGCAGCTTATATCACACGTAAGACAGCCCGAAATGGGCTAAGTCCAACACGAAATATTACGAGATTCACACAGGCAATACAGTTACAAAAAGAGTTCACATTCGATCCTTTTCAGTGGATTCTTCGACAGGAGATGCTCTCCAAAACGTTCTGCACATGCTTACGGAACACGCCACGCAGAATATCCACAAAGGCCGACAGTTTCACACTTGATTTATTCTGCAACCAACATTCCAAAACCTCTCAAAACTTCACCGAAATGTCCGTAATTTCATCTGCTAGCACGGCGATATAAACCGAGCGCGATTTAACCGTCATTTCTCCATCTTACAGATAATTTCTTCGGACACATTTAACATGACGTTCTTGTCCGACAGCGACTCCACGACTGAATGAATGCCGTCGCTCACATGGCATATATCTCATTCAATTACAGGGGAAATACTTTTCTCTCATTGGTTGATCAAAATGATCATCCAATCAGATTAACCTTTCATGATCAATTTCGTGCGCAAACTGCTTTACCCTAATCTACATTCGCAGATGCATCTACGTTATTTCATACTGCAAAATTTCACAAAATGTTCCACAAAACCAAAACAAACGAAAATCAAAAGAAAACTATGCTTGAAATATACTTTAGAGCTAAGTATCCTCCTACTACCTTTCTGGCTGCCTTATTACAAAAGCAAACGCTCCTAGACATACGTCGTCCACCAGCTAGGGGGCTTCACTGTTTTCAGGACATCCTGGTTACGTAACACTTGCTAGTTTCGAATGGTGTAAGTTATCCGCATGGAAATTTTACACACTGTTCTTTTAAATTATAAAATTTCCTGTACCAAATTTGAAAACAAACAGATCATATTTATCATAGTTATTTAGTTTCTTAGGAAAAAAAAACCGTCCATATCAGAAGAGTTCGAATACAAGCCTGATAGGTATGATGTTTCAGGTATCCTCACATGGATTTAGGACGGGACATCTGTAACGACACACATCTTCAAATCGTCTAGAGATGATGCAGTCGTTACTGAAGGTTTCTGAAAACAAATCTTTCACCGGTCAAACGACGTGTGGTATCACTCGATCTTACACGAAAACGGTGATGTGGCACAGCTACATTCTTGCACAGATGGACTCAGGTGTTGCACAAGGTTACCCATGTAAAGTACAGATGTCAGTGTACATCTAACAAAGCGGCGAGGTGCATCTCCTCAAATAAAAGCCGATCGAGATGAGGGAAATCGTGAGTCACAGTACACAGCACACAGTCAAGTAACATGAGCGCTGTGGATGTTCCTCCACATCATGTGGAGGAGTAGAGCCCCGCAAACCAACAGCTCTGTGCAGTCACAGGGTCGTGCAGAGGAAAATGTGCCTCACCGTTCAAAGAATATTCCCGAAGCGCTGTCATCCACTTCTGCACGTGCCAAAAAGACGGAAGGCAAAGTCAGGGCACTGTTTCCCGTCTTGGGACTTCGTTTGATGCACATTCAAAATCTTTCAGGGATACGAGTGTAAAATGTGCACCAAAACGTTTTGAACTGCCGACCAGAAATTTCCACGACACAGCTTGAGTACTGGCTGCAAAATTTCAGCTACTGCTACTACTTTAACAACTGCCGTTGGAATGGGTAGCCTCCCGCACCGTGTTGTACAACCTAATCCATCAGGCTTCTTCAAATTTCATGATCATATTCTTCAGCCCACGGGGTGTCTTCGCAGCTATTTCTGTCTGCGGTATTCCCGCAGTGTAGCGCTGCTGCTGCTACCGTTCTCGTAAAAAAATCTTTACCAGCAGTGCACGGTCGTTCTTCTCAACAACCATTGTGTTTGATATTGGAAACTTGAACCATCTTAACCGTTTTACCCAAACGATCAGGAATCAACACTCATCATCAAGTGACAAACAGCATGCTGGCGTCAAAACAGAAAACAGTTCTCATTTTGACTGCTTACAGCGCCATATTTTTACCTATTGGTGGAAAGTGGAACTATTATTCTTCCAGCGTAATGCGCGAGTAGTCACATAACGAACGTACCTATGATGTTTCCGCGTCCTGCGATGTATACAGCCCGCACTGCAGCTCTCAGAGCACCGAGCGAGGTGGCGCAGTGGTTAGCACACTGGACTCGCATTCGGGAGGACGACGGTTCAATCGCGTCTCCAGCCATCCTGATTTAGGTTTTCCGTGATTTCCCTAAATCGTTTCAGGCAAATGCCGGGATGGTTCCTTTGAAAGGGCACGGCCGATTTCCTTCCCAATCCTTCCCTAACCCGAGCTTGCGCTCCGTCTCTAATGACCTCGTTGTCGACGGGACGTTAAACACTAACCACCACCACCACCAGCTCTCAGAGCACCGTCATTTTAATTAAAACTGCCCTGTAGTTGCCCTCTTTTTCTGAGAGTATAGCGTTTAGGTTTCATGACATTGAGCTGTAAGGATTGTCTAGGCATAATGAAAACAGTTATCCGAGTGTACTCTCCCATTCAACGCAACACAAACCTGCTGGATGGCCTCTGGGTGCCGTCATCTGCTCCTGCGCGCCAACAAACCGCCGGAGTGCTGGTCTGTGTTTACGATTGGCGAGGCCCCGCAAAACCGACCTCCCGCCGCAAACGGCGCCGCAGGCTGCACGCCGCGCGGTCTGTTCTGGCAACATGTGGCAGGGGGGGGGGGGGGGGGGGGTCACCGTGCTGTGCTGTGCCAGCCGGGAAATGGCTGGCTTATTTGTCACTTCTCACGTCACCGCGCGCGGAGTGCGGGACTCCTCTCGAGAGTGTGTCTGCGGGCTCTCACAGATCTCAACCGCAGACGAACAACGGTACAGCTGCTGCTTTTATTTTCTTCTCTCGTTTGACACTGAGATGTTAAAGTCCATGGGAATGTGACGTGCACATACACAGATGGGGTTTCTATCGCCTAAATAGGGTGCAAAAGAAGTGTGCATTGTCGGATCTGTCATTCGTACCCGGGTGATTAATACAAAAAAGTTTCCGACGTGATTATGGCCGCACGACAGAAATTAACACATTTTTAATGCAGAATGGTAGCTGGAGCTAGATGCATGGGACATTCTGTTTCTCAAATTCTTAGGGAATATTCCGAGATTCACAGTGTCAAGAGTGTTCCGAGAGTACCAAATTTCTTGCCTTGCGTCTCACCATGTACAATGTAGTGGCAGTCAGCCTGCTCTTAACATTCGAGAGTAGCGGCGTTTGTGCAGAGTTGTCAGACAAACACCATCGCGTGAAATCACCGCAGAAACTAATGTGGCATTTATGATGAACACACCCGTTAGGACACTGCGGCGACATTTGTCGTTAATGGGCTACGGCAGCAGACGACCAACTCGAATGTCAACAGCGCCTGCAGCTCATCTCCTGAGCTCATGACCATATCGGCTGTTTCCTACACGACTGGAAAACCGTTGCCTGGTCAGATGCGATCCGAATTAAAAAAAAAAAAAAAAAAAAAAAATGTTCAAATGTGTGTGAAACCCTATGAGACTTAACTGCTAAGGTCATCAGTCCCTAAGCTTACACACTACTTAATGTAATTATCCTAAGGACAAACACACACACACCCATGCCCGAGGGAAGACTCGAACCACCGCCGGGACCAGCCGCACAGACCATGACTGCAGCATCCCAGACCGCTCGGCTAGCCCCGCGCGGCCGACCCAAATTCAGTTGCTAAGAGCTGATGGTAAGGTTTGAGTGTGGCGCAGACTTTCGAAGTCATAGGCCCAAGTTATCAAAAGGCACTGTGCAATCTGGTGGTGGATCCATAATGGTGTAGGCTGTGTTTACATGGAGCAGACTGGGTCCTCTGGTCCAACTGAAACGAACGCTGACTGAAAATGTTTATTTTCGGCTACTTGGAGACCATTTGCACACATTCATGGTCTTCGTGTTTCCAGACTACAATGTGCCATGTCAACCGGGCCACAATTGTATGTCATTGGTTTGGAGATGATTCTGGACAGTTCGAGTGAATGATTTTGACACGCAGACCGTTCGACATGAATCACATCGAACATTTATGGGACGTAATCGAGAGGTCAGTTCGTGCACAAAATCCTTCACCGGCCAAACTTTTGCAATTGTGGGAGGGTGTAACGGCAGCATGGCTCAATATCTCTGCACAGGACTTCTAAAGACTTGCTGAGTAGATGCCAAGTAGAGTTGCTGCACTACGCCAGCAAAAGGAGGTCTGATACGATATTAGAAGGTATCCCGTGACTTTTGCCATCTCTTGTGTTCTCCTCCTCCAGGTAAGAGTATCTCTTCACGATATTCCCTGTATTTCTCTTAGTTTTATACCTTGCTTATCTTCTCGTCTTATAGCCTCATGGCGTGTAAAAGAGTCAACTGAAAATTCTACAAGTTTAAAAATACCATTTATTAATGAAGACACGAAATAAACTTTGGCTCAGTAGTATCTCGGTATCTATTGTACATAATCGTAACTCTCAATTTGCAAAACAATTACGAGAACATTGTTATTTTTACAATCATCGTTAGTAGTGCAGTGTTCTATTGCCGATAGCCTTATTAAGGATCGATATTAACAGTCCTTTTCCGGTGTTTGTGATGTTGCTGACCCTCTAGAACAGTGGTTGTCAACGTGACTGATGAAATTAAATTTTCTGACGGGCAAAAGCAAAAGGGACTGATTGTGTTTGTCATGAAAGTAAATTATTTTTAGAAGATCATTACGGTTATGAAAATCTACTATGACTCTAGCACTGATTATATAACTTATCAGTAATTACGTGTTTCTCAAATGCTGGCGTTAATGCGTGACAGTATGTGGTGGAGGTTACAGGTTCCTGATATAGTTCATCCACTACACACATACTTTGTGCTTGATACGATATATCGATGGTGGTAAAAGTGAGACATATGCATACCAAATGTTAAATATCTCATTAAAACATCTTCTTCACGTTGTACGAGGGCTTTTCAGAAAGTAGGGAAAATTTTCATCTGATGCCACTAGGCGCGCGCCGATCGCGTATACTTTGGAATGTGCGTGCTCGGCAGCTCAGTCGGCATCCATCCGTGACAGCGGGAACGTCTCTGCGCGTCTGGTGTTTTTCGATATTCGATTTTGAAATGTGTACTGTAGTCGAAAATCTCGCCAGTTGAGAGGTTTGGTTTGTGATACGGTGCTTGTTGGCAAAAAACCTAAAATGCATAGAAATTTATCGCGAACTGGGCGAAGTGTAGGGAAACAACGTAATGAGTGGATGTTCCGTGCAGAAATGGTGCATTCTGTTTAAAAATGACCGAACCAACGTTCATTATGAAGAGAAGAATGGACGCCCGAGCATTGAGACTGACGATCTTGTCGCTAAAGTTGATGAAACCATTCGTGAAAACCGTCGCTTCACAATAACGGAGCTCAAGCTTTGCACAGCCTTAGAAGAGCAGTTCAAAACAAACGCCGAGGAAAGCTGACGTCCAAAAATTTTTTTTTGCTTGACAATGCCCGACTTCACAAGGCAAACCGCACTAAAGAACGCCTTAATTCTTCAAATGGGAAATTTTTCCCCATCCGCCCTGCAGCCCCGATCTTCCCCTAAGCGACTTCCTCTTGATTCCCAAGATGAAGAACTGTTTAGTCGCTTTGATGGCGACGTGGGACTCCGGGTGAGCGTGACTCACTGGCTGAAGTCTCAGGCGGCAGAATCTTGGGACGAAGGTATTTCACATCCTGTCCACCGCTGTAAGTGTGTTTGGTGACTTTGTGGAAAAGTGGTATGTCAGTCAACCTTTCAGATGTACATAATAAAATGTATTTATTGTACTTACTAGTTTTTTAATGCCACAACCATTCCCTACTTTCTCGATAGTCCTCGTAAATAGTTCCTGCAACAGACCAGAAAATGCTTAATTACTCTCTCACTAATTGACACCACGATAAAGTAGTTTCTACGTAAGGGTGATTATAGTGCTATACTATTATTATTAATCATTAGAGCGGCCAAACATAAAGCATTAATAGCCTAGTCTTCCAATTTCTACCAGTTCAAAAGTGGTGCTTCACTGCGTAATCAATTACTTAAGGACTTAAATGTCATGTGTTATATGAACCACTAAATGGAACTAGCTATACATGACGCTATAAATGATGTGGCAGATGTGTATCATATACAGACTTTTTCTAGATCTCTTATATTCTGTGTTTTCTCAAAGTCCCAAAAAATCAGACTACTGCAGCGTGCTTCACAAGAATTATCCCCTTAGCTCTTAAAATTAGGCAATGTTTTCTAAGTACTTTGGGTTGCTGATCAATGAATGCTGTTCTGGCTCTTCTTAAATGTCACAGTTCTGCTAAGTACTTTGGGTTGCTGATCAATTAATGCTGTTCTGGCTCTTCTTAAATGTCACAGTTCTCTTCGTCATCTTTTTGAAAAACTGAGTCGTGATAGTTACCGATGTATCGTGGAGTTCTACATTTCAAAGCTTGCTACAATATCTCACAAAGTGGATACTTATAATGGAATTATTGGTGCTTTATGAGACCCTAAAAGCTCTGCAAATATTATCATTCTTCATGTAAAACAGAAATTCCTGATGATTTAAAGCTCTAGAAACACTGAATGCAAATGATTCGCCCGAATTAGGATGATAGTACAAGAGTGGGAGGAGAGCGCAGGTTCAAAGAAGTTGTAATTTAAAAATCATCGGTAAAGATTATTACAAATATCAAAGATTAAAGATTTCGAAACAAAGTTTTTCTCTCTTTGGAAAATAATATAAAAAGCGTTGATATACCCGTGGTCTAGAGGTAGCGTCTTTTATTAGTACCCGGGTTCCCGGGTTCGATTCCCGGCGGGATCAGGGATTTTCTCTGTCTCGTGATGGCTGGGTGTTGTGTGATGTCCTTAGATTAGTTAGGTTTAAGTAGTTCTAAGTTGTAGGGGACTAATGACCATAGATGTTAAGTCCCATAGTGCTCAGAGCCATTTGCACCATTTTTTATTAGTACTCAAAACGTCCCCTATCCCAGGTTAGAGCCCTACCACTGCTTAAACTGTGAACAGAAATCATCAGTATTGACGGCCGAAGACTTCCGGAATTGTATCAACGGTTTTGTCAAAAAGGGTGGAGGAGCAGACTGGGGATGACTGTCATTCTCTTGCCTTTCGTGTGAGAAACTGCCTCTAAAAGGAGGAAGAACCAGCAATGAGCAACGGCATGAGGATTATGGAAACCACTGCATTAAATGCACATCATGTGTATACACAGGACATGTGGCCTGTCCCCCATTCGGATCTCTGGGAGGGTACGGTGAAGGGGGAGGTGCCCTTGAGAAAAATATTCAATAATCAGCGAAACGATAGCGTACTACGGGTCAAGGCCTGGGTTATCAGAAGCCTGAAAGGGGTAGCGAAGCTAGAAAATCAGAAAATGGAACTGTTAAGGTTCAACGTATAGTGGCAGTCAGTAAAGTCAATGGAAGGTGACAGAGAAAGTATGGCAGGATACCGAACAAGTATTTCAGTAAGTAAAGCGAGATGAAACTCTGATAGTCATACGCAGTTGTGTGGGAAAGAACAGAAGAAGCGATCAGGGTTAAGGCTTTCAGAATAGGAATGATAGAGGAGAAAGGCCACTCGAGTCCTGCAATAAATATCAGCTAGTAATAGTGAAACCTCTGTTTCAGAATGACAGGAAAAGGAGGTGTACTCGGAAAAGACCATGAGACACAGGAAGATTCCAGTTTGATTAGATCATGGTCAGGCAGAAATTCCGAAATCAGATACTGCAATGTAAGGCGTACCCAGGGGCAGTTATAGACACGGATCGCTATTCAGTAATGATGAACTTTAAGAGACTAGTCAGGTGGAAGCCATTCGCAAGAAGTGGGATACGGAAATCCTAAGGAGAAGATGCTTGCTTGAAGTTCCTCTGAGGCTGTAGGTACTGCGATAGTGAATAGCTTAGTAGGCAGTACAACTGAAGAGGAATGGATACCTCTAGAAAGGGCAGTCAGTGAACCTGGAAGGAAACATATGGACAGGAAAGGTAACTTCGAGAAAACTTCAGATGACCGACGAAAGAATGAAGTACTAAAAATTATTCAGGGAAATCAGGAATACAGAAATAGAAATCACTTTAGAATAAAATAAATAGGAAGTGCAGAGAAGCTAAGACAAAATGGGTGCATGAAGATTGAAGAAATATAAAAAGAAATGGCTGTTGGAATTTAAATGTAAAACAACCTTTGGTGAAATTAAAAGCAAAGGCGATAACATTGTAAGTTCAATGGGATTTCCACTGTTAAATGCAGAGG
Source organism: Schistocerca piceifrons (assembly GCF_021461385.2). NCBI lineage: Eukaryota > Metazoa > Arthropoda > Insecta > Orthoptera > Acrididae > Schistocerca > Schistocerca piceifrons. The sequence continues at coordinate 456,549,999 of NC_060144.1, read as the reverse complement.
AGAGAGTGGATAGATGACATGAGCACGCCGAAGGCTTTTATGAATGGTCGAAGAATAAACAAGAGTCGGCAGGGATGAGATAGCAAATCCAGTATCAAAATCGGAATTTGAAAGAGCTTTGGATGACTTAAGATCAAATAAGACAAAAGGGACAGACAACGTTCCGTCGGAATTTCTAAGGTCAAGATGACTGTTCGCGCTGGTGTGTAGAATATATGAGACTGGAGATATTCCATCAGACTTTTGGAAAAATACCATCCTCATAACTCCGAAGGTTGCAAGAGATGACAAGCACGAGAATTAACACATAATCTACTTAACAGATGGATCCAATATGCCAACAAGAATTATGTACAGAAGAAGAGAAAAGAAAATTTTGTATCTGTTAGGTGACGATCTGTTTGGCTTTAGGAAAAATAAAGGGCAAGGGAAGCAGTTCTCATGTTGGTGGTTGATTATGGGAAGAAGACTGTTGACAAATCAAGAAACGTTCAAAGGATTTATTGACCTCGAGAAGACGATCGACAGCATAAAATCGTGCAGGACTTCCCAAATTCGGAGAAAAATGAGGGTAAGCTGTAGGAAAAGACTGATACATAACACGTAGAAGAATCAACATGGAACATGATCTACGTGCTCGAATTAAAAGAGTGTAAGACATAATGTAGTCTTTCTCCCATATTGTTCACTCTATACATTGAAGAATCAATGACGGAAATAAAAGAAACGTTCAAGATGAAGATTAAAATCACAGTCTAAAGAATACAGAATAAGGACTGAGAGTAAATAGAAGAAAGATGAAAGTATTAAGAATCAGCAGGAATGAGAACATTGGGGACTTAACATAAGAATTGGCGATCCTAAACTAACTGAAGTTAAGGAATTCTGCTAGCTAGGCAGCAAAATGACCTACGACGTACGGAGCAGTGACCAAAAAAGCAAATTAGCACTGTCAAAAACCGCATTTCTGGCCAAGAGAAATCTACTAGTACCGAACATAGGCCTTTGTGAGAATGTATCTTCGGAGCACAGCATTGTGTGTTAAGGGAACATGGGCTACGGGCAAAAAGGAACAGAAGAGAATAGAAGCATTTGAGACGTGGTGCTACAGAAGAGAATAAGGAGGTACTCCTCAGAATCGGCGAAGAAAGAAATATACGGAAAACAATGACAAAAAAATGGTTCTAATGGCTCTGAGCAGTATGGGACTCAACTGCTGAGGTCATTAGTCCCATAGAACTTAGAACTAGTTAAACCTAACTAACCTAAGGACATCACAAACATCCATGCCCGAGGCAGGATTCGAAACTGCGACCGTAGCGGTCTTGCGGTTCCAGACTGCAGCGCCGTTAACCGCACGGCCACTTCAGCCGGCAAAACAGTGACAAGAAGAAGGGACAGGATGACACGACATCTGTTAAGATGTCAGAGAATAACTTCTATGGTAGTAGAGAGAGCTGTAGGCGGTATAAACAGAAGAGGATGTATGACGTCCCATGGCCCAAATTAAGCAAACTATGTTGTTGTTGTTGTGGTCTTCAGTCCTGAGACTGGTTTGATGCAGCTCTCCATGCTACTATATCCTGTGCAAGCTTCTTCATCTCCCAGTACCTACTGCAACCTACATCCTTCTGAACCTGCTTAGTGTATTCATCTCTTGGTCTACGATTTTTACCCTCCACGCTGCCCTCCAATACTAAATTGGTGATCTCTTGATGCCTCAGAACATGTCCTACCAACCGATCCCTTCTCCTGGTCAAGCTGTGCCACAAACTTCTCTTCTCGCCAATCCTATTCAATACTTCCTCAATAGTTATGTGATCTACCCATCTAATCTTTAGCATTCTTCTGTAGCACCACATTTCGAAAGCTTCTATTCTCTTCTTGTCCAAACTATTTATCGTTTATGTTTCACTTGCATACATGGCTACACTCCATACAAATACTTTCAGAAATGACTTCCTGACACTTAAATCTATACTCGATGTTAACAAATTTCTCTTCTTCAGAAACGCTTTCCTTGCCATTCCCAGTCTACATTTTATATCCTCTCTACTTCGACCATCATCAGTTATTTTACTCCCCAAATAGCAAAACTACTTTACTAATGTAATTCCCTCAGCATCACCAGACTTAATTCGACTACATTCCATTATTCTCGTTTTGCTTTTCTTGATGTTCATCTTATATCCTCCTTTCAAGACGCTATCCATTCCATTTAACTGCTCTTCCAAGTCCTTTGCTGTCTCTGACAGAATTACAATGTCATCGACGAACCTTAAAGTTTTTATTTCTTCTACATGGATTTTAATACCTACTCCGACTTTTTCTTTTGTTTCCTTTACTGCTTGCTCAATATACAGATTGAATAACATCGGGGAGAGGCTACAACCCTGTCTTACTCCCTTCCCAACAACTGCTTCCCTTTCATGTCCCTCGACTCTTATAACTGCCATCTGGTTTCTGTACAAATTGTAAATAGCCTTTCGCTCCCTGTATTTTACCCCTGCCACCTTTAGAATTTGAAAGAGAGTATTCCAGTCAACATTGTCAAAAGCTTTCTGTAAGTCTACAAATGCTAGAAACGTAGGTTTGTCTTTCCTTAATCTTTCTTCTAAGATAAGTCGTAAGGTCAGTATTGTCTCACGTGTTCCAGTATTTCTACGGAATCCAAACTGATCTTCCCCAAGATCGGCTTCTACCAGTTTCTCCATTCGTCTGTAAAGAATTCGTGTTAGTATTTTGCAGCTGTGGCTTATTAAACTGATTGTTCGGTAATTTTCTAATCTGTCAACACCTGCTTTCTTTGGGATTGGGATTATTACATTCTTCTTGAAGTCTGAGGGTATTTCGCCTGTCTCATACATCTTGCTCACCAGATCGTAGAATTTTGTCAGGACTGGCTCTCCCAAGGCCGTCAGTAGTACTAATGGAATGTTGTCTACTCCGAGGGCCTTGTTTCGACTCAGGTCTTTCAGTGCTCTGTCAAACTCTTCACGCAGTATCGTATCTCCCATTTCATCCTCATCTACATCCTCTTCCATTTCCATAATATTGTCCTCAAGTACATCGCCGTTGTATAGACCCTCTATATACTCCTTCCACCCACCTTTCTGCTTTCCCTTCTTTGCTTAGAACTGGATTTGCATCTGAGCTCTCGATGTTCATCCAAGTGGTTCTCTTCTCTCCAAAGGTCTCTTTAATTTTCCTGTAGGCAGTATCTATCTTACCCCTAGTGAGATAAGCCTCTACATCCTTACATTTGTCTTCTAGCCATCCCTGCTTAGCAATTTTGCACTTCCTGTCGATCTCATTTTTGAGACGTTTGTATTCCTTTTTGCCTGCTTCATTTACTGCATTTTTATATTTTCTCCTTTCATCAATGAAATTCAATATTTCTTCTGTTACCCAAGGATTTCTACTAGCCCTCGTCTTTTTACCTACTTGATCCTCTGCTGCATTCACTACTTCATCCCTCAAAGCTACCCATTCTTCTTCTACTGTATTTCTTTCCCCCATTCCTGTCAATTGTTCGCTTATGCTCTCCCTGAAACTCTGTACAACCTCTGGTTCTTTCAGTTTATCCAGGTCCCATCTCCTTAAGTTCCCACCTTTTTGCAGTTTCTTCAGTTTTAATCTACAGGTCATAACCAATAGATTGTGGTCAGAGTCCACATCTGCCCCTGGAAATGACTTACAACTTATAACCTGGTTCCTAAATCTCTGTCTTACCATTATATAATCTATCTGATACCTTTTAGTATCTCCAGGGTTCTTCCATGTATACAACCTTCTTTCATGATTTTTAAACCAAGTGTTAGCTATGATTAAGTTGTGCTCTGTGCGAAATTCTCCCAGGCGGCTTCCTCTTTCACTTATTAGCCCCAATCCATATTCACCTCCTACGTTTCCTTATCTCCCTTTTCCTACTACCGAATTCCAGTCACCCATGACTATTAAATTTTCGTCACCCTTCACTATCTGAATAATTTCTTTTATTTCATCATACATTTCTTCAATTTCTTCGTCATTTGCAGAGCTAGTTGGCATATAAACTTGTACTACTGTAGTAGGTGTGGGCTTCGTATCTATCTTGGCCACAATATTGCGTTCACTATGCTGTTTGTAGTAGCTTACCCGCATTCCTATTTTCCTATTCATTATTAAACCTACTATTTCATTTTGTGTTTATAACCCTGTAGTCACCTGACCAGAAGTCTCGTTCCTCCTGCCACCGAACTTCACTAATTCCCACTATATCTAACTTTAACCTATCCATTTCCCTTTTTAAATTTTCTAACCTACCAGCCCGATTAATTGATCTGACATTCGACGCTCCGATCCGTAGAACGTCAGTTTTCTTTCTCCTGATAACGACATCCTCTTGAGTAGTCCCCGCCCGGAGATCCGAATGGGGGACTATTTTACCTCCGGAATATTTTACCCAAGAGGACGCCATCATCGTTTATCCATACAGTAAAGCTGCATGCCCTCGGGAAAAATTACGGTCGTAGTTTGCCCTTGCTTTCAGCCGTTCGCAGTACCAACACAGCAAGGCCGTTTTGGTTATTGTTACAAGGCCAGATCAGTCAATCATCCAGACTGTTGCCCTTGCAACTACCCTCTTCAGGAACCACACGTTTGTCTGGCCTCTCAACAGATACCCCTCCGCTGTGGTTGTACCTACGGTACGGCTATCTGTATCGCTGAGACACGCAAGCCTCACCACCAACGACAAGGTCCATGGTTCATGGGGGGGGGGGGGGGGGGGGGGGGGGGGGCGGGGGGAAGCAAACTATAAATTGTGGAAAAATATTCAACAATTTAAAGCAAACTATAAATTCTTAAATATTTTTCCACAATATTGAGCAATTATATTTGTCATATGTAAAAGAAACTCTACTGAACGTCAAGGAATAATGCCATTACGAAGAAAAACTATTATCTGAAACATAATAATTATTATTATCTTTGTCCTTTTTGGTATCGGTGTGAACAAAAAGCGCCAGAGACTGTCTTGCTTGTTCTTGTTCGGATAGGAGCCCATTGTGAGCAATCTGCATAATAAGGTTTTACATGTTTTATTATTTGAGCAGCGAGGTCCAAAATATGTTTAAAGTATTGCTGTTGTTAATTTTCACTGTAACCTGCACCAAATATCCCGTTTGCTTCTTCCATCATTTTTAAAGGAATTTCAGATACCGCGCCGCCAGCAAGCTGAACATCACTGGACGGCGACGATTGATCGCCATTAAGCGCCAGTTTCAAATTATCGTTATTATTATTCCATTCTTTCCACAGGCGACGCTGGAAATCGGCGATATTTATTTCGTCCTTGATCTATAGGAAAATGACATTTTCAAAGTACTTAACGATATATTCAGACGATTTATATTACGTTCAATAGGATACAGACTTAGCCTGCACTAAGACGTAATTAAACCACACGTAGGTCGTTAGGTATTGAAAATGGTGAAATACTTTTTTGTATGTGAATATAGCCTATAACGATTAACTGTTTCTGAGCATGGATTCGTCTAAGTCATTCCAATAATTATTCAGGTTCCCACACTACATTTTTGTGTCAGTGAAATTTAAGATCGATCCGTGCCTTCGATATCTTTGCAGTAGAACCAAAATCAAATTAAAATATAAAAATGAAATATAAATAAAATAAAATAAAATAATAAAACACACACATTAATAGATTATATATTTAGATACGCTACAACTGGAGCCCTTTGTCGGCGGGGCCAGAATAAAAGAAAACATTATAATTTCAAACAGAATTTCTTAATAATATATGTATTTTTTTATTTTATGTGTATATGCGTATCCATAATCTGTATACTAACCAGAACCCTAACTTCCTTTACATGAAATTAACGATCATCTAAGGAATGTTATATGGATGTGAAGAAAATCGACCCTGAGATATATATTAAAGAGAGAGAAGCCAAGCTGAAAATAAAGACAAACCAATACCGAATACAGTAATATAGGTAAGGACTACCACGCTTACTATCCTGTTGTTGCACTGAAGTTTTACATGCACTGCTGAAATGACTACTCATCGTAAGGCAGATATTTATTTCAAGCTACAATATTAGAACGATTACTGATAAAAAGGCAGTGTAATGGCCGGCCGAAGTGGCCGAGCGGTTCTAGGCGCTACAGTATGGAACCGCGCGACGGCTACGGTCGCAGGTTCGAATCCTGCCTCAGGCATGGATGTGTGTGATGTCCTTAGGTTAGTTAGGTTTAAGTAGTTTTAAGTTCTAGGGGACTGATGACCTCAGAAGTTAAGTCCCATAGTGCTCAGAGCCATTTGAACAGTGTAATGCTCTCGAGTTTAACTTTCACTTTGTCACAACAACCAAGGTTATCATTGCGCATTTGTAATGGAAGTGGAAATGCCGTGTGGCTAGGGCCTCCCGTCGGGTAGACCGTTCGCCTGGTGCAAGTCTTTCGAGTTGATGTCACTTCGGCGACTTGCGTGCCGTTGGGGATGAAATGATGATAAGGACAACACAACACCCGGTCCCTGAGCGGAGAATATCTCCGACCCAGCCGGGAACCGAACCCGGGACGTGAGGTATGACATTCCGTCACGCTGACCATTCAGCTACCAGGGCCGGACTGCATTTGTAATAAAACTTGCTTTTAACGTGTGTCTGTATGTGTATATGTTTATGTACCGTGTCTAAGTTCAAAAATGGCTCTGAGCACTATGGGACTTAACAGCTATGGTCATCAGTCCCCTAGAACTTAGAACTACTTAAACCTAACTAACCTAAGGACAGCACACAACACCCAGCCATCACGAGGCAGAGAAAATCCCTGACCCCGCCGGGAATCGAACCCGGGAACCCGGGCGTGGGAAGCGAGAACGCTACCGCACGACCACGAGATGCGGGCGTGTCTAAGTCTGTGTAGACTTGTTACAATAGCAAAATCAAGTTATGGGAGAAGTGGGCAGAATTATGGATGCGAAATCAAACACATATTTTGTTCAGTATGATAACGTGCAGGGTATGAGTAGATTTGTTGATGCTAGTGCAGCCTCCGCCTCAGCAGGCGAGATACTGGGGGCAGCTGGCAGTAGTTGTCAGGTGGAACACCCGTCACCAACAAATATGTTGAATGTAGAGGATGTCAGACGGTTAACAGAAAATGTTTTGACAGAATGGAGAGAATTTTTATGTCACCTGTGTGTTCTCCACTGTTCGATCCATTTACGGCCTTACTACGCAAATTGGAAGAACGTGATAAGGAACGTGATAGATTACAGGCTGAGAGAGATGAAAAGTTAAAACGAGAATTAGAAGAACGTGATCGATTACAAGCGGTGAGAGATAGACGACTGTTGGAAAGAGATGAAAAATTAAAACGAGAATTAGAAGAACGTAATCGATTACAAGCTGAGAGGGATAGGCAACTATTACCACCGTTCGCTGACAGAGAACAAACTAATGAAAAAATGCTATCAGATTACCTAGAGAAAATTTCCGCAGAGGTAACTGAATTAAAGAATTCCTATGAAGGGCTGCCTGAACTAGTCAGCAACTTAGCTTTGGAGGTAAAGGGTATAGAGATAGCACAAACGACTTTGGAGTAGGTAGATTCAATCACGACTAGTATGGAGCAACTAGAAGTTTCACAGAGAGAGTGTATTGAAAATAATTTAGCCGATCAGGCTGACAAAATAGTGAAAGAATCCTAAGAACGGCTGGAATCGAAAGAACAAACAGTAGTACAACAGGCAGACGAAAAAGTAAACTCTGCGACACAGCGTGTGACTGGGGTATTTGACTTTGCTAACAATCGAGTAACGGAAACGCTGCAAACAGAAGTCGCACAGCTGAGCGATAAGTTACGCGCAGAGCTGCCACACTGGCAGCGTGATGTGAAAGCGTATTGCCAACTTAGAGCACGAGGCGCTCAGCCGTCAAAACATTAGAGGAAGTACGAGTATCACGCCTTCTTATAAAGTGTATGGTAACGTATCGAGTATGGTTGCTAATTATAATCAACCACATGATAGTGGCCGGACAGCCACAGTCCTAATAGTGTACTGACAATGCTACCTTGCATTCCGGAGGCGGCGGTACTGGCACCGAACCTGATGGTAGAGGAAAGACTACTTAAACATATTCAAGTCCAAAATCTTAACAACGAAAAGAAATCTGTTCACCCAGTCATTTTCATTAAAAGTTTTAGAAGTATCTTGCCTAATATGTGGACAGAAAAGCCAAGAGATCAGTTTACTGTATCTCACATACAGGGAGATGCTGGACTTGGGGCAAATGAGACAATGGATAGGTGTCACAAAACGCCTTCTTAGGCAAGTATTGGTCGCCGAGTATTCAGGAGAGATTAAGAAATGAAATCGATTGTCCAGAAATGTATAATCCCAGACACGGTAGTCCAAGGACATATTTTAAGAAATACATAAGGAAGACCAGGTACTGGGATGAGCCAATGGCTAGTAAAGAAGTGATCCGGCTGCTGAAGTTGCGGCTGCCCGGACGTATGAAAGATAAGTTAATAAATGTGAGGAAGATTTAGACGAATACCTATCGGTATTAGACAAAATTGATTTTGCATTAGAGGAGACTAAGGCAGAAAAAGTTCGTCTTCTCCTCAGAAAAATGGCAATAGAAATAAAAAACAAGGACACAATAATAATAATGGTAAAGGTTACGATCAGGCCACTAGTGATGGAAGCAAGCGAATGGCGATGGTTATCCACAACTGAATAGAAAAAGAAAGTGGGATGACAGACCCAGCACCGGATACCAAAGCAATTCCAAGTGGCGAAACACCAACAGTAACAACCGAAACCAGTGGCAGATAAATTCATCGCCACAGTTGAATCAAAACACAGATCCACCACCGGGACCGAACAGTGAACAAAGAAATGAAAATTGCGGAGGAAACGTAAATCAACAACGTTAACCAGCACAGGAATCCAATGTTAGGATAATGGAGGTGTCAGACCACAACCGTCTACGCCCCTCCCAGTCAATAAAGTAGTTCCGACCGCAATAAGCTTCCTGTTGGTCGGCGGGCCAAGTGGGACACACCAAAACAGACTCGAGAAACCGCTGATCCGCTGCGACATAATGATGATATCGCAGTTCATGATGAATTATTGAGCGAACCTAGTAAGCGCAAAAGTAACAATCTAGAACAGATACGATACTGGCGCTATTAGTAGAGTTCTGAGTTTGGAACTGTATAATGCATTGTGTAAGACAAATAAAATACCGACTTATTCAGTACAAAAACTGTCGGGTGTCTGGAGCTACTGTGGCACAGGCATATATAGTTAAATTCGAGATTCAGGTTGACCTAAAGTTCGGGAAAGAACGATCAAATGCACTTTCCTAGTAGTAAAAGGTTTATCAGTAGCTTGTATTGTATCCTGGGCTGTGATTTCCTGAGGAGCAGAAAGGCAAATATTGACCTTTCCACTGGGGAGATTAGTTTAATGTATGGTGGGAGGAGAATTTTACTGGATATGGTCAGAACTAAAGTAGTACATTGCAAGTATTGCCAGAGTATTCAAATCAAACGCCGCGGTTTAAAAATTTTACAAGTTAACTGTGATTAAAAGGGAAGGAATACTATTATCCTGAGAAGGGAATAGAGAACACTAGGGAAATACAGGAAATGGTTTACAACAAGGTTAATGAATCTGATTATTTGAACAGTAGCCAGAAACATGAGCTTACTCGTTATCTGTCAAATCATTTAAATGTTTTCTCAGAGAAACCTGGAGTAATAAAGGGCTACAAATACATCATAGAGGTGTTGCCCCATGAAGCCTTGTGTCACGCTACACATTCTGTACCATTACAATGACATCAAACTATATATAAAATGATTCATAATGACAATGTAGATATAAGATTTTCTTTCAGTTTTTGATGTATTTTACAAGTGTATAGTAATAAAAAATGTATTCCGTAGTATATTTTTCCGTATTTAGGACATAGAAAGTGTTATCCATGTGAGTGTACTTGACAAAAGAACAATATTACTTGCTTTGTGAACAGTGTAACGAAGGAACAGAAGTTCGTGAAATTGAAGTAGAATAGTGAATATAAAGTGATATCTATTTTGAATGCGAGCATTTGATTTTATTTCATACTGTAAGATAAAGTTAGGACTATTATTTCATTGTAAGGTTCAGCTTGTGAAAGATTTAGTAGATACGTAAGTTTAATTTTCCTAAATATACAATAATAATTTGTTTGGTAATATTTCAAGACTTGAGTAAGAAGAAAGATGACCATGAGTAAAACCAATGTTAAAGGGAAACACCATGGGTAATAGGCAAAGCAGATTTCGATGAAACTATTTTAGAATCATTTTCAGCCTAGATGGAACAGGAAAAAGAGGCAACAACAATAAAAATTATTAAAGTGAGATATTAAACATTACCATCAGAGGCTGCACAATTAACAGCAAAATGAGAATCCGCACATACCACGTGCTTCGAAGTTTAGTTTGTCAACAAATGTAAGATGCAAAGTTAGTGGGTGGGCTAAAATTTTTGTACAGTCACGTAACGTGTGCATATGTCTTAAGCTACATAAGTCATAAGTTACAAATTTTTGGTCTAAGACACATGTCACGGGACAATACAAATTTCTTTACCCCATCCACCACCCTTGTATTTCACGTTAGCTGAGAAACTGCTTTCTACGGTGTCGGGTTGTGTGTGGTTTCTCATAATATTTTGTTTTCTATTGTGCAGCCTCTCATGGTAATTTTTGTAACGTCACACTTTTCTAATTGTTATTGTTGTGGCCTCATTTTCCCATTTCTACCAGACGTGAAGATGATATGCTGCACAGATTGATATTCGATGTCGATAACAGAAGAAGTGACCCGAAAAGTGTTTATTTATTGCTTACGTCTTCCATTGTTATAAACAGATGTGTGTAACTTACGAAACTAGACGTATATCTAAAATAATAGACCCTGCCCTACTTTAGTGGACTTGCTAAACCTCTACAAACGGTTTGCGAAAGTTACATGCAAATTGGAACATTGCTCTGTTACTGAGCAAAACTGTGCAATTGAATTCATCAGTCCAACATTTGATATGCTTACAGCAGTAAATACCCACCTGGCATAGACACTCTGTGATGAAAATCGTCGTATCAAAAGCGTTAAATAGTGCAGTGCGTCAATTACGAGGGGACAATGAAATGATCAAGAACAAGAAAATGTGGACCACTGCACACAATGAAATCATAAAGCTATTCATTTTTTAACCAAAGAGAACGTGACTTATACGTAAGTCCGCTATAATGATAATCTTTATGAAGATCGCTTGGTCTGGGCTACGCCACAATAAGCACAGTTTACATGCAGTTTTGTATGATATGCCCCATCCTCCTGGTGTAGATGTCGTCGCCGGTGATGTTGTCCTGACTGACAGCCAGGTGATCAAATTTTGATTCAGTCATTACTGCCGTAAGGCATACGTCTCTAGTTTCTCGAGTCACGTCAGGTGCCACTAACAGAGTTCAAGGTATAGTGCTCCACATTGTACCAGAAAGTATCTGAATCCCATCATGCTATCTGTGCAGGAGTCCATAAAGATCCGTGCTTCCCAGTCTCTTCTTTCCCAGAACACGATATCAGCGTTCTTCTTACGATTGGATGGATTCTCCAAAAATAATGTGAATAATACTAAAATTATTTTAATTCTTTCTTTTGTCTTCTTGGCAGTTCTTCTTTATTCATTCTGCAGTCAACTTTTCAGGAAGTTTCCAGACTTTTAAACATTTCCGCTTCTCTAAACCTCCAAAAGTGGCGTCTCTCAGGCTATCGTTTGTCATTCAGTTCTGCAGATAACCCGCTACTTCCGCCTGGCAACGGCTGGCGGTCGGATTCGTCTGGCTGCTATCTTTTTGCAGTTGATGATCCCCCCCCCCCCCTCTGAAGTTGACAGATAGCGCTGTCCTGCTTGCCAGAAACTCTTGCCGTCTCTTTTTCGCCTTGGGAGCTATTTCTCAAGACTGCTTCTTAGTTAATGTGGAGGCCATCCTTCAGAATTGTAATTCGTCCCAAGACGGCGTGATACCTTTCGATGAGAAGCCATTCCGAGGATGTGTGTTCTGTTGCTTGAATCTAATTACGACTGCTGGAGAGGTGCAGTCATAATCGTCGATGGTGATATGTATAGAGGGAAATCTTGGACAAGTCTATGGTGAGCACTAAACGAGTGTTTCTGTTTTCACTCCTTTAAAATATTGTTAAGACAATCTTTCGTATCAACGTACTGCTCACAGCCAACCGTGACCATTCGCTATAGCTTATTTCTGTAAATTCTGTTAATACCTTTGAAAGTATCTAACCAAACTTGTATCCTTTTATTCAGTGAAAGTACCATTGATAAGATTGTTCTAAATTAATTATTCAGCATACCGGCATCTGACTGCGTCTGTGAACTTGTTTCTTGCACTTCTCCATTTTGCCAGGAATGCAACATGTATTTGACTCAGCAATAAAATTTAAGAGAATAATGCCGTTTGTGCAATGGCATTAAGATCGTACTGGAAAATTAACTTTAAGCCCTGATGTTTACTTGGTTCTTTCGTTGGTGGGTAACTTCACTCTACAACTCATTTTCATATTCAATTTAAGCAAAGGATACAATGTTAATCTCAATAAATATGTATATATATTGTTAAAATTTTAAGTCATACACAAAACCTACATTTCCAATGTTTTTGTAGCACGAAACACTCTTACAAAAAAATTTTACCAAACTCTTACTGTGTCAAACCTTTGACATATAAATCCTCACTCTGAACATTATCCAACAAAACCAATTAGAAATCATTATATATATCTTCTCTCATTTACGTGCTAAGGTTTGCTCTGGGGCAGCGAGCGCGACCTACCTTACAGCTGTCACCACACGTCTGCTTCCTCCGGGCACCTAGCTGCGAATCCTCGGTTTTTTACTGCACGCGCCCGGCTCTCTTAACCATCAAAGAACCTGCTATTCAAGGATATTATACTCTTTCCACCCTGCGGTTGGCAACTACCGACTATATTCTGGAGCTACCCTGATCGGACCTTATCATATACCTGTCACCTTCAAAAAATATTATTAATCCTCGAAATCTACAGTTGCATTCAACTGTATTTTGCCTGGTAATGGTTCCAAAAACCTACAGCTGGACTAGAACGTAACAATTATTTAGCAGGTTAAAATCCTAAGGTAGGGGGTGAAATATAAGGACATTTTCTTTTTACAAAGTGTGTTTTAAATGTAGTACTCCGAGATAGACGGGAAGAAGAGTTTTCGAAGACTGCCTAAAGCAATGATTATGATAAATTTATGAGAGGATAGTCGGCGTAGAGCTCTGTAGAAATCAGATGGATACGATATTTTGAGTGGACGCAATGAACAGAAGACAGTTCTCTGATGCAGACGGAGTTGTGTTCTAATGATTCTGGAGTTAGCCTCCTTAGCCTCAGAATGACAGCTTCTCAATTCCTTTTCCTACGTGACCGGGTGATTGCAAGGCATAGAGAACTTGAGCCAGGATCAAGGAATGACTATTACACATGTGGGAGATCTGACAGTAGTATATAGTGATGCCCGTGTGTGAGACTCCCGTTGCCGCTGTCGCCTTGTCCGTGCCAGTGATTAGTACCGAGTAGCCCCTACCGAGCGCAAGGCTTTCAGTGTGTGGTGTCACGTGGTCAGACAGACACGGTCTGTGCCGTTTAATCTGCTGTATGGTGCCGGAGTGCTGCTGCTAATCGACCGGATAGCCACCCTCCCCACTACTGTGGCGCTGCCACAGCATGGACGACGTGGTCCCTGCGCAGGTGATGGACCTGATATGCACTAACGGAGCACCGTATCTTATCTCACAAAACAACCGTCTTTGTTTATCCATGCCTGTGCCTATGGCTAATAGCATGCAGCACCTAAGAAACTAAATATGCTACGTAAACTCTGGATAATGAAGAACTGTATTGCAGAAATAGATATTTCTCCTGTAGTTACTCTAATAAAATTTGTCGCTCAGCGCCGCCTGTTATCATATGAAATCCAAGGCTTGCTTGGTCTTTTCTAAACAATTACTCACAAAAATGTTTCGCTGAAACAGTTGCCCTTAACACGGGTGTCACTAAGAGGATGCGCGAGTGGGAGAAAACGGGAGTGCTAATTTATAAGCCCGTCTTATCTATAGCACTACCTACTGAAGTAAATCTGTGTAAATAATTATTTTATTAATTGATGAATATTTGAAAGAGGGAGTGCAAGTGTGGTAGAAAAGAATTGTAAATCAGCCACCAGTTGTCACATGGAACTAACACTTAACACACTGCTTAACAGTTTAAATACTGGTTACAAGCACAATCATCAACAAACGGTCGTTTGAGAAGATAGAAAAAAAGGAGAAAAAGAAATCAGAAAGGAAGATTAGAGTTAACGCCCCATCAACAGCGAGGTTGTTAGACAGTGGAGAACCTGAGACGTCAATAACACTGTTCTTGGAAAAGCTGTGGAATATCTTTCAGCCATTGATTATGTTTCTTACCATTTATTCTGTTTACTTTCATGAGTTCTACTAATTACTTGAAAATTTTTTGAATGATTTCTAAGTACCTTCAACGGGCATTCTCTTTATTTGATATACGATTGTAAAATTTAAACCTTAGGCCATTTTCAAGTATCTTAAACGGAACCATTACGCAGTGGATGCATTTGTATAACATACGAATTTAACATACGAACAAATCAGATCCCTAGATATACTAGAAGAATTATAGGTGCTGTATTAGTGATTCTTAAATGGTATATTATGCGACGTACATACTTAACTGTGTGTAGTTATAAAATAAGTTAGAAACAGTTTTTCACCGTTTTAGAAGCACATAACGTTTTAGCTGTTATTGCTAATCTCTTACAGGTCCATGTCTTTAACCTACTTACACTAGAAATACTGAAATTATTTTAAGAAATTGGTTAATTGTTCTAACGTCCTTAAAATAACTTGTAAATATTTGTTTCATTATTGCGGGAGCGTATCATTTTTGAATAGCTGTTACAAAGGTGTTACATATCAAGTCGATCACAGTATTCTAATGAAACCACACTGAAAACCATCAAAATCGCATTCATTTTAAATTAACATGCAGACCTGTGAACCTTAATTAACGAATTTCTGTTAAATAAATATGAACTTCCTAGCGTAAGAATGTAAAAAATATGGACTTTATATACGAGATTTGCAGCAAGTGCTTAAAAGTAACATATTCCTACAACAGCCGAAAACAGTTTTTGTTTAATGGCAATTGCTTGCAGTCATAGGAGCAAGGACGTGGGCGGCATACTGTTAAAGAATCGCCCACAAAGTCAATAATAATCCTCCTGGTCTATCTTGCAATAGATTCGGTCGTATGATACAGTTACAAATGATACTAATGCATCCAATGTATAATTTTTAGTTAACTTTCATATTTTTAAGAACATTTTATTAACCTGTTTCGACCATCCTGTGGTCTTCTCAACATTGTGAATGTAGTAAATCAGGAAACGAGTAATCCCTATAGTGTTTATAAAATGTAATACATAACTATCTACACAATGGTTTAAAAGAGTAATATCGTACTTGTGAACAATACTGAACAAAACAGTGGTTTGAGGTCGATATTATTCAGATGAGCTGTTTGTCCATATGTGTTTGTATTCAGGAATGATATATTTTATTCGGCTTGTCATAGGGAGCAAAGTCTGGTCTGTTTAGTGGGTGACCACTTCCCATTCAAAACGCTGCAGGAGCATCTTCATTGCTTGCGCAGTTTTCGGTGAGAATTGCCATGAAGAAGTAAAATGCATGACAGTTATGTTATATGGGCTGCATAAAATCAGGCGAAATCTGTCAGC
This sequence comes from Schistocerca piceifrons, assembly GCF_021461385.2. Taxonomy (NCBI): domain Eukaryota; kingdom Metazoa; phylum Arthropoda; class Insecta; order Orthoptera; family Acrididae; genus Schistocerca; species Schistocerca piceifrons. The sequence continues at coordinate 456,534,065 of NC_060144.1, read as the reverse complement.
AGACTCTCATACTTGGCAGGAGACAATATTTTCTAGCTATCTTCATGAACGCACTGTTTGCACACAAATGTAAAGAGCCATGTGTACGATCGACAAGCATACTACAGACACTCCCCAACATATATGAATGTGGAAAGCATCATCGGATTTTTGCTGTGGCTTCCATTTTACGACTGATCGGACCTGAATAAACGAATAGCCCTCGTCTACTAAAGTATAACAGAAAAAAGGGAAACCTGTTAGTGGCATTTTTGTTTGTTAGCAATAACAAATATGATTTCCGTGCAGACGTCTAGGTGGCGCTGCACTCTCGTAATGCATAGCATAATTTGTTTGTAGAATGTCTGGCTTGAGAGGACGACCGCAGCCGTCGGATGCAGCAACAGGGCTCCAGGCACAACAGAATAAACAGGCTGTTTCACGAGGAATGGTCGATATTGAGGGACATGACAGGAAAGCTCATTTTAAGCAAAAAAACTTCACATAGAGGTATGCCGTATTCTGAATGGTTTCCGAGATACGTAGACAAAATTTAATGTACATTTGATTTTGGGCTTGTGGCGCGATCGTATGTGACGTACCCCTCAAACTTTTAGAATTTATCTTCTATTCCAACCAATCTCTCATTTCTTTCAACCTCTTTGCTCGGGATGACTTACTGCCATTACACTAACACGTTGAACGCGCAATTTTCCACGGAGTGTAGTGAGTGAAGTAGTGCAAGGGGACTGAGAGTGCATTAGAGAGAAACATCTGTTAACTGTGTTTGGAGACGCGCTGAATAAATTGCAGCCCATCTACACTAATGAAGCACATGCAGATATGGTGAACATTCACGGCGCCTACAGTGATGGTGCTTGCTCCTGCTGCTGTCAAAGAATACAATCATACATTTCCGAAACGTCTAATTTTTGATTGCAGAGTGTCTACCTGAGTTTTGAGCATACTGCGTGAAACAGGTACTCTTCCAAGTTCCCGTTTTTCTTCTGAACGTGTTGTTCAACAACCTGTGCAGGAACAGCAGCACACTGTTCTACTACCAGCACACCGCGATTTTCTGCACATATTAGTGCCCCCGAACACTGAACTGCTCAAAGTAACACTCTTTCTGCCCTATCTTCTTATTCATAACGAATCCTGCTCCACTTATACCATTTTCTGCTGCTGTTGATGTTACCCTATACTGACCAGAAATCTTCGCCTTCTTTCCTTTTCACTTAACTGACCCCTACTATATCTTGATTGAGCCCTTGCATTTCCCTTTTCAGATTTTCTAGCTTCCTACCACGTTCAAGCTTCTGACATTCCACTCCCCGACTCGTAGAACGTCATCATTTCCTTGGTTATTCATGCTTTTTCTCATGGTCACGTCGCCCTTGACAGTCCCCTCCTGGAGATCCGAATGGGAGACTATTCCGGTATCTTTTGGCATTGGAGAGATCATCATAACACTTTTTTTCAGTTACAGGCCACATTTCCTGTGGATACACGTTACGTGTCTTTAATGCGGTGGTTTCCATTGCCTTCTGCATCCTCATGCCATTGATCATTGCAGATTCTTCCGCCTTTAGGGTTAGTTTCCCACTCCAAGGACCAGAGAGTGCCCTGAACCACTATCCGCTTCTTTCTCCTCTTTCACTCGACCGTTGGCAGAATGAGGGTGACTTCTTATGTCAGAAGTCTCCGGCCGCCAGTGCTGATTATTAATCAGCATGTAAGCAGTGACGGGTTTCGAACCCGGGACCGAGAAAGTTTCGATTATTTATCAACTGTTCTAGCGTTCTTAGCAACTGGAATTATTGTATCGTTCGTGTAGTCTGAGGGTATTTCATCTGAGAGTATTTCGCCTATCTCTTATATCTTGCTCCCTCATCCGCCAAATCGTTTTAATCTGTCTGTGTAAGCCCCTGCAATGATTCCGAATAGGTGAGGGAAACCTAAGAATTTTTGAGTAACTGGCATTATTTTTGAATATCATAATTGTAGAATCATGTCGTCCCGCACTGCTTGCACATATTCATCTTTACTCAAACACACACTGACTGAAGTAAAGCTGTGAGGAGGGGACATGGATCGTCCTTGTGTAGTTCAGACGGTAGAGAACTTGCCCGCGAAAGGCAAAGTTTTCGAGTTCGAGCCTAGATCCAGTATACAGTTTTAATTTGCCAGGAAGTTTCATTTCAGCGCTCACTCCGCTGCAGACTGAAAGTGTCATTCTGGAAACATCCCCCAGGCTGTGGAAAAGCCATGTCTCCGCAATATCCTTTCTTCCAGGACTGCTAGTTCTGCAAGGTTCGCAGGAGAGCTTCTGTGAAGGTGGGAAGGGGAGAGACGAGGTACAGGCCGAAGTAAGGCTGTAAAGGCGGGGCGTTCGTCGTGCTTGGGTAGCACAGACGGTAGAGCATTTGCCCGCGAGTTCGAGTCTCGGTTCCGAGTTCGAGTGTCGGTCCGGCACACAGTTTTAAGCTGTCAGGAAGTTTCAGTTACACACAGTATTCTACACCTTTCCTTATACCAGTCAAAATAACAAAGAAGCTCTGTTACCCACATTAATGAACATCCTCTGTAAGTGCCCGATTCACTACACCAAAAAATTACGAAAAGATCGTTTTACGGAATCAGGGAATGCAGACGGAGGCAACGTTTGACACCATAAAATATGTAGGTTTGATCTCTGACCGAATTTAATGTTTCTGAAGAATAAAAAAACAACTGCTTAAAAACGAAAACCAACAGAAGCACAAATATCAAGTGAATTACCGAAGAAAGGGAATCGGTGCGAACGCTCGGCAGTTTAGAAAGTTTCATGACGGGGCTGTAACTTGAAATACAAAGGCCATACAGGCAGAACACGAGATGTGCGATTCAAAGAACTGTTCTTCCCAAGTAACAAAGCTGCTTTAGCCGCACATTTTGCAAAGAAGTGTCCACTATTCAAGAACAATTAATACTCGTACGTGTTAGAGAAACATGTGTATACAATAAAGCATTTCAGAAGAAGTGAAGAGTTAAGTTACAAAATGGAGGGAACTTCATCCGCTGCTGAAAGAACAAAATGGATTTTCCACACAACGAGGTTCAATATCGACGATGAACTGCTGATCTGATTTTCGATGTACCGCCTTCCTGACATCCCGCTGAACAGGAGGTACCACGAGGAATCGTCAATATTCAAGAATACAATAGGAGTGGGCTTCTTTTCACAATCGACATAAAACCAACACCAACAACCCTAGTTCAAGTACAAATGCCGACGTCACAAGCTCAAGATGAAGATATAGAGAAAGTATATGAGGATATTGAAAAGGTAATATTACGTAAAGGGAGATGAAAATCTAATGGTCATGAGGGACTGGAATGCCGTTGTAGGAATAGAAGAAAAGATTATAGGCGAATATAGGCTTGGGACAAGGAATGAGAGAGGACAAAGACCAATTGAGTTCTATAATAAATTTCAGCTAGTATAGCGAATACACTTTTCAAGAATCACAAGAGTAAGAGGAATACTTCAAAAAGGCAGGATGATACGGAATGATTTCAGTTAGACTACATAATTGTCATACAGAGATTCCGAAATCAGATACTGCATTTTAAAGGGTACACAGGAGCAAATACAGACTCAGATTACAAATCAGTTGTGATGAAGAGTAGGCTGAAGTTTAAGAGACTAGTCAGGAAGAACCAATACCCAAAGAAATGGGATATGAAAGTACTAAGGAATCACTTCATACCCCTGAAGTTCTCTGCGGGTGTACATACAGCAATGGCGAATAGTGCAGTAGGCAGTACAGTTGAAGAGCAATCGACGTCTCCGAAAAGGGCAATCACAAAAACATAGTTACAAAAAGACAACTGCAAAGAAAGCATGGTTAACAGAAGAAATACTTCAGCTGATCGATGAAAGAAGAAAGTACAAAATTGTTCAGTGAAATTAAGAAATACAGAAACACAAGTAGCTGAGAAATGAAACAAATAGGAAGTGCAGGGATACTAAGACGAAATGGATTGATGAAAAATGTGAAGAAATCGAAATGGATTTGATTGTCGGAAGGACTGACTCAGCATATAGAAAAGTCAAAACAACCTTCGGTGAAATTAAAAGCAACGGTGGTAACATTATGAATGCATCATAAATGCCACTGTTAAATGCAGAGGAGAGAGCGGGTAGTTGGAAAGAGTACATTGAAGGCCTCTAAGAGGTAGATTCGTCTGGTGTGATAAAAGAAGAAACAGGAGTCGATTTAGAGGAGATGAGGAATCCAGTATTAGAATCAGAATTTAAGAGACCTTCGGAGGATTTAAGATCAAATACAGCAGAAGGGATAGGCAACATTCCAGCAGAATTTCTAAAATCACTGGGGAAGTGGCAACAAAACGACTATTCACGTTGGTGTGGAGAATGTATGAGTCTGGCGACGTACCTTCAGACTTTCAGAAAAATATCATACACACAATTCCGAAGGCTGCAGGAGCTGAAATGTGCGAGAATTCTCGCGCAATCAGCTTAACAGTTGAAGCATCAAAGTTGGTGACAAGAATAATATACACAAGAATGGAAAAGGAAGTTGACGATTTGATAGATGACGATAAGCTTGGCTTTAGGAAAACTAAAGTCACCAGAGAGGCAAATCTGAAGTTGCGGTTAATAACAGAAGCAACACTAAAGAAAAATCAAGACACATTCGTAGGATTTGATGACCTGGAAAAAGCATTTGACAATTTAAAATTGTGTAAGATATTCGAAATTCTGAAAAATTCCGAGTTAGCTGTAGGCAGAGACGGGTAATATACAATATGTACAAGAGGCAAGAGGGAATAATAAGAGTGAACGACCAAGAACAAAGTGCTCAGATTAAAAAGGGTGTGAGACAGGGATGCAGTCTTTCGCCACTACTGTTCAGTCTGTACATCAGAGAACCAATGATGGAGTAAGTTTCAGAAGTGGAATTAAAATTGAATGGGAAAAGGTATAAATGATACGATTCGCTGATGACATTGCTATCCTGAATGAAAATGAAGAAGAATTACATGACCTGCTGAACGGAGTGGACAGTCTAATGAGTATAGAGGACGGATTGAGAATAAATCGAAGAAAGACGAAAGTAATGGGAAGTAGCAGAAATGAGAACAGCGAGAAACTTAGCATCAGGATTGATGGACACGAAGTAGATGAATGTAAGGAATTCTGCTACCTAGGCAGCTAAATAACCAATGACGGACGGAGCAAGGAGGACATCAAAAGCAGACTACCACAGGCAAAAATGGCGCTCCTGACCAAGAGATGCCTACTAGTATCAATCATAGGCCTTAATTTGAGGAAGTAATTTCTGAGAATGTACGTTTGAAGCACAGCATTATATGATAGTGCAACATGGACTGTGGGAAAACCGGAACACAAGAGAATCGAAACATTTGAGATAAGGTTCTACAGAAGAACGTTGAAAATTGGATGCACTGATAGTAGCTACTGTGCAGAATCGGAAAAGAAAGACATATCTGGAAAACACTGACAAGGAGAAGGGATACGATGATAGGACATCTTTTAAGACATCAGGCAATGGCTTCCATGATATTAGAGGGTGCTGTAGAGGGCAAAAACTGTAGAGAAAGACGGATAGTGGAAAACATCCAGCAAGTAATTCAGGACATAGGTTGCAAGTGCTACTCTGAGTTGGAGAGTTTGGCACAGGAGAGAATTTATTGGCGGACCGCACCAGATCAGTCAGATGACTGATGACTCAAAAAATTAACAAAGCATTCTGGTGCTGACAGGGGCGAATACTACAGCATCATCGCTTTTGTGAGTCATAGTTGCATAATATTTTCATGTGTTATTTACAGAAGAGTGAAAGAACTGGTGGAAACCAATCTCAGGGAAGATCAGTTTTAGGTTCCGGAGGAACATAGCAACATACGAGGCAATATTTACCCTACGACTTATCTTAGAAGATAACTTGACGAATGGTAAACCTATTTTACCTCTAAATGGCGGAGTAGCTTTAGTCATATCAGAGGCGCTTGGGTTATTTTCCGAATTGCATTCACTGTGGTGTGCGGTATATTATTGCTATATTAAGACCCCAGCAGATAGAGACGACCGTGTGTATTGGTTGCGGAGTGGTCTCTGGTCGGCGTTCGAGTACGGTTGGACACAACAAAAGAAGGGATCTGGAGTGCGTCTGCAGGCGAGGCGGACAGAAGAGCGTTGGACCCCATGCGAGTGTCGACAGCGGGTCCGCGGTGTGGCAAGGAAGGCATATGGATTGCCGTCGCCATCGTGGATGAAGAAGACAGTAAGCGGTTGTCTATTGTGCTGGACGGATATGCGATATGTCCACGTTTGGAACTTCGGAGGCTTTGTGACCATTTGAACCTAGGATTCCGGGTTTAAGACCCGAGTAGCCTTGTCGACGAGCACGATAGAAGTGTGTTACGAACATGTTTTTGTTAGAAGTTTGACTGGATACTGAGAACGCCATTGACCGAAAGACTTTTGGAAGAAGGCCTTTCGAGGAACTAGTGCGTTCATTTACACAACATTCAATCTAATGAGACTTTAAGGTACGTCGAGCTGTATTGTACGTTACGATGTGTTTATGGTCTATCTTGATAACGGTGAGGCCAGACATAGGTGGCAGTGAGTAATTTTCGAAGAAGACCGGTTGAAGGAGGGGATAAATATTAAGTAATTATTTATTACAATGAAATGAACACCCTTAGCTGCTTACAGGCGCTGACATACGTCAACGGGGACAGATGAAAGTATGTGCCCGACCGGGACTCGAACACGGGATCTCCTGCTTACATGGCAGACGCTCTATCCATCTTCCTTTTATATAATTTGATATAAAAACGAGACTCGAACTCGGGACTTTTGTCTTTTGGGGCAAGCACTCTATCGACTTTTTTTTTAATTTTTATTAAGGAAGGTAGGAGAACAGAAACCTTTATTATTCACAAAATAAACATAGTACGTCCTGACACATGATAACTGTCTTGGAAGGAACCTCGCTGCCGTCCTACCATACAGCATGAAATAACAAAATCAAAGTGGGGCCACCCCCGGCACCCTAAAGAAAAGTATTTATAGATATGAAAACAAAATGTGAAGTACATCCATTTGCTAACTGTACAAGCGTTATCAGTAATTAAAACTTCCGGGCTAAGAGGCCGTGGTCCAATAGTAGAAATACTTCTCCCTGACGTTTCGTTGCCAGCTGCGGGCAACGAAACCTCAGGGAGAAGTATTTCTACTATTGGACCACGGCCTCTTAGCCCGGAAGTTTTAATTATTGAAGACGCTGGCCGTGAAAGCCTACACGCTATGATTGTACAAGCGTTAGTTTTTTTCTAGATCGCGTACTCGCATAGTGTTCTTAGTCGATCACTTTACTTGGTCGGTTTCACAACGAAAGTACCGTCGCTCATCTTTGCGCACCCGCCACACCCCAGATATATGGCGGGTCCGCAAAAACCGTTACTAGGAAATTGGCATACCAATCCTTGTACTTTTGTAGCCGTAATAGTTTGGTGTGTCCATCTTGCAAGTATTGCCAGTAATCCAGGACGCTCAGTACGTTCGTACGTGTGGTTCTATAGCTGTAATGGAGCGTCATACTTGTGATCCACGCCACTGCGTTCGTCTTATGACGCGGAAAATACGTTTCCTCTGGTTAAAGTACTATGTCAGAACAGACTGCTGTATAGATAGTGAGCCGCATGAACGCTATTGTCTTTCTTGCGAGAGTCCAGACAGCCAATGCCTCGTCGCAGACCAGCCGATGGTCGTCCGTATCCTGCACGCCGCATTGCTGACACAAGGGCGAATCCGCCAAATGTATTGCGTACTTTTTATCATTTGTAGGGTATTTTCGGTTCACGACGATGTACCATGTTGATCTGACTGTTGTAGGTAGGTGGGGGTGGTGGACCGTGCGCCACACCACGTGCCAATTAACAGCTGGATGTTTCCATTCCACCTTATTCCGGGCGATATGTCGAAGAAGCAGATGGTACACATCCTTCGATGTCGACTGTCGGATCATCGGTAAACGCTCTCGAACGTAACTGTGTTCCACGATGAACGTGCGCACATACGTTAAAGGGGGCGATATATGGCCGACACTGACTGGAGGAAGATGCGATGTTGGTACTAGTTCTTCGATGATCCTCCCCGTAAGTGAGTGATTCCTGTTGCGCCACCGTTTGAGCATAGTATTAATATACATGGCATGCGCCTTCTCGAGCACGTTCACTAAACCAACGCCCCCCTCTCGCTCTGGGAGGGTAAGCGTGTTGTACTGTACCTTAAAGAGTTGTCCCAAACATACATAGTACCCAAAAGCCGCCTGAATCCTCATAGCCATCGTGCGCGTCAAGGGGAGAAGGTGTGTCAGGTGGCACATCATTGGAGCGAGATAAAGGTTGACGAGTAACACTCGCTGCAGTATATCCATCGACCGTAGGGCGTTTAGTCGTACTGCCGTGCGGACTCGGAGTATCCGCCTTCGGTAGTTGTCCGCAGCCGTTCCCCCTGTCTCTTTATGAAAGGTGATACCCAAACAGCGGAGGGTTTGCACCGCAGGTAAGGGTCCTTCCGTTCCTGGTTCTAGTTCACGCCCCACATGCATGAATTGTGATTTTCGGTAGTTGATCACATTTCCAGCTGCCATCCCATACGTCTGTAGCCAATCCAGTGCTGTTTGAGTCTCCCCCTCGTTCTGCACGAGGAACACAATGTCATCCGCGTATGCTCTGCATTTGAATGATAAATGCCGTAGGGAAATCCCGGTAAGACGGCGGCGAAGGCCTGCGAGGCACGATTCTAAGGCGATCGCATAAAGGAGGATCGACAAGGGGCAACCCTGTATCACTGATCTTAAGATCTGAAAATACTCGGTTCTCCCTCCGTTGACCACCATCGCTGATCTCGCGCCGTGCAACAGCCGCATCACAGCAGTGGCCAATAATGGCGAGACACCCATCCTGTTCATCAGCGCCGCGAAGTACACATGATCTACGCGATCAAAAGCATGATCGAAATTTACTGCAACCATCGCCCCCCGGAGGCGGCATGCAGCCGCGAGGGTGACGACGTCACGATAGTCTCCCAAGGCTGTGTGGATATTGCTGGTGCCGCCAAGACAAGTCTGATCGGCATGTATTCGATTCTCCAGCGACTTTTTGATACGACTGCCCAGGATGCACGTGAAGGTCTTATAGTCACTATTAAGGAGGGTCAAGGGGCGATAATCACAAGGTCGTTTGCCACCACGGGACTTCGGTATCGGTATCATGAGCCCTTCCGTGAATTGAATGTGAACCGGTACTTCTTGCCGCAGAAGCTCATTAAACATGCATAGCCACATCGGTATCATAATGGTCACAAAGGCACGGTAAAATTCCAACGGGAATCCGTCTGGACCTGGGGACCTGTTGCAGGCACCTCGTGTAATCGCTTCGTCCAGCTCTTCTCACGTAATTGCAGATAACCCGTCCGCTTCCCCGTTCATACTCGTCGCGTCTGGGATCTCTTCCAGGACGTTTCCCAGCTCCCTCTGACCCTCCCCGTTGCTCGCATAGAATCTGCTAAAATGGTCCGTGAACTTCTGTGCTATGCTCCTTTGTGTTGTAAAACGACGACCATCGCCGAGATCGAGCTCATATATTAAATTCCTGCGTCTTCTTCGTCTTTCCTTTATCACATAATGCATCGAGGGAACCTCGTTGGGCAGGAAATCTTGCGACCTCGCGCGTATCATCGTACCTGCCATCCTCAGCTTCGCAAGTTGTACCAGCTTCGCCTTAACTCGGTGGACGACCGTCTGGCGTTCTGGTGTAGGTGGTTGAGCTAACAGTTCCCGGAGAGCCGTAAAGTAAAACTCAGTGGTCGTGCGCTGCCACTGAGAAACCTCCTTCCCGTAACCTTCTAACGTCCTCCGTAAAGCTGGCTTCGAGCACTCGATCCGCCACTGTAGGACAGAACCGAAAGAATTTCGTCGACGGAGGCAGCCATGCCACGCGTCCTCCACGATGCGTCGGCATTCTGTATCTCGCAGGTGGGAGACGTTCATCTTCCAATTACTCCTCCGTCTCCATACCTGCTATCTATCAAGGTTCACCGTACAAATATATGCCTCGTGGTCTGTAAACGCTATCGGCCATATTTCTGCGTCCATCGTCGACGTTGCTAACGCCCTTGAAACATAGACCCGATCCAAGCGGCTCGCGGAGTGGCTAGTAAAAAATGTATATCCTGGTTGGTTGCGATACTTCAGGTCCCATGTATCGACTAATTCCATCCCGTTGACCAGCTCCCTAAGTTCTTGGCTAGTAGTATAGTTAGGTTGTTGGTCCTTTCTGTCGAGCACACAATTAAAATCTCCGCCGAGTATGCAACCATCGTATCGTCCCTGGAACAACGGTGTAACCTCATGGGCGTAAAAATCTGCTCTGTCCTTTCTCTTATCCGAGCCTGACGATGAGTATATGTTGATGAAACGTATTCCACCTATGGTCACAGCCGTACTACGGCCAGAAGGCAAATACTCTACTTCGTCCGCACGTATCCTTTCCTTTAATAGCATAGCTGTGCCAACGCCTCTCTCGTCACTCGAGGAACAGTAAATGTCGTAACCGTAAAAGTCCGAGGAGGGAAGTACCCGAACTTCCTGTAATAGTGCTATGTCTAAATCCGCAGCCTTTATCATGTCACTGAGCATCTTGATTTTTACCGGCATCCCAATGCTATTGATGTTAATAGACCCTTTCCGATAAGCTTGTTGCATGGCTGTCAACGTAGATAGGGTACCGTACGGTGGCTAATATTTTCCGTACATGGGCTGGTGTCGTACTATCGTCCCCCGCCGTCCCCTCACATGGTCTGCCGTTATTCCTTCCACTCTTCCGGTCTTACACCGGGAGAGTGCGTGGGAGCAGTTCCTCCGGCATCATCTGTTCTCCACGGGGGTGGGTCTTCTGACCAGTTCCCTAGTGTCCCAACGTTGTCGTGTGGTGCAGGCGCCGTAGCCTCCTCAGTAGCCTGCTGCCGTCGAACGAACTCCTTCGCTGTGTCTGGAGCATCGTCAGCGGTAGGTCTTGTCGCCGTCCCGCTGGCCACCGTGGCATCCACGCTAGGCAGTTCTTCTGTATCCATGGTCGACTGTTCTGTACCCGTAAACATCTCAGAAGTGTCTGCTAGATCAGAGTGGTCCTTCTCCACCGTGAGGCGGCGCTTCTTCTGGCGTTTTGGTGATCGCTGTTTACGTTGCCGGGCCTCGGAATCAGAGGTCAGCATGGTCTCCAGTTGTTCGTGGGGGACGTCGGAATCGTGCGCCGTCGGATTATCGACGTCTGCAAGTGCCTTATCTGAAGGGGGCGCAAGCGGCACCGAAGAGAGGGCGTCCTGTGACTGCTTCAGGCGGTCCAGCGCAACGTCGTCCTTCCGTGGCTCGTCACGATCTGCCGCTGTCTGTGTGTTCTGGTACGCGTCTGTCTCGCGGCCCACGTCTTCGCGTAATGCGGCGACATGTCATGGGGAGCACAGTCGGATGCGGCGTGGGGGGTGGATCATCCCGTGGCAGCTGTAATAACCTTCGTTAAGCACACTCAGAACGTACGTGTCCCTCCTTCCCACACCCAGAGCACGTCCTTGGTTGTCCGTCGTAGATGACAATCGCCCTACAACCAGCGATGTTCAAGTATGACGGAACGTGTTTTCGGAGTTCGATCCGTATTTGTCTGACGCCATTGAGGACAGGATACGTCTAGAAACTCTCCCATTTTTCAGCCACGTGGGATAGGACCGTTCCGTAAGGACGCAGGGAGCCTGTCACCAATTCTTCTGGCACTTCGAATGGAAGCTCAAAGACGCAGATCGTTTGGAGTCCCATGCCGGCGTGTTCAACTGTTACCGCTCCAACATTCCCGTCCGAATGACAGAAACGAAGTCCCTGTCGGTGTCGAAGTAGTAGTTCGTCACATGCTGCTTCATTTATGAGCTTCACATAGACCACGCTGCTGACTATAGATAAGTGTATTCTAACTAGAACGTCAGGTTCGATTTTCACCTCGTCCCGTAAATAACGCTCGATCTCGTAAGCCTTCGGTCGAGCATATTCGTTATCAAAACTAAATTTCAGTGTCGATTTTCGGAACGACAAGGCCATGATTCGTTCTATGTATACCTCGAGAGACTTACTAACACTCGCCCAGTTGTACGGACGACGTAGCTAGCGATGCACACTGACGAAGCCTCGCTCATTTGCAGAGCAGATAGTTAGAATAGCCTTCAGCTAAGTCAATGGCTACGACCTAGCAAGGCGCCATTGGTAACATTGCATGTATCTATACTCACTTGTATCGTCAATAGCGATGTACAACAAGGATGGATTAAAGTTAAGTATTCCAGCAGCTACGTACTTTTCTTTATAGCATTCATTACGGATCCTGTTTCAGACCTCACGCCCATCTGCGTGAGCTTAGCGCGTGCCTTTCGGCTACTTCCGAGTGGCGTGGCTTTCTTGTTACGCCACAACATGATCACTATGTATAAATTCGATGACTCTGAAGTTTCCTAAAGTAAAGCTGCAGGCATAACGCCTTCTTGTTTCGATTTGCCCTTGTACCTTTGCTTAAGAATATTACTGTTTTTTATTTGTTATTGCCTAGTACTTATTTTATTATGTTTTGTATGGGCATTAGGGGGCTTTATTTAACCTCTTATTATACTGATTTTAAAACTGAGGCTACTTATTCCTGTTTGTCGTGACTAAGGAGAGCAGATTGTTTTATTTTTTATTTATTTCCATTAGATCGAATAAATGAAGCAGAAGTTACTAAGTGAGTTCCCTTTTTACTGAGACTAAATGATATGAAACGCGACAGGTAACGCTCCCTGGACCCGTGCATAACCAGACCAAGCAAAGTAGAGGAGCGGTGAAGTTTTTCCTTTTTCCCATTATCAGTCTTTTGATTTTCAGCTGCCATTGATTGTTATAATTATTTTTGCATGCAGGTAAGAGGAGATCACGTGAGTTTACTATCACCTCAAGAGCACTTCTGGTAATTAGATAACAAAATCGTATGTATGTCCCAGAAATTCTGATAGTAGTATTGATTTGCTTTATAACTTCTCATGATAGTATTTATTTACGGAACTACAAATTTTGGTTCGCAAAGTGGAGTTTGTTGTTCTCTGTAATTATTGCAAGAGCGTGACACTGTTACCAAGTGTAGGAGGGTTTATAAAACGCTCAACACTACGATCTAAATACTACTATTAAGTGGTGGGATAGGCACCAAGACCACCAGAATGTTGTTCTGTTGGTAAAGCTTCTCACTGCGTATCACTGGAGGGGCCACTGAGACGGCAAGAATTCATGTAATTTGTTTTAATAAGGAGCTGGTAGCTGCTTAATTTTGCAGATTGCCACCTAACGAATAGATGACCCAGTGGCGGATACAGAAAAAAATCAAGGAAGAGGTGCCAAAGATACCTTGAGCTACCTTTATTATTACTGTGATAAAAAATAATCAAGTCACTTGCAAAGTTTAAGAAAGTTTTATTTAAACTGGATATACACATATACAAGACAATGCCTCCTTATGAAAAAGTTACCATTGTTGTTCTCTTCCTTAAATGATGAATTTTATCGGCCTGTTCTTCCTGGCAAAATGGTTAATTACATCCTCAATAGGACAATCAATGTCAGGGTGATTGTAAAATAGAGCTAAGCCATTACGTCGATCCTCCTTCATTGTCGATCTCAGTCATGTCTTTGTACGCCGCAATGTTGAAAAACTTCTTTCTACTGTATCAATAGATACAGGAAGACAAGCAAATATTTTGTACAGCGTATGCAAAGTAGTATAGTCAGATCGAGGACAAACAGACAACTCTTGCATAAGAGGATCACGATCATTAAGGGCGTTTATGCTCGTTTGCTTGTATTAAAGAATCTCTCCCATAAGTCTCTTTTTAATCTCAAAGAGTGATTCTTCTTCAAAGAACGGTAGGTCAGTTAAGCAGTGATTCAACTTATGTGCCAGATCATTACCGTCATGTTTCAGTAGTTGTGAGGGCAAAAGTATGTTGAATTTGAAATGATACATATTTTCTTCAACAAAACCTTCTCGCATGTCAGTCGTAACATGGCCCAGCGTTGGAATAAAAACAGTTCTTTTCCAATATGTCATACCATCATCATTATGACAGCAGTTTTACCTGCATGCTTTCACTATCATTTTCGTTTTCTAATAGACTCTCTGCATCTCTATGCCCTCGCAGAGGAATATTTTGCTTTCCATGAAATATAACTGTTTTTTTATAGGTACAGGACGGTTTCTATTTTCCCTAATGCTTTCCATTCTCTGCCTTGACAACTGATCTATGACCTCAACTTCGCGGTTGTCGCGTAGCGCCAAAAATAATTTTGCATCTCTTGACGCTTCAACGTGGTTCTTGAGTGAGAGTGGGTCTCAAGTCACCATCTTTACCATTAAGTTTGACAAATTTCTTGGTGACAGTGGATTTCTTTCTTCCAGCCATTTTATTACTCACGAAAACTGAACAGTTAATGCAAAGAAGTCCCTTTTTAACTTGTGAGAACACCAGCCATGGACTGTTCAAAGTGATTATGGTGCGCTTGTTTACGTTCAACCCGTCCCCTCTTGTTGTGCTCAGGAGTAGGAAAGATATAATCTTCTTCGGGTTTCCTTGGATCTGTGAAAAGCTTGTGTTTTATATCATCACTAATATTTCCTGAAGCTAATATATCCAAATAATTGCTAATATCAGTGCGATAAAAGGAATCAGTCGATGAACTTCGCTGTAGAAGTTCCGATGAAGTGCTGGGCTCAGCCTGTACATCTGGAGGTGTTTTTGTGGCTGAATCGTGGCCGAAATCTTCAGATTTTTCTACTTTCCTTTTTCTTATTAAGTAACGATCCTTTTTGTTATATTGTAACGACTTAGGCAAATTAGATGCCAATTACTCTCGAATAAACACTTTATTTGCACCAAAAAATGCAACGCTAGTACACTTACAGGGTGTTTCAAAAATGACCGGTATATTTGAAACGGCAATAAAAACCAAACGAGCAGCGATAGAAATACACCGTTTGTTGCAATATGCTTGGGACAACAGTACATTTTCAGGCAGACAAACTTTCGAAATTACAGTAGTTACAATTTTCAACAACAGATGGCGCTGCGGTCTGGGAAACTCTATAGTACGATATTTTCCACATATCCACCATGTGTAGCAATAATATGGCGTAGTCTCTGAATGAAGTTACCCGAAACCTTTGACAACGTGTCTGGCGGAATGGCTTCACATGCAGATGAGATGTACTGCTTCAGCTGTTCAATTGTTTCTGGATTCTGGCGGTACACCTGGTCTTTCAAGTGTCCCCACAGAAAGAAGTCACAGGGGTTCATGCCCGGAGAATAGGGAGGCCAATCCACGCCGCCTCCTGTATGTTTCGGATAGCCCAAAGCAATCACACGATCATCGAAATATTCATTCAGGAAATTAAAGACGTCGGCCGTGCGATGTGGCCGGGCACCATCTTGCATAAACCACGAGGTGTTCGCAGTGTCGTCTAAGGCAGTTTGTACCGCCACAAATTCACGAAGAATGTCCAGATAGCGTGATGCAGTAATCGTTTCGGATCTGAAAAATGGGCCAATGATTCTTTTGGAAGAAATGGCGGCCCAGACCAGTACTTTTTGAGGATGCAGGGACGATGGGACTGCAACATGGGGCTTTTCGGTTCCCCATATGCGCCAGTTCTGTTTATTGACGAAGCCGTCCAGGTAAAAATAAGCTTCGTCAGTAAACCAAATGCTGCCCACATGCATATCGCCGTCATCAATCCTGTGCACTATATCGTTAGCGAATGTCTCTCGTGCAACAATGGTAGCGGCGCTGAGGGGTTGCCGCGTTTGAATTTTGTATGGATAGAGGTGTAAACTCTGGCGCATGAGACGATACGTGGACGTTGGCGTCATTTGAACCGCAGCTGCAACACGGCGAACGGAAACCCGAGGCCGCTGTTGGATCACCTGCTGCACTAGCTGCGCGTTGCCCTCTGTGGTTGCCGTACGCGGTCGCCCTACCTTTCCAGCACGTTCATCCGTCACGTTCCCAGTCCGTTGAAATTTTTCAAACAGATCCTTTATTGTATCGCTTTTCGGTCCTTTGGTTACATTAAACCTCCGTTGAAAACTTCGTCGTGTTGCAACAACACTGTGTTCTAGGCAGTGGAATTCCAACACCAGAAAAATCCTCTGTTCTAAGGAATAAACCATGTTGTCTACAGCACACTTGCACGTTGTGAACAGCACACGCTTATAGCAGAAAGACGACGTACAGAATGGCGCACCCACAGACTGCGTTGTCTTCTATATCTTTCACATCACTTGCAGCGCCATGTGTTGTTGAAAATTGTAACTACTGTAATTTCGAAAGTTTGTCCGCCTGAAAACGTACTGTTGTCCCAAGCATATTGCAACAAACGGTGTATTTCTATCGCTGCTCGTTTAGTTTTTATTGCCGTTTCAAATATACCGGTCATTTTTGAAACACCCTGTAGCACTAGAACACACATGGCCACACTCTGCATATTTCTAATATCATCAAGCACAACACTGACTGAAGTCCGTGGTAATAGCCAATAATAGCAGTTGTTCACTTTTTATCACTTCCAAGTTATCGCGACGATTCTAGCTTTCCAACTGACTACCTGGCAGCGACTCAGCTTCCCTTATATACGTGGCTTGGTTGTTTCGAGAACATTCGTTGCCACAATGTTTGCTTCTTGACTTTTATGGAGTGTGAACAAATACCAACTGTGAAAGCGACAAGTCAATATTTACCTTACGACGTATAATATAGGGGCGAGTTTCCAATTATGACGTCATCCGGCAATTTGTGTGTGTGAAACTTTTATTGTCGATTCCGTTCCTTTCTAGTGCATTTCATAGAGGGGCTCTATAGTAACAATGTGTTTTTAGGAATCTTCTCGAAAGTCACTATTACCGGAGATATACGCATCAATAGCTTCCCATACGTAACTGTTACTACGAGTTAGGTATGAGAAACTATTGTTACGTTATTAGTAAATTCCTATGAATTACTATTATTACCATGATTAATACTTCACTCTTGACAAATTTTCACACTTGCAGTTGCTACAACTAGGACTTTTTACTTACTCATTGTTCAGCCTTCATACTTCTGCTTCTGAATGTAAACTAGCTTCCTATTCGGCGAATAGCCCGTATTTATAACGCTACGTGTCGAAGGCTCTCAGTACAAGAAAACAGTAGAATATTCGCGACTTTTCTCGAACAAATGCCAGACAGAATAATGTACCGAGATCACTAGAATGGCCGTGACTTTTCTCGTAGGTATGTGTTCGCTAACTATGTGCAGACAGAAAGACAGGAACGATGATACGGACGCTCATGCTACATAGGAAGGTACTCGGTTCAGTCGAGTCAACTGACTAAAGAAACAAACGAATAGGGTGCGGGGGCCGACTGGTGGGGACGGCGCGGGTGGAAATGTGGGTGGCCCCACAAGGGTGGGGGGGGGGGGGAAGGGGGCGCCCCCCATATATGTGCCCGCCACTGTTATGACCACACAAACAGCCATTCGATTACACTCCTAATTCTTCACGAGACCCCACTAATTGAAATAATTGAATTTACGTGCAAGATATTCTCTCCTTTCTCATCATCTATACCGTGATGCGTTATAAAATGTAGTTGACTTAAAAATTAAGGGTATCTACCTCGGGCTAGCCAACATTATAGCTAGTATATCAAAATCATTAAATGTCAACAGTCATAATTTAGCGACAATTTCGTATTCAACAGTAATTACATATCTAACATCACCATTCTAGTATACAGCATAATACCGTACTATCAATTCCTAAGCCTCTGCGCACGAGGCATGCATAACAGCACTTGGGTCACCATGTAATACCACCACTCATGACAAGGAACACTCAAAAAGCAATCATTATAGAACAATTAAATCACTTTCACTGCGCTGCTGTTACCTGTCGCAACCGTTGTACGGCGGTAAAGAAATACGTAAATGAACAACGTTCACTGTATGGACTGACTCCCGCGCTTGGGGCGTAACACACATCCTTGTTGGCTACAAAGAAAACATGTCCCAAATTCAAATATTAACACCGGATAATTATCTCACGTCGATTTAAAATACGTCAAGTAATTACTGCACGAAAGTTTCTTACTAAATCCATCGACTTCTGAAGTTTAACGTTCGTTAGCAACTCCTGGTTCGAATCGTTTTTACATCTCAAATTACAGAGGAAAATCCTTTAAGTACTGTAAGTGATCCCATTAAAGTATTCAGATTATCTTTTCCACGCATATGGCATTCATTTAGAGGCCATTACGAAGCAATAAATCTTGAAATTCAATTACTTAAGTCAGTTATACAGTTTGGCGCCAAGTGCACTCAGCATTAGTATACAATAAAAAGATCGTCAATTCCAACAATAACTTTATAGAACCATACATGAAAATGAATCATGTAGTTCTGTCTTCTTACTGAGAAACATTTAAACTGAGATTTCCTAATCGAAAATGTGCCACGCTAAAGGCCAGCACTACTCTTAGCTGTACACATACGGCGAGCTAATCAGTCAAAATGACAAAAACGAATACATTTTGAACCGTTTCACTATCAACGGTAACTTTTAACTAGCACGTTATGAACGTGATCAACAATGATGTAGCTCATTTTGCCACCCAGTTTTCTAACTAGTCGGATACCTGAAGTGGAGAAATCTGCAACCTGGATCCTCCACCTATACACTGACGAACACGGAGAGTTCTCGGGCCAACGTATCCTCGATTTGAACCGCCAAGAGGAAGACACCATCCATTGGCTGAACGACCTCCCTCCCTCTATACTATCGATAATTGGGGAAAGATTCTGCCATTCTCTTTGCTCAACTTTTTCCATTGATGTTTCTTTTCCAACCACTGCTTTCTACTCATCTTTGGTTTGTATTCTGGTTTTGCTATCTGCACAAACACACCTTCAACCATTGATACAGTTGAGAGGAAAAGAAACATGGGATAGAGAAAATGTGACTGAAGGCATAAAACATGGTGTATTAGCATGTACATATCTCAGTGGCCATGCTGTGTCGAGATTTTAAGCTGTAGCTTCTCATCGTGCAACCCTAAATTACTGTTGACAGTACTACAAATCATCCTTAAAATCTCTAATGGAGAGTACGACCAGTTTCACTTCAAAGTTACTGCTTTTTCATGCAAATATTGGACGTAGTCACAGAAACAGTTGAAAGGTGATAGGTGTAGGAAGAACAGCGTGAAAATTTTCAAAGAGCAACTGATGTATAGTTGTAATGAAAGTTGTCTTATTTAATTAATTTTCCTCTAAGTATGATCTTTAATTTTTTTGTAATTTTAAAAGCTATCCCAGCTGATATGGTAGCGGACATTATGAGTAGGGTTTTTTTTCAGGTTAATCCTTTTTAATTTATACTGAAAGGTGTCATTTTGGTATCTGTTGAAAAGTTCGAAAGACTGAGCATAAATTAATGTTTAATAGTCAAAGAAGCCAAATATTGGATACATGATTCGCCAGTCGACACTCGATTAACATTATGAGTAAAACTGGTTTCGTAATGCTTTTAATTAACTTTGGGAAGTTCTCTGAAATTATACCCATGAAATATTTTTGAGCAATTGTGATTATGAATTATCTTGGCAGAGCACGGTGCGACTTTTCAGCCAGTGTTGGTTTGTCATTGGGCTACTGTATGTCAGGCATTAATGTTTCAGTTTGGCTTCTGTATACTTTAGTTCAACCTATTTTCCACAAATGCGTGTGTCTATCTTATCACAGATTTTTATAGAACTTGTAAATTTATAGAGTTTTTTATGTTAGGTGAATAAATCACAGGGAACGAAAGATATTTTTACAGCTTTTAGTGAAACCAGGCTCCAGTTATAAGAGTCGAAGTATGTGAAAGAGAAATCATTGATGATAAGGGAGTAAGACAGGGTTGTAGCACATGTTCGTCGTCGTTCAATACGGAAAATGGGCAAACTAGAGAGAAAACCAACGGAAATTAGGAAAGGAAACCAAAGATCAGGGAGAATCAATAAAACTTTGAGACTTTCCATTGACACTGTAATTCTGAGAGACGTCAAAGGACTCTGAACACCGTCTTGTAAAGACGGACACTTGGAGAGGACGAAAGAAGAAGGATTGAAGGATTCGAAATGTGGTGTCTGTGAAGGATGTTAAAAATTCCATGGACGGCCAGGATGACAAATGAAGAAGTCCTGCAGAAAGCGGAGGAAGTTCCAGTTCTTTGGAAGACGGTCAAGAAGAGGAGAGATATATGGATGGGACACATTCTGAGACATGAAAGTCTTCTCCACACTATAACGGAAGGCCTTGTGGAGGGCAAAAGGGCAAGAGGCAGACCTAGAAGAAAGTACATAAGCCAGATAATGCAGGACCTAGGATGCGGAAGTTCCACGGAATTGAATAGGCTGGCCGACAATCGCACTGAATGGAGAGCTGCTGCAAATCAATCTTAGGATTGGCAACTTAAGAAGAAGAAGAAGCATCTTCTTCCTGTCGGTTAAATTTCGCGTCTGTAGCACGTCATCTTCGTGGTGTAGCATTTTTAATGCCCAGTAGTGTAGTTAAGGGAGGAGGGGTAGCTTCGATGTAACTGCTTTTTAAATACTGACTGTCAAAAGAAAAACATTCTTGAGAGCTGCACCCTACATATTTTGTCAGTCGACGTATTTACTTAAATCAATCGTTGAATTGGTGTGGTGACTGTAGTGACATAATGAACCGCCCCCCCTCTCTCTCCCTCTCTCTCTCTTTCTCTATCTCTCTCTCTCTCTCTCTCTCTCTCTCTCTCTCTCTCTCTCTCTTTCTCTCTCTCAGAAGTGTAGCAGGATCCAGGTTCAGAATGACGGGTGTAATTAGGAATCCCACTACAGATTGCGAAAGCATGGCGAGTTGATTAGCAGGAGGAATAGGTTTATGGAGCCAGGTAGTATTTCTGCTAACAAATGACACGTGCAGTACATGTAACCAATTTCTTTAGTTCGCAATCTACAACGGATGTATTTGTTTCTTACAGCGAGTAGCGGTCGAGGACGGACACCAGCTTTGGAGTGTGGAGGGGGTGCTGAATAAGCACGCAGACTTGGGTGTCACAACCAGCTCTCACCATCGACCCACAACAGCAGGCAGCTGCAGAGCGGAATTACGTCGCCGACACTCTGATGAGCGAAGAAGAACAGTGTCAGGTCACTGATGGAGGCCAGCACGCAATACGATGGTCACCACAGAAGTTGGTCGCTGGGAGTCACGTTCGCCAGTTACTCAGGCCCAGGTGTGAACCATGGACCGTCATGTGGGCAACCTGAAATCGGTGGAGGTCGGTCAGCAGATTGTACTCCTGCTGCAAGACACCACTCTCTGCTCTAGGCCTGCCTGCAGTCCATAGCGGGGGCAGCGTCTAGTAACAACAACCAGGTGACTCACTCCAGGTCGGCAACTGTCGTGGGGTATCTCTCGAAGCTGGCTCTGGCCGTGACTCACTGGATAGCCGAAACAGGTAGTATCTGTGGTGTTCAGCCCACCACGGTTTTTCCAGGCCATCGCTGTTCATCAAATAGACCAAGGAAGTGGAAATTTGGTAATCGAGGTCATCATGGCGTCAATACTTCGCTCTGTCAGTGGTCTGGCAGATATGGCAGTGGAATTTGGGCTGAATATGTGGTTCTATTGTAAGACTCAGGCTGTAATTCCTGTTGCGAAATGAATCTGTGTGTCTTGATGTGTGTTAATATTAATGTATTCCATTTGCCATTGAAATATTATTGTGGTGTTCAGTCCAAGAACTGCTTGGGTCCAGCTCACAGGTTAGCCTATCCTGTGCAAGCCTCTTTATCTCTGCATAAGTGCTCCAGCCCACCTGCTTCCTGTACTCACGCTCTCGGCTCCCTCTAGAATATTCATCATCCCTCAAACCTATCTCTCCCCTCCATTATAAAACTGACAATTCGTTGATGCCTCAAGATGTGTCTTATCAGCCAACCCCATGTTTAATCATGTTTGTGCCACATATTTCTAATCTCCCCAGTTCGACACAGAATTTATTCATTACTTATACGATCTACCCATATAATCTTCAACACTGTTCTGTTCCATTACGACTCGAAACCTACTATTCTCTTCTTATCTGTAATACTTGTCTCCCACGTTTAACTTCCGTATAAGGCCACACTATAGACACATACTTTTAGAACAAATTTCCAGTCACTTAAATTTGCAGAAACACCACTGTTAATTTTCATTTTAAATTTCTCTCCTTCAACCATTGGCATTTAATTCCCTCCCACGTAACAAAATGTATATATTACTTTCAGTGTATCTATTTCCTACTCACTCAACGTTACGTGATTTAATTACTGTAGAATTCATCATTCATGTCTTACGGTCATTGGTGTTTATCTTATAACATTTTTTCTAGACACTAATCATTTACTGTGGTTCATTTACTTTTTGCTTAAGGTCTAGCTGAAGTAATATGGGTAATAATTTACAAACCTCACCCACTCACTTCTCAACTATTTCCTTTCTTTTACATTGTTGGAGTTTTGTAACAACAGTCTTCATTCTGCACAAATAGTAAGTAATTTTCTCTCCTTCTATTTCATCCCTGATGCATGCAGAATTTCAAAGATTTTACTTCATACAAAGTTTATCAATTCGCATTTTGTCTTGAAGGTAGCCTACTAGTAAGAAGCTTAAATTTAGGAAATAGAAAATGAATACCGCTTCGATAACTCGAGAGACAACTTTGAGTTTACGTTACAAACTTGTTTAATTCTGCTAAATGTTTAACGTTATTTATTTTCACTTTCTATTATTTAAATTTACCGATTCTTTTCAAGCAGTTATTGGCACGATATGTAACATCGTTAAACGTTGTCACGTAAGATATAGAGGTAGGCATATGTTCCTTGACTATTTCTCTGAAGCCTTTCAGGTAAAGAAGCCTCTGGCCCAACTCACTGCTGACTGCGTAGACGGTAGATGAGACAGCGCATGATATTGTGTTTAAACCAAATCAGTTGATGGTGCATACTGTTGGAGACGATCTAAGCAGTAAATGTTAATATTCCTTTAGTAGTATTTTCAGTTAATGTTTTTATTACTACCGTGAAGTCTTGTGCAATATTCGGTCAAATGAGATAATACACGAATTTAGGGAATATTTAGTATGATGTGTACGATTGTTTCAAAATGCGAAAGATTGATAATTCATTTTTCGCTATCAGGTAACTGAACATAAGGCAGGCTATAAATGGCCCAAACCTATTGATTAAATTCATTATATAGGGCGTTTCACGTTCGACGTAAGCGCTGCGTCTCGCATTGCACGTGAACCGACGTCACAATGATTTTCTTAGTAATCAACATTTTTCGAAATCGATTCAGTATGTGTGCTACGCTAAGAAATGTAGACGCTTGTGTGTGTAAAAACAAGATATGGTGGATAAAACCTTACGTCATTTCTCGTACCATAGCGAAGAAAGTTTTACGCTGATTTTCGAGGGTTGGTCTGATAATGAATCCTTTACAACGAAACTAATACGTTGTCTTCCATTTTTTTGTGAACGGTGAACTAGGTGTTTCACAGCATAGCAAACAGAGGATGTCACGCAGGAGAGGGTAACGCTAGAAGTTGTTAATAGAAACGGCTATAAATGCACTGTTTCCCACAAAATTTGCAGCATCATCAAGGTATTATGCAACAAAGGCCAAATTAGCATGAAGTACTGGATACGCTAATGGTCAGCATTTCAGCGCCACCGCACACGATGGTTAGAAGTAACGTCATCTACATTCTGTATAGAAGGAGAATAGACAGCGGGTTTCTCACTCAGCATTTCTCATTTGCATCAGACTGCTTTCCGTTTGTGAGCAGATCATTTTGATCCTTGTCTATAGACGAGGTCTAGAGGAAGCGTTTTTGACAAGCCGTGAAAAACTTTGGTTTCAGCCTGACTTCATCTTATCTTTTGAATTACAATCAGCAGTGACGGCAGAAGACTTCCGACATAAGGTACATTCGTTCTGTGAACGGTCCTGACAAAGAGGGCGGAGGAGCGGACAGAAGTGCGGGGCACTCTTTTTGCCCTAAACGGCGAATAAATGAGCAATGACCAACGGCAGGAGGATGCTGAATTCAATGGAAAACACGGAATTAAAAACACATAATGTCTATCCACAGGGTATGAGACCTGTAATAGGGTAAGTGTCGCTGATAAAAGATTCCGAATTAATCCCCCAATTCGAGTCTCCGTGAGACGACCGCGAAGGGGGAGGTAGCCATGGGGAAAGGAAACAATGATGAACAAAAGCAAAACATTCTACGAGAATGAGCACAGAATGTCACAATTATGAGCGCGACAGGCGAGCTAATCAATCTGAAGAAGGAAATGTTTTCTGGATGTAGGGTGTCACTGAAATGAAATACAAAGCAGACAAGGATTTTTGGTCCGACGAAAATACGGTTATATAAGTAGAAAATGGTATAACAGGAGCAGAAATTTAGTAAGCTCTTCGTCACTACTACGTTGTGATCTGTGTTAATATCTTATTTCTACACAGAATGTATCAGAATTAGTAACGGCCGCTTGGACGGTAAGATAAGTGAGTCGCCAGCGACACCAAATGCCGTCAGTATCACAATTAGTGGTATGTGAAAGCGTGTGAGGTAAAGAGAGGAAGGGGTGGTGGGTGGGCCCAAGTGATAAGTCGCGTGTGCAGAAAAAATTTCTTGTACCGGTCCTGGACATCTGAAAGTGGTTGTAGGGGAAGGAGTGGATGAAATCACTAATATACGCTAGGGGCTTGGCATTAGAAATGACAGAATGGAAAGGGTAATGGAGTTCTTCAATAAATTTCAGCTAGTAACGACAAAGACTTTGTTCAAGGATCAGAAGAGGAGTTACACGTGGAAAAGTCCCAGAGACATGGGAAGAGTTCATCTGTACTACATCATGTTCAGAGAGAGATTTTGGAAATCAGATATTGTATTGGAAGGCATACCCTGGAGCAGATATGGACTGGGTCATAATGTAAAAATGGTGGAGAGTAGACTGAAGGTCAAGAAAAAAGTACGGAGAAACCACTGCGGAAGAAAGTGGAACACTGAATTTCTGATGAAGGCTGAGACGCATTTGAATGATGTGGATGTTGCAGTAAGAAATATCACAGTATATATTTCAACTGTAGAAGAGTGGAGCAATGGACAGACCAAAATGTTCAGAGAAATACAGGAACACAGCAGTATCAATCACTTGGGAATGAAATAAATAGGATGTCCTGGGAATCCAAGGCAAAATAGCTGCAGTAAAAATGTAAATTAGCAGAAAAAGCAATTATGGTCGGAAGGACTGACTCAGGAAAAGAAAAGAGATTTGGTGAAATTAATGGCAAGGGCGGTAACATTAAGAGTAGGATGGGAATTCTACTGTTAAACGTAGAGGAGAGAGCAGATGGGTAGAAAGTACATGGAAGGCCTCTAAATCGGGGAGGAACTGTCTGATGACGTGATAGAAGAATCTATTTTTAGGGGATCTACGTTTAGGTTCAGAATTTAAGAGAGCTTTGGAAAATGTAAGCTGATGAGGGGGTGGAGGCTCTTGCATACACAGTTGAAGAAACAACGCGCAAAAGATGACAGGCAAAAGTTAGTTACAAATGAGCGTCTGCAGAAAGATCGACGAGCGGAGCATATAGCTGCCACCGCCGTACCTCAGCAATAGCTCTTTCCGAGACACGATGAAGTTTTATAATCCTACGTAAGATCGATGAGCGAGACGAATGCTAGTATCCAGTCACCCGTTGACCAGTTTAGTGTTGCAGTAGAAAAAGCAAAGGTGAAGAGTTAAAACTCATCTATGAGAAATCATTCGCCTAGAAAGAACGTACAAACATACAGTAGTTGATCGCCGCGAAGACTCCCGCATGGAGGACATAGTAATAGTTTACTGAAAGTGTCGTAAACAAATAATTCGCCTGCTGCTGATGGAATCCCATTTCGGTTTTACAGACAGTGCTCCATTGCATTGGCCACTTACTTAGCTTGCATTTGTGGCGAATCTCGCATCCAGCCCAAAGTCTCAAGCGACTCGAATAAAGCGCATGTTACTCCTTTATATAACAAGTGTAAAAGAACGGAACGGGAAAACTTGCGTCGAATATCCTTAACACCGCTTTGCTGCGGAATTTTTGAACTTATTCTATGTTCGAATGTAACAGTTTTCCTAGAGACTAAAAGGCCTGTGTCTATAATACAGCACGGGTTTAGAAAAAGTCTCTCGTACGGAACTCACCTAGCCGTTTTCTTGCACACTATACTGCGAAGTGTGGATGAAGGGCAACTGGCAGATTCGATATCCTGAATTCCCGGATAGCGTTTAACACTCTGCCCAACTGCAGACTGTTTAACGAATATATGAGCTTACGGATGTGCCTCGAAGACAGGTAATAAATCCCAGAACGTTGTCCTGATGAAATGTGACAGGGGCGCTTTCATTCTCTATGTAGAGAAATAAGTTGACTGACAGAGTGAGACTCAATCTGCGTTTGTTTGCCTATGACATAGCGGTGTAGTGGATGGCGTCGCCGTTGAGTGACTGAAGGAGGACAAAAGATGAATTAGAGAAAATTTATATTTGGTGTGATGAATGGCAGCTAGGTCTGAATGTAGAAAAAACGTAAATTTACGCAGATGATGGGAAAAGCAATCCCGTAATGTTCGATTACACGCTTAGTAGCTTGTTGTTAGTCACGGTCACCTCGAATAAATATATATGTATAACATTAGAGAGTGATATTACATGCAACGAGGAGGTAAGGACGGTAGTACCATAGGAGCCCGATTTGTAATATATCTCAAGGAAAATGGCATGAAATGGTTATCACATGTGGAAGAGACGGTATTTTTTGACACCATTGAACCAAAGCAGTTTGCCCGAGTGGCAGAATCGATTGTAAGAAGGGGCGCGCGGAGGCAGTGGTAGTTGCTGTTGCACTCTCTTAAAGGTAGGATGTAAGGCTTTAAGCCAGTGGCTAGCTGTGAGAATTTAGCTGTTGGCCTATGGACACAGCATAATACAGCTTCGTAAGGTTATGAAATTTTGTATATTTAGTTTTAAGTATGCAGCAAGGGAAATGTGGATTTCGCTAATTTTTACAGTATTTGACCCTTGAATATAGGAACCAAGTATTTGCCATCAGGTTTAATTTATAGCTTGAATAGGTATACCCAATTTGTATTATTTTGTGTGTTTTGTAATCCTGATACAGACAAGTTAATTTTGGAATTTATTTTGTCAAATGATGTAAGACCCTTTGTCAGTAAGTGAGAACTGTAGAACAGTTGAGAAGTTCATTTATTTTGAAGTTAACGTACAATGTTTCGTATCAGATTATGTGAAGGAGAAACTGTAGTTTGAATATAATTTGTGAACTAAAGAATTCGGACTCAGGATATCCCGTTATAGGTACCTAACCCTCTTCCATGCCTTGTTTGTTTTAATCCAATGAGCATTTTTTTAAAGAAATGATTTTAAAGAAATGATTTTTCAATTTTTCAATCAGAGTCAGAAAAATATTAATGTGCCAGAATTAGAAAAGTATTAATGTTTGTAACAGTTTGAATGCGGGCAGCGCTGAGCCAATATCCAAAATTATTAATGAACATTTGCAAGGTTATTCATTTATCAACTAATCTACTGACATCTTTTGTATGAAGCTATTTTACGGCTGGCATTGAACTTCGCTAAGCCAAGATTGAATATTATGTATGCGTGCTGAGGAGAGAACAGAATACCAAGATTACATCCGTTTCGAATCAAGAGCTACGAGAAATGTATTTCATTGCGTATTTGCATAGGGAATTTTGTAATTTTATTGCACAGCGCCATAGAACTGGGTCCTCACGGGACTGAGTAAATTTCAGAGGGATTGATTTCCGTATAGGCATTACATACTGGTTTTCAAGATTTCCCTTCTCCGATAATATTCCGTTGCAATTTGACGTCATTATGACCAGTGGTGTTATTTCTATAGGGGTTTGAAAATTTAACTTTAATTGTAATCACCCTGCATATCCCATTTTTAGTGTGTGCCTCTTATGTGTGGTGTGTTGGGTATTTTCTATACATTTCTGTTATAATTCTTTTTTGTGGTGCGATTTCATTTCGTTTCGGATGTTCGTGTTCCCTAAAACGTGCGAGTTTGATCGTAGCAACCACGTCTGCTTCTAATGTGGTGTAGTGAGCCTCCGGTCCCGCTAACGGATCTTCTCTTACTGTGAAGTTTTTAGTAATCTTTCGTGTTTGTGTAATTTTATTAAGTACCAATATCTTTCACGAGTTCTCTGTTTTACATTGTGATTGTTATCTGAGCTGGACCACGTTCTTTCTCGATATAATTCTTTGTGCAACTTAAATTTCATATGGCGTGCCAAATTGCTTTTACTCCTAATGTTTCCGTATTTTTCGTATTTCCGAAGTGATCAATTTTCTTTCCAGTTGCTGACCATGTGGCTGAGCGATAAAATTAGTTACATTCTGGTCCAGTGCGTGTAAGGCTAGTGAACACAATTAGCCTTGTGGATTCTACTCTCTTCCTGTGCAGATTGCTATATGTACAGTCGTGCTCAAAAGTATCCGAACGACCTGAATTGCATTTCGCCTGATTCGAATGCAACCCACATAGCGCAGCTGTCTAGCAGCTCCTCTAATCGCCCCTCGGTACAGTTGTTTGACTATTGAAAATGGTTCCAACAAGTCACCACTAGAAATCACTGCTATGTATCGCAATAACTCGAGATGTAAAGTAATACCAAGGTACTACAAATATCAGAGAACATCTTATCACAGATAAGACGGTTCTTCAGGCTTGTAAGTTCACATTTATTACAATAAATGACATACATTAAATGTTACCACTCTCATTATTACGCCAGATAGGTAATTCACGTAGTAAGTTCGTCGTATTTCATGATTTCCTCTTCAAAATAACATACCGTACTTATTATTTAACACAAAATGACATTAAAAATTTAAGTTATTCACGAGCAGCTAGTTGAGAATATGTATGAACTTCAAATGACACGACGAACCGCTTCGTTCTGCATATGGATTCAAACCCAGGTCATGCAGACTAAGCAAAGGCTTTCGTGACTGACGGAAACTAACAGTCATTCCTGACTAGGCATACAAAGAGTGATATACCCCGATTTTAGACAGTATCAGTTAGCAAATATCAACTTTAAATTACATAACGTAAACATTTGTTAACGGACGCGAATTCCTACCCAGCATCTATTGTCCTTGTTAAGGAACTACGAGAGATGTTAAATATTGCTTCTTCACAAGTAACTTACTTGAAATGCCGTGAGGTAAAGCTTTGTGTTGGACAGGGATTCGAACCCAGAACCTAATTGGATTGTCATCGAAGCACAATCAACTGTGATATATCGGATTTTCTCGGCAGTAGCTAGATGTTTTTAACTGAAATGACGAGACGAAACATTAATTTTTTTATTTCCCAGGACTCCAACCTGGCACTTATCGCTGTTATATTCTAGAGAAAACGAACGTTAAATATGGGTTTGTTGTACCAGCAGCGACATGTGAGCGTGTTTGAATTAGAAATAATATGACGAAGAGTTCAGTGCTGACTGGGAATCGAGCCCCACACATATCGTTGTTGACTGCTCACAAAGAGACGTCAGCTACCGAATTTTTCTCCACCAGCAGCGCGGAATAACATCCTTGAATTTACAATGATTTCGCAAACAGTTCTGTGTCTCATTGGGACTCAACGCCGTCAGATACCGTTAGTGTTGACAACGAATGAAAATACATTAAAAGTCAAAATTATTACCCACCAGCAGATAGGTGTTCTCATGTTAAAGCTTGATAATACATAATGAAAGCCTTAGTGCCGGGCCAGGATTCGAACCCTTTCACGCGCAATATGTGGAGATGTTGAGGAATCTGCAGTTTTGAACAAACAACAAATTGCAGTCGAACTGTATTGTCACAAAGGATCAAATTCCGCGTTAACGACGGTCTGAGTTGTATTCCCAATTCAGAACCAATTATATCGACATACAGAAGCTCAAATAAAAGATGGGATAGTGTCCTGTGACCCTGCATAGCGTTTGTTTCGTCACTAGAAATAAATAACTAGTATAAGAAAGGTTACTGTTGATAGATTTTCTACGTGTCGCTACTCCTGACTTTATTGTGGTTCAACCTAACGTCTACTTGGTAGGGAAAGAAAATCATGTTTAACATGAATGTCAGACCACAATGCCATTATACCTTCTTTCACTTGGCGTAGCCAGAAGAGAACGGAATCTCTCTCTCCTTATCAAAAATCATCAGCAGAAATTGGAATCGAACCCAGACCATAAGTATTTGAACCTAGCATCCATCCAAGAGACCACCAAATTCTCTTCTCTATCACTCATTTTTCTATCATAACAATGTTGCGCCACACTGGATGAGAATTCTGACACACAGTCTCCCTGTAGTGGTTTGCAGCATGTTCAGTACATTCATTTACTTGGTTGACCGAATTGCCATGAACTAGTTGCCTCGGCTACCCAGTGCATACATTCGACTCTATTTTGTAATCACCGAAATAAAATCACGTAACTGACACCTACACATAACTGCCAACAGTGTAGGATGCAGAAATTTAAACCGGAAGTGTTCCTTTCGACTTGAGCTACTCTACTGCGCTATCTGTTCATTACAAACGTCGTGCAGTGCAAAAGAAAAGCTGTAACTGTCTGTCTCTTAGAAGTCTAGATCCGGCCATATGCATTATCTCACAGCACTGTGCAATGCGCAAGTTCTAGAGGAATTGTTGTTGAGTTCTGGAGGTGTTGTAGCTCTGTGTCAGCTAGTACAACCACTACGGACAACTGGCAGGAGCTTCTGGCTATGACGAGAGGTTGTCTCCAGCAAAATAAAGGCAGGGAACAGGACCTCATACAAAGAGTACAGTCTATCAATAAAATGATACTTCCGAAAATATGGTATGTAGGGCAGACAATCCCTGTGGTCAACAGCATTTCCAAGCAAATAATGGCGGCAATTGGTTGATATATTTGGAGGGGTGAAATATTCAAAGTGGGAATTAATGTTATTACTCTCCCACCAGAGAAAGGGGGCCTAGGGCTAATAGATGTTGAAATTAAATGCAAGGCTCTTATACGGAGAACTATTCAGCTGTGTCACGACTACCCAGAGAGCGCGCTCCATATGGCCCTACGGACGTATACACCTATTAATATGGCAATACCGATAAACCTAGGGGAAACCCACTACAAAGCCAACCACATTAGGATGTTTCTGCTTGAAGTTAGTTACCTCCGAGCGAAACTGAGCGCACTACTACAGGAACTTACAACCGCCCAACTATACCGTATAATGAATAATGGTGGAAGAGTAAAACGCATGGAAACGAAATATCCCCTACGGGATTGGGCTCAAATCTGGAAGAACATCCGAAACAAAGTGCTCGGAACAAATATCAAATCAACCTGGTATAAAGTAGTTAATGAAACCATACCTACGAAAGAAAAATTACACAGAATAAGATTGTCGGCAACTGACAGAAGTGGGAAGTGTTCCCTCATAGACAACTTACAACACACATGTGTCTGCGGAGAAAATAAATTGGTCTGGGAATGGTGCAGAATGAACCTTGCCTCTATCTGCAGGACAGCTAGACAGACAATCACCATCACATCGGTGTTGCAACCTGATGGCACTTACTATCCGATCTCGAAGAAAAATATATGGACATGGCTGACAGGACATACTCTGCATTACCTAATTCAAGCCGAAGATGCGCCATCTTACCAGGGCTACAGAGTATATCTAGCCACGCAAGCACAACTGCTGACGAAGGATGACAAATACAGACAAAAGTTCGCGAACTATATACCAGCATTGAGAATAACGACACTATGAACGACAAAGACGATGGGAAAAAAAACGAACAAGGAACGACGAAGTAGATGTATGCACTGCGTCCGACTGTTAATAACGTTGATGGCAGTGTGTTATTTATTTTTGTTTTATTTTATTTATTTATTCATTTTTTTCACGTCCGTATACTCCACATTACAACCAGCGTGTGGCGTCTGGCAATTGGGCACTCAGTGCTAAGAGAAGACAGCTGCTGACATAGGAGATAACATACAAACAGAGAAAAAGAAACGAGTCCAAGCTATATGCTTGGGGTATACCATAATAGGCAACCCTCGAGAAGACGAGCGTTGAGTGCCGTCAATAAGCCGAGATATCTCACGCAAAGAATAGTGGAACCGAACAATATAAATAAAAAAATTAAAAATATAAAAAAATTGAAAAATTATCATATTAAAAAACTTTTGTATAATTAAAAAATGTAAAAAAAAACAAAAAAAGAAAGAAAAAACAACTAAACAAGATGAAAATAAAGGTTTTGCAGCAAAGAGTCATCGACAGGGATGAAACGTCCTTTGCTGCAGAAGCAACGCATCTTGCAATGTCCACTGCAGTTTGTTTTCTTGATGCAGAAGAAGCATTTTTGGTACTAAAAAAAAATTGCGTAACGGTAATCGTCGCACACTGTTGATAAGACGTCGCGAGTTTGTGTACGTTCACTGCTACATTTTTTAAAACGCCATACTGCTGTCTGCTGAAGTTATCGTTCTAATGGAACTTCTCAACCCAAAATAGTCGCATGTGGAAGAATGGCTAACTTCTGCGACATTTTGTTCTTTCCAGGTT
This sequence comes from Schistocerca piceifrons, assembly GCF_021461385.2. Taxonomy (NCBI): domain Eukaryota; kingdom Metazoa; phylum Arthropoda; class Insecta; order Orthoptera; family Acrididae; genus Schistocerca; species Schistocerca piceifrons. The sequence goes on along the minus strand of NC_060144.1, from coordinate 456,501,130 downwards.
TAATAGATGGCCAGGCAGCAGATGCATCTTGAAACTTTTGTATTATGTATGGGGAGAGCGCATCGTGCCAAAATACGTCAGAAAAGTATTTTCAACATTAGCTGTCGTGTGGCAGTGGCATTTTATTCTTCATAAAACCTTGTTTGACAGCTTTAACTCAGAACAAGTTTTCTACATGCATGTAATCAATAAACTGCATGTGCATTGTCAGACTGTTACAGATAACATCAGAGAATTCGCATATATCGTTGATGATTAATTTCTCTCTCATGTTAACTAATGTTTTAACAACCGTACGAAAATTGTGATCTGTATTATAAGAAATGAAATAAAACTTCCCACGATAACCTTACGACGAAAGTCTGTTTCAATGAAGCTGAGTGTCTGTACACAAGCGTGCCTCTATCGGCACGAATTAATAAAATACTAATCACTTAGATTTCGATTGTGTCTGTGTTTGATTGGTATGCTGTGTCATACTCAAGTGGTATGCAAATGTGGCATTTCATAAATAAAGTTATGTATTCCTATAAACGCAAAATTTGTTTGTCAGCAGCGGAAAGAGGCGTTACCTGTTGTGCAACATTGTAGGTTTTTCACCATTGCACTATGAGCCGAAAGTATTTTCTTGCGATTTCCTTATCGTTGTGTGATCTGACTGCTTGTAGCTTTGTCAAAGAAGGGATTAACACGTTACAGTCAGCAAGACTGGAACCGCAAACCATAACAGACGCTTTCTCTCAGGTTAGCACTTTTCCACAGAGCTAGGGAAGAGGCATGCGTCTAGGTCTCCTCGTGCACACCAGGAAGTAACTCGTTGATCACAGAGTTGCCAAATATACCTTGCCTTGTTGCCAAATCTCAGTTACATTACTAGCAGGAAGAAGACGAAGCGATGTGATCCTACAGTGGCCTGGGAAGTGAGCATAGCTGACGTCTCAAAGACGCGGCTGCTACGGCCTGGAATACGTAATCCGTCTGATTCACATTTCTGTAACTTGGTTTAGGGACTGGAGCGTAGTTACTAATAATACTCAGAACTGACTGCAAACTAAGCTTCATAAATCACTAACTCTCATAGTTGTTTTTATATATCTTTCGTAAGTGTACTCAAAACTAAGAGAATCATTGACGAACGTTTTCGTGCCTCACCGATAGTCGAGCACAACAAACAAATAAAAAAAAAGACTGTGTGCGTGCGTGCGTGCGTGTGTGTGTGTGTGTGTGTGTGTGTGTGTGTGTGTGTGAGAGAGAGAGAGAGAGAGAGAGAGAGAGAGAGAGAGAAGAGAGAGAGAGAGTGAGGGAGAGAGATAAAAATAAAAAAGAATGAGAGAGAGCAAAAAATTGTTGCAAAGAAACTGAATCGTGGTATGTAAAGAAATCTTTCATTAAAATGACACGTTCTACATCATTACGAAATGTCGTATTCATGATCTATGGAACAAGTATTAATCTAATCTAATCTGATCATATCATATTGCTGACTAGTCATGAAGAGGCACGAATTACAGAAATTTTCGCCAATATCAGTAACCAAATCTAAACTTGAAAAAAAAAAAAAAAAAGACGACAGTTTTTGTAATAAACCGGGACTCCTTGAAAGACCCTTTCGTCCCTGTTAACTAAGCACAAAAGATGTGTGATATACCTCCATTCACAAGGAACAAAGTGTTCATGCATTTAAAGATGAAGCGCATGATATGAAGTTCTGTGACGGAGATACGAATCCAGCACGCAATCGGATTGTTAACTAAGTAAAATCAAATGTTACGTATCGGTTTTTCTTACCAGCTGCTAGATGTTTGAATCTAAAATAAGAATACAAATTTTTGTGCCTGAGCGACAATCGAATTGCACACCTACCGTCCTTCTTTATCATCCACTAACATAGCTTAAGTAACACTTGCTTACTCACCAACAGTAAAATGTGTGCGTGTTTGACCAGAAATAACGACACGTACTGCGATTGTTGGCAACACATGAACAGACATTAAAAATGCACGTTAATTTTCACTAGCAGACTGGTATGCACGTGATAGGGCTTGAAATAAAATTGTGAATATTTTTGTATTGGATCAGGATTCGGACCCACATACTTACCTTTGGAGGAGACCTAGAGAAGATTGCAGTCTTGGGAAAACGAACGAAATGATTGCACTATACTGTTCCGAGAGATTCAGATCCTCGAAAGTTGAGATACGAATTCGAATCACAGTCCAGCACCAAATTTTTCAACGTCTCTAGTTCAATCAAGTACAAGAAAAATAAGAGCCCTGTTCCTTTAAATGGCTATCGTTTCATCAAATAAAATAAAATTTTCTAATGTAAGTATGTTTACTGGAGACAGTATTTCTGTTTACCATGACTTCCGCCTATGTCATTTCCCAACGTAAACCGGCTCTGCCCAATTGGTAATGAAGGAACGTGATGTTTAATGCGGATTCTGGATTATAACGTCTTTCTCTTGAGGTTACCAGAGGTAAAGTAAATCTGTTTGTGCCTCTTAATAGTAAATGCCTGAACCCACGCATTGCACCTGTGATAGTTCGTTCCACCAGACTATTGTGGACACATTTCCCAGCCCCAGGAGTGTGCTGTAACGGATGATATGCTTAGCTTACAAAATTAGTCACGGTGGAAAAAATGCGAGTCTATTAAATGGTTAAGTAGAAGCAATTTTCTGACTTGGAGATTATGCTATTCTGATGTCAGCAGGATGTAAAGACTCTTCTCGGCATCATAGCCTCGATGTAAAGCCATTTTGAAATATTCACTAATTCGGCAAATTTCTTAGTTCGAGAAAACATACCGTTGCTGGAACTCATGTGCTTGAAGATCATTTAATGCCTTTTGGTCATTATAGAAGTAGTTGCCCAAGAAGAGATTCTTTCCCTGTCTACGGAGTCCTTTTCATGTTAATATCAAACATCAGTAATTACTCGCAGATTACATTAAAACTAAAGTAATTGATGAAGGCGTTACTTGATAACAAAAACGCGCTGCCTTTCTTAATTTACTTGCGACTAGAAATGGCTGTCGAATACTGCCAAACTAAAAGCCAAGGGATCTTTCTGCCTTCCGTTTTATGTCGCTGTCAGTTCTTCCACAAGATTTGGTCGACGTTACATGTTTTAAGTTGTGTATGGCAGAGAATGTTTTAGAAAATAAATTGTTTTCCTTTGCAATAAACAGAAAGATTTTCATTGTAAGCTATCCAAGTTCAAAATTTTCGCATTATTACTTCAGATGCTACGGTCGCAGGTTCGAATCCTGCCTCGGGCATGGATGTGTGTGATGTCCTTAGATTAGGTAGGTTTAAGTAGTTCTAAGTTCTAGGGGACTGATGACCACAGATGTTAAGTCCCATAGTGCTCAGAACCAACCATTAGTTCAGATTTAATATTCACTTCTATAATGTAGGAAAGTATTTCACAGTTGCAAAACCCGCATCCGACTCATTGACCTTATATTTAGTCGCTGACCATACATTCTAGCTCAGAGTGACACCAGTTTAAGTAACCTAATGTAGCGAAGACTGTTTGCCAGTGCTCTGTTTCACCGGAAAATATGCAATTCACTCATTGGGCTCCAAAAGTACACTGTAAGAGTAATTTCTGTGTGAATGCCATGCATGCGGATTGTGAAATTTAGTGGTGTTCTCTCTTCCACTTCTGTATACAATATGCCTGACCTAAACGGGCCCTTTATCATTACTGGCCCTGGGCAGTGCAATAACATACTGACAACAGTAATGTGCTTATACTGAAGGCCTCACTGTTCGTTTTAGCTGACTTTGTAATCATTTAAATAGAACAACATGACCTTCCAGTGGGAGACATTTCGTCCCCCTTTTCCTTGCGTGAAATTTGTCAGTAAACTTTTTGCCTTCCAACCAGCGAAATGCGGCAGAGTACAGCCAGTAAACGATTAACATAACACGATTTAGTGCCGTTAAGACGATTTCTTTAAACATTGTCGTAGCTGAAGGAATTTAGTATCTTCTTAAATCGTCTTATGCAGCAACGTTAACAGGTATCTCAAGTGGGAAAAGCTCTTTATCCAGGTACGAAGGTTGTGAGACAAACTTCCCACAGTTTGAGTCAGTTCGATCTTTTCGTCTTATAGCACTGCATAAGTATTTTGTCTAAGAGGTATCACAAGTAGTATTCCTGTAGCTGTGGGAATCATTGGTTGAAAAAGAGTTTAACACCAATGGGTACACTACTGCCAAATATTCAAAATGATTATCAACCTAAGTCTGAGTTCATCCACAAACTGAGACGTATTTATAATACTGTAGCTAGACTGTGTATCCTGGTCTTCTTTGAGTGGGCGTTGTAAGACAGTTACACACACGTATACAATACTATGAATACTTCGAACGCTGTAGCTATCGTTGCTCTCAAATCAAATTTTAGTAGATGGGAAGATACAAAGGAACAATCAGACTCATGGGTGTGGACAGAAACTAAAGGGCAGATGCGGGCACTGTGCAGATCTGCGCATTTTCTTCTTCCGATCTATACAAATAATGTATACTAATCATCGTATTCATTGCTTTCATAATGTTTCCCTATTGTTTAGTCTTCTAATGATGAACTGGGTCCACACCCATGAGTCAGATTGTTTCTTTGCATCCTTCCATCTACTATGTTCGTGTGTTACTGCTCGGTGTTCATAAAGCAATACATTATGCCTGCTCCCACGAGGTATTAGAAGGACGTCGCAAGAAGGCCAACGAATTATTATCAAAACCCACTGAAACGCCAATTTGCCCGTCGTCATGGTGTTAAGTCGACAGAAATAGTTGGATATTATTGCCTGTATCACCGGCAATTTGTTGTTTGTTCAAAACTGCAGATTGCTCAACATCTCCACTATTTGCGCGTGAAAGGGTTCTAATCCTGGCCCGGCACTAAAGCTTTCATTATATATTTTCAAGCTCTAGCATGAGAACACCTATCTGCTGGTGGGTAATAATTTTGACTTTTAATGTATTTTCATTCGTTGTCAACACTAACGGTATCTGACGTTTTTGAGTCCCAGTGAGACACAGAACTGTTTGCGAAACCATTGTAAATTCAAGGATGTTATTCCGCGCTGCTGGTGGAGAAAAATTCGGTAGCTGACGTCTCTTTGTGAGCAGTCAACAACGATATGTGTGGGGCTCGATTCCCAGTCAGCACTGAACTCTTCGTCATATTATTTCTAATTCAAACATGCTCACATGTCGCTGCTGGTATAACAAACCCATATTTAACGTTCGTTTTCTCTAGAATATAACAGCGATAGGTGCCAGGTTGGAGTCCTGGGAAATAAAAAATTAATGTTTCGTCTCGTCATTTCAGTTAAAAACATCTAGCTACTGCCGAGAAAATCCGATATGTCACAGTTCATTGTGCTTCGATGACAATCCAATTAGGTTCTGGGTTCGAATCCCTGTCCAACACAAACCTTTACCTCACGGCATTTCAAGTAAGTTACTTGAGAAGAAGCAATATTTAACATCTCTCGTAGATGCTGGGTAGGAATTCGCGTCCGTTAACAATGTTTACGTTATGTAATTTAAAGTTGATATTTGCTAACTGATACTGTCTAAAATCGAGGTATATCACTCTCTGTATGCCTAGTCAGGAATGACTGTTAGTTTCCGTCAGTCACGAAGTCTTTGCTTAGTCTGCATGACCTGGGTTTGAATCCATATGCAGAACGAGACGGTTCTTCGTGTCATTTGAAGTTCATACATATTCTCAACTAGCTGCTCGTGAATAACTTAAATTTTTAATGTTATTTTGTGTTAAATAATAAGTACGGTATGTTATTTTGAAGAGGAAATCATGAATACGATGAACTTGCTACGTGAATTACCTATCTGACGTAATAATGAGAGTGGTAACATTTAACGTATGTCATTTATTGTAATAAATGTGAACTTACAAGCCTGAAGAACCGTCTTATCTGTGATAAGATGCTCCCTGATATTTGTAGTACCCTGGCATTACTTTACATCTTGATTTATTGCGATACAGAGCAGTGTTTTCTAGTGGTTACTTGTTGGAACCATTTTCAATAGTCAAACGACTGTACCGAGGGGCGATTAGAGTAGCTGCTAGACAGCTGCGCTATGTGGGTTGCAATCGAATCAGGTGAAATGCAATTCAGGTCGTTCGGATACTTTTGAGCACGACTGTACGTGCATGTGTTTTGACGATTCCTTCCTTTTACTTATCCTCTTTTTTCCCCACGTGTTGAGGTATGATTTATGAACTGCGTACTGTATTGTATGATGAGTGTCAACTACGTGCATTCCCTTGCGATTGTGATGTTCATTTAGTATGTTTTGTGTAATTTAATCGGTAAATAAATGTTCAAGGATTTCGTACTTGCGAACCTTAGCTTATTTCGCTAAATCTATCCAGTGATTCTGCCTGTCTTCTTCAAAGTCTTATGGTTGTCAGCACCCTCAGTAATTACACCCGTTTGATTTTTTAAAATATTTCATGTGTTAACGCGAGAAGATTTACGTGAATTTGATCAACTGTTAATCAAGAAGATAACTTTCCAACTGTTCATTTTAATCTTAACTGAATTAATTATTCGTCAACTTCTAAATTACTTGACTGAGGCTTACTCGTTGTAAACGACCACTAAACTCGCTTTCATCCTGATCACTGATGAGATCCTGCTAGAAGAAATGAGAGCAGCAACCATTCAAGTTCAAATAATTAAGTTTTTCATGTTGAATATGATACGTAGGTCAGTTCTACTGTATTTTTCAATCATGTCCACTGGGGGCCTAAGCGCACAGTAACCCTGGGCTCGGTTGGTGCGGCGGCGGGATGGGTGGTCTGCTGTGGCCTCTTGTGGCCTGCGGCGGGACGAATCCTCTCCGTCGTTTCTAGGCCCTCGTTTCAGTACACAATACACACACCTTGGCAGTTATTCCGTGAAGTCTTAACACATGTCCTATCATCCTGTCCGTTCTTCTTGTCAGTGTTTTCCACATATTCCCTTCCTCGCTGATTCTGCAGAGAACCTCCTGTTTTCTTATCAGTCCACCTGATTTTCATCGTTCTTCTGTATCACTACATACCACATCCCCTACATTCTCTTCAGTTCCGGATATCCCACCTTCATTGATTCAGTATCATAAAATAGTGTGCTCCAAATAGACATTCTCAGAGGTTTTGTACTAAAATTAAGGTCTGTATTCGATACTAGTAGACTTTTCTCTCCAGGAATGGCGTTTTTTCCTTTGCTAGTCTGATTTTTAAGTCCTCATTGTTCGTCCGACAAGAGTTACTAATTTTACAAGACAGCAGTATTCCTGGGCGTCGTCCTTTTCGTGATCACCTATTTTGATGTAAAGTTTCTCATCATTCTCATTTCTGCTACTACTCAATACTAAATACTTCCGTATTTCTTAGGTTTACTGCCAACCCGTAGTTGTACTCACTGACATTGTCATTCCATTAAACACATCCTGTACTTCACTTTCAAAAGCTGAGGATACAAACGGTATCAGGTAACCAATGGCACCCCATACCATCGCGCCGGGTGATACGCCAGTATGGCGATGACGAATACACGCTTCCAATGTGCGTTCACCGCGATGTCGCCAAACACGGATGCCACCGGCGCCAACCTTGTGTGAGTGCTCTGAAAAGCTAATCATTTGTATATCACAGCATCTACTTCTTGTCGGTTAAATTTCGCGTCTGTAGCACGTCATCTTCTTGGTGTAGCAATTTTAATGGCCAGTAGTCTATATGGCAGCATCACACACACACACACACAAGCTCACATTCTCTATTTAGCAGACGACATTAGGAGTAGGAAAAAGAACACAGAAATATAGCATAGATACGTAATAAACATGGTTGTAGATTCAAATGGTTCAAATGGCTCTGAGCACTATGGGACTTAACATCTATGGTCATCAGTCCACTAGAACTTAGAACTACTTAAACCTAACTAACCTAAGGACATCACACAACACCCAGCCATCACGAGGCAGAGAAAATCCCTGACCCCGCCGGGAATCGAACCCGGGAACCCGGGCGTGGGAAGCGAGAACGCTACCGTACGACCACGAGATGCGGGCCATGGTTGTAGAGTACATATACTCTTAATAGACTTATAGGTGTGTGAAACCTAAAAGATAAATTGAAAAGTCACAAGATTTGAATGCCGATCTGCCGGTGTTGTTGTCTAATTATCCACTCCGTTCTTTACCTTTCTCCCAGTATGAAGCATTTATACACCGACAACTAGCCGTGGTAAAAGGTAGCAGACAGACGAACACGGGTTGAAAAGACCAATGCAATAGCTCATATAGAGACGTTTCAAACTCAGACGATTGGAGTTGCAGTTGTGTATAACAAGCAGATCACCAGAGCGTGTTACTATTGTTCATGTTTTGTGCTTTTAGAAGGTCTAGTAGGCTATGTAAGGGGCATCGACAGCATCAAGAGACGGAGATGTCACGTACTCGCCTTAGCATTACAGCACTTGTCGTAGTTTGAAAGGGTCTTCAATGTGGATCTCCATTTGGACTCCTGTTCGAACGAGCAGTATGCAAATTTGTTGGTCATTGGGATGTGATAGTGTCCCGATGTTGGACTGCATGGGAACAGGACGGCAGGAAGACTCGTCGTGTGATTCTGGTCCATTTCCGACCAGTTCAAGGAAGGCTCGCCATATTGTGCACTAAGAACATCGTAGCGCCTTCACATCCGGGCCTGCCATCCGAGGCAACATTAAAATGAGGTGGAAAAAGTCGTGAGATACCTCCTAATATCTTGCCAGACTTTTTTTCCCGGCATAGCGCAGCAACTAGGCCTGGGTTGGACTCAACAAGTCCTTGGGAGTATCCTGCAGAAATATTGACCCGCACTGCCTCTATAGCCCGTCCATAGTTTTGAAAGTGTTAGCGACGCAGGATTGTGTGCGCGAACTTACCTCTGCATTATCTTCCATAAATGTTCGATGGGATTCATATTCAGCGATCTGCATGGCCACATCATTTTCTCGAACTGTCGAGACTATTCTTCAAACGAATAGCGAACAGTTGTGGCCCAGCAAGATTTCACTTTGTCATTCGTAAAATTCCATCGTTGTTTAGGAATATGAAGTCCACTAATCGCCGGAGATGGTCTCCAACTATGCAAAAAGAACCATTCCCAGTCATTGAACGGTTCAGTTGGACCAGAGGACCCAGCCCATTCAAAATCAACACACCCCAGACATTATGGAACCACCATCAACTTGCAAAATACATGATTGACATCTGGGGTCCATAGTTTGATGAGCTCTGCGCCACACTCTAACACCACAGTCAGCTCTGACCAACAGAAATCAGGACTCATGCGACCAGGCCATAGTTCTCCAATCGGGTATAACCAACATGGCCAGGAGGGGCGCTACAGGAGAAGTCATAGCCCATTAACGCCAAAATTCGCAGCACTGCCCTAACAGAAACGTTCATCGTCCGTCCCTCTTTAATTTCTGCGGTTATTTCACATTGTGTTGCTTGTCTGTTAGCACTGGTAACTATACGCAAACGCTGCTGCACTGAGTCGTTAAGTAAAGGCACTGCCCTGTTCCTGGTGTGAGGTAATGCCTGAAATTTGGTAGTCTCGGCGTGCTATGGACACTGTGGATCTCGGAATATTGAATTCCCTAACGATTTCCGAAATGGAATGATTCATGCGTCTAGCTCCAAATACCTTTCATCCTTCAGCCTGATAATTCCGAAACTTTTTGATATGAATCACTTGAGTCCAAAAGACAGCTCCGCAAAGCGCTGTTTTTTTTATACCTTGCGTACGCGATTCTACCGCCATCTGTATACGTGCATATCGCTATCCCACGACTTCTGTCATCTCAGAGTTTGTCTTATCTCGTATCATTGATCGGAGAGTAGCAGCAGCTACATTAAACTCAAATGCTTAGGTTACCGTTAACACCGCAACACAAACGGCGGAGTTTGCAATGGTGCCGTGATCCGGCAATATGGACTGCCGATGAATGTCGTCGCAATACGCTAAGCGGTGAATAGTGTTTCTGCAGAACCCCAGTTGACCATTGTTAGCAAGAATGACGGCGACTTGGGAAAGCTGTCGAGAATTCTTCCGGGTTGTATGGCAGTGATCCATGGAACTCTTCTATCCCTGAAGTTTCGTACAAAGCTGCGTTGGACATCTTTGCAGGTGCTCCTGGTTGTGCTGTCTTGCCGACTGACGAGTTGGACGTTGAAAAACGGCCTAAATACCGTGGAAAGTGGGCGTGGTCTCGATTTCATTTGATAGCAGAGATAAACCTTCTTTTCTGTTAAAATTATCCCCATGTTTAAGTATTTCGGTGGCTTCTCTGTATAGCCGTGGATAATAGTCAGTCATAGTATATAAAACTTCAGTTTCCGTAAATTTCACTACGTGATCACCTGACTGAAGAGCATGTTCCGCCACGGCTGCTATGAAACTCAGTGATATATGGACAGTGGCGCTACAGAATCGATGAGAAGTTTTTATCTTTCACGTACTGTAGGCGCCCCGGTGGTCCCAGTCCCCTACGGCGGACTGGATGGCCGAGCGGTGACCTCTCCAATTGTCAGGAAGCTAGGAAACGACTGTAGAAGCGTCAGAAACCCCAAAGAGACATTATTAATTCATAACAACTTTATTCCTGCCGAGTACAATGTGGCTTGGTGATATCAACGACCTCCCCCGAGTCCTCGCTGACTCGTAGCGATGACACCAGATCCGGGCCGCACAGTCTTGCTAGCGCAGCGCCGCGTGCTGTGACGTAGCGGAGGAATGTCCTTACTTCCACCGCGCGTGGCTGGCGGCGTCCGGCTGGCGGACAGCGGCTCGGCAGGGGACAGCAAGCCGCTGCGCGTGGATGGCTCCGGGTTGGACTCCCGGCGCTGTCGGCATGAGAAGCGTTCTCATAGTGCGCAGTGTACTCCATCCCACTCCGTCTTCTTCCCTGCTCCTCCTGATGGCTCGTCCGCGGTGGATGGGCGGAACGGGCTGCAGTCCCCCAGCGTCGTCGGCTCACCCGGTTGTGACGGCGGATTCACAGGGCCTAGGCCCCGCACGATCTCGACGACGGCTCACTGATGTGGTCAGCATTGGCGGCGAGCGAGTCTGCCGCGATGTCTGCTAATCCTGGGTTGATGATTGACAATGGCAGCAGAGAGGACCAGGGCTGGTACTGTGCCCTCACGTCTGCTGCTGGATGGGCCGCCCCTACTGCAACATCTCCTTAATAAAGTTAACATGTCGATCACCGATCTCAGCGCTACGCAGCGACCCAGTACACATCTAACTGCAAGTCTAACTGCGAGTGCGAGTGTCTTGTTGCTATCAAAGCTGGCGTATTTAAAGGAAGCACGAGCGACGTCCTGACGTCATGCTCGTTTGTAATGACCGCATTCGTTCCACTTATACTGCTGATTCATCTGTCGTACTCGCCCCTTAGGTGTTCTTGCGACAGAGTTACGTGTTGTTGCGGCAGACTTACGCGAATTTGTGAAATGCAGTACAGCTGACGCTATACCTCTGTCTTGCACTCTACGAAAGTCTCCGTCCAACACAAACCCGCATGCTAAGCAATTCTCTCTCGCCTGCTGCGTGTAACCAGGCCATTGCCCCTGCGTGGTGACACATTCCGATATATGTGCAATCCTCCTACCTCTGGCTCTCGGCATAGGCAACGAAACTTTGACAATATTCCACGTTTCCAACTCTTTACTATTCCGCGACACTGCAGTACTATGATCGATAGTTATATTTTATCCTCGACAAGGTTTATCTCTGCTGTCACGTGATATCGAGACCACGCCCACTCGCCACGGTATTTAGGAGGTTCTTCGACGTCCGACTTGTCAGTTGACAAGATTCAGCACAACCAGGAGCAACTCCGAAGATGTCCAGCGTAGGTTTATACGAAACGTCAGAAATAGAAGCGTTCCATGGACCACGGCCATACAACACGGAACAATTCTCGGCAGCTGAAACACCCGGTTGCGAAAACCTTCATTGTATGACTTGGGAGAGGCCACATACTTCCAACGTTTTGGAAGGGTAGTGATGTTACTGCTAGCTTCGTACTGTTGGAAGGCGTCGGGTGCTCATTCAAGAAACAACGATATGGCAATGCTACGTCAAAGCTGTACTGCGTCCTCGTCTGGTACACCTAATTGGACAGTATGGTGGTGTCATTTTTCAGAACGACAGTGTGTTTCACCAGATGGCTTCTATCAACTGTTTGTGTGACTGTGGGATTTTCTCTGTGGACATCAAGTTCCATAGATATGTCCCCGACATAATACATGTGGGGCTAGCGCAGGTGCCAACTAGAGTTCTTGGCCAACTTCTCTCAGAAACATATACGACGCATTTCATGACACTGTTGCCAACCGAAAAAGAGCAAGCATCCAGACCAGAATGGGTGCACCGTCATGACAGTATGTGGGTTCATACTGTAAAGTTCTTTCTAAAATTGATTCGATTCTGTAATCACTTAAATGACATCAAATACCTCTTCAAACCTTGTTGCTTCATTCCGTTTCCCCGATGTTGTTCAATCTGTATATTGAGCAAGCAGTAAAGGAAACAAAAGAAAAATTCGGAGTAGGTATTAAAATTCATGGAGAAGAAATAAAAACTTTGAGGTTCGCCGATGACATTGTAATTCTGTCAGAGACAGCAAAGGACTTGGAAGAGCAGTTGAATGGAATGGACAGTGTCTTGAAAGGAGGATATAAGATGAACATCAACAAAAGCAAAACAAGGATAATGGAATGTAGTCTAATTAAGTCGGGTGATGCTGAGGGAATTAGATTAGGAAATGAGGCACTTAAAGTAGTAAAGGAGTTTTGCTATTTGGGGAGCAAAATAACTGATGATGGTCGAAGTAGAGAGGATATAAAATGTAGGCTGGCAATGGCAAGGAAAGCGTTTCTGAAGAAGAGAAATTTGTTAACATCCAGTATAGATTTAAGTGTCAGGAAGTCATTTCTGAAAGTATTCGTATGGAGTGTAGCCATGTATGGAAGTGAAACATGGACGATAAATAGTTTGGACAAGAAGAGAATAGAAGCTTTCGAAATGTGGTGCTACAGAAGAATGCTGAAGATTAGATGGGTAGATCACATAACTAATGAGGAAGTATTGAATAGGATTGGGGAGAAGAGAAGTTTGTGGCACAACTTGACCAGAAGAAGGGATCGGTTGGTAGGACATGTTCTGAGGCATCAAGGGATCACCAATTTAGTATTGGAGGGCAGCGTGGAGGGTAAAAATCGTAGAGGGAGACCAAGAGATGAATACACTAAGCAGATTCAGAAGGATGTAGGTTGCAGTAGGTACTGGGAGATGAAAAAGCTTGCACAGGATAGAGTAGCATGGAGAGCTGCATCAAACCAGTCTCAGAACTGAAGACCACAACAACAACAACAACATTCCCTTCGATTAGGGATGATTCGCTTTTATAGTTTGTATTTCATCTCGTTTGAGCCCGTCGACGATGAAGTCAGAGCACAGATCGGACTGAAGAAGACTGGAGATGGAAAACCATCTTGCCCAATCAAAGAATGCATCCCGACAAATGTAGCAAGTCATATAAGAAAATGGCAGAAAACCTAAACCTATACCTCAGGATGGGGATTTTAAGCGCCGTACACTGAATATTTGTCTACTACCTGCGTCACCTCACGCGGATTTTTTAAATTAAAGATCTGACGAATGTATCCAACTTTTATTATAAGTTATGTGTTATTAATACCTTTGTGAGACTCTGGAAAGTGAGTCCCTTTTTTTTGACATTAAAAGCCACTGCACAGTGGTTTGCAGGGGAAGCGAAGCCCACTCCATGTAGTAAGATAGTTTCTCATTCATATTATGCTACCAGGAACCTGAGTTTAAATAACACGAAGAAAATGGTTTTTATAAAGGATAGTTTTCGACACAGTTTGTGAAATGTTACTCAGAGATTGTGACTGAATGCGACACTCTCCACTCGAGAAAATAGAGCTAGCCGCTGTGTAGACAGGCCTTGTCGCTTATGAATGTGATGCTCTGTTGCCTCACTTGATGAGAGTTTCGGCCACAGGTGTCCATAAGCAGTTTATTTCTTTCTTGTACACCGAAAAGCACTGGGAATATCAGAGGGTTTCATGAAAAAAAAAACTGTGGATGAAAACTTGTGTCCGCAACTGATACCCAAGGGAACAGAGCATTATATTCACAGGAGACAAGGCCTGTCTATGCAGCAACTAGCTTCATCTTCTGCAGTGGCGATTGTAGCGATCAACCGCCGCACTAAATAGCAAATAACATTGCGAGACGTTCCGCCTACGTCAGTGGATAAATTCACGTTTTCTGCTGTAGAGATGGCCTAGTGGATTGCCCCGACCCTTTGTAACTTCGATGTTCTGCAGCGTCGTTGGATAACATTTGCTGATAAAAGTTCATAACATCAATTTGTTCCACAAGACGTCCTGTACAACCCCTCAAAGATCGTCGGTATTGTTTTGTAGCAGCCGGTATACGATAATAATGATAATAATTCAGAGCAGTGACTGCATTTTAAATTTATTTCATGCTGATTTCTTTCATTACAGTACAGAATGGTCTATAGATTTTTATTTGATTCCTACTTTTCACATCGTCTTACTGCTCCGACTTTGAAACGGCGTTGAAGGGCCTACATTAACATTTGGCAACGAAGAAGGAAAAATGTTACTGAGTCGGTGGGGAAAATAAGTGTATTCCCGAACTCGATGTGGCGTCTTCGGCCGCTACAGGAGAGCCGCAGGATTCGAGAGGGCGACCATCTGAAGAAGGCTTTAGCTGATTTATTCCCCAGATTTGGAATCAGCGACACCGCGGAAGGTGGTGGCCTCAGATCCGAGCATCCATCACTGCCAGGCGTGAGAAATTATTTTCTGGGCCGATCGCCGGGCGGTCTGGCGCAGAGCTGTGTTTACTTTGCGAAAGAGCGTGCAGCAGGCGCGCGTGGGGACGGGAAAGGGCCGAGCGGGCGACGACAGCTGCGCCCCCACCCCCACCCCCCGCCCACGCCTCCGCCAATACTCCCGCCTTTCTGCCGAAGGCCTCTCCATAAAGTTAGCAGTCGCGCCCACACTGCGGAGGCAGAAGGCCTCCCGCGGAATTCCTGCAGCCCTTAAGCTGTTACAGACCACCATCCTCGAAGCTTTACCAAACTGATTGAAGACGCAACTTCATTTTTCACGATTACGCTATGGTGTACAAGGGGGGATGGGGGGGGGGGGGGCGGGGAGGGTAGTCAACAAGTTTACTCTTGATAAATGAAGAAACGCAACACCTTTTAAATGATCCTTTAGTTAAACAACCGGTTTCGTAGCTTGTATCTGCATCCTCAGGTTACAAGTGAATAGGAACATGGGGAAGAAGTAAAATAAATAAAGAGTATTGTCTGTTTCTCAACTTACAAACGGGTGTATTAAATAACGGATAAGGGTACTTAAATCAATTCATATCAAATCCAGATCATGGTTACACGGACGACCCAAGATCCTCAGTCAAATGAAAACAACAAGTCCATCGAAGCAACGGTAGTCAGGTAATATATTGTGCAGGTGGATGGAATCGACCACCCAGGTACCAAAGGATCATACAGTGCTAAACTTCAAGAGGTGTCTAAATTGCGCAGTTACCAAAACTAGCAGAAAAGAAGGTTAGAAAAGACAAGCTGACACTAGTGATTTCATCCGAATTTAATTCGTCACCAACACAGATACGTGACCCATGTTTCTAATTACCCCCTAACCAGTGACTGGCCGAACCACAATTACATCAAATAGGCTCTAACCACCCAAAACAAGTCATGTGGTAGGAGCACACAAAATCACAATTTCGTTAATTAGATCTCTCCACTGGGAGAATTCTACAATAGTAGTAACCTAGATCAAAGTGTTTAATCCGCCCAACCATCAAGGACACAAAGACAAGTGCAGACACAACATCTTATCTACCTTACGCCAAGTGATAAACTACTGTAAGTAGTAGTATCTGACACATGAAAATACCACAACAGCTCTATAACTGGGGAGCTAAATTAGAATAATAGCCTAACCAGTTAACACATTTGTTGACAATTTCTGTTCATCAAGTCACTGCTTCGCCAAATGTGACAAATATCGTATAGGCTTCACTTTTATTCTCAATCAAATGCATGATTGCTTTCACCACGCACTTAGAAACAGAGGTGCCGCGCAACTTGAGCAGCAATAAAGGCCTCCGGAGCTCAAAACACTTGAAGTACCGCAGCAGACAAGTTCGTCAATAGGCACTGAGCTCACAAAACCCTCAGCGCCCAGCCAGACCAAGATGTTCAGAGACAGACAGACATTTAGTACCAATGCCCGAGCGCTTACAGGAGACCCAATACTTCACCCCAACCGAGCAGAACACTGTTTGCAGCAAATGATACTTTTTGCTCTAACTCTAACGTCATTCTGCCCAATCCTCCGTACCCACCATTTTCCATCGCATGTCCACGAGCAAAGCCGCCACAGCCAAAGTCTGCACACGTCTTCCGTTCGCCTCACGTCAGTGCGCAGCGACCGTTCCTTCCTCGGCGACGGCCAGAGTCCCGATCAGTTCATCCTCTCCGAGCGCCGAACTTCCTTGCATCATCCACCACGGCGCCCTTGTTCGCCGCCCGCTGGCTGACAACCACTGTTCTCCGGTGGCGTTCTCTTATCAGCTTCCAGCCGCGGTAGAAGATTCATATACTGGCGCCCGGTGTGACACCGTAACGTCACAATATGTGCCTCACTTCAGAATAAGTTAGCAATCATTCTGGAACTATTTAATGTGGACTGGGATGCATTGCAAGTAGAAACTAAATAATTTAGAACTTAACTTCAGTACTAATAATTTCATGAACCATAACCAAAGTAAGCATCGAAGATTCATACAACCCTTCGAAAAGGGATCTTTAAACAAAACACTATTACAAAAAAAAATTATTTAATCAAAATTATGCGGAGAAAATTTTTTGGCAACAGGTTAATTTAC
This sequence comes from Schistocerca piceifrons, assembly GCF_021461385.2. Taxonomy (NCBI): domain Eukaryota; kingdom Metazoa; phylum Arthropoda; class Insecta; order Orthoptera; family Acrididae; genus Schistocerca; species Schistocerca piceifrons. The sequence goes on along the minus strand of NC_060144.1, from coordinate 456,484,058 downwards.
CAGACCTCCAGCCAGATCTACATCGACTACTACATCTACATGGTTACTCTGCGATTCACACTTAAGTGCCTGGCTGAGGGTTCATCGAACCATTTTCATTCTACTTCTCTTCCATTCCACTCTCGAATGGCGCGTGGGAAAAAAGAACACCTAAATCTTTCCTTTCGAGCTCTGATTTCTCTTATTGTATTATGATAATTTTTCACTACACAGGTCAGTGTCAACAAAATATTTTCGCATTCGGAAGAGAAAGTTGGTGATTGAAATTTCGTAAACAGGTCTTGCCGCAAAGAAGACCGCCTTTGTTTAAGTGACTGCCACCCCAACTCGCTTATCATATCAGTGACTCTCCCACGCCTACTGCGCGAAAATACGAAACGAGCGGCCCTTCTTTGCACTTTTTCGATGTCCTCCGTCAATCCCAACTCGTAAGGATCCCAAACCGCGCAGCAATATTCCAGTAGAGGACGGAGAAGTGCAATGTAGGCTGTCTCTTTAGTGGGTTTGTTCTGCCAACAAAGCGCAGTCTTTGTTTCGCCTTCCCCACAATATTATCTATGTGGTCTTTCCAATTTAAGTTGCTCGCAATTGTAATTCCAAGGTATTTAGTCGAATTGAAGCCCTTATATTTGTGCGATTTATCGTATACCCAAAATTTATCGGATTTCCTTTAGTACCCTTGTGGATGACCTCGCACTTTTCTTTGTTTAGTGCCAACTGCCACTTTTCGCCCATACAGAAATTCCCTGTAGATAATTTTGTAATTGGAATTGATCGTCTGATGATTTTACTAGGCGGTAAATTACAGCGTCATCTGCAAACAATCTAAGGGGGCTGCTCAGATTATCACCTAGATCATTTATGTAAATCAGGAACAGCAGAGGGCCTATGACACTACCTTGAGGAACGCCAGATATCTCTTCCGTTCTACTCGATGATTTACCGTCTATCACTACGAACTGTGACCTCTTCTTTTACTGTTATTTCATTCGGTCATGCTCCATATGAGCGGTGGGAAGGAGGGGGGCTGTCAGCGGTACAATGGTCCGCTCTGCAGCCAAGTGTCCTCATAAAAAGATAACAAGGTGATAGAAAGATAGAAATATGAGGACTGTTACATCTTAAGTCAAAAAGATTAATGACAGACAGCTAAAAGGACGAAAAATATATACAATTTAAAACACAGTTACGATGAGGTGAATTTCTTCTATATAAAAAAAAAATCATTGGAACATTGCACTTTCACTTAACATCTGAAGTATCTGCACTCAGTGAAAAAGTATTCTCAGAGGGGGAATATGTTCCATAAAGGTTCAGAGGGGGACAGGAGAGGGGAGGGGTCATGTTGGTAAGGAGACAGATGTGTGTTAGGTGAGGAAACCGCGGAAATGATAGATAGGAGGTGAAGCAAATAGTGGGAATACAGACACTGGGAAGGACAGTGGGTGAGGAGGAGTAATGACATATGAGGAGGCTAATACCACAAGAAGAAAGGGATACAGGTGCGCGTAGAGTTTGATGTGTTGGTAAATGTGCCAACACCTTGTAGATAGAGGAGGCCGAAATCTAACGCAAACGGGCGTGAATTCTGGAACAGGACAAGTAGTGAATTCTCATAAGAAAAGTATGCAGCTCCTCGAATACTTATCTTTTATTTATCCTTGTGGTACATCGCTCTTGATAATACAAATAAGACTATCTTCAGATACGGTTAATGGCGCCTTGCTAGGTCGTAGCCATGGACTTAGCTGAAGGCTATTCTAACTGTCTCTCGGCAAATGAGAGAAAGGCTTCGTCAGTGTAGTCGCTAGCAAAGTCGTCGTACAACTGGGGCGAGTGCTATTCTGTATCTCGAGACCTGCCTTGTGGTGGCGCTCGGTCTGCGATCACACAGTGGCGACACGCGGGTCCGACATGTACTAAATGGACCGCGGCCGATTTAAGCTACCACCTAGCAAGTGTGGTGTCTGGCGGTGACACCACATTCCTCCCCCGCAAATCGCCGAACGGTCGTGTTATAAGGCTTCCGCCCGCCGTGGGGAGGATCCCATGTTGACGTATGCGATGAGGTGGGGAGCCTAACAACAGGTGAGGCCGTGCCACCCGCACCCGGCCATTCGGTCCGAGGGGAGCTAGGAAACGCCTGAAAACCTAGTCCAGGGTGCACGTCAACATGCGGTGTATGCGCCCATAAAGAGACAGGAGGGGCCGAAAGGTCGACCTCCATTGCGTCGGGGTATCCGACGCGCGAAGATGCAATGTGGTCCGGAGCGGGCAAGAGTTCCATGGCGGAGGACAGCTGGTCACGGGAAGCGATCGGCGGCGCGTGACCCAGGGAGGCGCTTGGCGGCTGCAGCGAAGCGTCGAATGCGGGCGGCGCCGGCGGGAGAACAGGCGGCGGCTGCGGCGGCGCGTCGCCATGGGGCAAAATGGAAGGCATCGTCGGTAACACCTGGGGATGAGGCGAGCCAGTAGATGGGTCCCCAGGGCGCTGACCGGACGGCACCGTCGCTGAAAGCAGACGGGGAGTGGCAGAACCCGTGCGACGAGAGAGGCGCAGCTGATTGAGTTGCCGACGCACCTCACCATAGGCCCCCAAAACCAAATACACCGCGCGGCCGAGGCAGCGAAGAATGCGCCCTGCGAGCCAACGCCGTGAACTTCGATAGTTGCGATAAAATACAACGTCGCCTTGAGCAAAAGCAGAAGTCTGCCGCTGCACTGGAACCTGATGCGGCGGATGCAGCAAAGACATCAAGGTTCGATGAGGACGACCGTGGAGAAACTCAGCCGGTGAGCGACCATCTCGGGGCTGAGAGCGATACGAAGTCAAAAAGAGCAACAAGGCGTCCTCCCGAGAATGCGACTCTTTCAACTTCAACATCTGTGACTTGAAAGTCCGGACCAATCGTTCAGCGGCACCGTTTGACTGAGGCGAAAACGGCGCGGATGTCAGATGTTGAATACCATTGGCCTTGCAGAATGACTGAAATTCTGCGGACATGAATTGTGGGCCATTGTCGGAAACAATAGTCTGCGGAAGACCTTCAATGCAAAAGATAGCAGACAACGCGTGGATGGTGGCAGAGGACGTCGTGGAAGACATCCGGACAACAAAAGGAAAATTACTGAAGGCATCTACCAGAACCAACCATCTAGCATTCCAGAATGGACCAGGAAAATCGATGTGCAAGCGTTGCCAAGGGGAAGTGGCTTTTGGCCATGCAAAGACTTTCCGCGGCGGTGCGGATTGTTGTTCGGCACACGCCATGCAAGAAGGACCCATATTCGTAATCGCAGCATCGATTCCGAACCAAGTACAGTGCTGACGAGCAAGTTGTTTCGTTCGCACTATACCCCAATGTCCTTGGTGAAGAAGCCGTAAAACAGAGGACTGTAACGAACGTGGGACCACGACTCTGGACTGATCATTATCAGAACGCAACAACAAAACACCACGACGAACAAAAAGTCTCTCCTTGTGAGCAAAAAATCGGCGAACCAACGGATCCTCGATCCGAGACTTTGACAAAGGCCATTGCGTATCAACAAAACGCAAAACGGTAGCAAGGACCGGGTCAGCAGCTGTGGCTGTAGCTACACGACGAAAATCAATCGGAAACGATTCGACCACTTTATCGGTTTCCGAATCAATGAACATGGAAGCAAGTTCGGAAGAATCGAATGCTTTATCCTCAGCAACAGGCAAACGGGACAACGCATCGGCGTTTCCGTGCTTAGCGGTGGACCGATACAAGATATCGTTGCGGTACGGCGAGAGGAAAATAGACCAGCGAATGAATTTCTGCGCTGTACGCGGAGGTACAGGCTTGTTCGGATGAAAAAGCGACGTCAAAGGTTTGTGGTCTGTGATGATGGTAAAGTGACGACCATACAAGAAATCATGGAAGTTTGTAACACCAAAGACGAGAGCCAAAGCTTCTTTCTCTATCTGTGAGTAATTTCTTTGCGCAGACGAGAGCAATTTTGACGCAAAAGCAACAGGGCGATCATGCGATCCAACTTTGTGCGCAAGCACAGCACCGATCCCGAAATCCGATGCATCTACCATCAACAAAAGGGGTTTCTGGGGATCGAATGGCGTAAGGCAAGTATTTGAAAGCAACGCCGATTTCAAGTGGCGAACAGCGCGTTCGCATTCCGTCGTCCAGAGAAACGGAACACCTGTACGGCGTAAGCGATGAAGCGGAGCTGAAATGGAAGAGGCAATGCGCACATTCACTCACACCTTGTGATACTAAATCGTTTAATGTTCTTGCGACCTCATCACGCAATGCGTTGGGAACATTGCGCGCTCGGAAAAATTTCGGTTGCGCGTTTACTTTCAGTTCCAAATGTGCTTCATAGTTTTTAGTGCAACCAAGGCCCGGTGCAAAAATGTCTGCAAATTCTTCACATAGACGAGAAACACTGTCAGAAGGCACAGTCTGATTCACTGATAGGACCTGATTTACTATAGACATGTTAAACAACTGAAATAAATCTAAGCCAAACAAGTTCACTGCAGTATACGAACGAAGAACGTAAAATGACACAAGTTTTGTTTGTCCTCTGTATGTTGCAAGAAGGGTGCACTGTCCTAACACAGGAATCTGCTGTCCTGAATAACTTTTTAACTGAACATTTGCGGCACGCAACGGAGGTTTGCCCAGTTGTTTGTACGTGTCGTGATTGAGCAGTGAAACTGCAGCTCCGGTATCGAGCTGGAATGGTATGACCTTGCCATTAAAGTCCAAATCTACAAAAAGTTTATTGTCCTGCTGACGACAAGAGCGACTGTCTCATGCAATTGGAACTGATACAGGCACAGCATCACTTGCTAATTGACGCGATTTCCGGCGACGTCGACGCACACTTTTTGTGGGACGAACACAGTCACAAGGAGAGAGAGTGGCACTGGACGAAGTGGAATTAAATACATGAATGTCCATGGGCGAAGGTCCACGAGCCTGAGTATCCTTGGTTCGATTCCGGCGCGAAGCAAAAGGCCTGGAATGGTTGTGATTGTCTGATCTGAGCTTTTTCTGGCAAACACTTTGAACATGTCCTTTCTTATTACAGAAAAAACAAATAGCTTGGCGTTACGGGCAATTGTCACGCGAATGTCTAGTTTCACACCGCGGGAATGATTTCAGCACTGCATTTGCTCGCTTTCGCGGGACACGTGGTTGTGCGGACGTGCGCGAAGGCTGTTTACAGTTCCTTGCAGCGCGCCCGGCGGACCGGTTAATGCGACACACAGCTGGCGAAGTTTCAAATGATTGCTGAGCAAAGTCAAGTGTGTCTTGTCTATCCAATATGTCTATCACTTGTTGAAGGGAGGGATTAACTAGTTTCAAAATTTGCTCCCGTATGCGAACATCAGAAACGTTCTGTGCAATTGCATCACGCACCATAGTATCTGAATAAGGAAGGCCACAGTCACATTCAAATGCACAATCCCTTGTAAGGCCTTGCAATGTTGCAACCCACTCCCTATTAGTTTGACCGGCCGTACGTTTTGTACGGAAGAACGTATACCTTTTTGCAACTACATTAACTGTTTCTTTGAAATAGGCGTCCAATGCCGACAAAATTTCTTCGTAGGACAGAGTTGCTACGTCGCGTCGGGGAAACAATTTCACTATCACACGGTACGTTTGCACCCCTACACACGACAATAAATGAGGCTGCCGCTCGTTACCTTGAATTCTGTAGGCGGCGAGATGAAATCCAAACTGGCGGGACCACTCAGTCCAGGTCTCGTGCTGTGCATCAAAATTGCGAAACTGCGGTGCAACTGCAGGTTGTGGCTGCGGGAGCGATGAAGCGGCGGCTGCCACATCGGTTTGAATGGCACGTTGACCCTGGACGAGCTGTCCAAGGGCATCCAATAACGCCTGCGTCTGCTGATTCTGCAAGCGATAAAATTCGGACAGTACATCTGGAGATTGCGGCGAAGCCATGACACAAATAAATCAGAGCAAGTTACTATCAAAATGACTGCAACGTGGGCGCGTCACCAATACTCGGCGCCAATGATGTGTTGGTAAATGTGTCAACACCTTGTAGATAGAGGAGGCCGAAATCTAACGCAAACGGGCGTGAATTCTGGAACAGGACAAGTAGTGAATTCTCATAAGAAAAGTATGCAGCTCCTCGAATACTTATCTTTTATTTATCCTTGTGGTACATCGCTCTTGATAATACAAATAAGACTATCTTCAGATACGGTTAATGGCGCCTTGCTAGGTCGTAGCCATGGACTTAGCTGAAGGCTATTCTAACTGTCTCTCGGCAAATGAGGGAAAGGCTTCGTCAGTGTAGTCGCTAGCAAAGTCGTAACACAACTGGGGCGAGTGCTATTCTGTATCTCGAGACCTGCCTTGTGGTGGCGCTCGGTCTGCGATCACACAGTGGCGACACGCGGGTCCGACATGTACTAAATGGACCGCGGCCGATTTAAGCTACCACCTAGCAAGTGTGGTGTCTGGCGGTGACACCACAGAGTGAAAAGGAGAGAGGAGCCCTGATGTGGGATGGGATAGGTGGGGAAGAGTTAAAGTTGGGAAGATGGCTAAATATGAGGACGGACCTCACTGTGTGAAAGAGGGAGTTGGTTGACGTTGCATTGGATAAGATATGGAGTATGTTGAGGTGTAGGGATAGAGGGACGCATTTGTAAAGGCGCAGCAGCATACCAGGGTTGGTGATCAAAGGGGGACAATGGGGTTGCAGAGAATTCTTCTGGGTTGTTTGGCCATGGTCCATGGAACTCTTCTATACCTGACGTTTCGTCCAAAGCTACGCTGGATATCTTCGGAGGTGCTCTTGGTTGTGCTGAGCCTTGCTGGCAAGACTCAGCACAACGAGGAGCACCTCCAAAGATGCCAACGTAGCTTTGAACGAAACGTCGGGGATAGAAGAGCTCCATGGACCATGGCCATACAACCCAGAAGAATTCTCAGCAGCTGAAACATCCAGTGGTGAAAGCCTTCATTGCGTGACAGTGGGGTTCTTGGAAGCTAGTTTGTGGACAGTATAGGAGATATGTGGGTGTTCGATGTGGGTGAGGAGAGATGGAAATTCGACGAGATGATGGAGGATCCAAGTGAGGGAATGTGAACAGATGTGGGAAGCGAGACAGAGAACATCGACTTTGAGAATTTAGAGGGACTTATAGAACTCTGGTGGGCTGAAGAACGATGCTACATTTTCATGACAAAGGATGGGGTGGGTCAGTGTTTTGTAGCTGTGGAGAACAATGGAAGCGTGTAATCCCCTAGTTTGGCCTGTTAGTAGTTTTAATCTGTTGTGGGCTTTCTATTGGATGGTCAACAGGTGAGGTTCCACATTAGTTGCTGGTGGAGGGATAGTCCAAGTTTTTTTAGTGTGTTACTTATCTGGACAGGACGGGTGTAAATGGTGAGATAGATGCCATTGAGGTGGAGGGTGTGAGGGGTTCATCCTATACTTATTGTCTGTGTTTTGGAGGGGTTAATCCTGAGGAGCCACTGATTACACCAGGAGGTAAATTGACTGATGTGGATTTGAAGGTATCTTTGGGATTTGTGTAGTGTAGGGTAGAGGGTGAGGAAAGCAGTGCAATCAGCATACTGCAGGATGTGGACTGTTGCAGGTGGTTTGGGCATATCAGCACTATATAGGAGATAAAGAAGAGGACAGATAATGGAACTTCTGCAGTGCGATGTAAGGTTCAGGAATTGGTATTGTTAATAAGGTGGACATAGTTAACTGCATGTGAATATCTCTAGAGTTTTAAAAGGACACAGAAATTCCATAATCGGTTGTAGGCTTTTTCCAGGTTGAGGCAGACAAATATAGCAGATTTATAGGAGTTCAGTAGGTGGGGTAGGAGACGGGTGAGGAGCAGGAGTTGTTCATCAGGGGAAACGTTGGGACAGGAGACACACTGGTTAATGGTTAAGAAGGTGGTGTTGGTTCACGTGTTAATGGATGTGCTGAGAGTGGATGAATTCAAAGACCTTTCTAAACACTGAGGTGAGGCAGATGGGGCAGTAGGAGGAGGTACCAGTAGGAGGGTTTTGGGTTTTGATGAAAAGTAGGATATAGGATGTTTTCCATTGTTGAGGTTGGTGACCTGTGGAGAGGATAAGGGCACAACAGGTTTCAAGAGTGATGAGAAAGGAGAGGGGGCATTCTTTAATATATCAATAAGTACCATAGTTGTGACCAGAGGAATGTTGGGTTTTTTGTGGAGTACTTGTTTTACATCGCTTTCTATAACTGGTGTATTAAATTCTGTGTGTGCAAATACTGGAAGTGGGGAGACGGGGGTGGACAGCGATATTTATACATTCATGGACAGTAGGGAAAAGAGACTAATGAAAATGTAGGTTATTAGGTATAGAGAAGATGTCAGACAGATAGGCTACCAAGAGATTAGCTTTGCTCAGGTTGTCAGGTAAGGGATGGCTGATGTGGAGAAGCGGGTAGTATGTGGTTATAGCCAGTGACTTGATGGAAGGCTGTCCATTAGTTGGAAGAGTTAATCGGGAGTGTAGCATTGATTCTGCTGCATTTCTGGTGCCAGCATCGGCATTTTGTTGGATTTAATAAATTCCTCGTATAATTCTGAATTTGCCATTGGCGTGTGAGTGTATCCCAGTCACAAGTCTCCAAAAAGCAGCGTTCCATATGGCTGGACTCTCGGAGGAGTAGTAGGGCTTGGGGGGGCAGGGGGGGATCAGTGAGGATATATGGTCTTGGTAGGAATGAGGGTGCATACATCCTCCAACAAGATCTGCTGCAGGAAGGATGTAGCATGAGGGATATAGTAAGGTTGTTGGAAGAGCGGGGAGCTGATCCTAAACTAGGTTTCTATGGATTCCCAGTAGGCATTACAGTGGGTACAGGGTAGTCTTAGATAACTCTTGGATGAAGATTCAGATGGGGTGCAAGAGAATGAGGTTGTACAGAAGGGATGGTGAGGAGTGCATGTAGGTGGTTACTTTCTATTGGACTGAGGACTTCTGCAGTGAGGCGTCCAAGGGGTTTGGGAGATGCTAGGATCTACACCTGCGTGGATACTCTGCGAGCCGTGCGTGGCTCGTATTCGTGTCACATCTCATTTGACATCCTGTTAGTATTGTGCTACCACTTCGTTATGTTAATTTCAATTACTCGTGTCACCGATCTGCCACCTTGCCTGCCCGTGAGCGGTAGCAGCGGTGCTTATCTATATAAGCCCTGGCGTATTATCTTTGCTGACTGCTATTACTTCCCGGTTGTCGTGTGTTGGAGTTAGTTCGGATCGGCGAGTGAATTGGAACGTGACAGCAGTTAGTTCGGACCTGGCAGAGTTTGAGTTGGCACGCGGCACAAGTACAGTCGGGGCGCGGCAGCAGTGAGGTCCGGACCGCCATGACTCGCCTGACGGTTGCCGACACACATGATTGGAGTGGGGACGACTTTGGTTGGTAGTCGTTCGGTCGTCTTGCCGGACGACGTGTATTTGGCTGTCGATCGCTTATGGGCTGGCTGTGTGTGCTGACTAGTGATTCGTCCCTGTTATTGTACTGGCACTGCCGTTAGCATTGTCAAGTTCTTCTTGCAAGTGTTCGTGAAACTGTGTGTAGTTTGTGTGATTTTCACTGACAAGTTATTTTCAAAGTTGTCGCCGTACTGGCTCTGAGGAGTCGGTTGGTTGGCGTGGAGTAGCGAGGAATTGTCGGCGGGGCGTAGTTTGGCCGGGGCTCGCTGGCGGTCTCTACGTGGTGTCGGAATGTTTGGCGCTGTTCCCATTGCTGCGAGGTCCGTGGCTCACCGACCCTGGACACGAAAGTTGAGTTTTGATTTAACCTCCCAGCAAGTCAAGACGGTTCACATTGCGTCGTTTGGAGTTCGTTGTCGGCTGTCGGGATATTGCCGCGAGCGACAACGTGGTTTTCAAGCTGGAAAATTCTAGCCACCCTTCGGTGGAGTTTCACAGTGTTTAGTTATTTGAATTGAAGCGCACCAGCGGAATCTTCTGCCTTGTGGCCGTTAACGTTCCCGTTACCTGCCCTGGCAGTTGACGTAAATTGTAGGCAGTGCAGTTTCTTCATCGTGTTGTTGCTGTCCAGAACGGTGTGTAGTTTGACAGCTCCATGTATGATTGGTTGTGGGTGCCAATATCTTATACGTTGTTCCGTTGATCTCCCTGTTGTGCCCTGGTTGAGTGAGGTGGAAGTGATCTTGTCCGTGGGTCCGTTGACTGTCGGTCGGTTGGGTTGTCGTCGGATCGAGAATGGTTGGCCCGACTGCCTGTCTCACCTAAGCGAGCGTTAGTGTTTGAATTACAGGCCGACCCTCGAACATCTGGGCGCCCTAGTATGTACTGCCTTATTTTTAAAAAAATTGTTCTTGTTGTTGTTATTTGCATGGCTTCTAGCCCTTTCGGTGTTTTAAATTAGAGTTGTTTTACTTTTAAGGCCTTCAGCCGAGTTTAAAGTACTGTTTCACGTAAGCCCTTTGGCATTTTAAAAAAGTTTTGAATTATTAAGTCTTCGGCATTCAGCCGATATGAATTTAACTTGTTTACTTCAGCCTAACTAACGAACTGTTTTAAGATGAAGCTTGCCTTTTAAATTTCTGATTATGCTTGCGTTTTAAGTTATTGGCCTTCAGACGTCTTTGAATTAAAGTAGCTTTAGCCGGTAATTAAGTCCCAAAGATAAAGCTGTGTGTTTAAAATTTTTGGGGCTCTTGTAATCTTTGATCAAATAATAAAGTTGTATGTTCGAGTTTACCTGACGGCCCCTTATTTTGTCCCCTTTCCACAATTTATTCTATCTGTCCTGTCCTGCGGGTTGAGCAGGGCATTTCACTCTGTAAATCACACTGAAATGCCTGGCAGAGGGTTCATCGAACCACCTTCATAATAATTCTTCATTATTGCAATCTCGTACAGCACAAGGAAAAAACTAACTCTTGTATCTTTTGGTGCGAGCTCTGGTTTCCCTTATTTTATTATGACGGTCATTCGTCCATATGTGCGTCAGTGTCAACAAAAGATGTTCGCATTCGGAGAAGAAAGATGGTGATTGAAATTTCGTGAGCAGATTCTGCAACAACGAAACACGCCTTTGTTTTAATGACGTTCACCTCAAATCCTGTATCATTTCAGTCACATAAGAGGTGACGCTGCTTACAGGATGTGTGTGGTGTGGGAGTGTAAAAATGACACCTTGCAGGGAATCAGTAAACTCATGCCACCCCTAGAGATCTGTGGGGGGAACTATTATGGATGTTGAGGTCCGTGGAAAATATATAGTTGGCAAGGTACAATCTATGTGGATGAGGAAGTCATACGGATTGGGGTGACTAAGTCAGATGTAGATCGTGACGCAGGTAATGATTAGGGTTTGGAAAAAGAGGATAAGGATAAGGTGTTCAGTGGGAGTACTGTATAAGTGTTGAGGCGAACCAGGATGTTCTTGTTGTGGCCAACTGCATATCGGCCTCTGGCCAGGGCAAGGTTATCTGTGCAGTGGAGGATATAGGGAGAGGTTCGGATGGTGTAGTAGAGTTGGAGGAACGTTTCATTAAGGGTAAATGTATAGACATTGTGTTGAGATTGGGTGCGCACTGAAAGGTGTTTATTGGTGGGGAGGGAGCAGATGTTGTGGTAGAGGGTTTTATAGTGCTGTCGCGCCATAATAATGGATAAGAGGGGTTTGTGTGGTTGAGTTCTGAGGAGGTTTATACAAGGGCGTCAAGACAGCTGAAAAAAAGTCGACCTGGTTGTGGGAGTAGGTAACTTGGGCATTGACATGGAAGATGCAGTGGGCAGAAGGGAGGAAGTTTCATATCAGCTCACACCCCGCTGCAGAGTGAGAATCTCATACTGGAAACATACCCCAGGCTGTGACTAAGCCATGTATCCGCAAGATCCTTTCTTCTAGGAGTGTTGGTCCTGCAAAGTTCGCAGAAGAGCTTCTGTGAAAAAAAATGGCTCTGAGCACTATGGGACTTAACATCTATGGTCATCAGTCCCCTAGGACTTAGAACTACTTAAACCTAACTAACCTAAGGACTTCACACAACACCCAGTCAGCTTCTGTGAAGTTTGGAAGGTAGGAGACGAGGTACTGGCAGAATTGAAGCACTGAGGACGGGTCGAGCGTTGTGCTTGGGTAGCTCAGTTGGTAGAGCACTTGCCCGCGAAAGGCAAAGGTCCCGAGTTCGATTCTCGGCCCGGCACACAGTTTCAACCTGTCAGGAAGTTTCATATCCTGCAGAATGAAAATCTCATTCTGGAAACATCCCCCAGGCTGTTGGTAAGCTGCAGAGTGAGAATCTCATATTGGAAACATACCCCAGGCTGTGACTAAGCCATGTATCCTAAATATCCTTTCTTTCAGGAATGCTAGTTCTGCAAGGTTCGCAGAAGAGCTACTGTGAGGTCTGGAAGGTATGAGACGAGGTACTAGCAGAATTGAAGCTGTGAGGACGTGTCGTGAGTCGTGCTTGAGTAGCTCAGTTGGTAGAGCACTTGCGCCGTCGAGCTACCCTCACATGAGGCCGGAACGGTAGAAGAAAGATCCACCGCTGGAAATCAACCTGTGGCCTTCCCATTTACTATCACAGTGTGGCTATAAAAATATAGGCGAAAACTTTCAGATTCGCCCTCGTATATGTATGTCACAGGCTTGTTTACTTGATTGAATTCGAATAAGACTATTACTGTATTGCGGAGATCCACCAGGACAGCAAAACAGGTTGCTATCCTTGAAGAGCCAATCCATAACTCTCGTCCATATAGCGAAGGTATATAACCATATAACTGAAGGGACGTTCGAGCTCCAGAAACTAAGTTAAACATGTCGTTCCACGATAACAAGTCTACTGCGCAACAAGAGTTGAGCCTTGTCATAATAGAGTACACGTTCCGAGTTTTTCCTCCTGACACAGTTGTCCTGAAGTTCAGCTAACGGGTTCATACCATGTGCGATTGAAATGGGTCGGCAAAGTTGACAAAAGGCGGGACAGAGCGATTCCTCTGCACAAAGCGTCTACGTTGCACACAGACAAACCGTGAAATTGTGGCGGTACATGGAAGACATGCTTAAAGCCGCAATGAAATCATGCCAGCCGCGCGGAATGGCCACGTGGTTTGAGGCACCATGTCACGGATAGCTCGGCTGCTTCCGCCGGAGGTTCGAATCCTCCCTCGGGCATGGGTGTGTGTGTTTTCCTTACCATAAGTTAGATTAAGTAGTGTGTAAGTCTAGGGACCGATGACCTCAGTAATTTGGTCCCTTAGGAATTCCCAAACATTTGAACATTTGAAATCATGCGAACAATTTGGCCATGGCCACACAGGCGTTGTTGTTGCTGACCGGGAAGTCCAGATCTTAGCCATCTTGTCGGCAAGTTGAAACAGCATCTGTGGGGAAAGAAATATTCCAACGATTAGCATGTTCACAAAGTGGTTTTAGATGAATCCATAACGAAGAGGAATTCAATGATTGGTAGAAAGTTCCGACGGTTGTTTACAGAGACTTGATGATTTTGTTAAAAAAATAGTGGCCTGTACATTTTCGAGTCACATTAATGCGCCCGCCTGTCAAACGGCTAAATAACCACCATTTGCAGTGGGAACGATGCGAGACGTACAGGAAGAGAGTCAGTGAGCTTCTGCAAGGAACCGACTAGGATATGGAGCTATCCTACAACAGTGTCGTGGCCAGCTGCGAGAGGTTTCTTGATTAAGCACCCATTGCTCGTAAAGCGCGATCAATGTGGTCCCACAGATCCTAGACTGGATTTAATTTCGGGAATTTTGTGGACAAGGGAGTAAACTTCCTGGCAGATTAAAACTGTGTGCCGGACTGAGAGTCGAACTCGAGAACTTTGCCTTTCACGGGCAAGTGCTCTACCATCTGAGCTACCCAAGCACGACTCATAACCCGTCCTCACACCTTCAATTCTGCTAGTACGTCTCCTACCTTCCAAAAGTCACAGAAGCTCTTCTGCGAACCTTGCAAAACTAGCACTCCTGGAAGAAAGGATATTGCTGAGACATGGCTTAGCCACAGCCTGGGGGATGTTTCCAGAATGAGATTTTCAGTCTGCATCGGCGTGTGCCCTGATATGAAACTTTCTGACAGATTAAAACTGTGTGCCAGACCAAGACTCGAAGTCGCTTTTTGACTGCTGCATTGTCTTGCAGTTAGTGCCATAGCGCCAAGGGAAAGAAACCGTAGGTGTGGTTTGACGTGGACTGCAAGGATAGATGAGTAGTTGTGTTGATTCATTGTGCCTTCCAGAAAGATGAGATAACGGAGGGAATGCCTCGGAAACATTCCTCAACCTTAGGGCACACTCAGTGGTCTTGATCCTTACGAAGATTGTTGGGCGGTGTCTGTATTCAGACGTTTCACGCCGAGTGCGCCACCGGCCATCTGTCTGACGGGCATAAAACGTGATTCATCTGGAAAGGCCACCTGTCACTACTCTGTGGATGTTCCGTTGCGATATTGGTGGGGGCATGTTAAGGAAGTGCATATTCAATAACGTTCTCTCGACTGTCTTTAAGGAGAGACATTTGGTTGCCGCTTGGTACGGTCTGGATGATCAGTTGCTTAGAAGACGCACGTCTATTCGCCCGTACATGTATCTGCAGCTGTCGTTCACACATGTCATCCATGAGTCGCGTTGTGCCACAATTGCCTCGGCGCTGGATAGTGCCATTTTGCCATGCACGGTCTATTTTAACTACCGAGGCACACAGACAGTTAACAAACATAGCCGTTTTTGAAACGCTTCCACTCCTGGCCCAAAAGTTGACGAGCATGTCCTTTTGGACGTCAGATAAATGGCTCTATTCCCTCACCCCTCTTTTTCTGGCCCTCGCCACCCCCTCGCCACTCTGCATATGTCCACCACTGCTAGTGCTGCCACCTGCCTTTGTGACTGGTTATTGCACGCTGACGTCGAACATCAGCCGTGGTCACATTAATGTGATTGGACCGGCTATCCGTTTTATTTAAGTGTAGTGCGGCATTCGACAAAAGTTGCTTGTCTTTCAAAAACTGGTTCAAATGGCTCTAAGTACTATGGGACTTAACATCTGAGGTCATCAGTCCCCTTGACTTAGAACTACTTAACCCTAGCTAACCTAAGGACATCACACACATCTATGCCTAAGGCAGGATTCGAACCTGCGACCGTAGCAGGCGGGTGGTTCCGGACTGAAGCCCCCAGAACCGCTCGGCCACAGTACTTGGCTTTAATACGAGGCTTGTTCGGAAAGTAAGGAACGAGCAGTCGCGAAATGGAAACCAAAGTGAAAATCAAAACTGTTTTCTTTGCACATTAGCTACACCTTCCAGGTACTTCTCTACATAGTCGCCGCTTCGACTTAGACATTTGTCGGAGTGTTATTCCAAATTTCCAACACCATCGTCATTGAAGGCAGCCGCCTGTGCTTTCCGATAATTCTCTATGCTGGTCTACAGCGCGTAGCCTGTGCCCAAGTGTTATCTTCGTGTCCAGCATTTCATGTGAACAGAGATGATACTCAGGACGAGCCAATTAGGGCTTTGTTATTAGTGATCAGACACTTCCCACTGAAAAGGCTGCAGGAGCATCTTCACTGCCCCTGCAGAGTGCTGCTGAGAATTGCCATGAAGAAGAAAGTGCGTGACAGTTGTGGTATGTGGGCTGCATTCATTAAGGCGAAGTGTCTCAGCGGGCACCTCCTACTTGGCGGGGGACTGTTGTTCTAGGCACCTTTACTCGCTCACAGTACGCTCACAACTGAAAAGAGCGTCTTGATGCGATTGACCGGCGTACTAGTGACACTCCTCAAAACGTGGTTTCCATTTTGCGACCGATCGTTCCTAACTTTCCGAATAGCCCTCGTAATACGTAATTTTCTTTCTGAAGTCCTCTCACGCATAGGGTCACTGGAATGAGAAATTATTCATCTCGTGTTTTCACGTCTGAAATAAGCAAAACGGGATGTTCGTTGATGACACTGCGGAATATTACTCGCATACATAGTAGACTAGATGTAGATGTGGATCTGTTTCACGGAGCCCTCACCTGCTGCTTGCCTGCTGAAGAGCGAAATTGTAGTGCGAACGTCAGAGAAACGGGAACAGTTGGACACAAATGTTGCAGGCTGCGCCTCTCCGTGGCGCGGGCGCGGTAGGTGGCGGAGACAATGGTCCGACCGTGCTCGGCACTGCCTCCGGCGCAGGTGCGAGGAGCGCCCAGCTTCCGCCCGCCACGCCGAAGGAGCCAGCCAATATTCGCAGTGACACTTCGGAGCGAATTTCCGGGGACCGCCCTCCTCGGCAAACTGCGTTAGGCTCTATTCTGCAGGCGGGCAGGAACTCATCGGCGCGAGGTACGGCCGACAAGTGCGTTACAGCGAGGCGCCCCCGGGGCGGGCTCACGCGGCGCCGCATGCACAATGAAATCCGCCGCTCTGCAGTCGGGCGGGAGCGCGCGCGACCTGCCTGGAGGGTATCCCTTCTCACCGCTGGGCCTCCTTAGTTCCGCCATCGCAGCGTAACGCGTGGATTGTAGCCTTGGTGAAAACTAACATACATACTCCACCGGTCACGTTTCGGTGTGTGGCGGAGGGTACTTTGTGTACCAGTGTCGCTTCCCCCTTTTCTCATTCCAGTCGCGAATGTTTCTCGAAAAGAACCGTTGCTGGTAAGCCTCCTGTGGGCTCGAATCTCTCATTTTCTCTTGATGGTATTTTCACAAAATATATGTAGGAGGACGTAATATATTGGTTGTCTCTGTAGGAAGTTTAACAGAAGAAGAAGTTTAAGAGAAGAGAAGTTTAACAGTAAGCAGTAAGTTTTATCAGTAAGAAGTAAGTTTAACAGTAGAGAAGAAGATGTTTAACAGTAGACGATACCGTGCTGCAGAACGCCTAACCCACTTACTATAACGGTACTTTGAGGGCAGGCGTGTCAATTAGCACCATATTAATTAAAATGGGGGATAAATAGACAATATTTTGGAAGTATTAAAAAGGGGAAAGTAACTCGAAACTTTAATAACTGCACAGTATTACGAAGAAGCAAAGAATGAAAAGTAATAAAAAGCAAAGTAGCAAAGACCAAGCGGGACAGAAAGATATAGGGGCGCGTTTGTTTTTTAATACATCTAAAAGAACATGTAACACATTATTGAGCTCTCTACCTTCAGTTATCGCGATCGGGCTAGTCGACGAAAAAGTGGTACTCGACTGCGAAATTCGTTAAGGAGATTACTTAAAGACTCTTCAAGCACGTTTAAAGTACATTACGTGTGACGAAGTGATCAGAGACGTTTATTGCCGGGTGGAGTGAAAATAAATCCGACAACATAATTCGAACTTTGTGTTAGCTGGGAAAAATACTCTTGGGGAGCTATTATGGTTGTGGAACCCACGAAAGTTGTGCGCAACGGAAAGCTATAGTTTACATAATTCTGCATTTTATAAAATGGTGAAACGCGTGTGCGAGGAAAATTAATAGAATCTTGTCCATGGACGGTTGTGGGGGTAACTGATACAAACAACGCGCCAGCATAAAAAATAGTTCGCTTATTAACTACCAGATATTAATTAACGGGGACCTAAAATACTAAAAGAAAAGGATAGGATCATCACCTCCAATCCCGATTCATATTTCATATTTAATTAGTGAAAAGAGAAGTGTTAATAAACAAACTACATTTCAATTTTATCCGCGATTTTGGCTTCATTACGTAGTCTTGGCTACATGATAAACAATATCTGTCGAAGTTGTATACAACATATCGTCATAATATTTAGCCAACCAATACTGTGGGACACCAAAAATGTAAATGCATGAAATTGTTCTTACAACAGATGTATAATTTGTGAGTGCGACGAACTATATTGACAAACTGAACATCCATTACGTACTTGCATGTTATCTGCGAAAATGGCCATTGTCGCTACATCAGCATAGAGTTCGAATAGAATCGCTGGAACATTGCAAACCATTGAGATTAATCGAACATCTAAATACGCATAATGCTGGTACCACCAGGGTGTGTTCTTTCTCCTCACCCGCGAGGCAGTAATTGAATTAAGAGTCAGCCGGGAAATACATTTAAATCAATTGACGACAATGGAGCTAGCGTCACGAATTTTCAAACGTCCACTGCCATGTATGAAGGCGAGTGACACCACGAGTCTTAACGTCGATCGAGGGGTGTCGTCGTGACCGTACTGAATGACATTGAGCGGTTACATTACTAATATGAAAAGGTCACCTATCGATTCTCGGTGGTCGTCCAGTCGCAGTACTGGAGTTTGGCCGGGACCGCTGAGGGCCTCTATGTGGTTTCAGAGTGTATGGTGCTGTTCCCATTGCTACGAGGTTCGTGGCTCACCGGTCCTGGACATGAAAGTTAAGTTTTGACTTAATCTACCAACCATTCACGACTGTTCACATTGTGTCGTTTGAAGTTCGTTGTCGGCTGTTGAGATATTCCCGCGAGCAACAACGTGTGTTTTCAAGTTGGCAAGTGTTAGCCACACTCCGGTGGAGTCTAACTGTACTTGGTTATTTGAATTAAAGTGCGCCAGCGGAATCTTCTGCCTTGTGGCCGTTAACGTTCAGGTTACCTGCCCTGGCCGTTGACGTAAATTCGGGCAGTGTATTTTCCTCATCGTGTTGTCGCTGTCCAGTTTACAGCTCGATGTGTAATTGGTTGTGGGCGCCAATACCTTCTACGTTTTTCCGTTGAACTCCCTGTTGTGTGCTGGTCAGATTCTTTGGGCCTTCAGCCTAATTAAGGAACTGTTTTAAGATAAGGCTTTGCCTTTTAAATTTCTGATTTTGGTTGAGCTTTGAGTTATTGGCTTTCAGCCGTTTTTAGATTAAAGTGGTCTTGCCCTTAATGCATGAGACTGTATGGCGAATTCAGCAACTAATTAAGTTCTAAAACTAAAGCTGTGTTTATTTTTTTAATTTTCTTGGCTCTTGTAATGTTTGATCAAATAAAAGGTTGTGTGTTCGAGTGTAATTGACAGCCGCTTATTTTGGCCCCTTTCCACAGCATAAAGTACCTGTCCTGTCCTGCGGGTCTACCAGGGCGTTTCACTGGTAGCAGAGCGTGGTTGCGCTTGTGTTTGCCATTCTATTTGCTGTCAGTTTCACTCTTGTTTCGTTTGTTTTCTGTGGCACCAAATTGTTTTGGCTGTTACTTTTTTCAGGTGCTTATCATCATGGCAGTCAGACAGTGTCCAGGGAATGGCCTCCTGAGAATGGACCACCTTGTTTACGAGGAGTTGGCAATGAGGCGCGAACTGGTTGAGGGCAGTGCTCCAGGATTGGTAACCTGTTTGCGCGCCGCCATTCTTCAGCCGGTTGACGTCACGCCAGCGGTGGTGGGTGAGAGAGGAGCGGCAACTGAATTTTGTTTGAGGCTATTAAACGCCTTGAGGACACTACTTGTCTTTTGGAGGGAACCCAACCTAGTGACAGTCAGCTGGATAGGGTGCGGGTAGATTTAATGCATTTAACTAACCGAATAGCGGATTTAAGCACATTAGGTTTGGAAGATCATCAAAAAAAATTAACCATTAAGTTGGGAACTTTGGTGAGCGCATTGCAGTTTATGCTTATGTGTTTGGAGGTGGATGGGGGGAAGGTTGAAGACAGGGACTTGAGCTGTCAGGGAGAGAGTGAGAGCCAGCACGGTGGTGGTACTGTTCAATCCTCTGTCAAGTTAGATACTGTGTTTGCCAAATTGCCTAATCCTCTGGCCTATTTCTTCCGAGATATTACTGAATTACTTGTGAAGCGACTTGATCAGGTAGAAGAATTGTTGTGGTTAGTGGTTCGCCTAGATTAACATGCGGCCGCCTTTCGTGTTCCGCACCAAGTAATTTTGGTCGTTGTTGTGCCTGTTAGCTAGAGGAGAGTTGCAGAACCTCCTCTCGCGACCAATGGCGGAAGAGTATTCTTTGCAGCAATTAAGGGAGCTCATAATTAGGCAAAGGTTGACCACCGGAATTCGTAAACAGTTTGAGTGTCGTTACATCTGGGAAGCGCAGCGGTGTAAAGAACAGTTACATCAGTGGGTCGATAGAGTTCAGACAGCCTGTTTGGCCTTGCTAATTGATTTACCTGAACAAGAATTGGTCGCCATCGTTCTTAGGGGAATGCCAGTGGCGGATAAGTCGAATTTTGTCTTCCATAAGCAGCCTTCAACCTGGGAAGAGCTCTATGACATGGTCGTAGCAGAATCCTCTTTATCACTTGAGAATCATGTACGTCACGAGGTGAAGGGGCGGGACTTCGGCGCTGATTCCACAGTATCTACATCCACTGAAGTTATCGAAAGGGAACCCTTGCGTTGTTTCAGGTGTGGCAGTACGGCTCATTTGGTGCGCTCTTATGTTCAGCCTCGTGCACCCAGAGCCAATAGATGACGCCGGGTTGGGCCACAAAGTCGGCTTCGAGCTTTCAGACATTGGCATACCCTCCTTGCCTTACATTTTTTCTCAGGTAGGTGGCGAGCCGGTTTGTGCTCTTTTGGATTCAGGTAGTTCCTTTTCATTATTGAGCCTCGAGTGGTTTTTGGAATTGGGGCATCTCACGAAACTTCGATTGGTCCCTTTGCTACTGCAGAGATGTCGGGTGGCCAATGGCCAGGTGTTGCCTCTGTATTGTTGGGTCAGGGGGAGTATATGGAACGTCCCCTTAGAAAAATTATACATGAGTGTGCTTAAACTGACACACAATATTTTTTGCGCAACGCAATCTGACTTTCAAAAATCCCTATAAAAGAATGGCCCTGACTAACATTAACCTATACGTTTCACAAATCACTTACCTCACAAAAATCTTCGTTACTCGAACTACTGCAATACATCGAGCGCTAATACTGCCAGATAAATAAAAGATTCAAACTACTGAAGGCACTACCTACTGATAGGCATAGTTAGCAAATGAAAGATTTTGATAGAGAACAAACAATGTATTTACCTTAATAGTGTTCAAAAGTGATAATATATATATATCAGTTTATGACATCCCGTCTAACAAATTTACTCTTTCTGACGGACACACGTCCAGATCGTCCGCTCTCACAACTCCGCCATCTCACTCTCCACACCCACCACTGCTGGCAGCTCACCTCCAACTGCGCAACGCTACGCACTGTTCACATCCAGCTGCCAAACACTACAATGGCGAGTATTACAACAATGCAAAGCAGCCACAGACTGCACACAGCACAGCCAGTGAATGTCATACAGAGCGCTACGTGGCGTTACCAATATAAAAACCTAAACAGCCTACTTACATAGCCCCCATGTTCCCCACAAAATATTTTACAAATTGTTTTGGGCAGTGGCCAATACAGATTTGAAAAATTTTTTCATAATTACAATAACAAAGAAATGAAATGCAAACTCTTATTGGTATCAAGGTTGGTAAAAAGCTAAAATTTTCTCACAGTCCATAAAGACAGTCCTGATCATTCATCACAGTAAAATTGCAGTGTTTTCTTTTTCTCAAAGTCTGAGGAGTAAAATAAAATGCACATGGAAGTAGTGGATTTCCATGCAGTCTTAAAGAATTAGTGTTGTCCTTCCAACGGAAAGAGAGTCCTGACTCTTGACATGCAGACAGGTAATGGGCCACAACAGAGCAAACGCACAGCAGAGTCAGTCGAAATTTTGAAGAATATTGGTAGGTAGGTCATCACAGAGCGGACCCACTGTAGTCCTGGTAGAGAGTACGGTATTGGTGGGCCACCAAAGATGCAGACCCACTGTAGTCCTTGTAGAAATAACGGTATTGGTGAGTCATCAACGGTGTAGACCCACTGTAGTCCTTGTAGAGATGGCTAGCAGCCATCCGTTGCGACTGGGCAGGTGCAGAATCACCATAGAAGAGTCTTGTGGACAATATAGCAAGTCCATGAACCACCACTTGTGCACTCACAAAAAAAAAAAATTTGAAATGTCCTTAGAATCAGCAATGCTGTTATTCAGTCCCTTGCTGAATTATTAACACACGTGCAAACACTATCAGTCCCTATTTCTCACATATTGTCCATATACTATGACCAACAGAAACGTGTGCAGTGAAATGTAACTTACAAGATACTTAATTTGATGAACTGGTGTCAATTACAATTTTATAACATAAGAATACGATAACAAAGATACAAAATACATCATTAAAGAACATAACAATACAGATAACATTTGTAGTAATAGGGGCTTTACAAAAGAATAGAAATAAACATATACATCAGTGTTACAGGAATCATGACATAAGTAAATACATAAAATATCAGAATAACTTTTGAAACATCAACTTCACACATGGACATTAAAACAAAACAGAATAATTAATGTCTAAACATCTTTACAAAGTAAATAACATATTATCAGAAAAATTCCACAACGTAACTCTCATCAGATAAACACATAAAGACAGGAAGAACACAAATACCCGAGGGTACACAAACACATAGTGGGACAACACAAGGAACGGACAGGATTTGTTTTAATGCAGTATTTTGCAAACAAAACTTCCTTTACTTCTCGGAGATCTCCCTTGATTCTTCATTATTTCCAAACAGTCCTATCCATACCTGCTTTCTGTACTTTTTTTGTATAACTTCTCAATGCATTTCTTCCAATTCCTTGCAACTCATTCTCCTATATTGTCTACCCCCTCTTAAGCCAACTTAAATCTACTGAGCTCAGATGCATAAACTAAGGGACGAGGCAATGCAGCAACACAAAACAATTAGTACAAACAGCTATGACAAAAATATGCAAATTGGCAAAGCAAGCAGCTGTATATCTAAATTAGCAAAGCAAATGCAATATTACAACTAATATAAGGCAATGTGCAGCAAACAAGAACAATAAATCAGTAGTAAAACTGGATTAACAGAGTAATACAAAGTGAAATTTAGTAGCACTATGCCTGGAAAACAGCAGCAGCAAATGCAATAACTAATATCTAAACATGACAAAGCTCAAGCAGAAAAAATAGTACGCTAAAGACAACAATGCAGATAAGGAAAATGTCTATTCACATTTTAATGTCTATGTCATTAAAGTGGTGCACCACAACTTATTCTACCATAAAAATTACCAAGTACTTGAAAAGAAAATTATATATGCAGTTACTGTTACTACTCCCTTCTTATTGTTCTTTCCTTTCCAAGTGCTCCTTTTTTTTTAAGAATGTGGATCATTAAATTATTATCTAACAGATCTGTTGACAGAAAGTGTTCACATTAGCAAATGCATTTAATTTTATTTTATAAAACCAATGATGCCACACACCTTGAAAACAGATATCAAATAAAATAAGCAACTATGTACAAAGTAAAGCATAAAAATATCATTCAGTAGTCATGAGGCATTTCATAAGTTAGTAGGAATTCTCTAAATTCTCGTAGAAAGACACTTGCCCTAATCAGGTGTGCAGATGTACGAATATTTCCCATCAATTCATAAGCATTTCAGTAAGTAGCACAAAGTACGAGCAATCATATGTTTCCAGGTAATGAGCGTGTCGTATTTGTGTGCTTTCTACAAAGGAATGTCAGTAGCGAGGTTAATGGCCTCTTTAGTCTCCACCTAATGGCTGTTTCTCCAGGCAGCTGGCACAGCTGGCCGCTCACGACGCATTACATCAAGGCCACTTGGCTTTCTTAGCGAAATATTTACGACAGCAGTTTGCACTACAGTGACAGTCTCATATAAAAATTTCACAGGTCGAGCATTTGCGTTACAAATGTGTAGAAACAAAATCCTATAAATATAACAGTGTCCAAAACATTTTCGTTGGCATTGTGATACATTCACGCATTTACACACATTTCATAACTCTTAAAGTACGATTCTGGGTTTCCAACAGCCTTTTTTTCACAAATCAGAGTTCCTAGCCACTACTCATTATTCCTTACCTTATTACACATGTACATATTCATATTCATCAACACGTCTTCCATATTTCATCATAATAAATACATAGCATAATCAGATTCCTTATATGGCATCAGCTTATTGATCATAAACATACCTCAACAGCATAATACACATTGTCATCGTAATAATAACATCATAAAAACTCAGCCAAATCTCAAAAATGTCGTAGCTTTCTCCAATAATTTCAAAACCTAAAAAAATTCTCTGCTCACTTCAAAAGTGTCATCTACCTCAATCGTACTTTGAAAATCGTGATCCCATACCAAATAAATCATTCAAAGCTCTCTTAGTATCACAATGGTTCCGAAAAAAATATGAATAGTTCACAAAGTACAGACAAAATACAATTTCGTAAGTGTGAAGTTATCCAACTGTGTAATTACGTAAACATGTGTCGCTGATGTAGTAAAAAAAAGTTTGTCTGTCTCAGTTAAATGATCAGATAGCTGTGTAATTTATGTGTTAGAGAAATATGGTACCGATGTGTAAAGTCGTATAAGAAAATACCATATTAGCTAGGGCTCCTTGTGCTTGCCAAACACATGATAAACAAAGTAAGCGTGTACCCCCCTGAGCATTAATGTAATTACACCCTCAGGTGTTACAAATTACAGCTATGGAATGAAATGTATCACGAAAAACCTTTGTATCTTTGTAATTCAAAAATCTTTAAAAATAAATGTTTTAAGTACAAAATTAATCACTAAAATACGTGTACTGCCGCGCTAAATTGTGCGTCTTGCTGTAAGATAATTCTGTGGGAGTGTCGTAGTTATCGTCCTCTGTAAGCAAAGTTCTGCTGAAGTCAATGTACTCACCTCCTCATAAACAAAAGTGAAATGCTTTGCGTATAGATATCTTAGTTATTACGCTTATTGCCGAGATGAAGAAAGTACTGTGCTGTAAGGTATTGTTGTGCTACGGAAAAGGCAATTGTAGCTATACCACAAAAGTTACTACTAAAACATGTTTTACTTTCCAGAAGAATTCAGAAAAACTGTACGATATGAAACAGATACAACGCAAAAGCAATAATATAAATTGTGTCACTCATTAGTAGCGTCGTGATATAATCGTACAGCTGTCAAATAAACTAACCACTGTGTCATCCAAAATGTATTTTCAAGTAAACCCAAATGTTGCATTAAAATCTCATTAGCAGTACCGGTACGTGTTCTAAGTATGTCAGCCTTATAGTCGTTACGTATTCGTGCAACTAACAAGCAAGAATGTACACACGCAATAACACTGTGTCGTCTGTTCACTATAACAATGCACTCGTAAATACTGTCTAAATATGTTCCCTAGGTTCTAGACTGGATAGTTAACTTCAAAACATTGTTGCATGTTAACAGTTTCTCAGTGTGACAAATTGTACTAATAGCGTGAAGTGAAAAATTTTATGGCAAAGACTAAGTTAAAAAGCAGATTATCTCTCAATAAACGGTTTTACATGTGAAATGTGGTGCAATCCTTTGCTCTTCCTAGTATGCAGAGTTTCAACTTCAACGCAATTATCATGTGGTATACGTCGGATTCTGTAAGGTCCATTGTAAATCAGAAAGAATTTGTGGCTCAAGTGTATCTTCTTATGTGACAATGAACGAGCTTTAATGAGAACTTTCTGACCGATACATAATTTCTTTGCATTTGCTTTACCGTGTAGTTTTCTCCTTTTGTCTGCGACAGATTTTATATTTTTAATAGCCAAATCAATTATGTCTTTGTGCCGAAGTTTAGGTGTATTCGGGAAAGGTACAAGCTCTCTGATTCTGTTCTGTGGTTCTTCATTCTGCACGTTTTGAAATAAGTGTAAATATCTGTCCCAATGCTGATGCTTTCTGTGACAATAAAGTCTGCAAGGCTTGTTGATTTCTTTCATAACCCGTTCAGACGGGTTACAATGTGGCGAGTACAATGAAATAATAACAGGTTTGATTATATGGTTCCGAAGCATGCGTGACCAAACAGCAGATCTGAATTGCGGTCCGTTATCTGAAATGACTTTACTAACGTGTCCAACTTCACTTACTAAATTTTTAACAAAGGCGTAGGATGCAGACCGTCCAGTGGCTTTACGTAACGAAGTGAAAGAAACGAATTTTGAAGTAAGTTCAACAGCGACTAGAACGTACGAAAATCCATTCGATGTTCTGACAAGGGGTCCCAAGAGATCAACAGCAGCAAATTCTTTTAATTTAGAAGGAATGACAGGAAACAACGGAGCACGATGGGAGATAGTAGATGGTTTCGCCTTTTGACAAAGTTTACAAATAGACAAGACTCTTCGAATTCTCTTTTCCATATTGTTAAAATAAAAGTCGTTCGAAGAATATGATAACATTTTCGTGGACCAAAATGTGCGTAGCTGAAATGAATGTACCAAATGAGCTTATTAACAAAATCGTCTGGAATGCAAAGTACCCATAGCTTGTCATCAACAGTGCAGCGTTTGAAGAGTATGTTGTTTCTAACCAGATAATAATGCCGAATCTGAGTGTGTGTCTTTTCAAGCCATTTAGATGTCTTGCCAAATCGGATCTTTATCTTGTTCATGAGCAATGTCCTTTAAAGATGTGGTGATGAAGTTTTCAAAGGCGACTTTCTGAATGTAAAGAATAGTGAAATTTTTCTCGAGGTTGCCTTCTGTGTTACTTTTCTCAAGCCCAGCCGGTGCGCGTGACAGTGCGTCCGCAACAATGTTCTCCTTGCCGGGAATGTAGACTCGTTTTAACCTGTCATGATTTAATTTTGAAGACATAAGAAATTGTAATGCACGATGATCACTTTATACAGGGTGGCCCAAAAAGGATGGTCACATTTTAAATAACTATAACTCCATCAGTTTTACAAATTAATTTTATTCAATTACGTAACTAAATGCTCCCAGGCACCCAATTACAAGAACTAACCACAAAAAATCATGTACGGAAAATGACTTCCGGAAGATGGTGTCCTTCCTCGGTGATGCATTCCACAAGTCTTTCCTCGAAATTTTCCATCACTTTCACTACTGTTTCTTCTTGAATTGCCATAATTTCCGCACTGATTGCCTCCTTCAGATCAATTAAGTTTC
Source organism: Schistocerca piceifrons (assembly GCF_021461385.2). NCBI lineage: Eukaryota > Metazoa > Arthropoda > Insecta > Orthoptera > Acrididae > Schistocerca > Schistocerca piceifrons. Next base: position 456,457,008 of record NC_060144.1, on the reverse strand, counting down.
GGGGCTTCTTTACGTAGACTTTTGACTTTAGGTATCCCCAAAGAAAAAAATCACAGGCTGAGAGGTCAGGTGATCTCGCGGGCCAGTGGACATCTCCAAAACGCGAGATGATGTGGTGGGGGAACATCCGCCTTAAAACACACATGGAGTTGGTTCAAATGGCTCTGAGCACTATGGGACTCAACTGCTGAGGTCATTAGTCCCCTAGAACTTAGAACTAGTTAAACCTAACTAACCTAAGGACATCACAAACATCCATGCCCGAAGCAGGATTCGAACCTGCGACCGTAGCGGTCTTGCGGTTCCAGACTGCAGCGCCTTTAACCGCACGGCCACTTCGGCCGGCACACACATGGAGTCATTGGCTGTGTGGGCCGTGGCCCCGTCCTGTTGAAACCAAATTCGATCTCGATTTACATGTAACTTTCGCAGTTTCGGCACCAAAAAGCTACGTAGCATGTTAACGTAACGTTTCGAGTTCACTGTGACTGTAGCGTTGTTCTCCTCAAAAAAATAAAGACCAACAATCCCCAATCTTGAAATTCCACACCAGACTGTTACCTTAGCACTATGAAGAGGCTTTTGGTGCAATTCTCTGGGATTATCTGCTGCCCAATACCTGCAGTTTAGTTTATTGACATAGCCGTCTAAATGGAAATGGGCTTCATCTGACATAAGAAGCACAACATCATTATTAGAGTACAAAATGTCAAGCATTGATTCACAAAATCGTCTTCGCTGCTCAAAATCACGATCATACAGCTTTTGCGTGATCATACATAATTTTGTATGGGTGAAACTGTAACTCACGGCTTAAAATACGCTGCAACGAACTACGGCTGAGGCCTTAGTTTGAGCACGACGCCTAGTGGAACGACGCGGGCTTTGCAGCACTGACGCTCTAACATCATCAATGTTCTGTGGAGTAACTGCCGTACGTGTACGCCCTGTAGATTTACCACTTTTGACAGACCCTGTTGTCCGGAATGCAGTCACCCAACGTGATATGGATCTGCGATCTGGAATGGGTCCATCACGCGCTACACCAAAACGTTGTCGAAACAATCGTTGCACAGTAATAAACGATTCATCATTTCTGAAAAACTGTTCCACAGCAAAAACACGATGCTCGACCGTCCACTGCGCCATCTCGTGGCAAACTGGGTGTAATGGCCGACTTGCAGACGGCCGGCAGTGGTCCCCCCTCCTCACCTTTCAATGGTACTACGCAGTTCAAATCCGACCATCCTTTTTGGGCCACCCAGTACTTTTACGTGCTTGCCAGAAAGAAAGAAACGGAATTTGTTAAATACCCAAACGATAGCTAAAGCTTCTAATTCAGTAACGGAATAATTTTTTTTCAGATTTTGTTAGCACTCGGCTAGCAAAAGCAATGGTTTTCTGAACAGTAGTGCCATTTTCTATGGCTTCTTGAAATAAATGGGCACCAAGACCGACTTTAGAAGAATCCGTGCTAAGGCAGAAATCTTGTGACAGATCTCGATAAGCTAGTATTGGTGCGTTAAGTAGCGATTCTTTCAAAGAATTGAATTCCAACTGTGCTTGTTCGTCCCAGTTCGAAATAGTATTTTTTCCAGTGAGAGAACAAAGTTTTGGTGTAACTAGAATTTGCATATTCAGAAAACGACGGTAAAAATTTACGAGACCTAGAAAACTGCGGACTTGTTTTTTGTGGATGGAACTGGAATGGCTCTGATTGCTTCTAACTTTTCAGGATCCGGCTGAATGTCTTCAGAAGAAATGATATGCCCCAAAAACCTCACCTTTGACCTACCGAATTCAGACTTTTCCAAGTTAACTGTAATTCCAGATTCTTCAAAGATACGTAACAAACTGTTGAGGATGCGATTATGTTGTTCCCATGAGGCTTCTGCTATTAGAATATCATCCACATATAAGGTGATGTGACGTTTGAAGAAATCAGGTAATATGGAATTTAGTCCGCGAATGAACGCTGCCGAAGAAATGTTCAAACCAAAAGGAAGTTTCCGAAATTGATAACAATCGCCGAAACAAAGAAAGGCTGTGCATTTTCTACATTCTGGATGAAGTTAGATCTGATAAAAGCTGGATCTGAGATCAATAGAAGACAACACTTTAACACCATTAAAATTTTGAAGAAGTTCTTCCATCGTTTGCGGCTTGTCTGTTTCAGGAATAATGATAGTATTGATTTGTCTCGAATCTAAGACAAGTCTGATTGATCCATTTTTCTTCTCGACAACATGGATTGTGGTATGAGCTTACTGCAGGCTCAATAATGCCCTCGTCAAGCATAGATTGTATTTCTGTCCTAGCACGATCCCAATAATGTGCTGGAATTACGTTTGGTCTAACACAATATTTAGTATGCTCACAAACACGAAATTGGTATTGAAATCCCTTGATTGTTCCTGTTTTGTGAGTAAAAACTGTGGAATGTGTTTGTAAAATCTCAAAAGGTCCTGCCTATTAGTGTCATTACAATTATCAATTGTTTGGAATTTATTCTGAATTAACTCATTAGTTTCAAATATGTCGTCAATATCATCCCTGTCAGTACTTGCAGAGTGATTGTTAGTGTCCAGCTCTGTAGAAAATTCCGAACTGTTGTCTAACAGAAGGTAAAGCCGATTTATTTCCTCGTCATGGTTTGAGAGCCAATCTTCAAATTTCAAAGCTATTGACTTACCTTCTTTCTCTAAACTTATTTCAGCATCATGAAAGTTTAAGATTGCTTTGTATTCATTGAAAAAGTCTACTCCCAATATAATTTCCGTCGACAATAATGGAACAATAAGAAAGTTCATAGAGAAGCTGTGGCTTTGACAAAAGAATTCTAAGTTGGTTTGTTGGCGTACATCTACACTTTTTCCAACGATTGCACCTTGTAATTTAATCTTATGTAACGGAAGTGTGGGGCAATCGTTCGATATGGTACATTTGCTAAAGGCTGTTTCACTAATTACTGAAATGGGACTGCCAGAGTCAAGTACTGCCGTAAATTTTACGTCATTTACTGTAATGTGAATCACAGGATATGCAATGTTGTTATGTTTTACGTCGTGTTCCTGGAGTAAGTTCTCCCTAATGTTTTCCATTTTTACGTAATTACTAGTTACGGCAGCTGCGTCATCAGTTTCATAAGTACGTTTTGTGGCTGCCAGCGGTATGAGTCATTGCCTATTGTCTCTATGTTGGCGCGCGTCGTTATTGGGATTTGGAGACCTAACTTCTACAAATTCACCTTGTCGAGAGGGCCCTGGCCTGTTTGAATCCCGCCAGTTCTGATGCAATTCAGGTCTGTTGTTACGATCATATCGTCTGTCGTCATGTCGGTAGATTCCATAGTTTCTTTCTTGTCGGTCACGTGGTGGAGAATTTCTCCCTGAATCGTAACTGCGTGCTGAACCGTTCCGTCTGAAGTTATTCTGTCTCCCTTGATAATCATTATTTTGGTTCCCATATTGTCTGTTTCTCTGATTGTCTCTGTGATAGTCATTACCGTGGAGAGGTAATCTTTCCCTGTAATCATTACTACTCTGCCAATGGCTGTCCTATGGGTGGTGTCTGTTTTGGTCACGATTTACGTTGTAAGAATAGCCTTGTCGTGTCCATTTATTATTTCTGTCATCGCGGAATTGTGACGGATGTGACTTGTAATTGTTGTGCTCCTGTTTTCGCGTTTGGCGATTGTCAGTGTCAATTTCCAATTCTTATAACAGTCCCTGAAAAGCTTCAATGTCGTCTTTGCAACGTCCTGCCAAAATAATATGTCGCAAATATTCAGGTAATTTGATTAAGCAAATGCGGATGAGTTCTGAGGGGTTGTATGAGATTGACAGGTACTGATTCTTGTGCAACATGTCTTCAAAATATTTCACAAGACTGGAAAATTCAGATCGTTCGAAATGTTTCATCATTATGATGCTATGTTTTACTCGGTCTTGTGTAGCTTGAGACCAATATGCTGAGAGGAAGGCATGATAAAATTCCCCTTCACTGTGGCAATCGTGAATGACCGATCGCATTCTTACAGCTGGTTCATTCTCTAAATACCCACACATAAATTCTAATCTGTGCTCTAATGACCAGTTTGGAGGAAAACAATGAGAGAATTGATGAAGTCACGCTTGTGGATGAATGTCGTTGTCGGAATTCTTAAATGTTTTGAATTTACGTGGAGTAATAAACAGCTTATAGTCAAAATCATCATGTCGGTGAGTCGCATATCGGTCATTGTTACTTCGTTTCGGCGGTTCCATCTCAAAATTCGGTGTACCTTGCCAATTTCTTTCATAATTTCCAAAGTACCCCGTGTTATTATTTTGTGGGTGTTCCGTATTTCTATGTCCCTCTTCCCGTATTGGAGCGCGAGTGTCTTCTGATATGCGTAATTCTTGTATTACCTGTGTCAGCTGATTTGTACTTCCCGTATTTCTTTCTGGTGTTGCGTATTAATTTGATTCTGATTTTGTTTTAATTTCCTAATTTGTTCACATTCTTCTGTGTCATTAAGGACTACCGCTTTTGTGTCATTCAGATTATCATATACCTTCATAGATAAATTATTTAGCTGATCCGAAAGTTCAACTACTTTGTTTGATAATGAACTAATTTCCTCCATGTGTCTTTCTAAACCAATTTTCAGAGTATCTACCGTGTCCTTTAAGTTTTTCTGAGTTTTTGCAAGTTGCGTAACCGAATCGGTAGATGCAACTGAGTCAGTTTTAGCTTGCAAGGTGTCGTGATTTTCATGAACAATAGTTTGCAGTTCCTTTATGGTTGTTTCGTGATTCTGTAATGCATTTTCATGACGCGAAAAATTAGGTTGGAAATGCTCACAAATTTGTGTTTTTATGTCATTACAGACTTTTTGACATTTCGATTCGATTTTATGTAACTCAGTAGTTAAATCTTCACGTGTTTGTTCAAGTGTGGTGTCTAACTTTTGAAGATTTTGTTCCATTGTGTCTAACTTTTGAAGATTTTGTTGCATTGTGTGTAACTGTTGCTGTGCTTGACTCTGATTTTGTTTCATTTGTTGCATTAATTGCAATAATAATGTATTAGTGTCTGGAATCTGTTCCTCTATGCTTTTCGGCAGTACATTTGCACCGGCAAAATTCACATTTTGACGATCAGAAAATGTGTCTTGACTTATTTGAGAAAACGGTGAAGACGCAAAACCTGAATCTACAGTATTTGCAAGATTGTGTCCTGACATTTCGGATTCCTGAGGCGAATTGTTGCCGACCGATCGATCGATAATGCTTCCCAGTTCACTAATTGTTTCACTGTCTACACCATTATTTGCAGCCCGCTCCACTTCCCTATGCACAATCACCAAATTACTAGTTTGAACATTATTTAATTCATTACACGGTGGCGCTAGCACACTGCTTTCGTCTTCAGTGACATTTCTCAGTTTACTTTGGAGCCTAGTATTGCGTTTTTCACACGCCATTATTGTCACATTATTTCACATGACAACACAGAAGACCACAATTTGAAGAGCAAAATAAGGAAACACATTAACATAGCACTGAAAATAATATCTAGTTAATTGCAAGTGCAGCTGCGAAATACTTGGTGCAAATCTACATGCATGCAACAACTATTTTACTGCACAACAATGAAAAACTACAACTACAAAGGAAATTCTCTCTATAATTACGCGCTAGCAATAAACAATAGCTACACTAATTACACAAACTACAAGAAAAAAAATCAGAAGATTCCAGTGAGGTATCCTCGGCTAAGGGTCGACATATGAGACGTCCCCTTCGAAAAATTGTACATGAGTGTGCTTAAACTGACACACAATATTTTTAGCGCAACGCAATCTGACTTTCAAAAATCCCTACAGTAGAATGGCCCTGACTAACATTAACCTATACGTTTCACAAATCACTTACCACACAAAAATCTTCGTTACTCGAACTACTGCAATACAGCGAACGCCAATACTGCCAGCTAAATAAAAGAACTGATGGGGCGTTGGCCTTTGAGGCCGTAGCTAACGAGTTTGATCTGGCGCAGCTCTTGCCCCATCAGGCTTCTCAGTTACGCGGTTTGTTACACAGTTTTCCCTAGCTTCTTAGTTATAGCCTGGGTGTTACTAACGTTCTTGATTATCATACCCGTCTTTCCGACAACATTCCGGTTAGGCAGTCCCCATATCGCCTCTCGGCCCCTAAGGTCAAGATACTCAAGGCTAAGATATCTCAGATGCTCCAACAAGGAGCAATTAGGCCTTCTACATCTGCTTATGCTTCCCCAAAATTTCTTGTGCCTAAAGATCAGGGGCGTGATTTCAGACCTGTGGTTGACCACCGCGGTTTAAGCGCTAAGGTTGTTCTTGAATCGGTACCCCTACCTGATCTACATAATTTTTTTTACTTGATTTGCCGATGATAATTGGCTTACGCTTCTTGATCTGAATCATGCTTATTATCGGATTTAGTTAGCTAAAGAATGTAAACTTGTTTGATTTCAACAGAGTTCCTTTGGACTAGCAACTGTAGCGGCTGTGCTTACTCGTTTGTTGGATAATATCCTTGGCGACTTGAAGTTAGTCTGTGTGTACAATTATTTGGACGGCTTGGTTATCTATAGTCGTTCGTTTAAGGATCATTTCGAGCATATTCAGCAAGTTATTTTGAGGTTGCAGGGAGCCGGGCTGACCGTTAAGCCTAGTAAGATGACGCTAACCAAGCGGCAGGTATCTTTCTTAGGTCATATAGTGTCGGGCCAGAGTATTCACATTGACCAAGAGCGAACTAAAGCCTTACGGGCCTTGCCTCCACTTATTGATAAGAGATGAATTGCTAAATTCATAGGTATGGCAAATTATTTTAGGTGTTTCGTTTCCAATTTTGCTCTGTTGACGGCACCCTCAAATCAGTTACGCCGGAAGGGCGCGCGTTTTGAATGGGGACCCGCCCAGGAGGCTGTCTTTGAGCATATTAAGACAGCGATAGCCAATCCTCCGGTCCTTGGGGTAACCGATTTTAATAAAAGGTTTATTGTTCAAACTGACGCTCATAATACTAGGATTTCGGCTGTTCTCCTCCAGGAGTTTGAGGGGCAGAGACACACATTAGCTTACGCGTCAGGTCGGTTGACTGATGCCGAACTCAAGTACTCCGTCTACGAGTGCGAGGCTTTGGCCGTTTTTATTTGCATTAGAGAAGTACCGCTTCTACCTTGGACATTGGGTTTTCCAATTAGAAACCGACAATCAGGCTTTGAGGTGGATGTTGGCTAGGCCTCGTAAGACTGGCTGTATTGCCAGGTGGGCAGTACGCATTTCGGCATTTCAGTTTGAAGTTAAACAAGTGAGTGACTCTGAAAATATCTTTGCGGATGTCCTAAGCCGGATTTCGCCGAAACTACACCTAGTGATAAAAACCAGCAGGTGGCGTTGGGTGAAATTCCCCTCTTGTTTGAAGATGTGTTTCAGCATCAGGATCAGGACCCTGTTTGGGCCCCCATTAAGCAACGTGTGCTGGCAGGAGAGCTATCGGATGAGTATGTTTAGTGTTATTCTCTGTAAGAGGGTGGGCGAGGCTAAACAGTGCAAGATTTGTTTGCCTATAACTTTGGTGAGCCTTGTTTTTCGTTACTTTCATGATTCGTTGGTGGGTGACCATTTGATCACTTATAGGACTCTCCAAAATATCAAGGAGCATTTAACTTGGTCCTCCATGGACCGAGGTGTGAGAGAGATGATATCCAAATGCCGCTTGTGTAATGTAGCCAAACCCAAGAATTCTCTTCAACAGAGTTTGTTGAGTTCTGAACAAGAGTCCTGTCCTATGCACAAGTTTTATATTGATTATTTAGGGCGTTATTTCGCACTAAGAAGGGTAATCGGTATGTACTAGCTATTATCGATGCATTCTCCAGATTTATTTGGCTCCTCCCGAGCCGTAACATTACCGCTGCCACCACTATTTATCATTTAACTAATGATTTCAGTGTTTTTGTCCCACCCAAGCAGCTTGTTAGCGATAATGCTCCTGATTTTCTTTCGGCTCCTTTCAAGGCCTTCTGTTTTCAGAACGGTGTCAGGCATATCACGACCACCCCGTATTATCCGCAGCGGTCCTTTTCGAAAAGATTTAACCGAAATCTTAAGTCTGTGTTGATTATTAATCGTCAGAAAACCCTTAGTGAATGGGACTCCAGTCTTCCCTGGATTGGTTTCGCCTTTAATATCGCCAGTCACGAAGCCTTGCTAGTTACGTCCTCGTCCTTCATCCTTTCCTATCCGGTTAATTCCCCTCTTTCGAACTTGTGGAGAATTCGAGATCTTATTCCAGCCGATATTAGTGTTTGTGTTATCAAGGAAAACTGGAACTGGGCCAGGCATAATATACTCAGAGCCATAATAAACAAGCTGAGCGTTATAATCGTAATCGAGAAATTTTTAAGGGCCGAATAGGGGGTTAAGTTTATGTTCGCAATTTCCCGAGGAGGCAGGTGCGTGGCGGGAATCTTAGTAAATTTACGCTTCGTTTTCTGCGGCCTTGTCCTATCGTGCGTATTTTAGGCCCAGTAAATCTGTTGGTCAAGGAGACCAGTTCAGGTAAACAGTATCGGGTTCACCTTAGCCAAGTTTAATTCAGGTGGCTCAAGGGTTGAATCACCCCCTCCCTGTGTTAAGTTTGATGGGGGAGGTTGAGAAGTGGCTGGCTCATGCTATGTGTTGGATTAAACCTTGGTTGCTCTTCTGTGGTTACTCTTCCACAGTTTTTGTGATTATGCTGTTATCCTCTGTGCAGGTGGCAGCAGTGGTGTGTATCGATATCTGCACCTTGGACTATATTTGGTCTGTTGGCCTGACGCTTATAGTTTCCAGCTGAGCTGTGTGCAGGCCCCCTCCCCCCCCCCCCCCTCTCACACAAGGTCTTCGAGTGCCATGCACTCTGCCTCCTGCCTCGCCTTCCATATATGCTTCCCATCCCCCATGAGGATCCTCTACGACCAGCTTCCACCCCCCCATCTGCTCCTTTTCCTCAAACATATCCGCATCCTCTACATCTCCCACCGCCTTCATCCCCCTCATCCCCTGGTTGCTCCTCTCCTCTCCAACTCCCACCCTCTGCCCAACCTTTGCTGTTGTGTTCCCTTCACCCCTACACCCTTCATCTCCTTTCGCAAGGTGGCTTCTATCGGCTCCCCCTCTCAGATGATGCTCTTTCTCCCTCCATTTATCCCTCCTATCAGCTCTGATCCTTAGCTCCCCCTCCTTTCTTCTGTCCTTTCCCTGGGCTCCCTCTTCGCCCCCATCCATCCTGTTTCCGCCCCACCTACCCTCTCTCTGCCTCCCTTCTCTCCCCAGAGTCCTTTTTCCTCTCCCCTCCACTGCCTTTTACACTCTTTCTCGCATCCATCCAGCCTCTTCCTTTTCTATGTCCCCTTCCTCCACCAGCTGCTCCTTTTCTTCTTTTCCTCTCCTCCCCCCATTTTCCCCCTCATAGGTTCAGGTCCTCCCCGCCCCCCCCCCCCCCCCACCTGCTGCTGTGTCACCTGTATAGTGCTGTTATAAGTGAGTGTTCAGTGTTGTGCATCTCCTGTCATTGTTGCAAACAGCCATACTGTCGCTAGTTGTGTTTTTCATCTCATGCAATCAGAAACCAGACTGTAGCAGTGCTTTTTAATTGTGCCTGTCTACTTCTTGTGTGTCTTCATCCTCATCATCACTGCAGTGATTTTATATTTTAAATTCCACACTTTTCCGCCATTTTACAGTTTTTTTACAATGTCACCGTTTTATCGCCTGTTTTTCTTGTTTGTTTCTATTCTCATTATTGTTTTTAACTTTTCTATAGGCTGTAGAGCAACATATTACGCTGCTACCAGCCCACACGCCCCCCCCCCCCAATTGGGGGGGGGGGGGCAGTGAGAAATTGAAATCCAATAAAGAAAAAAATCTGTGTGCAGGCAGTTGGTTGGTTGGCACGGAGCAGCGAGGAAATCTCCGCAGGGCGTAGTTTGGCCAGGACCGCTGGGTGCCTCTATGTGGTGTCAGAGTGTGTGGTGCTGTTCCCATTGCTATGAAGTTCGTGGCTCACTGATCCTGCACATGAAAGTTGAGTTTTGACTTAATTTACCAGCAAGTCACGACTGTTCACATTGTGTCGTTTGGAGTTCGTTGTCGTCTGTTGAGATATTCCCGTGAGCAACAATGTGAGTTTTTAATTTGGCAAGTGTTAGCCACACTCCAGTGGAGTCTAACTGTACTTGGCTATTTGAAGTGAAGTGCGCCAGCGAAATCTTCTGCCTTGTGGTCGTTAACGTGACGGTTAACTGCATTTTTAATTTGACTACATATTTCGATCACTCACGATCATCTTCAGGTCTAAGAAGTTGTGTCAGCAACCTGTCTTTTCTACTCTGTTATCTGGTTCTGAGTAGACAAGACGGGTTGCTGATGCAATTACTTAGCTCTGAAGATGATCCTGGATGATAGAATATGTAATGTAATTAAAAATCTGCAACTTAGACGAAACAAAAAATGAGAATTATCTTAAATGATAGTACTGCTTTTCAACTACTGTCATAATACCTTTCTTTTCCTTTTTTCCCTTCTGGTCTGTTATACAGATACACAAAAACGTATTACGCGAAAGTTGGTTATGAGTGAGAAACAAACAACGGTTCCACAATTATCCTTTACAAAGAAGGTTTCGTAGACTGGTAATTGGATGTAGATTGTATTAACTAAAAAATCGTGATAGTAGCAATGAAGCGTACAATTGTGGGCTGAGAGAATTATAAAAAACTGGTGGAACTGAAATGAGCACGTTGTAAGATAACAGTCGCTGCAGATTGAATCTGAAATTGAATCTCTAAGCCAAGTGCGTAGAAAATTGAGGGCTGACAAAGAGAGCAACACATGCCCTATCAGTAAACTCTACTGAACTGCAAACATGAGCTCATGACTGAGGTACAGCAGCGTTAAATACAAAAGAGGCTTCTTAATATCTTCTTGTTGATGTTGGGCAGCCTTTCCTGAAAGGCGAGTGATGAACAAGGCGGACATGATTATTGATTCCCAGTGGAGAGACCTTTCCATGAAAACGTGGCGTATATTGCTAACATATTTAATGGAAAATACAGACTCTCAAGCCTATATGAGCACTGCGCTGCAACTCATTCAAAAGGAGAGCAGTGGAGAGATTAGTATACATTTGGCAAGCAGCCTGTAGGTGCTCCTCCTGACGTAGCAGGATCGAAAGAGTGGGGACTCTTCTGTTGCAGACAGACGATACGAAATCTTCACTACTACACTTATAAAGTTTGCGTGTGAGGTGAGGCAGTGATTAACACACTGTTATCACTTTTGCAGTCTCATTCCAGTGCTGATTTGATTTCCGACACTGATACCAGAGACGCTTTTTAAGACGCTTTTTAATGGGCACCATCATTCATTTCAAATCCTATTCCTTCGCTGCTGCTTCTGCAGTACCGTTCCTTCTTTAATTCCACTGTATTCCACAGTATACTTGTTTTGCTTCTTAGTCGAAGACAACAGTCCAACTCTCAGCTGAAGTTCAGTTTTGATGTCAGATTACGGGTTCAACAACTGCCTCAGATTCAACGACTACCTCGACAGTTAGACCCACCAGCAACCGAGTACCCAAACAGCGAGGAGGTCAGCCAAGTACTCTCTGCCGACGTATAATGGTCTTAAACCACTTTACTTGCACAAAAATTGGCCAAAGCGTTCAACTGCGAACAGCAGTCGGTTGTTCACCTCGCACCGACTACTCGTCCAGGTGTAACCGAGACGGCAGCCCATCTCAATCGCCGCCCACCATCGCCTGCTGACCGCCAGTTCTTCGCCGTTGACAGCTCACGTAAGACGCGGTTGATACCAAACTGCCAAGCGAACTCAGCAGAGAGTTCATAACATCTTAGAAACGCAGTCGTAGTACCGTGTCAGCCCAGTGAAAGTGCACTGAGATCCAAGAACCTTCATGTAATTCTCGTTTTAATAAACTTATGTTCGAAGACTTATCTCCATTTATCAATTACTCAAATGTATTGCTCACATCCAGGGCTAGATGTTTTATTTCACAGGAGGAGTGACATTCAGTTTGCTTAATGCTGATCAAGTCTAACACCCAGAAAAAAGAACGAACTAATAATTCAGTGTATTTGAAAGCATGTTTTTGGGAAGAAAGTGCAGAGGACTTGTAAGTCCACCTGTGGACGGTGTAGAATCTTCCTAAACTCTTAATGTATTGACCATTAACAATGATTGATTTACACTTATTTGTTAATTTTATACTCGTAACTCTCCTAGCTGATCCTCAAATGTTAGCATTCGAAGCAACGTTTCTACAATTCTTACTCCATGACAATATCGTTTAGAACAGGGGCGACCAAGATTTCCGCTCGCAGGCTATGCTCTGGGAGGAGAACCGTAATGCTCAGTTTCACCGCAGATTTCCCCTACTGCCACGGCATGCTGTATTAGTGGGAGGAGGGAGGAGAAAACACGTAATTTAAATGGCAATGCAGTCACAATACATACGACTTGGATCTGTATTTCATATTTCTCAACAACATAGATCATAAAAAAAATCAAATTTTCTCTATTATTTAATTACTTTTTGGCATACTGCGGATGAAATTTTATGTGGCACAAACTGTATATGTACGGCCAAACGAAAACATTTTCACAGACTTTCGGACTTGAGTTCCCATGTTATCGTGACTTATTTAGTTTTCATAATCGAAAAAACGTTCTTCCACACAAATTTTTAGCTCGAAATATTGCGGAACTTCTGCAACCTCATTATGAAGACGTGGAAACTCTGCCTGAGGAAATCAATGTAGACGTCCTGGACTATTTTTACGTAAGAGAACTAGTCATTTAAACGGGAATTACCTTGAAGACCGATCAGTTACATCTACGCATGCATAGGAAAGCTTACAACTGAAACAGCAGACGTCTCCAAAGCAGCTCGAACACTGATATAAGATGGGCAGGGTCCTCAGAACATTTAGGAAATTATAGCTGTAGTTTTTTCAAGGTCACAATGAACTCTCAGACCTATCGTTCTCTTTAACAGTAGTGAGCTTAGGGAACTGGACTGTGTCTGGCAACATGTGTCCCTTTGTACAACGCGATTTTCTCTTTAAATGCAACTCCATGAAGTCCACTTGAAATGCGTGGTCTGCAATCCATTCCGGATGTTCTAATTTTCGTTCCTGCATTCCTTTTTTCTTCATAAATTTAACAATAGAAAGTTTTAAATCTAAAAATCGTTCCAGACTTGCTCCTTGACCTACCCAACTTACGATACGGTAATACATAAAGTCTACATGATCTTCGTTCAATTCCATCCAAAACAGTAGCATTTACACCGTGGAATAATGCGTGAGACATCAGAAATCTTACTAGTCAGACCACCAATATCTTCATGTGCTGCATGCCTGCGAACTTAGCACGAAGTGCTTCTTGATGTTGTGAATCTCATCTCTCGATCGTTATTATTCTTTGCTCTTTCATTGTCACCCAAAACTTTAAATTCTTTCTGCATGGTACTACAGAATGTTTCCAAAAAAATTTGTAGTACCCGTCGCTTATGGCACTGAATAAAATATATTGACAATTTTCATCCCTCTCTTCTGTCATTCCCATTCATTTTTAAAGGCTTGTGACAATAGACTGCTAGACAGCCTCTTTTTATGCAATCATCCACTGGACCTGTGACCGTCCTTCATACCACAAACTGACACCACACCACGGTTCTGCCGAACTAAAAGACCTGTACCGATCGGAAAGTGCACACAGGAGTGCCAAATGAAATGTCGAACTGTACCGACTGCCTTCGGGAAGGAAAGAACAAAGACGATAAAGGTGGAACCGTCACCCGTCCGCGTCCATGGCCAACACACTTAACCCGCGTGAAATTTAGCACGTTGTGGCAGGCCCTAGTTAAGGGCAAAGGTTTTGATGTAGAATCTGATTATGTGTGTGGATGTAAGGAAACTACTTCTTAATTCTTTCTCCCACTGTGTGACATTTCACTATATTGTTTCAACTTACCAATGTCCGCTCCCGATAGCTGAGTGGTCAGCGGGACAGAATGTCAATCCTAATGCCCAGGGTTCGATTCCCGGCTTGGTCGGAGATTTTCTCCGCTCAGGGGCTGGGTGTTGTCTTGTCCTAATCATCATCGTTTCATCCTCATCGACGCGCAAGTCGCCAAAGTGGCGTCACATCGAAAGACTTGCAACCGTCGAACGGTCTACCCGACGGGAGGCCCTAGTCATACGACATTTACTTACCAATAAGTATGGCTGTTATACATAAGTAAATTCGTCACTATTCTAAGTCCAAATTATCCTTTGTCCGTCATAATTTTAATTCGAGAAAAATTAGGCCAACTGGTCGTCAGCTGCAGCTCACATCCACTAGGGACACGGGCTGATTTCATATTAAGTGTTTCATCGTTATTCTTTCTCGAATATTACGGTGAGAAGGGTACTAAGATATTAAATTATGCCAAATTCTTAACCGATGTAGGCCAATTTCACGTTTAAAATTTCATTGGACATCCACTATCTTTGCCCCAACAATCGCGTCCATGTTGTCGTTAGAATGTACTGTGAAAACGTCATGTTGTGTATCGAAACATAGACAGGGAATGCCATTTAATAACGGGGAAGGCAGATTGTACTAAATGTTTTCGACATGTTTTTTATAAAAAAGTTTCTTGATACCAATAACTTACATTGCGGAAATAACCTTAGTAGAAACCCTAGTTTCAGTGTCGAGTGTCTTAAATGCACTGGAAGTAAAACGTAACATGGATAAACTTTCCACTCCTGGAAAAACGAGATGACAGCATCTGTGTGTGTTATGACAATGTGAGGCTCTTGAAATGCTCTTGATATGCTATACAGTCTGAATGCCGTTGTCTTCTTTCATTCAAGCAGTGAAATCAAAAATTAGAATTACTTTAACTTTTCCAGCCATTTCTTAGCATGCCCTAGTAAAGCGCTTTTGACTATAATTTATATGGCAACGAAAGTTAACCTGCACAAGAACAACGACAAACAGACTCATGAGTTTCAGAAGGAAAAGAATAGTTATCGCTATAAAAGGGATAAGTCATCTAGATCATCCACAGATTAAAAACTGTGTTGAAAGGTTATTACTGATCGACGTTTGTATGCAGTGTCGTTGTTTGTTACATCCGAATCCTGCGAGGTTGTTCAGCAAATAATCAGAAACAACATACAGCTAACTTACAATCCCAGGGGAGATCGTGACAGCTCTCCAATAAATAGATTTATTATACAAGCAATCAAAATAACAGATAAAGGTTGAAAGACTGCACAAGAGGCTGAAGCACCACCTTGCAGCATGTGAACGCAGTAGAGACCAATGTCGAGCATGTATAAGTTCTTGCAAGACTCATTTGGTAAGTTCATCGAAAAATTAAAAGTAATCTACTACAGTTAAAATTGCAGGGACATGTGTCATATAAAAGAAAAGACTTGTTCACTAAAAGAGATTTCACAGACTGAGTCCAATTTAAGTAAGATGTTATCATGTGCTCAACTTAACTGTATCAAGTACAACATTAAATGAAATGTGACTGGGTTTGTTGAACCCGTTCTCATAAGGCGTTGGAAGAATATTTTAAATTTAGATATGGAACATATGGAAACAACTGAAAAAGAATCTCAGAAAATACACCCCTTACATGATAAAGTTGTTAATTGAATCCAAATTACATTAACTAATGAAGAAAAAATGTTAACAAAGGCTCTACAATTTAATATTTGCATTGAGAAAAAGAGGAAATGTGGCACAGCTATTCATTATGCAGCAGACAGAACCTCCAGTCATAAACTGGGTCTCTCGTATCCTGATATGGACGGACTACTGTAGTTACTGTGCACTTTGTTATATGGTTAAATGTCTAAATTACACACGCCTCTCAAAGATAAACAATCAATTTCTTTCTGCTCGTTTTCTCACATGAGATATCCAGCCAATGATCGTAAATGTTTTAATGGAGTTTTCCTATGTATCAATTAACTCACCCTTTTTAACACATTATATTGAATAGCATTTGAAATTTTATTGTTTCTCCACCGATCGTTGTTTTTATGATCGCATACATATTAAATCTATATTTCTATTGTTCGGTTGTAGGTTAAATGAGTCATCAAGGCACTGTGGGGACCTCTGGCTTCCAGAGTAATTGTAATCGCATAATCCTAAGCGACAGTATTCGGCTGTGCGTGGTCTACATTCGGGTGGTAGGAGAATTCAGTGATGTAACAACAAACGTGGATGAATACATGGAGCAATGTCAACTACTTTATTATACTTAGAACGAAGAGAATATAGTGCTTCCTCACTAATTACTCTACTATCGACTGAACGCTACAAATTGACTTTGTCGGATTTTTTTTATTTAGAAGTGGAATTTTTGTTAGGTGAATAGCCAAAAATGGCTGCAAAACCCCGCTTTCAGAAGTGTATACTCACTGCAGTGGACAAAGAAGGTGACTTACTCTTTAGCAAACTGAAGGTAAAAGAAGAACGCTTACAGAAGAATGAACAGGCCATGATATCCATGGTGGCTACGCTTGGAGTCCCCGAAATGAAAACCTAATAATAAATTAACAGGCCATGATATCCATGGTTGCTACTCTTGGCTTCCCCGAACGGAAAACTTAATAATAAATTAAGACTAAATATATAACTTTATACATCAAAGGCAAAATGGCGTACAATTAAAACACGAACCAAATCAACCCCTAAATCATTCTGCTGTCTAAAAAACCACTTGCGAGAATTCTGAATGCTTCTATGTGGTAAATACATAGAATTATACCCCTAGCCGACAGCTAAGGAAGAAGACTAAATATGAAATCTACATCTACATTCTACATTTATACTTCACAAGCCACCCAACGGTGTGTGGCGGAGGGCACTTTACGTGGAATCCTAAGAAAATTCAGACATGTAAATACTCACAAATACCCTCCCCCCCCCCCCCCACACACACACATACACATATACACACTATAGCTAAGATGTTTTTACTGTTCACTGAATTTCTCAATGTCTTCCTACCCTTGCTTTGTTGTACTAGGCACTACCTCTCTCGTACTAACCAATGAGCTTAATATTAATAAATTTTAGGAATTTGTAATATTAATAAACTGTTACTTGATATTCATAAGGCCTTCTGCATATCGTGTTCATACAAGGTTTACTAGTAATTATTCCTGTTTGATAGCTACAAGATTTTGAGATAATTCATTTATTTTTAGTAATATCTTCTGGTAAACCTTGCGGGATGTAAGGTCGTGGTCCATGAAACTCTTCAGCTCCTAAAGTTTCGTCCAGTTCTTCGCTGGACATCTTCAGAGGGGTGTTTCTCCTCCGGTGAGTCTTGCCGACTGACGGGTCGGACGTCTGAGAGCGACTTATGTATCGTAGAAAGTGGGCGTGACCAGAGTTACACGTGATATGCAGAGATAACCTTTGTCAGAGATAAAACTTAACTATCGATCGTAACCTTGTCACGGATAAAACTGTCTAGCAATTCTGTAGTGCTACTGTCCAAATATCACTAAGTTTCATGGTCTCTTCTTTCCGATTAAAATTATCCCTATGTTTATATATTTCAATTGCTTCTCTACAAAGCCGTGGGTAATAGTTCGTCGTCGTAGATAAAATTTTTGTTTCGGAAAACTTCACTTGATGATTTCCTGGCTGAAAAGCGTGTTCTGCTACAGCCGATTTATCTGTTTTTCCTAATCGGCAAAGACTTCTGTGTTCTTTTAACCGTGTATTTACGCTTCTTTTTGTTGTTCCAACATAAACTTTACCACATGTACACGGAATTTTATATACGCCACTGGCTGATAGAGGAGCGCGTTTATCTTTTACAGACCGAAGAACATGACAAATTTTCTTCGTTGGTCTAAAAACAGGTCTAATATCATGTTTACTTAAAATCTTTTCAATCTGATCCGTTACTTTCTTTATAAAAGGGAGAGAGACTGTATTCTTCCATCGTTTTTCGGACTTGTCCTTAAGCTTTTTGTTGTTTGGGTGCAGAATTCTGCTTACTTCTTTCTTTGAGTAGCCATTTTTCTCAAAAGCGTGCTTCAGATGTTTTAATTCGTACGCCGGAGTATCTAGACGACGAATTAAAACATCTGAAGCACGCTTTTGAGAAAAATGGCTACTCAAAGAAAGAAGTAAGCAGAATTCTGCACCCAAACAACAAAAAGCTTAAGGACAAGTCCGAAAAACGATGGAAGAATACAGTCTCTCTCCCTTTTATAAAGAAAGTAACGGATCAGATTGGAAAGATTTTAAGTAAACATGATATTAGACCTGTTTTTAGACCAACGAAGAAAATTTGTCATGTTCTTCGGTCTGTAAAAGATAAACGCGCTCCTCTATCAGCCAGTGGCGTATATAAAATTCCGTGTACATGTGGTAAAGTTTATGTTGGAACAACAAAAAGAAGCGTAAATACACGGTTAAAAGAACACAGAAGTCTTTGCCGATTAGGAAAAACAGATAAATCGGCTGTAGCAGAACACGCTTTTCAGCCAGGAAATCATCAAGTGAAGTTTTCCGAAACAAAAATTTTATCTACGACGACGAACTATTACCCACGGCTTTGTAGAGAAGCAATTGAAATATATAAACATAGGGATAATTTTAATCGGAAAGAAGAGACCATGAAACTTAGTGATATTTGGACAGTAGCACTACAGAATTGCTAGACAGTTTTATCCGTGACAAGGTTACGATCGATAGTTAAGTTTTATCTCTGACAAAGGTTATCTCTGCATATCACGTGTAACTCTGGTCACGCCCACTTTCTACGATACATAAGTCGCTCTCAGACGTCCGACCCGTCAGTCGGCAAGACTCACCGGAGGAGAAACACCCCTCTGAAGATGTCCAGCGAAGCACTGGACGAAACGTTAGGAGCTGAAGAGTTTCATGGACCACGACCTTACATCCCGCAAGGTTTACCAGAAGATATTTCATCCGGTCGTGAAAGCCTTCATACTATTTTTAGTAAACTTTAATATTAACATTGATCTTTAATTTCACCCTGTGAGAAAAATAAACAATATCATTACCTTCTACTTAAAAAATATAAGTGCATTGTTTGTTTGAAAATTAACTGATGTTGTAAAATATATAAGTTATTTATCACTACCGTGCTGCTGAATTATCTATTAAAATTTGCGATGTTCATTGGAAATTTCACTGCTATTACTGACCACTGTTTTCGTTCAGAAAACAATGTAAACAACGCACGAAGTTAGTTAAATGCTACATAAATGTGACATAAAATCATGCACAAGGTAGGCTGCCATTATTATAATATTCAATAGTTCTGCCTTCAAGATAAAGGGGTTTCAGTGGTAAACGTCAAACATCAGACAAGGAATCACTTTATTCGTCACATGACGCCTTTCGAAATTTATCCGTCTTCAAGTATCCAGGAGCGACTTCTGCACATATACTTGTCGTTTCAAGTTGTATATCAAAAACACTTTGGGAGATTTCCAATGTCATCGATAAGCCTCAAACCTCTTATTTCTTCCCCTGAACTTTAATTTATACTTCAGGATTTGCCTCGGTTTCGTTCAAAACTTGTTCAGTGTACATATGGAATAACATCAAATATGAGCTACAACAATACCTCACTCCCTTTACAATGTCATCGATAAGCCTCAAACTTCTTATTTCTTCTCCTTGAACTTTAATTTATACTTCAAAATTTGCCTCAGTTTCGTTCAAAACTTGTTCAGTGTACATATGGAATAACATCGGATATGAGCTACAACAATACCTCACTCCCTTTACAATGTCATCGATAAGCCTCAAACTTCTTATTTCTTCTCTCTGAACTTTAATTTATACTTAAAAATTTGCCTCGGTTTCCTTCAAAGCTTGCTCAGTTTACAGATTGAATAGCATCAAAGATGAGCTACAACAATGCCTCATCCTTTTTCAACTACTGCTTTCTTTCGACGTCCTTCTCTTATAACCACAGCCTGCGAATGTTTGTTTCACATGTAACTTGAAATACTGTGCAGCAGTCGCTCCTGGATATATGATGATGCTTACATTCCAAAACACGTAATATGGGCAATAAAGTCGTTCCTTGTCTGATGTTTGACTTTTACCACTGTCACCCAAAATACGGACTTCTTGATTATTATGTGGAAGTTACTTAACTGTAATGACATATGCAACAAAAATCAGCAAAAACAGAGGTGTATTATACACTCCTGGAAATTGAAATAAGAACACCGTGAATTCATTGTCCCAGGAAGGGGGAACTTTATTGACACATTCCTGGGGTCAGATACATCACATGATCACACTGACAGAACCACAGGCACATAGACACAGGCAACAGAGCATGCACAATGTCGGCACTAGTACAGTGTATATCCACCTTTCGCAGCAATGCAGGCTGCTATTCTCCCATGGAGACGATCGTAGAGATGCTGGATGTAGTCCTGTGGAACGGCTTGCCATGCCATTTCCACCTGGCGCCTCAGTTGGACCAGCGTTTGTGCTGGACGTGCAGACCGCGTGAGACGACGCTTCATCCAGTCCCAAACATGCTCAATTGGGGGACAGATCCGGAGATCTTGCTGGCCAGGGTAGTTGACTTACACCTTCTAGAGCACGTTGGGTGGCACGGGATACATGCGGACGTGCATTGTCCTGTTGGAACAGCAAGTTCCCTTGCCGGTCTAGGAATGGTAGAACGATGGGTTCGATGACGGTTTGGATGTACCGTGCACTATTCGGTTTCCCCTCGACGATCACCAGTGGTGTACGGCCAGTGTAGGAGATCGCTCCCCACACCATGATGCCGGGTGTTGACCCTGTGTGCCTCGGTCGTATGCAGTCCTGATTGTGGCGCTCACCTGCACGGCGCCAAACACGCATACGACCATCATTGGCACCGAGGCAGAAGCGACTCTCATCGCTGAAGACGACACGTCTCCATTCGTCCCTCCATTCACGCCTGTCGCGACGCCACTGGAGGCGGGCTGCACGATGTTGGGGCGTGAGCGGAAGACGGCCTAACGGTGTGCGGGACCGTAGCCCAGCTTCATGGAGACGGTTGCGAATGGTCCTCGCCGATACCCCAGGAGCAACAGTGTCCCTAATTTGCTGGGAAGTGGCGGTGCGGTCCCCTACGGCACTGCGTAGGATCCTACGGTCTTGGCGTGCATCCGTGCGTCGCTGCGGTCCGGTCCCAGGTCGACGGGCACGTGCACCTTCCGCCGACCACTGGCGACAACATCGATGTACTGTGGAGACCTCACGCCCCACGTGTTGAGCAATTCGGCGGTACGTCCACCCGGCCTCCCGCATGCCCACTATACGCCCTCGCTCAAAGTCCGTCAACTGGACATACGGTTCACGTCCACGCTGTCGCGGCATGCTACCAGTGTTAATGACTGCGATGGAGCTCCGTATGCCACGGCAAACTGGCTGACACTGACGGCGGCGGTGCACAAATGCTGCGCAGCTAGCGCCATTCGACGGCCAACACCACGGTTCCTGGTGTCTCCGCTGTGCCGTGCGTGTGATCATTGCTTGTACAGCCCTCTCGCAGTGTCCGGAGCAAGTATGGTGGGTCTGACACACCGGTGTCAATGTGTTCTTTTTTCCATTTCCAGGAGTGTATATTTTAACAAACGAATCTCCATTCATTCTCTTATAATAGTATGTAGGTTCCACCACAACTTTGCAAGCTGCAGTTAACTCCCGAGATGGTCTTGACATCACACTGAGGGTCCTTTGGTAACAATTGATGATGATGATGAAGTTTAAATACCATTGCATTATTACAAAGTTTCCGATGAATGGACAAGCTGAGAAGACTGTGGCCGAGGAGCAGATAGTAATGGCATCATTTGCAGGGCCACTCAGAACTGCCCAGTGACAGAGAGAGAGACGGGGCTCAGGCAGTGAAAGAATGCCGGGCGCGGCAGGCGTCGCCTTGCCCTCGGCCCGCCCGCCCGAGGCGCCATTACTCGTTGCGATGTCAGCGCCGATTGCCAGCCGCTCCCTAACATGGAGCAATTGCCACTGTCGCCGGAGGGACATCTGCCACGCGCAGTTTTTTCCAATAACTCGCCGGGGCTGGAGCTGCGCCATCAATCCTGCGAAATTATCCAATTCACGCTGCTTCAGTGTTCGCCGGAGGGAAAGACAGCGAACGTCCGACTCCGCCAGCACAATTTGGCTTTTTTCTCTTCAGTCACTCTTTGTGGGATATGACTCCGACTCTGGAGATACAGCACTAAATACTATTGCATTTAGAGCCTACCATCTGCAGATACTCGAGCTCAACTCGTCAGGTCAATGTTGAATCTCCAACACTGCAGTAATAACATCGTCTGACAAGCCACCAATGTTGCTGTCATCAGCTGACCGTTCGCAAGCCTGATAATTTCATCCTCTCAGCAGCGCCGTCACCCTTTTTTTACCTTATGTCCTTCGTATAAACTCCTTTGAAGACAGTATCTATTGCAGGCATCTGCTGTTCCTAGTCCTTGATCGTCTCTGGCAGATTTACAGCATCGTAAATAAACCTTAAAATTCTTATTTCGTCTCCCTGAACTTAATTTCGTACTCCAAATTTTCCAGTGGTGTCCTTCAAAGTTTTCTCTCTGTACAGATTGAGTAGCATCAGGGATGAGCTAAAACTCTGTCCTGACTCCCTCTTCAACCATCCCTATGAATGTCCTATTCTTATAACTGCTGTCTGGTGTCTATACAGGCTGAAGACAACCATTAGCTCCTTGTACTTTTACCATACTATCTGTAGAATGTAAAAGAAATTTTTCCAGTCAGCATTTTCGAAGGCTTTCTCAAGACCAAAATAAATATTTTATCCATTATAGATGTGGAGGCTTCGACTGTAATGTGTGAAAATTTTCAGAAATACCTGCAACTAGTCGTCTATTGTAGCAATTCAGGACTTATTTTAAGTAGCTCATCACCTTCTGGTACACGAATTTGTTTTCACACACAGACACAGCAACCCCGCGACACATACACACTCTCCTCACATTCCCCTTCTCAGTCGCTCACCTGCCTCCTGTCTCTCTCTCTCTCTCTCTCTCTCTCTCTCTCTCTCTCTCTCTCTCTCTCTCTGTCCCTCTTGCTCACACACACACACACACACACACACACACACACACACACAAATATCCAAGATGGTCTTCCCAAACAGCCACATAACACTAAGTGAGCCATCGACATGCTAAGCTGTGATGCTTAGTTCATAATCAACACGTAAAAAGCAAAAATAAACCCGTTAAATGTAATTTCTGTATCAGAAAACACAGATTTATTGTAAAACGTATTCATAATTCTGAATAAGTTCAGCACATCTATACGTTACTTCTAGCGAAACCTGTTTATATTTTCATAAGTTTTCGAAATGCTTCCATATCGCAGCTTTATTTTGCACTTACCAGCATTGTGGAAGCTTGTTATTCTACACGCGAAATGGAATACAACATCTTCATAACCTCTGGTAAACTGAGACAATTGTGTAGCCCATATCCTGTATGCTGAGAAACATCCAGAACGCAGGGTAAGTGTCAAGATAAAACTACAACACAAAATCATATCATAAACTTATCAAAACAAAAGCAGGTTTTAGTAGAATTAAGGTGTGCGCTGTAGCTACCCAGAACTGTGAATACAGTTAGCAGTAAAAACACTGACAGATGTTTGCTGCAGCTGTACCCTTTGTCAGTATCGGAGAAATGTGTCCCCACTCATTTATTCTATTCTGAGGAACGTTCGAAGTGGGAATGAGTTTGCAGTAGAAGTGTGTTTCGCAACAGTGAATAAGATCAAGTGCCCATAACCCTTAAAGTATACATTTTACAGACCAAGTCTACCTGACGTTTTTGTCTTGTTCTGGTCTGTACTATCATTTCTCAAAATATGGAATACTTCTTTACCAATCTGTATAGAATGAATGTCACCTTGAATCTCAGTCGTGTGTATTATATGAAGAAATTTGGTTCATTTCATATCATTGGTGTAGAAAATAGCTATATTTTTGGCATTTCTGTACAGATTATCACTTTTAATGATTATTTTATCATAATAATGAGTCACCTTTTATCTTCAGTTGGCAGAATAGACGTATGTGAAACAAATAAAAATCGAAAATAAACATGAATTTAAAAAGTAAAATAACAATTTTAAATACAAAACAAAAGTAATTCAAACAAATAATTAGAGCAATAATGAAATACAGATATTTTAATTAAGTATGTCAAAAATAATCCTACAGAACATTGTGTACAGCTCCTTTTCCAAAAATGTTATTTCACAAAATCTTCTTTATTCCACTTTGATGGAAGTGGCGTGAAAACGTCTTTCATTTAAGTTGTAAAAAGAAACCAATTTTTCAAAATTAATTAGAAGTGGTGGGGTATTTTGCAAAATTTCTAATTATTACGAAAGTTGGTTATATACACTGTTTTCAAAAACGTTACGTTTCAACTTTTGTATGAAATCAAACAAATTGTTTATGTATCATGGTTTAGAGCCTAATATGCCAGATATACTTTTGGGGTGTGTTTTACCTAATAAAAATGGAAATCGACAGAAAGGAAAAATACGTATTGCATTATTTTGACTCCTCTACTAGGGCAGTGGATAAAATATGGATATATCAATATTTTAACAAAAATATCGATAAATATCGGCGACATTTCTTTTCCTAATAAATCATTATATCGATACCTAAACAGCAAAACAGAGTGCCGACATTCTCATTTCATATTGTATTTTTTTCGCTATTTTCGTTACAAATATTTGAAATTATTCTTTTGAAATTGTAGTTGAACATAATTTTACTTTCGCTGTGGGAAGGAGTCTCAGTACTTTTTGAGCTTTCATCAGGTCCAATCTTTCCCTTTGACTGTGTGAAGCAAATATAGGTGGCACAAAGAGGACGTCCGATTGCACAGGGGGTTGGAAGTGTGAATAGAATAACAAGATTACCGATGTGAAGAAATAGCACGCCGGTTGCGTTAAAAAACTATTTTTAACCCAACTAGTGCGGTATTTCTTCACATCGGCATTCTTCAAAAAGCAGCTGCTGAGCATGATGAACATTAATCTGAAAAGCCATGGTTGGTTTTCGCGGTGGAAGAGACGTGTGCGGGAAAATGCTGACGTCATCGGTTCTCGGCGCTACTAACAGCAACTGCAATTTTAACTTGATACTACAACTGTTACATCGCCAGCGTTTGCAGAAATGAAAAAAGAGAGAATTCGACATGAATTGTTCTGGACAAATCCGGTATGTGACGAAACCGTACCTCAGACCCATTGAAGACCTTTAATTGTGCCACGTACAGGCAGTTACCATTGTCTGGAAAGTGGTTATCGCTCTAAGGAGGGTAAGCGGGCTGCTAACTCGTTGATGTACAGAATGTCTAATAATAAATCAATACTTAAACATACAGCGCTAAAACCAGCAGTATATTTTCAGTGTGCGGCGAATATTTTTTATAGGGTGGTACGTCATTAATTCTTCCGTCGATATATCGACGCACTTTTTAGATATATTGAGGTCCGATAGTGATATTTTTAAATATCGATATATCTGATTCCCGATGTTTTTAAAATTATCGACAGTGCTACTCTTCCTATCCGCGAAGGCTATTCAAGATCATTAATTTACACCTTATAAGTCATTTTCTTTCTCCAAACCATATGCACAGGTATGTTTGGAAATCGTGATAGGTCTGCTTTTCTAGACTTATTAACAGAAGGGTTATTAGACTGTACTATATATAGTGTGTTGTAATTTACCTGAATACTTTTGCGCTATTAAAGGCGACGGAATTATTAGAACAGTGATCTGTAACACATGTTGCAGTCCTAAAAGAAATATGAAACGTTAGCTATATCGACGTTTCGGTTAGTACTTTTCTTTCATTTGTTGAGCACCTTCCTCCGACCGAGTGTGACTATCGCCATAAAAGATACTTTGCTTTGTCTCCTGGCTGTTCTCTATAAAAAGCACATAATTTGATTCATTTTCATTCCAAGATGATTTACATCACAATGAAAATTTGGTTAGAGCTATTCTGAGATGGAGCAACCTATGAGTATACACTTCCTGAAGAAACATGGTGTCAGTTTCTAAATCAGATTGCGATTTTATAAGTTTGGTCACGGTCAAACGTGTTGGTATCAGCACCCACATTTGTTAGGGATGTTGAAGATCAGTTTCTTTCGAATGGAACTTGGAATCATGAGTTTAAATTCTTGAGTACCTCTGTAATAAAGTGGATGGTTGCTACGAAACCAGTGGCTAATTTTGTAAAAGTTCTTTCTCGTAATCCTCAGATGCAGCTAGGCGGCCTTAGTGTGTATACCGTTTGCTTTGAAAATCAGTGCTGAACGATTTTTATGATTGTTGTTGCAATGGTATCGGATGCCACGTGGTCGCTGGCCACTTTTATTTCCACTGTAATCTACGTGTTTCGTAAGATTTCTGGCCTACGAATCGATTGAGACCTAATAGTCACGTTATAATGTAAATTGTCCGTGGATTCGAACAATTTATTGAAGTTTGAAATGATTGGCTGTCCTTTCTTTTCAACTTCTATCTCTTTGGAATCCCCATGTGATTGCGTGACCGTACATTCATCTTACTAGTTCATTCTCTCACACATATGAAGAGCGTTTCCATGCTATTTTCACATGTTACATTAACGTGT
The DNA here is from genome assembly GCF_021461385.2 of Schistocerca piceifrons. Taxonomy (NCBI): domain Eukaryota; kingdom Metazoa; phylum Arthropoda; class Insecta; order Orthoptera; family Acrididae; genus Schistocerca; species Schistocerca piceifrons. Next base: position 456,430,185 of record NC_060144.1, on the reverse strand, counting down.
TCCAGCCTTCCTCTCCGTTACGTAAGGGAGTGATGCTAAGAATTTGTCTATGTTTTTGTCTGGATCTTAGCCGTTAACAGAAGTTCGTAATAAACTATCAGTTCTCTGAATGCAGCTACTTTCTCATTTAAAATAGTCCCGTATCCTTTCCCCCACAGAGCCAGAGCTTAGAACTACGGTCCGAGAAGCTATCAATGATAAAGGGCAGTGAGCCCAGGTAAATAGATATTCGCTGCAAGGTCATGCGGATCTTAGAGTGGTTGGCCAATTTAGCTGTATTGTGATGCTTTGCTTTAAATCAATTACTAAATGTAGTGCCTGGATGAGTGACTTTAATAAATCAGCTTCCTTTACAAACTTTGCACATGCAGTGTACATCTTATTTGCCCATAAGGCAACCCTCCTTTTCTTGGCAGCAAGTCTGCACATATTTTTAAACGGATATACAGAGAAGAAGCAGACGTCAATTAAATGTACCCTCCTCTCACACTCTCCTCTATTTGCGCAGAACATGAGTAAGTCTAACGCGTTTTTTTTATTTCGAAACACTTGTATAAATGTTACTTAAGTTATTGAAATACTCATTACGTCGTTATTACAACTTTTTGTTGCATTTGCATTGTCAGTTTCGATTTCACTAGAAAACTGATTCGACACAAATGTCTATACCGATCATGGGTGAAATAAGGAAGTTCGTAGGAAATGGAACCGAATATTTTTCGTTTTCTCACACACACAATATATGCTGTCTTATACTGAAATGTAACAGATTCCTGTTTATGAGCGGCCAGGGCTGTGAGTTGTTTATTTGCAAAGATTAATGTATCACTTACATAGAGGATAGGGGAGTCCGGGACTAATTGGCACAGATTCTGGTAATTGACTTTTCTGTTTTTTGTGCAATACTTGGAGATATTCTGGTTAACCCAGTGGATAGTTTAACTTTTTGGCTGCAGAGTTATCTAGAACAAATTGGGAGAGGTTGATAATACCATGCTGTGGGCCCCGAGGACCGCGTGTGTCAAGCGCGATGTGCTGCCTATGAGCACAGCTACGATACCTGAAGATGAGCTTATAACAGCCCGAACTTTTCGAAGAATAAATTGTTCAAAAAATAAACTCCTCGTGGACAAATTACATTCGAACAAAGCTAAATTATGCTTCAATGAATAAATAACAATATGAACTTCAATGTCTGAACAATCATTCAAGAAAAATAACTACTGCTTATTAATCTAGGTAACTACAGTTTTCAAATAAAATTAGTTCAGTGTTTTAAATCATCCACAAGTTTTATTTGAACAGATGGATTCAATTTCAATACAATTTCACTTTGATCGTATGAAATTGAATCATCCTCATCTGATCATCTCTATTTTTCACCTTTTTCATGGTGGTGGGCAAGCGAATCTCACTGCCATATGTTTCGACAATATTTCCTGAGTAGTCGTAGCCATTGTATTTCACCTAAACAAAATCATTTGCATGCTGTTCAAGGTGATCAATGTGACCTGTTGGCATCTCTTTGAGGTTCTCTAGGAGTCGTGGAAGCTATCAAATAAGAACCCACATATTCCTCGAGGCAGAAAGCTGAGGACAAAATGCTCTTTGCCGTGGAGAGTTTCTTTAGCCTCTGGACTATCATTGAGGAAAGCCAAGCTGCCGTCAGTTTCAGCATACGTAATATCTGTCACACCGTCATCAGAATCCGTAGAATAAATTTCAGATCGGTGTTTTCTGTGAAGTCAGAATTGCAGTAAACCCCATTTTTCGGCTATGGTCTGATTGCTGTTGTGGCCCGACTTTGGGGAAAGACCAGATTTCTTCTGTGGTGATGTGTGCTCACTCATTTTTTACATGAATACTACCTTTTTTAATGAATAGCAATGGAAAGTGTAGTTGGCATAAGTGTGGGGCGAGCTGTCACAGTTATGTCAACTCACCATTTACCTAATTATGCCAACTAGCGCGCGCCTATATCAGAAATATAACGGGTGCCACACAATTCCAAACAACATATACAAAAGATTATGATGCTTGAATGCAGTAACAGTTAACCATTCTTTCAAAAACCCTCATCAATGGAGGAGCTCCTAAAGAAAAAAGGTACTCATCAGACAAATGATGAAACAGGGAACAGGGGTCTTTTCTTCGTTATGCTTCCAACGAGATTTCAGAATGAAGCTACGGTGGATGGTGTACATTTATGTACACTCCCCATGAGCACGACGACAGCCCTATAATTCCACACTGGCAGGAAACAGAAGCCATGTGCCAACTAGTCCCTTTTGTTCCCTTATGTCAACTAGCCCCCGTCTTTTCTACTATATATAAATTATAATTACTTATGTCAAAGAGAATCTAAATGTTTCGTGATGGTTCCCATGTATCACAAGCCTGTTCCACGTAGTTGTACGTAGGGTGTAAGGGATTGACTATAATTATCTATTATCTGGTGGCTCGATGCCACAAGGACGCTGATCGTTAGGCCTAATGTTGTGTGACGAGTAGCCTGTGGAATTCAAGGCAGATACATACTGTATTAAACATCTGTATAATAGCTGGTAATGAAAGTGAAAGAACTCTCCTACACTGTAAGCAAAACTGCACAATGACCAAAGAAGCAAGAAGGACGTAAGAATCAGAATACTTCAGGAACGGAGAGAATTTGCCGCAAAAGGAAGTGACCTAATATAAAATATAGGTGTTAATTTCTGGAAGAAGTTTCTCAGTTTGGACGTCTGGAACACGACACTGAATCAGTGAGTCATACACTTTGGGATAACCGGAAACAAAGATTAGAAATATGGATACACTGTCTTAGTGACGTTTCTTTTATTATAATGCTATTCTACCACGAACCGACGGAAGATTCACTTAACATTACAATTATTCAATATTGTGTGAAGCGATATTTCAGTTTACCATCTTTTAAATGTCATTAACTATTTATAGTTAATGGCCTTCCTTACATTCTATGCATTGTTGCCTTCATACATATGCATCCATGTTGATGGAAGTTTTTGTTTCTACTCTTTCCTACATTTCTAGGACATTAGGTGTTGCAAGTTGAATTAAAGCGATCGGGATCGGTTTTGAGTAGGATTCTCATACAGGCAAACAAGAGAGTGTTAAGTATTGCGACCATTTGCCTAATATACAGCGCTTATCTCCGTTTGATTAAAAATAGGTTGATTATTATTTATGTCAATCAGTTATATAATAGCACCTGCATAGCTTATATTCAAATGGACAGGGCTAACAAAACACATATAGTCACTGTTTAAAGAAAAAGTATTTCAGCCCTAACCCTTCTCGTCAATACTGGCACTCGTTATTATTATTACAAAGCCATTTTGATTATTGCCCAGGTCGCTGAGAATATTTACGACGAAAAACATACAAAATTAGACGCAACAACAAATATGAGGATTACTGTGTCACCAGCGATACCTCTAAACCACTGAAGCCACTTTAAACCAGAACATTCCTGCTTTAATAACTGTCTATTACCATCTTTCCATCTGCATTGTCAGTTAATGTACTTTTTCCCATCTCATTTCTCCTTCTATACTTAATACCTACAGTAATATCAGATTTTTTATTCATTAATATTCCATATAACTCTGTTCCTCAAAATTGTGATTGGTTCCACTAGACTCCATCGATTCACTACCTACATGAAGACTCACTTATGCTTGGAAAAAAAGGATGCATTCCCAGCATTTAAATGCCTAATGCCTATGGGCTACCAAAGAGCTTGCCCCCGATAAACATGGCATGTTTACATGTTCCGGCAAGTTTTCTGTCGTTCATCCATCTTACACTACGTTGTCATCTCCTTTGTCTTTGTTATCTTTTATAGTCTGCTAGAGAACTTCGTTGGTTCATTTACGATATATTCAGCAATGTAACCCACACGACATACCCACCTCCATTTCCTATACCTTACAGTTACAACTACGACTTCCATTCTATTCCCATGATCCATTTCTTTGTTTTCTGTTTTCTTTTATCATTCTGTCTCTAAATTGATAACTGAAAAACCGTCAATTTCTTAATAATAGATATGCATCTAACCCTGTTTATGTTCGATTGGGTACAGTAGAACTTTGTGATAAAATGTCGTAAAAGAAGCACGAAGACACCACACTGAACATTTGTTGTGAATTTTCCATCTTTCCTAAGTTGTGCTGATGAGAAAAAATTCTCACACAAATGAGTCAAATTTTACTATGTTCAGCACATATTCCAGTTTTTCTCTTTAATTAACGACACAATCGTTCTTAAACCACAGTTTCTCATCTCAATTTGGCACATTTTCCTTTCTCCATCAACCGTGGAAGTTTGTGTCACTATCCCAGAAATACCATGGAAACAGAAAATGCATCTGCCACTCTGGAGTGTCTGAGGTTTCTTGTCGTCATTTACGATGAGATCAGGACATGAGACATTTTGCTGGGTAAATCAACATTGATTTGTAGGCAGTGCAATGCCGCAAAGAACTTAGTGCTACTGGCCTCTCTTTGAGACCACCTAGACTTCTAACCTGTGGCAATCTCCACCCTTTAATGATAACTTGCGGCAATAGGAGAGAAACGTGGCCGAAGTTTTCTCATTAACGTGCAAGACTCTCTAAGGCAAGTAAAGGTATTCTGAACTTGTAATTGATTGACTTCTCAAGCAGAATAATGAAGTTCGTGCTCGTGAAGATCGTTCCAGAACTGAGTTAAAGTAACTGAACGACTAGTTACCGCAAAAATGTATGTTCACTCACTCCACTGTAAACCTTGATGAATATTCTTCATAACCGTTTTCTAATACATTTCTACTTCGTTCTAAAGCTAAACAGCGGAAGTGGATCGACGGTTTCGCACTGGGAGAGATGTGGTTCACTGAAAGACAGAATGTGGTAGTACCCGATTACATTTGTGATACGCTAGAGGGCGTCACACTGTAGCAGTCAGAAGCGATATGAAATGGTAGCAATTCATAAAATCAGTAAATGCGAATGGAAGACAGATATTTTCGAAGGGTTTTGGTAGAGTATGGGTTACCTGTAAAGGAAACAGTATTAAAGGCGCTGTTACGAGACGTTGCAAAGTATTGCTACTGTTTTAGGAGTGGTTAACATGTGGCAATAGCTGCAAGTTTCAAAAAACTATACCAAAAATTTGGAGAACCACGACTTGAGGACGACTGTGCCGTAGTCACTTACTAAGCTGCCACCATCCCAATCTAGTGTAGAGCTTCTGAAACGTAGGGAGACTAAATTGTGAGCGAGTCATTGTACCTCACTGCATACTCGAAGACCATGTCATAAAGCTGCTACTATTACTCGTATGTTCTCTCAGTCAATCTCTGTTGAGGCTTGAAGAATATAAACATAAACATTGGTATTTAAGGGCAGAGAAGCCCATTCCAGCATACAGTTTTATTAGATACTTGAAACTCTTTCACGTGTCACCAAATTTCGTAAAGTAATCAAAGTTTGCGTTAAGGAGGGCATTGGACTTAGGTAATCCGTGCACCTATTAGCCACAATGCGAGGATGGTATAGTGGATGACACATGTGCCTAGAAAGGGTGAGACCTGGGTTTGAGTTCTGGCGTTGGCACAAATCTTAATGCGTTCCTTCAGCTTCTATCGTTATCGAAGGTAAAGTTGAGATTTAATATCTCTTCAGGAAAATGTGATTCCAGCTATCGAAGATAAAGTTATGACTCAATTTGTCTTCAGGAAAATATGATTCCATCAGATAAATGGATCACCCACATCTAAGGTGCAGACAGGGTTTCCTCATTACATACTAACCTGAGGTGCTAATCCAATATCGAGTGCCTTCGCAATGCTGGCGACTTACGAAGGGGATAATCAAGAGGGGCTGAGGTGCGAATTGAGGTTTGTGTTGTGGAGAGCATTGACCAGAGTAATCCCTGGAGCTGTGTTAGCCACAGTGCCGGGATTGTGTAGCGGAGATCACATCTGTATGGTAAGCAACAGGCCCACGCTCAAGTTTTAGCCTTGGCACAAATTTTAAATTCTTTCCTTCAGTTCTGTCCTTACCGATGGTAAAGTTAAGACTCTAAATGTTTCCAGGAAAATATAATTCCTTAAGAGAGTCTATATACGATCGTACATCACTGCAAAGTAGTTTCAGTAGTTTACAAAATTGTCCAGCAATTCCCATGCAAAGCAGCTGTGTGTGCCTATAACTGTATGTCGCCCATAAAAACAAAGTCCAAACACATGACCTCTATTTACCAATTCCTAAATGCTACTTCCTTGTCTCTGCCCGAATCGTAATGAATCACTCCACTCTTATTTTCCATTGGTTGCAACATCCGATGCTCTCCCTACAGCCGCTTCAGTAATTTGTAACTCCAACTACTACAAATTTCAAGAAATTTACAGCTCTCCAACGTAGGCCGATTTAAAGACTCAATTGTAAGTGTTCCGGCGTAATGTCAAGCGCCGGCATGCCAGGCTGGAACGTTAGAGCAGAGGGGGCTGTGAAACGATGTCAGCCAATTGAACGGTGACCGTGTGACCGACCTCTCTCCAGGACGACAACACGGCGGCAGCGCCCTCTAGACGAAGAGGACATACGCGCTGCACCGCCTGGCCGCTGCCCTGTTCTACGAGTTCTACTGAAGAGTCAAGACCAGCGACCTGGAAAGAAGCCTCAACTGTGTTACATCACTTTGTATTAGGAATTGTATATACTGAAGACATTTCTTATTTGCTTGTTGCCCTTTGCTTGCGACACTTCTGTGTTATCGTCAAAGTTAAGCAGTGTCATTCATTCATTTCGTAATAAAACTCTTTAGTACGTTTTTCTTGAATTCGTGTCTAGCGATCCGAGAAAGCATGTTTCCTAGGCATCCCATGTTTGATGAGTAGTCAGGATACAACAATAACCGTGATATAATTGCGTAGGCTTCCGCGCCCAGAGTCAGTCGACATAAAAGTTTTCTGGGTATGGTACCGCGTCATACTGTATAAACCACTGCTTCTGAAGAAAAACCAACGTTTCGGCCACGGTTGCAGCGGCGTTCTTCTGGGTCTACTGCAACCGTGGCCGAAACGATGGTTTTTCTCCAGCACCAGTACTTTTATACAGTATGACGCGGCACCGTACCCAGAAAACGTTTATGTCGAATAACCGTGATGATACACTGAGAATCTACCTTACTAAACCGATACCCCAGAACCAAATATCAGTTGCGCGTTCTCTGTCTAACAGGTTCAAGGGGGAAACAAAAATTTGAATTTCAATACTTTGCTTATTTGTTAATAGAATTTAAAAATGTAAAATGGTCTCATAATCTACTCATTAAGAGATATGATCTTCAGTATTTAAGACAATAAGAAATTGGGTGTTTGGCTTGACGCTGTATAACTGACGGCTGGAAAATACCTGGATGTAATTAATCCAGTATTGGAGAGAGAGAGAGCATATATAGAAACACAACAAACTTTACATATTATATCAATCTTTTACGAAATTTTCCCCCGTAAAAAGTTATGAAAGAAAGAAGTCTATCTTTCTTCTACATTTTCACTGTTCGCGCAGTGCATCAGGAACGAAATTTCAACTTACCACCTCCCTAGAAACGACTGTATTCGCAACGCAGTTTGCAGACATATACCACTGAATGTACCTCAAAAATGGTATTATTGTACGACACATAGTACTAGAGATATGACCTCAGAAACATACAGATGCTTCAGAACCCAGCTTTTGTTTGAAACGGTGTGCAGTAAAACTTCAACATTAGGCATGACACTTCACTTCATTACTTCTTTACTACTAACTGTATTTGCGACAAACTTTGCAGACAGTATCAACATGTATCCCTGAATGTAATGGAAAATTACATCACTGTACGGCTCATAGTTCAGAAGATATGACGTCATAAACACTGAGGGGTATGAGAAATCCGCCTTTGCTTAAAATGGAGCGTGAATTACCCACACTATATTCAGTCAGTGCTTCATAATCAAAGCACTTCGTGACTTTCAACAAACTTTCACCTAATTTCAAAACTTTTCTAAATTTTATCTCACTTGCATCCCTAACGTAAAATATTTAACTCATTGACTCATTCGCAAGGTAATCAGATGTGTGAATGGGATTCTGATTCTTTAAACAATCGAAGGTTTACTGGTTTCGATATGAAACATTTCTTGACTGCTAATTCTTTATTCGTGAAACGGTGTATTTAATACTTACAAATTTTCGCAAATTGAATCTTTGACCTAAGCATTTAAGAAAACTATCGGACAGATTTATGGAATATACTATTTTGCATTTACTCTTCATTGTGTCTCGTCTGGTGCTTGGAAAACTTCGTTATCTTCCACCGTTTGCTGCTTAATCACTACACCACGATATTAAGACTTAACAAAAAGAGAACTGCACATATTCACAAGCATGTAAATAATAAATGCCCCGTATTGTATTCTGTTATTAGTTGTTCCTTGGTACAACTCAGTGACAGCTACTATTACGCTGAAATGGTTTGTTAACATCGATGGCTAAACAAATATTTTATCTTGAATACAGTTGCGTCAGTTGGTACCGCTTTCCAAGGGTTATCAATAGATACCTGATGATCACAGTATCTGCTTTAGTTCAGTAGCAATAATTTTACCATCACAGCTCATTGTTCAAAGAATAATACACTGAAGAGCCAAAGAAACTGGTACACCTGCCTGTTATCACGTAGATCCCCCGCGAGCACGCAGAAGTGCCGCAACACGACGCGTCATGGACTCGAGTAACGTCTGAAGTAGTGCTGGAGGGAAGTGACGCCATGAATCCTGCAGGGCTGTCCGCTAATCCGTAAGAGTACGAGGGGGTGGAGATCTCTTCTCAACAGCATGTTGCGAGGACTCCAGGATGTGCTCAACAATGTTCGTGTCTGGGGAGTTTGGTGGCAAGCGGAAGTGTTTAAACTCAGAAGAGTGTTTCTGAAGCCACTCTGTAGCTATTCTTGAAGTTTGGGGTGTCTCATTGTCCTGCTGGAATTTCCAAAGCCCGTCGGAATGCGCAATGGACACGAATGGATGCAGGTGATAGACTGGATGCTTGCGTAAGTGTAATCTATCGAGTCGTATCTAAACGTATCAGGGGTCCCGTTTCACTCCAAGTTCTCACGCCCCACACCATTACAGAGCCTCCAGCAGGTTGAACAGTCCCCGGCTGGCATGCAAGGTTGTCTCCATACCCGTACACGTCGATCCGCTCGATACAATTTGAAACGAGACTCGTTCGATCAAGCTACATGTTTCCAGTCATCAACAATCCTACTTTGGTGCTGACGGGCCCACGCGAGGCTTTGTCGTGCAGTCATCAAGGTTACACGAGAGGGCCTTCGACTCCAAAAGCCCATATCGATGACGTTTTGTTGAATGGTTTGTAGGCTGACAATTGTTGATGGCCCAGCAGTTTGCGGAATGGCAGCACTTCTGACGCGTTGAACGATTCACTTCAGTCTTCGTTGGTCCCATTCTTGCAGTATCTTTTTCTGGCCGCAGCGATGTCGGAGATTTGATGTTTTACCGGATTCCTGATATTCACGTTGCACTCGTAAAACGGTCGTACGAGAAAATCTCCTCTTCATCGCTACCTCGGAGGTACGGTGTCCTATTGCTCGTGTGCCACCTTTAGAACCACGTTCAAACTAACTTACATCTCGATAACCGGCCATTGTAGAAGCAATAACCGATCTAACAAGTGCGCCAGACACTTTTATTTTATACTGACGTTGCCGCCCTTAGCGCCATATTCTGTCTGTTTACATGTCTCTGTACTTGAACACACATGCCTAGAAGTTTCTTTGGCGCTTCACTGTATTTATAGAAATTTTTAAAGAAAAGCTATAGAGCACGGTTCAGTTATTTTGCTTCATTCTAGTATATGAGACAACTTTGTACAACAGTGTTTCTACTTTTTCCTTATCTCCACTGAAAATCATGTTACTATTTATTTCATAATAATGTATATCATTCAGACGATAAGTGTGCCCTACAGAGAGCGAGAATCGTTAGTCAAGCGGTAACTGATCACTACGGCCAGGCGTCTACCTGACCGACAATCTATTTTTGCATGTACATCAACACCCCATAAGCCACCTTACGGTGAGCGACAGAGGATACTGTGTATGTCAGTGCCACTTTTATCCCCCCTCCCCCCCCCCCCCCAAGCCACCCTTTTCTGCTCCAGTCGCGAATGGTCCATGTGAATAACTACTGTTCAAGCCTGCAAGCGAAAACTAGTCTCTTTAATTTCCCTTCATCGACATTTCATGAGATATACACTCTGTGCTCGAAAGTATCCGGACACCTGGCTGAAAATGACTTTGAAGTTCGTGGCGCCCTCCATCGGTAATGCTGGTATTCAGTATGGTATTGGCCCACCCTTAGCTTTGATGACAGCTTCCACTCTCGCGGGCATACGTTCAATCAGATGCTGCAAGGTTTCTTGGGGAATGGCAGCTCATTCTTCATGGAGTGATGCGCTGAGGAGAGGTATCGATGTCGATCGGTGAGACCTCGTACGAAGTCGTCGTTTATCCCAAAGGTGTTTTAGGTGTTCTATAGGATTCAGGCCAGTCCATTACCGGTATGTTATTGTCGTGTAACCACTAAGCCACAGTCCTTGCATTGTGAACAAGTGCTCGATCGTGTTGAAAGATGCAATCGCCATCCCCGAATTGCTCTTCAACAGTTGGAAGCAAGAAGGTGCTTAAAACATCAATGTAGGCTTGTGCTGTTATAGTGCCACGCCAAACAACACTGGGTGAAAGCTGCTTTCATAAAAAACACGACCACACCATAACACCACCGCCTCCGAATTGTACTTTTGGCACTACATACGCTGACAGAAGTCGTTCACCGGTTATTCGCTATAACCACACCCTGCCGTCGGATCGCCACACTGTGTACCGTGATTCGTCACTCCACACAACGTTTATCCACTATTCAACCGTCCAATGTTTACACTCCTTACACCACGCGAGGCGTCGTTTGGCATTTACCAGCGTGATGTGTGGCTTATGAGAAGCTGCTCGACCGTGAAATCCAAGTTTTCTCACCTCCCGCTGAACTGTCATAGTACTTGCAGTGTATCCTGATGCACTTTGGAATTTCTGTGTGATGGTCTGGATAGATGTCTACCTATTACACATTGCGACCCTGTTCAACTGTCGTCGGTCTCTGTCAGTCAACAGACGTGGTCGGTCTGTGCGCTTTTGGGCTGTACTTGTCCCTTCACGTTTCAACCTCACCATCACATCGGAAACAGTGGACCTAGGGATGTTTATGAGCATAGAAATCGCGCATACAGACGTCTGACACAAGTGACACGCAATCACCTGACCACGTTCCAAGTCCGTGAGTTCCGCGGAGCGCCCCATTCTGCTGTCTCACGATGTCTAATGACTACTGAGGTCGCTGATTTGGAGTACATGGCAGTTGGTAGAAGCACAACGCACCTAATATGAAAAAGTATGTTTCTGGGAGTGTCCGGATACTTTAGATCACATAGTGTACGTAGCAATAATATATTGATTGCATATTCTAGAAGCGTACGAGCACAGAATTTTAACAGTAGACCATACCATAATGCAGAATGCCTCTCTTGTAGTGTCTGCCACTGGAGTTGGGTAAGCGTCTTCTTCTTCTAGCTTTAAGTCAACGAACTTGAAAGGAAACGCGCTGCGCTTCTTTGGATTTTTTCTATTATCTCTGTCAATCCTATCTGCTAGGGTCTCAAACTGACGAACAGTATTCAAGTATTGGTCGAAGGAGGTTTTCTTGAGCAAACTCTCCGTGGGTGGCCAACGCTTCCAATAAATCTTAGCCTGGCAACCGCCTTACCTGCGGTAAGTTTTATGTGTTGTTATATCGCTCCGTACGGGTACTCATGGGTATTTAATAGTTGTGATCAGTATTATGTGTTTTCCTTTATATCGCCCTATACGAATACTCATAGATATTTAATAAACGTGACGACTTTCAGTGACCGTTCCGCAGTCGTTTATTCCTACAATACTGGGTCCATCCACGTTAAGAATGACATATTGTGTTTTTTTGAAACGAACTCTTTATTCCAGTTAGGTTCAAAATGGTTCAAATGGCTCTCAGCACTACAGGACTTAACTTCTGGGGTCATCAGTCCCCTAGAACTTAGAACTACTTGAACCTAACTAACCTAAGGACATCACATACACCCATGCCCGAGGCAGGATTCGAACCTGCGACGGTAGCGGTCACGCGGTTCCAGACTGTAGCGCCTAGAACCCTCGGCCACCCCGGCCGGTTCCAGTTAGGGAGATGGTCTGATATTCCGCAAGCTCGTATTTTGTGCATAAGATAGCAGTGCTAAATGTTTTTGATCGGATTCTGGCAGTCTAGGAACAGCTGGAAGCTGGTACTGGGTACGGCACGGGAACTCCTTTACTTTTTTAAAAAAAAATACGGCTCTGGGCACTATGGGATTTAACATCTTAGGTCATCAGTCCCCTAGAACTTAGAACTACTTAAACCGAACTAACCTAAGGACACCACACACATCCATGCCCAACGCAGGATTCGAATCTGCGACGGTAGCGCCTTATTTAAAAGAATAATGAATCAGAAAGTATTAGAAACACCAATTTTATTCTTTTTTCGTTACAAAGAGTAACATCTAAGGTTTTGATCCGTTAAGTTTTGAAAATGACATCTTGACCCCCGTTCTGCTCAATGCATTTGTAGAGTCGAAATCGGATGTTGTGGACTCGCAAGACAGCCAATCCACAATGACGGATAGCCGAAAGGCACGCGTTTAAGCTCACGCAGGCTGGCGTGAGGTCTGGAACAGGTCAGGGATATGAGACTAGCAAAAATAGTACGTATCTGTTGGAATTCTTAAGTTTAATCCACAATTGGTGAACATCGGTCTGACGGTACATGCATCACAAGATAAATAGCAAATGATAATGGCGCCTTGCTAGGTCGTAGCAAATGACGTAGCTGAAGGCTATGCTAACTATCGTCTCGGCAAATGAGTGCGTAATTTGTCAGTGAACCATCGCTAGCAAAGTCGGCTGTACAACTGGGCGAGTGCTAGGACGTCTCTCTAGACCTGCCGTGTGGCGGCGCTCGGTCTGCAATCACTGATAGTGGCGACACGCGGGTCCGACGTATACTAACGGACCGCGGCCGATTTAAAGGCTACCACCTAGCAAGTGTGGTGTCTGGCGGTGACACCACATCGGAAGTTTCGGTCCCTTTTTTTTCCGACATGTCACTGTAGATGTTGGCAATAGCAACACGAATATTGCTCCGTAGCTCAGCCAGGGTCTGCGGACAATTAGTATACACCGAGGATTTCAGATAGCCCCATAAGAAAAAGTCGAATGGCCGGCCGGTGCGGCCGAACGGTTCTAGGCTCTTCAGTCTGGAACCGCGCGACCGCTACGGTAGCAGGTTCGAATCCTGCCTCGGGTATGGACGTGTGTGATGTCCTTAGGTTAGTTAGGTTTAAAAGAGTTCTAAGTTCTACGGGACTGATGACGTCAGATTTTAAGTCCCATAGTGCTCAGAGCCGTTCGCATGGACCATTTGAAAAAGTCGTATGGCGCTGAATCTGGCGAACGTGCTTGCCACTGGAGATTGCCGCTCAAAGAGATGAGACGATCGGGGAAGTGTTCGAACAACATGGTCACCAATGTTCATGCCGTGTGAGCTGTGGCGCCATCTTGTTGGAACCACACATCACCCACATCCATTTTTTCAAGTTCTCGAAGAGAAAACCAATCATCTGAACACAATGCTCAGAAGTGACCGTCACTTTTCTCTTCGAAAAACCATGGGCCAATTATGCCAACTTTAGATAGTGCACACCAAACAGTCACACGATCTGTATGCAGGGGCTGCTCATGAAGTTCTCGGTGGTTCGTGCCAATCCAATACCGCATATTTTGCTTAATCACTCAGCCAGACAAATGAAAATATGCCCCGTCGCTGAAGAACACTAAGGCGTCATGAGCAGAATCATCGATCAAAGCTCCACCACGCATTTTTTCGTGAAACAAAATCACTTGGATGAAGTGTGTGCACCACTGAGAGTGTATATGGATGGAATTTCAACTCTTCATGAAGAATTCGTGCCGTCCACTGTGACCGAGCGGTTCTAAGCACTTCATGTTGCTACGGTCGCAGGTTCGAATCCCTCCTCGGGCGTGGACGTGTGTTATGTCCTTAGGTTAGTTAGGTTTAAGTAGTTCTAAGTCTAGGGGACTGATGACCTCAGATGTTAAGTCCCATAGTGCTTAGAGCCATTTGAAGAACTCTTCTCACGGTGCGCTCCGAAACTGCAAGGGTAGCTGAACGTTTGCTTGTCGATTGCTTGGGGGGAGTGAAAATCGACATCCTTGCCCACTCTATGTTTTCAAGCATTCTGGTTGTTCTTGAAGGTCCTGATTTCTTTTTATGCATATTTGTACCATCCAAAAAGGTGTCAACCCATATAACAATCGATTTTCCATCAGGAACACGACCTGCAGGCGCAACGTTGAACTGTTTCCTGAATGCACGCTGAGTTCCTATGGCCGAAAGTCCGTTCGAAAAGCAGGACTGTGCGGCTGGTCCCGGCGGAGGTACGAGTCCTCCCTCGGGCATGGTTGTGTGTGTTTGTCCTTAGGATAATTTAGGTTAAGTAGTGTGTAACCTTAGGGACTGATGACCTTAGCAGTTAAGCCCCGTAAGATTTCATACACATTTGAACATTTTATTTTGAAAAGCAGGTCGCAAAGGCGAGCGCGCTTTTCCTCTCTTGCCCGTTGCATGATAGCTACTAAACTAACCTTAAAAAACCGATAAGTCTCGCACTTTTGTTTGCACTGAAACCCATGCAACAATGAGGAACAGCCGCTGTGTGCTGCGCGTTTAAAATAAGGAAGTTCCATCGCAGCACCATTTACGTTCTAGTTTCGGTATGTCGTGGATGAACAGAGATGGCTGGGTGTCACGCGGTCGTTGTTTTCGGAATCTGTGCTGATTCCTATAGAATTCTGGAGTGTTATGGCTCGAACCTGCTCCCGCCGAAGCAGATTTAATGGTTCAAATGGCTCTGAGCACTATGGGAGTTAACTTATGAGGTCATCCACACATACGTGCCCGAGGCAGGATTCGAACCTGCGACCGTAGCGATGCAGATTTAGGTTTCCCGTGATTAAGCTAAATCGCCCCAGGCAAATGACGGGATGGTTCCTTTGAAAGGTCGCTCTCGATTTCCTTCCCCATCCTCGACACAATCCGAACTTGTGCTTCGTCTTTAATGCCCTCGATATCGACGGGACGTTAAACCCAGTCTTCCTTTCTTTCCTTCTTCCTTTGATTACTACAGGAAAGATTTCTGATCTCCATAAATGTCATAAAGCATGTTCCAAAGTTCCAAAACAAGCCTTTCCAGACTGTGCGTCTCTTCGAGATCGCTCTTAAGACCCGGAATGCTCTGTCCGTTTTCTCCTATCACTAATAACGCTTAGCTGCTTCAGCGACCTGCGATACATTGACTCTAGAAGAGGAGAAAGCTCTATCGCATTTTATTAGATTTATTAGCGTTGGGATCCAGCGTGTCCCGTGGATTTTCCCCTGATGAGGAATTTCAGTTACCATACTACCCATTCTGCCCCATGGTCACTTATTTCGATATCAATCATTTTGACGTTCTTGCGACACTTGAAAGCAGGAAGCATGCAGTACGATCTTTCACAGGGACACAGTTTTGGAAAAGGTTCGTATTTGTAATCACCCGCTTTTGCTGCCGCCCTGCACTCATTTCCTTTGAAAGCTTGTAGCGTCGTAAGTTCTATCCTGTGAACCTTCCCTGATTAGACAGGAGCGTAACCATTGTCATATTCATCGCTCGAGCATCATGTTTGGAGCCGATCAAATTTTTTACCTGTAAGACACTACGGATTCTGTTTTGTCCAGTACCTTCAGCGCCGCTGTTTCTTACACTTAGATAGCTATCTTCATGTTCCAAGGATCATTTTGGACGACGAATTACAATGATGTAGAACGAATAATTTTGTGTTCACAGTGTAAATTAATTTGTAAACATGGCTATATGCTGAACATTTATAAGGGTCCATTTATTTTTTTCTTTAAAGAAATAGAAACATACAGATGTTAGTAATTCCCATCCACCACTTTCCACAGTAGCAGAAATTCTTCTACGGAACAGAAGAAGTTGGCAAGGAGCAACTTTTTCGGTTCGTTTTCAAATTTTACTTTTCTCTCTGTCTAACGTCTTATATTCCCGACTAATTCAGGAAAGATTTTAGTTGCAGTAATCTGCACCCCTTTTGGTGCTTATGGCAACCTTAATATTGACTAATGAATGTACTTTTTTCCTTCGGGTGTTGTAATTATATACATAAATTGTTCCTTTGGAGCTGCAGTGGATAATTTGCAACACATGTTATGAGGAAATAAATAGAATGCGAAACAGTAATGAGAATGCCCAACTCCTTAAATAAAAGTCTACAGTATGGTCGTGAGTGAACACTACATATTATTCTTATAACACGTGTTTGTGCAACCAAGATTTCTTTCTTGAAGATGAGGTTGTTTTTTTTTTTTTTTTTTACTACAGAAGACCTCATAACATTATTCCATTTGAAAATACGAAAAAAATGTCAAATTACTGATTCGTCTCTCAGCAAGTGAATTGAAAATTATTTCACACCGGAACCCGACATATAGTGGAATTCTGTTTCTCAATAGTATGAAACAATATTGTATGTTCGGCATGACACATGTGCTAAAATTAATTCGGGCTATACAGGTCGTAACGTATTATTTATTAACAACATTACGCATCGTCTAGTTATTTTTTAAACGGTAACTAACTCCGATTCTTGGAAAGCTCATATCAGTTCTATGTTAACATTCTACGTTGCTTGATGGATGAGTTGGTAAGTGTACACCAAGAGGTTACTCGTCAGTTGCTCTTTCAGTCTTCTTTGGGAATGGTTTGTATATGTGACAACACAGAATTACTCCGTGAAAATGCCACCCTGCACGTAAAATTGTAGGTTCACCATACAATGGGCTGTGTGAGTCAGTCGCAAAAGGCAAGGATAAACCCTCTGCAACAGGACCAGGCCTAGTTAAATACTTCAAGCTGAGGACAACTGAGCTTCTAATTATGAAGGCAGGAATATATTGTCCGACAAGTATATTACTGCGTCGCCACACTTTGAGAACTTTCTTCCTGTTCAACAATTGCTGTTCAACCACCCATTAACAACTTTTCTTCCAAAATATTGAAATTCTCGTTTTTAATTTTTTTCAATGTTTTTCTAATGGATCGTTCTTTCGGATGTTATACATTACAGCAATATCAAAACACGTATAGTTTAATTCTGCACTTATCACATACCACAATTTCACAACGAACGTTTTAAAGATATACAACAATCTCTAAATCGAAATCGATTTCAAAGTGTGCAAAATTGATTGCATGCTTTGAAAACAGCAGTTCAGTACCAACATCAACGGCATTGCGTATACAAAATAAGTTCAGTCTCCACACTGCTAACTTGTTTAAGCAACAGAGTCCGCTGTGCGATCTGCACAACGGCGACATCAAAAACGAATACAGTTTCGCCTTTTGCTACATTAATTTCGCCTCAATTTGATGATATATGGAGGGCTAAATTTCTCTGTTTCAGCTACTGTGAAGAAACATGCAGTTGCTTCATCTCAGAGTTATTTTCGTAGAAGTCAATCGAAGATCCAACATGTGTATTTCAAGTTTGGTTATACATAGCTGTGTCTTCTGACGGCGTCGGAACCGGTTTCCAAAAGTGCACAATATCAGGGCAGCATGATAAACTTGTATACAACGTTGCCAGTATTACACTGCATTAATTGTCGCTGCTATTTTCTATAAGTTCCTTAGTCAATTTCGTGTAGTAATAATTTTCCCAACTTTCCATTTCCACAATTTTCTGTGACACGACTTGAATGTGAAAACTTTAAAGATCAGAACAATAGCTTTGAAGGGAACAAAATCAAAGTAAATAACACAACCTAAAGAAGGAGGAGAGTAAAGACCGAAGAAATGACTACATTATTGATGGACACTGTGAAAATGTAAGTACATTTGTGAAGTACCAGAAACGTCGAAAATAATTCCTTTTACGTAGCACAAAGTTGCTTCATGGATTAGGTGTGGGGATCTTAGGGCCAGAGGCATGAAGCGGCCATTGAGAAGAAACTTACAACCAGAATACCAAACACTGCATTACATCGACATTACCTACATTACATTCATAGTTTTTCCATAGATTATGAATCAGAAATTTCGTAATGATTTGGTACGTGTCAGTTTACTATAAGTTTTCTTTACACAATATAATTACT
This sequence comes from Schistocerca piceifrons, assembly GCF_021461385.2. Taxonomy (NCBI): domain Eukaryota; kingdom Metazoa; phylum Arthropoda; class Insecta; order Orthoptera; family Acrididae; genus Schistocerca; species Schistocerca piceifrons. The sequence goes on along the minus strand of NC_060144.1, from coordinate 456,411,756 downwards.
TTTTCATTTTTTACATTTTTTTTACAGCTGCTACTTCGTATCTAAAATTTCATCTATTGAGTAGGAGGAGTTGTCACTCAGGAATTCTTTTAATTTGTTTTTGCATGTTGGTTGGATATATGTCAAATGCTGATTTTACTCTACAAGGAGACATATTTCCAAGGCGGTATCACATACAAAGGGGATTGAAGACGACATCTTTCACGAAATGTTAAAATTTTATATAATCACCTACATTAACGAATAGAAATTACCAGAGAGTTAGGCGTTTATTAAAACCACATAATAACAACTATGTCTCAAAGTCGAACAAAAACAGATCACCTAATGATTGTTTCATATGCAGTTAACAAATGAAATTACAAACACGTTACAAAATTTCAACAACTTTTAACGAGAATCCTTCGGTTGGAACGACTACCGATAAAAATTTTCACTGCAAACGTGACTCCGCTTTAATTTACGCACTTTACGTTTCAGGCGAATGAGTATCATCGGATCCTCAAACCTTTAGCTGAAAAATTTCTGATGGTGTCATACGAATCAAAAGTATATTCTAAATACGTAACATATTTTTGGAAAAAGATAGTAATTTTTAAGCCTTACCTTATTTACTCTACTCATCATCACGTTTTCGTACTTATATTTCAGAAATATCAGTATAGCTAAAATGTAGGCCCCGAGAAAAGTGGCCGACAGGTTAGGAGACTGGACTCTCATTCTGGAAGACCGGGGTTCATTTCCTCGTCCTATCATTCAGACTCACATATTTTCACAGTAATCCTACAACGTGTACGCCAAACAGCGATATTTGTCGTTTGAAAAGGACATTGACTCCTTGCTTTTCTTCCTTTCCCAATCTGGGCTTGTACTACTTCTCCAATTACTTTGTTGTCAACTGAACGTTAAAAACTGAGGGCGTATTGTAAGAGTCCCACAGTGTGAAATCATTATCTGGAACAGTTGTAGGAAAATTACGTAATATGAAGTGGGTACGGTTGCTGAACAGTGTATCTCTTCAAGATGAAAACATTTTTTATTATTTTGAGAAAATGCTTCAGAAAATCAAAATTACAATAAAATTTAAAATGAACCTCAAAGTTGAAAGAAAGGTTGTATATTCTACGTTAAAAAGGTACGTTCTATTACTTTCGAATGCAAACGTTCCCTTTCATGGCATAGACCTTGTTGTTTATTTACCTTCGTCGTATAAATTTGATATATGTGATGCAAAGCGCTTCAAACATAATTATTCGTGAAGTTCCTAGAAACTATAAGTATGTGTCATTATTTGAGTAGATAACAAGAATTTTCTTGTCCTAAGAATAATACTAATGTACACCCTCCTCAGCAAACATAAAATATGTGACCGTGACCGTGTACAAGTGTTACGGTAAGTACATTCGCACGTGCAGCAGACATTTCAATTCTCTGTATCTTGTAGTGTCAGAAAACTCCGACCACGTGTATGCGCGACGTATTTTAATATAATTTATTATGTTTTCAACTAGGGGAATGTTCCTTTCTGTAACCATGAAACGACTGTATAGTGTTTCTTTGTCATGTAACTGGCGAGCACAGGGAGGCTTGCTACCTGCAAAAGCGCTGACGACCATCGCTCATCGAAGAAGGGAGCGAATATCGTCCTACGAGAATCTGTGAATTGTAAAAGGCCAAAAATCTACTATTTTCTATTAAAGAAGTTAGTATTAATGTTATCAGTTGTTTCTAGGGCTGTTAGAACAGTTTACGTCACAGTTAGGGATATCTCGGTTTCTGTTCGATCTTTTTTTGGGACTACGATGTTGTGACTTTTGTTGGTACTATCACAATGTCCTGCTTTAGCTTTTTGAAAGCACTATGGGTTTTAATAATAAAATAACTATGAAACATGATATGAAATATCTTCTGGTGCGCAGGTTATTTGTAACAACGGCAACTGGTACATAAATCAGATTGCAATCATGATTCTGTCGAGTTCTCGAGATTTGTTCGTCCGGCAATCTTGTGATGTCTGATGACACTATCTCCAAGATGCGTCTTGAGTTACCATTTCACATGTAGCAGGATGTCACAGGATATGAAGGTGATGGTCAAAGATTTTTCCACCTTCGGTTACTGCAGAGGAAGTGTACAAATACCTACAAGAACAACACGTTACAATAAAGGATGTACACCAAGCGTAAGAATCAGGGAAAGCTCCACCAACTGCCGGTGTACGCTATGACACTACCAAAGCGGGGTATGTCTAATACCATCTATCGAGTCACCTATGTGCTGTCGACGAAAGAGCGGGTAGAGGATTACCGCTCCCTCAACGAACCGGCCCAGTGCAAACGTTGTCAACGATGGACACATACATGTATTTATTGTTGGCAGCCGGCACGCTGTGTTAAGTGTGGTTCCATGCACCCCAGTATTAAGTGCACACTAGCTCCAGGCTCACCTCATAAATGCGCAGGTTGCCAGGGCCCGCATGCAGCTTGTTGGAAGGGTTGTATCTAATTTCAGAACGCTCTCAGCCTCACGTCTTTCACAACCTCATAGTGAACGTCCAGCAGTTCCCGACAGTGTCAATCTTGTAATTGCTGACACGGCTGGCCTAGACGCTCAAAACACTTCCCCCTATCCCAGCTCCACCATCACGGGACCAGGTGCGGACTGCAAATACAACACTGGAGCGACGAACGTTTGCTTCAGCTATGCAGGGGTTACAGCGCGACACGGGTCGTTCAATACCGAAGGCGTCTTTGGAAAAAGATGTGGATCCTGCGCTTACAGAGGTGACAACCGTTCTCAAACTTCTTAGAAGCCGGAACTTTCTACACAAGCTCATCACTGCTGGGAAAAAGATGTTGGCAGCTAAAGACAAGCTGTCTAAGGCCGTTATACTGGTGGACACACTGGCTCAGCTTGAGGGGTCAGATTAATGTAATGGCCTCACATACGAAGGATCTTCGTATCTGTCTTTGGAATGCTATTGGAGTTCGCAGTAAGAAACATGAACTACAATATTTCACTGGCCATCGCAAGATCGACGTAATCCTCTTGTCGCTGGCCGGTGTGGCCGAGCGGTTCTAGTCGCCTCAGTCTGGAACTGCGCGACCGCTACGGTCGGATGTTCGAATCCTGCCTGGGACATGGATGTGCGTGATGTCCTTCTTAGGTTTAAGTATTTCTAAGTTCTAGGGGACTGATGGCCTCAGATGTTTAAGTCCCATAGTGCTCAGAGCCAAGTCCTCTTGTCAGAGACCTACCTAGGGCCGAATCAAACTTTTAAAGTTCGAAATATGGTGGGCTACTGCACTGACAGACATGCACGAGGTGGTGGTACAGCCGTTTACCTTCGTTGTACTATTACTCACCAGCATGTCGACCTACCCAACCTACAAGAGTTTAAAGTGACAGATTTCTGAGAGGTAACTTTTGTGGCGGCATATCTTCGTCCTGCAGCACAGCTCATAGCACAAGACGTACATCATATCTTAGAACCAAACGTCAAGAAGTTTATTAGTGGCGACTGAAATATGAAGCATCCTACCTGGAATTCATGTACCACCAACCTTATGGAACTGGTGCTGCACCACCACGAACAGGACTTCGACCTGGAGATCTGGGGACTCTTGAGCTGCCTCACACTCCCTGCTCCAGCCATCAGCGTCCACATGTCCTTAACAATGTTATCACCCAAGAACCTGGGATTGACCCCCGTCTTCTTACTATCAGAGACTTACAGTCAAATCATGATCCTATTCTGGCGACGCTAACGAGGCCGAGTCACCTACTGACCAGCGACTTCACCAGGAAATTAAGTGGCCCTAGTTCAATAACAACATTGTGCCTACCCTGGAGGTTCTGACGCTGGCCCAAATTGATTACGTCATCGATTATTTAACACAGAAACTATGGAAGACCCTCAAACTGTCACCTATAACGGTTGCAGAAAACTTCTAGATGAGCGATCCGTTGCCTCCCTTATTGGAAGAACTACGACTACAGAAGAACCAGTACTGGAAGCTATGGCAACAGACTCGCAACGCAGCTTACCACCCATGGGTGCATCGCCTGGAAAGGCGACGACGATTAATTGACTGCAGAGTAGAAACATGGGAGGATAAGATGTCCTCCTTCCTCCTGCAAACCAGAGAAGAATGGCGGCTAGTGAAAAACTTGAGGGCCGACCCCACGCCCAAACGACCGCTTCAGATTCCTCAGGGATTCACAGAAGACCCACTCATCAAAGCGCAAACATTTGCGAGTATGGCACCATACAACTAGTCAATCAGATCATCACCGCTCCTGACCGGTTCCGTCCCCATCTAACTGCACTTAGAGAAATTGGAGCCATAACAAGGAAACTCAGCTGGCACAAGGCACCTGGTGCTGACAAGCTCAGCAACCTACATCTGAAGAACTTCCCACGTAAACCATTGGTGCTATTGACAAGAATTTACGATGGCTGTCTCTTAACGGGTAGTCTAGGTAGTTCCTATTTCCAAACCACAGAAGGACGTTATCCTGACCACCAATTACCGATCTATTAGTCTTCTTAATGGTTTGGGCAAAACCTTTGAGAGAGACATCCAGGCCCACATTTTGGGACCACTGGTGGCAGATAGTACGATCAGGGCAGAACAGTACGGCTTCTAAATTAAACTATCTGCAGAGCTGCAACTCCTTCGCGTAGTGGAGCGTGTTGTACTGCAGCGATCTTCTTAGATACTGAAAGGGCCTATGATAAGGTATCGAGGGAATAACTAATTCGGAACTGGATGAACTGCGTCGATACCCAGTTCTTACGTGAATCTTATCTCTAGTTTTTTGACAGACAGAAAGATGATTGTTACAGTAGAGGGCCAATGGTCTGATACCCGAATGGCGCAGGTGGAGCTGCCTCAAGGATCCTTTTTATCCCAACTACTATTTAATCTCTATGTAAATTACGTACCAACTGTCAAAGAGCGACACATTGCACAATTTCCCAATCATACGGCTATTTTCACCAGCGGAAAGACTTATTCACCCCAACATTCGACACCTTCAGCATCAACTTGATGCCAAACTCGCTTGGTGTAGGGCCAATAAAGTGCAATTACATATATCCCACCAAGACGACAGCCATATATTTCAGCAAAAAGCGCCCCTTGATGCCTACCAAATTCAGAATGTGTGGGTGGGATATCACCTGGGGCCCAACGGTGACTTACCTGAGGGTCACTTCGGACAAACACGTCTTTCTCCATAAACATACTGACTCTCTCAGGAACAACGCTTTTTGTATGGACTAGTAACTCCTCCGTTTTTGTTTCAGTACTACTGACCTCCGTACCACAGCAACGCTTCCATTATATGGCGACGGTTCACTCTGTATGGCAGCTCGGTCTGGGGTCTTGCCATTCCAATACAAATTGGCCGTCTACAGGTTTCACAAAATATAGTGCTCAGATGGATACTTCGTGCCAGCCGCTACACTCACATCGTAGACTTGCTCTCCATACGAATGCAGTAGTTGAAGCAGTTCGCAAACGGACGAGGACCATACATAACAAAGTAAACACTTTGTGTAACTCGGTGTAACTCATAAGAACTCTGTGCAGGACAATATCCTCCCATGCCAACGGTATAAGGTACAACCAGCTGGAGTATTTTACGAACCGCCGGCCGCGGTGGCCGTGCGGTTCTGGCGCTGCAGCCCGGAACCGCGAGGCTGCTACGGTCGCAGGTTCGAATCCTGCCTCGGGCATGGATGTGTGTGATGTCCTTAGGTTAGTTACGTTTAAGTAGTTCTAAGTTCTAGGGGACTGATGACCACAGATGTTGAGTCCCATAGTGCTCAGAGCCATATTTTACGAACCGATGCGCAGGCCCTAAGAAGTGACCCCGAAAGTTTATTCATAATAAGGTGAACCCAAGTACCTGCTTACTTTCCACCATGAAGTTTGGATCGTTGTCGACGATGGCACATCGATCTACAGCGTGTGCAAAAAATTAAGGTAAATCATTACTGTCTCTCAGAAGCAAATGGGAGTTGGTGTAATGATAGAATTTACTGCTATTTCCACAAGTTTTTCGTGAAGTTGTAAAATTTTAAGGAGAGCCATAGCTTGTTGTGGCTACTTCATAGTTCTCGTTTCGTGCGAGTCAAATGTTATGTGACTGTTCGAATAAACCCGATTCTTTATCGAACACTGTGGCACACTGGGAAATTTCGAGATCGTTTGAACGCCAGTATCATTTTATCAGCCCTAGTTGTTAGTCTCTAGATGTTATAAATCAAACCGACCCAAGATTTGCGCTCCCGGAGCGCACTGGCGCTAAAAAGTGTGTGAGTGAGATGGCCATAAACTGAACGCTGCACATGCTGTAAACTTAGAAAGACATGTTCTAAGTCAAATATTGCAGCATACTTCTATAAGCAGGAGTCCATCAAGTGTGTTTGTTTCCAGCTTTCTGTTTTTCTGCCAAAGCAATAACTTTCATTACTTGAGTAGATAAGTACATTAGACCATGCTAATAAGGTGAGCAAATCTACAGAAAGCTCTATATACAACTATTTAACATTACGGTATGATGTTTATAAATTTAAACCATTTCTAGATTAGAATACTTAATATATCTGAAACTATGATTCGCCATGCAGTGAAGCACATGGAGCTATGCAGATTAAAATCTGTTAAACTAGAGCGGTGGCAGAACTCCGTCACTTTCATAGCAGAAGAAAATTAAAATAATCGTCCGCTCATACATGTTGAACCAGACATTGAAATAACTGCAGTAGCTTCTCTGTGCAGTCAATGATATTGCTCTTGGGGTGAACTTTTACATAAGTCTTGCAAATTCCTGTTTTGGCCAAAGAGTCCGTTGAGCCAGATGACACACTGTACCTCTGTCAGCTCAATTTGGCAGAGCATTAGCAGAATCTGTCTTTAATCTTGCAAAGTCTTGGAACGTGTTTGACAACTCATGAGGTAATGTTTCAATTACCAAACGTAGTTAGTGATGCCTGGTCAACAGATTCCTGCCTTGAGTTATGGGAAGCTGATTTTTTCACAGCATTGTTTTCTGTTTTGTAGCACGAATTGTTTTCGCCATATCTGTTACCAAATGATTCTACTCTTGCACTGAGGCACTTAATAAACACAAAAAAAATTGATAAAGCTGACCATAAAATGTTTTGTGAACACTCGAATTACCCTAAATTCATTTTTATCTCTAACCACAGTTACAGTTCAGCTAGCCGTCTACCGTCGTTTATCAGAGAATAAGTGCATCATATCCTCTTTGTGGCTGATGCTGTAACGATGATCCAGTAAGTGTTTTCCCAGCTCATACTAATGCGATGGCATATTATACACTTTCCATAACATTTAAATGATACCAAAAGTAAGGCCAATCGCATTCGGCATTGACAGATGTGGCTTCTCTACTTTTTTCTTTCTTAGACAAGTCTACTTTAAGTGCATTGCTCGAGAGGCGTCCGGCTGTAGCCTCCGTTTTCCTCTTCCTCCGCGCCACTTAGCCCCCTACAGGCCGCTGCACTCGGGGCGGTAGGCAGGATCGTCGCCGGAGCGGTCGCCCTTGTGGAGCGCTGTTTGGAGAGGCCCTGTGGCGGTTTGTGTGTATCATCAACATCGACAAGTGCAATGAATATGGATGATACGATACTCTATGGTATTCTGCGGTTTGAATACACACTGTTTTTTTTTTTTTTTTTCAAGCAGTTGCATTGGTTTGATTTTGAAAATGATACTGACAATATTATACACATGTATCATGCATTATTCAAACTACGACTTCTCCCGGATAATTATTTTGTTCAAATTGCACAAGAATTCCACCTGACGTAGTGTAATAATGTTGACTGTAAGCTGTGTTCATATCACTAAAATTACAGATCGTACATCAGAGCTTTTATAATTTTTGTCTTCGATAGATTTAATTATTCTTAGCAAATTGATCATGAAATGGAACCACAGAATACCACCCGCACACAACACTGACGTGTGCTACCAGAAATATTTTTCTCCGTGATTCGAGCGTAGTTTAATTTTGGCCACATACATCAGCAATGAAATCTTTTTCAACAATAAATAACGTCAGCACTGTTCTTAGAAAATGCAGTCTGATTCGATTATTATTTTTTTTTATATAAATAGAGTTCAGTACCACCGGTGCACATTTATTTCTTACACATCGGAATATTGAAAGTTTGCAGTTTCAAGTAATTTAAATTTGCCGCTGTAATAAAAGTTAAGATGGTGGCCAACAAGAGATAGAGGATTTCATTTTTAATTATGATATTTCTTTTCTCAATAAATCATTTAAATTGATGCTACCAATACGAAAAATGATTAAATTGTTTTTCAAATTAGTTTAACACAAACCCATGCTATTTTCAACTAGAAGTACAGACGAAGTTGTTATACAATCGCAACTGATAATGGCTGCGCTTCTTGCAGCTATGATAAAACAATTAATACAAAATTATAATTAAAACAGGACGTGAATTTTCAATAATGAATCATAAATAGTTTTAAAATATTTGGCTCTATTTATTTTTATCAGCAAATGAACATAAACGTACAATAATTTTACATAAAATGTTTTTCATTTAACAGACCTCAAATCGATTCGCGTCTTGCGATGTGCAGCAGAAGAAGACGACAAAAGGATACAAAACAAAAGAATAGAATGACATAGATTAACAAAGAATGTGAGCTAAATATTGTCTCTGTTTCACATAATTATCATCTTTTTAAGAAATAATTACATAATTGAATGAATAATATCCACACGTTCATATTCCACTCGTAATAAATAAGTATATATCGTGGATGTTATATTGCCCCTTGGGCTGATAAAAAAATAGTTTATTCACCATGTTTATTTCTCATCACCCTTTCTTTTATCAGTTCACATAATCCACGAAGATTCATTGTTTTTAATGTCCGAATATTTGACTTCAGTGTAACTTGTCACAGAAAATTGTATTTGAATTGAGCAGTAAAAAAAAGAAAATAAACTCCGTGACTGTATTGCCTAGGAAATTGCTTCGGATACTTCCCGGATTATCTTATTCCCCCCCCCCCCCCCCCCCGCCCCATTCGGGTTAGCTGGAATCGGAAAACCGGGATCAAAACCGTCCAAGGGGCTCCAAGACAATACATTCACCTACTATTTACAGTCAGGTTTGACATAGTTGAGATTGTACACACTGGAATACGAATTTATGTTTCTGTCGTATGTGCGAAATACATTGAAGTTTTATGATGTTTTTATAACAGTTTTAATATATCTCTTGTGTATGACAAAAATTTCTTCCACATCGACCCGTCGGAATGCAGTCAGGTAGTGACTGCCGCCGGTCCGCCCCTGACCGCGTCGGCGTAGCGTCAACTGCCGTCGGCTGCGTCGTGATTGCGATCTGCTGCCGGCCGGAACTACCCCTGCAGCAGCTTTGGATTCTCTTGTGATTCGTCATTCAGTTCAAGACGGGTACATGAAATGTCAAAATACATATGTCAATGACAAGATAAACACACTTACCATCCTGTGGAGAAAATTTGTTAGTGTCCATATCACTCGCATTCACACAGAAGGAATTAATTTTGTCCTGTATCTTGACACTGTTCAATACAATGTAGTGATTCATTTAGGAATTCATCACAATATGCACATTTCAATCACGGCACTGTTAATCACACACGTGTCCGTAGCGTGCTTTGTGTATACTCGGAGAATATGATTACACTTTCTCTCTCGCGACGCGCTACGAAGGCAACGTTGCATTGTTTTTGTGCGGTGCGGCTGGCTCTACAGTCAGTCACATAATATTTTACCCGCAAAGACGCTCTGAATCGAATTACTAGAGGTCACGAGTTCCTTTTAACTGCTAATATTGGCAACAGAACTTAACGTCCATAGCGTTGCTGTTACCTTCGACACTACATGAGTGTTCTTAAGGTTTCTTGATCACAGTTTATCACTGCTCACATTTTTCGCTAAATAAATCAGTGTCCACTACACTTTTGTGCAGTTCTTGTAAGACACAGATCAAGTTTATGATTACTGTGAGTACATGTCCATAGTACTTACACACAGTCTATATGCAAACGACATCTTTCATGAATAGAGGTCTGGTACATTTGCACATGTTTTCGCATTACAATGACTGAATAACAAGATCAAAATTTTGTCCAGTTACGTAAACATCGTACAGTATAAAACTTTAGGAATCTGCTACATTGTTGTGATCATTAGATCATTCTCGAACAATCGAGATAACAGTACATTTCCATGTTCATGGAAAATACACATATTTTATCATTTCTTGGGATAGAGATCCATGTTTGACTTCTTTTAACCGGAATGTCCCTGATATGTCATTTTGTATGACTTCGTATTGAAATGTGTACATTAATGAGTACACAATCATATACTACTCGAAAAGTGGCTGACAGGATCACACAGCTCACACATGTATGCATGTATGGGACTATATGACTAAATCTCATTTACAACATTTTATGCATTTCATTGATACGTACGCTACAAAAAAAAATAATAAAACTTATTACATCTAATACAATAATATTTAAGTGAACTTTTATGAAGATACTGATTTCTTTTATTAAAATGTGTTTATCATGGAGATTCCTTACTCCATGCACAAATAATTCAAGAATATTATATTGTGACACTTGACGTGTAAATCTACAAACTAACAAGCATATAATATCATTGCATTACTAAAACTAAACATCACATTTATTAATGTTCGGTACATTAGCACCTCTTATTAGTCCTTTCTAAATACAAACATTTCATTGCAAATATTTTTTCATGTCTTTATGGCAATATAGCCCATTCCTCTTCGTCCAGGGTACCGGGTAAGCTGCTCTACAATAGGTCTTGTACGGGAATACATACATTTTATACTGATAATCTTTTATGATACCAGTTTGTTCAACGAATACTTCATGATATTCAGACAATAATTCGGTCAATTGCTTAGCCTCAGAAGTATTAAGGCAAGTTGTCTCCTTTATTTTTTCTTGTATTGTTGCCACGATGTCATTCGCATTGCTGGGTACATCGTTATTTCGGTTTTGACTACGTATTTGCAGGTGCTCTTGGTTCAACATTAACATTTTCTGTTTACTGACAGAAAGGTGTACCTTTCGCATTAATGGAAGGTTTCCACCGAACTCCCGATTCAACATCAAAGTTATCGGTCGCTGTTGGTGATTAAGATCACACGTCCCCCAGGCAAGATTAATTATACCTTCCTTTTCCCGAAGGAACTCAAGTCCAAGTACCACTGGTACAGATAAGTTATCTGTCAATAGGAACGTGCATGTCAAGCTATCATTTCCTAAGGTAACTTCCGCCTGTGTCTGGAATTTTATGGTTTGTGCCTTATTTCCCAATGCTCCAATAACCTTGCAATCTGCGACGGGTAAGATCGGTAATTTTCCTGGTTGCGAAACCTTCTTGAAAAATTTCATATTCATTACGGATACATTTGCACCTGTATCGAGTAGAATTGTAGTTGGTATCCCATTTATACTCCCGTTGACACTTACTTCAATTATTTCCTTTCTACCTTACCAGAAATGACAGGTTCTTGATACAGCTCATCTTCTAATTTATTTCCATCCTGATATCGAATCATGTTTATATTGTGCTTCTTCGACCTATTGCCTTCCTTACTGCCCTCGGTCGCCTGGCGAAGGCCTACAGGGACCGCAATTAGTTTGTCGGCTTCTGTGAATTTTGTTTGGTATCAGAAGGTACCTCTGTTACATTCACTTTTTGTGAATTTTCTGTTCTAGTTGAAGGTGGCCTGCTTGCATCCCACCACGGTGGATATTGGCTGTTTGACATCGGAATAGCTTGGACATAGTTTACCGGCTGGCCTGTATTAAAAGAACCTTGCGACGGTTGCCAATGGCTTGGTCTGGTTGCCGCCAATATCCGTTATCTCAACGCATATTCTTTGGCTTATCTTTGTACGGACTGTTTGGTCTGTGGTCATTCCGCCTTTTTCGGTTATTAATTTTACTATGAAAATTTGAATTTTGATTGTGATGCTCCCTTGGATTACCATTCGGCTGTTGGTATTCTTCAGCTTTCCTGTAATCCTTGTTATTATTATCGTTGTAACCACAGTCTTGGTTGTATTGGTTTCTATTACTGTTATTGTTATAACTGCTGTTTCCATAAGATTTATTTTTATTTTGTTTAGGACTAGCTTCGCCCCTATTTCCCTTGTTTGAATTCCGTGAATTCTTTCTGTTCGGACTGTTTGTATTGTTGGTGACATCAGAAGTTCTTCTGGCGTCCTCCTGCACAAGATCCAAGGAATCGATTACAGACAGAAATTCTTTTAAGTCGGTGTCTGTAACATTGAACAGTTTCTCTCTAATGTGGATTGGTAGTCTGGCTTTTAGTGCTCGTAACAAATCTCTAGTGTTAACTGCCTCATCCCAGTATCTTGTAATGTTAACATATTTTTCAAAATACTTCCTTAATGAACCTGATTTCGGATTATAGACTTCGGCATTGTATACTATTTTACGAAGTCGCTCTTGAATAGACGCCGACCAAAACTGATCTAAAAACGCCTTTTCAAAGTCATGAAACGTTTTACAAGTTTCTGCGGCATTTAATGCCCATAATGACGCATCACCAGAGATATATGATACTACAAATTGTATCTTTTGTTCTTCTGACCATGATTTTGGGAGAACACTTTTGAAATTACGGATAAATACAACAGGGTGTACGTTTCTTTGGCTTTCTTCATTGAAGATCTGAAACTGCTGATGCTTGATGGGACTCTCTTCATGCATCAGAGTTGTTAGTTGCATTGAACTGTTATCATTTGCAGGCGTCGCATTTACCTTTTTACAAGTACACTCTGCTTCGTTATCATGACTGATTCTTGTTGCCACGCTTTGCTGCGGCAAAATCATTTGGTTACCAAAGTCTGGTTTTCTTTGCGGTACAACAAGATTCGGTGTAGAATGTTCTGTGTAGGTTAGCCTGTCAGCATCAGTGTTGTTATTGCTGCATACTGACAGATTTTGTGGGTTACGGTCTTCAGGATACATCGTTCTGGCTATCTCGGTTTTGACTTGCCTATGAATTTCGGAAGGAATATCTTCCTACAATGTTTCGACAGCTGTGGCTAGATCTTTGAATCTATTTTCAAGTTTATCCACATCAGTTTGATGGCTGCTAACCTAAACTGGAATTTTCACTGATGGTTCGATCGTGGATTTCACTGCATCGATCTCTTGTTTCACATGATTAGTAATTGCACTATCCCGTTTGTTTAAAGTTTGATTGATCTGGCGGACAATTTCCTCATCTCTTTTAAGAAATATGTGGTTGATATTTTCAACTAATTTCCTTTCCCTATCTTGGTCTTTAATTTCTTGTTCCTGTCTCTCTCTATCCCTTTCTTCCCTCTACTGCATAGTGAATTTTTCGAATAATGCTGTTAACATATCCTGTAACTGCATAGCTTGTGCGTTGTGCACTTGTGCCGCTGGGTCGGTACAAATAGTATCTCTATTTTCTAACTGATTGATTGGTGGAGTGCCAGTTTGCTTCGGCAGCTCTTCAGTCTCACTTCCTGTCGGAACATCATCTACAAAATTGTCATCGGTAATTAAATTCTCTAATGGAATGTAGTCTAATTAAGTCGGGTGATGCTGAGGGAATTAGATTAGGAAATGAGGCACTTAAAGTAGTAAACGAGTTTTGCTATTTGGGGAGCAAAATAACTGATGATAGTCGAAGTAGAGAGGATATAAAATGTAGGCTGGCAATGGCAAGGAAAGCGTTTCTGAAGAAGAGAAATTTGTTAACATCCAGTATTGATTTAAGTGTCAGGAAGTCATTTCTGAAAGTATTCGTATGGAGTGTAGCCATGTATGGAAGTGAAACATGGACGATAAATAGTTTGGACAAGAAGAGAATAGAAGCTTTCGAAATGTGGTGCTACAGAAGAATGCTGAAGATTAGATGGGTAGATCACATAACTAATGAGGAAGTATTGAATAGGATTGGGGAGAAGAAAAGTTTGTGGCACAACTTGACCAGAAGAAGGGATCGGTTGGTAGGACATGTTCTGAGGCATCAAGGGATCACCAATTTAGTATTGGAGGGCAGCGTGGAGGGTAAAAATCGTAGAGGGAGACCAAGAGATGAATACACTAAGCAGATTCAGAAAGATGTAGGTTGCAGTAGGTACTGGGAGATGAAAAAGCTTGCACAGGATAGAGTAGCATGGAGAGCTGCATCAAACCAGTCTCAGGACTGAAGACAACAAAACAAACAACAATGACTGAGTAGGAGTGTGAACAGATTGTTCTACAGGAGGATCTGATATCATTTCTGCCTCCGTATCATCACTAGGTTTAACCAGTTTCCTGGGCCTAACCATTTTATACACAATATAACACAACGAGTCTATATACAGGGTTATTACAAATGATTAAAGCGATTTCACAGCTCTACAATAACTTTATTATTTGAGATATTTTCACAATGCTTTGCACACACATACAAAAACTCAAAACGTTTTTTTAGGCATTCACAAATGTTCGATATGTGCCCCTTTAGTGATTCGGCAGACATCAAGCCGATAATCAAGTTCCTCCCACACTCGGCGCAGCATGTCCCCATCAATGAGTTCGAAAGCATCGTTGATGCGAGCTCACAGTTCTGGCACTTTTCTTGGTAGAAGAGGTTTAAACACTGAATCTTTCACGTAACCGCACAGAAAGAAATCGCATGGGGTTAAGTCGGGAGAGCGTGGAGGCCATGACATGAATTGCTGATCATGATCTCCACCGCGCCGAAAATTCAAAGCGTTTGACTTTGTCATCGGGTGTCATGGCTTGTAGCATTTGTAAACGGTAAGGCTTCTGTTTTAGCCTTTTCCGTAAGATTTTCCAAACCGTCGGCTGTGGTACGTTTAGCTCCCTGCTTGCTTTATTCGTCGACTTCCGCGGGCTACGCGTGAAGCTTGCCCGCACGCGTTCAACCGTTTCTTCTCTCATTGTAGGCCGACCCGTTGATTTCCCCTTACAGAGGCATCCAGAAGCTTTAAACTGCGCATACCATCGCCGAATGGAGTTGGCAGTTGGTGGATCTTTGTTGAACTTCGTCCTGAAGTGTCGTTGCACTGTTATGACTGACTGATGTGAGTGCATTTCAAGCACGACATACGCTTTCTCGGCTCCTGTTGCCATTTTGTCTCACTGCGCTCTCGAGCGCTCTGGCGGCAGAAACCTGAAGTGCGGCTTCATCCGAACAAAACCTTATGAGTTTTTCTACGTATCTGTAGTGTGTCGTGACCATATGTCAATGAATGGAGCTACAGTGAACTTATGAAATCGCTTCAATCATTTGTAATAGCCCTGTATATCACTGACACATATACATCAACACAAAATAAACTTATAACTAACACACATATACATATATACAGGGTGAGTCACCTAACGTTACCGCTGAATATATTTCGTAAACCACATCAAATACTGACGAACCGATTCCACAGACCGAACGTGAGGAGAGGGGCTAGTGTAACTGTTTAATACAAACCATACAAAAATGCACGGAAGTATGTTTTTCAACACAAACTTACGTTTTTTTAAATGGAACCACGTTAGTTTTGTTAGCACATCTGAACATATAAACAAATACGTAATCAGTGCCGTTTGTTGCATTGTAAAATGTTAATTATATCCGGAGATATTGTAACCTAAAGTTGACGCTTGAAACCTCCGGCGTTCAGTTGCGTGTTGTAACAAACACGGGCCACGGTCGGCGAGCAGCATCTGCAGGGACATGTTTACGATGACGACCGTGTTTACGAGTGTGGCAGTAGTGCACTGTTGTGGTTTGGTCTAGCTGTCGCAGTGTCTGCATATAGCGCTTGCTGCTATTGTTATTCTGCATTCGTCTCCGCACGCAGACCAACTGTAGTACACCGTGTTACCAGACGTCGGTGATAGTGTAGTGTTGTAGGAACTGTGACCATGGCGTATTCGAACTCTGAAAAGGCGGAGATGATACTCATCTATGGCGAGTGTCGACGAAATGCAGCTGAAGCCTGCAGGGTGTATGCAGAACGGTACCCGGACAGAGAGCATCCAACGTGCCGCACATTGCAAAACATCCACCGCCAACTGTATGCAACAGGTATGGTCGTAGCACGCAAACGGGTCCGTAACAGGCCCGTCACAGGAGAAGCGGGTGGAGTTGGTGTGCTAGCTGCTGTTGCCATGAACCCACACATGAGTACACGGGACATTGCAAGAGCCGGTGGACTGTGTCAAAGTAGTGTCATGCGCTTACTGCATCGTCACCGCTTTCACCCGTTTCATGTGTCGCTACATCAGCAATTACATGGTGATGACTTTAATCATTGAGTGCAATTCTGTCAATGGACATTAACAGAAAATGCGTTGCAGTTCTACCTGTTTACCGATGAAGCGGGTTTCACAAACCACGGGGCAGTGAATCTACGGAACATGCATTACTGGTCCGTGGGCAATCCTCGCTGGCTCAGACAGGTAGAGCGACAGCGACCGTGGACTGTAAATGTATGGTGCGGAATCATTGGCGACCACCTCATTGGTCGCCACTTCATTGCAGGGGCCCAAAGAGCTGCAACATACATCGCGTTTCTACCGAATGATCTGCCAACGTTGCTCGAAAATGTCCCACTGGAAACGCGTCGCCGTATGTGGTCTCAGCATGATGGTGCACCTGCACATTCCGCAATTAACACTAGGCTGACCCTTGACAGGATGTTCGACGGGCGTTTCATAAGACGTGGAGGACGCGTGAATTGGCCAGCCCGTTCTCCTGATCTTACACCTCCTGACTTCTTTCTGTGGGGTACGTTAAAGGAGAATGTTTACCGTGATGTGCCTACAACCCCAGAGGATACGAAACAACGTATTGTTGCAGCCTGCGGCGACATTACACCAGATGTACTGCGGCGTGTACGACATTCATTGCGCCAGAGATTGCAATTGTGTGCAGCGAATGATGGCCACCACATTGAACATCTACTGGCCTGACATGTCGGGACACACTCTATTCCACTCCGTAATTGAAAACGGAAACCACGTGTGTACGTGTACATCACCCCTCATGGTAATGTACATGTGCGTCAGTGAAAAAGACCAATAAAAAGGTGTTAGCATGTGGACGTAATGTGCTGTTCCAGTCTCTTCTGTACCTAAGGTCCATCACCGTTCCCTTTGGATCCCTACGTAATTCGGTGCTCTCCGATACACACGATCGAACAGCAGAGGAGTGGTACTCAAGCGTCAACTTTAGGTTACAATATCTCCGGATGTAATTAACATTTTACAATGCAACAAACGGCACTGATTACGTATTTGTTTATATGTTCAGATGTGATAACAAAACTAACGGGGTTCCATTTAAAAAAACCTAGGTTTATGTTAAAAAACATACTTCCGTGCATTTTTTTATGGTTTGTATTAACCAATTACACTAGCCCCTCTCCTCACGTTCGGTCTGTGGAATCGATTCGTCAGTATTTGATGTGGTTTACAAAATATATCCAGCAGTAATGTTAGGTGACTCACCCTGTATATATTAACACTGAAAACTCTTTAGATCTGTGTAGAGTAGCAACTTTCTCACAGCCGGTTTATTGGATCCCTACTAATTATCACTGCTGGTGTTCAATGCGCCACTGTAAGATACCTTGTGTCCCTGTTCCTATCTTTGCACTTGTCTGAAGTGGTTGGCAGTGTGCCGCTTGATAAATTTGTCGTATCAGTTTTAGTTTTAATAGGGACAGGTGTCAATGTTCGTGAAATACGATACATACAAATAATTAAGAAGTCGAAGTGGCAATTAATACCGGTTATAAATTACAATTTTTTGTGTTATTATTTCATTTAAATGAACAAACGTGCATTGGTGAACCCTGTTCTCCGGGCGCCAGTGTGGCGGCTTGTGTGTATCATCAACATCGACAAGTGCAATGAATATGGATGATACGATACTCTATGGTATTCTGCGGTTTGAAATCACTCTTTTCTTTATTTTGGAAGTGATACTGACAATATTATACACATGTATAATGCATTGTTCAAACTACAACTTCTCCCGGATAATTATTTTGTTCAAATTGCACAAGAATTCCACCTGACGTAGTGTAATAATGTTGACTGTAAGCTGTGTTCATATCACTAAAATTACAGATTGTACATCAGAGCTTTTATAATTTTTGTCTTCGATAGATTTAATTATTCTTAGCTAATTGATCATGAAAGGGAGCCACAGAATACCACCCGCACACAACACTGACGTACGCTACCAGAAATATTTTTCTCCGTGATTCGTGAGTAGTTTAATTTTGGCCACATACATCAGCAATGAAATCTTGTTCAACAATAAATACCATCAGCACTGTTCTTAGAAAATGCAGTCTGATTCGATTAATTTTTTCTTTTATAAATAGAGTTCAGTACCACCGGTGCACATTTATTTCTTACACATCGGAATATTGAAAGTTTGCAGTTTCAAGTAATTTAAATTTGCCGCTGTAATAAAAGTTAAGATGGCGGCCAACAAAAGATAGAGGATTTCTTTTTTAATTAAGATTTTTCTTTTCTCAATAAATCATTTAAATTGATGCTACTAATAAGAAAAATTATTAAATTGTTTTTCAAATTAGGTTAACACAAACCCATGCTATTTTCAACTAGAAGTACAGACGAAGTTGTTATATAATCGCAACTGATAATGGCTGCGCTTCTTGCAGCTATGATAAAACAATTAATACAAAATTATAATTAAAACAGGACGTGAATTTTCAATAATGAATCATAAATAGTTTTAAAATATTTGGCTCTATTTGTTTTTATCAGCAAATGAACATAAACGTAAAATATTTTTACATTAAATGTTTTTCATTTAACAGACCTCAAATCGATTCACGTCTTGCGATGTACATCAGAAGAAGACGACAAAAGGGTACAAAACAAAAGAAAAGAATGACGTAGATTAACAAAGAATGTGAGATAAATATTGTCTCTGTTTTACATAATTATCATCTTCTTAAGAAATAATTGCATAATTGAGTGAATATTATCCACACGTTCATATTCCACTCGTAATAAAAAAATATATATATAGTGGATGTTATAGCCTGTTGTAACCAGATATGCATGTTTCCGACAGTTTTAATAAAAATGAAAGCCAATCGATATTTGTTGATATTTATTTGAACCTAGTTAGACGTTACACAGAATAAGATCGGTGAAGTATTTATTTAC